>NC_092717.1:150214676-151647676 GCF_047496885.1 Scyliorhinus torazame | reverse complement strand
GAGTCCACAACCCTCTGAGGTAGAGAATTGAAAGGATTCATAATCGTTTCTGTGAATTAATTTTTCCTCATTTTAGTCCTAAATGATCAGCCTCTTATTCTGAGACAGTGCCCCCATGTTTTAGATTCACCGACCAACCAAAATAATCTGTCTCCATTCTATCAAGCCTCTTCGGTATCTTGTATATTTCACTGAGATTGCCTCTCATTCTTCTAACCTTCAGAGAGACTTGGGTGTGCTTGTACAGGGAATGCAGAAAGTCAGCATGCAAGTACTGCAAGCAATTAGGAAGGCCAATGGCAGGTAAGCTTTTATTGCAAGCAGCTAGAAGTGCAGAATAAAGCATTGCATTTGCACAGGGTTTTAGTAAGACCATATCTGGGGTAGTGTGTGCAGTTTTGATCTTCACATTTAGGAAATGATATACTTACATTGGAGGCGGCCCACTAAATTGGCCCCCTGGGATGAGGGGTTGCCTTATGACGAGAGGCTGAAACAAATTGGGCCTATATTCTCTGAAGAGGCTTGATAGAACGGAGACAGATTATTTTGGTTGGTCGGCGAATCTAAAACATTGGGGCACTGTCTCCGGATAAGAGGCTCATGAGGAAAAATTAAATCCCAGAAAGGATTTCTGCTTTTCAATTCTCACGACCAAAATTAATAACGTTACACTTCCCTATGTTATATTTCATCTGCCATTTTAATGCCCACTCGCTTAACCTATCCATATCCCTTTGCAGCCTTTCCGAGTCCTTCTGAAAACTTGCCTTCACACTTCATTTTGTATCATCAACAAACCTGGATACATTATTCCGCTTCTTTATCCACGTCATTAATATGGTAAATAGCTGAGGCCCCAGCCCTGATCCACGCAGCATTCCACTATTCACTCTCTGCCAACTTTTAAATGCCCTGTTTATGCCCATCTCTGCTTCTTGTGCATTAATCAATGCTCTGTCCATGCTATATGTGACTTCCAACTCCATCTTGCCTATTAACCTTTTGTGTGGCACCTCATCGAATGTCTTGGAAATCCTAGTAAACTACATTGGTTTCTCTATCTACCCTGCTAATTACATCTTCGAAAAACTCAAATCAATTTGTTAAACAGGATTTCCCTTAGTAAAACCATGTTGACTTTGTTTTCAGCATGGTATGCTTTTCTAAATGCATATTAGCACTTCCTAAATAATTGATTCTAATATTTTTCCCAATGACTGTAAGGCTAACTGCCCTGTAGTTCACAATTTTCTCTCTCCCTCCTTTCTTGAAATGTGGTGTAATATATGCCAACTTCTAACCTGATTGGACCATTCCTGAGTCTAAGGAGCTTTGGAAAATCATGGCTAGCGCATCCACTATCTCTGCAGCTATCTCTTAGAGCCCCAAAGTGTCGGCCATTATGTTCTGAGGATATGTCTGATTTCAGTCCTTTAAATCACTTCAGTACTTTTTAATTTCCTCTCTTTTTAGCCCTTGGGTTACTGTCAATTTCTTGTATGAAATCTGCCTTCAGTAAATACAGACACAAAATATTTGGTCAGTGCTTCTGCTGATTACCCTTGATAATTTATCCTTTCTGTTTCTGTTTCTAAGCAACCAACATTTATTTTAACTACTCTTTTCCTTTTTACATACTAATGAATGCTCTTGCGATCTATTTTTTTATATTTCTAGCTAGTTTGCTCTCATTTTATTTCTTTCCCTTTTTAGTGACTTTTTGGTAGCCCTCTGCTGGTGTCTTAGAGACTCCCAATCTTAAGATTTGTTACTATTTTTTACAAGATTGTGAGCTTTTTCTTTCAAATTAATACTGCCCTGAACTTCCTGAGTGAGCCGCCAATGGATCTATTTTGCTGAGATTTTAGTTTTTTAATGCAATGTATTTTTGTTGAACATTTTGAATTGTTTCCTTAAATGTTTCCCACTGTTCATTTACTGGCAAATCTTTTAGTCTATTTACCCAATTAACCCTAACTAGTCCTATTTAATTGGCTTTGTTTAAGATTCTCATTTGTGATTGGAGTATGCCATTTTCAAACTTAATGTGGAATACAATAGTATTGTGATCACTGTTAACCAGTGGATGTTTAATGTGATATAATTAACCCTTCATTACACAGAACTATCTTAGATCTAGTATTATCATTAGTTGGTTAGCACCAGAATGTTACGCATTGGTTAATGTTTTTGTGCTGGTTTACTCCTTTAAATCATTTCAAAATTAAGAGTTGCATACTGGAAAAGCTTAAAGTCTAATTAAAATAGCTTCCCCCCCCCCCCCCCCTTCTTCGATCCCTTCTTCCCCCCTTCTTCAATCCCTTCTTCCCCCCTTCTTCGAACCCTTCAATTCCTTCTTCCACCGCCTTCTTCGATCCCTTCTTCCACCCCCTTCTTTGATCCCTTCTTCCACCCCCTTCTTCGATCCCTTCTTCGATCCCTTCTTCCACACCCTTCTTCGATCCCTTCTTCCATCCCTTCTTCCCCCCCTTCTTCGATCCCTTCTTCCCCCCCCTTCTTCGATCCCTTCTTTCCCCCTTCTTCGATCCCTTCTTTCCCCCTTCTTCGATCCCTTCTTCCCCCCTTCTTAGATCCCTTCTTCCCCCTTCTTAGATCCCTTCTTCCCCCCCCTTCTTAGATCCCTTCTCCCCCCCCTTCTTAGATCCCTTCTTCCCCCCCCTTCTTAGATCCCTTCTTCCCCCCCCTTCTTAGATCCCTTCTTCCCCCCCCCTTCGATCCCTTCTTCACCCCTTCGATCCCTTCTTCACCCCTTCGATCCCTTCTTCGATCCCTTCTTCGATCCCTTCTTCGATCCCTTCTTCGATCCCTTCTTCGATCCCTTCTTCGATCCCTTCTTCGATCCCTTCTTCGATCCCTTCTTCGATCCCTTCTTCGATCCCTTCTTCGATCCCTTCTTCGATCCCTTCTTCGATCCCTTCTTCGATCCCTTCTTCGATCCCTTCTTCGATCCCTTCTTCGATCCCTTCTTCGATCCCTTCTTCGATCCCTTCTTCCTCCCTTCTTCCTCCCTTCTTCGATCCCTTCTTCGATCCCTTCTTCGATCCCTTCTTCGATCCCTTCTTCGATCCCTTCTTCGATCCCTTCTTCGATCCCTTCTTCGATCCCTTCTTCGATCCCTTCTTCGATCCCTTCTTCGATCCCTTCTTCGATCCCTTCTTCGATCCCTTCTTCGATCCCTTCTTCGATCCCTTCTTCGATCCCTTCTTCGATCCCTTCGATCCCTTCTTCGATCCCTTCTTCGATCCCTTCTTCGATCCCTTCTTCCCCCCTTCTTAGATCCCTTCTTCCCCCCCTTCTTAGATCCCTTCTCCCCCCCCCTTCTTCGATCCCTTCTTCCCCCCCCCCTCTTCGATCCCTTCTTCCCCCCCCCCTTCGATCCCTTCTTCCCCCCCCCTTCGATCCCTTCTTCCCCACCCCTTCGATCCCTTCTTCACCCCTTCGATCCCTTCTTCGATCCCTTCTTCGATCCCTTCTTCGATCCCTTCTTCGATCCCTTCTTCGATCCCTTCTTCGATCCCTTCTTCGATCCCTTCTTCGATCCCTTCTTCGATCCCTTCTTCGATCCCTTCTTCCCCCCCTTCTTCCCCCCCTTCTTCCCCCCCTTCTTCCCCCCCTTCTTCCCCCCCTTCTTCCCCCCCTTCTTCCCCCCCTTCTTCCCCCCCTTCTTCCCCCCCTTCTTCCCCCCCTTCTTCCCCCCCTTCTTCCCCCCCTTCTTCCCCCCCTTCTTCCCCCCCTTCTTCCCCCCTTCTTCCCCCCCTTCTTCCCCCCCTTCTTCCCCCCCTTCTTCCCCCCTTCTTCCCCCCTTCTTCCCCCCTTCTTTCCCCCCTTCTTCGATCACTTCTTCCCCCCCTTCTTCGATCCCTTCTTCGCCCCCCCTTCTTCGATCCCTTCTTCCCCCCCCCTTCGATCCCTTCTTCACCCCTTCGATCCCTTCTCCCCCCCTTCTCCCCCTTCCTTTATTCTCCCCTTTCTTCCTCCCCTTTCTTCTCCCCCCCTTCTCCCTCCTTCCCCCCCCTGTTCTTCCCCCCTGTTCTTCCCCCCTGTTCTTCCCCCCTGTTCTTCCCCCCTGTTCTTCCCCCCCTGTTCTTCCCCCCCTGTTCTTCCCCCCCTGTTCTTCCCCCCTGTTCTTCCCCCCTGTTCTTCCCCCCCTGTTCTTCCCCCCTGTTCTTCCCCCCTGTTCTTCCCCCCTGTTCTTCCCCCCCCTGTTCTTCCCCCCCTGTTCTTCCCCCCTGTTCTTCCCCCCTGTTCTTCCCCCCTGTTCTTCCCCCCTGTTCTTCCCCCCTGTTCTTCCCCCCCTGTTCTTCCCCCCTGTTCTTCCCCCCTGTTCTTCCCCCCTGTTCTTCCCCCCTGTTCTTCCCCCCTGTTCTTCCCCCCTGTTCTTCCCCCCTGTTCTTCCCCCCTGTTCTTCCCCCCTGTTCTTCCCCCCTGTTCTTCCCCCCTGTTCTTCCCCCCTGTTCTTCCCCCCTGTTCTTCCCCCCTGTTCTTCCCCCCTGTTCTTCCCCCCTGTTCTTCCCCCCTGTTCTTCCCCCCTGTTCTTCCCCCCTGTTCTTCCCCCCTGTTCTTCCCCCCTGTTCTTCCCCCCTGTTCTTGCAGGTAGGGCAGTAGATGTTGTCTATATGGACTTCAGTAAGGCCTTTGACAAGGTCCCTCATGGTAGACTAGTACAAAAGGTGAAGTCACACGGGATCAGGGGTGAACTGGCAAGGTGGATACAGAACTGGCTAGGCCATAGAAGGCAGAGGGTAGCAATGGAGGGATGCTTTTCTAATTGGAGGGCTGTGACCAGTGGTGTTCCACAGGGATCAGTGCTGGGACCTTTGCTCTTTGTAGTATATATAAATGATTTGGAGGAAAATGTAACTGGTCTGATTAGTAAGTTTGCAGACGACACAAAGGTTGGTGGAATTGCGGATAGCGATGAGGACTGTCTGAGGATACAGCAGGATTTAGATTGTCTGGAGACTTGGGCGGAGAGATGGCAGATGGAGTTTAACCTGGACAAATGTGAGGTAATGCATTTTGGAAGGGCTAATGCAGGTAGGGAATATACAGTGAATGGTAGAACCCTCAAGAGTATTGAAAGTCAAAGAGATCTAGGAGTACAGGTCCACAGATCACTGAAAGGGGCTACACAGGTGGAGAAGGTAGTCAAGAAGGCATACGGCATGCTTGCCTTCATTGGCCGGGGCATTTAGTATAAGAATTGGCAAGTCATGTTGCAGCTGTATAGAACCTTAGTTAGGCCACACTTGGAGTATAGTGTTCAATTCTGGTCGCCACACTACCAGAAGGATGTGGAGGCTTTAGAGAGGGTGCAGAAGAGATTTACCAGAATGTTGCCTGGTATGGAGGGCATAAGCTATGAGGAGCGATTGAATAAACTCGGTTTGTTCTCACTGGAACGAAGGAGGTTGAGGGGCGACCTGATAGAGGTATACAAAATTATGAGGGGCATAGACAGAGTGGATAGTCAGAGGCTTTTCCCCAGGGTAGAGGGGTCAATTACTAGGGGGCATAGGTTTAAGGTGAGAGGGGCAAAGTTTAGAGTAGATGTACGAGGCAAGTTTTTTACGCAGAGGGTAGTGGGTGCCTGGAACTCACTACCGGAGGAGGTAGTGGAGGCAGGGACGATAGGGACATTTAAGGGGCATCTTGACAAATATATGAATAGGATGGGAATAGAAGGATACGGACCCAGGAAGTGTAGAAGATTGTAGTTTAGTCGGGCAGTATGGTCGGCACGGGCTTGGAGGGCCGAAGGGCCTGTTCCTGTGCTGTACATTTCTTTGTTCTTTGTTCTTTGTTCTCTGTTCTTCCCCCCTGTTCTTCCCCCCTGTTCTTCCCCCCTGTTCTTCCCCCCTGTTCTTCCCCCCTGTTCTTCCCCCCTGTTCTTCCCCCCTGTTCTTCCCCCCTGTTCTTCCCCCCTGTTCTTCCCCCCTGTTCTTCCCCCCTGTTCTTCCCCCCTGTTCTTCCCCCCTGTTCTTCCCCCCTGTTCTTCCCCCCTGTTCTTCCCCCCTGTTCTTCCCCCCTGTTCTTCCCCCCTGTTCTTCCCCCCTGTTCTTCCCCCCTGTTCTTCCCCCCTGTTCTTCCCCCCTGTTCTTCCCCCCTGTTCTTCCCCCCTGTTCTTCCCCCCTGTTCTTCCCCCCTGTTCTTCCCCCCTGTTCTTCCCCCCTGTTCTTCCCCCCTGTTCTTCCCCCCTGTTCTTCCCCCCTGTTCTTCCCCCCTGTTCTTCCCCCCTGTTCTTCCCCCCTGTTCTTCCCCCCTGTTCTTCCCCCCTGTTCTTCCCCCCTGTTCTTCCCCCCTGTTCTTCCCCCCTGTTCTTCCCCCCTGTTCTTCCCCCCTGTTCTTCCCCCCTGTTCTTCCCCCCTGTTCTTCCCCCCTGTTCTTCCCCCCTGTTCTTCCCCCCTGTTCTTCCCCCCTGTTCTTCCCCCCTGTTCTTCCCCCCTGTTCTTCCCCCCTGTTCTTCCCCCCTGTTCTTCCCCCCTGTTCTTCCCCCCTGTTCTTCCCCCCTGTTCTTCCCCCCTGTTCTTCCCCCCCCGTTCATTCCCCCCTGTTCCTTCCCCCCCCGTTCATTCCCCCCCGTTCATTCCCCCCCGTTCATTCCCCCCCCCGTTCTTCCCCCCCCCCGTCCTTCTCCCCCCCCCCCCCCGTCCTTCTCCCCCCCCCCCCCCCGTCCTTCTTCCCCCCCCCGCCCCGTCCTTCCCCCCCCCGCCCCGTCCTTCTTCCCCCCCCCGCCCCGTCCTTCCCCCCCCCGCCCCGTCCTTCCCCCCCCCGCCCCGTCCTTCCCCCCCCCGCCCCGTCCTTCCCCCCCCCCGCCCCGTCCTTCCCCCCCCCCGCCCCGTCCTTCCCCCCCCCGCCCCGTCCTTCCCCCCCCGTCCTCCCCCCCCCCCCCGTTCTTCTCCCCCCCCCCCCCCTGTTCTCCCACCCCCACTGTTCTTACCCCCCCCCCTGTTTTTCTCCCCCCCCCCCCCCATTCTCCCCAAATCTTCTCTCTTTCCCCCCCCCCTTCCTTGCTTTCCACTCTCCCCTCCCCCCCTCAAACCAAAAGAAAAGTTACAATGCAAAAAGAGGCCATTTACCCCATTGTGCATGCGCCATTAGCTGCAAAAACGTGAACTAAAAAACTTGCTGCCCACCCTCCAGCACTCATTCCGTAGCCTTGCAGGTTGCAGCACTTTTAAGTGCAGATCCCGGTACCTTTTAAATGAGATGATGGTTTCTGCCTCCGCCACCCTCTGGGTAAAGAAGAGGAAGTATTGGGAAAGTATATACACGCCCCCACTAATCTTCCTACCCACCTCTTAAATCTGTGCCCCCTGCTAATTTATCTCTCCGCTCAGGGAAACAGGGAATCCTTGTCTACTGTATCCAGGACCCTCATGATCTTGTTAACCTCAATCAGGTCAGACCTCCGCCTCCTCAGTTCCAAGTCAAATAAACCGAGCCTAACCAATCTTTCCTCATAGTTGCAATTTTCAAGCTTTGGCAACAACATTTTTGTAAGTCTCCTCTATACTCTTTCCAGAGTGATCATGTCCTTCCTGTAATGTGGCAACCAGAACTCTGCCCAAAATTCCAGCTGTGGCCTAACCAACGTTTCATACCATTCCATCATTGCATCCCTGCTTTTTGTATTCTAAAAGGATTCCATATGCTTTCTTCACCACTTTATCCACCTGTCCTCCTACTTCAAGGACATGTGGACATGCACTCCAAAGTCTTTCACTTTCTCTACTCCTCCCAATATTCTTCCATTTATTGTGTTTTTTCTTGCTTTCTTTGCCCTCTTGAAATGCATTACGTTACATCTGCTTTTCCACCCACTCACAAACCATTGATATCATCCTGAAGACAACAGCTATCCTTTTCTCTCTCCACTACACAGCCAATTTTTGAATTATCTGTATATTTTCCCATCATGCCACCCACATTTAAGTCCAAACCATTAATATATACAACAAACATCAAGGAACCCAACACTCAGCTCTGTGGAATGCCACTGGAACCGTTTTCGATTCACAAAAACATTAATCATTAGCTGAGAAAGGACGTACTGGCGCTGGAGGGTGTGCAGAGGAGATTCACTAGGTTAATCCCAGAGCTGAAGGGGTTGGATTAGGAGGAGAGATTGAGTAGACTGGAACTGTACTTGTTAGAATTTAGAAGGATGCGGGGGGGGGAATCTTATAGAAACATATGAAATTATGAAGGGAATAGACAGGATAGATGTGGGCAGGTTGTTTCCACTGGCGGGTGAAAGCAGAACTAGGGGGCATAGCCTCAAAATAAGGGGAAGTAGATTTAGGACTGAGTTTAGGAGGAACTTCTTCACCCAAAGGGTTGTGAATCTATGGAATTCCCTGCCCAGTGAAGCAGTTGAGACTCCTTCATTAAATGTTTTTAAGATAAAGATAGATAGTTTTTGAAGAATAAAGGGATTAAGGGTTTTGGTGTTAGGGCCGGAAAGTGGAGCTGAGTCCACAAAGATCAGCCATGATCTCATTGAATGGCGGAGCAGGCTCGAGGGGCCAGATTGCCCACTCCTGCTCCTAGTTCTTATGATCAACTATTACCCCTTGTTTCTTGCAGTTGGACTAATTTTGCATTCAACTCACCACATTTGCTGTATTCCATGGACTTTTGCTTTTCTGACTAATCTGTCAAATTACTGAAGGCAATATTCACTGCACTACCCTCCTCAATCCTCCTTGTTACTTCCTCAGATATTTTGATTAAATTAGTAAGACACGACCATCTCCCTGATTAATCCATTCCTTTCTCAGTGACAGTTTATTCTGTCTCTCAGAATTGATTATAATTTTCCCACCACTGAAGTCAGACTGACTGGCCTATAATTTTCTGGCCTTTCCCTCACTCACCCATTTTGAATAATGGTACAACATTCATCAGCCTCTAATCCTCTGGTACCTTGCTTGTATGTAGCGAGATTTGGAAAATGATCCTCTGAGCATCTTCTACTTTTCCTCCCTGGCTTCCTTTAACAGCCTGGGATACAATCCATCTGGCCCTTCAAGGATGTCCCCCCCCCCCCCCCCTCCCCCCACCCCCCAATGCTTCCTCTCTCACTATGCTTATTGTATCTAATGTTTCACACTCTTTAACTAGAACATCTGCATCAACTTCTCCTTCGTGAAGACAGAGACAAAGTACTCATTGAGAATCCTGCTCACATCTTCACACAAGTTACCATGTACATCTCTGATAGATCCTACCGTTTCCTTAATTATTCTCTTGCTCTTTAATATACCAGTAAAACATTTTTCTTCCTCCCTCACTTACTTGTGTTGCTGGGGCATTGGAGATTACAGAAGGCGAAGTTAACACCAGTTGTCACTAAAAGTACAGCTTCCCCATTACCCCCTCCCATGAAAATGCAATTGGAGAGAGAGGGTGCACTATGCAACTTTAAGTACACCTGTGTGTGCAGAGTTTTCTTTAGACTTTCTTGGCAATCTTGGGAATAGTAACAGAAAACCCCACACACAAACACAATCTATTTGAAATTGTGAAGAGTTCACTCTCTGTCCACTCACATTGTCACAGGGAGAAGCAGTGCTTCGATTGACAGCAAGGCCCTGACAAATCAGCACAAGGACAGCAGACACACGGGAACACCACCACTTCGCAAGTTCCCCTCCAAGTCACACACCATCCTAACTTGGAAGTACATCAATGTTCCTTCACTGTCGCTGGGTCAAATTCCTAGAACTCCCTTTCGAACAGCACTGTGGGGGTATCCATAGCTCGGGGACTACAGCGGTTCAAGAAGACAGCTCACCATCACCCCACGAGGGCAATTAAGAATCGATAATAAATGCTGGCCTAGCAAAGTGAAGAATTTACTTTTGCCAAGTTTGCGGAAGATACAAACAAAAGTTGGAAGGCAAGTGGTGAGGATGACATGAAGAGTCTACAGAGGGATATAAACAGTGAGCGTGCAAAAACTTGGCAGATGGAATATAATGTAGGAAATTGTGAAATTATGCACTTTGGAAGGAAGAATAAAAGAGCTGAATATTATTTAAATAGAGAAAGACTGCAGAAAGCTTCAGCACAGAGATTTGGGGGTCCTCGAGTATAAATCACAAAAAGCTAGCATGCAAGTTTAGCAAGTAATAGAGAAGGCAAATGGAATGCTGGCCTTTATTTCAAAGGGAATTCCGCATCTGGAATACTGCATTTGGTCCTATTATCTAAGGAAAGATAGACTGGCATTGGAGGCAATCCAGAGAAGGTACACCAAGTTGATCCCAGGGTTAGAGGTAATTTCTTAAGTGTGGTTGAGCAGGTTGGGCCTGTACTCATTGGCATTTAAAAGAATGAGAGCCAACTTTATTGAGACATATAGGATTCTCGAAGGCTTGACAAGGTCGATGCTGAAAGGTTGTTTCCCCTTGTGGCAGAGTTTAGGACCTGAGGGCACAATCGCAGAGTAAGGAGTTGTCCATTTAAGACCGATATAAGGAGGACTTCTCTCAACGGGTAGTGAATATGCAGAATTCTTTACCGTAGAGAGTTGTCGAGGCTGGGCCGTGAAGGCTGAGAGTTATATCAGATTAGTATATGGCGTTATATTCCGTTGCTGGGGGGAGTTTAAAGTTGAGTTTGTTTGAGAAAATCAGCTAAATCACCACAATAAAGAGTAAGCAATCATACATCCTGGAAACATTGTAGGTACAAATGGCAATATTGTAACTAGGCAGTCAGAACTGAATTTTAGTTCAATGAGACTACATGGAGCATAGAATTAATTGCCACTTTCCCCAGACTTTTAGATTGTTCAAAAAGTGGTTAGTTATTTTATGAGAGATTCATGCATCAATTAGCAAGTGTAAAACTGTCAGGGATCAGTTTGAGATCTTTCAAAAAAAAAAATCTTTTCAAAAGACTGATAGGTTTTACAGTAATTGGAGCTAATTGCTTTGTTTTAGGAGTCAAAAAAGACTAAATATGACTAGTGAAATGATTACCATACATTTTGGGAATATTTTCTAATGTATTTTGGTGACAAACTGCAAGTCACATTGTGTTGTGTTTATCAGGGCTGGACTTTTTTCTGTCCAGCAAGTGAAAAGCCACCATTATTTATGGTTAACTAAATTCCTGCTCCTCACTCTGGTCTATCTCATTTGAAAAGCTACCTGCACTCTATGTCCCAGCTAACAAGAACTTTCAAATATATCATCATTTATTCTTCCTTCCTGCTTTTCACACCAAAGTGTATGGCTTCACATTTAGTCATTCCATACTGCATCTACCACGTGTTTACTCACTCGCTCAACTTGTCTAAATCACCTTGAAGCCTCCTTGCACGCTCCTTGCAATTCTGCCCAGTTTAGTATCATCAGCAAACTTCAAAATGTTACATTTGGTTCCCTCGTCCAGGCCATGTATATCATAAACAAATGGGGCCCAAGCATGATCCCTGAGCCCACTAGTCACTGCCTGCCACTCAGGAAAAAACCCATTTATTCCCATTTTGTTTCATGTCTGTCAATCAATTCTTGATCCATGCCAATACATTGCCCCCTATCCCATCTGCTTTGATTTTACCCAATAACTTCTTATTTCTTCTGAAAGTCCAAATACACCACATCCACTGGTTCTCCTTTATCTATTCTATGAGTTGCATACTCAAAGCTCAAGTAGAATTGTTAAGCATGATCTGTCTTTCATAAACCCATGCTGGCTTTGTCCAATCCCATTAATGCTTTCCAAATGTTCAGTTACCATGTCTTTTCTAATATATTCAAGCATCTTCCCCACCACAAATGTCAGGCTAACAGGTCTATAATTTTCCCTTTTTTTTCTCTCCCTTTTGAAAAATTGTGGGGTTACATTTGCTACCCTCCAATTTGTAGGAACTGCTGCAGTCGAAGAATTTTAGAAGGTGGCCGGCCACCAATGCATCCAATATTTCCAGAGGCCACTTTCTTTAATACTCTAGAATGTGGATGATCAGCCTGTAGCGATTGTCAGCCTTTAACCCCATGAATTGGTCGGGGAAAGCAGAACTAGGGGGCATAGCCTCAAAATAAGGGGAAGTAGATTTAGGACGGAGTGTAGGAAGAACTTCTTCACCCAAAGGGTTGTGAATCTCTGGAATTCCTTGCCCAGTGAAGCAGTTGAGGCTCCTTCTTTAAACGTTTTTAAGAAAAAGATAGATACCTTTCTAAAGAATAAAGGGATTCGGGGATATGGTGTACGGGCCGGAGAGTGGAGCTGAGTCCACAAAGATCAGCCATAATCTCATTAAATGGCGGAGCAGGCTCGAGGGGCCAGATGGCCTACTTCTGTTCCTAGTTCTTATGTTCTTATGAATTTCCCCAGCACCATTTTCTTACTAATAATGATCTCCTTCAATTCAATCTTCTCACTAGACCCTAACGGGTCCTAACCTGACAGCTTCTAACAGGTCTGTAGCTGGGCATATCAATAAATAGCAACAACTCTGCTTCTGCAGGACTGTGTTCCATGTTTATCTAATTCTGAAAAAGACCATCGATTTTATTAAGGTACACTAGGGCTGATTTTTGAATTAAGTGCTCCAGGCTGGAATCTGTTCTTGCCGGGCCTAGCACTGGTTAATTATAGGCCTTCATCCTACAAATGTTTTTATTGTTGTGGCACCTAAGAAACCATATAAAATCATTATACTACTCGTTAAGTTCATATAAAATTTATTGGCACGAGTGGAAAAGTTGTGGGATGTCTAGTGTTCAGATGTCCTAACATTAATAACCAGTCAAGTCATGCATAGGTTTATTTTCCAAAAAGAGCTTTTGACTGTGTACAACATAAATGATTGGCTTGATTGATTTCCTTCCATCTGCAAAACATGGTGGGAATGCAGCCTCAGAAGATGGGTAATATGCACTACTTATGGACAATAAATAATAGAATCATAGAATTTACAGTGCAGAAGGAGGCCATTTGGCCCATTGAGTCTGTAGAGGCCCTTGGAAAGAGCACCCTACTCCAGCCCACACCTCCACCCTATCCCCGTAACCCCACCTAACCTTTTTTTGGGACACTAAAGGCCCACGCCCAACCAATCCCCATAGCCCAGTAAACCCACCTAACCTTTTGGACACTGAGGGGCAATTTACCAAGGCCAATTCACCTAACCTGCACATCCTTGGACTGTGGGAGGAAACCGGAACACCCAGAGTAAACCCACGTAGACACGGGGAGAACATGCAGACTCCACACAGGAGGTGACCCAAGCCGTGAATCGAACCTGGGACTCTGGAGCTATAAAGTAACAGTGCAAACCACTGTGCTACCGTGCCTGCCTGCTGGCCTAGCCATTGATGGCCACAAACCTTGAATTACTTTTGTTTTTAAAGTACAGGGGGATCACGTGATTCATGAATGGAGCGACTCTGTTTTCATGAGCTCATCTTTAAATCTTTATTCTTATACTTGTGCACTTTTTTTTTGCCTTGGTCTGCACGGTTAGTGCAATGTACCAACAGTTGTTGGTCAGTGTTTCAGCTTTATTAAGTAGAGTTGAAAGGCTTTAATCTTTATTGATTCGTGGCAGCTGGTGTTGGGGGATGTTGCTCCTTGGGCGGTGGCACCTCCCTTGGGGGTTCAATGGTGGGTCCCAAGGTAGGTGATCCACATTCGTTCGGTCTGAAGGTAGGACCCAGTCTTTATCCTTGGTTAATTCATCCTGAGAGTTAGACGGGCCCATGTGGCAATTTATTGGCCAGTCTTTGTTTTGTCATAATATAGAACATAGAACATACAGTGCAGAAGGAGGCCATTCGGCCAATCGAGTGCACCAACCCACTTAAGCCCTCACTTCCACCCTACCCCAGTAACCCAATAACCCCTCCTAACCTTTTTGCACACGGAGGGTAATTTAGCACGGCCAATCAACCTAACCTGCACATCTTTGGACTGTGGGAGGAAACCGGAGCACCCGGAGGGAACCCATGCAGACACGGGGAGAACGTGCAGACTCCGCACAGACAGTGACCCAGCGGGGAATCGAACCTGGGACCCTGGCGCTGTGAAGCCATAGTGCTAGCCACTTGTGCTACCTTACTGCCCACAATATGTTGGATCCTATGGGTTAGTTCTAACAGTTCTTGCTCTTCCTTATTTTCTTCGGACTTGATGAGGTGTTGGGAGTATTAACTATATCCTTTTGTTTTATGTCCTTGCGGGCTAGTGGTGGTAATGTTGGAATGTGGACCTTGATGGAATGGCATGGCCAAGCAGATTTTGATTTTTGGTTTTTGGGTGGCCAAATCCTTTCCTTGTTTGATGATCTCAGTGGGGGCTCCCTCCTAGGCGTCCTTCCTGTACAGGTGTGGATTTCCCCCAATCTGCTTGACTGTGACCAGTCTATTTTCCTCTGAGGTTGCCTTTTGCCCTTTTGGGGGTGGTGGTGGTGGTTCAATGGTCTGTTTCGTCCGAGGGCTAGGAGATGGGGTTGTGGGGGCTCGGTTCTTTGCTCTTGTTCTCTTTTTACTTTCTCTATGGGAGATCATGGGTTTGGATGTGTCCAGTCCTGTCCTGGAATTTGGCTTTGTTTTTTGCCTTCTTGAATGTGAGAGTGGCTGCTTGTTCCAGTCTGGATCTGGAGAAAAGTTTAAATTGCATTGTAAGAGTTAGCCAAATTCCCCTTGGGGTTCTTGGCTATTGTTTTCTCTTCCTGTCTCTGTCATTACTTGCCTCGCTTTTGTCTTGGCTTCACTCTGCATTCAGGTTGTTTATTCCTGGGGGGAACCTATTTGTCCCTGATTCATCCAGTTTCTTGTGCCTATCGCTGTAATGACTGTTGTTTTTGGCTGCACCTGTTGTACATAAACATCTGCATTTGCTTGTTTTGTATGAATTTGTGTAAAAATTAAAAAACGGCAATAGAAACATTTTTTTAAAACTCCTTTTAATGGCTGAACAAATCAATTCTGGGAAGGTAAAGCCTCACACAAGTGTTACACATGAAGTTGTCCCTTATCTGTGGTGCAGGGTGATCTGTGCTGAAGTCTTGCTTGTAATGCTTTGGAGCTTCTGAAATCACATGTCTTTGTGGTGGCAAATTTCTACCCACAGTTGGTGTGGCCATTGGCATCAATCGTGTTCGATGTTGAGACAAACTTTTATGCCTCTTTTGCCAGCCTCCTTGAATCAGAGTTTTTAATGTCCTGCTAGTCCCCTGGCACAGGCTATCTCCACAATAACTTCCATCGTATGTACCTATCCAGCAGAATCTTCTTTGCTTGATTAACGCTAGCATGTTTGCCCTAGAATGAGCTCCTTCATTGATGACTTAGTCTTTCCATGTGATGCCAAGGATGTATCATAGACACTAGAGATGGAAATTATTAAGCTGTTTTTTCTTGGTAGGTGTAAATTGACCAGACTTTGCTGCAATACAGCAACGTGCTGCGGATATAGGACTTCTAGATGAGCATCTTGGTCCTGTGGATGTTTGTTTTTCCATGCCTTTTTTGCGAGTTTTTCAAAATTGTTAGCTGCTTTTCCAATGCATGTGCTGAACTCTTCTTCATCAGGAAGCAGGTTGTCTAATGCTGTAAATTCCAGTTGTGTGTACTTGAGTCTGCATCGGTGAAGACGAGTTTTCTGACCAGGACATGCCTCGCTCGTGTTCCTGATAAATTCAAAATGTTTTTATTTTTCTTGGCTGATAACTTTGGTAAGTTGTTGATTGTAGCTTGCTTACAGCTGAGGGAATGAGGTAGGGGATAATTCTTAGTGCTGCAGCATCAGAACAGTTTCAAGTTTAGATGAAGAAATTCATGCATTATGGCAAAATCCTGAATCTTGTTCTTGTAACTTGCTACACATGTCTCCTCCTGGCATATATAGTATATAGTAAACATATAAAGATATATAAACATATATAGTAAACATTCAACTCTTGGAATTAGCTAGATTCAGTGGAATTAACATCCTGTAAAACTCAGAAAATGCAGCTTTAAAGTATTCAAGTATCTGGATTTAATAGTCTTCTGTGAGTATATTAAACTTCTGAAAAAGCCAACTGACCTTGCAAATAGCTGCTTGGTGTATTTGTTTTTTTATTTGCAATGTAGCTACA
Source organism: Scyliorhinus torazame (assembly GCF_047496885.1). NCBI lineage: Eukaryota > Metazoa > Chordata > Chondrichthyes > Carcharhiniformes > Scyliorhinidae > Scyliorhinus > Scyliorhinus torazame. The sequence goes on along the minus strand of NC_092717.1, from coordinate 151,631,553 downwards.
GTATTGTTATACAGTTGTAGGACAGTACAGAATGTTCATTGGTAATTATTACTATATTTTCCAATACTAAATGAAATTTACAAAGTATAGCTTGCTGTAAAATGCTAATTGTTATTTGTTGGTTAGCATCTCATTCTCCTTTTTGGCCCACATCTGCTTTTGGCCCTTGAATTTTAATTCCTCTCCACCAAAAAGTCCTAAGCGTAGTAGATACTGGTGTTGGTGGACAAGAAATAACTGAATTAAATATGTACAACGTTACAATGTGACAGAATTGAAAAAATGGAGCTAAGTATCAATTAAGTACTTTAGTCCATATGTATGCAGCCATGATACTCATAATTAAGAAAATCATATTATGCATAGAACAGCTTAAATTAATCCTAACAATTGGGAGTCAAATTGCTAACTAAGTGGTTGCCTAAAAAAATGCCAAAATATTAAATGAATGAAATCATATTTGGGATTCCTTGAATTAGATTAAGAAAAGAATAGCTTAAAAACTATTACCAGTAGATAAATGCCGATAGCTTTGGAAGAAGCTATTCCCTCCTCATCTTTGTTCCACCCCCTGTCTAGCTGGAGGGTATGTAACAGCACTGAAATTAATTTGGATTTCATTTAAACCTATTAGCCTTGAAATGACGAAATGAATTGGGATTTGATTTAGACCTGTTTACCTTGCAATGGCTGACATTCTTTTCAATGAAGTGCTGTAACTACCAGAAGCTTTCTCCCTAGCCAAAATAGCATTAGAAAAATATTAGGAGATGGTGCAAAGACGTATCTGTAAACACATGGCACTTACTTTGAAGGAAAATGGAGTCTGTTTACCTGAACAAATAGTCAGATCGGTTGATGGTGTTAAATGGAGTTATACGTAATGCTTGTTTTTTTCTCCATGTGCATCAGGTTGCATTCTTTTTAATACAGCTGCTGTTTTCCCAAACAAATGTTACCAAAGGAATTTGAAATTTTATGTTTTTAAGCTCTATGGCATTGAGATCACAGCTGGGGTGATCTTTCTATCAGCTGTCCTGGTTTGAAAGTGAAAGGAACCTACTTTGTGAATTTCAAGCAGCTGACCGAAAAAGTAGATGTCCATCCCAGCTGTCTCGTCAAGCCAACAAAGTTAAATATACTTGTGTGCTTTTCTCTGTAATCCCTAAAAAGAGGGGGTGGTGGAGAACTTGTGTTTCTTCCTTTAAGGATGTTTCTACCATCAGGCAAGGAGGGGATGCATAGGTTTCATATACTCAATTGCTACCTTTAGGCATGGTGATACAGCATTTTGTTCCCTCCTTGCTTTTTTGCTGCCATATGTTTTTCTTTATTCTACTAGTTAAACAGTATTATATAATCAAGAAAGAATTAAATTCGCAGGTGACTGACAACTTGGTAGAAAGTGATAGTTTTCAGTCTTACATTGTTGGGAATTGTGTTTTAAATAAATAATAATAATGAGTTTGCCAGAAGCATATTTGGTTGTTTAAGTTTCAAGCATTTACATAGTGGATTTAGAAGTCATACATGCTGCTACAACGTGTGAACCTTGCTTCGGCTGGCAATCTTTTTTAATCAGTTGTGAAACTGATTAAACCCTTTCTATTGAGCCTGCACTGTTGGATGTATATTGAACCACACACCAGCCACCTAGCCAACTGAGCTAACTGGTCCCTGAAAGCTATTAGAAGCGCAGGAAATTCGACCGGTATCCTGGGCAGTAATTCCCTCTTAATCAGTAAAACTGACATAATCATTTAACGTGTTTGAACTCTAGTTGTATGTAAAATGGCTGCTATGTTTGCCTACATAAAAAATCATTTTTTGTTTCAAAATTATTAATTTGTGTGTGAGGTGCTTTCTTTGTGAGATACAGATCAGATGTTCTGTAACAAATGCAAGATATCATTGTTGCAGATTTTAGTATTGAACACCGTTTAAGATTACATCTCGTCCATATATGGACAGTAATTGGTACATTTGTGGGCAATTTTACTTTCCAGGTTTCTGTAAATGAATCTTATGACTTAAAAAATTAAAGCTGATTAAAATGGTTTCAGCCTTTAGTTTTGATGGCCTTTCAATTGGTAATTTCTTGCAGGTTTCACTGTTTCTGAATATAATTTTCTCGGGTGGTCAGATATTTTGACGTTGAGCATTTACTTTGGGAAGATCAGCTACAGCTTTCCTTAGCAGATCTCACAGAGTCAGCTGCTGCAGGCTGACTTGTGAAAAACTAGAAACATGCTGTAGAGCATTTTTGTGAAGTTAATAATGAACAAACTTTAACAAACTGCTGATGTTCATTTGTTAGTGCCATTCTGCTCGACAGTGGAGCTTTCCTCAGCTAATGCCTCATTACTGATAATTAACAGAAACATTTGCCCGCTGGTACCTGGGGAAAAACTTCCGTCTGGACCTTGATTTCTGTCAGCTGATACTAAAAATCTAATTTGATGCTTGGGTCTAAAAATTAGAATTCTTTAGTAAATTGCAGAGTTTGTAGAGATTTATATTAGGTAGCCAATGTGAGAGCTTAATCCGGCACCATCTGTGGGCAGAAAAACAGTTAATGTTTTGAGTTGATTGTGACTTCTCCAGAACCCAAAGAAGAATCCTCCTATTTGACTCGAAACATTAAGATGTTGGCAGACATGCTCAATACTTCTGCAACTTCTGTTTTTATTTCATATTTCCAGCATCCATTGCGTTTTGCTTTTATTAATATGAGAGAGGCTATTTAGTAAGTGCTAGTCCCCGTTCAATGTTATGCATGTAACCAAACTACACATTGTTTTAGAGGTTGTCAGTCCAAGGTGTTCATCCTTTCAAAAACAGGATTCTGGATTCACGTATCACAGCCAGTGATTGGGATGCTTATGATTTTAAAATATTTTTGGGTCAGGGAGAATCTGGCCAAGCATAAAGTCCAACACAGCCACTTGCTTTTCTGACAAAACATTTCCACACATACGGAAAATTGGTTTCATATCAACTGTTTTGCTTGCAAATCCTTCACTATCCAAAATATCCTAACCTGCCATCAAAAATCCCTAAATACAGTGTGAATCCTTCTATACTCACACAATCAAAATCTCTTCGCTAAAAAATTTAATCCATCCTACAAAAATTAACTCGCTGCTTGGCTTTTTGCTCTTTGTTTCCTGACCCGATCTCCTGGCCTGACCTGATCCGCTATCATTGCTGTCCCCTCACCTTTGGTCACTCTCACATTGATGTCTCTGTCGGGCAATGCTGCCTAAGGTTTGGAAACTTGAACCTCAGCGTTTCATATCTAAGGCCTGACAGTTTGGTGAGGAGTTACTTATATTGTCCACCAGTTAAACACTAAGTTACATAATTTTATGTTTATTAGCCCTAATAATTAGTCTCACCTTTTCATGGTTTCATTCCTTTATTGTTACCACTGTGTGAGCAGGCAAGTGCATTGCTTTAGTCTCGGGTGATTTTGTCCTTCCGTGAATTTGTTGTATTTCTGTGCTCTGTCTTTGCCTATGTACTTATATTTAAAGGTTGTTCTGGATATTAGTTTTATAGTGCACACTAATATTTTTCTCTTATTTGCAGCTTCAATCATGGGTTGCATAAAGAGCAAGGAGGACAAAGAGCCAGCTATGAAGTACAGACCAGGTGACACGACCGGAACTGTTGGTGCACATATTACTCAATATGGCCCAGATCCCACCCAACTAACACAGTCACCAGCATCAAAGGGACCATCGGGTAATTTCAACAAACATTCCATCACACCATTTGGTGGTTCAGCTGGTATGGCACCATTTGGAGGTGCTTCTTCATCATTTACAATTGTGCCAAGCCAGTACACAACTGGTGTTGCAGGTGAGTTACAACATCAACTTTGGAGCATATGAATCCCCTTTTCTACTTTGCATTCTACAATTTGCAAACAGACTGCCATACTAGAGTTAGACTTGGCATTACAAAAATGATTTTTTTTAAGAGTTAGTAGAATTTCTGCAAACTGCTAATGTATGTTAAGGATGCATCTGTAGCTTTTCAAGAGATTGCCAGGGTCAGATGATACTGCATAGCATTTTTGGGAAAATGACCTTGCATTACTGAATAATGAAACTCTGATAGTGACAAAACAATTTTTGGACACCATGGTGTATTCGCTGTGAGTTCGGAAGATTTATTTGGATAATCAACCCGTAGGTAATTGCACAAATAAAAGCAAAATACTGCAGATGCTGGAAATTTGAAATACAAACAGAAAATGCTAGATAAACTCAGGTCTGGCTGGATCTGTTTCTCTCTCCACGGATTCTACCAGACCTATTGAGTTCACCCTGTATTTTCTATTTTTATTACATAAGTAATTGCATGTTGCCTGTGAAGATGTATGTCTTGCTCCAGAGTCGCATGCACTCTGTACACTTTAGAGAAGGATGCAAACAAGTGCTCAGTTGCTAAAATTCCTTTGGATAGGATTTTAGACTTACAGGATGATTGAACCCAGAGTCAAATTATTACCCAGTTGAACTTAATTTTCAAAGGCCATAATAGGTACAACCTAATTAAATTTTCTACATTTGGACAGCACATTACTCATAAAACAAGCAATGTTTTGTTGAACTAAAACTCCCAACTTAGTTTTAGTTTTGACTGTGATTTTAAAATCTTGGTCAAATTTTGCATTTGACTTGAGCTTTTGTTGCCTCAGCTTTTACATCCTAACTAGAAGCGTTATAGACGTAAATGTGATTAAAATATTGTTTATCCTCAATGCTTGTTACAGTCAGAACACCTTTTTCAGGCACAGTGACAAAGTGGCAGTTGAGCAAAACATCAGCTGAAACCATATGGCAAGTTAGACCAAACAATTTGTGTTTGTGTGATAGGGGCACCATCCTTTCATAATTTCAGCAGTGTAAGTCGCTTCACTCCAGTTTCAAGGTACAAAAGTACAACTTTCCTTCATTGTTTTGGTTTCTTTTTCTTCCAATGTGACATTCTTCCATCTTGTGCTCCCATCCATGCCAAAAATGATGCCCTAAAATGGACATGCATCATGCTCCCAGACCACTATAGACATGCTGTCAGATTAGTTTGTGACTGTCCTCATTTGATTTACGTTTGCTTTTTTAATTCTACTTGGCAATTTCCTGGACAACATCAGGAACCCTCCATGTGGAGGTATTCTTTTGTTATTTATTCTCTGCCCGTGGGTGATCCTTTGTTGCACTGAAAAGTAGGGCCACTTTTATGGTCCTGGAGTCACAAATCTGTCTGACTGGGTAGGAGCGACAATTTCTCTTCCCTGAAAGACGAGTGAACCTGTTTTTGTTATTACATATTGCCATTTATATGTGAAAAATTAAGTTCAATATCACTACTTTTCATGATGGGATTTGAACTCTTGGCTTCTGGGTTGTTGCTATGCTATGGCCACTTATCTGTCGTATCCACATCTTAACCATTGTTTGACCAAAGTATGTTGCAGCATCAGTGTTGCAAAACTGACCTTGGCCCTTTAAATTCCAACCATATGTGGTAACAATGTAACATTTTGCAGCTAGGTTGCAAAATGACATAATTTCTAATGAAGTAGGTTGTTGAACCCATATTTGTTATCGCAGCATATGAATAAAACGTCCAGCCAGAAAAATGTGTTTTTGAATTAGGTGACCTTAAAAATGAGGGTGCTGCTGTTATGTATGTCGCATGTCCCTGTCACACCTCATCACAAATGTAGTGTAAATAGGGGCTAGGTTGATTCTAATGTTTTGCTCAACTGCTTCTCCTTGGTGGACGTGCTAGCAATGACGATTACCATTATGACCACACCACATGTCTTCTGTGTGTACATTATAAATGGGCAAATTTTACTTGGATTGCTTCTATTTTGCATTGCTTGTTTTATAAATTTACATTACATTCATTCATTAACCTGAGCAAAAATGAACATAATCAAAACTATACATCATAATCTCCCTTTCAATTGCAGCCAGCTAGCTCCATTTTAAATGAAGAGTAAAGTTGGAAGATCTGATCTTCTTTAGTGGCCATTCAATTGATTCTTTGGGTGGTTTCAGAGTACTATATTTCTAGAATAGAATAGGACCAGTCTTGGAGCCTTAAACATTTGTGGCCACTTTGTCTCCCAAAATATAGCAATCATGACCATCTATGGAGTTGTTTAGGGGTGATCAACTTTCCTACACAAAGTGAAATCACCATCTTTTCTAGATGTTTTTATAGATCTTAAAATCAGTAGTCATGTGAGTCATAACATTTATTCTACAGTTGTTGGCCAGGAACATTCAAGTAGGTGAAGATAAAACACATGACATTTACATCGTTTTAAGAAATTTGATGCATTCTACTGTTTTTATCATGTGGTCTTCACCCCAACCACATCTTTAGTTCTTTCCTCCAAGCCTGTTTTCTGCTTAGAAAAGCATTTGCTGGGGCAGCACGGTGGCACGGTGGTTAGCATTGATGCCTATGGCGCTAAGGACCTGGGTTCGAATCCCGGCCCTGGGTCACTGTCCGTGTGGAGTTTGCACAATCTCCCCGTGTTTGCGTGGGTTTCGCCCCCACAACCCAAAAAAGATGTGCAGGTTTGGTGGATTGGCCACGCTAAATTGCCCCTTAATTGGAAAAAAAATAATTGGGTACTCTAAAAAAAATTTTTTTTTTTTTAAAAGAAAAGCATTTGCTTGCATGACAGCTTATCTGAGTAAAATAGTAAATGGTTAGTCCATAATGTGACAGTGTTTCAGCTTTAATCACTAGTCTGTTTTGAGTAAAATGGTGGTAAGAGTTCTACAATTGATCAGAATCCAATAATATTTACTCGACATGCACATATAAACAAGATCAGCTCAAATTATGATGTATCCTTTCCCTTCTCTCTCTTTACCCCACCCCAACCCTTCCCAAGGCATGTGGACTTATCTATTGGCTTTCACTTCAGCAAGATTGCAAATATATCTGGGTTATCTAATCATAATGTTGATTATCCAATTTGAAATTAATATGTTACTCTTGATATCAGAAAATATAGGTCACAATTTAAAATTATCAAAAAATGGAAGTAGGGGAAGATGAGAAAATGTATTGATTACATTATTCTCTGTTAATCTTTTTGCTTTCACTGGAAGTTACCAAAGCTGCTTATTGCTAGTTCATCTGATTCAAAATGTTTAGGCAAAATTTCACCTTCCAAAGAGCATCAGTTATTTTCCTCAGCCTATTTCACTATCAGCACTTTAGATATACTTTAATTGGCGTAATTCAGGTCATTTTTGCCTTTCTGCTAGTTTTGAAATTTGCATAGAATATCATGGTTGTCCAACCAATGGAATTGATCCAAAGCAGTGTTTGCTGGGTCATTTGACTTGTGTAGCAGCCTTATCTTGATGGAATGTGCAAAGGATTCTACCCAGCCATTTATTTGTGCGGCTCCGCAATCCAAGAGATTTTTCAGTGACTTTCTAAACCATATGGATTCATAAAATGTCAAATCTTATCCTCATTCTGTATTGCTAGCTGACCACGGTGTGTGAGAATTCCTAGCTGAAGAAAGGCTTTAGTTCATCTGGTTCATCTTCTACAGCAGAATGTAGCAATAACAGTCCTTGACTAACTGTTGTATACTGTTTCTATTCAGTTAATCTACAAGGAACTAATGAGTTGGGCAAACCCTTCAGTGTGGCGGGTTTTGGGAATTGTTGGTCAAAAGTCACCTGTTCATTCCAAGCAGTTTTGTCAAGTAACTAGTATACCCTTTCCCAAAATGTTATGTTTTGGGGGCTGAGACTATGCTGCCCAATATTTAATTATGTGGTAGAATAACCGACCGGTATTATCTGAATTACATATTGCATCTTTTGCATGTATCATCATGTGTGCGTTTTCAGATGTTCAATACGCAGAAATGCTGGTGAGATGAGATCTGATGCAAATAGTTAAATTGCTTTATCTTTCAACAAGCGAGTAAGCAAATAAATTGTTAAAGCAAATCCCATTTTATTCATTCAACTCTGTTCTCTTCTTGGAAAATATAATAAGCCATGCACTCTGTCTTTGTGTGCTAACTGACTTGTTTTTGGTATTACTTTTCTTTCTCTAAAACTGCTAACCTCAAAAACTTACCTTTATTGTGGTTTACACAATCTTACATTTTAAAACCTCACTACCTGTCCATTTGTCTCTTTTTCTATATTCTTGAGCATTCACAGGATGTGGAAGGGTGGGGCATTCGACTCCTTCCCAATTCAGACATTCGCCTGTAGGCTTGTCAACCAAACAGACTACCTCCTCTTCCAAGAGTATATTCTCAGCAGCCATCCTGGGTTCACATGAATGGAATTGTCCCTCCTGTAACAGGTGTGTTTTTGTTAGGCCATCAGAAACAATGAATTGCTTAATTGTCCCAGTCATTGTGGACATTATTAAGGGTAGTTGATTCATGGATACATTAAACCTGGCAGTCTCTTGCAGCCTGATTTTTTTATATCAACCTCTGAATTTAAAACAAGTACATGTGCTGATTATTTCAAATCCTCTGAGGAAAACAAAATAATCAAAAGTCTCGAACCATGATAAACTGCTAAAACAACATCTCTCAGCTACAGAGGTTACATCATTGTGGTTCCTAGACACTCATTTGTGGTTGTTAGGTGAAGGGTTCGTTTTTTGTATGCTCCCAGCACAAAGTCAAATAGGCTGCTTACACTCACTTTTGAAGTTAACAGAAATAATGGCCACTTGGATCTACATAACTAAACACCAGCAAACTTCAGCTCTTTCCCTCCTTCCAAAGCTTCCTTAAAGTCTAAATGTGCCTCCTTCGTCTTTCCTAAAATCCAATGCTCCACACTTGTTTTCACAATGGAATATTTATTACATTAGGTGACTATAGAAATGCAATTTACTGATTGGTTGTGGAGTCAAACTCCAGCCTTCTAGAAAGGAGGCAATTGATAAGAAAAGAAGCATTTCTAAAGCAACAATCCAGAACAATTTGCATGCTTTCTCTCGAGATTATCATGGATTTGAGGGCAATAGTGTAGCCTGGAAATGATAAGCCATCATACTTCCACTGCTGTTTTTATGCTGTTGTCTTTATTCTGGTTGGTATAAAAAGATTAAAGGAATGAGAAAGAATATTATTGATTAGCTACTATTGACGTGGCCTTCTTTAAAAGGCTTAGCCTCCACATACAAAGATACTTGCTTTCCTCTCCCTTTCCCTTTGTTAGATTATTTTTACATCCCTATTTAAATCTTGTTTTCTGGAACTAAGGAACCAAGAATCCAATTAAAAATGAAACCTCATATACAGCAGAGTAGAAAGTCAACTGACCAATATAACAGCACAATGATGCAGACTTGCAAAAGGATATAGTAGTCCTGTAAAAATCCCCCATGGCATACAGACATTGTTGGTTATTTCTTTTGATAGCAATGTGAAAGACCAGCTTTGTAGCACATAAACGAATATGCTTAAGCTTTGGAATGTTAGCGTTCCTTCCTTTAAAACACTTCTACTGGTAGATTAATCAGAGTACTTTATGTAATTATTTATTAATTGAATATAAATATACGCAGTATGTGAACTTAAATTCAGAATATATGATGAAAGATGTGTGGATTTTTAATCCATGGAATTTAATGGAAACTACTGAACAAGAAGGCATCTTACTTGTGTTGGATGTTCTGAAGAGAAATCTTGCTTCATTCTCCCCTCTGATTCTCACTTCAAAGACCTCAAGAGAAAAATAACTCTCAGCATTGCTCTTTTCATTTTACCAATATACCAACATCACATTTTATCTGTAGTTCTTTTGATACTCCATTCTCGGATCTTGACATTTGTCATAACACCCACAAGCTAGAACATAAGAAATAGGAACAGAAGCCCCTTGAGCCTGCTGCAGAATTGGATGCGATTATGGGTGATCTGCCTCTGGACTCACCTTTACTTTTATCTCCATGAAAATGTGTTCCTATTCACCCTATTTCTGCATGATGAGCTCCTTCTGCCTTCAGACAATGCTATTGCTCTTGTATCGGTGCATTCTAAAATCATGGAAACCCTTTTGATCTTTCAGATTCGCCATCGCCTTGAAAATTCTGGTGCAGTCTTTATTAGCACCATGAGTGATCAGTTTCCTCAAAAGAGTACACACAGGGTAAACTGAAGGAATTGCAGATTTCCTCTGACTTCTTGCAAAACTCTTGGTGTGAAATAACATCCTAATGGATCTGAAAGTAACTTGATCTTAAAAATAGGCAGACTTGTAAATCATGCCTTGATTGTGGGGGAACATTGAGATCATATGGAAGACAAAACCTTAAAGAAAACAAGGATGGGGTCAGATGGAACAAGGCAAGTCTGACCAATTTACTAGAATCCTTTTGAGGAAGTTGCTCATCTGGTGGATAAAGACCAAGCGGTGGTTGTTTGCTTACATTTCAGCAAAGTGTTTGGCACTGTCAAATCTAATATGGCTGATTCATAGAATGTGGTCTCAGGGAAGGGATGGCAAAATATCAGGCTAGATTCATGTGTGGCTCCTCCTCCTAATTCCTATGGCTGAAAGACACAGACTGCTCGAGTAATGTCTGAGCAGAAAAGCTCACCAATATAACCCCACAAGGGTCAGTGGTAACGCTTCTGTTCATAGAATCATAGAATTTACAGTACAGTAGGAAGCCATTCAGTCCATTGAGTCTGCACAGGCCCCTGGAAAGTGCACCCTATCCACACACCTCCACCCTATCCCCACATGCCTCCGCCCTAGCCCCACGCGCCTCCGCCCTAGCCCCACGCGCCTCCGCCCTAGCCCCACGCGCCTCCGCCCTAGCCCCACGCGCCTCCGCCCTAGCCCCACGCGCCTCCGCCCTAGCCCCACGCGCCTCCGCCCTAGCCCCACGCGCCTCCGCCCTAGCCCCACGCGCCTCCGCCCTAGCCCCACGCGCCTCCGCCCTAGCCCCACGCGCCTCCGCCCTAGCCCCACGCGCCTCCGCCCTAGCCCCACGCGCCTCCGCCCTAGCCCCACGCGCCTCCGCCCTAGCCCCACGCGCCTCCGCCCTAGCCCCACGCGCCTCCGCCCTAGCCCCACGCGCCTCCGCCCTAGCCCCACGCGCCTCGGCCCTAGCCCCACGCGCCTCGGCCCCAGCCCCACGCGCCTCGGCCCCAGCCCCACGCGCCTCGGCCCCAGCCCCACGCGCCTCGGCCCGAGCCCCACGCGCCTCGGCCCGAGCCCCACGCGCCTCGGCCCGAGCCCCACGCGCCTCGGCCCGAGCCCCACGCGCCTCGGCCCGAGCCCCACGCGCCTCGGCCCGAGCCCCACGCGCCTCGGCCCTAGCCCCACGCGCCTCGGCCCTAGCCCCACGCGCCTCGGCCCCAGCCCCACGCGCCTCGGCCCCAGCCCCGCGCGCCTCGGCCCTAGCCCCGCGCGCCTCGGCCCTAGCCCCGCGCGCCTCGGCCCTAGCCCCGCGCGCCTCGGCCCTAGCCCCGCGCGCCTCGGCCCTAGCCCCGCGCGCCTCGGCCCTAGCCCCGCGCGCCTCGGCCCTAGCCCCGCGCGCCTCGGCCCTAGCCCCGCGCGCCTCGGCCCTAGCCCCGCGCGCCTCGGCCCTAGCCCCGCGCGCCTCGGCCCTAGCCCCGCGCGCCTCGGCCCTAGCCCCGCGCGCCTCGGCCCCAGCCCCGCGCGCCTCGGCCCCAGCCCCGCGCGCCTCGGCCCCAGCCCCGCGCCCTCGGCCCCAGCCCCGCGCGCCTCGGCCCCAGCCCCGCGCGCCTCGGCCCCAGCCCCGCGCGCCTCGGCCCCAGCCCCGCGCGCCTCGGCCCCAGCCCCGCGCGCCTCGGCCCCAGCCCCGCGCGCCTCGGCCCCAGCCCCGCGCGCCTCGGCCCCAGCCCCGCGCGCCTCGGCCCCAGCCCCGCGCGCCTCGGCCCCAGCCCCGCGCGCCTCGGCCCCAGCCCCGCGCGCCTCGGCCCCAGCCCCGCGCGCCTCGGCCCCAGCCCCGCGCGCCTCGGCCCCAGCCCCGCGCGCCTCGGCCCCAGCCCCGCGCGCCTCGGCCCCAGCCCCGCGCGCCTCGGCCCCAGCCCCGCGCGCCTCGGCCCCAGCCCCGCGCGCCTCGGCCCCAGCCCCGCGCGCCTCGGCCCCAGCCCCGCGCGCCTCGGCCCCAGCCCCGCGCGCCTCGGCCCCAGCCCCGCGCGCCTCGGCCCCAGCCCCGCGCGCCTCGGCCCCAGCCCCGCGCGCCTCGGCCCCAGCCCCGCGCGCCTCGGCCCCAGCCCCGCGCGCCTCGGCCCCAGCCCCGCGCGCCTCGGCCCCAGCCCCGCGCGCCTCGGCCCCAGCCCCGCGCGCCTCGGCCCCAGCCCCGCGCGCCTCGGCCCCAGCCCCGCGCGCCTCGGCCCCAGCCCCGCGCGCCTCGGCCCCAGCCCCGCGCGCCTCGGCCCCAGCCCCGCGCGCCTCGGCCCCAGCCCCGCGCGCCTCGGCCCCAGCCCCGCGCGCCTCGGCCCCAGCCCCGCGCGCCTCGGCCCCAGCCCCGCGCGCCTCGGCCCCAGCCCCGCGCGCCTCGGCCCCAGCCCCGCGCGCCTCGGCCCCAGCCCCGCGCGCCTCGGCCCCAGCCCCGCGCGCCTCGGCCCCAGCCCCGCGCGCCTCGGCCCCAGCCCCGCGCGCCTCGGCCCCAGCCCCGCGCGCCTCGGCCCCAGCCCCGCGCGCCCTCTCTCCGCGCGCCCTCTCTCCGCGCGCCCTCTCTCCGCGCGCCCTCTCTCCGCGCGCCCTCTCTCCGCGCGCCCTCTCTCCGCGCGCCCTCTCCCCCCCCCGCGCCCCCTCCCCCCCCCGCGCCCCCTCCCCCCCCCGCGCCCCCTCCCCCCCCCCCGCGCCCCCTCCCCCCCCCGCGCCCCCTCCCCCCCCGCGCCCCCTCCCCCCCCGCGCCCCCTCCCCCCCCCGCGCCCCCTCCCCCCCCCGCGCCCCCTCCCCCCCCGCGCCCCCTCCCCCCCCGCGCCCCCTCCCCCCCCCGCGCCCCCTCCCCCCACGCGCCCCCTCCCCCCACGCGCCCCCTCCCCCCACGCGCCCCCTCCCCCCACGCGCCCCCTCCCCCCACGCGCCACCTCCCCCCACGCGCCCCCTCCCCCCACGCGCCCCCTCCCCCCACGCGCCCCCTCCCCCCACGCGCCCCCTCCCCCCACGCGCCCCCTCCCCCCACGCGCCCCCTCCCCCCACGCGCCCCCTCCCCCCACGCGCCCCCTCCCCCCACGCGCCCCCTCCCCCCACGCGCCCCCTCCCCCCACGCGCCCCCTCCCCCCACGCGCCCCCCCGCCCTCTCCCCGTAATCCCATCTAATCTATCTAATTACCTAATTACCTAGGTGTCCAAATTACCTAATAGCGCGTCATTCGGGACTTGTGGGAGGAAACCGGAGCACCCGGAGGAAACCTATGCAGAAACGGGGAGAACGTGCAAACTCGGCACAGACAGTGACTCAAGCCAGGAATCGAACCTGAGACCCTGTTGATGTGAAGCCATGGTGCTAACCACTGTGCTATCATGTTGCCCATCTTATAGATGGTTATAAGGCTTTTGTGGGTTGGGAGGTGAGTTGTTGTTGAATTCCAAGCATCTGACCTACTTGTAGCCACACTATTTATATAGTTTGAGTTCAATTTCCGGTCAATGGCAAACCCCAGGATGTTGATACTGGGAGATTTAACAATGGTAATGCCATTGAATGACATGGGAAGATGGTTGAATTCTCTCGTCGGAGATAAGTCATTGCCTGGTAATTGTATGGCATGAACGTAACTTGCTACTTATAAGCCCAAGATGAACATTGGCCAGGCCTTGCTACACGTGGAATGCTTCAGCATTTGAGGAGTCGTAATGATGCTGAACATTGCGCAATGATCAACGAACATCCCCACTTCTGACCTTATGGTGGAAGGAAGGTCACTGAACCAGCTGAAAATGGTTGGACCTTGGACACTACTCTGAGGAATTCCTGCAGTGATGTCCTGGAACTGAGGTGATTAACCTCCAACAGCCACAGCCATTTAGGGGCTAGTTTAGCACGGCTAAATAGCTGGCTTTTAAAGCAGACCAAGGCAGGTCAGCAGCCGTACAATTCCCGTACCAGCCTCCCCGAACAGGCGCCTGAATGTGGCGACTAGGGGCTTTTCACAGTAACTTCATTTGAAGCCTACTTGTGACAACAAGTGATTTTCATTTCATTCTTTTTTCATTTCTTTGTGCTCGGTATAACTTCAACCAGAATATAAAATTGTTATGGCACATTTGGCTCATTGTGGCTGCAATGTCATCATGTCTGCAATGTATGCCTCAATTGCACGTACCTCCACCACTCTTTTAGACAGTGCACTCCAAACCCAAACTACCTGTTGTGTGAAGTCTTTCCTCACACCACATTTGCTTCTTTGCAAATTACTTTAAATATGTGCTCTCTTGTTCTTGATTCTTTTTACGAGTGGAAACAGTTTCTCCCAATCTACTCTGTCCAGCCCCCTCATGATTTTGAACACCTTTATCAAATCTTCTCTTAGCCTTCTTCTGTCCAAGGAGAATAGTCTCAATCTCTCCAAACTATCCTCATTGAAGTTTCTCATCCCTGGAACCATTCTTGTAAACCTTTTCTGCACTCTCTACCATGCGTTCACATCCTTTCTATAGTGTGGTGCGTAGAACTGTGCACAATATTCCAGCTGAGGTGCAATTAGTGTCTTGTATAAATTCCGCATAACCTCTTTGCCCTTGTATTCTGTGCCCTATTAATAAAACCCAGAATACTACATTTTATTAATTGCTCTCTCCACCTGTCCTATCACCTTCAATGATCTCTACACAAATACACCCAGGACCCTCTGCTCCTGCACCCCTTTAAGAATTTTACCCCTGATTTTATATTGTCTTTCCATGTTCTTCCTACCAAAATGCATCTCCTCACACTCTGCATTGAACCTCATCTGCCATCTATCTGCCCGTTCCACCAACCTGCCTATGTCCTTTTGAAGTTCTACAATGTCCTCTTCTCAGTTTACAATACTTCCAAGTTTTGTGGCATCTGCAAATTTTGAAATTTCTCACCAAGATCAAGATCATCCATCTATATCACGAAAAGCAAGAGTCCCAGTACTGACTCCTAGGGAACACCACAGCAAACCTTCCAGCCAGCCAGAAAAATATTAATTGACCATTACTCTTTGCTTCCTATTATTTAGCCAATTTTGTATCCATGTTGCTACTGTCCCTTTTATTCCATGAGCTATAGCTGTTCTTGCAAGTCTGTTGTGTGGTGCTGTATCAAATGCATTCTGAAAATCCATGTATACCACACAACAGCATTACCCTCATCGACCTTTTCTGTTACCTCCTCAAAATAACTCCTCCAAGTTAGTTAAACATGATTTCTCTATTAGAAATCCATGCTGGCTCTTCCTAATCAACCCACATTTTTCCATGTGGCCATTAATTCTATCCCAAATAATTGTTTCTCGAATTTTGCCACCACTGATGGTAAATTGACTGGCCTGTAATTGCTGGGGATTACCTTACAACCTTTTTTGAAAAAGGGTGTTGCATTTGCAATTCTCCAGTCCTCTGGCACCTCCCCAGAGTCTAGAGAAGACTGGAAGATTATGCCCATTGTCCCAGAAATTTCCATTCTTCTGTCAATACAAGGGCACAGCCTTAGAATAAAAGGAACAGAGATGAGGAGAAATTTCTTCAGCCAGAGAGTGGTGGGTCTGTGGAATTCATTGCCACAGAGGGCGGTGGAGGCCGGGACGTTGAGTGTCTTTAAGACAGAAGTTGATAAATTCTTGATTTCTCGAGGAATTAAGGGCTATGGAGAGAGAGTGGGTAAATGGAGTTGAAATCAGCCATGATTGAATGGTGGAATGGACTCGATGGGCCGAATGGCCTTGCTTCCGCTCCTATGTCTTATGGTAATACCTTTGGTTGCATCTCATCCAGCCTCAGTGTCTTGTCAACTTTCAATACCGACAATCACAACCATCTTCCTCTGTGCTAGGTATGACTCCATCCAGTGGAGCATTTTGCCTGATTCCCATTGAGTCCGTTTTTGTTCAGACTCCTTGATGCCACACATAGTCAAATGCTGCCTTCATGTCAAGGGCAGTCAGACTCTCCTCATCTCTGGAGCTCAGCTCTTTTCTCAATGTTTGAATCAAAACTGTTATGAGATCAGGGTCTGAGTGGCCTTGGTGTATCTTCAACTGCGTGTTAGTCAGCAGGTTATTGCTGAGTAAGTGTTGCTTGATGGCACTTTCTATTGCCTTGCTGTACATATAAATTAACTTTTTGTGACTCATGCACCAGGGCACCCAGGTCTCTCTATACTGTAGAGTTCTGCAACTTACTTTCCTACCTCTCTTTGTGATATCAACAAATTTTGCTACCATACATTTGGTACCTTTGTCAAAGTCATTGATATAGCTTGTACATAATTGAGGCCCCAGCACTGATCCCTACGGCATTCCACTAGTTACAGCTTGCCAAACCAAAAGTAACAAATTTATCCCAGTTCTTTGTTTCCTGTTAATCAATCCTCTGTGCATGCTCATAAGTTACCCCTACAACATGAACTCTTATTCCATTTTGTAACCTTTAATGAGGCACCTTATTGATGCATTTTGGAAATCCAAATACGCTGTATCTACTGGTTTCTCTTTATCCAACCTGCTTGTTAGATCGTCAAAGAAATGTCATCAATAAGTCAAACGTGATTTCTCTTTCACTAAACCATGTCGACTCTTTCTGATTGTATTACGATTTCTAAAATTTTTATTTTAGTTCATTTATGCGATGTGGGTGTCACTGGCTGCACCATTTATTGTCCATCCCTAATTGCCCTTCGGCTGAGTGGCTTGCTCTGTTTTTATAACAACCGACAATGGCTTTATTCAACATTTTCAATCCAGATTTCTTTCTATTGGTGGGATTTGAACCCGGGTCTCCAGAGCATTACCCTGGGTCTCTGGATTACTCATCCAATGACAATACCACTACACCACCGCCTCCCCGAATATTTTGCTATTACCTCCTTAATAATGGATTCTAGCATTTTCCTTATTAGAGATGTTAAGTTAACTGGCCTATAATATCCTGCTTTCTGCCTTCCTCCTTACTTGAATAGAGATATTACATTTGCAAATTTCCAATCCACTTGGACCTTTCCAGAATCGAGGGAATTTTAGAAGATCACAATCAATGCGTCTACTGTCTGCAGCTATTTTTAAGGCCCAAGGATGCAGGCCATCAAATCCAATGAAGTTGTCTGCCTTTAGTTCTAATACTCTGTCTATTACCTTTTCCCTAGTGATTGTTTTAAGTTCCTTCTTCCATTATGCCCCTTGATCTTCAAATATCCTTGGGATTTGTTGCGTCTTCCAGGGTGAAGATGGACACAATGCCATTTCCGCCATTTCTTTGTTTCCCATTATGAATTACCCAGTGTCAGCCTCTAAGGAATCAAAGCTCACTTTAGTTACACTTTTCCTTTTAATTACTTGTAGAAAATCTTACGTTATATATTTCTAACTTTCACTCTTACTCTAATTTCTTCCTCGTTTTTTTTGTCATTCTTTGCTGTTTTCTAAAATCTGTGCAATCTTATGACCTACCACTAATCTGTGCATTATTGTATACTTTTTTTCTTTCAATTTAATACTACCCTTAATTTACCACGGATTATAGAGTCTTTCTTTCTGAATAGAGTATTCTTTTACTGCGATTTATATCTCTAAATGTCTGCCACTGTTTCTGTATTGTCCTACGGGTTAACCTATTTACCCAGTTCACTTTAGTTAACTGTTTTCATAACCTCATAATTACTTTTATTTAAGCTTAAGACATTAGTCTTAGACCCACACTACCAGCTGAAAGTGAAATACTATCATGTTATAATCACTGTTGCCTAGAGGCTACTTCACAACGAGGTCATTAATTATTGTTGTCTGATTGTACAGTACCAGGTCTAAAATAGCCTGCTCATTGGTTTTCACTAGAATGTACTGTTCCCAGAAATTATCCAGAATACATCACAAACTCACCCTCCAGTCTACCTTTTGTCACCATCTTTCTTCCACTCAAATCGTTATACTGGGCAGTAGTTCATGGTTTATACTCTGAACATATTTTTTCCCATTAAGTCAGAACTTCCCCAAGACTGTTTCCTTTTTCACTCAGTTCCCTCACTCTATTCCACTCCTTTAAATACTTTCTTTTCCACTTCTCACCCAGTTTTATCCACTTTTTGCTCCACTGTGATTCCACTCTGGAGTCAGTAATAATCTTAAAATTTTACATCTTTATTGCGTGCAACCTTCCTTTCTCTCTACGTTTTTCAATCAGAGTTTGAGTCTTTTCCATGGTCTTCTCTAAAGCAGTCAAAATCTTCCAATTTTTCGGCCACAGATTCTTCATGTCTTGCGATTTTAACCACTAGATGCCATCTGTGATTCCTTGTTGGCTTCACCTTTAATCTTAATTGCCTATGAGATTCAGGCCTATCCACTTTAATATTACTCCCATATCTCGGAGGCTATTTTCACTGCTTTGTCTCTGATGGCAACCAGGGAGGCTGATGAGTCAGAAATTTTGTAACCCTGCCACTGTTTTACTCTACATTCTGCTTCCTTCCCTACATCCAATCCATTACTTATTGGGGTGTTTCCCTCATGACGTTTAACTGCCTTTGCCAAATCTCTACGATCTGCTAGAACACTACTCGCCCTTCAACACCCAAGCTTGACTTCTTCAAAGTCAGTGTAAACGACCATTCCACATCAACCTTACACAAGTTTATATTCCATACTGCTGTCACCCCTATGCTTCCCAAATCTCCCAATGTCCCAGCACATTGATTTGAAAATTTAAATCCTTTTTTTGAAACACTCCAAGGCCTTGTCTCACCTTAGCTTACTGATCATTTGCCTTCCAGCCATATATGGATCCATCAATCTTCCAACACTGGATTTGTCATCTCTTCTCCCAGTTCACCATTGGCAGTCTCTTCTTCAGATTGAACTTTGAATTCTCTACTCACTTTCCTCTACTTTGCCATCTCCTTCCCTGATTGAAAACTCTTTGAAAACTCTTCATGAAATCCTTCTCTTCACCCTCGCCTCTCCATTTATTTGCTCTTTCAACACTCAGCCACCATATCCCAATTATCTTTATTGTAACTCGGATGTCCTCTGCATTTAAGAAGTGTATCCTTATGCACACGCTTCCTCTTCCCTAAATCCTCACGTTTCAATTAGAGATTATTGCATATTCTTCTACTTAGGAAGTAACTTATTACTTCCTAAAATCAGAACTCCTTCCTGCCAATTTTTCATTACAATGCAGTCTTGAAGCTTTTAAAACTGTTACCTAGTCACAGCTTTCTAACCCATCTTCTCGGTATTTTTCAACTTTAGCCCTTGCGATGTTGGCTTTGTCTCATCAAATTACATCTTACTATAAGTATTTAGAGCACGACTATTTCAATATGACACAGCTGAGCTTTCTGCAGTTTGTAAATCATATGTATCCATGCCGTTTCACTCGTATATAATTCTGGTGTAAGTGAAGTTGTTTAATTAGTTGCTGTCATGTTCAATAAAATGAGGGAGGTGGTAAGATCAATCTCACTCCATTGATGGATGTCTTCTAAAAGCTGTGGCTGTTGCCTCATGTGTGCTTCGGAACAGGAAAGCCTGCTGGCAGTAATTAGTTATCTAAATGAACATGGATTAAAGTCCATTGCATGAATCTCCTCTTCACGCAGACTTTTATAACTTGCAAGCCTAGGCGTGTGAACCAGTAGTAGCTATTGTTTTCTGCCATAAAGTTAGTAATTTTTGTGGTTTAGAGTATCAGTATTAGAAATATAATTTTTTTTAAACTGCAAATTTAGAAAAGGGAGTAACTGAGGTTTATGCATCTTCTTGAAGGTGGAGTAACTATTTTTGTGGCCTTATACGATTATGAAGCGAGAACAACAGAAGATCTGTCCTTCAAAAAGGGTGAGAGATTCCAGATCATAAACAATACGTAAGTATTTTGGACTTTTTGAGGTGGCTGGTTATTACAAATTAAGTGAATTTTGTGATGATCAACTCAAAGAGCTTAAACACTATGCTACACTAAGCTGCAAGTAACTTGTAAGCAGCCCTTCATCACTGGTTTCCATTGAAAAGCATTGATGATATCACCATACTTAAACCAGGAGCACAAACCTCTGGCAGTTGCACTAGATGTGTATCTTGAATGAAAACAGAAAATGCTGGAGATACTCAGCAGGCCAAGCAGCATCAGTAAGGAAAAACAAGAGGTTTCAGGCCAATGGCCAGAGTTCTGGTGAAAGGTCATCGACCTGAAAAGTAACAGTTTCTCTCCACAGATACAGCCTGGCCTACTGAGAATCTCCAGCAATTTTTGTTTTTATTGCAGATTTCCAGCAATTTTTGTTTTTATTGCAGATTTCCAGCATCTGAAGTATTTTCTTTTTTCCTTTTGGACGCATATTGACATTGCTAAAATAGTTAGTTTCTCAAGATGCAGATGGTAGTCACCATTGATAGAAATTACAATATACAAGTGGAGAGAAACTAAAAGCAAAATAGGAAATCCTATTAAGATACTGTAGGATTCACAAGATTTTATAATTTTATTTGATGGACAATTACCTTCATTTTTATGCATGTATATCTCACCCAGACATTTCCACTCAAATTGTGATCATAAACAACAAGAATTTGACACTAAAATAAATGCAAAATGCTCCGGATGCTGAAAATCGGAAATAAAAATAGAAAATACTGGAAAAACTCAGCAAACCTTCAGCATCTGTGGAGAGAGAAAGAGTTGACGTTTATAATAATAATCGCTTATTGTCAGAAGTAGGCTTCAATGAAGTTGCTGTGAAAAGCCCTTAGTCCCCACATTCCGCCGCTTGTTCGGGGAGGCTGGTATGGGAATTGAACCCGCGCTGCTGGCCTTGTTCTGCATTACAAGCCAGCTTTTTAGCCCACTGTGCTAAACCAGCCCCGTAAAGGACGTTTCAGGTCCTTATGACTGAAGAAGAATCATACAGACCCGAGGTTAATTCTGTTTCTTTTTCCACAGACACTGCCAAACTTGCTCAGTCTTTCCCAATATTTAACATTTTTATTTTATTATTTTGACACTTATGATTTGCAAATATACAAGGAACATTTAAGCTCTAAATATATTTATCTGTCTTTCAAATGCAATTAATTTCTTAAGAAAGCTGTTCTACAGATCTGATTTAAATATTAACAATTTAGGCTGTTTGGTAATGGCCATCATAGAGAAGGCATTACACCTTTTAAAGGAAGTGCTAACCTTTTAGGAGAAAATGCTTTTGGGAGTGCACTGCTTTGTTGTCATGCATGATGCTTTGAGTAGGATTTGGTGGGAGAGTATGGCTGCTACACATGCAATATTGGTGTTTATTCTCTCAACCCACTTGCTATGCTCCACCTGGACACTCCGAGCAACATTTTTCAACAGTGAGCTAGGCCTTAAAGTTGGAAAACCACTGATAATCTTCATTAGTGTCACAAGTAAGCTTACATTAACACTGCAATGAAGTTACTGTGATAATCCACTCATCACCACACTCCGGCATCTGTTCGGGTACACCGAGGGAGAATTCAGAATGTCCAAATCTCCTAACAGCACGTCTTTCAGGACCTGATGGACGAAACCGGAGCACCCGGAGGAAATCCACTCAGACACGAAGGGAGCGTGTAGACTCCGCACAGACAGTGACCCAAGCCGGGAATCGAACCCGAGCCCCTGGCGCTGTGAAGCAACAGTGCTAATCACCAAGCTACCGTGCTCAAAGCTATACTGCAAGTACTGTGATTTGAAAGTTCTGTAAAACAAATTGCTGCATTGTGAGGAATAAGAAGCTTTACCTCTTTTCATGTGATCCATGAATTTGAGTCTCTATATATAGTAGACATCAACAAAGTGATCACTATTTAAGATTTCACATTTTTCCTCTATGATTTAATCCCTTCCAATTTCCTGATGTAATTCTTTGCTCAGAAGCATTTCCAATTTTTTGTTGTGTATTTTAATACTTCAGATTCACAGAAAACAATGCTGAGTGCTGTATTGTGGAAGGTGCTATTTTCAGATCATTGTTAAACTGAGGCTCTATCATGCTTGTTTAGCTGGACACCATAGCACTACTTTGAAAAAAGACTGTTCCCTAGCCAGATTTCAGCCCTCAGCTAACCCCACCAGAAATGTGATTCAAGGATTTTAGTGAATTAGTGATTATGAGCCGTAAAGTAATTTGTTGGGTTCAGAATATTTTGAGGTAACCCAAGGATGTAAGAAGTATTGTATAAATGCATGTTCTCTGTGTCCTTCCTTAAAACATTTTTGATGTGATTTTGTAATCCAGTTTCATACTTCAGATCTTCGATTAAATATTTAAAGTGGCATTTATTGCAATATCCCTAAATGACAACTCAAAAAACTGCTATATATTTGGTGCTCTTTTGCTCTTACAGGGAAGGCGACTGGTGGGAAGCTCGATCTATCACTACAGGGAAAAATGGTTACATTCCCAGCAATTATGTGGCTCCTGCTGACTCCATCCAAGCAGAAGAGTAAGACCTTGTTCTCTGTTTCAAGTTTTTGAGAAAGAAAGTTTGATACATGTGTCCAGAATTTCACCATTTGAAGTCTGCTAGATGTTTAATTTTTTAAAAAGTTTATTTTAACATGTTTGTTAGGATCGAAGGTGACAGCTGACTCAAGATTTATCATTAGCTTTCCGGAGTATAATGTACTTTTTCTGCTGTTGCAGGTCTTTCTTCCAAGCATGTCTCATACCATTTTGTGGTTAGTTTTGTAATTCTAAGATATCTTTATCTATAGGGGCATGAAGTAACTTAATAGTTTTATAAATAGGCATGATAAATATTTCTTCTTATCCAGCAGTTGCATTGAGAGCTGTTGTTGCTTTCAGGATTTAATATGCAGGGTCACGTGTGTGGATTATGTCCGATCTGATGGAAGGGCTCTACTGGAAAACAATGATAAATCAGAAGGACATGGAACAAGTTGGTTATCTGTGTGTATATGTGCACAATTTATTTTAAAGAGACGTTGAGACACTTTACCGCGCATGGAATTGTGAGGCCTTTATTAGAGACCATGGAGAGTATTTGCTATGTGTATCTGGAGATTGTGTTTGAGAAAATATACTGGCCCAAATGTTCAAATGCTCCAGTTTATGCAAACACTTGCGTGGTCCAAATTCTTTGATTTAGTGTTTGTCAGTTTACTATCCAAAGTTTCTGAACTCGTCTTGAAGTGAGTTAAGTTGACATCAGTTGGTAGCAATCTGTCCTTCGTTCAGAAGGTAGGTTCAAGTTCCATTTTAGGATTTTCACAGATCACTAAAGATGACACATCAGTCCAGTGAAGAGTGAATGTTGCATTGTCCCTGCTCTTCAAACAAAATGTGAAATAGATTGTCTGTTCGGGCAGACATCTTGAGTTTACGTGGCACTATACAAAGAGCAGGATGTTACAACAAACGCTCATCCTTCAGCCACCACCAATAACATATCTTGTCATTCATCTCATTACTGTTTGTGGGAATTTGTTTGGTTCGGCAGCATTTAGACCTAGTCCAGTTTTGGTTCATTCACATATTGGACAATGTGAATGTCTTGGAAAAGATTCATAGGAGGGCCATTAGATGATCCCTTATCATCATAGACTAAGAGAGCTTGGTGTTTTTAATCAAGAAAAATATAGACCTTGGGAGATTCTATTGAGGTATTTAAACTAATGAAGGGACTGGAGCATGTCCATTGATTTGATTATTTGAATTGAATCGGTTAGGGAGAAAGAGGGAGATATGTGAATAAGTTACACAATTATAGAACTAGATCACACATCAAAAGATTGTTTTCCTCAGAAGTCCATTTACCTCTGAAATACGTTGTCAGCTAGTGAAGTGAGCGCGGATTCACTGCAAGCATTCAGAGAGAGCAGAACCAGTTCTGGCTAAGACTAGTATCACTTTGTTCAAAAACAGGTAGGACATTGGCTGTTTTGTGGTCACTATGATCTTATAGAACTCATTTTCATAGCCTTTCATTTTCGGAGAGATATTTTCCAGAATTCTTTCTGATGACCAGTTGCAGCATGACTGTGAGGCAGATTCTGTGGGCCGGCAGCTAGGCTTTTCCATCACTTTTGTGCATTAATTAGCTGTTACGTTTGACTGCATTTCAATGTTTGAAATGTTCCTCAGATGTAAAAATATGAAAAATAAAATACAATTTATTTTTCATTTTAATTAATGTAATTTTTGATTTCAGCAGATTGAAAAAGTATAGATAGAGGATTAGCTACCAGATAGAAAACAGCATTAGGATAGGAAGGGCATTTCAAGGATGGCAACCTGTAACTAGTGGAATGCCACAGGGATCAGTGTTGGCTACAATTAATTACAATATATATTAATGACTTGGATGGGGAATGTGAATGTACTATTCCCAAGTTTGCTGATGACACAAAAATAGGTGGGAAGGCAAGTGGTGAGGATGATCCAAAGAGTCTACAGAGGGATATACAGGTTAGGTGAGTGGGCAGAAACTTGGCAGATGGAATATAATGTAGGAATATGTGAAGTTATGCACTTTGGTGGGAAGAATAAAGGAACTCAATATTATTTAAATGGAAAAAGACTACATAAAACTTCATCGCAAAGGGATTTGGGGGGTGGTCGTGCATATATCATTAATCACTAAAAGCTAGCATGCAAGTTCAGCAGGTAATAGGGAAGGCAAATTAAATGTTCGCCTTTATTTCAAAGGGAATAGAGTATAAAAACAGGGAAGTCTTGCTAAAACTATACCAGGTCTAAAAGTCAAAAGTTTTGATCCCCTTATTTACTGTCAAAAGTTTTGAGACCCTTATTTAAGGAAATATATACTGGCATTGGAGGCAGTCCAGAGTAGGTTCACCAGGTTGATCCTGTGTATGGAGGGATTTTCTTATGAGGAGAGGTTGAATCGGTTGGGCAGTACTCATTGGAGTTGAAGAATGAAAGGTGACCTCACGTAGAATTCTCCGGGGGTTTGACAGGGAGGATGAGAGGCTGGTTGCCCCTGTGGGAGAGTCTAGGACCAGAGGGCATAATTTCATAAAGGGTCTCCCAGTTAAGACAGATGAGGAGGAATTTCTTCTCTCAAAGAGTAGTGAATCTGTGGGATTTTAAAAAAAAAAAATCTTTTTATTGCCTTTTCTCACATTTATAAACAATTGTTACTTATATACATTACAGTTTTCTTGCCTGCGCTAATTTGCTTTATTTTAAACACAGGTTTGTTTTGTCCTTCATTTGACTAATTGTACGTACATTTTGCTGCCCTCTGGATCGGTCTATGATATTTCTCCCCCCCCTCCGCCCCTTGGTTTCAGCACCCTTCCTCGTCTCTTGTGGTTTCCCCATTTACAGTCGTTTGGTTCTTCATCTTTTTGTTTTGGTTTTTCCCTGGCTTACTCCTCGTTGCTGGCCTCGAAAGGTTTTGGAAAAGGCTGACGAACTGCCCCCAAGTATCCAGGAAGCCTTCCTCTGACCCTCGGATGGCATACTTAATCTTCTCCAGGTGGAGAAATTCCGAGAGGTCAGCGAGCCAGTCTGCAGCTTTGGGTGGTGCTGCCGATCGCCAGCCGAGCAGGATTCTCCTGCGTGCGATTAGGGAAGCGAAAGCAAGGGCATTGGCCCCCTTCCCCATGTGTAGCTCTGGCTGCTCCGATACCCTGAAGATTGCCACTATTGGGCATGGCTTCACCCTGACCCCCACAACTTTGGACATTGCCTCGGAGAAGGCTGTGCAGAACCCAGCAAGCTTGGGGCAAGCCCAAAACATGTGGGTGTGGTTGGCCGGGCCCCTCTGGCACCGCTCACATTTGTCCTCCACCTCCGGGAAGAACCTGCTCATTCGGGTTCTGGTCAGGTGCGCTCTGTGCACCACTTTGAGCTGCATTAGACTTAGCCTTGCGCAGGAGGAGGTGGAGCTCACCCTGCTCAGTGCTTCGCTCCAGAGTCCCCATCCTACCTCTGTCCCCAGTTCGTCCTCCCATTTTTGTCTGGTCCCGTCCAGTGGTGTTCGGGCTCTGTCCAGTAGCTGACCATATATTTTCCCATGTAGCCCCCCCTTCTCGCTGCTTGTGCCTATCGGGTCCTCTAGCAGAGTGCTTTATGGGGCCCCGGGGTACCCTCCTGTCTCTTTGCGGAGGAAGTGCTTTATTTGGAGGTGTCTCAATTCCTGTCCTCTTGCTAGTTTCCACTTCCTCGTCAGTTCGTCCAGTGTCTCCAGTCTGCGCCCTACGTAGAAGTCCCCGACCGTCAATGTGCCCCCGTCCCGCCTCCATCTCTTGAAGGTGGTATCTAGCATGGCTGGGGGGAATCTGTGATTGCCGCAGATGGGGGCCATAAGGGACATTTTGGTTATCCCGAAGTGCAGTCGCAACTGGGTCCACGGTCTCAGTGTGGCCGCTACCACTGGGCTCGTTGTGTACCTTGTTGAGGAGGATGGGAGTGCTGCTGTGGCCAGGGCCCTGAGTGTTGTTCCTTTACAGGATGCCTCCTCCATTTGTACCCAATCTGTGTCGGGTTCTTGTATCCATCCCCTCACTTTTTCTGCTGTTGCTGCCCAGTGGTAATATTGTAGGTTCGGTAGAGCCAGGCCCCCTCTGACTTTCCCTCTTTGCAGTGTCGGCTTGGGAATTCTCGGGTTGTTGCCCCCATACACAAACGCCATGATTAGCCTGTCTATGTTTTGGAAAAAGGCCTTGGGGATGAAGATCGGGGTGGATCTAAACAGGAAGCGGAACCTTGGCAGTACGTTCATTTTGATCGTCTGCACTCTTCCTGCCAGGGAGAGTGGGAGTGAGCCCACCGTTGAAGGTCTTTTCTTACTTCCTCCACCAGGCTGGTCAGGTTCCACTTGTGGATCTGTGTCCAGTCTCTGTCTATTTGGATCCCCAGGTAACGGAACCTGTTCTGGGCCGTTTTGAACGGGAGCCTCTCCAGCTCTGTCCCTTCCCCTTTTGGGTTCACTGGGAATGTCTCACTTTTGCCCAGGTTAAGTTTGTAGCCTGAGAAGGTTCCAAACTCTTTCAGTATTTGCAGTATTGCCTTTAGTCCCTCCTGTGGCTTTGCGACATAGAGGTGTAGGTCATCTGCATAAAGTGAGACTCTGTGCTCTCTGTCTCTCTCCGGATTCCCTTCCAGCTTTTTGCGTCCCGCAGTGCTATCGCCAGGGGTTCGATCGCTAGCGCGAATTACTCCGAGCTGGTGGTGTTAGTTCGGACACTCGCTTTGGGGGCATTGTACAGGAGCCTCACCCAGGCGGTGAATCCCGCTCCTAGCCCAAACCGTTCCAGTACCTCGAGGAGGTAGCTCCATTCGACTCTTGTCAATGGCATTTTCTACGTCCAGGGAGACGATCACCTCTGGTGTTCTCTCCTGGTTGGGGGGGTTCATTATCACATTCAGCAGCTGCCTGATGTTCGCTGTGAGCTGCCTACCCTTGACAAAGCCGGTTTGGTCCTCTGTGACCACCTCTGACCACCTCTGATACGCAGCCCTCCAGCCTTTTGGCCAGGACCTTTGCGAGTATTTTGGCATCCACGTTCAGCAGTGAAATGGGTCTGTATGATTCACATTCCGTCAATCTGTGGGATTCTTTCCCTCTTAGGCCTATGGAGGCCGGGTCGTTAAGTCTGTTCAAGAGGGGCAGCACGGTTGCGCAGTGGTTAGCATTGCTGCCTCGCGGCGCTGAGGTCCCAGGTTCGATCCCAGCTCTGGGTCACTGTCTGTGTGTAGTTTGCACATTCTCCCCGTGTTTGCGTGGGTTTCGCCCCCACAACCCAAAGATGTGCAGGGTATGTGGATTGGCCAAGCTAAATTGCCTCTTGATTGGAAAAAATGAATTGGACACTCTAAATATATGTTCAAGATAGACATATTTTTAATTAGTAAGGGAATTAAGGGTATGGGGATAAGGCAGGAAAGTGGAGTTGAGGATTATCATATTTGATCATTCATGATCTTATTGAATGGTGAAGCAGACTCAATGGCCAAATGGCCTACTTCTGCTCCTGTGTCTTTGGTCTTATGATCAGTTGACACTATCTGATTACCAATAATTTGTATCTCTTCAGCAATCACTCGCTGACAAGTATAATTGTCCACCTAAGAAACTCCATGTCACTAGCCACGGGCTCTGTTGGTCCTTGTGTGGCTAATGAGCCCTATCCTAAAGCTACATCTTCCACTGCACGTTTGGCAGATCTTTTTGATAAGTGGAATTGGTCCTTGTACTTGACGGCTGGCATTCCTTTCGCAGGTCCTTTTCTGGACCTCTTGCCATTGGGTATTTTCGAAGTATTATGTCCCTTCAATCAGGAGGCTGCTCCAGGTTTGTTTCTTCTGAGCAAGGGTCTCCCATCTATGTTACAGTTCTTGAGGTACGCCTTCCAGGTATCTTTGAAGCGCACCCTTTGTCTTTCTCTAGTTCGGGTGCCCTCCTTCAGTTGGGCTAAGAAGATGTACTTTTGCAATCGGGACTCTGGCATCCTAGGGATGTGGATGGCACAGTGGAGTTGGTTTCAGGTGATAATGGCCTGGTACTCTTGGCACCTTCAAGGTCACTGAAATTAGTACGTCTGTCCTCCCAGCTGATGTGGAGGATCTGTCTCAGACAATGTTGATGGCACCTCTCCACGGCCTTCAACTGGCATCTGTACGTAGTCCAGGTTTCTGAGCCCAATAGAAGAATTGGGAGGATGACTGCCTTGTACATGAGGATCTTCGTATCAGCATGGATGTCACGGTCATCAAAGACGCTTATCCTTGGGCATCCAAAGACACGGATTGGATCTCCGTGTTGATGTCAGCTTTGGATGAAAGGTGGCTCCCCAGATAGGAGAAATGTTCCACGTGTTGGAAGGTTTCTCCATTGATCTGGATGGAGGGAGACATTGGATCTTGCCCTGGATGGGTTGATAACGGATTTTCAGGAACAGCTGATGGAGATGGCGAGTGATCTCTTTAAGTTTGAAGATCTCTGCTGAAATCAATGTCTCCTGCGCCTTTTCCGTTCTTCATGTATTTAATGGCTGCTTCGACCTCATCCATGCTTGGTGGGAGTCCAAGATCATCTTCGATGGGAAGTTGGGGGATTTCCTCAAACACATCATCATCTATGGTTGTATTATAGTTTAGGAGTTCTTTGAAATCTTCTCGCTGTCGAAGGCTGATGTTTTCTCTGTCTCTCAAAAATGTTCTGTCCTTATTCCACAGAGGTTTGAGGCCTAGGGTGTTGGGTCCATACATTGCCTTAGACTGGGGCTTCCTCAGTCCCACCATCACGCTAGTCAGCGAGGAGTTGCAACTCCTTAGCTTTCTCCGTCCACTATTGGTTCTTGATTTCCCTAGATCTTCTTTGTACCTCCGTCTTTGCTGTTTGATGAGTTCTCTTTGCCTAGCTGGTGAGGTCATTAAAAAAAATTTTGAGCACCCAAATATTCCAATTACAGGGCAATCCACCTACCCTGCACATCTTTGGGTTGTGGGGGTGAAACCCAAACTGACACCAGGAGAATGTGCAAACTCCACACGGGCAGTGACCCGGGGCGGGATCGAACAGGTCCTCAGCGCCCTGAGACAGCAGTGCTAACCACTGTGCCACCCTGGTGATGTCATTTTGCCAGGTGCGGAGAGCTTTCCTCTTCTTGACAATGAGATCTTGGATAATGTGGTCATCCAGTCTTGATGTTTCCTGGTCTCATAGCCAATGGTTTCTTCACAGCTTTAGATAATGGCTATCTTCAGCTCTTTCCAGTTTCCTCCACTTGATTAGAATGCACACTTTGGAGATTTTGTAAAAAACATTGTTGGAAGTTCACTAGCCTGCTTGGGTCTTGAAGCCACTCAACATTGATCTTTTTTCTGAGCTCTTTCTTCATCTTCCACTGCTGCTGGAATTTGATGGACATAGAAGAGCAGATGAGCCAGTGGTCTGCCCAACGGTCGTCTGCACTGGTCATTGCTTTGGTGATGAGGGCATCCATTTGGTCTCGGGAACGGGTGATGTTGAAGTCAATCATGTGGATGTTTCCAGGAAGTCGAACATGTCTTTTTGGCAGAACAATGTGTTAGTGATGAAAAACTGGTGTTCCGCACATTTGCGGGGCAGGAGGACCTGGTTGCAGTTGCAGTTCCCTTTCCGATTGTTCCTTTCCAGATTTGGGAGTCCTTTCCGACCCTGGCACTGAAGTGCCCAAGGAGGATGATCTTCTCCTCCTTTGGAATGCTGAAGAATATAATGTCCAGGATGGAATAGAAGCCTTCTTTGTCTCGTTATCGGCATAGGCATTCATGCCTGTTGCCCGCTGGTTCTTGGCAAATTGTAGACGAAAAGTCATGAGGCATTTGTTGATGCCAACAGGGAGTTCCAAAATTCGGTTGACAAGTTGTTCTTGATGGTGAATCCAATTCTATTGTCCTGGGCTGATCCTTAGGTTTTCCTCTCCAGAAGAAGGTGTAACCAATGCTTTCTTCCTTCAGCTGCCATTGCTCATTATCCATGTGGGTTCATACATTCCAGATTCCCAAATTGAGTTTAACTTTGTTTTACTGACCGTACATAGATGAACCTGCGGGATACAGTCTCAAATAAGGGATTTAAGACTGAGATGAGGAGGAATTTCTTTAATCGGAACGTGGGATTCTTTAGAATCTCTACCCCAGAGGGCTCTGGAAGCTCAGCCAATGAGCATGTTTAAGACAAAAATGACATATAGCGATATGGGGTTATTGGGAAAAGTGACCCGAGGTTGATGATCAGCCATGATCTGCTTGAATGGCTCAACTGGTGGAATAATCTGCTCCTGTTCCTATTTTCTATGTTTCTGAGGGTAATCTTGACCATGAAACTACTGGATTATTGTAAAATCCCAACTGGTTCACTTTTCCTTTTGGAAATGAAAGCTGCCACCCTTACTTGGCCTTGTCAATATACGACTAAAGACCCACAAAAATGTGGTTGCTTTTTAACTAGCCACTGAAAGGGCTGCTCATTTGTATCTCAAAGGAAACTAGGAATGGGCTGTAAAGGCTGACCATGCCAGCAATGCTCATATTCTTCAAATGGATTAAAAAAGGTTCTCTATTCACTCTGTAATACTGGTCTAATTGCATGGACTGCTTCTAACAGGCGTGTAAAGAAGCAATAACGTATATTTTATTATTAGATAAGCTTTTGTAGCTGTCCTAACCTCAGCACTGCCCACTTCCTTCCCATATTGGAAACGATCTCCTTTATGATACCATACTTCATTAACCTGTACCCCACTTTGTGTACTGAGCATAACTATGCTTTTCTAAATTTTCATTAAACCTTAGTTCAGTTTTTGTTTCGCTTTTGCTATTCAGAGCCTTCTGCAATCTTCAGTCATTTGGGCAAGTCAGGCTTCAAAAAGCTTGCAGTTTGGAAAGAAAAAAATAATGCTGTAGAGAGCAGCCAATTAAAGTTTGGGGTGTTTCTGCATCAGTAGAAAGCTTAACTTCTGCAGGACTAAATTAATTTTCCACTCCCCAAAAAGTAGTATTTTCTTAATGAGTACTTATTTAAATACTTTAACATCCAAAGCGCACACCGGTGGCTTGAAAGACAAAATTATCATTTAATTCCATTTAGGTAAGTTAGCAAATTCTGCAGCAGTGAAGTGTGGATCATTGTCCAAGGTTGTTTCCTCAGGTCTGTTGTCTAAGAAGTAAACAAATTCAAAACTATTTAATTGGTTTTGTTATTTAGTTGCCTGTAGCTTGGGGAAAATCGACAGCCATTTTCAATGGCTATCCACTAGAAGCACTCTTAACCCTTCTCTGCAAAATCAGTTAATTCCCTTCCTTCTTTCCCTCTTTTTTTCCCCTCCAAAAGCTAAAAACTGGCCATATACATAGCACAGACTGCCAAGGAATCTTCACCTGGTAAATATTGAATTGATATTTTTGCATATTTGTGCTTTAGGACCAGTTTTTGTTCTTGTATGACATTTTATATCATAAATTTGCAATTCTGGCAAATATTTTCCACAACAATAACAACTTTGTTCAATTTATTTTATGCTTTTTATTGCATTTTGAAATGAAATAAAGCCTTAAACCAAGTCTGCTCTCTCAGGTGGATGTGAAAGATCACGTGGCACTATTTTGAAGAAGAACAAGGGAGTTATTCCTGGTGTCTTGGTCAATATTCGTGTCTCAATTAACATCCCAAAAACAAATATCTGGTCATTATCATATTGCTGTTTGTGGGAGCTTGCTATGTGGTAATTGGCTGCTGTGTTTTCTACATAACACTTGACTACACTTCAGAAATACTTCATTAGCTCTAAAGTGATTTGGATGTCCTGAGGTCATGAAAGGCACAGTGTTGCACCAAAGATACCATGGTATCAATTTATCTCACTCATGCAGCAGCAATTTTGTTTATTAATGTTCAAGATTGGCGAAATTACATTTCCAGAACGTTGCTTAGTTATTTACCACTTCCACAGCTGGGGTAATTTCACAGATGGAATTTTTAAAAAAATAATTTTTATTAAAGGTTTTCATAAAATATCAATAACAAAATGAGAAAGAAAAAAGAACCCAACAGGGTTAAGTACAAAACACAATCTAAAAAAGCAACCCCCCCCCCCCCCCCCGTACATAAATATTAAATTAACATTAACACCGCGACTTAACACAACAGGTATATACACCCCCTCAGACCCTCCAGTGTAAATAACATAAACAAAAATAAAGTAAACCCCCCCCCCCCCCCGAGCTGCTGCTGCTGCCATTGACCAATGTCTATCGTTCTGCCAGAAAGTCTAAGAACGGTTGCCACCGCCTAAAGAACCCTTGTACCGACCTTCTCAAGGCGAATTTCACCCTCTCCAATTTAATGAACCCTGCCATATCGCTGATCCAGGATTCCACGCTTGGGGGCCTCGCATCTTTCCACTGAAGGAGAATCCTTTGCCGGGCTACCAGGGACGCAAAGGCCAGAATTCCGGCCTCTTTCGCCTCCTGCACTCCCGGCTCTTCTGCCACCCCAAATATTTCGAGCCCCCAGCGCGGTCTGACCCTGGATCCTACCACCCTTGACACTGTCCTCGCTACGCCCTTCCGAAATTCCTCCAGCGTTGGGCAAGTCCAGAACATATGGGTGTGATTTGCTGGGCTCCCTGAGCACCTAACACACCTGTCCTCGCCCCCAAAGAACTGGCTCAACCTTGTCCCGGTCATGTGTGCCCTGTGCAGCACCTTAAACTGTATGAGGCTGAGCCTCGCGCACGAAGAGGAAGAATTCACCCTCCCTAGGGCATCTGCCCACGTCCCCTCTTCGATCTCCTCTCCCACCTCCTCCTCCCAATTACCTTTCAACTCCGCCACCGAGGCCTCCTCCTCCTCCTGCATCACCTGGTAAGTTTCCAAGATCTTCCCCACTCCCACCCACCCCCCCGAGAGCACCCTGTCCTGTACTGTGTGTGGCAGTAGCTGCGAGAATTCCACCACCTGCCGTCTGGCAAATGCCCTTACCTGTAAGTACCTGAAGGTGTTCCCCAGGGGAGCCCATATTTCTCCAGCTCACTCAAGCTCGCGAACTTCCCGTCCACAAACCGGTCCCCCAACTTTCGTATCCCTGCCCTGTGCCACCCCACAAACCCTCCACCTGTTCTTCCTGGGGCGAACCACTGGTTCCCCCGTAATGGGGTCCACGGCGAGGCCCCAACTTCCCCCCTATGCCGCCTCGACTGCCCCCAAATTTTGAGGGCCGCCACCACCACCGGGCTCGTGGTATACCTCCTTGGAGGGAGCAGCAGCGGCGCCATTGCCAGCGCCCCCAGATTCGTACCCACACAGGACGCCGTCTCCAGCCTCTTCCATGCAGCCCCCTCCCCCTTCATCACCCACTTGCGCACCATCGTCACATTGGCGACCCAGTAGTACCCACAGAGGTTGAGCAGCGCCAGCCCCCCCCCCCCCCCCCCCCCCCCATCCCATCTCTACTCCGCTCCAGGAACACCCTTCTCACCCTCGGAGTCCCTCGCACCCACACAAACCCCATTATACTCCTGTTAACCCGCCTGAAAAAAAGCCTTCGGGGTAAACACGGGGAGGCACTGGAACAGGAACAAAAACCTTGGGAGCACCGTCATTTTGATTGACTGCACCCTACCCGCCAAGGACAGCGGCAACGCATCCCACCTCTTGGACTCCTCCTCCATTTGCTACACCAGCCTTGTAAAGTTAAGCCTATGCAGGGCCCCCTAGCTCCTGGCCATCTGGACCCCCAAATATCTGAAGCTCCTCTCCGCCCTTTTTAGTGGGAGCTCGCCAATCCCCCTCTCCTGGTCCCCGAGCTGAACTACGAACAGCTCGCTCTTCCCCATATTGAGCTTGTACCCCGAAAAGTCCCCAAATTCCCTAAGGATCCTCATTACCTCTGGCATTCCTCCCACCGGGTCCGCCACATACAGCAGCAGGCCGTCCGCATAAAGCGTCACCCTAAGCTCCTCCCCACCCCGCACCAACCCCCTCCAGTTCCTCGACTCTCTCAGTGCCATAGCCAGGGGTTCAATCGCCAGTGCGAAGGGCAGAGGGGACAGGGGACACCCCTGTCTCGTCCCTCGGTGCAACCGAAAGTACTCAGACCTCCTCCGATTTGTGGCCACACTCGCCATCGGGACCTCATACAACAGCCTAACCCACCTGACAAACCCCTCCCCAAACCCGAACCTCTTCAGCACCTCCCACAGGTACCCCCACTCTACCCTATCGAAGGCTTTCTCAGCGTCCATCGCCACCACTATCTCCGCCTCCCCCTCCCTCGCCGGCATCATGATAACGTTCAAAAGCCTCCGCACATTCGCGTTCACTGTCTCCCCTTCACAAACCCCGTCTGGTCTTCATGGATGATCTGCGGCACACAATCCTCAATCCTCGTGGCTAAGGCACCTTGGCATCTACATTTAGCAAGGAAATCGGTCTGTAGGACCCACATTGCAGGGGATCCTTGTCCCGCTTTAGGATCAAGGCGATCAGTGCCCGGGACATCGTCGGGGGTAAATCACCCCCCTCCCTTGCCTCATTAAAGGTCCTAACTAACAGCGGGCCCAATAGGTCCATATACTTTTTATAGAACTCGACGGGGAAACCGTCCGGCCCCGGTCCCTTCCCCGCCTGCATGCTTCCTATCCCTCCTCCAGCCCAATCGGGGCCCCCAGTCCCGCCACCAGTCCCTCTTCCACCTTTGGAAACCTCAATTGGTCCAGGAAATGGCCCATCCCTCCCTCCTGTGGGGGCTCAGATCGGTACAATTCCTCGTAGAAGTCCCTGAAGACCCCATTGATGCCAACCCTACTCCGCACCACGCTCCCTCCCCTGCCCCTAACTCCCCCGATCTCCCTCGCTGCGTCACGCTTCCGAAGCTGATGCGCCAGCATCCGGCTTGCCTTTTCCCCATACTCGTAGACCGCCCCCTGGGCCTTCCTCCACTGCACCTCAGCCTTCCTGGTGGTCACCAGGTCGAATTCGGCCTGGAGGCTGCGCCTCTTCCTCAACAATCCTTCCTCAGGCTCTTGCGCATACCTCCTGTCTACCCTCACCATCTCCCCACCAGCCTCTCCCCCCCCCCCCCCCCCCCACCCCCCGCTCCTTGTGGGCCTTAATGGAGATCAGCTCTTCCCCCCCCACCACCACCTTCAGTGCCTCCCATACCATCCCCACTCGGACCTCCCCGTTGTCATTGGTCTCCAAGTACCTCTCTATACTTCCTCGGGCCCGCTCGCTCACCTCCTCGTCTGCCAACAGCCCCACCTCCAAGCGCCACAGCGGCCGTTGGTCCCTCTCCTCCCCCATCTCCGAGTCCACCCAATGCGGGGCGTGGTCCGAAATGGCTATTGCCGAATACTCGGTATCCTCTACTCTCGCTATCAGCGCCCTACTCAAAATGAAAAAGTCGATTCGAGAATAAGCCTTATGGACATGTGAGAAGAATGAAAATTCCTTGCAATTCCGGCCTTGCAATTCTCCAAGGGACCACACCTCCCATTTGGTCCATAAATCCCCTCAACACTAGCCGCCGCCGGCTTCCTACCCATCCTAGACCTGGAGCGATCCAGTGCCGGATCCAACACCGGGTTAAAGTCTCCCCCCATTATCAGGCCCCCCCCACTTCCAAGTCTGGGATCTGACCCAACATACGCCGCATAAAACCCACATCGTCCCAGTTCGGAGCATACACATTGACCAGTACCACCCTCTCTCCCTGCAACTTACCACTTACCATTATGTACCTACCGCCATTATCTGCCACAATGCTCGACGCCTCGAATGACACCTTCTTTCCCACCAAGATTGCCACCCCTCGATTTTTGGCATCCAGCCCCGAGTGAAACACCTGACCTACCCACCCTTTCCTCAGTCTTACCTGGTCTGTCACCTCCAGGTGTGTCTCCTGGAGCATAACCACATCCGCCTTGAGCCCCTTCAGGTGCACGAACACGCTTAACCGGCCCATTCAGTCCCCTTACATTTCAGGTTATCAGCCGGATCAGGGGCGCTACCCGCTCCCCTCCCCCGCCGACTAGCCATGACCCCTCCTCGGCCAGCCACGCCCCCACACCCGGCCCGTTCTCCACAGCAGCATACCCCCGTCTCGACCCCCCCCCCCCCCCCCCCCACTCGCTTCAGCTCCTCCTTGACCTTAGCACAGCAGCAACTCTATTCTCCCCCCCCCCCCCCCCCCCCCCCGGCTAGCTGGTTTACTCCCCCCATTGCACTTCCACAAGTCTGCTGACCCCGGCCACTCCCGCATCCCCTTCGACTCCTCCCATTGTGTGGCACACCCTCCTCTCCCGCTCCCCATCCACAGGCTCCCCCCCCCCCCCCCCCTCCGTTCTAAGCACGGGAAACAATCCTCACTTCCCGGCCCCGCCACCAACCAAAACTGCCCAACCCGTCCCATCCACCCTTGTTAGCCTTGGGCCTCCTCGCCAACACTCTATGGGCCCCTTCCAGCTCCAGGGGCCCCTGGAAGGACCCCGCTCCCATCAGCGAGTTCAACATGGTGACCACGTAGGCCCCTACGTCCTGCCCCTCCGGGAGGCCCAGAATCCGCAGATTCTTCCACCTCGGCCGATTCTCCATCTCCTCGAACTGCCCCTGCCATTTCTTGTGGAGCGCCTCGTGCACCTCCACCTTTACTGCCAGGCCTAAGATCTCGTCCTCATTGTCAGAGATCTTTTGTCGAGCCTCTCGGATCGCCACCCCCTGGGCCATCTGTGTCTCCAGCAGCTTGTCAATAGAAGCCTTCATCGGCTCTAGCAGGTCCGTTTTAATCTCTCTGAGGCAGCGCTGGATACCCTCCTGTTGCTCCTCCGCCCACTGCCTCCACGCTGCCTGGTCTCCGCCCGCCGCCACTTTGTCCTTCTTCCCTCCCTTCTTCTGGTCCTCCACCACCTTTTTTGTCGCCCCGCTCCTAGTTAAAGCCATATACTGACGGGGAGCTATTATTAACTCCTTCCCACACCGGGAAACGTCAAAAAAGTGCCATTGGAGGCCCCGTAAAGAGCCCAAAAGTCAGTTTTTGCGTGAGCTGCCGAATGTGCGACTTAGCTCCGCATAGCCGCAACCGGAAGTCTCGAGAGGGAATCCTTTTGGCAGTGTTCGCTTCACCAATCTGCTGCAAAAAGTCTGTGGAAACTCCTGAAAAAGGTCTGAGAGTCCGTTCCAGGTGGGAGCTGCCGACTGCACGACCTACTCCTCCATGGCCGCCACCGGAAGCCTCGTCCCTGCTTCTTCAATGGCCTTGGTGAGATCTTTTCACAGTTGTTCCCTCTGCTGCTAGAATTCACCTTTCATAAAGGCCCTCAAGTCAGCTTGCAGCTTTAAGCTTGCCCTTCCCCCGCCTGCATGCTGGAAGAGGCCCCTCTCTCCCCTGCAGTTACAGCCAAATCTCTTACTGTTTCTGCCGGGTCTGGTAACCAAGAGACATATCATTCCTGAGGGACGCTGTCAGGGGAATGTTGCAGTCTTCTTCCCACACCGGGAAATGTCAAACAAATGCCGTGGGGGCCCGGTAAAGAGCCCAAAAGTCCGTTCCAAGCAGGAGCTACCGAATATGCGACCTAGCTCTGCATAGCCGCAGCTGGAAGTCTTCACAGATGGAATTAATAGTCATTTATTGACGAGTGCTTTATGAATTGAGTCACATGTAACCTACGAACAATTGTCTCAGAACATTTTTTAAAAATAATCACTAAGAATTTAAATGTTGTAACGCCAATGAAAGCAATTTTTCTTACATTTTGCGTTTAACTAAAATTGAACAATTCTTTAATCACTAAGAGTAGCCAGAATTTCAAAGCCATTAGTCTGAGGGAAAATTGGCCTTTCTATCAATGCGTACCATATAGTGGCCTAGCTATTCTAAATTAAATTCAAACCCATTGTTACTTTTACCATCCTCTGCGCCGTTCTTGGTATAATATATTGCCTACATGTTGAGAATCTGAATGCCACATGGCTGTGTATCCTGTCAATGCAGCATTTCAAAATTGTATGAGCTATTTCAGTTAAAACACACAAGACACGCACTTTGCAAGACCATCCCTTCTCTTAAATAATGGCGCAAGCTTTGTTCATCACTTTTCTCTTGACACTTCCACTTCAAATCAAACCAACACTTTGTCCCCAAAATACAGATGCTTTTTACAAGTCAAGAGGTAGCAATAGTTAATTCCCAATTTTATATATTAATATATGATTTCTCTCCCAATAGGCCAATCTTATAATGTGCAAATCACCAACTTGCTTTCCAAACATTTTGTACATGTGCACATTCTTCATTTCCTTTCTGTAATATCAGCCCCCAAGACTACATTTACAGTATCTTTCACATTGGTACGCGATAGTTTTGGCCTTGCACTGGCGGAAAGCCTCAACTATAAATGTGGAGTTAGGGCCTGCACACTCACTCCAAAGCAAATTCACTCTGTTCGGTGTCAGATCAGGGTTTGATCTCCAGGTTAGACAGCAGGTATACAATGGCCTCAGTTTTGCATAATTCGTTTTTGCATTTGTGTGCCCTTAACACGGTATATACTGTGTCGTCCGCCTTTTGAGGAAAAGCACACTTGGCTGAGAATTACAAACTATCCCAAAGGAATGGCTATTAAAAAACTGTTGTTTGTTTGCAGTGGCACAACAAAAACATTGATACTGAAACCTGCTGCAGCAATTTTAGAATCATAGCATTGGAGCTTCAGGGCCTTGAAGAATATATCTTTAAAACTCCACTGCTGCAAATGAAACTGCTTTGCACTGACACTATGGTGCAAATGTACATTTGGTCTCTGACATTTCTAAAGTTTTTCCTTTTCAATGATTCTCACTTCAGTCTTACAATTCTAACCCCTCATTCCTTTGGTTTTTCATTCACACATCATGGGTTTCTTTATTTTGTCATTCTCTAGTTGGATGTTCCTATAATCAAACTAATTTACAAAATTGTTTTTTTGTATAAAATTTCAAAAGAAAATTCAGGCTTGAAATCCCACAACAAAACAGTTCTTTGTTATTACTTTCAGGCATGTAGCATGCTTTTCCTGGTTTTTGGATTCCTATATGGTTTGCTTTATGAAGCTTAAGTGTATGAAAACACTGTTAATCAGTGATACCCATTCTTTCTGCAATTTGTTTCTAGGTGGTATTTTGGTAAAATGGGTCGCAAGGACGCAGAGCGATTGCTGCTACATCCAGGAAACCCGCGTGGCACATTTTTAGTTAGAGAGAGTGAAACCACAAAAGGTAACAACCATTTTAAGTGTTTAATGTAGCAGTAAATAGGCCAGAAGATTTGCAATTATACAGGAAGTCTTGTAAAGCAACAGTGAATAAATTAAGAAATCAGGAAATTATCGGAGCATGTAACAAGGGTATTGCAATAATATGGGAACTTTAATCTTCATATGAATTTGGCAAACAAATTAGCAAAAGGAGCTTAGATAGTGAATTTATGGAATGCTTTTCAGATAGTTTTCAAGAACAGGATGTCAAGGAACCAATGGTGGAACAAGCAATTTTAAATTTATTTTTCAGTTAGATGGAATTAATTAGTAATCTTATCATTAAGGATCCTCTGGGGAAGATCATGAGATGATAGCACGTCATATTATGTTTGAGGGTGATGTGGTTAAGTGAAGGCAAGTGCCTTAAATTTAAAACCGAGCCAGTTATGGAGGTGAGGAGCAAATTAGCTCAAATAGATTGGGCAACTAAAAGGTATGATGGATATGATGACAACTATTTAAATCAATCATTCATAATTCTCAATTAATATACATTCTCTTGAGGAATAAATACTTCCCCAGAAAAGTGACACCAGCCATGGCTAACTTGAAGTTAAGAATAGTTTAGATTAGAAGAAGCTTAAAATGTTACCAAAAAGAGTAAGAAGCCCGAGGATTGGGACTGTATTAAAAATCAGCAATGGATGATAAATTGATAAAAAGGGAAAAATCAGAATGAGAGTAAACCAATAATGAATACAAAAACAGATTGTTGGAACTTTTACAAGTATGTTAAAAAAAAAACGAAATTAGCAAATGTAAATGCAGAAGAAAGAGAAATTAGAATGAGGAATAAGGAAATGGCTGACACGAAGCAAATATTTTGTTTCTTCACAGTAGAAGACACGGAGCATAACAGGAATTGTGGGAAACCAAGGCAGTAAGGAAGTTAAAGAAAAAAGTGAGAAATTAATGGGACTAATAACGGACAAATCCCCTATACTTAATAACTCTCCCTTAAGGTTTTAAAAGATTTGGATGCAAAGTTAATTTATGCATTAGTTTTGATTTTCCAGAATTCCTCTGATTCTGGAACGGTCCCCATGGATTGAAATAATGTAAATATAACATGGCAGGGGAGAGGAAACAGAGTCATGGAGAAAGAATTGGGTTTGAGAAACTGGTAAACAGCCTTAAGAGAATTGCAGTTCGAAGGGTGGTCCTTGTTCACTTAGAGGTTAGGGTTAGAGATTTGGAAATAATAAACAAGTGGTCCTCTCTTCGATTTGTAATGGAACCAGTGTATCTGATTGTTGTTGTCCCAATGTGAGATATACGGAGATTAGATTCACGTGAGCCCCAAATCAAAGGAATATTTTGAAAGTCAAGTTAATTAATTTTGATCTCTATTCTAGGGTATCCCAGGTATGTCATGTTGCCATGGTAATAGACTGCAGGATGATTTTATTCTCACAAACCATTATTTGAAGTTAGTTTAGTGCAGATTTGAGACGGACAGAGACAACATCTGCCGAGAGCTGTTACGCAGCTGGAACCGAGAGAAGAGGGTGATCAGAAACCAAAGGTGATTTGGAGTCACTAAGTAAGAATGCAGTGAGACCAATGCTTGAGCTGGGAGTTCACAGTTACAAGGTAATTAAGGAAAATATTGGAGGGTTGCTTAGCTGAGTGATACTGGAAGGAGCCCAATAAGTCTCGTACCTTGCGAATAGCAAGAAATTTAATTCCTGAGAGCTGTGGCATACCTTGATCCCAGGAAAAGGGAAGAAACCCCAAAGGTACTGTAAAGCACAGGGGAATTCTTGGATGAAATAAAAGTAGGATAATAAATGGTCTGTTGAGACTTTAGATTTAAAATATGTGTTTATCTAATATAGTGTTGCTAGTTGTACTTTTCTTTACCTCTTGTACAATAAAGTACGTTTGTTTAAACATAAACTATTGCGGAATAATTCAGTAAATAAGTGGGTGCTTGAGTTTCTTCTAAAAAGCACTAGTCTCTAAGATTGTAACAGTATATATATTAGTCATTTTTAGTAGCATGTACGTTCAAATGTGTACACTTGTGCAAGAACAATGAGTACATTATCAAAGCATTGATTGCTGTTGACAGAGGGGATGTTCTGGAGTGAGCAAGCAGAGTTACAATGAACTGCCAAGAACAAAGGTTCACTGCAGTCAAAGGCTCGGGTTGCAAACAACAGCATGCCTGGAGCACAAGTAGGCAATTATTTGAGATATTGTTGAGAACAACATGGTTAAGGAAATGAAAAATTGCGAAAGGAATTTAGGTATCACAGTAACTTAACTATCTATCAATTGTTCTATGCTTCCTGAATTAAGTGTTAACATTGAAATGGAATGGTAATTTTGATCGAAGGGAAGCTAAAAATATGTATCCTCCTATCTATTTTGTTGGTACAGGTTAAAAACCTGAACTGATCTTAAAAAATGAGGCATGTGCTTTCACTAAACCTATTAAAAATGGCAACATGATTTTCAAAATTTCCTAAATAATCTTTCAGGTGCATACTCTCTTTCAATAAGAGATTGGGATGAAGCAAAAGGCGATAATGTCAAACACTACAAAATCCGAAAACTTGACAGCGGTGGTTATTATATTACAACAAGAGCACAATTTGAGTCACTACAGAAGCTGGTGAAACATTACACAGGTACCTCCTTTTCGAAAAGGTTCAGATAATTGAGTTTCAGAAATGCAGCTTTTCAAGGGTGGAATAATGAACCAAGTGCAGTGTTGAAAATCTGAAGAAACTCTTAATTCACTCAGGAGCAAGCATGTGCTCTGTATCAGCTTGGTTCAGTTGGTAGCACATTAGTCCCATTCCAGGTCTTGAGTACAAAAATCAACCCTGATACTCCAGTGTAGCACAAAGGGAGCAGTTGCACTGTCAGAGATGCCAGCTTTTGGATCAAATGTTAAACTTTGTCTCCATCTGCCTGCTTGGGTGGATGTAAAGGTCCCATGGCACTATTTTGAAGAAATGTAGAAGAGTAATTCCTGGTGTCTTGGTCTATATTTCCCCCTCAATCCAGATCAAAAAAACATTATCTGATCATTATCACATTGTTGTTTGTAGGGGTTTGCTGAGTTGAAATTAGCTACAGTGTTTCCTATGTTCCAACAGCGACATTTCAGACAGTATTTCATTGGCTGTTAGACACCCCATTACTCGCCCCCTTACACTCCCACTCACACTCCCACTCAGACCCCCTTACACATCCCCTCACACTCCATTGCTAACCCCCTCATACCTCCTTACATGCTCCTCACACCCCATTACTCACCCCCTCAACTCTCTTACACGCCCCCTCACACCACCTTAGGCACCCCTTCACGGCCCCTTACTCGCCCCTCACCCCCTTACTTGCCCCTCACACGCCCTTACTCGTCCCTCGCACCACCTTACTCGCCCCTCACCCCCTTACTCGCCCCTCACCCCCTTACTCGCCCCTCACCCCCCCTTACTCGCCCCTCACAACCCCTTACTCGCCCCTCGCGCCCCCTGACCCGGCCCCTCGCGCCCCCTGACCCGGCCCCTCGCGCCCCCTGACCCGGCCCCTCGTGCCCCCTGACCCGGCCCCTCGCGCCCCCTGACCCGGCCCCTCGCGCCCCCTGACCCGGCCCCTCGCGCCGCCTGACCCGGCCCCTCGCGCCGCCTGACCCGGCCCCTCGCGCCGCCTGACCCGGCCCCTCGCGCCGCCTGACCCGGCCCCTCGCGCCGCCTGACCCGGCCCCTCGCGCCGCCTGACCCGGCCCCTCGCGCCGCCTGACCCGGCCCCTCGCGCCCCCTGACCCGGCCCCTCGCGCCCCCTGACCCGGCCCCTCGCGCCCCCTGACCCGGCCCCTCGCGCCCCCTCTGACCCGGCCCCTCGCGCCCCCTCTGACCCGGCCCCTCGCGCCCCCTCTGACCCGGCCCCT
The DNA here is from genome assembly GCF_047496885.1 of Scyliorhinus torazame. Lineage (NCBI taxonomy): Eukaryota > Metazoa > Chordata > Chondrichthyes > Carcharhiniformes > Scyliorhinidae > Scyliorhinus > Scyliorhinus torazame. Next base: position 151,587,651 of record NC_092717.1, on the reverse strand, counting down.
CGCGCCCCCTCTGACCCGGCCCCTCGCGCCCCCTCTGACCCGGCCCCTCGCGCCCCCTCTGACCCGGCCCCTCGCGCCCCCTCTGACCCGGCCCCTCGCGCCCCCTCTGACCCGGCCCCTCGCGCCCCCTCTGACCCGGCCCCTCGCGCCCCCTCTGACCCGGACCCTCCCGCCCCCTCTGACCCGGACCCTCCCGCCCCCTCTGACCCGGACCCTCCCGCCCCCTCTGACCCGGACCCTCCCGCCCCCTCTGACCCGGACCCTCCCGCCCCCTCTGACCCGGACCCTCCCGCCCCCTCTGACCCGGACCCTCCCGCCCCCTCTGACCCGGCCCCTCCCAACACACCTGACCCGGCCCACCTCAACCGCCCCTGACCCGGCCCACCTCAACCGCCCCTGACCCGGCCCACCTCAACCGCCCCTGACCCGGCCCACCTCAACCCCCCCTACCCGGCCCACCTCGACCCCGCTCACCCGTCTCACCCCCTTCTCGCCCTCCCCTTCTCGCCCTCGTCCTCCCCTTCTCGCCCTCGTCCTCCCCTTCTCGCCCTCCCATTCTCCCCCTCGCCCTCCCCTTCCCCCCCTCGCCCTCCCCTTCCCCCCCTCGCCCTCCCCTTCCCCCCCTCGCCCTTCCCTTCCCCCCTCGCCCTCCCCTTCCCCCCCTCGCCCTCCCCTTCCCCCCCTCGCCCTCCCCTTCCCCCCCTCGCCCTCCCCTTCCCCCCCTCGCCCTCCCCTTCCCCCCCTCGCCCTCCCCTTCCCCCCCCTCGCCCTCCCCTTCCCCCCCTCGCCCTCCCCTTCCCCCCCTCGCCCTCCCCTTCCCCCCCTCGCCCTCCCCTTCCCCCCCTCGCCCTCCCCTTCCCCCCCTCGCCCTCCCCTTCCCCCCCTCGCCCTCCCCTTCCCCCCCCTCGCCCTCCCCTTCCCCCCCCTCGCCCTCCCCTTCCCCCCCCCGCCCTCCCCTTCCCCCCTCGCCCTCCCCTTCCCCCCTCGCCCTCCCCTTCCCCCCTCGCCCTCCCCTTCCCCCCCTCGCCCTCCCCTTCCCCCCCTCGCCCTCCCCTTCCCCCCCTCGCCCTCCCCTTCCCCCCCTCGCCCTCCCCTTCCCCCCCTCGCCCTCCCCTTCCCCCCCTCGCCCTCCCCTTCCCCCCCCCCCTCGCCCTCCCCTTCCCCCCCCCTCGCCCTCCCCTTCCCCCCCCCTCGCCCTCCCCTTCCCCCCCTCGCCCTCCCCTTCCCCCCCTCGCCCTCCCCTTCCCCCCCTCGCCCTCCCCTTCCCCCCCTCGCCCTCCGCTTCCCCCCCTCGCCCTCCGCTTCCCCCCCCCTCGCCCTCCATTTCCCCCCCCTCGCCCTCCCCTTCCCCCCCCTCGCCTTCGTTCTCGCCCTCGCCCTCCCCTTCTCCCCCTCGCCCTCCCCTTCTCCCCTCGCCCTCCCCTTCTCCCCCTCGCCCTCCCCTTCTCCCCCTCGCCCTCCCCTTCTCCCCCTCGCCCTCCCCTTCTCCCCCTCGCCCTCCCCTTCTCCCCCTCGCCCTCCCCTTCTCCCCCTCGCCCTCCCCTTCTCCCCCTCGCCCTCCCCTTCTCCCCCTCGCCCTCCCCTTCCCCCCTCGCCCTCCCCTTCCCCCCTCGCCCTCCCCTTCCCCCCCTCGCCCTCCCCTTCCCCCCCTCGCCCTCCCCTTCCCCCACTCGCCCTCCCCTTCCCCCCCTCGCCCTCCCCTTCCCCCCTCGCCCTCCCCTTCCCCCCCCTCGCCCTCCCCTTCCCCCCCCTCGCCCTCCCCTTCCCCCCCTCGCCCTCCCCTTCCACCCCCTCGCCCTCCCCTTCCCCCCCCTCGCCCTCCCCTTCCCCCCTCGCCCTCCCCTTCCCCCCTCGCCCTCCCCTTCCCCCCTCGCCCTCCCCTTCCCCCCTCGCCCTCCCCTTCCCCCCTCGCCCTCCCCTTCCCCCCTCGCCCTCCCCTTCCCCCCTCGCCCTCCCCTTCCCCCCTCGCCCTCCCCTTCCCCCCTCGCCCTCCCCTTCCCCCCCCTCGCCCTCCCCTTCCCCCCCTCGCCCTCCCCTTCCCCCCCTCGCCCTCCCCTTCCCCCCCTCGCCCTCCCCTTCCCCCCCTCGCCCTCCCCTTCCCCCCCTCGCCCTCCCCTTCCCCCCCTCGCCCTCCCCTTCCCCCCCTCGCCCTCCCCTTCCCCCCCTCGCCCTCCCCTTCCCCCCCTCGCCCTCCCCTTCCCCCCCTCGCCCTCCCCTTCCCCCCCTCGCCCTCCCCTTCCCCCCCTCGCCCTCCCCTTCCCCCCCTCGCCCTCCCCTTCCCCCCCTCGCTCTCCCCTTCCCCCCTCGCCCTCCCCTTCCCCCCCCTCGCCCTCCCCTTCCCCCCCTCGCCCTCCCCTTCCCCCCCTCGCCCTCCCCTTCCCCCCCCTCGCCCTCCCCTTCCCCCCCCTCGCCCTCCCCTTCCCTCGCCCTCCCCTTCCCCCCCTCGCCCTCCCCTTCCCCCCCCTCGCCCTCCCCTTCCCCCCCTCGCCCTCCCCTTCCCCCCCCTCCCCCTCGCCCTCCCCTTCCCCCCCTCGCTCTCCCCTTCCCCCCTCGCCCTCCCCTTCCCCCCCTCGCCCTCCCCTTCCCCCCCTCGCCCTCCCCTTCCCCCCCTCGCCCTCCCCTTCCCCCCCTCGCCCTCCCCTTCCCCCCCTCGCCCTCCCCTTCCCCCCCTCGCCCTCCCCTTCCCCCCCTCGCCCTCCCCTTCCCCCCCTCGCCCTCCCCTTCCCCCCCTCGCCCTCCCCTTCCCCCCCTCGCCCTCCCCTTCCCCCCCTCGCCCTCCCCTTCCCCCCCTCGCCCTCCCCTTCCCCCCCTCGCCCTCCCCTTCCCCCCCTCGCCCTCCCCTTCCCCCCCTCGCTCTCCCCTTCCCCCCTCGCCCTCCCCTTCCCCCCCCTCGCCCTCCCCTTCCCCCCCTCGCCCTCCCCTTCCCCCCCTCGCCCTCCCCTTCCCCCCCCTCGCCCTCCCCTTCCCCCCCCTCGCCCTCCCCTTCCCTCGCCCTCCCCTTCCCCCCCTCGCCCTCCCCTTCCCCCCCCTCGCCCTCCCCTTCCCCCCCTCGCCCTCCCCTTCCCCCCCCTCCCCCTCGCCCTCCCCTTCCCCCCCCTCGCCTTCGTTCTCCCCCTCGCCCTCCCCTTCTCCCCCTCGCCCTCCCCTTCTCCCCCTCGCCCTCCCCTTCTCCCCCTCGCCCTCCCCTTCTCCCCCTCGCCCTCCCCTTCTCCCCCTCGCCCTCCCCTTCTCCCCCTCGCCCTCCCCTTCTCCCCCTCGCCCTCCCCTTCTCCCCCTCGCCCTCCCCTTCTCCCCCTCGCCCTCCCCTTCTCCCCTCGCCCTCCCCTTCTCCCCCTCGCCCTCCCCTTCTCCCCCTCGCCCTCCCCTTCTCCCCCTCGCCCTCCCCTTCTCCCCCTCGCCCTCCCCTTCTCCCCCTCGCCCTCCCCTTCTCCCCCTCGCCCTCCCCTTCTCCCCCTCGCCCTCCCCTTCACCCCCTCGCCCTCCCCTTCACCCCCTCGCCCTCCCCTTCACCCCCTCGCCCTCCCCTTCACCCCCCTCGCCCTCCCCTTCACCTCCTCGCCCTCCCCTTCTCCCCCTCGCCCTCCCCTTCTCCCTCCTCGCCCTATCCTCCTCGCCCTATCCTCCTCGCCCTATCCTCCTCGCCCTATCCTCCTCGCCCTATCCTCCTCGCCCTATCCTCCTCGCCCTATCCTCCTCGCCCTATCCGCCTCGCCCTATCCCCCTCGCCCTATCCCACTCGCCCTATCCCCCTCGCCCCCTCGCCCTACCCTTCGCCCCCTCGCCCTACCCTTCGCCCCTCCCTTCTCTCCCTCGCCCTTCCCTTCTCTCCCTCGCCCTCCCCTTCTGCCCCTCGCCCTCCCCTTCTGCCCCTCGCCCTCCCCTTCTGCCCCTCGCCCTCCCCTTCTGCCCCTCGCCCTCCCCTTCTGCCCCTCGCCCTCCCCTTCTGCCCCTCGCCCTCCCCTTCTGCCCCTCGCCCTCCCCTTCTGCCCCTCGCCCTCCCCTTCTGCCCCTCGCCCTCCCCTTCTGCCCCTCGCCCTCCCCTTCTGCCCCTCGCCCTCCCCTTCTGCCCCTCGCCCTCCCCTTCTGCCCCTCGCCCTCCCCTTCTGCCCCTCGCCCTCCCCTTCTGCCCCTCGCCCTCCCCTTCTGCCCCTCGCCCTCCCCTTCTGCCCCTCGCCCTCCCCTTCTGCCCCTCGCCCTCCCCTTCTGCCCCTCGCCCTCCCCTTCTGCCCCTCGCCCTCCCCTTCTGCCCCTCGCCCTCCCCTTCTGCCCCTCGCCCTCCCCTTCTGCCCCTCGCCCTCCCCTTCTGCCCCTCGCCCTCCCCTTCTGCCCCTCGCCCTCCCCTTCTGCCCCTCGCCCTCCCCTTGTGCCCCTCGCCCTCCCCTTCTCCCCCTCGCCCTCCCCTTCTCCCCCTCGCCCTCCCCTTCTCCCCCTCGCCCTCCCCTTCTCCCCCTCGCCCTCCCCTTCTCCCCCTCGCCCTCCCCTTCTCCCCCTCGCCCTCCCCTTCTCCCCCTCGCCCTCCCCTTCTCCCCCTCGCCCTCCCCTTCTCCCCCTCGCCCTCCCCTTCTCCCCCTCGCCCTCCCCTTCTCCCCCTCGCCCTCCCCTTCTCCCCCTCGCCCTCCCCTTCTCCCCCTCGCCCTCCCCTTCTCCCCCTCGCCCTCCCCTTCTCCCCCTCGCCCTCCCCTTCTCCCCCTCGCCCTCCCCTTCTCCCCCTCGCCCTCCCCTTCTCCCCCTCGCCCTCCCCTTCTCCCCCTCGCCCTCCCCTTCTCCCCCTCGCCCTCCCCTTCTCCCCCTCGCCCTCCCCTTCTCCCCCTCGCCCTCCCCTTCTCCCCCTCGCCCTCCCCTTCTCCCCCTCGCCCTCCCCTTCTCCCCCTCGCCCTCCCCTTCTCCCCCTCGCCCTCCCCTTCTCCCCCTCGCCCTCCCCTTCTCCCCCTCGCCCTCCCCTTCTCCCCCTCGCCCTCCCCTTCTCCCCCTCGCCCTCCCCTTCTCCCCCTCGCCCTATCCCCCTCGCCCCATCCTCCTCGCCCTATCCTCCTCGTCCTCCTCGCCCTCGCCCTCCTCGCCCTCCCCTTCGCCCCCTCGCCCTCCTCGCCCTCCCCTTCGCCCCCTCGCCCTCCCCTTCGCCCCCTCGCCCTACCCTTCGCCCCCTCGCCCTACCCTTCGCCCCCTCGCCCTACCCTTCGCCCCCTCGCCCTACCCTTCGCCCCCTCGCCCTACCCTTCGCCCCCTCGCCCTACCCTTCGCCCCCTCGCCCTACCCTTCGCCCCCTCGCCCTACCCTTCGCCCCCTCGCCCTACCCTTCGCCCCCTCGCCCTACCCTTCGCCCCCTCGCCCTACCCTTCGCCCCCTCGCCCTACCCTTCGCCCCCTCGCCCTACCCTTCGCCCCCTCGCCCTACCCTTCGCCCCCTCGCCCTACCCTTCGCCCCCTCGCCCTACCCTTCGCCCCCTCGCCCTACCCTTCGCCCCCTCGCCCTACCCTTCGCCCCCTCGCCCTACCCTTCGCCCTTCCCTTCACCCCCTCGCCCTCCCCTTCTGCCCCTCGCCCTCCCCTTCTGCCCCTCGCCCTCCCCTTCTGCCCCTCGCCCTCCCCTTCTGCCCCTCGCCCTCCCCTTCTCCCCCTCGCCCTCCCCTTCTCCCCCTCGCCCTCCCCTTCTCCCCCTCGCCCTCCCCTTCTCCCCCTCGCCCTCCCCTTCTCCCCCTCGCCCTCCCCTTCTCCCCCTCGCCCTCCCCTTCTCCCCCTCGCCCTCCCCTTCTCCCCCTCGCCCTCCCCTTCTCCCCCTCGCCCTCCCCTTCTCCCCCTCGCCCTCCCCTTCTCCCCCTCGCCCACCCCTTCGCCCCCTCGCCCTCCCCTTCGCCCTCCCCCTCGCCCCCTCGCCCTCCCCTTCGCCCCCTCGCCCTCCCCTTCGCCCCCTCGCCCTCCCCTTCGCCCCCTCGCCCTCCCCTTCGCCCCTTCGCCCCCTCGCCCTCCCCTTCGCCCCCTCGCCCTCCCCTTCGCCCCCTCGCCCTCCCCTTCGCCCCCTCGCCCTCCCCTTCGCCCCCTCGCCCTCCCCTTCGCCCCCTCGCCCTCCCCTTCGCCCCCTCGCCCTCCCCTTCGCCCCCTCGCCCTCCCCTTCGCCCCCTCGCCCTCCCCTTCGCCCCCTCGCCCTCCCCTTCGCCCCCTCGCCCTCCCCTTCGCCCCCTCGCCCTCCCCTTCGCCCCCTCGCCCTCCCCTTCGCCCCCTCGCCCTCCCCTTCGCCCCCTCGCCCTCCCCTTCGCCCCCTCGCCCTCCCCTTCGCCCCCTCGCCCTCCCCTTCGCCCCCTCGCCCTCCCCTTCGCCCCCTCGCCCTCCCCTTCGCCCCCTCGCCCTCCCCTTCGCCCCCTCGCCCTCCCCTTCGCCCCCTCGCCCTCCCCTTCGCCCCCTCGCCCTCTCTTTCTTCCCCTGAACGCTCGCCCCTATCTCCACCCCCTCGCCCCTATCTCCACCCCCTCGCCCCTATCTCCACCCCCTCGCCCCTATCTCCACCCCCTCGCCCCTATCTCCACCCCCTCGCCCCTATCTCCACCCCCTCGCCCCTATCTCCACCCCCTCGCCCCTATCTCCACCCCCTCGCCCCTATCTCCACCCCCTCGCCCCTATCTCCACCCCAACACCTCTCACTTGGAAATAAAATTGCCAATTTCAGAATCCTGAGGGATAAAATTATTAATTGATGGAATGTAGTGTTATGAAATGTTTCCTGGTATATTCCCCCTATTTCATCTTTTTAATATGTATTTTAATTTTCAAAATTTGTGCAATTGTTTTCTTTCAACCAATTTCTTCAGATCATGCCGATGGTTTATGCCATAGATTAACTACTGTGTGCCCTACTGTAAAACCACAAACCCAGGGACTGGCTAAAGATGCATGGGAGATTCCTCGGGATTCCTTGCGTCTAGAAATTAAACTTGGACAAGGCTGTTTTGGTGAAGTCTGGATGGGTAAGTATGTTAGCTGATTTTTTTTAAAATTGTAATCCAGATGTTCTGTTTCCAAAATGGTCATTGTTTCTACAGTTTATTAAAAAATTCTACTCTACCTTGAACAACCAACTGGGCTGTAACAATGCTAGACATTCTGCTGCTCCAGGCTAGTGCTAGATTGTTTCCTTAACAGTTTTGCAATTTAAATCCCCATTTCATTTCATGCTGCTTTCACTAGTTCTAATTAACAATATTGGGGCAGTCTCAGAACAAAAAAGGGGACAGGAATTACAATGGGAAGTTGTTCTGGTATAGTGAAGTTTCCAAAGTCAAACCTCAGACTGGCTTGAGAACATCTGGAAGGGAAAGCAACAGGCCATGTTATGTGTAAGAGTGAAACTATAGTTTCTGGTGAAGGAGTGGGTCTGCAGGCAGACTTGCTAATAGCTGGGACTGATCAGTCTGTCCATCACTGTACAGCAATAGAGAGACTTGGGACAGCATCCACCTTAACTCCCAAAGCTCCTCAAAATAGTTGATCCATCAAGTGAAGCCACTGAAAAGAAGCCGATGGCAGACAAAGGTAGAGGAGGTACAAGTATCCACTGAAAGAGGTATGGCCAGACTCGGGAAGGATGATTTGACTGAGTTCACATACACTTTTCACGATTCAGGGGGCTAGGGAGGCCAGTTCCTGCAGATTAGTGCGAGGTGGCAGTGGAATTCATAAAACTATTGGCTTTTGACGAATTGGGAGTTCCTTACCCAGACTTTGGAGCTCTATTCCTGGGCTAAAGTGTGCAAGGGTTCTTGCATAGATGACATGATTGAAATGAAATGAAACGAAAATCGCTTATTGTCACAAGTAGGCTTCAAATGAAGTTACTGTGAAAAGCCCCGAGTCGCCACATTCCGGCGCCTGTTCAGGGAGGCTGATACGGGAACTGAACCCACGCTGCTGGCCTGCCTTGGTCTGCTTTAAAAGCCAGCTATTTAGCTCTGTGCTAAACCAGCCCCAAATGTCAGGTTATAGATTTGTTCACGCAAAGACAATTAGGCTAAACTTAGGCTAAGTTTTTTCAGGTACAATACAGCAAACGTGCACAAAGTTAGTACATATGAATTATGGAGAAGCTTCCACAATATTATCCCCTTTTTCATTTTTCAGGAACTTGGAATGGAACCACAAAAGTGGCGATTAAAACACTAAAACCGGGTACCATGTCTCCAGAAGCATTTTTGCAAGAGGCTCAAATTATGAAGAAACTGCGTCATGATAAACTTGTGCCATTGTATGCTGTTGTCTCGGAAGAGCCAATTTACATTGTAACAGAATACATGGCGAAAGGTTAGATTATTTGTAAATAACTGTCTTGTAAACCTGATAGTTTGTGTATATATAAATAATACATGCACATAACGTTCAAAGGCATTCCAGTTGAACACCAAGAGCAATTGTGTAATGCACTTTTTTTTTTGTTCTTTGTATGATCTTATTATAATTTTAAAAGTAACATCCTCTGTTGCTGATAAGGAAGAAACCAGTTTTTAGATTAATAGAGTCTGAAACAGCCAGAAATAAAATATTTATGCAGTTGACATTAAAGAGACCTTGTAACTAAAATTCAGGAAAGAAAGAACAAAAATGCATTTATAAAAGACTTCATGTCCAGAGGACATTAAGTATTCCATTTTATTTTTTTGTTGTTTTTATAAATTTAGAGTATCCAATTCATTTTTTCCAATTAAGGGGTAATTTAGCGTGGCCAATCCACCTACCCTGCACATCTTTTGGGTTGTGGGGGCGAAACCCACGCAAACACGTGGAGAATGTGCAAACTCCACGTGGACAGTGATCCAGAGCCGGGATCGAACCAGGGACCTCGCCGCCGTGAGGTAACCGTGCTAACCACTTGCGCCACCGTGCTGCCCTTAGCATTCCATTTATAATGGTGTTGGTTGAGGATAGACTGACAGTTGGGATTTCAGGAGTGATCGAAAGATGAAGGGCGGGTTTCTCCGTTGACCGATGCAGGAATCGGGAAACTCAATTGGACGTTCTGGTGCCAAAATGCCGCAGGCGCCGATTTGACTCCAAATTGCAATTCTCCGTCACCTCGATAGCAGCGTCAATGCATTCCGGAAAGCAAATACAGTATAAACAATTTGCATATCATTAGCACGCCTGACCCAGTATTCTCCAGGGCCTCCGTGATTCTCCTCCTCCGATGGGCCGAGATACCGACGGCATTGTTCATCTGCGCCTTAAAAAATTGTGAAACCGGCATCGTGACTGATGAGACAGGACGCGGAGAGGAGGCAGGAGGCAGAGAGGAATGACTGTGGACTGCCGGGCCAGACACTGGCTGGGCTGTGGTGGGGAGTGGGCCCTGCCGGGGTAGGGGAATTTGACAAGGAACAGGCCAAGTGGCCGGGGTGGCCCCCCACGGGCCTTGGGCGGTGTCCAGTCCTGCACCGCCATTACCGAGGCCTGCAAGGCAGCTGCGCATCCAATGACCACCCATCTTGGCCCTTAGTTCTGCCAGAGTGACACAGGCTGTATGGGTACCTCCACCCCCGCACCCAACCCTCCGCCATACCCACTACCACCGGGTCGCCACCAGCCGGTGGCCCACCCAGTCAATGCCCACAGTAGCCCTGATGGATGGCGCCGGGCATGGGCCATGGAGCATATCCCTGACAAGGGCAGTGCCAGCCAATGGTACCCCTGTCATCAGGGACAGCCACCAGGGCCAGAGGCCCCCACGGTGCCGGCCACTGACGCAGCCAAGGGTGGGGGGTGGGGATATGGGGGGGCAGAGCATGAGTGCCAACCGGGGCTACCATGTAGCCCGGTGGACCTGGTCGGGCATGGGGGTATGCACCATGCCAACATGTCGATCTTTTACCCCCTGCAGGCAATGGATATTGGAATTCAACCAACAATGGTGGCCTTTTGTTAGTCGCCACAGCCCTGGGGGATGCCTGTGGCTGTCAGCGATGGAGGAGCTGCTCGAGGAGGAGGAAACTGCAGCAGCAGAGCATGCTGAAGAAGAGACAGGTGGCTGCTGCCCAGGATGGAGAGCCAGCCGCCCAACAGGCCAAGGAGGAGATGCCAAGGAGGCGCCACATGAGGCCTTGTGTGCACCGGCATCGCCTGTCTTTCGAGGACCTGCTGGACCGGGCATGCCGAAGACTCCGGCTGAGCAGAGAGAGAGTGTGACATATCTGCCAGATGATGGCACACCTAGCACCTTGGGGGTATGGGGAGGTCATCCTCTCCTGGTGGTCATCAAAGTGACGGTCACCCTGACTTTCTACTGCACGGGGGTCGTTCCAGGTGCCGAGTGGGGACCTGTCCGGGATCTCACTGACCTCGGTGCATAGGTGCATCCGCGCCATCATGGAGGTCCTGTATGCCCAGCTGGATCAATGCATCCACTTCAATGTGGACCAAGCCCACCGAACATCAGGGTTCGCGCCATTGACAGGATGTCCTGGGACCAGAGGGTGATCGACGGAATGCATGTCCCCCTACAAGCACCTGCAGATAACAGGCCGCTCTACACAAACCAAATGAACGTGCAGCTTCAATGTGACCATCAGCTGAGCATCATTCAACTCTGCACCCAATACCTGGGCAGAGTGCACAATGCCTTCATCCTGGCACACTTGACTCCTGACATGTTCCGGATGCCACACCGGTTGGGGGGTTGGTTCCTGGGTGACGGGGGTTATCCACTGCTGTCATGGCTGATGGCACCTATTCCGAGGCCAGAGACCGACATGGAGACCCATTACTATGAGTTCATCCAGCAACCAGGATCATGATCGAGCGGTGCTTCAGCCTCCTGAAGATGCCGTTCAGGTGCCTGGACAGCTCCGGAGGGGCTCTCCACTATGATGCTGAGAGGGTCGACTGCATTGTGGAAGCCTGCTACGTCCTCCACAACATCACAGAGGGGCAATGAGCTGGCGGAGGAGGAATACCAGGCCTTGTCTGACGAGAATGCGGGGGAGGGCGAGAATGGGCAAGACATGGGGCCCAGACAGGCAATGGAAGCTGCACGACGTGTACACCAGGGCCGACGCACACGGGACGCTCTGATCGCCTCCAGGTTCACCAAATATGTGTGGAGTGGGGGGAGAACTGGCCAGCGGATGGACACCACATCGCACCGTCGTGGCCATGGAGCACAGGGAGTGGACCATCTCTGGTACTGTGCCACATCGTGCTGTAACTGTGACACCACCTTCTGGGTTTGTGTCACACGAGATAGTGACTATGCCATCTCCCTCTGGGACTGGGTCACCTCCCTCTGTCCGCACCACGTCAGCCAGCGCCTGGGCAATACCACCGATGTTTCTAGCCATGGCCTGCTGTGACTAGGCTACGCTCAGAAGCGCAGCTGCGATGCCCAGATGGCTCTGGCACATGGCTGTCTGTGAGACGGCAATCCTGTCCTGGGCCTCGGACGGCGCCCACACTGAATACCCCAGACCTTGCAAATGCTGATCTGTACTCAAAATTGCTTCCCCTAATCCCTCAACCGCGGATGCCATCCATGTGGTGTTGGTCTGAGTGGCACGCATTGTCGGCACCACCTCTCTTGCTGCTGCACATGGTTGGACTCTTCCAGCTGCGCCTGCAGGTGCTCGCCGATAACCCCTCAGGTCGTCCCTGGCTCTGCGACTGCATCCCCGTGATTGATGGAACTGTCAGTTCCAGATGCCCGAAACCCGTCTGGATGGCAGCTAGTCCCTGAGGTTGATCTGCCCTCCGACTATACGCCCCCTTGAGGGGGGTGGGGGTTGGGGGGGTGCTGAACAGAAAACAATATTGTGAGACAGTCTTGACGCATGCAGCCCAGGGTGTGGGTAACTGGTGGCCTCAGTGGCCAGGGCACTCGGTCATGGCAGCTGGTATAGGTACCGGCATATGGTGCAGGGTGGGGGTTCGCCCGCCCTCCAGGTGTTTGGGAGGGGGTCAGGTTATGGGTGTTTGGGACGAGGGTTGGAGCCAAGGCACAGTGCTGCCTACTCGCCCTGGACGCCCTGAGGAGGTTGTGCAGTTTTTTACGGCACTGCTGGCTGGTCTGGACGACGTTGTCCGCGACGCTGACTGCCTCTTCCACCTGTGCCCAGGCACACAGCGGCTGGCAGCCTCATTCCCAGTCTGGGATACAGGGTCATCTTGCTCTCCTCCACGGCGACCAAGAGGGTCTGCGACACGAGCTTTAGGGCTACCCTCCTCACTGCCATCTTGTTGACTGGGATGCTGCATGTGGGGACTGAAGTGGGTATATGTGGCTGCAGCTTTCAGCATCCTGAGTGTCAATGTGAAACCGGTGAATCCCACACAGTTTCTCATTTCCCATTGTGTTCCACGTGGTGTTGGTGCTAGTCCCTCAACAGTAGCTGAATCGGTCCAGGTGTGGCGTGACTTTTTCTGTCATGAAAGTCTACAAATTCTGCGTCGGGGTCAACACTTAGTCTCAGAAATGGAGTATCCTGCCCAACAATAGACAATGCTGCAATCAAGAGGAGGAAACTTCAGATAGACTATGAAATAGGAGAGAGAAATTGCAAGAAATGTCCTCGGCATGAGACTGTTGCATGGGTAAAGATGTGCAACCACTGAAATTAAAATTATTGCTTTAACTTTCCACAACCTAGCTAAATCGTCTGTATAAAATTGGCAATTTGTGTTTTGCCGTGATACACTGAGTTGATAACATTAAATTCATATAGTAGCTTCATTAAATCATCGATAAATAGTTACGTGAAAAGCAACTCATTCTGCTGAGTTTGAGTGATTGGATGTAGATTTTAGTATTAAAGTAAAATATATTGTTCTGAGGTGCAAGTCTGAAGAAAGCAGATCGTCAACTAATAAACTGAACTAATATCAAACAAATGTTTTTGTTTAAAAAAACAAATTACTGCGGATGCTGGAATGTTTTTGTGTGGTCCACTGTAAGCGAAGTGCAGCTTTCTAAAATGTTTGTTGTGCATGTTTTAAGTGTGACTTCAGCAAAGCTGTCGATAATACTCAACCAGCACTATTCTACTGACAGCTAACCCATTTCACAGTCTCAATATGCTGCTTTTGTTTCATACAGTTATATCCAGCACTCTAAAAGTAAATCAAGTGGCCATTAGAAAACAGTTATAGTCCTGTTCAAATTATTCAAAATTGGTAAAAAGTAATCTAAAGATTAACTTTTTATTATTATAGGAAGCTTATTGGATTTTGTAAAGGAAGGTGATGGGAAAGTTCTGAAACTTCCTCAGCTTGTTGATATGGCTGCGCAGGTGAGTAAGTTGTCTATTATAAAAGTGCTACATTTATTGAATTTTTTTTTACCTTGTTTAGTTCTAGAAGCGTGGCAAAATTGAGATTTAACTGTGAACATGTGAAATGTCAGTGATTGCTTTTTGTCAAGTATATAGGTGTAAGACATTGCATGAAAGTTTTGTCTGATTTTGTTGTTTTTTTTCTGAGCCAAGTGAAATCATGAACTTCTCACTGAGTAGAATTGTTATGGCCACTTTTTTGAAAATATGAAATAGTTTAACAAATTTAATTTGATTTGGATTTGTCATATGTACCAAGGTACAGTGAAAAGTATTGTTCTATGCACAGTCCAGGCAGATCGTTCCATACATGCAAAACATGAGAAATGCATTTGCACTAATATAAGTAAAGCTGAAAGTAAAGTCAACTCCTACGATTCGTGCCCTCATATGTTCACTCATCCATGATTTAAAATGTAGCATTCCGGATAGCCATCAATGTAAAAACTCACACCAAAAAATAAAAACACATGTGAGAGACACAAACTTGCCCCGTTTGAAGAACAAATAAGGGCCAGTTAGTATTTCTGGTCGTCGTACTGCCAAGTTAACATTTGTGAGCAGAAGAGATCCACACAGAGGACATGGATAAGTTATTCAATGTGTGGCTAGAGCACCAGCATTGAAGGAGTGCTCCAGTCAATAGTCCAATCATTTGAAACAAAGACCTTGAATAGTCCCTTGTCTTCATATTCTGAAAGCAGAACCTTTGACCACAGTCGGTGATTGTTGGAAGCAATTCGCCCTCCTCATGCAGTTGGCATAATTAAGTACTCATGCATAAATGCCTGCTGGAAAAAGATTTGCCTGGAACTATGAATAATTTTACAGGGTTCCCCAATGTGGAAGCTGAAGTGGCCAGGATTGTTGAGTTGACAAAACAAGTTGAGGAGAGAATCATAGAATTTTTATGCAGAAGGAGGCCATTCGGCCCATCGAGTCTGCACCAGCCCTTGGAACGAGCACCCTACTTAAGCCCACACCTCCACCCTATCTCTGTAACTCAGTAACCCCACCTAACCTTTTTGGACACTAAGAGCAATTTATTATGGCCAATCCACCTAACCACATCTTTGGACTGTGGGAGGAAACCGTAGCACCGGAGGAAACCCACGGAGACGCGGGGAGAAACAGACAAGTGACCCAAGCCGGGAATCAAATCTGGGACCCTGGAGCTGTGAAGCACTGTGCTATGTTGCCCCCTGAGAGGGATTTGAAGACATCACCACAGCTGGAGTGGATGAGTTGCTTCAATATCATCAAGAGGAACACTCTCTGGAAGATTTGGTAAACTCATGAGATTAAATGTTCCTGAGCAGGAAGAAGAGTCTAAAAAGACTTGGTTCACAACCAAGATAATGGCAGATCTCATGCAGGTTAGCTGGAGATTTGAAAAATAAGGAGGCAACAAACCATAATATAAAAATGGAAAGAAAGTTTGCATTTTGTAGAGTGATTGACGTGGCTAATGCTCCTTGGAGAACTTTACAAAATTAAAAAACAAAAGGCGGAAAAGTCAACAATAACATGTCCACCTCATCCACATCAATGCCTGCAACAGCCACATCACCACGCCATCTACATCCACTCAGTGCATGTACTGCACAGTCAGTAATGTACACTGCTGTGACCTATAAATTGTACTATAGGTGCGGATTGTATTCTGTAATTGATAAGTGTTAAATTGTTCTTGTTTTCCTGTGTTGACAAACAATTTCTTCAGCAAAATTGCATTCAATGTGCTGTTCGGTAATGTACTGTCATTTGTAAATTGTGCTGCTGTATTCTGTAATTGAAAGGTTTGACATTGTTTATGTTTTCTCTCTGTGTTGACAAACAATTTCTGCAGCAGAATTCTCAATTGACTCCCATTAATGTGCAAATGTGATATTTGGGGATAGCTGGCACACATTAAATTCAGTTCCATTATAAACTGTGTTCGCCATTCTGTAATAAACTGTGTTCCCCATTCCTAATTTAACTCTCCATGAGATCTCACGTGAGCAGAACCCCCATAGATGGTGGGAGTTGACTGTAATGTCAACCTGTAAGCCAGATGATCTAGGTAAATTATACATATCTTTCTGCAAAAATAAGATGTTGATTTTAATACAGTTCATATCATTGCAGTGAAACCAGTTGGGATCTCCTGCAACCACATTCTTATCACCTACCCATCTCTCTTTCCCACTCAGCCTATCTGGTTTTAGATTTGGAAAACTTAAAGTCCTATCACTCAGTCAAGCCTTTATTTGAGTATTGGCAGAAGCAAGATTCTGACATAGTGCGATGCATTTAACCAAAGATGGAGAAATCTATCTAAACTTATTTTGTCATTGATTTAAAACATCTGTTATCCATTATTGTTCCTGTCATTATTCTACAAATGATAAAATTCAGGGTGTAAATTCCAAGAATAATACCAATAATAATAATTCCAAGAATCAGCCAAAAATATATGAATACTAAATCACAATTGGCCCCAAAGGTTTCGGATAGAGGTTACTTGACCTGCAGTTATTTCACTAATTGTCACGAGTGATTCATTTTTATGTTCCAGATACTTGATGGTAGTAAGTACTGTACTCCTCAATATGTACAAATAAATTTTTTTACTGCTATACTTGCATTTATATTTATTCCAACTACAAATGCTGAATTTGTATCATAATATTTGTTATTGATAAATTATGTGAAATACCTGCTAAATGTGATGAACTTTTATGTTCGATAAGATTGCTGATGGCATGGCGTATATTGAACGAATGAACTACATCCATCGAGACCTGAGGGCAGCCAATATCCTTGTAGGTGACAATCTTGTATGTAAAATAGCAGACTTTGGGTTGGCACGGTTGATTGAAGACAATGAATACACAGCAAGACAAGGTAAAGTTTGGCAATTCCATCTTTGTTAGGAGCATGCACAATTCTGTAAAGGTATACTGGTCCTGTCAATAATTTGTTCTTCTCATTTAGGAGCCAAATTTCCTATCAAATGGACAGCTCCAGAGGCTGCTTTATATGGGCGGTTTACAATCAAATCTGATGTGTGGTCTTTTGGAATTCTGCTGATAGAGTTGGTTACTAAGGGAAGAGTGCCATATCCAGGTAAACAAAAGGCTAAATTCAAGACCAATGAGTCTTCCAATAAAATGCTGAGAAAGCATTAAATGAATGTTTCAGTTAATGAAGGGAAGTTGATTTTCAGAGATGTAACTTGAGTGCCTATGTCCTGGTCCTGTACGCCAGCAGAGCAGGTGTGTTCCCAAAACCGGCAGCGCAGAATTGGGAGACTATGCTCCACATCACTTTTCTGAGCTGTACGTCAATATTTTATATTTTGTAAGCTGAAGTGCTTGTACATTTCATGTATTAGGTTTTATTAAGGTCCCACAATTGATGCAAAAATATTTAAATTAACACCTAGCATAATTCTACAAAATTTATTTTAAAAGTTTGCCTAGAATTGATGCAATGACGGCTATTGACAAGACAGCTGCTTCAGCTTCCTTTGGGTCTGAGAGCAGAACTTTCCCATCTGCGGTAGGAATATATGCAACCAGTTTGCAAGATCTCTACTGCATTCTACTGTTGTACATGTAACTTATTCATTTCTGATCAGTATTGCAAAGAACCTATGCTGCCCATGCATAAATTAAACCAGTTTTAGATTTATTGTCACATGTACTGAGGTACAGTGAAAAGTATTGTTCTGCATACAGTCCAGGCAGATCAGATCGTTGCATGCATGAAAAAACATGGGGTACACAATAAATACACAATGTAAATACATAGACATCGGGTGAAGCATACGGAGTGTAGTGCTAACAGCAGTAGAGAAGATGTGTAGAGAGATCAGTTCAGTTCATAAGAGGGTCATTCAGGAGTCTGGTAACAGCGGGGAAGAAGCTGTTTTGTTAGTGCGTGTTCTCAGACTTTTGTATCTTCTGCCCGATGGAAGATGTTGGAACCCGCGTGGGAGGGGGCTTTGATTATGCTGTCCACGTTCCAGGTGAATAATGTGTCAGTCATCATAGTTGTACATGCATCTCCTTTATCTATTTAATGTGTCTACATTGGCACATTTCCCAAAATGCATGCTTATGACAGCCCTGAGTTGAACTTGAGTTCTTCCAGAGTGCTGAAAAATGGGCAGGTTCATTCATAGCTTTGATATGTGAAGTCAGCAGCAAATTTGCATGTAGAAGGGTTTCAATTAGACATTGTGTTTTGACTATGCTTTGCAGGAGATACAAAGACAGAATTGCAGAGTTGTGTAATGGGTTGTCATGGCAAAGTGAAAATATGACTGATGATTGACCACACTTTGTGGCATTAGATTATGGGGCATTTGCATGTTAAGCCTTACCAGATTGCTTAATGCCCAATTTGTTCCATATGGTGGAGGCGTATTAGAAATTTATTCCTGATGGGTGTGGTGCACTGCTGTCCTCTTGGGATGTTATTATGGAGTTCCAAACAGGATTAACAAGTTTTCACTTTCACCTCCAGCAGCAATATGTCCACTTCACCAGCTATGAAGCAAGGGGATCAATGCTAGTACT
This sequence comes from Scyliorhinus torazame, assembly GCF_047496885.1. Lineage (NCBI taxonomy): Eukaryota > Metazoa > Chordata > Chondrichthyes > Carcharhiniformes > Scyliorhinidae > Scyliorhinus > Scyliorhinus torazame. The sequence goes on along the minus strand of NC_092717.1, from coordinate 151,569,786 downwards.
ACACCATTTTCCCACCATCTTGTTTCCTGTCATATCACTTACAGCTGTTGCTTCTATCACACCTTAAAGCTTTTGCAAAGATTGAAGTGCATTCAAAGCAATTTTCAACCTTTTAAAAGCTTTTGACAATTTTTAGTTACATGGACTCACTTATTTAGCTTTGGAGACTGCATCCCCTAATGTTTTTACAGTAGTCCTTTATGGTTGCACGCTTTCAATATACTATGGAGTCTTTGCTCAAGGCACCACCTATCCAGGATGCATATTTAAATATTTCCGTTAATCTCGCAGCATCTGGGAAGCCAACTCATCATTCTGACAGCATGTAATTTGATATTCGTGCAAAAGACCCAAAAGGTTTTTTTCGGTGGAATTGTTGAATTGGTTCATGAAAGTTTCACCATTGTCAGTACTGGTGTCACTCACTTCCGGTTTGTCATAATTACGTCTGTACCTGTTTTATGGATGGCATGGCTCCATGATTTTGAAGCATAATTAAAAAACAATGGTCAGAAGTGGCGTTTTTCTTTTTTAGCACTAGATTTGTCTTTTCCATCAGGCTGCTGACCATCTACTCCAAGTTGTTTGATGGCTTGATTCTCTTTGCATCTTGTTCCAAGGGATGATTAAAATTATCCATGACTGGGATTTTTACCAGATTCCGCAGACTAATCAGTTTTCCCAAAAACTCTCCACGAGTAACTCTAACATTTTTCATAGAATTTACAGTGCAGAAGGAGGCCATTCGGCCTATCGAGTCTGTACCGGCTCTTGGAAAGAGCATCCCTACCCAAGCCCACACCTCCACCCTATCCCCATAACCCAGTAACCCTACCCAACACTAAGGGCAATTTTGGACACACAGGACAATTTAGTATGGCCAATCCACCTAACCTGCACATCTTTGGACTGAGAGAGGAAACCGGAGCACCCGGAGGAAACCCACGCACACACGGGGAGAACGTGCAGACTCCGCACAGACAGTGACCCAAGCCGGGAATCGAACCCGGGACCCTGGAGCTGTGAAACAATTGTGCTAACCACTATACTACCGTGCTAGCTATGTGAAATTAGTTTTGCAATCCGATTTCATTTCCCAATGGGCACCTGTCCAGAATTGGAACTCAACCCACAAGGATGGATGCTGCAGGAAATCATACCTCTTTTGTTACAACAAAACTAGTCTGCACAAGCTGACTCTGGTCATCATCGGAGAATTCACCAAACCACGCTACTTCCATCATCTAAACCTAAAGTCACAACCAGGCTAACACTCAATTTGCAAAGACTGATTCCACCCTAATAATACCAGGTGTGTACTTGGAGCTAAATTAATTACTGACGACATCAATGCATAGAATAAAGAACAATACAGCACAGGAACAGGCCCTCCAAGCCTGCGCCAATCGCGTGTCCTATCTAGACTAACTGCCTGTATCCTTCAATACCCTGTCTGTTCATGTGCCTATCCAGATAAGTGTTAAAAGTCGCTAACGTATCTGCCTCAACTACCTCACTTGGCACTGCATTCCAGGCCACCACCACCCTCTGTGTAAAAAAAACTTCCCACGCACATCTCCACTGAACCTTTGCCCCCTCACTTTGAACCTGTGCCCCCTTGTAATTGTCATTTGCGCCCTGGGAAAAAGCCTCCAACTGTTCACCCTATCTATACCCCTAATAATGTTATAATCTTCTATCAGGCCGCCCCTCAGCCTCCGTCTCTCTAGGGAGAACAATCCCAGTTTATTCAATCTCTCCTCATAGCTAATGCCCTCCATACCAGGCAACATCCTGGTAAACCTTTTCTGTACTCTCCAAAGCCTCGACGTCCTTCTGGGAGTGCGGTGACCAGAATTGGACACAGTATCCCAAATATGGCCTAACCAACGTTCTATATAATTGTAACAGAAATTTCAAGCTTTTATACTCGATGCCCCGTCCTATGAAGTCAAACATGCCATATGCTTTCTTTACCACCACTTCCACCTGTGCTGCCACTTTTAAAGATCTGTGGACCTGCACGCCCAGATCTCTCTCTCTGTCTCTATGCTCCTGATGTTCTGCCATTTATTTTATAGCTCCCACCTGAATTGGATCTACCAAAATGCATCACCTCGCATTTGTCCGGGTTAAATTCCATCTGCCATTTCTCTGCCCAATTTTGCAGGCTATCTATATCCTGTCGTATTCTCTGACAATCCTCATCATTATCCGCAACTCCTTCAATCTTAGTATCATCCGCAAACCCGCTAATCAGACCAACTACGTTTTTTCTAAGTCATTTATGTATATATTACAAAAAGCAGCGATCACAGAACTGATTCCTGAGGAACACCACTAGTTACATACCTCCATTTGGAAAAAACACCCTTCCACTGCTACCCTCTGTTTTCTATTGCCAAACCAGTTCTGGATCCATCCAGCTTGTTCACCTCTGACCCCATGTGATCTAATCTTTTGCACCAGCCTGCCATGAGGGACCTTATCAAATGCTTTACTAAAGTCCATGTAGACAACATCCACAGCCCTTCCCTCATCAATCATTTTTGTTACCTCAAAAAATTCAATCAAATTAGTGACACATGACCTCCCTCGTACAAAACCATGCTGTCTGTCGCTAATAAGACCATTCACTTACAAATGTGCATGGATCCTATCTCTGAGAATCTTTTCCAACACTTTCACTAGCACTGACGTCAAGCTCACTGGCCTTAATTACCCGGATTATCCTTGCAACCCTTCTTAAATAGCGGTACAACATTGGTTATCCTCCAATCCTCTGGGATCTCACCTGTGGACAATGAGGACACAAATATTTCTGTCAGATGCCCAGCAATTTCATCTCTTGCCTCCCTCAGTAATCTTGGCTAGATGCCATCTGGCCCTGGGGATTTGTCTACCATAATGCTTTTTAACACTTCCTCCCTCGTAATAACAACCTGTTCTCAAGTGTTTACACATCCCTCTGAGACACCACCAATCAACATGTCCCTCTCCTTTGTGAATACCGATACAAAATATTCATTAAAGACCTCACTTACTTCCTCTGGTTCAATAGCTCAATATCAACATGCAAGAAGCAACTTCCGGGTGCGGCGATGACCAGCTAAGTCACACGTTTCGGCAGCTTCCGGTGGAAAGGACTTTTGGGCTCTTAATAGGAGCCCCAACGGCAATTTTAACGGCTAAAAACACTGTGCGGTAAACCAGAAGGGAATCCCCCCTGGACACGGATGGAAAAAGGAGAGGAAAGTGGCCGGATTGCGGTGGATCCTCCAGAGCAGCGGCCAGGAAGGCAGGCACAAAGCAAGATGGCGTCGGAAGGAGGCAGTTTAATATGGGGCCCTGACCAACAAGAGTTCCTGCGGCGTTGCGTGGAAGAACTTAAAAAGGAGATGAAGAAGGAGCTGTTGGCCCCGATATTGCAGGCGATTGAAGGGCTAAAGGAGGAGCAAAAGACCCAGGAGCAGGAGCTTCGGGTCGTGAAGGCAAAGGCTGCTGAGAATGAGGACGACATACAGGGCCTGGTGGTGAAGACAGAGATGCACGAGGCACAACACAAAAGGTGTGTGGAAAGGCTGGAGGTGCTGGAGAATAATGCGAGGAGGAAGAATTTAAGGATTCTTGGTCTTCCCGAAGGTGCAGAAGGGGCGGACGTCTGGGCATATGTGAGCACGATGCTGCACTCGTTAATGGGATCGGAGGCCCTGACGGGCCCGTTGGAGGTGGAGGGAGCCTATCGAGTTATGGCGCGAAGACCGAGGGCTGGAGAAATTCCTCGAGCCCTAGTGGTGAGATTTCTCCGATTATAAGGACAGAGAGATGGTCCTCAGATGGGCAAAGAAAACTCGGAGCAGTAGGTGGGAGAATGCGATGATCCGCGTATATCAAGATTGGAGTGCGGAGGTGGCGAGAAGGAGGGCCAAGGCGGTTCTGCACAAAAGGAAGGTTAAATTTGGAATGCTGCAGCCGGCAAGACTGGGTCACACATCAAGGGAAATACCACTACTTTGAAACGGCAGAAGAGGCGTGGACATTTATTGTCGAGGAGAAACTGGAATAAGCGGGCTAGAAAAAGAACGTTTGGGACAAAGTGGTGGGGTGAATATGTGGGGTGAAGAGGGGGAAAAGGGGGAAGAGATGATTTCCCAAGTTGTTAATCCTGCGACCCTGTAACTTTTCTCTCTTCCCCATGTCGGGGGGGGAGGGAGGATGAGGAGCTGGGGGCGCCGGCCATTGGGGTGGGGCCAAATGGGAAGCGCGGGCTTTGTTCCCGCGCTGTGGTAATCATGGCGGGAACAGGGAAGCAGGAAGGAGGGGGCCTCGCACAGTGGGAGCCGAGGTCACGGGGGGAAGCCGAGGTCGGCCAGAGTTTGCTGACTTCTGGGAGCAACATGGGGTGCAATTACGCTAGTGAGGGATCTAGCCGGGGGGGGGGGTTAACTGGGTTGCTGCTGCTGGGGAGAAGGGGGAGCTGGTAGGGGGTGGGGTGGTCGGGGCGGGAGGGCGCCGTTGGGGGGAGATACGGCTACGTGGGAACCGGGTGAGGAGCTGGATTGAAAAAGGAGATGGCTAGTCGACAAGGAGGGGGGGGGAGGTAAAGCGCCCCCAACCCGGCTGATCACGTGGAATGTGAGAGGGCTGAACGGGCCGATAAAGAGGGCATGGGTACTCGCACACCTAAAGAAACTTAAGGCAGATGTGGTTATGCTGCAGGAGACGCATCTGAAACTGATAGACCAGGTCAGACTACGCAAAGGATGGGTGGGGCAGGTGTTTCATTCGGGGCTAGACGCAAAAAACAGGGGGGTGGCTATACTAGTGGGGAAGCGGGTAATGTTTGAGGCAAAGACCATAGTGGCGGATAGTGGGGGCAGATACGTGATGGTGAGTGGCAAATTGCAAGGGGCGGCGGTGGTCTTAGTGAACGTATATGCCCCGAACTGGGATGATGCCAACTTTATGAGGCGTATGTTAGGACGTATCCCGGACCTAGAGGTGGGGAAGTTGGTAATGGGTGGAGATTTTAATACGGTGCTGGACCCAGGGCTGGACAGATCGAGGTCCAGGACCGGAAGGAGGCCGGCTGCAGCTAGGGTGCTTAAGGACTTTATGGAGCAGGTGGGAGGAGTAGACCCCTGGAGATTTAGTAGACCTAGGAGTAAGGAGTTTACGTTTTTCTCCTATGTCCACAAAGTTTATTCACGGATAGACTTTTTTGTTTTGGGAAGGGCACTGATCCCGAAGGTGACGGGGACGGAGTACACGGCTATAGCTATTTCGGATCACGCTCCACATTGGGTGGACCTGGAGATAGGGGAGGAAAAAGAACAGCATCCACCCTGGAGAATGGACATGGGATTATTGGCAGAGGAGGGGGTGTGTTTAAGGGTGAGGGGGTGTATTGAAAGGTACTTGGAACTCAATGATAATGGGGAGGTTCAGGTGGGAGTGGTCTGGGAGGCGCTGAAGGCAGTGGTTAGAGGGGAGCTGATATCTATTAGGGCACATAAAGGAAAGCAGGAGGGTAGGGAAAGGGAGTGGTTGTTGAAAGAACTTCTGAGGGTGGACAGACAATATGCGGAGGCACCGGAGGAGGGACTGTACAGGGAAAGGCCAAGGCTACATGTAGAATTTGACTTGTTGACTACGGGTAATGCAGAGGCACAATGGAAGAAGGCACAGGGTGTACAGTACGAATATGGGGAGAAGGCGAGCAGGTTGCTGGCCCACCAACTGAGGAAAAGGGGAGCAGCGAGGGAGATGGGGGGGGGGGTGAGAGATGGGGCGGGAGAGATGGAGCGGGGAGCGGAGAGAGTGAATGGAGTGTTCAAGGCATTTTATGAACGATTATATGAAGCTCAGCCCCCGGATGGGAAGGAGAGAATGATGTGCTTTCTGGATCAGCTGGAATTTCCTACGGTAGAGGAGCAGGAGAGGGCAGGACTGGGAGCACAGATTGAGACGGAGGAAGTAGTGAAAGGGATTGGGAGCATGCAGGCGGGGAAGGCCCCGGGATCAGACGGGTTCCCAGTTGAATTCTATAGGAAATATATGGACTTGCTGGCCCCGCTACTGATGAGAACCTTTAATGAGGCGAGGGAAAGTGGGCAGCTGCCCCCGACTATGTCAGAGGCAACGATATCGCTCCTCCTAAAGAAGGAAAAAGACCCGCTGCAATGCAGGTCCTATAGGCCCATTTCCCTCCTGAATGTGGACGCTAAGATTCTGGCCAAGGTAATGGCAACGAGGATAGAGGATTGTGTCCCGGGGGTGGTTCATGAGGACCAAACTGGGTTTGTGAAGGGGAGACAGCTGAATACAAATATACGGAGGCTGCTAAGGGTAATGATGATGCCCCCACCAGAGGGGGAAGCGGAGATAGTGGTGGCGATGGATGCCGAGAAAGCATTTGATAGAGTGGAGTGGGATTATTTGTGGGAGGTGCTGAGGAGATTTGGCTTTGGAGATGGGTACAGTTGCTGTATAGGGCCCCGATGGCGAGCGTGGTCACGAATGGACAGGGGTCTGATTATTTTCGACTCCATAGAGGGACGAGGCAGGGATGTCCTCTGTCCCCGTTATTGTTTGCACTGGTGATTGAGCCGCTGGCCATAGCATTGAGGGGTTCCAGGAAGTGGAGGGGAGTACTCAGGGGAGGAGAAGAACACCGGGTATCTCTGTATGCGGATGATTTGTTGCTATATGTGGCGGACCCGGCGGAGGGGATGCCAGAGATAATGCGGATACTTGGGGAGTTTGGGGATTTTTCAGGGTATAAATTGAACATGGGGAAAAGTGAGTTGTTTGTGGTGCATCCAGGGGAGCAGAGCAGAGAAATAGAGGATTTACCGTTGAGGAAGGTAACAAGAGACTTCCGGTACTTGGGGATCCAGATAGCCAAGAATTGGGGTACATTCCATCGGCTTAATTTAACGCGGTTGGTGGAACAGATGGAGGAGGACTTTAAGAGATGGGACATGGTGTCCCTGTCACTGGCAGGTAGGGTGCAGGCGGTTAAAATGGTGGTCCTCCCGAGATTCCTTTTTGTGTTTCAGTGCCTCCCGGTGGTGGTCACGAAGGCTTTTTTCAAAAGAATCGAGAAGAGTATTATGAGTTTTGTGTGGGCCAGGAAAACCCCGAGAGTGAGGAGGGGATTTTTGCAGCGTAGTAGGGACAGGGGAGGGCTGGCACTACCGAGCCTAAGTGAGTACTACTGGGCCGCCAATATTTCAATGGTGTGTAAGTGGATGGGAGAAGGGGAGGGAGCGGCGTGGAAGAGATTGGAGAGGGCGTCCTGCAGGGGGACTAGCCTACAAGCTATGGTGACGGCACCGTTGCCGTTCTCACCGAAGAAATACACCACAAGCCCGGTGGTGGTGGCTACATTGAAAATTTGGGGGCAGTGGAGACGACATAGGGGAAAGACGGGAGCCTCGGTGCGGTCCCCGATAAGAAATAACCATAGGTTTGTTCCGGGGAGAATGGATGGGGGATTTGGAGCATGGCAAAGAGCAGGGGTAGCACAATTGAGAGATCTGTTTGTAGATGGGACGTTTGCGAGTCTGGGAGCGCTGACGGAAAAATATGGCTTGCCCCAAGGGAATGCATTTTGGTATATGCAACTGAGGGCTTTGCGAGGCAACAGGTGAGGGAATTCCCGCAGCTCCCGACGCAGGAGGTGCAGGATAGAGTGATCTCAGAGACATGGGTGGGGGGATGGTAAGCTGTCGGACATATGTAGGGAAATGAGGGACGAGGGGGAGATCATGGTAGATGAGCTGAAAGGGAAATGGGAAGAAGAGCTGGGGGAGGAGATTGAGGAGGGGCTGTGGGCTGATGCCCTACGTAGGGTAAACTCATCGTCCTCGTGTGCCAGGCTAAGCCTGATACAATTTAAGGTGTTACACGGCGCATATGACTGGAGCAAGGCTCACTAAATTTTTTTGGGTAGAGGATAGGTGTGCGAGATGCTCAAGAAGCCCAGCGAATCACACCCACATGTTCTGGTCATGCCCGGCACTACAGGGGTTTTGGGTGGGGGTGGCAAAGGTGCTTTCGAAGGTGGTGGGGGTCCAGGTCGAACCAAGCTGGGGATTGGCTATATTTGGGGTTGCAGAGGAGCCGGGAGTGCAGGACGCGAGAGAGGCTGATGTTTTGGCCTTTGCGTCCCTAGTAGCCCAGCCCGGCGCAGGATATTGTTAATGTGGAAGGAAGCCAAACCCCCGAGTGTGGAGACCTGGATAAACGGCATGGCAGGGTTTATAAAGTTAGAACGGATTAAGTTCGTACTAAGGGGTTCGTCGACTACCTCACAGAAAGATAGAGGGAATGGAAAAGAAGAAGACAACAGCAGCAACCCAGGGGGGAGGGAGAGGAATCGGACGGACTCTCAGGGATGTTATTGTATATGTATAGGCATTTGTTTTAGGTAATGTATATTGGACTGTTGGATTGTATCTTTGGAGAGTATCTATTTTTGACAAGGCAGATGCCATTTAGTTTTGTTTTTGTTTCTGTTCATATATTATTTATTTATTTGTTTAAAACTGGCCACTGTTATTTATATTGCTTTATTGTTGTTTAAAAGAAACACTACGTACTGTTACGTTTGGCCAAAAAATCTTGAATAAAATATATATTTTTTTAAAAACATGCAAGAAGCTATCAATGAAATAACAGGTGATTAATTTTTGTCCGTTGTGAAAGATCCAAACTGCAAGCTGAAGGTGAGATGGCGATGACACTGCCAGTGCTTTCATCCATACAGTCATCCACTACATAATGAAAAATCAAGTGCTGCCCATGTGACACATTCTGAGAACATGTTACACCTGACAAAGGCAGAGATGAGGAATAAATACAAACAGTTAAAATGTATTGATTTCTTCGTACCTTCATTCATTCAACAATGGCCGATTGTGCATGCACATGGATATTCGCATTTCTGTTACCAGTGGAAATAAAATTGAAGTTATTTGAATTGGTCATCTTCAGTTTGTTTGTTTTATTATTCTGGCTGCTGGCATGGTGATTTAGAAACTCCTCTTTACAATGCGGTCTCACCTATAATGTGGTCCTGTGATGTGAACTGCATCATAGCAGCTTCCCAGTCTATATTGGAGAATTAGCTTACATTTATAAACTCCAGTCTGTTAGAAAATTCATAGGCCAATCCAGAAGTGTGTGATGGAATGCTAATGAAGACCACAAACCAGGGGAGGGGACTCTGGGACTCACTGTTACGAAAATAGTCCATTGAGTGTTTTCAGAAGGGAATTAGGCCAATTTACCAACATTCACACTTTGTAAAGGAAATACTTAGTTATGTTGGATAGTTAAAATGTTGATTTTTAACAATTGTCATGCAAAAAAAAACTGTATAGCTGAAAATATTTTTGCAGTTTTCCGGCCAGTACAACCACTCAAATGTTATTTTGTGATATATTTTAAGAAATATATGTAAAATCTATCCCTGAATTTAATGTCTATTTAACTGATTCACAGTACAGGTTTGTCATCACTGCAGTAGGTACTTAAAAATTGTACAGGTTTTTATCTTGGATAAAGAATGGGAAATGTTTTAATTAAAGAGATATAAAATTTGCTAATTATTCAAATCTATTCCCTAGGTATGGTGAACAGGGAGGTTCTGGAGCAAGTGGAACGGGGCTACAGAATGCCTTGCCCTCAGGGATGTCCAGATTCTCTCCATGAGCTCATGAAACAATGTTGGAAAAAGGATCCTGATGAAAGGCCAACGTTTGAATATATACAGTCCTTCCTAGAAGACTACTTTACTGCTACAGAGCCCCAGTACCAACCTGGAGATAATCTATAAGTCAAGTCAACTGCAGTAGGCTGTTGGTCCGCAAAACTGAAGGACTCCCAAATGGTGTCTTGCTCTTCAATGCGGAACCAACATTGAAATGCACAGTCTGGAATGCTACTGCGCGGTTGCACAGAACCACTTTTTTCATGAACTGAACACTTGTCATCCTTTTGCCGTTCCACATCAGGGTATTAAAGGAATTTTTGTGAACACTAATCATTTTTAGCTTAAATATGGTGTAGGAACAACAAGGCCCATGTTTCTAAATGTGAAGACTTATACAATCTTCTAAAATTCTAACCTAGGTATTAACTAAAATCCTGTATTTTTGGAGCGGAATAAGTCTAACTTTTTAGAGTATTGATATAATAACCTGACTTAGACTAAATTTGACTGGGTCTGTTAAATGTAGAATGGGTGCAAGAGTTAATCTTGATTTATTGGGAGACCGCAATTCGATGGCTGTATGTGTGAGTATTGCACTGTGTTCAATATTTCTACTGATGTAACTGGAAATGCAGCATGAGATTTTTTATACATAGTTTGTTTGGATTTCATTGAAAAACACAGGAAAATAATGAAACTAATGTTTTGTAACATTGTTTATAAACTAAACTACAATTCTTTTAAACTTGAAATCATGTCCAATTAGCTTCATGGAGGTAGGTATGGGGTGCTTTTTGATTTTTGTTAGGAATAGTTGATTTCAGAATGAACAGCCATTAGTGACTGTAAAAGGTTTGTTGTTTAAAAATATTGTTTATTTCTACTAGAGAAACACATGCTGAAAATCAGAAATCATGAACAAAATAATCAGAACTTGCAGATCCAGACATATCGAGCAATAATTCATAGAGTGGTACTGCTGCAATTGTGATAGTGACCAAGCTAAAAGTGTCAATCATGTGTGAACTGCAGCTGCCAAATTTTTTTCTCTACTGTGGGAAGGAATGCAGAAACTTAATCATGATCTTATCATTGCTGAAGCACAATTCCCTGAAATGGAGCAACAACATTTCCAGATAATGAATACTAACTTTCAAATGTTTACAGGACTTGCTGTAGCTGTGGAAATTGTTCTACCTACCCTAGTCAGTGCCATCACTTGTACATTTTTCTCCTCCAATTTATTTTGTGATAGCGATTTTAAAATTCTTTATGAAATCACAGATTCTATGATTTTTGTAACTTTTATCGAAAATAAGCAAGCTTGGTTGTCTTTTCTGTATGAATATCAGAACTCCACTGCCAGAAATGTTCTCTGGCCATTTTGTTTAATCAGTAAACTGAATCATTCCTGTAATAGCATTTGTACAGTAAATAAACACTAATTTGTGTCACCTTAATTAATGCTTCACTCGGAGAAAAATGGCTTCATTTTAGTATTTCACATAATCCCTATTCTCTTATTCCTTACCCTCGCAAGCAAATGTCTGACTGCAATGCAAAATGTTCTGTTGCAGAATGTTCTTCATTGATATCCCATCTCGAAGGCAAATCCATTAGTTTCCAAGTTATAGGTCAAACCATGCAGGAAGGACTTTTGAACTGCCATATCTATAACCATCTGTGTCACTGAAATTTATGCTATACTTTGCAGTCTTGTCTACTGATTCAACAACTTCAGTATTCAAATACGCTGACAAACATCCATACTTTGCGAGATACAACCGGTGTGAGATAGGATAAGGAACCAGAGATAAAGGAATGATATAAATATTTTCTCCTCTTAGGCAGTCCCTCGTAGTTGAAGATGACTTGCTTCCACACTAAAAATGATTTCTCAGAGACTGAGGTCTAATGTGCAACCTGCGGTTTCTCTCGCAGGTTGGGAATATGGTGGTTGGAGGAGTGCCTGGATTCTCATGCGCTTCTTTTGCTGTCAACGCTTCACTTCAGCTCTCGGTGACGAAACTGGAGGTATTTAGCTCCTTCCAGGATGCTTTTACTCCACTTTGGGTGGTCTTGGGCCAGGGATTCCCAGGTATCGATGGGGATGTTTCAATTTTCAAGGAGGCTTGAAGGGTGACCTTGAAGCATTTCCTCTGCTCTCCTGGTGCCCACTTGCTATGTCAAAGCTCTGAATAGAGCGTTTAATTTGGGAGTCTTGTGTCCGATACGCAGACGATGTGGCCTGCCCAAGGAGCTGATCAAACACGATTACTTCTTTGATGCTCGGGATGTTGGCCTGAGTGAGAACACAGACTGTGCACCTATTCTACCAATGGATTTGCAGGATCTTGCGAACCAGTGCTGGTGATACTTCATAGAATCCCTACAGTGCAGAAGGAGGCCATTCGGCGCATCGGGTCTGCACCTACTCTCTGAAAGGGCACCCTACCTAGGGTCAGGCCCCATTCTATCCAAGTAACCCCACCTAACCTTTTGAATGCTATGGGGCAATTTAGCATGGCCAATCCATCTAACAACTTTGGACTGTGGGAGGAAACTGGAGCACCCCGAGGAAAGCCATGCAGACACTGGGAGAAAGCGCAAACTCCACACAATCACCTGAGGCCGGAATTGAACCCAGGTCCCTGGTGCTGTGATGCAGCAGTGCTAACCACTGTGCCGCCCATTCTTCAGGTTTTTGAAGTGCCTGCTGTACATAGTCCACATCTCTGAACCATGTAAGAGGGTGGGTATGACTACTGCATTTTGGTTACATGGTCTTTTGCTGTATTTTTGATATATTACAGGAGCTAATGTAATTGAACGTTTCTTTGTTACAATATTTAGGATGCCAGAAAAGCTACTCTCTTTAAATTATGTTAATCTATGTTGCTTTCATTATTTTTGATGCAGTGCAGTTGATAAATTAGAATTGTTTGAGGTTTTTGGTGAGTATTTCATTTCCATTAATATGCTAACTTTTGGGGGTTTAAGTGATGGTGTGGATTGAACATTCCCCTTTTCACCTCTGGTTTGGATTCAAATCCAGACTATGCTGAATGGCAACTATTTAGGTAATGATGCCCAGAGTATGCCAGGGGGGACAGAGGGTACAATTTTTTTTTTAAAAAAGCAACAAATAGGGCTTCTAGTGTCGCCAAGTAAGCGCAAGATGCACGAAAGGTGGCTCCCGGGAGGGTCTTTGTTTTTTTTATCCCATTAACCTGTTCTTGATTTGATTTGATTTATTGTCACATGTACCGAAGTACAGTGAAAAGTATTTTTCTGCAGCCAAGGGAATGTACACAGTACGTACATAGTAGACAAAAAGAATAATCAACAGAAAACATTGACAAATGTTACATCGAGAAACGATGATGTGGTTACAGTGTGGAACAAGGAGCCAAACAAAGCAAATACATGAGCAAGAGCAGCATAGGGCATCGTAAATTGTGTTCTTACAGGGAACCGATCAGTCCGAGGGGGAGTCATTGATTAGCCTTGTAGCTGTGAGGAAGAAGCTGCTGTTCCTATGTCTGGATGTGCTGATCTTCAGACTTCTGTTCTTTCTGCCTGATAGAAGAGTCAGGAAGAGGGCAATGCCTGTGTCTCTGATGCTCTCTGCCCCCCTGAGGCAGCGGGAGGTGTTTACAGAATGAAATGTAGGGGTGGCAAGCTTGTGTGATGCATTGGACTGAGTTCACCACACTGCAGTTTCTTTCAGGGGATTTTGGTGTCCATACCCAGTTATTTGATCTGGTGGACTTTTGTCGAAAACGCCGTCGAAGCCCAATGCGAAGCAAGCTCAGGAGGGTAGCCCATTAAAAAAATTTGAAGAAGGGAAGATGGCTGCCGCGCCCATTAGATTACACACGCTGGCTGCGGTGATGCAGGAGCTGGAAAAATTTGGCAAACCGATGGATAGGCAGTTCAAGCGACAGAGCAAGGAGATGATGGAATCATTTAAAGCCACTAAGGCTTTCGACCCGATTCACGAACAGCTTGTAAGGACCTCAAATGTGGTGAAATGAAATGAAAATCGCTTATTGTCACAAGTAGGCTTCAACGAACTTACTGTGAAAAGCCCCTAGTCGCCACATTCTGGTGCCTGTTCGGGGAGGCTGGTACTGGAATTGAACCGTGCTGCTGGCCTGCTTGGTCTGTTTAAAAGCCAGCCCCAAAGCACAAGGTGAGACATTGAAAGGTGTGGAGGAGGCCTTGTTGCTGCTTGAGGATCAGTTTGCCTTGCTGGAGGCGGAGTTGCTGCTTGGGGCATAGCAATAAAGACCTGCGGTTAAAAGTGGAGGGTTGAAGCGTTTTCTTTTTAATTCGTTCATGGGATATGGGCGTCGCTGGCTCGACCAGCACTTATTGACCATCCCTGAGGGCATTGAAGAGTCAACCACATTGCTGTGGAACTGGATTCACATTTAGGCCAGACCAGGTGAGGACACAGATTTCCTTCCCTAAAGGACATTAGTGAACCAGAAGGGTTTTTACAACAAAAATTGACAAAGGTTTCATGGTCACGTTTTAGACTTAATTCCAAATTTTTCTTAAATTCAAAATTCACCATCTGCCATGGCAGGATTCAAACCCATGTCCCCAGAGCATTTTTCTGGGTCACTGGATTACTATCCAGCCATAATACCACTACGCTACTGCGTCTCCCTCAGGTTGGTGGGGCTGCTGGAAAGAGTGGAGGACTCGAAGCCGACCGAATATTTTCCGGATTCCGGAGATAATCTCTCGGCTGGTGGGAGAAGATGAGTTGTTCTCCCCTCGGGAGTTAGAACATAGAACAATACAGCGCAGTACAGGCCCTTCGGCCCACGATGTTGCACCGAAACAAAAGCCATCTAACCTACACTATGCCATTATCATCCATATTGAAATGAAAATCGCTTATTGTCACAAGTAGGCTTCAAATGAAGTTACTGTGAAAGCCCCTAGTCACCACATTCCATCGCCTGTTCGGGGAGGCTGGTACAGGAATTGAACCGTGCTGCTGGCCTGCCTTGGTCTGCTTTCAAAGCCAGCTCTTTAGCCCTGTGCTACATCAGCCCCAGTTGGATAGAGCTTATCGGGCACTGCGGCATGAGCCATCGCGGGTGCTGGTTATCTGCTTTCACAGCTACCAAAGGAGGGAGCGGGTCTTGGAGTGGGCGAAAAAGTTCCAAAATATTGACAGGGATGGGCACATGGTGCAGATATATCAGGGCATTGGGACTGAGCTGGGAAGAGACATGCGGCCTTCAATAAGGAGAAGGCTTATAGCAAGGGTGTGCAATTTGGGATGGTGTACCTGGCGCAACTGTGGGTTACAAGGGACTCAAGATTATTTCTTCGACACACCGGAGCTGGCAGAGGCCTTCATCAGAGAGAAACTGGTACCAATCTAAGGAGGACTGTTTGGGATCTGTGTATGAAGGGGGATGTTTGTGCAGTGTATTCATGCCTCTTTTTGTTATGTTTTTGTTTGGGCTGTAAGAAGGGGGATTGATATGTTTTTTGGAAGGGAGTGATGCTTGTTAATGTTGTTAGGGCACGTTTGTGGGGGGGGAGTGGGTCAAGAGGGTTTGGGTGTTTGGTGTTTTGGAAGGGGAACCTGGTTGGGGCCATTTTTCTGGTGAACAGGAGTGGAGTGGAGGGAGAGGCTGTGACTCGTTGGGCCAGGCAGGTTGGGGGCAATGGGTCTAATTTGTTTAGTTTGGGGATGGGGAAGGTTATGGCACCAGGTGGCCTACGAAACTGAAGGAAGGGAAGATTCTCTTTGTCTCACCCTAGGGATGGGGCTGGAAGCCATCTTAAGTGGGCCTGGGACCCGGGAATTTGTGTCAGCGTATTGTATCATGGTGGGGATAGCTAACTTGAGATGGGGGAGGGGTGAAAGATCCCCAACAAGGTTAGTCACCTGGAACATTGGGGTCTATGAAGCGGGCAAGAGATTTTGTTTTCCAATTAAATGGTTTGAGTTGATGTTTTTTATTAATTTACGAGATGTGGGCATCATTGGTTCGGCCAGCATTAATTACCCATCCTAGTTGCTCTTAGGTTGGTGGTGGGTTGCCTTCTTGAACCACTGCAGTCCCTGGGATGTAGGTACACCCACTGTGCTGTTAGAGAGGGAATTCCAGGAATTTGTCCCAATGACAGTGACGAAACAGCGATATATTTCCAAGTCAGGGTGGTGAGTGACTTGGAGGAGAACCTCCAGGTGGTGAGGGGTTCCCCGGTAACTGCTGCTCTTGTCCTTCTAGATGGTAGTGGTCGTGGGTTTGGAAGCTGCTGTCTAAGGAACCTTGACTAGTTACTGCAGTGCATTTTGTAGATGGTACACACGGCTGCCACTGTTCATCGGTGATGGAGGATTTGAATGTTTGTGGAAGGGGGAGCAATCAAGCAGGCTGCCTTGTCATGGATGGTGTTGAGCTTCTTTAGTGTTGGAGCTGCACTCATCCCGGCAGATGGAGAGTATCACTCCTGAAATGCTTTGTAGATGGTGGACAGACTTTGGGGGGGGTCAGGAGGTGAGTTACTCACCATAGGATTCCTAGCCTTTGGCCTGCCTTGGTAGTCACAGTGTTAGTACAGTTCAGTTTATGATCAATGGGAACCCCCAGGATGTTAATTGTGGGAGATTCAGCGATGGTAATGCTGTTGAATGTCATGGGGCAATGGTGAGATCCTCTCTTGTAGGAGATGGTCATTGCCTGACACTTGTGTGGCACAAATGTAACTTGCCACTTGTCAGTCCTAGCCTGGATATTGTCCAGGTCTTGCTGCATTTGGACTTGCACTGCTTCATTATCTGAGGAGTTGAAAATGGTCCTGAACCTTGTGCAGCCATCTGCGAACATCCCACTTCTGACCTTATGATAGAAGGGAAGTCATTGATGAAGCAGCTGAAGATGGTTGGGCCTAGAGCACTACCCTGAGGAACTCCTGCAGCAATGCCCTGGAACTGAGATGATTGACCTCCAACCACCATCTTCCCTTGTGCCAGGTATGACTCCAACCAGCGGACAGTTTTCCCATGTTTTCCGTTGACTCCAATTCAGTTAGGGCTCCTTGATGCCATACTCGTTCAAATGCTGTCTTGATGTCAAGGGCAGTCACTCTCACCTCACCATTTAAAGGGTTTTGGGGCTGATGTGGTATTCCTACAAAAACAAGAAAGGGTTTGGGACTGGTGTATTCCTACAAGAAACTCACAGGTGTGGGACCAAGCCAGGTTGCGGAAGGCCTGGGTGAGCCACATTTTCCACTCTGGGTTCGACAGTGGGGCCGGAGGGGGGGTGCGATTCTGGTCAGCAAGAGGGTTCTGGCTCAGGGGGGGTCGTTATGTGATGGTTACAGATACACTGGAGGAAAAGCAGTGGTGTTGGTGAGTGTGTACCCTCTGAATTGAGATAATAAGTTCATGGGATGGTTTGTGGCTGCAATTCCAGAATTAGATACATTCCAATTGATTTTGGGGGGCGACTTTAATTGAGTGTTGGGTCTGAAGTTGGATCACTCCAGGCCGAGATTGCTGGCCCCTTTGGGGATGGCGCAAGTGGTATCTACATTCATGGAAGAGACCGGAGGGGCGGATTCGTGGCCGATCATGCACCCGGTGGATAAGGAGCTTCTGTTTTTTTCTCCCCCCAGTGCGCAAGGTGTACTCGAGGATTGACTGTTTTGTCATGGGTTGGACCCTACTTGAGGTGAGAAACAGAGTATTTGGTGGTGGTTAATTCTGACCACATGCCGCACTTGGTGGACTTGATGTTGGAGGTGAGTCGGTCGCAGCGCACGGGATGGAGGCTGGATGTGGGAATGTTATCTAGTATCGGATTTTGCGGGAAGATTTCTTGGACTATAAATGAGTAGCCATGATGTGGAGATGCTGGTGTTGGACTGCTCCTGTTGGACTTTAACCTGGTGTTGTCAGACTTCTTACTATAAATGAGTACGTTGAATTGAATGAGGATGGGACGGTCTCACCCTCTGCTTTGTGGGAGGCATTAAGTCGGTGATTAGGGGGAGATCATCCCGTACACATAGATAAGGAGTGCCAGGAGCTGGCAGATGGGATTCTGGATGCAGATCGGGAGAATACGAGTGACCCAACGGCACAGGTATGGGCACGCAGAAAGAAACTGCAAATGCAGTTCGACCTGTTGCCCACAGGCTCGGCAGTGCTTAAAGGAGGTGATGAACATGGGGAGAAGGCTAGTCGCCTGTTTGCTCATCAGTTACGGTGACAGGAGGCTGCTTGGGAAAGTGTACAGGTGCAGGAGCTGGAGAGAGGTTGGTCTCCACCCCAGAAAGGTGAACAGGGCATTTTTGACCTTGTATGAGGGGCAGCACGGTAGCAGTGGTTAGCACTGTTGCTTCACAGCGCCAGAGACCCAGGTGTTATGTGCCAGGGGTTTAAAAAAAAAAAAACTACCAAGTATATCATGGAGTTCACCTGACCTACAACTGTTTATTAATTTTGCTTACGGAGAGCACAAAGGCCTATTTTTCAGGTGTTATTCAACAGAGGCCTTAAGCACTTTTAATCAAAAATAAAGTTTATTCTACAAATTTAGTTAACATTTTTACAAACACACACAGTAAACACTTTTATCAACTACAAACACATTCTCACATGACTGTGTGGGTTTTGTCCCCCCAACCCAAAAATATGCAGGCTAGGTGGATTGGTCATGCTAAATTGCCCCTTAATTGGAAAAAAAGAAATTGCGTACTCTAAATTAGATTTTTTTTTAAATTATCTGGCGGATATGTCGCACTGTTCCCCTGCTCAGCTGGAGTCTTCGAGAACATGCCAGGTCTGGCGGGTCCTTGAATGACACCAATGCCTCTTTTACACCTCCTCATCCTGTTGGGTGGCTGGTTCTCCTTCCTCAGCGGCTGCCTTCTGTTCTGCTGCTGCACGCTCTGCCTTGAGCAGCTCCAGCTCGTACAGCCGCAGAGCCTCCCCCAGGCCTGCGGCGACTAGTAGGAAGGCCACCATTGCTGGTTGTATTCCAATATCCATTGTCTGCAGGGGGTGAAAGGCCAACATGTTAGCATGATGCGTACCCCCATGACCAACCAGGTCCAAGGGTGTAAACAGTGGCCAATCCCTACTCTCGGCACTCCCTCTCGTGAACCTCACCGTCGGGAATTCGCCCCAGTGGACACGGAGGCCCCAGCGAATACAGGGTCAGACCCACTAATGATATGCCACCGGCGTTTACTGTACATGCAGAATGGAATGCATTGACGCCGCTGACAAGGCACCGGAGAATTGCGATTTGCCGTGAGACCGGTGACCTGCACCCGCCACGATTTTGGGGTCATAACCGAATTGTCTCTCTCTCTCTCTCTCTCTCTCTCCCTCATGCAGCACTAATTGTATTTCAGAACATTGTGAGCTCTCCCATCTAACCTTCAATTTCCTGACAAATGCTGATATTACTGGTAATTAAATTTTATCTGCTTCACACTCTTGCTCAAGACTATTTTTTATTCCATTTAAGCAGTTTAGTTGCGATGATGGGCAATTTCTGAAAATTATTCAGTCTCCAGATGTTCAGATCTGCCCAGAATAAACCTGAGACTATTTTCATACACCTAAAGCAGAGCTAATCAGATTACAGTTTATTATACCCAGTACAATTGTTTCAAATAACACCTGAGACAGAATAATAAACATTTGGATTTGACAGCTATGGTTTACAGCCACTGACTGTAATTATTGGAGCTACTTTGAACTGTAACTCTGTACACTCTGTCCATTCAAGCTGACTTAATGGGTAGGATCTTCAGGCCACGCCAAAGGCCACCCCTGACCCCCACTCCCACTGCCCGCATGCAATGGATTTGGACCACCGTCCAATCTAGGAAGAAGACCAAAGAGCTGCAAGAGTAAGTCACCACCTCTCTCCTGGCATCAGTTCCGTCTGCCACTTCTCAAATTACCAACCCCGTCCCCACACAAGAATACTGGCTGGCAACTCGCACACTTCCCACATCCGACCTTCATGCTTGCTCCTCAGCACCCACCAGCACAACCCCTTCATGTACAGCTATGGACCCCCCAATCCATCAAGCACGTGGCTCACAAAGCCCTCTCCTTGTCCCTGCAGGAAAAGGTAACCCAGAATGAACAGGACAGGGGGCGGAGTTCCAGAGATTCGAGTGCTCACCCCCTTTGAGTGATGGACCCTGGAGATCGCTGGGTTGACCGAGGAGAGAGCAGTCACCTATAGCGAGGTTGGCCTGCACCGCAGAGGTGAGGATCCATTGCCCCTTCACCCAGATGACCTGTCTCAAGTGAGTTACTCATGTTAGACAAAATGATCCTTCCCTCTCACTGACTACATGTCCATTGTCTCATAAGATCTTCATCTGATGGGACCAGTCATCCAGAGGCGTCTACCTGCCCTTGTATATTGAGGGGCTGGAAACTGTGTAAAACCCACCGGGCATTATCTTTGTCATAGAACAGAAAAGTCGCCATAGTCCCAGATGACCATAGGCTGCTTTCAAAGGGAGAGCTGACTGGTGGTGATTTAACCTGAGGATCACCACACCTCAGGCGGGGGGTGAGGTTGAGAAGGCATAGAATATACATTGTAAATATCACGTGTAATTGCAATTGTATTGAGGCACATCAGAATATCATATACTGCATGAAAGAACATGAAATATATTGTGCTTTCAGTAATGCCCGAATTGAACTGTTATGGAATGTAATTTTCCAAATTGTTATTAACAAAATATATCTTGTGTGTGTGTGTGGGGTGGGGTGGGGGGGGGGAGAATATGATGGCTTTAAAGTTTCAAAACCCAGCTGCACAAAAAGACTATGTTCTGGATGTAAATATCATGAGAACGTGTGAATGAAAGGAACATGTTATTCAAAGTATCTCTTGTCATTTGAACCCTAAAATGGCTTGTTATCGAGTGTTGCCAAGAGCTTTGGAGGAGGAAGAAATTTAAAATTGAAATGATCAATTTCCCTTGATGAAGCTAATATCTTCCGACTTTAAAATGTTTTTTTGGGCTTGGCCCCATTCATAGCACAACAAAGTACTGCAGCTTTCATCCTCGTGCACGCCGTTTCAAGGCAGGTACTCCAGCAACCTTAGAAATAACCCAGGCATCCATCAAAAGTACTTAAATGTCATTTAATGAAGGAAATTGACCAGCATCTGAATTGCAACTGAAGTGAAGCTGCAATTCCTGATCCCAACCCCCGCAACAGAATTTCACACCGGCAGAGTGGGAACACATGAATCCAACACAACAACCACAGCACAGATCCAAACGATTCCACTTCACGTCAACGTTACACTCAGATGACATAATTTCTATGGAGTTTGAAATCTCCCACATTATCCTCAGGAGGAACCACAGAGAAAGGAGCAAATGGCTTTTGTCTGAGGTTTTCAGCAAAATGCTGTGATTCTGGTAGAATATCAATAAACCATCCTTGTTCTTCCTTTTTTTAAATAAATTTAGATTCCCCAATTAATTTTTTCCAATTATGGGGCAATTTAACGTGGCCAATCCACCTATCCTGCACATCTTTGGATTGTGAGACTGCGAGAGAAAACTAGAGAAGCTGAAAGTGATGATGACGGAAGTCAGATACATAGGTCATGTACTACAGCAAAAGTATTTCACCCTGATCCTGATAAGGTGTGAGCCGTAGCACAGATACAGCAACTAACAGATGTGAAGGCAGTTCAATGATTTTCTTGGATTTGTAAATCACTTAGACAAGTTCTTGCCCAATTTGTCATTGTGGACTGGAGGACTGGAGAGAAAAGTGAGACTGAGAGAAACATAGCGCAGAGTAAGAGCAGGCAGAGGGAAGCGCAGAACTCAGCAAGACTGTAGGTCTGGAGTGTGTTTGCTTCAATGCAAGAAGTATAACTAGAAGGCAGATAAACTGAGAACCTGGATTTCTGCATGGAACTATGATGTAATTGCAATTACGGAGACATGGTTAAAGGAAGGACAGGACTGGCAGCTTAACGTACCGGGATATCGTTGTTTTATACTGGACAGAAGGGGAAACATAAGAGGTGGGAGTGTTGTATTGCTACTTAGGGAGCAGATCACAGCTGTGTTGAGGGAGGACACATTGTAGGGATGTTGTAGTGATGCATTAGGGGTAGAGCCCAGGAATAAGAAGGGTGAAATCACAACAGTCCACAGGAGACTGAGGGACAGTTGTGTAGTCAGATACTGAAAAGGTGTAAAAAAAAACAGGGTAGTTATGATGGATGATTTGAACATCCCCCATATTGACTGGGAATCCCTTACAGTCAGGGGCTCGGATGGAGAGTAATTTATTAGATGTGTCCAGAAGGGCTATTTGATGCAGTATATTGACAATCCAACCACGGAGGAGGCCATACTAGACTTGGTATTGGGGAATGAGCCAGACCAGGTGATTGATGTTTCAGTGGGGGAGCATTTTGGGCTTAGCGACTATAATTCCATAAGATTTCGAGTAGTCATGGATAAGGACAAGAGTGGCCTGTGGGTGAGAGTGCTTAATTGGGCAAGAGCCAATTACATCCAAATTAGACAGAAACTGGGGAATGTGGATTGGGAGCAGTTATTTGAGGGAAAATCCACGTCTGACATGTGGGAGGCTTTTAAAGGCCAGTTGATTGAAGTGCAGGACAGGCATGCTCCCGCAAAAATGAAGGATAGAAATGGCAGGATTCGGGAACCATGGATGACAAGGGAAATTGTAAGCTTAGTCAAAAGGAAAAAGGAAGCTTACAATAGGTGTAGCCATCTACAAACTGACGACGCCCTTGAGGAGTACAGTAAAAGTAGGAAGGAATTTAAATATGGATTATGATGACAAAAAGGGGCCATGAAATGTCTTCATCAAACATGGTCAAGGAGAATCCCAAGGCTTTTTATTAATAGATTAGGAGCAAGGGGCTAGCAAGAGAAAGAGTAGGCCCACTTAAGGACAATGGAGGGACGTTATGAGTGGAATCACAGGAAGTGGATGAAATCCTTAATGAGTACTTTATATCAGTATTCACCAGTGAAATGGACATGTCGGATGTTGAGGTCAGGGAAAGATGTGTGAACACTCTTGAGAACATCAATATGTCAAAGGCAGAAGTGTTGGGTATCCTAAATTGCATTAAGGTAGACAAATTCCCAGGGCCAGATGGGATCTATCCCAGGTTACTGCGGGAGGCAAGGGGAGAAATAACTGGGGCTTTAACAGATATCTTCACATCCTCTTTGACCACAGGCAAGGTACCAGAGGACTGGAGAATAGCCAATGTTATTCCATTGTTTAAGAAAGAAAGCAGGGACAATCCAGCAAATTGTAGACTGGTGAGCGTGAAATCAGTGGTGGGGCAGCTTTTGGAAAAGATACTGAGGGACAGGATGTAAGCACATTTGGAGGAAAATGGACCAGTTAGTGACATGCAGCATAGTTGTGTATGGGGAAAGTCATGTCTCACCAACTTGATTGAGTTATTTGAAGAGGTGACAAAGAAAATTAATGAGGGAAGGACTGTGTATGTAGTTTATATGGACTTTAGTAAGGTGTTTGATAAGGTCCCACATGGCAGACTGGTACAAAAACTAAAATCACATGGGATTCAGGGTGGGCTGGCTAGATGGATATAAAACTGGCTTGGTTATCGAAGCCCCAGAGATTAGAGGTGGAAGGATGTTTTTCTAAATGGAGACCTGTAGTTGTGGTGTTCCGCAGGGATCAGAGCTGGGACGTCTGTTGTTTGTAGTATAGAAAATGATCTGGAGGAAAATGTGGGTGGTCTGATTAGTAAGTTTGCGGATGACACGAAGATTGGCGGAGTTGCTGTTAGTGCCGAGGATTGTCAGAGGATACAACAGGATATAGATAGATTGGAGACTTGGGCACAGAAATGGCAAATAGACAAATGCGAGGTGATGCATTTTGGAGGATCAAATCTAGGTATGAATTATACCTAAGATTTCTAAGGCAGAACCCTTAGGAACATTAACATACAGAGGGATCATCTGTATGTTAACATCTGGGAGTGCAGGTCCACAGTTCCCTAAAGTGGCAACACAGGTGGCCAAGGTGATTAAGATGGCATATGGCTTGCTTCCATTCATCAGTTGGGGCATTGAGCACAGGAGTTGTGAAATCATGTTGCAGCTATATAAAACCTTGGTTAGGCCGCATTTGGAGTACTGCGTGCAGTTCTGGTCACCACATTATCAGAAGGACGTGGAAGCTTTGGAGAGAGTGCAAAGAAGGTTCACCAGGATGTTGCCTGGTCTCGAGGGTGTTGGCTATGAGGAGAGGTTGAGTAAACTAGGATTGTTTTCACTGGAAAGACTGAGACTGAGGGAAGACCTGAAAGAGGTCTACAAAATTATGAGAGACATAGACAGGGTGGACAGTCAGAGGCTTTTTCCAAGAATGTAAGTGTCAATTACAAGGGGGCAGAGGTGCAAGGTGAGAGGGGGAAGGTTTAAAGGAGATGTTCAGGGTTTGTTTTTCACGCAGAGAGTGGTGGGTGCCTGGAACGCGCTGCCAGAGCATGTGGTGAAAGCAGGCACATTCGCAACATTTAAGAGACATCTGGATGGGTCCATGAATAGCGAGGAAATAGAGGGATACGGACCGAGTAAGGGGGCAGAAGGTTTTTTTTTAGTTGTGGGAATCATGATCGGCACAGGCTTGGAGGGTCAAAGGGCCTGTACCTGTTCTGTACCTTTCTTTGTTCTTTGTCTTTCATGCTGGACTTGAGAACCGCTGGAACTCTACTCGGAAGATGCTGAGTTGGTCTCACACTCTCATTTACTTAAAGATAATATTCACCTGGAAGATATCCAAGACCTGTGAAAACATCTTGGGTGATTTGTCAGGATCTGTTGAGCAGTCAGTAGCTTGGTGTATTGCCAAATACTACCAATCTATTCTGGTATATGGAGAGTTACCAATCCAAGCTTTTGACGTGTTTCAGCTGGGATGGGGAAATTTTGCTGAGGGACCAATTTCTATAACTTCAAATTTTCTTTCTTCCCACTTTCAGCTCAGTTTGTCCACTTTGGGTGAACAGCATTCTATCATGAAGTCTCAACTTCAACTTTGACAGGGGACGTCACGGTGGCATAGTGGTTAGCACTGCTGCCTCACGACACTGAGGGCCCGGGTTCGAACCCGGCCCAGGATCACTGTCCGTGGGGAGTTTGCACATTCTCCAGTGTCTGCGTGGGTCTCACCCCCACAACCCAAAGATGTACACGGTAGGTGGATTAGCCACGCTAAATTTCCCCTTAATCGGAAAAAAAGAATTGGGTACTCTATATGTATTTTTTAAAAACTTAATTTGACAGCTTCATTTTCTGGTCACCATCTTGAGCAACTTGGCAGAAATCTGCAAAGCTCATGAGATAACATATAGGAACAATGTCATCCTGACATTTCACATGATGCCCTCATTCTGCCACCATTATTACAAAAGTCATAAACCATTTTTACCTTGAGACTTGACAATGCCAATCTGTTCTCAGGTGCTGAATGATCCTCCAGAATTACTGATATCTCTTCAGCAGCCATCTTTATAGGCTTGCTTTTCTCCGCTCCATCAAAATACTTATATGCCGAGTGTTTCAGCTTCTTGCAATTCGAATAGTGCTTTCATTAAGCTGGACATGGTTCCTTTTCGTGTGGTGTACGCCACAGTATTTACATCCAGTACTCTGGCCATGATTGTTCTACTGTAAATTATCCTTCCTTTTCTCCATTATCTTGTGCTTTGAAGGTTTGGACCGCCTCTCAGCATCATGCAAAGCCTGTCAGTTCTCCCATCAATACTATTCAGCTGATGATTAACCATGTCAGGGCTTCTGCACATGTTAATACTTTTCTTGAGAGTAGGTTTATCTCCTCTCAGCAGACATGCTGTCACAGCAGGATATCTTGATCCTCAGGCAATCCAATCTCTGGAATCATCCTTCAGTTGCCCAACCTCACAAGATCCAGCTAGATGACTGAATGCAGTCACATACTGATCAAAATTCTCCCTCTCTTCCTGAGTTCTATTGTTAAACACATAGCGTTCAGAAATAACAGTAGAAAGTTCAAAGTGGGTCTTCAAAGCTTCCAAAATTTCACAAGTCTGCTTTTCTGCTCTTCCATGAGGTCCAGGGTGCAATTGGAGCACTAGCAGAGTTGCTACTCATTGTTTGCTTCTTCTTCAACTCTGTAGCAATCTCATGGGGTGAAACTTATATTATTCAGTGTTGGGTGGGAGTCCAGTCAGAAGTGAATGGATCACCAACTCCCGCCCCTACCATTGAAAGATGCCTGATAATGCATCTTTCCTCCACTTAGCAGGCATCCAGTGGGACATCAGCTAATCGCACTGAGAGATGTTGGACAGCACACCCAATCAGCAATGTAAGGGGGTATGTCTGGCAGGGGGGGAAGGCCGTGAACCAGACATCGGCCATGGCCACCCAATTGAAGGTTCCCCTTGCACTGTGGCAGCTGCAGCACAGATGGTACTTTGGAGGTTGAAGTGTTTTGCAGGAAGATGTTTTAATTCTTTGAAGAATTGCAGCAAGTAAAAATTTGATTTTACATGTGGGTTGATTTTTGTGCTGGTAGTGAATCAACTGCCAGGGAAAAAAGGAGATTTGAATACAGCTGACTCATTTCCCTATGAATAACAAGTGTCTGGGAAATGATTTAAATTCAACCCTTTATCTCTCCCAGATGGAGAAGAGAAAGGAGCCACCAGCTGCTAAAGGGTCTGGATCCAGGACTGCCGCACAGTTTGATGGTGACTCCCTGTGAATCCCCCTCTTAACTGTGTGTGATAGGTAGGAGCTCTGATGTGTTGGGTACTCTGCTACACAGACGAACCAACACGGTTGCGAATGGTACAACTCAGTTTTATTACTAACATTTATTTACAGTGGTAAACTGGTTACTGAGGTTCGATCATAACCCTAGAATCTGTGGACCTATTCCTAATACTATCTTGTAGTGGCACTCAGCACATGGTGGATGTCTGAGTGGCTTGCTATGAGCTCTGTGCCCTGAGCTGTCTCCTGCTGGAATGCCCAGAAAGTGTTGTGTTCCCTGCTTTGTACTGTGTATGCTCTTGCCTGTGATTGGCTGTGGTGTTGTGTGTGTTGATTGGTCCGTTGATCTGTCCATCAGTATGTATGTATGTTTGTGCTATGATGTTTACCTGAATATCATGACAAGCCCCTCATGCTGGAAGACAGGACAAGGACTCCCTCTAGCCAGACAAAACCAGCCTGAATGGAGTTTGCAGTGGAGGTCAGAAGCTGTAGAGTTGTCCAAAGAACCTGGCGATCACAGTCACAAAAACGGCTGTCGGAGACTGAGTTGGAGCATGATCTCTGGCAGTCAGAGTGTTGGAGATGATCTAAATGGGAAGCTCCAGGCTAATGACGAGCCTCCGTAGTCATCTGTCAGACAGCAGATGCTGGACGTATAGTGCGAGGTACATGAAGATGTGGCAGAGATTCCAGAAGGAATTGTATGGCATGTAAGAGTAGGGGCGTCCATCCAGGCCATGAGTTCAGCGATCAGACATTCTTCTGGGTGCATGTCTTCCTCCATTGAGAGACTGGTAACTGTCATAGAAATTTAGTTATTTACTTATGTTATTAAATGATTGGTGTTTGATGATGTTCTGGCTGCATTAATGCTTTATCTTTGTGTGATGTAATGGTTTTGATTTGGCTGGACAAGATGGTTTTAAGGGAGTTTGTGTTCATGTGGCTCCCTCTGCATGGCATCATTTTTTTGACTCTGCATAACCCTTAACAGTCGTGGCCCTGGTATTTAGGAGAGAGAGAAGAAGATGGCAAAAGCCAAGAAGGTGTTGTTTTGTTGCAGACACATTGCTCATGGAATCTTCTCATTCATACATCTCTTGTCTTCCTGGAATCCAGACCCTCCTGCAGACTGGCATGCACACCAGCCTGGCATGGCTCAGCTCAGCCCCTTGTTCATCAGAGTCATCGTCAGAGGATGGGCACACTCTTCATGACATCATCCTCTGCCAGGGCATCTCCTCTCTACAGGGGCAGGTTATGTAAATACACAGCATAACACAACCATGACTAACACTCTTCCAGGTGCTTTTTGCAGAGTGCCACCTGATTGATCCAGACAATAGAATCACGTTTTGAGCACACCAATGGCCTGGTCACTGAGGGCCCTGATGAATAGGTTGTATCACCCGCCCCACATTCAATCTTCATGCTTGTTCCTCTGATCCTTCTGGTACCCACAAGCAAACCCCTTCCATGTCCAGGTGGGATGCCCACACATGCCACCTGCGATAGATCCCCCTGACCCATTAACATGTGGCTCACAATGCCCCCTCTTTGTTCCCGCAGGGGAAGATAGCCCATAATCAACAAGGAAGGGCAAGACAGGAAGAATCCCAGAGATCCGAGTCCTCACCCCCTATGAAGAACGGTCCCTGGAAATCGCGGGGTTGTCCAAGGAAAGAGCAGTCACCGACAGTGAGGTTGACCTGTGCCAGAGAGGTGGGAATCCACTGCCCTTCACCCAGATGAGCTGTCTCAAGTGAGTTACTCATGCCAGACAAAATGACTCTTACTAACCAGGGGCGAAATTCTCCTACCCGCCCCGCCACATTTCTGCCCCGACCGGCCGGCGGGAGTCTCCGTAACACCGGCCGGTCAATGGGGTTTCCCATTGTGGGGCAGCCCCACGCCGTCGGGAAACCCCCGGGCGCCGGCAAAAGGGAGACTCCCGCCGGCGGAGAATGACGCCCGACATGTCTATTCTCGAGCAGGATCACCAGCTGATCAGTCCTGGCCATCTAGGGCCATACCCCGCTGCCACCCAAGAGAACATCTTGACAGCTACAACCCGCACCTCCCACCAGCACAGAGACACACACCTCAGTGGGTGACATTAGTGGACAGGTTTCAGGGGCAGAATCAGATGAGCACTACTCAGTTGCTGATGCACATCAAATCGGCAGCATGGTAGCACAGTGGTTAGCACAGTTGCTTCACAGATCCATGGTCCCAGGTTCGATTCCAGGCTTGGTCACTGTCTGTGTGGAGTCTGCATGTTCACCCTGTGTCTGTGTGGGTTTCCTCCGGGTGCTCCGGTTTCCTCCCACAGTCCAAAGATATGCAGGTTATAAGGAGGAGGTGTTAGCAATTCTGGAAAGTGTGAAACTAGATAAGTCCCCTGGGCCGGATGGGATTTATCCTAGGATTCTCTGGGAAGCTAGGGAGGAGATTGCTGAGCGTTTAGCCTTGATCTTTAAGTCATCTTTGTCTACAGGAATAGTGCCAGAAGACTGGAGGATAGCAAATGTTGTCCCCTTGTTCAAGAAGGGGAGTAGAGACAACCCAGGTAACGATAGTCCAGTGAGCCTTACTTCTGTTGTGGGCAAAATCTTGGAAAGGTTTATAAGAGATAGGATGTATAATCATCTGGAAAGGAATAATTTGATTAGAGATAGTCAACACGGTTTTGTGAAGGGTTGGTCGTGCCTCACAAACCTTATTGAGTTCTTTGAGAAGGTGACCAAACAGGTGGATGAGGGTAAAGCAGTTGATGTGGTGTATATAGATTTCAGTAAAGCATTTGATAAGGTTCCCCACGGTAGGCTAGTACAGAAAATATGGAGGCATGGGATTCAGGGTGATTTAGCAGTTTGGATCAGAAATTGGCTAGCTGGAAGAAGACAAAGGGTGGTGGTTGATGGGAAATGTTCAGACTGGAGTCCAGTTACTAGTGGTGTACCACTAGATCTGTTCACAGCTGGATTGCGAGTTGTTGGGGATCTGGTCACAGCTGGATTGCGAGTTGCTGGCGATCTGTTCACAGCTGGATTGTGAGTTGTTGGGGATTGGGTCACAGCTGGATTACGAGTTGCTAGGGATCTGGTGGGAGATCTGTTTTGGGGCCACTGCTGTTTGTCATTTTTATAAATGACCTTGAGGAGGGAGTAGAAGGATGGGTGAGTAAATTTGCAGATGACACTAAAGTCGGTGGAGTTGTGGACAGGGCGGAAGGATGTTACAAGTTACAGAGGGACATAGATAAACTGCAGCACTGGGCTGAGAGGTGGCAAATGGAGTTTAATGCAGAAAAGTGTGAGGTGATTCATTTTGGAAGGAATAACAGGAAGACAGAGTACTGGGCTAATGGTAAGATTCTTGGCAGTGTGGTTGAGCAGAGAGATCTCGGTGTCCATGTACATAGATCCCTGAAAGTTGCTACCCAGGTTGAGAGGGTTGTTAAGAAGGCATACGGTGTATTAGCTTTTATTGGTAGAGGGATTGAGTTTCGGAGCCATGAGCTCATGTTGCAGTTATACAAAACTCTGGTGCGGCCGCATTTGGAGTATTGCGTGCAATTCTGGTCGCCGCATTATAGGAAGGATGTGGAAGCATTGGAAAGGGTGCAGAGGACATTTACCAGAATGTTGCCTGGTATGGAGGGAAGATCTTATGAGGAAAGGCTGAGGGACTTGAGGCTGTTTTCGTTAGAGAGAAGAAGGTTAAGAGGTGACTTGATTGAGGCATACAAGATGATCAGAGGATTGGAAAGTGTGGGCAGTGAGAGCCTTTTTCCTCGGATGGTGATGTCTAGCACGAGGGGAAATAGCTTTAAATTGAGGGGAGATAGATATAAGACAGGTGTCAGAGGTAGGTTTTTTACTCAGAGAGTAGTAAGGGCGTGGAATGCCCTGCCTGCAACAGTAGTGGACTCGCCAACACTAAGGGCATTCAAATGGTCATTAGATAGACATATGGATGATAAGGGAATAGTGTAGATGGGCTTTAGAGTGGTTTCACAGGTCGGCGCAACATCGAGGGCCGAAGGGTCTGTACTGCGCTGTAATGTTCTATGTTCTAAGTTAAGTGTATTGGCCATGCTAAATTGCCCTCAGTGTCCAAAAAGGTTGGGTGGGGTTACTGGGATAGGGTGAAGGCGTGGGCTTAAGTGGGGTGCTTTTTCCAAGGGCTGGTGCAGACTTGATGGGCTGAATGGCCTCCTTCTGCTCTGTAAATTCTATAATTCTATGAAGCAGGAACATCCAAAGGAAACAGCAGTTGGAGGTCTGCTGGGTCCCAGATACAGCTCGGTCCAGTCAGATGCCGATCCTCTGGACATTGTTCTCCCAGAGCTGAAGCAACAGCCCTGAAATCCAGGAGGGGATATCAGTGACATTCCAGCAACTGCAAGGCTAACTGGAGGAGTCCCAAAGCCTGCAGGTGGAGGAGATGATGCTGACAATGTGTGGCACCGAGACCAACACTGCTAGGAAGGCAGTGGAAAACCTGGAGCATGCCATGCTGCATTGTCTCTCTGCTGATATGGAGTCTTCTGCAGCACATGGTGTCCATCAACTCATTGAATGCCCAATGTACACCTTGGGCTGCCCCCCCTTTCTTGGTCCCTCCTCAGCCTGATGGGCAGCCAGGTCATCAGCATGTGCGGCAGCCCCCTGCACACAGCGTGCTGCCTTCAGCCTGTGTTGTCTCTACTGTCTTCTGTGGTATCTGCCCATCTCAGCTGCCATCAAGCAATGTGAGGGGAACCTCTGCGGGATCAACTCCAGCAAACATAGTTTTTAAAATAAATTTAGAGTACCCAATTTCTTTTTCCCAATTAACAGGCAATTTAGTGTGGCCAATCCACCTACCCTGTACATCTTTGGGGTGTGGGGATGAGGCCCAGGCAGACATGGGGAGAATGTGCAAACTCCACATGGACAGTGACATGGGGGCCGGGTTCAAACCAAGGTCCTCAGTGTCGTGAGGCAGCAGTGCTAACCACTGCGCCACTGTGCCGCCCCAAACATAGTTCTATCTGGAAAGAATTGGCGAAGAAGAGAGACCGAAATTCAGTTAGGGCTTTCATCCAGGGACCCTCACCTCCCCTACGCCTCCCCCACCCTTACCATGACTGTCCCGCCATCTCCAATGAGCCAGTTGTGCTGGCAAGCCTTGTTCTGCACATTTACTCCCGGCCACATCAGGAGCCCCTGAGAGTTTGCTCAAGATGGATTGGAACTTTATGGGAAAACAAAATGTTAGATAAAGCTTTGTGTGCAGGAATGTCAAGACAGGCTTTTTGTAGCAAGCTGTAATCACTTCTGCTTTTGTACCAGACAAATTGCAGTACCGGCCTTGGGAATGGTTGCTCGCTTTAAAGATAATTATAATTGAGCTGAAAGCACAGACAGAATGCGAGGGGGCTGTCCTCAGCAATGAAACAGTGTCAATATGTATACAAACTGCTGTTAGATGTATTGACTTTGGCTTGCTGTTGTAACTCTCAGAGATACAGTGGTTTTAGCTCCGGCTGAGAATGAACATACGATTAAGAAACTTCGTGTTCGATTGATTATTTCATCCGGACTGAAGGGAAACAAATTCACATTTGGTGGCAGCGGTGGGATCTCAATGAGCCTCGCCAGGAGCAGTCGGTGCAACTGACTGATCGTGTCCGGAGGCGAAGGAGGGATCGGGCCCCCAAATGTGAGTACCCTTGTTACCACTTTGGTTTCCCCCTCCGCTGGACCGAGCGCGGCCTAGTCCTACTGTCTGTTTCTGGAAAGACTCTTCGAGATCAGGTCAGTCCGGCGAACCCGTTGGAGTCCGGGTTAGAGGCTCGCGACAGGGTTAAAGGCCCATAAGAGGTTAGAGTCCTCTTCGAATTAGGGTTAGAGGCCCGTGCGCGAGGGTTAGAGGCCCTCGGCCGAAGAAAGGTGCTTGGCTGTTGATGATCCTTCTGGTTGCTTGACACCTTCGCGATAAAAGGTTGCCCTTAAAACAAGTGATTGTCTCAACCAGTGTCTTGACTTGTTCGACACTCCGGGTTGACTATTGGCTACAGCGGAGAACGTTTAACTCCGTCCAAATTATAGTACTTCCCATCAGGTACGGATGACGCCTTAAACTCCACAATAAACAGGGTTTCACCGTTGCGTACCCTGTCGGAACACTCAAACAATTGCCTAAGCCTCCTGATTGGGTAATGGGGCAGGATAACCCCGTTTAAATTCTTGATTGAATAAGCGATTTAGGATCGCCATCAAAATTAAGTAGGTAACCACAAGGATCATCCGAGGATAGGAGACAATGGGTAAAACTCAGGATAGCACCTCTGATAGTGGAAGTGCGCTTCAGACTCTTTGCGAACAGTATCCGGAACATTCTAAGCAGCTGCGG
Organism: Scyliorhinus torazame; assembly: GCF_047496885.1. Classification (NCBI taxonomy): domain Eukaryota; kingdom Metazoa; phylum Chordata; class Chondrichthyes; order Carcharhiniformes; family Scyliorhinidae; genus Scyliorhinus; species Scyliorhinus torazame. The sequence goes on along the minus strand of NC_092717.1, from coordinate 151,536,815 downwards.
TAGTTGTCGGGGGAATTGCATAGGAATTTGGGAAAGGGAAAATGTCCCCTGGGAGGATCAAAAGATTTGCCCACGGTTATGGAGGCACAGCAGATTATTTGGCAACATAACCGTAGCTCCACGGCTAAGAAATTGATTGAGTTATGGCAGGAGTACTGCCAAAAATTAAAAGATACATCTTTATTGGCTAGTTGGCAGGCTAACGCTTTAAAGTTGGGTATTGAATTAACAGAAGGGGGAATTGTTAAGACTGCGGAGGTTTTGGAGAAGGAATGTGCCCACCATAGAAAAAGGCCTAAGTCTGTAAAACCCCCCATTTATAAATCGGGACCGTGCGGTCAAATGGCCGGCCTTGCCTTGACCGAGGGAGACGATGAGGATGACCCTGAAAATTGGCAATATAGGGGACCACCGACCGTTCCCCCGCCACTACGACCGCCTCCACCTTACATTCAAGCCCTTTATCCACCGCTCCCCCCGCCACTACCACCGCCGCAAGGAGGTCCGGCGACTCGCACTCGTTCTAAAACCCATGCTAATCAACTCCCACAGATGAATCAAGAGTTAGTCCCGGGAAAAGAGGGGGCACCGGAGGTGGATTTCCCTGATTACCCAGACGATTATCAGCCGCGGTGCCAGTTCCCCGTCCGGCAAGTTCCCAATATAGCATACAGCCCTGCCAACCCCCGGGGCCCAACAACCAGGCATTTCAAAATAATTATTATAATTAATAAATTAATCAAATTTGATACTACTGATTCAGTATTAATAAATTATACAATATGTTAATAATACAGTCAAACAGTTGATTGATCAGTAACATTTCAATAATAGTATTTCAGCTCAAATTCATCAATTGGGGGTACAGTTGGGTTAGTTTGAATCATTCTGATAGTTGGTCCCCTGCGTTTAGCGAATAGTTTTTTATGCACTTAGCACATTGGTATGTTATGTAAATGATGAATACAGCTACACAGGAGAATAAGATTATTCTTATTGTGGACATTCCAGTGTGTCCAAGCCACCCACAAATTTTATCCCAGAGAGAGATAAATTGGGGTGGATCACGTTTTTTGATTTCTTTTTGGATATGTAATGCCAAATCTTTAACTTCTTTAGAGTTATTGGGAATGAAAGTGCAGCATTCTGCACCAATCAGGGCGCAGGTGCCACCTTTTTCAGCTAGCACATAGTCAAATGCCATTCGATTTTGTCAAGTCTTTGACATCTTCTGGATTATACACAAAAGCTTGTTGAATGGGTTAATTTTCTTGCAGAGACAAAAAGAGGCGTATAGCTTGGAATGATGCCATTCGCATCTCTAAATTTAAAAAAAATATTCGTCACTCAAATGGACTGGGAGTAAAAGTTGGATTGCTACCAAATTCCCGTTATCAAATGTCCTTGAACGATCTGTTCTTTTGGAATATAGATTTGCTTTTAATCAGAATTGTTTTGGTTTTTTTTAAACCAGCTTCCACATTGTTTGAAGTTTTAATTTCCAGGCTAATTCTAAACATTTATTTTAAAATATCAAACACAATAACTTATTAAACATATAACTGAACCAGTCTCATGCTGTCTCTTGGTTTTCTGTAGATGAATTCATCGATTCTATTAAAGAAAGCACTACTAACAAAATATGTTAATTTCTTAAAACTAATAAAGCAATATTCAGAATAATGACAGTTCACTTAAGTTGACAGTTCTTGACTATCCCGGCTGTACTCAGATCCTTGCTTCTATTTACAACAGCCTCCAGTCGGCGGGTAACCTTACCCTCCAGCAGGACATTGTGGTTTACAGCTCCCACTCTGTTACGGCCCTACTCGGCCAGCTCCAAACCCAACATTTAACCATGGCTCGGCAGAACAAATACGAGATTTATCTCCTGAATAATCCCAAGCTCCAATTTCGCCACTGCACCACTATCAATCCAGCAAGTTTTCTCCCCGAACCACCCTCGGAATGCTCACAGCCGGGCCACGATTGCCTGACGCTCCTCAGAGAGGAAGCCTCCGTGCGCGATGATCTCACTGGCACTCCCCTGCCCAATGCAGACTTAACTGTTTTCACCGACGGCAGTGCTTCCGTCGGCGAAAGGGGGGGATAGATTATCAGGGTACGCTATAGTTAATCAGCAGGGCAAAACCCTGGAAGCAGCAGCATTTGAAACGCCGTTCTCCGCCCAACAAGCCGAGCTATTTGCACTTATCCGAGCGTGCGTGTTAGGAGAGAATAAGAAAATAAACACGTACACAGACTCCAGATACGCATTTGGAGTCACACACGACTTCGGTCAATTATGGAAGAACAGGGGATTTCTTACATCTGCAGGCACTCAGATATCCCACAAACAGTTAGTTACACAATTACTACAGGCTTTAATGCTCCCTAAACAAATAGCCGTAATAAAGTGCTCTGCCCATACGACAGGCAAAACCCTGGTGGACGCGGGTAATCGGCAGGCGGACCACCAAGCCAAAGAGGCTTCTCGCTTAAAAGACATGGTGGTACCAAAAATGATGAGCCAGACTAAAAGCTCTAAGGGTCAGTCTCCCTCTGAAAAACCAATGCCGACCATCACTGACGTCATTCAGTTACAGGAGGACGCTCCTGCCTGTGTAAAAAGCCTATGGGAAGAATTGGGATGTTGTTATGATCCTGTAAACAAATTGTGGGTCACCCCGGCAGGGCAAACTTGTATGCCCGATGCATTAGCAGCCTGGGTAACTGAATGTGTTCACTTTGCAACTCATTGTGGTGCGCGAGCTACGGGTGATGTATTGCTCAAGACTTGGTGGCATCCAAGACTGCAGGACATAGCGCAAAACATTAGCAGTCGTTGCCTAGTATGTCAGCAGTATAATCCTGGAAAAGCAATACCATGTGAAATGGGTAAAACCCCGCTACCGGAAGGTCCCTTTGAGACACTCCAGATGGATTACATTGTGTTGGAAAGATGCCAATGTTATAAACATGTATTAGTTATTGTTTTATTTTAAATTAATATATTTTATTAAATTTTTCAAACAAAATTTTTCCGTTTTCACAAATCAACATAAAAATAATACACTAACTGGTAAATAACATTATTTAAATAATATAGTGAACTAGCAAAGTGACAAAAAATAGTGCTCCCCCCCCCCCCGCCCCCTCTGGGCTGCTGCTGCTGACGATCTATCTTCCCTTAACGTTCCGCAAGATAGTCAAGGAACGGTTGCCACCGCCTGGAGAACCCCTGAGCCGATCCTCTCAGCGCAAATTTTATTCGTTCCAGCTTTATGAACCCTGCCATGTTGCTTATCCAGGCCTCCACGCCGGAGGGGTTTCACTTCCTTCCACATGAGTAAAATCCTCCGCCGGGCTACCAGGGACGCAAAGGCAAGAATATCGGCCTCTTTCGCCTCCTGCACTCCCGGCTCTTCCGCTACCCCAAATATCGCTAACCCCCAGCCTGGCTTGACCCGGACCTTCACCACCTTTGAAATCATCCTTGCCACGACCCCCCAGTACTCATCCAATGCCGGACACGACCAGAACATGTGTGTGTGGTTCGCCGGGCTTCCCGAGCACCTCCCACACCTGTCCTCCATTCCGAAGAACCTGCTCAGTCTTGCTCCCGTCATATGTGCTCTGTGTAGAACCTTAAATTGAATCAGGCTAAGCCTGGCACACGAAGACGAGGAATTTACCCTGCTTAGGGCATCAGCCCACAGCCCCTCCTCAATTTCCTCTCCCAGCTCTTCTTCCCATTTTCCCTTCAGCTCCTCTATCATCGCCTCCCCCTCGTCTCTCATCTCCTGATATATTTCGGACACTTTGCCCTCCCCGACCCATACCCCGGAAATCACTCTATCTTGGATCCCCTGTGTCGGGAGCAGCGGAAATTCCCTCACCTGTTGCCTCGTAAACGCCCTCACTTGCATATATCTGAAGATATTCCCCGGGGGCAACTCATATTTTTCCTCCAGCGCTCCCAGACTTGCAAACGTCCCGTCTATAAACAGGTCCCGTAGTTTCCTAATTCCTACTCGTTGCCAACTCTGGAACCCCCCGTCCATCCTTCCTGCGACAAACCTGTGGTTATTCCTAATCGGGGACCACACCGAGGCACCCGTCATCCCCTTGTGTCACCTCCACTGCCCCCAGATCCTCAAGGTTGCCACCACCACTGGGTTTGTGGTGTACCTTTTCGGGGAGAACGGCAGCGGTGCCGTCACCAGCGCCTTTAGGCTCGTTCCTTTACAGGACGCCATCTCCAGCCTCTTCCACGCCGCCCCCTCTCCCTCCCTCATCCACTTACAAACCATCGCCACATTGGCGGCCCAGTAGTAGTCATTCAGGCTCGGCAGCGCCAGTCCCCCTCTATCCCTACTGCACTGCAGGAACCCCCTCCTTACCCTCGGGGTCTTCCCTGCCCACACAAAGCTCATAATGCTCCTGTCTATTTTTTTGAAAAAGGCCTTTGTGATCAGAATGGGGAGACACTGAAACACGAAAAGAAACCTCGGGAGGACCATCATTTTTACCGCCTGCACTCTGCCCGCCAATGAGAGTGGCAACATATCTCACCTCTTGAAGTCCTCCTCCATCTGCTCCACCAGTCGCGTCAGATTAAGTCTGTGTAGAGTTCCCCAGTTCCTGGCTACCTGGATCCCCAGATATCGAAAGCTCCTTTCCACTCTCCTTAACGGCAGAGCGTCTATTCCTCTTCCCTGGTCCCCGGGGTGTATTACAAAAAGCTCGCTCTTCCCCATATTTAACCTAAATCCCAAGAAATCTCCAAACTCCCTCAGTATCTGCATAACCTCTGTCATCCCCTCTACAGGGTCCGCAACATATAGCAGTAAGTCATCAGCGTAGAGTGACAATCGATTCTCCTCTCCCCCTCTAACCACTCCCCTCCATTTCTTAGAGTCCCTCAACGCTATGGCCAGTGGTTCAATTGCCAACGCGAACTGTAATGGGGACAGGGGACACCCCTGTCTTGTTCCCCTGTGTAGCCGAAAATACCCCGATCTTTGCCGGTTTGTGACTACACTTGCCACTGGGGCCCCATATAGGAGTCTGACCCATCTAACAAACCCCTCCCCGAACCCAAACCTCCTCAGCACCTCCCACAAATAGTCCCACTCCACCCTATCGAATGCCTTCTCCGCATCCATCGCCGCCACTATCTCTGCCTCCCCCTCCGCTGGGGGCGTCATCATCACCCCCAGCAGCCGTCGAACGTTAACGTTCAGTTGTCTCCCTTTTACAAACCCTGTCTGGTCTTTATGCACCACCCCCGGGATGCAATCCTCTATCCTCGTCGCCAGCACTTTTGCCAGCAGTTTGGCGTCTACATTTAGGAGTGAGATCGGCCTGTATGACCCGCATTGCAGCGGATCTTTATCCCGCTTCAGAATTAGTGATATCGTCGCCTCCGACATTGTCGGGGGTAGTATCCCCCCTTCCCTGACCTCGTTAAAGGTTCTCGCCAGCAGCGGGGCCAACAGGTCCACATTTTTTCCTCTAGAATTCCACTGGAAACCCGTCTGGTCCCAGGGCCTTCCCTGCCTGCATGTTCCCCAGTCCCTTAGTCACATCGTCCACCTCGATTGGCGCCCCCAGACCTGCCACCTCCTGCTCCTCCACCCTCGGGAACCTTAGTTGGTCCAGATAATGTAGCATTCCCTCTTTTCCCCCCTGGGGTTGGGACTTATATAGCCTCTCATAAAAGGTCTTAAACACCTCATTTACCTTCCCTGCTCTCTGCTCCATAGTTCCCGTTCCATCCCTAACTCCCCCAATCTCTCTCGCCGCTATCCTCTTACGAAGTTGATGGGCCAGCAGCCGGCTCGCCTTTTCCCCATACTCATATCGCATCCCCTGTGCCTTCCTCCACTGTGCCTCTGCCTTTCCTGTGGTCAGCAGGTCAAACGCCGTCTGAAGTCTTCGCCTTTCTCTATATAGTCCTTCGTCTGGGGCCTCCGCATATCTTTTATCCACCCTCAAAATCTCCCCCACTAATCTCTCCCTTTCTTTGCCCTCTTGTTTCTCCTTGTGGGCTCTAATGGAGATCAGCTCTCCTCTAACTACCGCCTTCAGCGCTTCCCATACTACCCCCACCTGAACCTCACCATCGTCATTGACCTCCAGGTATCTCTCAATTCACCCCCGCACCCTTCCACAGACCCCCTCATCCGCCAATAGTCCCACATCCAGTCGCCAGGGTGGGCGCTGCTCCCTCTCCTCTCCTAGTTCCAGATCCACCCAGTGCGGGGCGTGGTCTGAAACGGCTATGGCCAAATACTCCGTTCCTGCCACCTTCGAGATCAATGCCCTATTCATAACAAAGAAGTCTATTCGGAAATATACCTTGTGGACGTGGGAGAAAAAGGAGAACTCTTTGGCCAACGGCCTAGCAAACCTCCACGGATCCACTCCCCCCATTTGTTCCATAAATTCCCCAAACACCTTGGCCGCTGCCGGCCTTCTCCCGGTCCTGGATCTAGACCGGTCTAGCCCTGGATCCAGCACAGTGTTGAAGTCCCCCCCCATTACCAAGCTTCCCACCTCCAGGTCCGGGATACATCCCAGCATCCGCTTCATGAATCCCGCGTCATCCCAGTTCGGGGCATATACATTTACCAGCACGACCGCCTCTCCCTGCAATCTACCACTCACCATCACATATCTGCCCCCGTTATCCACCACTATATTCTTAGCCTCGAACGACACCCGTTTCCCCACCAGTATCGCCACCCCCCTGTTTTTCGCGTCCAACCCTGAGTGGAATACCTGTCCCACCCATCCTTTTCTTAACCTAACCTGATCCGCCACCTTCAGATGCGTCTCCTGGAGCATGACTACGTCCGCCTTCAGTCTCTTTAAGTGCGCGAACACCCAGGCCCTCTTAATTGGCCCATTTAGGCCTCTCACATTCCACGTGATCAGCCGGATTGGGCCCCCCCCCCCCCCCACACGCCGACTAGCCATCCCCTTTTCTGAGCCAGCCCCCCTGTCCAGGTCCCGCGCACCCACCAGTCCCCCAGGCGGCGCCTTCCCGTCCCGACCACCTCTTCTCTTGCCAGCTCCCCCTTGCACTCAGCAGCAGCAACCCAGTTAGTGTCCCGTCCCCCCCGCTAGATCCCCCTCTAGCATGGTTACTCCCCCCATAATGCTTCCGAAAGTCAGCTAACTCTAGCTGACCCCGGCTTCCCCTGATCTCTCTTTGACCTCCTTCCCCCGTTCTCTCTTTGAGAGCGTGTGGGGCTCTCTTCCTTCCTGCGCCTATCTTCCCACCATCATCTCCATAGCGTGGGAAAACCCCGTGCTTTCCTATCGGCCCCGCCCCCTATGGCGCAGCTCCCTCATTCCCCATCCCCCCTCTCTGTCCCTTTTTCCACCGGCGCCCACATTTCTTCGTGTCCCCCCATCAAGGGGAGGGAAATTCCCCATCCAACGTTACTATATAATAAACCTCCCCTTTCCCACTTTACATTTCTGTACCACCACCTCGTTGCTTCCCCCCCAACATCAAACTCTCAGATCTAGTCCAGTTTCTCTTCTTGAATGAAGGTCCATGCCTCATCCACCGGTTCGAAGTAGTAGTGCTTGCCCTGATGCGTGACCCACAATCGCGCCGGCTGCAAACAAACAAAGAACAAAGAAATGTACAGCACAGGAACAGGCCCTTCGGCCCTCCAAGCCCGTGCCGACCATGCTGCCCGACTAAACTACAATCTTCTACACTTCCTGGGTCCGTATCCTTCTATTCCCATCCTATTCATATATTTGTCAAGATGCCCCTTAAATGTCCCTATCGTCCCTGCTTCCACTACCTCCTCCGGTAGCGAGTTCCAGGCACCCACTACCCTCTGCGTAAAAAACTTGCCTCGTACATCTACTCTAAACCTTGCCCCTCTCACCTTAAACCTATGCCCCCTAGTAATTGACCCCTCTACCCTGGGGAAAAGCCTCTGACTATCCACTCTGTCTATGCTCCTCATAATTTTGTATACCTCATTCAGGTCTCCCCTCAACCTCCTTCGTTCCAGTGAGAACAAACCGAGTTTCTTCAATCGCTCCTCATAGCTAATGCCCTCCATACCAGGCAACATTCTGGTAAATCTCTTCTGCACCCTCTCTAAAGCCTCCACATCCTTCTGGTAGTGTGGCGACCAGAATTGAACACTATACTCCAAGTGTGGCCTAACTAAGGTTCTATACAGCTGCAACATGACTTGCCAATTCTTATACTCAATGCCCCGGCCAATGAAGGCAAGCATGCCGTATGCCTTCTTGACTACCTTCTCCACCTGTGTTGCCCCTTTCAATGACCTGTGGACCTGTACTCCTAGATCTCTTTGACTTTCAATACTCTTGAGGGTTCTACCATTCACTGTATATTCCCTACCTGCATTAGACCTTCCAAAATGCATTACCTCACATTTGTCCGGATTAAACTCCATCTGCCATCTCTCCGCCCAAGTCTCCAGACAATCTAAATCCTGCTGTATCCTCCGACAGTCCTCATCGCTATCCGCAATTCCACCAACCTTTGTGTCGTCTGCAAACTTACTAATCAGACCAGTTACATTTTCCTCCAAATCATTTATATATACTACAAAGAGCAAAGGTCCCAGCACTGATCCCTGTGGAACACCACTGGTCACAGCCCTCCAATTAGAAAAGCATCCCTCCATTGCTACTCTCTGCCTTCTACAGCCTAGCGAGTTCTGTATCCACCTTGCCAGCTCACCCCTGATCCCGTGTGACTTCACCTTTTGTACTAGTCTACCATGAGGGACCTTGTCAAAGGCCTTACTGAAGTCCATATAGACAACATCCACTGCTCTACCTGCATCAATCATCTTAGTGACCTCCTCGAAAAACTCTATCAAGTTAGTGAGACACGACCTCCCCTTCACAAAACCTTGCTGCCTCTCACTAATACGTCCATTTGCTTCCAAATGGGAGTAGATCCTGTCTCGAAGAATTCTCTCCAGTAATTTCCCTACCACTGAAGTAAGGCTCACTGGCCTGTAGTTCCCGGGATTATCCTTGCTACCCTTGCAGCATCCCAAATTTTATTTTCTTCCTGTGAAGCACCACCTTGGCCTGATTAAAGCCCGCCCTCCTTCTCGCCACCTCCGCACTCCAGTCCTGATACACTCGTATCACCGCATTCTCCCACTTGCTACTCCATACCTTCTTGGCCCAGCTCAGGACCGCCTCTCTGTCCATGAAGCGGTGGAATCTCACCACTATCACCCTTGGTATTTCACCCACCTCTGGTCTTCTCACAAGGACCCGGTACACTCCTTCCACCTCCAGGGGGCCCGTTGGGGCCTCAGCTCCCATTAGCGTATGGAGCATCGTGCTCACATAAGCCCCAACATCAGCTCCCTCTGCTCCTTCGGGGAGACCTAGAATCCGTAGGTTCTTCCTCCTCGAGCTGTTCTCCAAGGCTTCCAGCGTTTCGATGCACCTCTTATGTAGCGCCTCATGCGTCTCCGTTTTTACTACCAGGCCCTGTATCCCATCCTCATTCTCGTCTGCCTTTGCCTTCACTCCACGGAGCTCTATCGCCTGGACCTTTTGTGTTTCCTTCAGGCCCTCGATTGCCAATAACATCGGCACCAGCACCTCTTTCTTTAGTTCCTCCACACATCGTCGGAGGAATTCCTGCTGGTCCGGGCCCCATGTCGTCTGGGCTCCATCCGCCGCCATCTTACTTCTCCCTTCTCTTCTCTGCCGCTGCTCCAAAGGATCCTTCGCAATCTGGCCACTACCGCTGGTCCTTTCCATACACACACGGGGGGGATCTTCCTTCGTCACCCCACACTGGGTTTGGTCTAAAAAAAATTCCGTTGGGGCTCCCAAAAAGAGCCCAAAGGTCCGTTAGAATGGGAGCTGCCGAAACGTGCGGCTTAGCAGTGCATCGCCGCAACCGGAAGTCGTATTAGTTATTGTTGATGTATTTAGTAAATGGATAGAAGCTTGCCCCACTGTAGATAACAAAGCTTCCACGGTAGTAAAAGTTTTGATGCGAGAAATTGTTCCTAGATTTGGGATTCCATATCGATTAAGCTCTGATAATGGACCTCATTTTGTGGGACAGATCAATGAGGAATTTTGTACTCAGCTGGGAATAAAACAACAATTACACTGCGCATACCGACCCCAAGCAGCGGGAATGGGAGAAAGGGCTAATCAGACATTAAAAACGAAACTGGCAAAACTACAGGCAGAGACTGGAGCCACTTGGCTCAAATTATTGCCTATTGCCCTCTTCCAAATACGTGCAACCCCGGCTGGAAAGACACGACTGAGTCCCGCCAAAATTTTATATGGAAGACCCTTGCATACTGCTTGGGATTAAGGGAAACCTAAGGAAGCACAGTTTCACCATATGACCACTGAAATGGCCAACTATGTGATAGCCTTGACTAAAGTACTAAAAGGCCTCCATTCACGGGTACGAGGTGCTTATGAGGAGATACCTCCCTTGTCCAGTTCTGTCACTATTAATCCGGGGGACTTTGTTCTGATTCGTAATTGGGTTAGGAAAGGATTAGAACCCCGATGGGAAGGACCACACCAGGTCCTACACACTACTCCCACTGCTGTAAAAGTAGAAGGCAGAAATGCCTGGATCCACATCCACCATTGTAAGGTTGTGAAAATGCAATAGAAAATAACCCTCTGTTTCGAGCCCTAGGTAATAACTCCGACATCACTTCAAGGATGAAGGCCACACTTATTATCGTAACCCTGCTGGGACTTTTGGAAACTGGAGGAGAGGCCAAGCGAAGAACCTGTGGCCCCAAAGGAAGACAGACTCATCACCTCTGTCGAGGAGACACCTTACAATGCACCAGTCAAGACTCAGGAGAAGGACCTTGGAACGCGACCACTGCGGACGGATGTTCGGCCTACATACAACGATGCAATCGGACCATACTCATCAGTGGAGTAACTAAGGGCAACCTACCCTGTCATCGGGTCAACTGTAAATGGGACTATAGCTGCAGAAACAAAAATAAGACTTTACCCTTGGGATGCGTTGACCAAGGGAGGGTAAAGCTGCGGAAAAAAAAGGGAATTACATGTAAACACTTATCTGTATATGTCATATGTGTACGCAAAGGATATGAATGTTTCTGGTTGCTGGGTATGCACACATATCCCGATCCAAGCTAAGGGAGGGATCCCCCTCAGACCTGTTCCGCTTAACCTGTCGGAAACAGTAGAATGGTATATTTACCAGAATGGTACTCGTCAATCCCCCAGGACTATAAGAATTGCATCTATGGTAAGATACCCAGACAGCGGGGCAGCTTCTAGTTTATCGTTTCTCCCCATTATCCCCAAGACCTTGGAAAGAGGGGGGCTACCCAATGAACACCTTTGAGATGTGGTACCAACCAAGTTATAACAGATCCCACCAGCCTCCGTTTCTTACCCTCACTAATACCACCAACATGGGAAGACCACTGGGAATAATATGTTTAGTAAGGAATGTGGTTAAAGGGATATTTGTAGGTGCTAGTCAATGCGAGCGCAGATTTGTGGTGGCCAACATATCCGAGGTCTATCCCGTATATACGTCTCCTCAGTTTTATGGGTGTACACTGGGCGTCCCCTACGCTAACAGGACAGGTATCTTCAAGTACTCCATGATGGCTGAAGGGTTTGATGTGGACAAACTCACTTCATACAATGGGACGTACTTTATTTGTGGCCACAAGGCATATCCCTGGCTGCCAGAGAATTGGACGGGATCCTGTTATCTGGGGTATGTAGTCCCCTTTATACACCACCTCGCCAATTTAGGCGACCATTACCAAATGATGAAGCGACAAAAGAGAGCAATAACCGAAACGCAGCGATACTTTGGGATCCTGCTTCCCCCTATCGGGATAGCTCTTGCAATAAAGGAAATAAGGAAGACAGCAAAAATCCTGGAAGAGATAGCAAACAACACCACTGAAGCATTGACTGAGATAAATAATGAAATGGTGGCAATAAGAACCGTAGCCCTACAAAACCGAATGGCCCTCGATTACCTCCTTGCAAACAAAGGTGGGACTTCTGCCGTGATCGGTTCAGAATGTTGCACCTACATCCCCGATAGTTCGGAGAACATCACCCACCTCGTGACTCATATCCGCAAAGAGGTTAAGAAACTGCATGAAATATCAAAAGATAGGTGGTTAGATTGGTTGTTTGCCGGATCATGGGGGTCTTACCTAGTGCATGGATTAATAATCCTGGTAGTTGTAATACTTGTAATAATTATGCTTAGCTTCCTAATGAAATGCTTGTGTAAAAGTGTCAGTGCAGCAGTAATTTCTCAACAGTTAATGCAGCAACATGAAGTGAGCCTTGAAGAGTTAATGGATGTAAAAGAAAGTGCTGAGGAACATAAGGAAATGATAGAAGTACAGATAGAATGGGAGAGACTGAGACGAGTAGCTATGGATTAGAAGTTATCGTGAAATGATAACGGGGGAATGAGAGTTTGGCTCAAGATGGATTGGAACTTTATGGGAAAACAAAATGTTAGATAAAGCTTTGTGTGCAGGAGTGTCAAGACAGGCTTTTTGTAGCAAGCTGTAATCACTTCTGCTTTTGTACCAGACAAATTGCAGTACCGGCCTTGGGAATGGTTGCTCGCTTTAAAGATAATTATAATTGAGCTGAAAACACAGACAGAATGCGAGGGGGCTGTCCTCAGCAATGAAACAATGTCAATATGTATATAAACTGCTGTTAGATGTATTGACTTTGGCTAGCTGTTGTAACTCTCAGAGATACAGTGGTTTTAGCTCCGGCCGAGAATGAACATACGATTAAGAAACTTGGTGTTCGATTGATTATTTCATCCGGACTGAAGGGAAACAAATTCACACCCCTATGCCCTAAATCCCTGACCCCCTGCCTGGAGAATTAGGGAGGCTCAGCTGCCCTTCGCTCAGCCACACACTTTTTCTTCATAAATTTAGAGTACCCAATTCATTTTTTCCAATTAAGGGGCAATTTAGCGTGGCCAATCCACCTACCCTGCACATCTTTGGGTTGTGGGGACGAAACCCACGCAAACACGGGGAGAATGTGCAAACTCCACACGGACAGTGACCCAGAGCCGGGATCGAGCCTGGGACCTCGGCGCCATGAGGCAACAGGGCGAACCACTGAGTCACTGTGCAGCCCATCTACACACTTAACCTTTGGTCACAAGAGGATCCTCAGTGCTGAAGCTCTGCTCTTTAGTGTTTGATTGCTGGCAGCTGCTTCAATGGTACACTGTTTAGGCACCAAAGCTTGCTGGACATGCATTGCACTAATCACCCTGAGACATGGCACATGTGCCCTTGAGGAGGCACTTGAGAGTTGAGGAGCGTGAAGTGCTCTTACAACTAACAAGGCTAATTTCTCATTTGGAATAGCCTTCAGCTGTGAAGCTAGGGGCTGCTCACAGTTAAAGGGAGTGAAATTGAATTTCAGGATTGAAGCTTCAGCAGGGCCTTGTCCTGGAAGTGTTTGGTAGGACAGACGGGTGCAGCTGTGGTTGCCCCTGTTATGGGTCGCCAGAATATTTAAAGTTGGCTTGAAGGCCTCACAGAAGCAATGCCCCTCACCCTTCCCGGGCAAGAGGCGACCCTCAACTTGGAACACTTCAGCCCCCTGACCAAGACCGACCCCACTGAGATGTCCCCCATTCACCCTGAACACTGAGGAACAGCTCCAGTGCCCTTGTGCTGCAAGCCAGAAAATGGAAATGGCTACTCACCCCCTCACTTCCCCTCAGTGGCCATTGCGGCAAGTTCCCGTTTTTGAAAAGGAGTACTAAACGAATCCATGGGGCTTCCCGCTGGGGAGTCGGATAATTCACAGATGGCCGCTACATTCGACTTCAATCTTGTTAATGAGATTGAAATAAATGTAAATGAGGGTTAATGTTATTCTCACCATTTTGGGGCATGATCCGGAACTCGCCATCGGGAGCAGGCTGGGTGAATCGCAAAATGGGAATCTCGATGTTGCCCTCTTCTGCTATTCACCAGGCGCACCACAATCCGCGCCGGGCACAATGGAGTCGCTAAATCATGCTCTATATGTTTACTTGACCACCTTGTCCACCTGTCTTGCCACCTTCAAGGACCTGTGGACATGAATTCTAAAGTCTATCACTTCCTCAACCCCTCTCAATATCTTCCTGTTTATTGAGTGTTCCCTTGCTTTGTTTGCCTTCTCCAAGTGTATTAACTCTAACTTTTCTACTCGCCCAGCTCTGTTCTGGTGAAGTCAGCCATAGTCCAAACTTTATTCCCTACTTTGCAACACGTCCTGATAAAAAATGTAACTCCCCAGGCTGTGTTACCCATGCAGCAACTGCATTAAGGCGTAGGCAGCATTAAATTGTGGTCAATGGCCTCATTAACAAGCTTAATAGCTTGTTAGTCCATTTTCTAAATATGACAGGCAAACTGCCAATTTCAGTGCCTGCCTGACTTCTATATTATGTCACACTGGCATGTTGACATGATTCTCAACCCAATATCATGACACCAGTTTTTACAATAGCAGCAGTCCCGATTGTGCATGTAAAATTCATCCCCATAGGCTGGAAGAATTTTTTATAATAATCTTTATTGTCACAAGGAGGCTTACATTAACACTGCAATGAGGTTACTGTGAAAATCCTCTAGTCGTCACACTCCAGTGCCTGTTCGGGTACACAGAGGGAGAATTCAGAATGTCCATTTCACCTAACAAGCACGTTTGTCGGGACTTGCGGGACGAAACCGGAGCACCCGGAGGAAACCCACGCAGACTTGGGGAGAACGTGTGGACTCCGCACAGATAGTGAACCAAGACATGAATTTAACCTGGGACCTTGGAGCTGTGAAGCAACAGTGCTAACCACTGTTAGCCAATTCAGTTTCAAATTGCCCCTCTTCATTATCGAAGCAGTACTAGAATACTCAAACCCATAATAATTCACCCAACAGATGATGACCTGTGCAATATCAACTGAAGCTTTAATTATTCTCTACTGTTTTCTTTATTCTCTGCTGTTTTCTTTACAGTGGCCGGCTTTCTCACCTCTATCTAATCCTCTGCGTCCTAGCTACACGTTTCTAATACCATGTTCCATGTGGTGTACAAAATAGGTACCACCAAAAACCTTAATTTACATATATTGACCTCAGAGGTCACATAAGTACCGCAAGAAACAGTCTACAAAGGTATTTATCAAAACATCTGCAACCACTGGAGGGCGTGAAGTAGACATGTGCTTCCCTAAATCGTTAAATAGGTTCTATTTTACTAGCTGCTCCCCTCCAATTCCCAGCATTGATCTTGATATTCCCCTCAACTCTAATATGATTACATTGCTTTGATTGGGCAACTAAAGGAATGAACTTGAAAACTGGACACCATAAAATCTTAAATTAAAGAACTATTATTTTTAAAAATTTAACAAGTTCATCTTCCACGTGTGGCTGCTCTTAAGGCGGTCCTTGGAGGGGGGGGGGAAATTATCTCTTTCAGAACACATTTGTTGAGGACAACCAGGGTGGAGCAGCAGAGGCTGGTGGACTCCATTTTTGAGGTGGGCCACCAGTGCTCGTTTGATCCTACTCCAGAGTTACTGGCAAGTTGGGAAAAACTGCAAACACAATTCGAGCTATTATCGACTAACAGGGCAGTAAGTCAGTTATGATGCTCAATGGGCATGTGTTATGAATAAGGGGAGAAGGCCAGTCGCTTTTGACTCACCAACTTAAACAGCAAGCTACCTCCCAGGAGATCACACAGATACTCAATTCGAGCGCCATCGTAGATTCTGCCCCTCCTCAGGTTAATGCAGCTTTTGAATCTTTATAGATTGGAGCCTCCTATGGATGTGTCAGTCTGACTTTCTGGACGGCCTGCCCATCCCAATGGTTGAGGTGGAAGAGGAGCGGTGAGTTGGAATCCGAATTACACTGTGATTAAATTTTAAAATGTATTGGATTGATGCAAAGCCCCTGGTCAAGATGGCTTTCCAATTCAATTCTATAAGAGGTTCTCGGAGCAGCTCATGTTTTTAATTTTGGACATGTTCAATGATTCCCTACCCCGGGGGTTGTTGCCCCGACCCTCACTCAAACCTTTATTTCCCTGCTTCTTAAGAGGGATAAAGACCCAACAGAGTGTGGTTCATTCCATCCTATTGCGCTTCTGAATGCAGACATCAAGCTACTCACCAAGGTGCTGGCGCTTCAGCTGGAGCCTGACCTCCCAAGAGGATCAAACAGGTGTCATGAAGGGCCGACAATTGTCGGCCAATATACTTCGCCTGTGAAATGTTGTCCTTTTCCCCTCCTCAGTGCCCAAACCTGAGGTGATTGTTTCTCTGGATGCTGAAAAGCATTTGATAGAGTGGAATGTGAGTAATTATTTGAGATTCTTTAGAGGTTTGGTTTTGGCACATTTATTTATTTGATTCGTCTGTTAAGACCCCCACAGCCAGTATTTGTACAAATGCCCTGAACACTGATTAATTTCCTCTGAATAGCGTCTATTCAATGGCTATCCATTGTCGCCACTTCATAGAATCATAGAATTTATAGCGTATAAGGAGGCCATTCGACTCCTCGAGTCTGCACCGGCCCTTGGAAAGAGCACCCTGCCTAAGCCCACACCTCCACCCTATCCTCACCTCCCCATCCTATCCCACACACCTCCACCCTATCCCCGTAACCCCACCTAATCTTTTTTGGACACGAAGGGCAATTTAACATGGCCAATCCACCTAACCTGCACATCTTTGGACTGTGGGAGGAAACCGGAGAACCCGGAGGAAACCCACGCAAACATGAGGAGAACGTGCAGACTCCACACAGACAGTGACCCAAGCCGGGAATCAAACCTGTGACTCTGGAGCTGTGAAGAAACTGTACAAACCACTGTTCGACCGTGCTTCTGTTTGCCAAGGCAATAGAGCCGCTTACAGTACTGGGTACTCTAGTAAGTAGAGGGGGATTGGTCGGGGAGGGGTGGAGCATTGGGTGTCTATGACGCGATCAACCTATTTCTTTATATTATTGATCCAACCCCTCCATAGATGACATAATGAAGTTGCTTAACACCTTTGGCTCCTTTTCTAAGTACAAGTTAAACGTAGAGAAAAGCGAAGGTTTCCTGGTTAACCCCACTGGGATGCGAGACCAACTAGAGATGCTGGGCTGGATTCTCCATCCTGGGACGCCCGGAATGTGTTCCCTGATGGGACGGAGAATTGAGCATCGGAGTAAAATTAGGATCAGTGGCGGGCACCGACCCGAATGCGATGCTCCGGCCCCCCTGCTGGCGGCGTGTTCAGGTTCCATGCCACACGCCAGTGGGAGCATGTAAATAAATGCAAATATGTCATATTGATCCATCTTGCATATATTTAGTGGGCCTGGCGCGCTATGCTCCACCCTCCCGTGGTTCTCCGGTTCCCACAGCGCGGCTCACTTGTGGTCTCTACAATCATGGCACTGGCATGATGGACCTTGTGGTGGGTCAAGTGGGCAACAATTGCCCCTTGGCCTACCGTGGGGTTCACCACACCAGGTACACAACGGTAGAGACCATCCGAGGCCCAACCCCCCTCCCAATTGCACATCGTCCTGGCCTCCATCCCCAGCACTGCACAGCAGCCCCCAACAGATTGCTTGGGTCCCCCCCCCACACCCAAGTACGGCGTGACCCCTGAGATCGGGAGACTCCCCCACAGGGACCCCTGAGATAGGGAGACCCCCAGGACCACTGTAATAGGGGGACCCCGCACAGGGTTCAATGTAAAAGGGTGACCACCTACCTAAAGAACCCCATCCACAGACCCTCTCACACACACACAGAAACCCTCAAGAAATAGGACCCCTGTCTGGAAGCTAGAAAGCATCCAGACAAGGGCAGTATGGAGGATTATAGCTGTAATACATATCTTGCAGCTCCATGTGTTCATTCCTCGAAGGATAGCCGCTTCTGCCTGCGACTGGTTTCCACAGATCCACTATCTGCAGGCCAATCATAGCTTTCTAGTAGTGGTCTGTGATTGACAGCTCATAAAAACCAGTTGCAGCTTTGATCCATTCATATCCCTTCATGCTTCCGTGGCCTAAGTGGTGAAACCCCAATGATTGTAAACATTGCCCACATCAAAGAGATGTGTGGGGGTGGGTCAGAGCCAATGTGCGGTGTGGGGAGGGGATGCAGTCAGTGCCGATTCACGATGGGGGTCAGGGTGCCAGCTGCGGGATAACGCTATCGAGCCACCCACTCAAGATGGCATCCCGATAGCTGCATTCCCTGTGAATCCAATATACTAGGGAGACCCCCCCCACAGAGACCCCTAAATAGGGGACTCCCCCACAGAGACCCCCTAAATAAGGAAAAACCCCCCCACAAACACCCCAGAAAAGAGACCTCTGTCAGACAGCCCCCCAGAAAAGAAAAACCTGTCAGGAGGTCCCCCAGAAAAGAGACCCCTGCCTGGAAGCTGGAGAGCAGTCCAGACAGAGGCAGTGAAAACAATTACTGTTGTAACACTCACCTGGGCACTCACCTGGCTCAGGCAGAGGAAGCACCATGTGTCAATTCCTGGAAAGAGAAAGCAGTGATCTGTGTTAAACCCTCAAATCCTTGAGCTGCAAGCCACTCATTCTTTTCCCTTCGTGGGCTGTGATTGACAGCTTCCACACAGGCACAGCTGCTAGCCTTGCTTCATTCATCTTGCTTCAAGGTTTAGTAACTCTAAAATGCTCTAACGACAATGTTTATAAACATCAACCACTTCAAAGAGAGTGCATTTCCAATCACTCCCCCAATCATGCCTGGGTGATTTGAAAGTGCTCAACTGGAAATTGACAGCACTTAACTCTCTTTAGGGTTTGTAAATATTGTGGTTAGAGCACTTCAGTGTTGCCACTGCCGGGACTGCTCTCTAGCTTCCAGACAGGGGTCTCTCTTCTGGGGGTTCTCTGTATGTCAGGGGTCTCTGTAGGGATCTCTTCATTTAGGGGGTCCCTGTGGGGGTCACCCTATTTAGGGGGTCTCTGTGAGGGTTGCCCGATTTAGCGGGTCTCTGGGGGGTCTCTTATCCCTTCATCTGGGGGGAGAAGGGGTCTGGTGGGTATGGGGTGGGCAGATGTTGCTTTGTGGAGGAAGGAGAGTGGCCTTCAGATGGGCTTAAGGGGCAGCTTTCTTAAGGAGTTACCTCCTTGGCCTAGGGCGATGTCCACCATGCCAGGGTCACACTGGGAAATACGCGTAGTGAACCCGCCCACGTGATTCCTGGCCCAAAGTACTGGAGAATCACGTGGGCCTGGAGAGTATGGTGCAAGGCCCATTGGCCCGCTAAGTTCCCGGCGTGCTGGCGTGAAACTCGATCCTGCCGCTAACAGGAGGCCGGAGCATTGGAAACAGATCAACGCTGGCCATTTTGTGCCAATCCTCCGCCGGATCAGGAACCCTGCTACCGGTGGCGGGCGACGGAGAATCCAGCCCAGCATTTCAAGCTCCTTTCCCTGTCTTCACTGGTCCCTTCTTTTTTTTTCGTTCATGGGATGTGCACATCACTTGCTGAGCGAGCATTCATTGCCGATCCCTGAGCGCATTTAAAAGTCAACCACATGTGGGTCTAGGGTCACAGACCAGGTTAGGATGACAGATTTCCTTCCCTAAAGGACATTCGTGAACCAGATTGTTTTTCATGACAATCGACAATGGTTTCATGCTCATCTTTCGACTTTTAATTCCAGATTTTCTAATTGAATTCAAATTTCACCACCTGCCATGGTGGGATTTGAACCTGGGTCCCAGGACATTACCCTGGGTCTTTGGATTATTAGCTCAGGGACAATACCACTATGCCAGTGCTCCCCTATTTGCAGGGTAAGCCCAAACATGGGTGCCATTTTCACTCATATCAACCATCATTTGGATTTGGAGGGTAATTTTATGGCCAGATCTCCTTCCTGCTGCCAATCCTCCCCATTTATCCGGGCTGGGGACCAGCATTCATACATGCTGGCGTGCCTGCACCAGTGACTGTGTTAGATTGTAACATAACTCTTGTTTTTCTCCCTAGACAGATGCTGCCAGGCGTGCTGAATATTCAGAGTAATTTCTGTTTTACTTTAGATTTTTAATTTTATCAGCCATTACCACAATATGAAATTGAGCAGGATGTGGTACAGCAACCATTTCACTATCACCAGTTCTTCACCCGGATAGAAGTTAAATATCCCCACTCACATTCTAGGTGCTTGAAGAAAATTCACTTGGCGGAACATTCCACAGAATCAAACCCCAGCCATACTTGGCACCTTTAGAAGGGACAAGTGAAGCAACAATAAAATTGGAATAAATATATTATAAAAATCTGAATTCAAGTGGCTTACCATATGGCCAACCAAGTGACTTGAAAAGGAATTGTGACAAATTCCAAATAAAACAACAGGATTCATTCCATCTAACAGGATGTTTTGATCTAACGTCCATTACACAGCCTTCTAGTGTAGTGATTTTCTTCTGAAGTATGCTGTGGGAAAAAAGCTCTGACAATACAACAGGCCTGTCATATCCAGTGTACAGCACAAAACTGCCCCCATAATACTTCATCAAAGATCACTTGACATTGCATGCAGATTGAAACAATATCGAAAAATATCCATTTTCAAAGAAATGAATCCATGCAGTTGTGAGACATGCTGTTTTAAACAGAAATGCTCTATCTGCTGTTCACATTCCTCCAGCGGGACTACAGATCACTGAATTTTCTTTTGTAATTTAATGGTCTATTGCTTGGATAATTTATTTAGGAGCAGGGACTGTGACTGATTTCCTACTGCACTCATTCTACAGAACTGCTCCAATTAATGCTTTTGAATATCATGTAATTTTATAATTTTTACGACCTTGATTTTTAATGCGATAATTCACTGACACCCTAAATAAAATTATACTGTCAAAATGCCAGTTGTAGAAGAAACTCAAGACCAGAATGTCTAAATGACAGCAATACATTTTTGTGCTGATATGAACAACATTTCCTCATATACTTTTTATATTTGGAATTCTCGCCAAAAAAGCTAGAATTTGAAGTACATGACACGTATCTGTTTTGTTCTTTGTATTGTTCTTCAGGATGGTGAAGGTTGTGGTGTTGACAAAGAACAGCAAGCAGTGTTTAACAAACAAAGCTAATTTATTACACTACACTTAATTAGATTTGAACATTTGCTAAGGAATTAGATAAGTAAAGAATACATTACACTTCATTAAACTATGCTATCAGCTAAACTATCTCACATCTACTCCGTCTGGCTCCCTTCCACACTCTCTTACTCTCTTCTGTCTCTCTTGTCTTTCTATATTCTCTCTCCCAGAAATCAAGGAGGCATGTCATATTTATATGGTTGCGATATAGCACCATCTAGTGACTAGAGTAGCAACATTACATTAACCCTTTATGTTCCTTACAATATCCACATATTGTGACAGTATCCATAATGAATGATTGTCCAACTGCATAATTGAGATCTCTGAACATTGATTAGAAGATAAACGTGGATGAATAAGTTCCTCCTTCATTCCCATTTGATCTCACCCCTTTGCGCACAGTGAGTCATTCAAGTCTGGAATGCACTGCCTGGACGTGTAAAGGAGGCAGGTTCAATCAAGGCATTCAAGAGAGCATTCGATGATTATTTGAATAGAAACAATGTACAGGGCACGAAGTTATAATGCTCATTTGGAGAGCCGGAGCAGACACGTTGGGTCAAATGGCCTCCTCCCTGCAGCTGTAGCCAATTAACGTGTTGCCCTTGTGTATCCGCACATAGTCTTCTGATGTAAAGGAGGCAGCGGTTTGACACAACCGAATGGTCATTTGGATGAGACGTCAAATTGAGGCCCACCAATGTAAATGGTTCCAAAGAGTATATGCGGGTGAAGAGCTCAACTTACCGTATTTGACCTAGTTCTCACTTGAAGAATTCACCTGACATGCATCATACACTATCTTTTTTTCTTTCATGGTATTCTCTATCTCCAAGGAGTCTTGGTTTTGAATCCCTTACATTTTGCCTTGTTGAAATATACTCAGCCTGTGCCTGAAACAACAACTCCTTAAGCATCACCCATTGTTCTGTCACAGTTTTCCCTGTAATTCCATTTTCCCTGGCTCATTCCCCCCTCATCCATTCTGTTCCACAGCTACACGAGAAACATGTTTCCAAACACAAATTTTCTTCTTTAGTTGAGTTAAATTATTGGACTGTAGACATTTACAATGGAACATAAAGTTTAAAAAAAAGCCTTCTCTCACTAACCCATTAGAGCTAGTATGGGGACAGGGCTCAAAGGAAGTTATCCACTTTCTTTGGGGTCCAGAAGGTAATATGTGTCTATATCAGTGTTTTTCAAACTTTATTTGACTGTGGCCTATTTTTACCAATCGCCCATCCTTCGGGACCCATGCTGGCAAACCTTTGTGACCCACACTGGCTGACCTTCATGACCCACACCAGCCGACCTTCGTGACCCACACCGGCCAACCTTTGTGACCCACACCGGCCCAACTTCCCCACCCACCTTTTTCGCTTACCTTTAATGCGGCAGGTGAGCCTGCTTGGTCCTCACGATCTCACTTGCTTTGTTATTCAATGTTTCTGATAATGACTTCAGCTGATGATTTAAGATCTCACTCTAAGAGCTTTGTCCTGTGCTTAGTCTTGAAATGCCTTTGAAGTTTTGAGCGTTTTAATCTTTCATTTGCCAATACTTACCTCCACATAATACACATGGGCTTTGCATCCTGATTTCCAGTGGCACAATTAATAAACCCACACCTCAAGAAATCATCTTTCTGCTTTGTTCCTGTGTTCAGCTTCTTCTTCATGGGTTATTCACCAGAGTTCCTGGAATTCACACCAGCACTGCCGGCAGCTGGTGGAGCAATGGAGGAATCTCCCTCATGCCCAGAGCACGTGACGTCAGTATACAGGGCGCATGACCTGCTCTCTGCCGCCGCTCCAGGCAGGAAGACTCCATCAATTTTTAAAAATCCTCAGTGTTTATGTTAAAAAAAGACTTCTGCTCCTGGGTTAACGCGCTGACGTAAGGAGGAGGCGGTCTGCCCCGCTGGACTCCGGCCTGCACACTGCTGATGGGGCAGGCATGCGCCGGACAGCTGGGGTTCTGAAAGCTGGTCGCAGCCATTAGGTACTACGTTCCGCAATCGGGAATGCCACATGGCCCCAACTTCCCGACACCTGCCTGCGATACAGCCACGGTCGCAACCCTGACTTTGAATGACTGGTCTATTTTCAGTAATAAACTTTATTGTCACAAGTAGGACATTAACACTGCAATGAAGTTACTGTGAAAAGCCCCTAGTCGCCACATTCCAGCGCTTGTTCATGTACGCAGAGGGCAAATTCAGAATGTTCAAATTACCTAACAACACGTGTTTTTTGGGGACTTGTGGGAGGAAACTGGAGCACCCGGAGGAAACCCACGCAGACACAGGGAAAAAGTGCAGACTCCACACAGTCAGTGACCCAAGCCAGGAATCAAATCTGAGACCCTGGAGCTGTGAAGCCACAGTGCTACCCACTGTGCTACCGTGCTGCCCTCTTATACACTAAGGAGAAATAAGTAATGATTATAACAATGCCAGCAGTAAAATGGAATCGCGAACTGATCTTATGAAAAATTGGGAGATCTATTTCAATGTATTGTACGCCTAACCTTGTAATGGTAACCTTGTCTGGAGGTTTTTTCAATTGCTCACAGTGATCTATGGAATTGTCATAGTGTCGTAGAATTTTACAGTACAAAAAGAGGTCCTTCTGCCCATCATGTTTGCACTGGCCATCAGGCCCCAATCTATTCCAATCCCATTTTCCATCACTCGGTCCGTAGCCTTGTACGCTATGGTGTTACAAGAGCTCATCTAAATGCTTCTTAACTTTTGTGAGGGTTCCCACCTCTACCACCTTTGAGGCAGTGAGTTTCAGGTTCGCACCACCCTCCGGCTGAAAAGGTTTTTCCTCAAATACCCTGTAAATCTACTGCCCCTAAACTTAAATCTTTGCCCCCTGATTATTGATCTCTTTCCAAGGGGAAAAGCTCCTTCCCATCTACCCTAGATTTTTCCATCATAAGTTTGTACTCTTCAATCAGGTGCCCCCTCAGTCTACTCTGCTTTCAGGATAATAACCCCAGCTTAACCAGCCTCTCTTCATAGCTGAAACGTTCCAGCCCAGGAAACATCCTTTGCACCCTTTCTAGTGCAATCACATTCTTTCCAAAGTGTGGTGACCGGAACTGCACATAGTACTCTATCTGTGGCTCAATGAGCATTTTACATAGTTACATCATAATCTCCCTGCTCTTATGTTTTATTCCTCGGTTAATAAAGGCAAGTATCCCATATGCCTACTTAATTGGATTGGATTTGTTTATTGTCACATGTACCGAGGTACAGTGAAAAGTATTTTTTTGCGAGCAGCTCAACAGATCATTGAGCACATGGGAAGAAAAGGGAATAAAAGAAAATACATAATAGGGCAACACAAGGTATACAATGTAACTACATAAGAACCGGCAATGGATGAAGCATACTGGGTGTAGTGTTAATGAGGTCAGTCCATAAGAGGGTCTTAACCGTCTTATCTACCTGTCCTGCTGTCTTCAGGGATCAATGGACTTGAAGCCCAAGGTTCCTCTGGCCCCCTGTACTTCCTAGCGTCCTACCGTTTATTGTGTATTCCCTCGCCTTGTTAGTCTCACCAAAATGCATTACCTCACACTTTTTAGGGTTAAATTCCATTTGCCACTGTTTTGCCCATCTGACCAGCCCATCTATATCACCCTGTAATCAAAGGCTTTCCTCCTCACTATTTACCACACCATCAATTTTGTGTCCTTGCAAAGTTACTGATCATATCTCCTACTTTCACGTCAAGTTCATTAATATATACTACAAACAGCAAGGGACGCAGCACTGATCCCTGCGGTACACCATTTGCCACAGGCTTCCAGTCACAAACACAACCTTCGATCATCATCCCCTGTCTCCAGTCACTCAGCAAATTTCACCAATTTTGGGGGGTTCTTGTGTTTATTCCTGATTGCATTTACTATCTTGTCCTCAATGCAATAGGATTGCACAGTGGTTGAAGATCTGAAATGGATCTGATTTGGCCTGGATTACATTTCACTGTTGCACCTTTGTGTGCTGACATCATAGGACTTGGCTCTGAACAAATCCTTGTCACATCAGCTGGTTGCAATGTACCTTCTGTGGGATCCTGGGTGTGAACCTCTTGTCCCAACTGTAAACTTGTTAATCTGCACCTGCATTTTTATCATGCACAATGCTTACCTTCTCTTGCAGTTCTGCAAGTTGCTTTCTACTTTCTGAGAGAGTGGAATGGGTCAAAGTACATGGATTGGTACACACCACTCTGCCGGTGGTGGAATAGTTTCACTCTCAGGTGTAACATTGCAATATGTAGATCTTGCTTGGTCTGTCTACATTTGTAAATTAGGGATTTCACCTTGTAAATCATTCATTCAATCAAGCCGTTAGATCATGCAATGTCTTACCAATATATTGTGGACCATTATTCACAACGATCTCTCTAGGCACAATAAATAAACTGAAAATAACACTTAGAATCTGAATGACGTTTGACATATTTTGCAATTATCGAATAATGGGGAACTTGGTAAAGTAGTCAATGACGGTGGCACAGTGGTTAGCATTGCTGCCTCACGGCGCCGAGGTCCCAGGTTCGATCCCGGCTCTGGGTCACTGTCCGTGTGGAGTTTGCACATTCTCCCCGTGTTTGAATGGGTTTCGCCCCCACAACTCAAAGATGTGCAGGGTAGGTGGATTGGTCACGCTAAATTGCCCCATAATTGGATAAAATGAATTGGGTACTCTAAATTTACTTTTTAAAAAGATAATGATGGCTCAGTGCCTTAATGGGTAGAAACATCACGCAGAACTGGTGGTGTTTTGTGCTGACTTGGCACATGCTCTTGACACGCCTCAACACATCTTGACAGTGACTTAAATATCATTGTTCATACCCGACCAATTGGTGGTCTCTCTTGCGAGTCTTCTTGCCCAATCTATGGCCATGTGTGAGTTAAGAAGTGTTGAAGAATATCTGGTTGTAAAGATAGCATTATAATGACCTGCCTACATCAATATTAGGTCATGAACTGAAATGATAGGAGTGGTTTCTGAAGTTGATCTCGTTTTGTGATGTCTGACCATGAGTTCATGGCATGACGGGAGACCTTATTCTCCTCAAATGAAATGAAATGAAATGAAAATGAAATGAATGTAGATCATCTGTGATACCCAGGAGGATTGATTGTACTTGCACTCCAGGACTATGGATCACATGCATGGAACCATTGTGCATGCGAGTTTACATCAGTAGATTTTGCCATGGCCCTCCATGCCTGTGGATACATGTCTATTAGATATTGCAGGGGTATTATGCTGACACTTGCTTATGTGTCAATCTTGGTCAATGACGAGTAGTTGCCAACTTTCTGAGAACAGATTATTCAAATCTCGTCAAACATTTTGGACGATGTGATGTCATCTATGTTTTCCACGAGTGTAACAATGTGAAACATTGTTCACCACTCTTCACCTTGTCGTGCACATCACCATCATTTTCTGCTTGGTCAGTGATCTCATTTATATGCTTTCGACAGGATACCAGATGGTCATTCTTATTGCTTGAAGGTACCCATTTTATTCAGTCTGTTTGGATCACCATAGCTTCATCAGCCTTTGCTCTAGTGCACTGCTGCTGCCATTAGCCCTTTCTACCACATGCCTTACCGAATTGGTGAAATGCTGGGCATTTCCTTAGTGCATGCAGAAGGCCACACCTTCCACATGTCTTGCTCGATTTAGGTGTTCTAGTAGGTGCATCAACAATTGGGATTGTGTTTTGGACTTGTAAGCTTTGTTGACCTCTGTGGATCATTTCATATTTTCATCCATCCTTAAATAATTCTATACGTTTTGGGCGTGTCTAGCAGATATTTCTGCAAAGCTTCCATGAGAATGGATACAGTCACCAGCTCAACAATTCTCTTGCAGATGCCGCATCCGAAAAATCAGAGTAAATACCCTTTTCTCTGCATCTGCTAACACAGTGGTTTATGGATTCTACAGGCTGTTTTTCAATTGACATAAACTCTAGTCAATGAATATGGAAGTTTAACCTGATTCTGAACAGGTCTTCCATTGTAGTCCATAACCTTGGGGATCCATTACCTTTTTCGCTGTTAATTTTTGCGTATTGAGCCTGTGGCAGCCTTCATTGTCATTGCTAGGCAAACTTTTATGGATTGCTTTTCTGGTTCAGACATGATTTGAAAAACCATCGGCTGGATTCTCCATAGCCCAACGCCGAAATCGTGTTCAGCGATCGGGCGGAAAATGGATTTTTGCGCCGAAATCAGGGTTGGCGCCGGTTTGATGCTGGTCCGCCATGTTCCGCGTCCTCCAAACTGGCGTCATTGTGATGTGCGGTGCTTCAAAGGCATTGCCGTGTCATCGACCGGCCCAGCTATGATGCTCCGCCCCAGATGGGCCGAGTTTGTGATGGCGCCAGCCACGTGTGGTCCCAACTGTGCGGGAACCTGGCGTGATGGCTGTGGACTGTGTCCAGCACCGCCACACTCGGCTGGGGTCCATGCCACTGGCCGGGGGGGGGGCTTCTGCAAGGGCTAAGGGGACTGGTGTGGGGTGGCCAGAGGGTGGGCTGTGGGGTCGCGCACGGGCGGCTCCATGTTGTATGGCGCGACCGGTGCAGCTCATCAGCCGTACGCATGCGCGGCCCGGGTCCCGGCTGTTTCCGGCGCGGGGGGCAGGAGTTTCAGTTTGCACCGGTGCTAGCCCCTAACCAGTACTGGAATTAGTGAGGATTTTACGCCGATTTTTCGGGCGTAAAAGTCCGCACATGCTCAACAGGCGCCGGCACTTAGTCTCCCAAACGGAGAATCCAGCCTATTAAATTTGGATAGTAGGTCAGCTGCACTCCAATTCAAATTGAGGGATATTGAGGCTGTTTTGACAAAATTCCTTTGATTTTCCTCCTTGTTTTATTCATTTATTGTTCAGCCACTCATTGTAATTATCACCTTCTCTGGCCAAATTTGTCTTTTTTGTTTGATTCTACCTCACTTGATTTTGATCTGGCCCTCACCTTGGTCATTCACCTTTTCCAACTGGGCTAAACCAATATTGGTCCTCTCAACGTGATGTCCTACTCACCATGAGGGATTTGTCTGCCGAGCAGCTCTTTATCTGAGCACTTTCCCACCACTGTGTCTTCAAAATGTTTCTGTGCAGTCACCACGGTCCGATTTCAACACTCTCCAAAGTTGTCAACTTGTTCCGGTCTGATCAAAACGTCAACTGTCGTCTCCTACCGTGTAGCATGACGTCATGGTCTTGGGTGTTTCCTCTGGGTCATCCGGTATTCTCCCACAGTCCGAAGATGTGCTAAGTGAATTGGCCATGCTAAAATTGCCCCTTAATGTCCAGGGATGTTCAGGTTAGGTGGGGTTATGGGGGTATGGGATAGCCTGGGTAGAGTGCTCTTTCAGAGGGTCGGTGCAGACTTGATGAGCTGAAAAATCTCCTTCTGCACTTAGGGATTCTATTTTATTCTATTCTATTCAGACTTTTCACCATGTCGTACCTGGGCTTAATCTTGTTGCCAGGCTGAACACCATGTTGTTTCGAAGGAACCTCTGCTGTACACAATGTCACATGTATTATGATGATAGAAAGCAACAATCACTCATAAGAGATTGTGCAAACACGTTAATTTAATAATTCTAGGCGCATGTGAACATGTACAGGAAGCTTGAGGACATCAGAGTTGCAGAGCTATGTGTGCAGTGTTCGGCTCCAGACCAAAGTGAAACTGAGGCTGGATCACACAACATACTTCCCTTTAAGTGGTAGCATGCGGCTATCCCAAAAGGGCACATTATGACATTTATAACCTCACATAGCTAAAAAGTGCTAAACAGCTTGAAGTCAATCACCAACCACTGCATCCTCCACAAGAGATATTTCAAGGGACAATTAATTTACAGGTTGACTGCTGGATTATTTCTTGTCTGGTGATGTAATTGTGTGAATTTTCCAAACTTGTGAAAAATTTCATGTCTTCAAGGAGTGGTCTGAAGATGCTGAAGTATTTTTTTGGTCACTTAAAGCAGTCATTTTCAACCCACAGGTGGGTTGTGGGCAGGTGTTGGAAGGGTCGCAGAGTGATTGGTTTCAGCATTCTCGATCGTGGGAAGAATTGCTCAACGGCCATGACCGGCTTTCAAGAATGCCATCTGTCCTGCACATGCATACCCCCCTCAGCCGGATCTAGCAGTGCGCAGGCCAGGAGCCCAGCATGGCAGACTGCCTGCTCTGGATGTCAGCACACTGTTCCAGCACCAGATATTTTTTAAAATCGATAGAGTCTTCCTGCCAGACGCGGTGACAGAGAGCAGGTCACGCGCCCTGTACACTGGCATCATCTGCTCTGGGCCTGAAATCAGGGAGGAGAGATTCCTCCATTCCCCCAGCTGCCAGAAAGCAAGCAACAGGACTGTGTGAAGAACTGAAGATGAATCATTTTGTAATAAAGGAAGAGACGACCAGAGGCACAAACAGGATCTCGCAATTGAATCTGCTGGAGAGGTTTTCTCAGGAGAGTCCACGGCAGGACAAAGCAGTGCGGGTGTGAGCTGTATGCAGAGCTCCAGGGCCTCTGGTGAAGAAACAATTAAGAAGAAACTGAAATCAAGAACCAAGCCGTATAAAGATGATTTCTCGAGGTATGGTATTTTTAACTTTGCCAATGCAAATCAGGATGCAAAGCCCATGTGTGTTATATGCAGGGAAGTACTAGCAAGTGAAAATTTAAAACCCTCAAAACCTCAAAGGCATTTGCAGAACAAGTGTGGCAAACCACTGTAATGTATAATATGTGTGTCGTGGTAAATGGCCACTGTATTATATGTAATGTGGTAAACCATTGCCCAATGGCTCCGCCTCCCCTCAAGCCCGGTATAAAGGTGGCTGGTCTCCACCTCTGACCCAGTTCGGGATCTGAGGCCAGGAGGCTTTCAGTTTAGTTTATTAAAGCCTCAGTTACGTTCACCACTCGTCGTGTGTTCATTGATGGCATATCACTAAGCATGGTGAGTTTGAGGACAAACTTCTTAATTTTTTTCAAAGGATGCAGCGAGAGCTTAAATCATCAGCTGAAGGGCAGCACGGTGGCGTAGTGGGTTAGCCCTGTTGCCTCACGGTGCCGATGTCCCAGGTTCAATCCTGGCCCTGGGTCACTGTCTGTGTGGAGTTTGCACATTCTCTCTGTGTTTGCGTGGGTTTCACCCCCACAATCCAAAGATGTGCTGGTTAGGTGGATTGGCCACGCTAAATTGCCCCTTAATTGGAAAAAATGAATTGGGTACTCTAAATTTAAAAAAAAATTAAAAATCTGAAGTCCTTTGCAGAAATGTAACATCGAATGACAAAGCAAGTGCGATCGTGAGGACCAAGTAGGCTCTCACCTGTCGTATTAAACGTAAGCAAAAAAGGTGTGTGGCGAAGGTTCGCTGGCATGGGCCGTGAAGGTCAGCCGGTTGGTAAAAGCCGGTGCGGGGAAAAAAGTTTGAAAAACATGACTTGAAGACTTGTGCACAAACCAGTTACTTCCACGTATGACTGGCCTAGTAAGGCTTTCTCTTGACATTCAACATCTTCAGAAGAATGAACAGAAGTTACACAGAGCAAGTGAATCTGCTGGAATAAGGAAGAGGTGGAGAAGGGATGTCAGCAGGTCATCATATTTAAAGGGAGCAATTCATCTACCTAATTTTCAGCAATGACAAGTACTTGAGGTATCACTAAAGAGATTGTGACTGCAATCTGCCAGTGCTGCAGCCACAACTACAGCCTCAAAGCAAAGCAAGGGCTGCATTTACCTGGGGCTGTGAAGGTGAATCTGGCTTTCAATCTTTTTTGCATCTGCCTCCTTTCAAACTAATACGGGAACTGTAAGCAACATCTGCTGACTGCCCACACCTGTATAAAGGAGGCCACTGAGGCTCTCTATGCAGAGAAAGATTTCAACTCAGTCTCTCCTGCCAGTGACAAGCAGGTGGACTGAGCATGAGGATGTGACTGGATTGTAGGATTCCCCATGGTGTAGGGTGCCAATGGCTGCGTGGACATTACTTTGCATTTGTCTCTTGTAAACCTAACCATGTACCTGAACCAAAAGGGTTTCCACTCCTTCAATGTGCAGCTGGTCTGTGACCACAATATCTGGCACTTCAGCAGTAATCACAATGAGTTCATTCTGCAGCAGTGCCTGCTATGTTTCAACTATCAAAGCAAACCAAAGGATAGCTATTGACCAACCAGGGATATCAACTCACAACATAGCTCATGTTTCCAGTCCAGAATGCATGTACACTTGTACAGCTCTCGTAAACGAGAGCCATATTATCACAAAGGATCTTATACAGCACAGCACTGGCATCCTCAATAAGTGCTTCTGCCACCGCAACCACAATGGAGGTCTCCTGAATGGCTCAGATGAACAGCTCTAAAGATTTATCATAGCGTGTTGTATGCTAAACAAAGTTGTTATCAGGAGGGAACCATCCTTGCCCTCAGGCGAGAAGCTGAGGAGCAGGTGGGAAGAGGTAGAAGACAAAGGTTGCAACCTAGAAGCCTCTTCTCCCTGGGTTCTATGTAAACAAATAGTTCATGAGCAATATCAGTAACCTCAATTCCCCATCCTCCAGCTTTCCCACATTCCTTACCCTTTCCTCTCTCACTGACCATCACATCATCTTCTTTCCCACAATACAAAAATAAAAGCCAATGCAAACTAAATAGTCCAATCCAAATTTATAATTGAATCATGCAGCCAAAAATAATCACCTTTGTGCATTTACTTACCTCCATAATATCGCCTGATCCTGCCCCTGCTCAGCTCATTAAATCACATCCATACTTTTGTTACTTTGGGACTTTGTGGGCAGCATGGCAGCATAATCGTTAGCACTATGGCTGCACAGCGTTAGGGTTCCAGATTCGATTCCCAGCTTGGGTCACTGCGGAGCCTGCACGTTCTACGTTGGTTTCCTCCGGGTGCTCCAGTTTCCTCCCACAAGTCACGAAAGACGTGCTATTAGGTAATTTGGATATTCTGAATTCTCCAGCTGTGTACCCAAACAGGCGCCGGAATGTGGCGACTAGGGGCTTTTCACAGTAACTTCATTGCAGTCGTAATGTAAATCTACTTGTGACAATAAAGGTCATCATCATTATCATTATTTAAATGCACTCCCGGCCGACTTCCCATACTCTACCCTTTGTAGAACAGAATGGATACATTCCAAGGAATAAGAAAAATTCCAAGGGATGGACCCAACATCCGTGGTTAACAAAAAAGTTAAAGATAGTGTCAAACTTAAAGAAAAAAACATATAATTGTGCAAAGGCAGGTGGCAAGCCAGAAGATTGGACAGAATATAAGGAAAAGCAAAGGATAACTAAAAGATTAACAAGGAGGGAAAATTTATGGTATGAGAGAAAATTAGCCAGAAATATAAAAACAGATGGTAAGAGTTTTTAATAAATATCTTAAAAAGAAAAGCATTGATCCTACTGAAAGTAGGATTGGAGGATTGATAATAATAATATGTCATTATCACAAGTTTGAAGTTACTGTGAAAAGCTCCTAGTCACCACATTCCAGCATCGCTTCAGGTAAGCTGGTACAGGAATTGAACCCACACTGCTGGTCTTGTTCTGCATCACAAACCAGCTGTCTAGCCCACTGAGCTAAACTTCTTACTAGCTAAGTAGACAACAAGAAAATGGTAGATGAATTGAACAGGTATTTTGCACCAGAGAATTATTATTCACTTTGAGGATACAAGGAACCTCCCAGAAGCAGCTATAAACCAAGAAATTGAAGGGAGGGAGGGAAGTACTCAGGAAAATTAGTGTCCAGAGAAGTGGTGTCAAGCAAATTGTTGGAGCTGGGGATTGACAGGAGTCCTGATTGACTTCATCCCAGGATCTTAGAAAAGTGTTGCGTGAGATAGTTGATGCTTTGGTTTTAATTTTCCAAAGCTCCCTAGATTTGGGGAAGGTCTCATTAGATTGAAAGGTAGCCTGAAGGCTTCTCCGTCGGCGGGATCCTCCACTCCGCTGGCAGTCACCCATGCCCGTGCATTTCCCAACGGTGTGAGGCGGCCCACAATGGGAAACCCGATTGGTCGGCTGTGGGGACGGAGAACCCCATTGCCAGTGGGGGTGCGCCGTGCGGAAAACGGGACTGGTGGGTGGGAGAACCCCGCCCCCCAAATCCAACTGCATTATTCAAAAAAAGTAGCAAAACAGAAAGATGGAAAATACAGGCTATGTGGATTAACATCTGTCATAGAGAAAGTGTTAGTCGTTATTATTAAAGAAGTTATAGTAGGGCATTTAGATAAGTTTAAGGTAAGCAGGAAGAGTCAACATGGTTTTCTGAAAAGGAAATCATGTTTAACCAATCTATTAGAGTTCTTTGAGGAAGTACCATGTACTGTTATGGGCCAGTGTTTAGAAACTCCAAAGTGTATTATGAAGTTTACCTGACCTATAACTTTTATGTTGAATTTGGCAAGGATGAGCACAAAAGCCTTCCCTGCAGGTGGGATTCATCAGTCCTCCTAGACATTTTAATCAAAATAAGCTTTATTCTAAGAACTTAATTAACACACATATATATATATAAACACGCAGCAAGAATTTTTATCAATTACAAACATAAAGACACCGCACAGCTACAGTAATCTATGTATAACACTTAATGAATTCCCCCTTATCTGTTCCAATTCAATATCAAAATCCAATAAACCAAAAACCCTTTTTCAAGGGCGTGGCCCAGCACACTGTAATCTCACTTGAATGAGACTGGCATCCCCTGAGATTCTGATCCCGTCTCAACCAGCCAATTCAAACTGGTTCTGGAAAGCTAGCTATATCTTTTAAGTTACCAAAGCAGGTAGCCACAATCAAAGTTTTTTTTTACTGGAACAGATATTTAAAATGAAAATAGAGAGAGATAGGCCAAAACACATCTTTTCTCTGCCTGAGTCCAAATTGAAACTGAAAAAAACCTCACAGCCACAGCCCAGCTCCACCCTCAAAATGACATCACTGAAGCCATGTGATAAGACAAAAACCTTTCTTAAAGGGACACTCCCATGACATTTTGATAAAGGGGAACTGGTGGACATACTGTATTTAGATTTCTAGAAGGCACTGTCTGTGCGGAGTTTGCACATTCTCCCTGTGTCTGCATGGGTTTCCTCCGGGTGCTCCGGTTTCCTCCTACAGTCCAAAGATGTGCAGGTTAGGTGGATTGGTCATGCTAAATTGCCCTTAGTGTCCAAAAAGGTTAGATGGGGTTACTGGGTTATGGGGATACGGTGGAGATGTGGGCTCAGATAGGGTGATCTTTCCATGGGCCTTTGCAGACTCGATGGGCCGAATGGCCTCCTTCTGCGCTGTAAATTCTATGATCTAAATTCTATGATTTGATAAAGTGTCACATCAAAGGTTATTGGAGAAAATAAAAGTTTATGTTATGGGGTAAGATATTGGCATGGATAGAAAATTGGCCGTATAACAGGAAGCAGAGAGTAGACATAAATGGATCTTTTCCAAGTTGGCAAGATGTAACAACTGGGGGACTAGTGTTGGGACCTCAGCTGTTTACTATTGATAAAAATGACTTGGATGAAGGGATTGACGGAATGGTTGCTAAATTTGCTGATGACACAAAGATAGGTAGGAAAGTAAGGTGTGAAGGGGCACAGCAAGGGTACAAAAAAATGTAGATAGGCTAAGTGAATGGGCAAAGATATGGCAAATGGAATATAATGTGGGAAAATGTGAAAATGTCCATTTTGGAAGAAAGAATCATAAAGAAACACATCATCTAAATGGTGAGAGATTGCAGAGCTCTGGGATGCATGAATAACAAAAGGCTTGTATACAGTTCAGTAAGTGATTGGGAAAGCTAATAGAATGTTAGAATTTATTGCGAGGAGAATTTAATACAAAAGCAGGGAGGCTATCCTTCAGTTGTACAGGGCATTAGTTATTTGAAGTACGGCGTACAGTATTGGTCAAGCAGTTCAGAGGTTTACCAGACTAAAACCTGGAATGGGTGTGTTGCCTTATGAGGAAAGGTTGGACCAGCTGGGTTTGTGTATGCTGGAGCTTAGAAGAGTAAGAGGTGACTTGATTGAAACATATAAGATCATGATCTTATGAAATGGCAGAGCAGACAAATGGGGCTGAATGGCCTACTCCTGCTCCTTGTTTATAGGTAAATTTGAGATAATCCAAAACTCTGCTGCCTCTGTCGTTACTTTCACCAGGCCTGTTATTTAAATGGAGAGAGACAGCAGCATGCTACAGTTTTGTTCTTGTACATATGATTCACAATAAGTTGGCATGCAGGTACAACAAATAATTAGTAAGACAAATGAAATGTTGGCCTTTATTAGAAGGGGGATGGAATATGAAAGTACAGATATTTATATACATACCCATTTATAAACACCTATTTCTTAAAGGTACTCTCACATGACACCAGGGAGCATGATTTCAGCATAAGGGGTCACCCAAGTAAGGCAGGGATGAGGAGGAATTTTTTCTCTGAGAATCTTTGAATATTTGGCATTCCCTATCCCAGGCAGCTGGCCTTGTACGTGGTAGAAGTCACGGATTTGAAAGGTGCTGTCAAGCAATCTTGGTAAGGTGCTGCAGTGCAGACTGCATATGGTACACACTATTTTCACTGTGGAGGAAATGTATGTTTTAAGTGTTAGATGGGGTGCCGATCATGGATAGCACGATGGCACAGTGGTTAGCACTGTTGCCTCACAACGCCAGGGACCCAGATATAAGTCCAATCTTGGGTCACTGTGTGGAGTTTGCATGTTCTCCCCATGTCTGCATGGGTTTCCTCCGGTGCTCCAGTTTCCTCCAGCAGTCCAAAGATGTGCAGCTTAGGTGGATTGGCCATGCTAAATTGCCCCTTAGTGTCCAAAGGTTAGGTGGGGTTACGGGGGAGTGGGCAGGAACATGGGCCTAGGTGCGATTCTCTTCCGGAAGGTCAGTGCAGACTCGATGGGCCGAATGCACTCCTGCACTGTAAAGTTTCTATGATTCTTCTATGATTCAAGCAGGCTACATTGTCCTGGATGTCATCAAGCTTCTTGAATGGTTTTTGTGCTTTGTAGATGGATTTGGGAACTTCCGGTTGCGGCGATGCGGAGCTAAGCCGCGCGTTTCGGCAGCTCCCGCGAAAACTGACTTTCGGGCTCACCAGAGGAGCCCTAACGGAGTTTTTTTCTGACTGATCCCGTGTGGGAAGGAGCAGTGAGGTCCCCCCCCACAAAATTTGGCAGGGAGCAGCGGTGGAGCAACGAGGAAAGAGGCCATGGAGCAGAGAACAAAACGGGGAGAAGAAGGCAAGATGGCAGAGGGCGGAGTGCAAGCAGCGTGGGGGCCAGACCAGCAGGAATTCGTCATGAGATGTGTGGAGGTGCTGAAAAAGGAGGTACTGGCGCCGATGCTGTTGGCGATCGAGGGGCTGAAGGAGACCCAGACGACCCAGGCGGTGGAGCTTCGTGAGGTGAACGATAAGGTGAACACTAACGAGGACGATATCCAGGGCCTGGCGGTAAAAATGGAGGCGCACGAGGCGATGCACAGGAGGTGGGCCGAGAGAATTGAGGTCCTGGAGAACAGGTCGAGGAGGAAGAACCTCCGGATTCTGGGTCTTCCCGAAGGAGTGGAGGGAGCTGATGCTGGGGCGTACGTGAGCACGATGCTCCATTCGCTGATGGGTGCGGAGGCCTCTCCGACCCCCCTGGAGCTGGAAGGGGCTCACCGGGTCCTGGCGAGGAGACCCAAGGCAGATGAGCCGCCAAGGGCGATAGTGGCAAGGTTCCATCGCTTCGTGGATAAAGAAAGTGTGCTGAGATGGGCCAAGAAGGTGCGGAGCAGCAGATGGGAGAATGCGGTGATCCGAGTATACCAGGATTGGAGCGCGGAGGTGGCAAAGAGGAGAGCTGGCTTCAACCGGGCCAAGGCGGTGCCGCGTAGAAAAAGAGTCAGGTTCGGCATGCTGCAGCCTGCGCGACTGTGGGTCACTTATCAGGACAGACACCATTATTTTGAAATGCCAGAAGAGGCTTGGACCTTTATACAGATGGAAAAACTGGACTCGAACTGAGGGGATGTGGTTGTGGGGAGAGATGTTGGTTGTATATGGGGTTGTAAATATGGGTAAAGAATATTTTGTGGGTGGGATGATGGATGGGGATGTGGGTAGAGTTCTGGTTAAAATTCCTAAAATTTCCTTTTTTCCTGTCTGTAGACAAAATGATGATGATGGGGAATGTGGGCGTCGGTCCTGGAGGGAGGTGAGACTCGGGGATGAGGGAACTGGGATGATGGCTGCAACAGGAACTGCGCCACAGGGGGCGGGGCTGGTTCAGGAAAGCGCGGGCTTTTTTCCTGCGCCAAAAGGGGGGGGGGATGGAGGAAGGTATGGAGGAGGAGAGACTCCCACACGAGGGAGATCAACGGGAAGGCGGGGGAAGCCGGGGTCAGCAGAGGTCAGCTGGCTCACGGAAGTAATATGGGGGGAGCAAAAGTGCTAGATGTGGATCTAGAAGGGGGGGGTGGGGGAGTGGGGGGGGGACTCTAGGGTTGCTGCTGCACTGTCCGAGGGGGAACTGAAAATGGAAGAGGTGGTCGGGGCGGGGGTTCCCCGCCTGGGGGTCTGGAGAGAGTGGGAGGCGCGAGCACGGGACTGGCCTAAGATAGGAGATGGCTAGTCGGCGGGGGAGAGGGGTGGGTAACCCCCCAATCCAGCTGATCACGTGGAATGTGAGAGGCCTAAATGGGCCGGTTAAGAGGGCCCGAGTGTTCGCGCACCTAAAGGGACTGAAGGCAGACATGGCCATGCTTCAGGAGACACATCTGAAGGTGGCAGATCAGGTCAGGTTAAGGAAGGGATGGGTGGGACAGGTGTTCCATTCAGGGCTGGATGCGAAGAATAGAGGGGTGGCAATACTGGTGGGAAAGCGGGTGTCATTTGAGCCCAAGAACATAGTAGCGGACAAGGGAGGCCGATACGTGATGGTGAGTGGTAGGTTTCAGGGGACGGAGGTGGTACTGATGAATGTATATGCCCCAAACTGGGACGATGCTGGATTCATGAAACGGATGTTGGGGCGTATTCCGGACCTGGAGGTGGGGAGCTTGATAATGGGTGGGGATTTTAACACGGTGCTGGACCCAGCATTAGATCGTTCCAGATCTAGGACGGGGAGGAGGCCGGCTGCGGCCAAGGTGCTTAGGGGGTTTATGGATCAGATGGGGGGAGTAAATCCGTGGAGATTTGCCAGACCTTTGGCCAAAGAATTTTCTTTTTTCTCCCACGTACATAAGGCCTACTCCCGGATAGATTTTTTTGTTTTGGGCAGGGCACTGATCCCGAAAGTGGAGGGAACAGAGTATTCGGCCATAGCCATTTCAGACCATGCCCCACACTGGGTGGAGCTGGAGCTGGGGGAGGAGAGGGACCAACGCGCGTTGTGGAGGTTGGATGTGGGACTGCTGGCAGACGAGGAAGTGTGCGGGAGGGTGCAGGAGTGTATTGAAAGATATCTGGAGGCTAACGACAACGGGGAGGTGCAGGTGGGAGTAGTATGGGAGGCGCTGAAGGCGGTGGTCAGGGGAGAGTTAATCTCCATCAGGGCTCACAGGCTGAAGGGCGAGGGCAGGGAAAGGGAGAGGTTATTGGGGGAGATTTTAAGGGTGGACAGGAGCTATGCAGAGGCTCCGGTTGTGGGACTACTCAGGGAGAGATGAAGTCTCCAGACGGAGTTCGACCTGTTGACCACAGGGAAGGCAGAGGCACAGTGGAGGAAGGCACAGGGGGCGATATATGAATATGGGGAGAAGGCGAGCCGGATGCTGGCACACCAGCTCCGTAAGAGGATGGCAGCAAGGGAAATAGGTGGAGTCAAAGATGGCAGGGTGTGGTAGTATGCATGTGGGACTGTGAAGCCGTGATGCCATTGGCTGACAGATCCCGGGTCCTGGTTGGCTGTTGATCTCTAGCTCCGCCCTGAAGGCGGAGTATAAGAACCAGGAGTTCTCCCCGCAGCTCCAGTCTGTTGCTGAACTGCGGGGAACAAGTCACGCTTAATAAAGCCTCATCGACTTCATCTCTATTCGTCTCTCGTAAGTCATTGTGCGCTACAATTTATTAAGCGTGCTTAAAGGACTATGGAGCTCAGGATTGTCCCGGAATGCCTGAGGATCAGCCCCCACGCAGTGAACTCAGCAGCAATTTTTAAACACTGGCAGACTTGTTTCGAAGGCTACCTCCGAACGACCCCCGGCCGGATCACAGAAGACCAAAAACTGCAGGTCCTGCATTCGAGGGTAAGCCCAGAAATTTACCCTCTCATAGAAGACACAGAGGATTTCCAAACGGCGTTCGCAGCACTAAAGAGCGTCTACGTTAGCCCAGTGAACCAGGTCTACGCACGCTACCAACTCGCAACGAGACGGCAAAGTCCCGGAGAATCGCTAGACGAATTCTACGCCGCGCTGCTAATTTTGGGACGGGCCTGCAGCTGCCCGCCGGTAAACACGGCTGAACACACGGACATGTTAATTCGCGATGCGTTTGTGGCAGGTATGAACTCTCCCCAAATCCGCCAAAGACAGTTAGAAAAAGAGTTGCTAGGATTCTCAGAGGCACGGCCCCGACCGCGCGGCAGCCCCTTGGCCTCCGTGGACCCCCGTCGTGACAACCCCCCCCCCCTCACAGGCTTGCGCGGTTCAGACGCCAGGTCATCCCGGGGGGGCCCGCTGCTATTTCTGCGGCCAAGCGAAACACCCACGGCAGCGCTGCCCGGCCCGCGCAGCGATTTGCAAGAGCTGCGGCAAAAAGGGCCATTTCGCAGCTGTGTGCCGGTCCCGGGGGGTCGCCGCTGTCCCCGGAGAAGAAAGAGTCCAGCGCATCCCAAACGCTCCCCAACCCCCCCAGCGCCCCATGTGCGACCCGCAGGCGGCGCCATTTTGGGTCCTGGCCACCACGAGAGGAGGATGGGCGCCGCCATCTTGTGACCCCCCAGCCATGTGCGATGCATGGGGGCGGCCATTTTGTTCACCCCGCCGCCATCTTGGGACCCCCCAGCCATGTGCGATGCATGGGGGTGGCCATTTTGTTCACCCTCGCCGCCATCTTGGACGACAACAATGGACCCCAGCATCGACGGCTCCACGGGGTTCGAAGAAGACGCTGAGACACTGCGACCACATCTGGCCTCGGTGACGCTGGACCAAGCACAGCCTCGGACGCTCCAGATGACGACAACAATGGTGCTGATCAACGGACACGAGACACCATGCCTGATCGACTCCGGGAGCACAGAAAGCTTCATCCACCCCGACACGGTAAGGCGCT
Organism: Scyliorhinus torazame; assembly: GCF_047496885.1. Lineage (NCBI taxonomy): Eukaryota > Metazoa > Chordata > Chondrichthyes > Carcharhiniformes > Scyliorhinidae > Scyliorhinus > Scyliorhinus torazame. The sequence goes on along the minus strand of NC_092717.1, from coordinate 151,496,145 downwards.
GTTTTTTGACCATCCGTCCCAGTACGCAAAAGATTTCCCTAGCTGCAGGATCCCACTCCGTACAGATCAAAGGGTTCTGCATAGTGACCCTAACGGTGCAAGGGAGGGAGTTTAAAAATACAGGCTCTACGTCCTTCCCCAACTATGCGCGCCCACATTACTGGGATTAGACTTCCAGTGCAAACTGCAGAGCCTAACATTCCAATTCGGCAGCCCAATACCCCCACTATCTGCGGCCTCGCAACCCTCAAAGTTGAACCCCCATCCTTGTTTGCAAACCTCACCCCGGATTGCAAACCCGTCGCCACTAGGAGCAGACGGTACAGCGCCCAGGACCGGACATTTATTCGGTCCGAAGTCCAGCGGTTGCTGAAGGAAGGCATAATCCAGGCCAGCAATAGTCCCTGGAGAGCACAGGTGGTAGTAGTAAAGACAGGGGAGAAGCAAAGGATGGTCATAGACTATAGCCAGACCATCAACAGGTACACACAGCTAGATGCGTACCCTCTCCCCCGCATATCCGACATGGTCAATCGGATTGCCCAATATAAGGTCTTCTCCACCGTGGACCTCAAGTCCGCCTACCACCAGCTCCCCATCCGCCCAAGTGACCGCAAGTACACAGCCTTCGAGGCAGACGGGCGACTATACCACTTCCTAAGGGTCCCATTTGGCGTCACAAACGGGGTCTCGGTCTTCCAACGGGAGATGGACCGAATGGTTGATCAACACGGGTTGCAGGCCACGTTCCCGTATCTCGACAACGTAACCATCTGCGGCCACGATCAGCAGGACCACGACGCCAACCTCCAAAAATTCCTCCAGACCGCTAAAGCCTTGAACCTCACATACAACGAGGACAAGTGCGTGTTTAGCACAAACCGGCTAGCCATCTTGGGATATGTAGTGCGCAATGGGATAATAGGCCCCGACCCCGAACGCATGCGCCTCCTCATGGAATTTCCCCTCCCCCACTGCTCCAAAGCCCTGAAACGCTGCCTGGGGTTCTTTTCATATTACGCCCAGTGGGTCCCCCAGTACGCAGACAAGGCCCGCCCCCTAATACAGACCACTACTTCCCCCTGTCGACAGAGGCTCGCCAGGCCTTCAGCCGCATCAAAGCGGATAATGCAAAGGCCACGATGCGCGCCATCGATGAGTCCCTCCCCTTCCAGGTCGAGAGCGACGCCTCCGATGTAGCTCTAGCGGCCACCCTTAACCAAGCGGGCAGACCCGTGGCCTTTTTCTCCCGAACCCTCCACGCCTCAGAAATCCGCCACTCCTCAGTGGAAAAGGAAGCCCAAGCCATAGTGGAAGCTGTGCGACATTGGAGGCATTACCTGGCCGGCAGGAGATTCACTCTCCTCACTGACCAACGGTCGGTAGCTTTCATGTTCGATAATGCACAGCGGGGCAAAATTAAAAATGACAAGATCTTAAGGTGGAGGATCGAGCTCTCCACCTTCAACTACGAGATCTTGTACCGTCCCGGAAAGCTGAACGAGCCGTCCGATGCCCTATCCCGCGGCACATGTGCCAACGCACAAATAAACCGTCTCCAAACCCTCCACGAGGACCTCTGCCACCCGGGGGTCACTCGGTTCTACCATTTTATAAAGTCCCGCAACCTCCCCTACTTCGTGGAGGAGGTCCGTACAGTCACCAGGAACTGCCACATCTGCGCAGAGTGCAAACCGCACTTTTTCAGGCCGGATAGAGCGCACCTGATCAAGGCTTCCTGTCCCTTTGAACGCCTCAGTCTGGATTTCAATGGGCCCCTCCCCTCCACCGACCGCAACACATACTTCCTGAACGTGGTGGACGAGTACTCTCGTTTCCCTTTCGCCATCCCCTGCCCCGACATGACAGCGGCCACAGTTATTAAAGCCCTTAGCACCATATTCACACTGTTCGGTTGTCCCGCATATATCCATAGCGACAGGGGGTCCTCCTTCATGAGTGACGAGCTGCGCCAGTTCCTGCTCACCAAGGGTATAGCCTCGAGCAGGACGACCAGCTACAACCCCCGGGGGAATGGGCAAGTAGAGAGGGAGAACGGCACGGTCTAGAAGACCGTCCTACTGGCCCTACGGTCCAGGGATCTCCCAGTTTCACGGTGGCAGGAGGTCCTCCTGGACGCTCTCCACTCCATCCGGTCGCTGCTGTGTACTACCACTAATCAAACGCCTCATGAGCGCCTCCTTGTCTTCCCCAGGAAGTCCTCCTCTGGAACGTCGCTGCCGACCTGGCTGGCGGCCCCAGGACCCATCTTGCTCCGGAAACATGTGCGGGCACACAAGTCGGACCCGTTGGTCGAGAGGGTTCACCTCCTCCACGCGAACCCGCAGTACGCCTACGTGGCGTACCCCGACGGCCGACAGGACACGGTCTCCCTGCGAGACCTGGCGCCCGCCGGCAACACGCACACCCCCCCGACACCAATCACCCCCTCCCTGCCACCGGCGCACCCCACGACCGCCCCCTTCCCGGGAGGATCGGTCCTCCTCCCATGTCCGACCAGGAGTGAAGCAGAAGCAGACACCATAAAGCTCCCGGAGACGACAACGCTGGAACAAGCACCTGCACCACCACCGGGGCTGAGGCGATCGACAAGGAAGACCAGACCACCAGCTCGACTCGTGGCATCGGTGTAACACAAGAATGTTGTGGACCTTAACGAGAATGTTCTTTTTCTTCTTACGAATATTGTAAATAGTTCACAAACCCTGTACATAGCCCAGTGTAGGGCGAAGTGTAGGGCACTGTAATGACATGCAAAAAGTTTTTTTCCTCCCAGGACCAGCCTTGTAAACCCCTACCACCATACGAAGCACCACCCCGCCGGGTTCATTTTTAACAAGGGGTGAATGTGGTAGTATGCATTAGGGGTCATGTGGGACTGTGAAGCCGTGATGCCATTGGCTGACAGATCCCGGGTCCTGGTTGGCTGTTGATCTCTAGCTCCGCCCTGAAGGCGGAGTATAAGAACCAGGAGTTCTCCCCGCAGCTCCAGTCTGTTGCTGAACTGCGGGGAACAAGTCACGCTTAATAAAGCCTCATCGACTTCATCTCTATTCGTCTCTCGTAAGTCATTGTGCGCTACACAGGGGAACTACGGTGCGGAGTGCTGGGAAAGTGAATGAGGCTTTTAATGCCTTTTACGATGAACTGTATAGGTCCCAGCCCCTAGGGGGAAAAGAGGGGATAGTGCTATTCTTGGATCAGTTGAGGTTCCCAAGGGTGGAGGTGCAGGAGGTGGCTGGTCTGGGGGCGCCAATTGGGGTGGAGGAGCTGGTTAAAGGAATGGGGAGAATGCAGGCAGGGAAGGCCCCCGGGCCGGATGGGTTCCCGGTGGAGTTCTACAGGAAGTATGTAGACCTGTTAGCCCCGTTGCTGGTAAGGACCTTCAATGAATCAAGGGAGGGGGGGACCCTGCCCCCGACAATGTCGGAGGCGGCGATCTCTTTGATCTTAAAGCGGGATAAGGACCCACTGCAATGTGGGTCATATAGACCGATCTCGCTCCTTAATGTAGATGCTAAGTTGCTGGCAAAAATGTTGGCCATGAGGATTGAGGACTGTGTTCCGGGGGTGATTCACGAGGACCAGACGGGATTCGTAAAGGGTAGGCAGTTAAACACTAATGTGCGAAGGCTCTTAAATGTGATAATGATGCCATCGGTGGAGGGAGAAGCAGAGATAGTGGCAGCCATGGACGCGGAGAAAGCATTTGATCGGGTAGAGTGGGAGTATCTCTGGGAAGTGTTGAGGAGGTTTGGGTTCGGGGGAGGGTTTATTAGTTGGGTTAAGCTCCTGTATAAAGCCCCGGTGGCGAGTGTGGTCACGAACCGGCGGAGGTCGGAGTATTTCCGGCTGTATCGAGGGACGAGGCAGGGGTGCCCCCTGTCCCTCTGCTGTTCGCATTAGCAATTGAACCTTTGGCCATGGCATTACGGGAGTCGGGGAAATGGAAGGGGGTGGTTCGAGGGGGAGAGGAACATCGAGTGTCGCTGTATGCAGATGACCTGTTGCTGTATGTGACGGATCCAGTGGAGGGGATGGTCGAGGTAAAGCAGATCTTACGGGGGTTTGGAGACTTTTCGGGCTATAAGCTCAATGTGGGAAAGAGTGAGCTCTTTGTGATACATCCGGGGGAATCAGGGAAGAGGGATAGAGGACCTACCGTTGAGGAGGGCGGAAAGGAGCTTTCGATATCTGGGGATTCAGGTAGCTAGGAGTTGGGGGGCACTGCATAAACTCAATTTGACGCGATTGGTGAAACAGATGGAGGAGGATTTTAAAAGGTGGGACATGTTGCCACTCTCGCTGGCGGGTAGGGTACAGTCGGTTAAAATGGTGGTCCTCCCGAGATTTCTTTTTGTATTCCAATGCCTCCAAATTGTGATTACTAAGGCCTTTTTTAAGCAGGAGCATTACAGGATTTGTGTGGGTGAGCAAGACCCCGCGGGTAAGGGGGAGGTTCTTGGAGCATAGCAGAAATAGAGGAGGGTTGGCATTGCCGAATCTGGGTGGTTATTATTGGGCAGCCATCGTGGCAATGATCCGTAAGTGGGTGATGGAGGGAGAGGGGGTGGCGTGGAAGAGGTTGGAGATGGCGTCCTGCAAAGGAACGTGCCTGGGGGCGCTGGTGACGACACCGCTGCCGCTCTCGCCGACAAGGTATACCACGAGTTCGGTGGTGGCGGCAACGCTAAAGATCTGGGGGCAGTGGAGACGACACAGGGGGGCGACGGGAGCCTCGGTGTGGTCCCCGATCAGAGCAACCATCGGTTTGTCCCAGGAAGGATGGACGGGGGATTTCAGAGCTGGCATCGGGTAGGGATTAGAAGAATGGGGGAACTGTTCATTGCCGGGACGTTTGCGAGATTAGGGGCGCTGGAGGAGAAGTTTGGGCTACCCCCGGGAAACGCTTTCAGGTACATGCAAGTGAGGGCGTTTGTGAGGCGGCAGGTGAGGGAATTTCCGCTACTCCCGGCACAGGGGATTCAAGATAGGGTGATCTCAGGCGTATGGGTCGGGGAGGGCAAGGTGTCGGCGATATACCAGGAGATGAAAGAAGAGGGTGAGGCTTTGGTAGAGGAGCTGAAGGGTAAATGGGAGGAGGAGTTGGGGGAGGAGATTGAGGAGGGGCTATGGGCAGATGCCCTAAGTAGGGTTAATTCCTCTTCCTCGTGTGCCAGGCATAGCCTGAAACAATTTAAGGTGGTTCATAGAGCGCATATGACGGGGGCGAGACTGAGTAGGTTCTTTGGGGTGGAGGACAGATGTGGGAGGTGCTCAGGAAGTTCGGCGAACCATGTCCATATGATTTGGTCATGCCCGGCATTGGAGGGGAGTGGTGGGAACAATATCTAAGGTGGTGAAAGTCCGGGTCAAGCCAAGCTGGGGGCTAGCACTATTTGGATTAGTGGACGAGCCGCGAGTGCAGGAGGCGAAAGAGGCCAGTATTCTGGCCTTTGCGTCCCTAGTAGCCCGGCGAAGGATCTTGCTAATGTGGAAGGAGGCGAAGCCTCCCAGCGTGGAAGCCTGGATAAATGATATGGCAGGGTTTATCAAGTTAGAGAGGATAAAATTTGCCTTGAGAGGGTCTGCGCAGGGGTTCGACAGGCGGTGGCAACCGTTCCTAGATCATCTCGCGGAGCGTTAGATGAAGGTCGGACAGCAGCAACAGCAACCCAGGGCCGGGGGGGGTGGGGGGCGGGAGAGGCGGACATCGTTCGTGGGGGGGGGAGGGGTTCCTGTGGGGGGCATGTGAGCAAGAAAGCACATGAATGATCCGGAAACTGACATGTATGGGAAGAATCCAATGTACAAAGTTCTGTATTTTATTGACTTGCCATGTTCATGTCTTGCCACGCAAGTTCTTTTTCTTTTCTTTGTTACGGGGAGGGGGGGCGTTGTTTGTAGGGTGGAAAATATTGTTATTGAAAAATTCTTAATAAAAATATATATTTTTTAAAAAGTAGATGGCTTTGGGAAGTCGACAGGTGAGTTAGTCACCACAAAATTCCCAGCCTCTGGCCTGCTCTTGCAGCCAGGATTTAAATAGCTAATCCAGTTAAATCTCTGGTCAATGCTAAACCCCAGAACAGGGGATTCAGCGATGGTATTGGCATTGAAAATCATGGGAAGATGGTTAGATTCTCTGTTGTTGGAGATCAAAATTGCAAGGCATCTGTGAATTTTAATTACCACTGACATGCCAGAATGTTGTTCAGGTCATGGGCAGGACTGGAACTGATGTCCCGGGGGGGGGGGTTGCTAGTGTTGTTGGGGAGGGTTTAAACTAATGTGGCAGGGGGATGGGAACCGATTAGGGAACTAAAACGGGGCCAGAAACAAAAAGCAGTAAGGAGGAAAGTGTAAGGCAGAGAAACCATAGTCAAAAATCAAAAAGGGCCGCAGTGATTGGGGAGAGTGTGGAAAGGGAGGTGGTCATTGCAGGATTGAGGGTGTTGTACCTAATTGCACACAGTATACGGAACAAGGTAAATAAGCTTGTTGCGCACATTGAAATTGGCCGATACGATGTTGTGGGCATCACAGAAGTGTGGCTGCAAGGGGATCAGGTCTGGGATCTAAATATCCAAGGATATGTGTCCTATCGAAAGGACAGGCAGATGGGCAAAGGGGGCGGGGTTGCATTGTTGGTAAGGAATGAAGTTAAATCGATAGAAAGGAGCGATATAGGATCAGAAGACATAGAATCTCTGTGGGTAGAGTTGAGGAATCGCAAATGTAAAAAGACCCTGGTGGGAGTTATGTACAGGCCCCCAAGCAGTTGTCAGGATGTGGGGCAGAAAATAAATCAGGAGATAGAAAAGGCATGTAACAAAAGGCAATTTTACAATAATCATGGGGGACTTCAATATGCAGATGGACTGGGAAAATCAGGTTGGTAGTGGATACCAAGAAATGGAATTTGTGGAATGTCTAAGAGATGGTTTTTTGGAGCAGCTTGTGACAGAGCCTACTAGGGAACAGGCAATTCTGGATTTGGTGATGTATAATGAGGCAGACTTGATTAGGGAACTTAAGGTGAAGGAACCCTTAGGGAGCAGTGACCATAATATGATAGAATCTACCCTGCAGTTTGAGAGGGAGAGGCTGCAATCAGATGAAACAGTATTACAATTAAATAAGGGTAACTTCAAAGACATGAGGGAGGAGCTGGCCAGAGTTGATTGTAAAAGGAGCCTAGCAGGGAAGACAGTGGAACAGCAATGGCAGGGGTTTTTGGGGGTTATTAGGGAGTGTTGCTAATTGTGTTTCTCTTTATTTGGCTCTGGAGATGGCGGCCAATATGGTCGCCTTCCTTAATTCTAATTACGTTTTGCTCGAGAGTCGCCAGGTATCTTTCAATACCGCCACCAAGGTTCAAAACTGAATACCGATCAAAGACTCGATACATCAGTTAGTAAGTTCAAACTCAATGCTCATTTATTTACACACACAGTCAAATCTACTCATGCATAAAACTCTACAACCTATCACTACTGCTAAAGCCTATACTTAGCTTCAGGCGCCCACTCAGTCAGAAGAACAATGGCCGTTGTCGGTTCTGAGGCTGCTAGGGTTGAACTGGTATCGAATAACAGCTAAGAGCGTCTGTCTGGTAGCGAGCGTTGATCTTGGACTTACTTGATCTGATGCAGCTTTGGCAGGTCTCTCCTTGGTGAGAGCCGGAGCCAAGAGAGCGATTCTCTCTTGGGGGATTCTTCTTATACCCAAAGGGGGCTTCGTGCGCTTTTGGGCGGGCCTTGAACTTGGCTCCAATTAATTGGGCCATTTCTCAATCATTCCTATCGATTTCCTCCAATAGAGAGGTGGGTGCCCTGATTGCTGGGCGTGTCCTAGGTGGCCGTTGGCCTGCTTTGTTCTAGTCTCCTCTGGCGCTGGGGTGTCTGCCTTGATATTGTTTACTTAAATGTTACTCTTTTGTCCCTGGAGATGGCTCATTAGTATGGTAATGGCTTTGCAGTTTCGGTCTTGTCTGGGAGCTGCGGCCCCAATCAACAGACAAACCCTGCACATGCTTGCTTTCTCAGTATTTTCCATTTTCCCTGCATTCTTTGCAAAGTGTCCATTTTGTAATCGGGAAGTGGCCATCCCAAATGGCTACACTCCCTCCTTGTGATCCTCAACGCGAAGCATGAAGGATCACATTACTGCGTCGTCTTCGTTCTCTAACCAAGTGGGGCACCCATAAGCACTTCACGGGCTCTACACTGCCCTATCCTATGACACGCAATTTTACCTAAAATCATTTTACTTACATACATCAGTATAAAACTCTACGGGGTGCTATGACATTCAGGCATGCATTACAAAATGTTTTTAAAACTGGAACCTCTAACTATCCTCAATAAACTATCCTCACTCAAACAATCAACAATAATTCTACAACATTTTAAATGTACAAATAGCAGCAACACAAGTTTCTCTGGCTTGGCAGTCAGGCACAGAGGTTTACATTTCTTTATTGAACAAAACACACATAAAGAGAAGCAGATGCACTTTAATTCACTCAAGGGGTTGGGGGGTTTGGTGAAGTCCAAAAATAGGGGACCTAAACATGTATACCGGGGTGCAAGAGCGGTAGGCTCTCCTTCGCCATTTTCTGAGTCTCAGTGTCTGCACAACACCGCAGAGTATCGCCAGTACTAAGAGTGATTCTACTATGTACGATAGTGAATACCAAGTTATGAACTTGTCACACCAGGTCGGGAAGTCGTTAACTATCTCGGGGTTAACTATCTCGGGGTGTAATGTATGGTAGGGGTGGGAATCATTCATGGCCTGTGTCGTAGGGGTCAGGGGGGTAGTGTCCGCGCGCAACTGAAGGGATGCCGCTAAGATCCATGTGAAGATGGAGGTTGTCTTCATCTTTCCGTCTTTCTGTCCTCTTCTTCCTCTGGGATTCCTGAGGTTCCGGAGTTCTATGGACACAAGCATAATATCTGTTATTATCTTGCTTAAGATCTCGTATATCTGTCTGTCTGTCCTTTGTTGCCAATTACCCATTATGATTGGTCACCATCTGTGACTTCCTCATTTAAAAAATAATTTTTAAACCAAATATTTGGACAAAACATCCGAGAAAAATACTGACAGAGTGCGAGCTGTCTCGCAGCCTGTGCGATCTGCCATTCTAGTGTTTGAGGATGTAAATAGCATACGGAAGCAACCTAAGTGTCACCACAAACAAACAAAAGAATTTTGAACGTAACGAGCCAAAATGGGGTGCGTATGGGCCGCGGTGGGTAAGAAATGGGTGGAATCCCCGTTTGTGCTCTACCCGAGCGTAGCTGACCAGAGGGGGGTCCTCAGGCAAGGCGGGGACCAGTGCCGTTTCTCCACTGCCTGAGTGACCGGCAAGAACGGGTAAGAATGTGGTCGTCATGGGGCTGCCTCTCGTGATCGAATCAGGAGAGTAGGTACGAGTGGTGTCTGTCGACAAACTAGTTCCTCGACCAGCCATTGGGCGTCAAAAGGGTGGTGACATGGGGCCATGAAAAACTGTCAAACTCACAAACAACAAACATGTACATTAAACGAACAAACATACAACAAACATGGTGCAGGTTCCATCAGAAAGGACACCGTATCTCTCCATCAGTTCCTCTTTTTTTCATCATGTGGACACCTCATTGATCAGTAGCGAACAGGGTCGCAAAGGGATTTGGTTGGTGGGAGTCAGACTCTATGTCATCATCTTCTCCCGGCTGCCATACTCTTGACTGGAGTAGTTTGTCTAAAGCTGCTTGGGGTGTATTGGGGTCCATCTCATCATTCCGGATGAGCCTGAATGAATTGTCTCGGTGCCAGAATTGTGTGTCGATGTTGGAGCTGCTAGGCTGTAATCCGTAATCGTCAGGCAGTGTTTCTGGGTCAGGGGCTTTGATGTATGTGATTCTGAAGGGGTCACTGGAATCATGCTCGGATTCGCTGAGAGTGGGGCCTGGTGCAGGGGTGTAATCATAACGTGGTGTGCTGTGGCTGTCGGCATTGCTGTCGCTATCACTGTCGCTGCTAGTTGAAGGAAGGGAGAGGCGGATTCGTGCCTCTGGGGGTGGAGTGGAAGATGTGTCTGAGGATGGGCTGGACTGGCTGGGGGAGAGTAGGAATACGTCATCTGTGGGCGGGGCGTGCTCCTCTGCTGCTGCGAGCGAGATGTGGTGAGCATGGTTGTTCTGCGAGACATAAGCCTTGAGCTGGTTTATGTGGAACCACGCAGACTTGCCATTGGGATACGTGATCTTGTATACAGAGGGGCTTACTTTGACCGAAATGGTGTACGGTCCAGAAAATTTGGGGGAAAGGAATGAACTGGGGTTGTATAGGGAAAGCATCACTTGCTGCCCTGCTACAAACTCGGTGGCGTGTACCTTCTTAACAAAACAAGCCTTGCTTTGTTTCTTCCTGGTCCCAAGTCTCACAGCTGCTGTGAGTTGGGCTGCCTTTATGTTCTCAATTAACTGCTGTACAGCAGTTTCATGCATGAGGGCGGTGACTGCGGGGCTGGCCAAATCCAGTCCTAATAAATACTCTGTCCCTTTCATGGGGTGTCCGGTCATGAGGGTGTGGGGGTGTATCCTGTGGACATGGATACCGTGTTTCTTAAGAACATTAAAGCAAATGGGAGAACGGAATCCCAGGTGCTGTTGTTCTGTTGTACCATTTTCCTGAGAGTGGCTTTTAAAGTCCTATTCATCCTCTCTATAATACCGCTTGACTGGTAGGCTATGTGAAACTTTTGCCTAATTCCGAAAATTGTGAGGACGTTTTTCATTACTCGTCCTGTAGAATGGGAGCCTTGATCGGACTCTATACTGCGTGGGAGACCCCATCTTGTAAAGATGTGCTGTGTTAGTATTTTAGCTGTTGTCTTGGCCGTATTCATTCTCGATGGAAACGCTTCCACCCATTTTGTGCAGGTGTCGATGACCACCAACACATACATATAACCAGTTCTGCAGGGGGGTAGGGGTCCTATGTAATCTATCTGCAAATTCGTCCAGGGGCCATTAACGGGGCTGGTGTGACTAAGCTGAGCCTTTCTTGCATATCTGTCCGGATTGTTCTGGGCACAGATCAAGCAATTTTCAATGTAGTGAGTAACATCAGCTTTCAAATCAGGCCACCAACAGAGAGGTCTGAGGTGGGTTAGGGTGGGTTCAATGCCTTGGTGTCCATGATTGTCATGGAACTGACAAATAATGTGGTTCCTGTCCTGGCTGGGAACTACATAAATGCCTTCTTTCAAAATCACACCATCGTGTGTGGTGATTGCATTCTTAAACTTGTCGTACGGGGCTGGGAAGGTTCCTTTTAAAACTTCCCTGAGTTTTTCATCTTCCTTCTGGGCCTTTGCTAGATCCTGAATGTTGGCCTGTGAGACCTGAACCGCGTGTACTGGGGTGCTCTCGGGGCGGTTCAAAAAGTAACCATGTCTGGAACCTGCCTTCACTAGGGCGTCTGCTTTAATGTTACCTGGCGGGGAAAAACGGTGATGACTGCGAACTTTAATTATACCGTATTTCCTATCTTTAGCTGCCTTTACAAAGAACAAAGAACAAAGAAATGTACAGCACAGGAACAGGCCCTTCGGCCCTCCAAGCCCGTGCCGGCCATGCTGCCCGACTAAACTACTATCTTCTACACTTCCTGGGTCCGTATCCCTATATTCCCATCCTATTCATGTATTTGTCAAGATGCCCCTTAAATGTCACTATCGTCCCTGCTTCCACCACCTCCACCGGCAGCGAGTTCCAGGCACCCACTACCCTGTGTAAAAAACTTGCCTCGTACATCTACTCTAACCCTTGCCCCTCTCACCGTAATTGACCACTCTACCCTGAGGAAAAGCCTCTGACTATCCACTCTGTCTATGCTCCTCATAATTTTGTAGACCTCTATCAGGTCGCCCCTCAACCTCCGTCGTTCCAGTGAGAACAAACCAGGTTTATTCAACCGCTGCTCATAGCAAATGCCCTCCATACCAGGCAACATTCTGGTAAATCTCTTCTGCACCCTCTCTAAAGCCTCCACATCCTTCTGGTAGTGTGGTGACCAGAATTGAACACTATACTCCAAGTGTGGCCTAACTAAGGTTCTATACAGCTGCAACATGACTTGCCAATTCTTATACTCAATGTCCCGGCAAATGAAGGCAAGCATGCCGTATGCCTTCTTGACTACCTTCTCCACCTGTGTTGCCCCTTTCAGTGACCTGTGGACCTGTACACCTAGATCTCTCTGACTTTCAATACTCTTGAGGGTTCTACCATTCATTGTATATTCCCTACCTGCATTAGACCTCCCAAAATGCATTACCTCACATTTGTCCGGATTAAACTCCATCTGCCATCTCTCCGCCCGAGTCTCCAAATAATCTAAATCCTGCTGTATCCTCTGACAGTCCTCATGGCTATCCACAATTCCACTAACCTTTGTGTCGTCTGCAAACTTACTAATCAGACCAGTTACATTTTCCTCCAAATCATTTATATATACTACAAACAGCAAAGGTCCCAGCACTGATCCCTGTGGAACACCACTGGTCACAGCCCTCCAATTAGAAAAGCATCCTTCCATTCCTTTTATGACCTAGCCAGTTCTGTATCCACCTTGCCAGATACACCTTTAGGATATGTCGGAGTAATGGGGCTGAGGGTAGGGGCTTTCCGTCTGTTGAAACAAATCCTCTAGTTTCCCACAGGGGTAGGAATTCCCTTTAGCTTTACAGATATATAAGCTGTCTGAATAGATGTCTGCTGGGGTCGGGAATGAGTCAGGATGGTCTACAATGTAAGCTATGGCTGCCAGTTCTGCTGCCTGCGAGCCTAGATGTCCTGGCAATTTTAGTGAAATCTCATCTAGGGCGCGTCCCTGCGCGTCCTCTACATAAATGCCGCAACCGGTGATTCTCTTTCCATTCAAAACTGTGGAGGAGCCATCCACATAAATCTTCAGGGGTGCGCACGTGTCTGTGGGCTGGGGTCTCTGGGGTGTATTTCCTACTTTTCTGGGAGCTGACTTAAGTATAAATGGGCCTGTGTTGTGTTTTGTGGTGATTATCTCACACTCATGTGGGGTACCTGCATATTGCAAATTATCGGCAAGGAAAGTGGGGGTCTTGGTTCTTTTTACTGTGATGTCCCGCCCCTGTAAAAGAAGGGTCCAACGGGCTGCGCGGATTTGGCTGACTGTGCCATCCTTAAGTCGACCGTCTAATAATAGCTGTGTTGGGGTGTGTTCAGTGAGAATGGTGATCGGGTTGAGTCCTGTAATGTAGGCGAAGTACTGTACTGCCCAAAAAACTGCGAGCAGGTGCCTTTCGCAGGCAGAATATCCTTGCTCGACAGGATCTAACACGTGTGAGGCATATGCCAGGGGGCGTAATTGGTCATGGTGTTCCTGGAGGAGTACGGCCGAAAGGGTTCAGTCGGTGCTTGCAACTTCGATTGCGTGCGGGGAAAGTGGATCTGGGACCTGTAATGCTGTGCTGAGGGCTCTTTTTAAAGCATCCACAGCATCCGTGTGCTGTGGAAGCCATTCCCAAGGTGCCTGCTTCTTGAGAAGGTCGGATAGGGGCGCTGCTTTTGAGTCGAAGCCGTCGATATGGTATCGGCAGTCGCCAACCAGTCCTAAAAATGACCGGAGGGCTGTTACGTTATGGGGAAGGGGCAATTTGACGATCGAGTCAATTCGCTTTTGCTCAATTTCGCGTTTACCATGTGTGATTACTGTACCCAAGTAAATCACTTTTTCCTGCAAAATCTGGGCCTTTTTGGCATTGACTTTACATCCAATTTCTTTTAGGAGTTCGGCGAGAAGCGAAATGTGCTCCCCCTTTGTGTCTGTCTGTAGTAGCAAGTCACCTACATACTGGACCAGACAATCGGGTCGGGAAAATTTGCTAGTCCATTTGCCAGCTGTCGGTGGTAAATGGAGGGGGAGTGGTGGAAGCCTTGTGGAAGGCACGTCCACGTATACTGTTGTCCCTGGAATGTAAAGGCGAATTTATATTGGCACGCTTTATCCAATGGAATGGACCAAAAGCCGTTGCTAATGTCCAAAACCTGAAAAAAATTTAACTGGAGTCTCTGTTTGAGCATGGTCTTGGAACTCGTGGCTACGGTGGGGGTTGCTACTGGGGTTACTTTGTTCAGTTCCCAGTAAGCAATGGTCAGTCGCCATGATCCATCGGGTTTCCTGACGGGCCAAATTGGTGCATTGTTTGTGGAGGCTACTGCTCTGAGTACGCCTTGATCAAGCAAACTCGCTATTACTTTGGAGATTTCTCCCTCTGCCTCTTGGGGAAAACCATACTGCTTTTGGAGTCTGGGGTCGGAACCTGTAATATCTACCAAGCCAGCTATCTTGCCACAGTCGTGCTTGTGCTGTGCAAATGCTGCTTTGTGTTGCTGGAGGACTTCCCTAACCTGTTTGTCCTGACTAATGGCTCGAGGGTCAAACCAGAAGTCTCCTACTGAGCTAATCCTGTTTTCATAGTCTCCAACTGTGAGCGTGGCGGGGGCTCGTGCTGCCTTTGTCATTCTCCATAGACATTTATTAACTGGATCAAAAGAGAGGTTGTGGGAGCTCTAAAATCGATTCCTACGATGTGTTCAGATGTCTGGGGTAGATCGACCAAAACTACGGGGTGTTTAGTTGTAATGTTCCCTCTTTGTATCGCTACAGGGGCTGTGATGTGTCCTTGTTGTAAATGACCTGTAAAGCCGCTGAGTGTGATGGTGTCTGTTGTGGGCCACGTGTCTCGCTGAAACATCGTGGAGGAATTGAGTGTGGTGCGGGACACTCCTGTGTCCCAAAGAAATTCTACGGGGTGTCCCCGGACTTTGCCTGTTACGACCGGTCTACCGGACTTGTCCCAAAGGGTGTCGCAGACCCAAGTTGGGGAGCCCAAACACCGTCAGTTGGTGCCGTTCATGTCTATGTTCTCTGAATGGGTGCTAACGCTATGGATTGGCTTTGCCCTATTCTTATTTAGGGTGCCTGTCTGTTGGTTTCTCTGCTGCTTTTGGGGCACGTTGCACTCTCATGCAAAGTATCCTAATTGTCCACAGTTGTAACATTCTTGGGGTTTTGGCTGTGGTGAGCTGTTCCTGCCCTCATTTACCCATGCGGGGTTCTGGTGCGTTTTAACTGGATTCATGTCTGCCTGCTCTTCCTCGTGTTTTGCAAATGTGGTTTTTCCTTGGACTGAGTGTTCCCAAGTGCGGGACAATCTCTTCAAAACCCATTTCTCGTTGTGGGCCTCGTCTGAGGGGTCGTAATTTGCGCAAGCTCTCTGTCCTGCCTTTGTCGCATGAGAGACTAGGATTCGAGTCCATTTGGCCATATTATCTGCGGACAAATGGGCGCGGGCTAACTCTCCGAATACCGCTGTAAAATGTATCCTGTAAATGGCAAAATATTGATTTAATGTCTCTGCCATTTCTGTGTTCCCCACTATTAACTCCTTGGCCTCCTCCTCCAAGGGACCATCATTCACTTAAGCTACTCGCTTCCCTTTTATATACTTGTGGAAGCTTTGGCTATCTTTTTTAGATGTTGCGTTAGTTTTCTTTCATAATTTATCTTTGCTCTTTTAAGTAGAGTGCTTTTTCCGAAGGCCGGTACAGACTCGATGGGCCGAATGGCCTCTTTCTGCACTGTAGATTCTATGATTCTATATGCATGTTAAAATTACCCATGATCATTGTCACACCTTTCTTACAGTTTATACTGTGCACCACGTGGAACTACTGTTTGGGGACCTATAGATTACTCCCACTCTTTCCTTTGCTGCCTATGTCCATTGAGCTGCTTGAGGTCGGAAAATGGAAGTGCTTTCGAAGGAGACTTGGTGAGTTGCTGCAGTGCATCTTGTAGATGATACACACTCCGCATAGGTGGCGGAGGAAGTGAGGGTGCTAAACCAACAGTCTGCTTTGTTCTGGATGGCGTTAAGTTTCTTAGTTGGGGGGTGGCGCAGTGATTAGCACTGATGTCTATGGCGCTTAGGACCCAGGTTCGATCCAGGCCCCGGGTCACTGTCCGTGTGGAGTTGGCACATTCTCCCCGTGTCTGCGTGGGTTTCACCCCCACACCTAACGATGTGCTGGTTAGGTTGATTGACCACACTAAATTGCCCCTTAATTGGAAAAAAAAATTGGGTGCTCTAAATTTTAAAAAAAAGTTTATTTGTTGGAGCTGCACATATCCAGGCAAGTTGTCTCCCATTAACAAAGCATCCAGACAATCACCTGGGTACTCAGCTGGATGGAGCCAAACCATTTGATATAATCAGCTGGACAAGAGGACCCTGACTGAGAGAGGAATTCCCAGGCAAGATCTCGGTTGGGATTCTCCGGCCTCTCAACCACGCGTTTCTTGGAGGCGGGAGGCGGTGCACTATTTGCTGGTGGGGGGAAATATATCCTCCTGCTGCTGTCAATGAAAATTCTCATTCAAGCCACTCCAGACCACCAGGAAACCTGCAAGCGGTGGTGCACTGCCGGCGGGACCAGAGAACCTCACTGCCAGCGAACATCTGGAGAATTCAGGCTCTAATTAAGCTACCATTAGAGTACATTAACCATGACCATGTTTGAGACACTGGATAGTAGGAGAGAGAAGATCACGCTGACCTTTTCTATGTTTGTGTGTGTGTGTGAGAGCATTTTTATTATTTCTTTGACCTGGTTAAATAGAATAAAAACTACCCCTGTTTCAAAAAAAATCCAAAAAACTTGTGTGATCATGTCTTCTATGGTTAAAGCATGTAAACAGTTAAACACTCATGGAATTGGCAAGTACATCTGTTTTTTTTAAAAAAACTGTTATGGTCAAACAAGAAGAAAAATAGGAGAGACATTCGACCCCTCTTTACCTGATAGTAGCAGGGCCAGAACCTTTGAAGTATCCAGTACCTACAGCCATTTCTATGTATCAGATGGAGTGAATCGAATTGGCTGAAGACTGGCATCTGCGATGCTGGGGACCTCAGGAGGAGATAAAGATTGATCAGCCACTCAGTATTTCGGCTGAAGATTGTTGCAAATGCTCCAAACTTGTCTTTTGCTCTGTTGTGCTCAGCTCCCTGCTCATTTAGAATGGAGATATTTGTGGACCCTCCTCTTTCATTAGTTGCTTAATTTATATTATTCTCTAAGTCTGAATAAAGATTGTAGACTTCCAGTTAATACAAGTACTTTATTCAGGAGGTTTGTTCTGTTTCCAGAGCTTAACTAGGTGTAATACAGTCAAGAGGTATGACCAGTGAAGCTAAGGTAAGCTGCCTAAGCTGAGCTGTGTCTGTCTGCTGCTGCTGCTCCCTAGTCCTGTGCTTCTGAAAGAGGCGGATCCTACCTTGGGCTGGACCCTTTATACCCGTCTCTGATGCCCTCTAGTGACTGTTACATCTGTCTGCAGTCCCTGATGTATGTGCAGATGTATGTACAGATGTACAGATCACTACACCCCCCCTTTTATTGGCCTCAAGAAAATTGTACATAACAAGTGGTGAGAATATGCAAATCTGCACACTGTGAAAATGATAAAAGTAATACAGAAACAATTAACTGTGTTGTGAGTCCATCGTGAGAAATGTCCATATTCGTCTTGTGGGTGTGTTGAAGTGTCGTCACAAATCTAGCTGGTCGGGTGCCTTACGGCTTCTACTGGAGCATCTTAACGGTGGTAGTGGGGATGATGGTTTGATGTCATCAAGAGTACTTCTGGCGTTGTGTGGCGAGGAACATCCTGTGGACAAATGGACTCGGTCAAGCCCAGTGTGGGAAATACTGGCGTTGTAGGTCGGATCTCTAAAAATCCCGGTGGTTACGGCGAAAAGGTACTCCCACAGACGATCTGACAATGTAGGACCGCGGTGCCTGCTGCCTGATCACCGTGGCTAGCTCAAACCATCCGCCTTCTGGGTCCCTGATTCTGATGGTGTCACCTATTGTCAGTGGCTTGAGTGGGATCGCATGTTGATCGAAGTATAGTTTTTGTTTGGAGCATAGTGCCTGCATGTCGTCGAGAACCGGTGCGTTGCCAGGGTCTCGGAATTGCTTTGCTGATAGGGTTGTCCGGATGCCTCTGCCGAAGAGCATTTGCGCTGGCGACAGTCCTGAGCTCAATGGGGTTGCTCGGTACAATAACAGAGCTAGGTTAATGTCGGAACGTGACTCGGCTGCCTTGCTGATGAGTCGTTTAATAATGTGGACACCTTTTTCCCCTGTTCCATTTGATTGTGGGTAGCGATTCTGTGTCGCACCGTTGTCTGACCTCGGCTTTTTCCTGTGTTTGTGGTATTGATTCTGTATGTCATCATTCGTGAAAGCTGTTTTGCTTGTTTGTTCTGGACCCGCTCCAGTGCTAGTATGTTCTTCCTGAGGTGTGGGGCCCAAAATTGCTCACAGTATTCTAAATGGGGCCTAACTAATGCTTTATAAAGCTTCAGAAGTACATCCCTGCTTTTATATTCCAAGCCTCTTGCGATAAATGACAACATTGCATTTGCTTTCTTAATTACGGACTCAACCTGCAAGTTTACCTTTAGAGAATCCTGGACTAGGACTCCCAAGTCCCCGGGGGTTGTAACTGGTCATCCGGCTTGAGGCGATGCCCTTGCTGAGCAGGAATTGACGCAGTTCGTCGCTCATAAAGGTGGACCGCCTATCACTGTGTATTTACGCGGGGAACCCGAACAGTGTAAAGATACCCTGGAGGGCCTTGATGACGGTGTTTGCGGTCATGTCGGGGCAGGAGATGGCGAATGGGAACCGGGAGTACTCGTCAATCACGTTCAGGAAATACGTGTTGCGGTCGGTGGAGGGGAGGGGGCCTTTGAAGTGTTCATGCTGAGGCGTTCAAAGGGACGTGAAGCCTTTATCAGGTGCGCCCTCTCTGGCCGGTAGAAGTGCGGTTTGCACTCCGCGCAGATTTGGCAGTCCCTGGTGACTGTCCTGACCTCCTCGATGGAGGAGGGCAGGTTGCGGGTCTTAATAAAGTGAAAAAATCGAGTGGCCCCCCTCGGAGGCGGTCCACACGTGCCGCGGGGACAGGGCATCGGAAGGCTAGTTTAGCTTCCCAGGACGGTACAAGATCTCGTAGTTGTAGGTGGAGAGTTCTATCCTCCACCGTAAGATCTTGTCATTCTTTGTCTGGCCCCGCTGTGCATTGTCAAACACGAACGCCACCGACCGTTGGTCAGTGAGGAGAGTGAATCTCCTGCCGACCAGGTAATGCCGCAATGTCGCACAGCTTCTACTATGGCTTGCGCCTCTTTTTCGACCGAGGAATGGCGAATTTCTGAAGCGTGGAGGGTACGGAAGAAGGCCATGGGTCTGCCCGCTTGGTTGAGGGTGGCGGCCAGAGCTACATCGGATGCATCGCTCTCGACCTGGAAGGGGAGGGACTCGTCGATGGCGTGCATCGTGGCCTTTGCAATGTCTGCTTTGAAGCGGCTGAAGGGCCTCCGTCGACAGGGGGAAGGTTGTGGACTGGATTAAGGATCGAGTTTTGTCTGCTTAGTTGGGGACCCACTGTGCGTAATAACTGAAAAACCCGAGGCAGCGCTTCAGGGCCTTGGGGCAGTGAGGGAGGGGGAACTCCATTAGGGGGCGCATGCGTTCAGGGTCGGGGCCTATAACTCCATTTTGCACTACGTAGCCGAGGATGGCTAGGCGGTCGGTGCTAAATACGCATTTATCCTTATTATACCTTAAGTTAAGGATTTTCGCGGTCTGGAGAAATTTCCGGATGTTGGTGTTGTGGTCCTGCTGGTCATGGTCGCAGATGGTGACGTTATCAAGATACGGGAACGTTGCGCGTAAGCCATCCGGTCCATCTCGCGTTGGAAGACCGTGACACCATTAGTGACACCAAAGGGAACCCTTAAAAATTGGTAGAGCCGCCCATCTGCTTCGAAGCCAGTGTACTTGCGGTCACTAGTGCGGAGGGGTAGCTGATGGTAAGCGTTCTTGAGGTCCAGTTGCGTAAATGAACAAAATGGTGGCGCCCATCCGTCCAGCGTGGTGTCCGAGGGGCAAGATGGCCGTGCCCGTGGGTCTGACTGTAGTTAATGACCATCTTATGTTTCTCCCCGGTCTTCACCACCACTACTTGAGCTCTCCAGGGACTGTTGCTAACTTCAATGACCCCTTCCCTCAGTAGCCTTTGGACCTCTGACCTGATGAAGGTCCGGTCCTGGGCACTGTACCGTCTGCTCCTGGTGGCGATGGGTTTGCAATCCGGGGTGAGGTTCGCAAACAGGGAAGGCGGGTCGACCTTAAGGGTTGCGAGGCCGCAGACAGTAAGGGCCGCCGAATTTAAAGGTCAGGCTTTGCAAGTTACATTGGAAGTCCAACCCCAGGAGTGTAGCCGCGCAGAGGTGCGGCAGGACATAAAGGCGGAAATTGTTGAATTTCCTGCCTTGGACAGTGAGGTCTGCTAGGCAGAACCCCTTTATCTCCACCGAGTGTGACCTGGAGGCCAGGGAGATTCTTTGGTTTACAGGGTGTGTACAAGTGAACAGCGCCTTACCGTGTCGGGGTGTGCAAAGCTCTCCGTGCTCCCAGAGTCGATCAGGCAAAACGTCTTGTGGCCGTTGATGAACACCGTCGTCGCAGTCGCGAGTGTCCGAGGTCGGTTTTGGTCCAGCGTCACCGAGGCCAGATGGAGCAGTTGCGGGTTGTGATCGGGCAGCGTGTAGTCAGCCGTGCTAGGGGCCTGGGGCCCCATCCAAGATGGCGTCTCCCATGGATCGCACATGGTGGTCAGGGATGGACAAAATGGCGGCGTGGATGGACAAAATGGCGGCGCCCATCCGTCCAGCGTGGTGTCCAAGGGGCAAGATGGCCGCGCCCGTGGGTCGGACGTGGCCCTAGGATAGGGGGTGGCGGTGAGTGCTGGCCGCCTTGGGCCCCAGGGGAACATTGCCGTGGCGGCCCGGAGTCGCTGGAGACCGTGGCCACGGCTCGTGCTTGGCAGACCCCCCACAAAATGGCCCTTCTTGCCGTACCCTTTGCAGGTGGAGGTGAGGGCCGGGCAGCGCGTGCGGGGATGCTTCGCCTGCCCGCAGAAGAAACAGCGGGGCCCGACGGAGTTAGCAGGCCGTCTTACAGCGCAGGCCTGCGGGGACACGGGGAAGGTCAGTGGGGCTGCCGCTGCGGGATGCCACGCAGCCCAGGGGGCCGCCGCGCGGTCGGGCGCATAGGACTGCGCGTTTCTGGAGACAACATCCATGGACCCTGCCAGGGCCCGTGCCTCTCTCAGTCCCAGTGTGTCCTTTTCTAAGAGTCTTTGGCGTATCTCTGAGGAGCTCATACCTGCTACGAAGGCATCCCGGATTAGAAGTTCCGTGTGCTCGTTGCCCGAAACCTGCGGGCAGCCACAGTTTCTGCCCATCACCAGTAGCGCACGGTAGAAGTCCTCCAGCGATTCCCTGGGGCTTTGCCGTCTAGTTGCGAGCAGGTGATGTGCGTAGACCTGGTTTACAGGGTGGATATAATGTCCTTTTAACAGTTCGATTGCAGCATCGTAGTCCTCCGCCTACTCGATGTGGGTGAAGATTCCAGGGCTCACTCTCGAGTGCAGGAGGTGCGGTTTCTGTTCTCCTGATGGGGTGCCTCTGGCCGTCTCGAGGTAGTCTTTAAAGCACGCCAGCCAGTGCTTAATTATCGCCGCCGAGTTCTCCGCGTGGGGGCTGAGTTGTAGACACTCCGGCTTGATTGGGAGATCCATTCTTTCAGCTTAAGTCTAGTCGATTAAATTGATGCACGATCAATTAAACTCAAAGACGAGGTTGTAACATAACTGAAGGCTTTAATCGACTAGAACTGTTCCCCAGCAGCTTCGGTACAGAACGTGAGGGCTGCTGGGACGGCACCGGTTCTTATACCCCGCCTGTCAAGGCGGAGCTACGTACCAACAGCCTATGGTAAACTCCTAGGTTTAACCAATGGTCTTCAGCCTCTTGGGTACTGTAATACCTGATAATACCACACTTGGTACTCCTCTTCTAGAGTCATTTCTGGTTCACTTGAATCATCATTGATTTCTAGGTGCTCCTCTTTTGGAGTCATTTCAGATTCATTTGAATCATCTGTGATCGCTTTGTGCTCCTTTTCTGGAGTCAAAATCTTCAGGATTTCTATTGACGTGGTCTCTCTGGACTCTTGGTGCTCCTCTTCTGGAGTCACAATCTTCAAGATTTCAATTGACGCCTGAGTCTGTCTGTGGCCTGTGTGTGTGTTTGTAAGTGAGGCTGTATAATCTCAGTGCAAATGTCTTCGGTACCAGTGAGCTGCCATCTTCTGGTCCTATCCTCATTGGCTGTGACACCTGCTTACTGGGATCACTTACGGCTTTCTGCTGGCTGGGTGGGGGGGGGGGGGGGGGGGTGGAATAATGTCACTAATACTGTCAACAACAAAAAAAAAAGAAAAAAAAAGATTTCAATTGACATGGTCTCTCTGGACTCATGGGTGGCCGTCCGCAGAGTCCTCGCTGTAGAGTCGTTCTGTGCTCTCTGCTCCGTGTGGCGTCGTCTTCATCTTGGGTATTGCTGTCATCCAATGTATCGACGATCTGCCATGACATCATGGTGTTGGATTCATCTACCATGAGAAGAGTCGTATTGAACTGTTCAACCGTGTTGCTGATGCTGTGATCAGGATCTCCGAATAACTCAGCCATGTCTGAGTAGTATTGTGTGTATTGTTCGATAGACAAATCATCGCTTTTGTTTCGGAGTTGTGATCGTTCTCTTCATGTTCAATGAACAAACCATCTTCTTATGTGGAGGCAGGGACCCTTCGTGGTGCGTGGACCACTCTCTGTTTCTTGGCATCAGGCCCGCAGCATAATCCTGCACTCACGAGTCGGGATGTCATATATGCTGGGCTGAAGATTCCCCATTCCGAAGAACTCATCGTCGGGGTCTTCACGGTACAGCACCTCTAGCTGCGGTTCAGATTTGGTACTGGGGTAGCTTTCTCCCAAGATGAAATCTTCATCTGAGTCGTAGTCTACAAGGACCATATCATCTTCTAGGGCGGTGCTGTGAAAGTTATTTTTAACTGCTGGTGTAAGTTCGGGCATTGTTCTGTCTTTTGAGGCAAGAAAATTGGGTGTTGCAGCTTTAAATTTATTTTCGTTCATTTTCGTGCATTTCCTTTTTAAGTGGGCGCGGTCCTGGTCATCTGACGCCATGACGTTAGTGACGTCATGTTCCAGACTCAATTGCGCATGCGCAATTTGAGTTTCCTTTACTGTGCGCTCTTGGCACAACTGCGCATGTGCCGTTCCTTCCTCAAGATGGCTGCCACTCAGAATTTCCTTCAATCCTGTCTCTGCCTCGTGGTAAGTTGTGCCGCCTTTTTTTCCGATTTTCTTTTCTAGACACTGATTGTGTTTGTAACGACTGACAGTATTGATTTTGTTTTTGTTCATGAGCAAGGCATTTTTGTATAGCGATTTCTAGAGTTAGATGCTTATTTTGTAATAGTTCTTCCCTCAAATTTTTATCAGATTGTCCAGAAATTAATTGATGCATTAAGGGCAGCACGGTAGCATTGTGGATAGCACAATTGCTTCACAGCTCCATGGTCCCAGGTTCGATTCCGGCTTGGGTCATTGTCTGTGCGGAGTCTGCACGTCCTCCCCGTGTCTGCGTGGGTTTCCTCCGGGTGCTCCGGTTTCCTCCCACAGTCCAAAGATGTGCGGGTTAAGTGAATTGGCCAATGATAAATTGCCCTTAATGTCCAAATTGCCCTTGGTGTTGGGTGGAGGTGTTGAGTTTGGATAGGGTGCTCTTTCCAAGAGCCGGTGCAGACTCAAAGGGCCGAATGGCCTCCTTCTGCACTGTAAATTCAATGATAATCTAAGATTAATCTAGGACAAAGGTTCGGCACAACATCGTGGGCCGAAGGGCCTGTTCTGTGCTGTATTTTCTATGTTCTATGATGCATTATCACAGTGTCTCTAAAACCAGCATAATCACAGCCTTGTGGTATTAATTTGAGATGTGTATTAAATCAGAGATGGGCCCTCCGTTTCTCTGACACGAGTTAAATCTTTCCAGTATCTCACCAGCCTGACTGTTGCAGCATTTAGCAAATTTTTTGAGTATGATTTCTATTTGGATTTGTCTTTATCTTCTAAGTAATTAAAGCAATTATAGATTTCTCTAGCTCCATGCCCTCCTGTTGAGAGAAGTAGGGCTATTTTCATTGCACAGTAAGAAGTTTTACAACACCAGGTTAAAGTCCAACAGGTTTGTTTCGATGTCACTAGCTTTCAGAGCGCTGCTCCTTCCTCAGGTGAATGAAGAGGTATGCATGTTTCTGGAACATACCTCTTCATTCACCTGAGGAAGGAGCAGCGCTCCGAAAGCTAGTGACATCGAAACAAACCTGTTGGACTTTAACCTGGTGTTGTAAAACTTCTTACTGTGCTCACCCCAGTCCAACGCCGGCATCTCCACATCATTTTCATTGCATCAGAGACATGGCTTAAATCATTAGCTGTGATAAATATTTGGAACAGCTGTTCAAACATTTTCCAGTTATAACTTAAATTACCGGTTGTTTCCAGCCGCCATGGAGTTCCAACAAGTTCCATCGAATCAGTTGGTCGTCGAGGATCCATTTGCTGCGAAGTCTTCCACAGTCGAAGATCTTGCTGATGTCTAGCTAGCTTTCTGAAATCACTCCTGGTATCATATATTATTCTCTAAGTCTAAATAAAGATTGTAGACTTCCAGTTAATACAAATACTTTATTCAGTAGGTTTGTTCTGTTTCCAGAGCTTAACTAGATATAATACAGTCAAGAGGTATGACCAGTGAAGCTAAGGTAAACTGCCTCTGCTGAGCTGTCTCTGTCTGCTGCTGCTGCTCCCTAGTCCTGTGCTTCTGAAAGAGGCGGATCCTACCTTGGGCTGGACCCTTTATACCCATCTCTGATGCCCTCTAGTGGCTGTTACATCTGTCTGCAGCCCCTGGTGTATGTGCAGATGTATGTATAGATGCACAGATCACTACAGAATTGTCCAACACCATTCACTAGATGCAGCAGGGCTGCAGAGCTTTGATCAGATCCCTTAATTGTGGGATTGCTTCATTCTGTCTACTGCATGTTGCGTCCGCTGTTTTCATGCATGTAACCTTATGGTGTAGCTTCGCCAGATTAGTACCTCAGTTTTAAGTATTCCTAGTTATCCTTCTGGTATACCCTCCTGCACCTTTCATGGAACTTGGGTTGATCCTCTGGCTCGATGGTAATGGTGGAGTGAGGGATATGATGCCCATCAGGTTACAGATTGTGGTTAAATTCGATTCTACTGCTGTTGATGGCCAACATCATCTCCTGGATGTCCAGTTTGAGCTGATAGATCTACTCTGAACCTATCCCGTTTAGCCCAATGTTAGAGCTACACAACAAGATGGAGGGTATCCTCAACTCCACAAAGACTAAGGTGGGCATTCCGACTAAAACTGTCATGGGCATTCATCAGGTAGATTCGTGAGGGCTAGGAAAAGTAGCTTTTTCCCTCTTGTTGGTTCTCTCACCACCTGCCATTTGGAAATTTCTTTCTTGCACTCCCCTATAAAATTATTATACAGCAACGCAGTTTTTATCATTGTCGCATGCCTTAGGTTTGTGGGGACCTCTGGTGAAACAGTGTTATTACATCTTAAATATATAATCAAATGTAGAGTACAGATAAAGTGATAAACCCAGAAGCTAAATCAGGATTATTTCTAAAGCATTCCATGTGACCTTTTAAAACAATAGCAGTCAAGTCTCATTATTACAATTTGCTTCTGGTGAGGGAACACTCTTCAAAGTGAGGAGAGTGATTTAAACTACAATATTAAGTCTTCTCCTAGTAATTGTTCCAATGGGGATTGAGTGTATTTTGATAGTTTAAATGTGTGTACAGAGTACAGCAAAATATCTTTGGGTTACATCATAAGATTAGGATCATAAGTGCATCAAAACTGATGAAACTGTAATCACCGATCAGTCACTAGAATCCTCAGCAGCAGCTTACTGAATTGCAGAGAGGGCGAAGGAGCTGCGGGTGGCTATGGAGGAGGATGGGGGGGATATGGGGAGGTGGGTCAGGGAGGCTGAGCTGCCGGTGCCCAGGCCCCCGAGTCGGTGAACCTGGAGGTGATGAGGTTACTCCATGGGCGCTAGCCCTGGCGCACACGTTACGCGGCCTCCAGTGCCTGTGCGGGCCTTACGATCTTACCTCCTGGCCATATTCCCCATCCTCCTCATTGGATAAGGCCTGGTGTTCTCCTCCTCCTCCTCCAGCATTTCCCCCCTCTGCAGCGCAATGTTGTGCAGGGCACATCAGGCCAAAAAGATGTGGGAGACCCTCCTAGGGCTATATTGGAGGGCCCCACCAGAGTGGTCCAGGCATCGGAACCGCATCTTTATTCATTGCTTAATGACGCTCCTGGTCGCTGCAATGGCGCCATTGTAACGGTTCCCCGCATCGGTCAAGGGACTCCGGACAGGCGTCATCAACCATGACCACAGCGGATAGTCCTTGTCGCCCAATAGGCAACCCCTCACCCGAGGGAAAGCCTCAAAGGTGTCCGGCACCATCGAGTGAGCCAAGACAACTACATTGTGCACGCTGCCCAGATATCGGGCACAGACATGCATGATGTGCACCCAGTGGTCACACATCAACTGCACATTCAAGAAGTGGCAACCCTTCAAATTGATGAAGGGCACCCACTCACGCGCTGGTGCCTGTAGGGGGACATGCGCTCCATCTATCACCCCCTAGACATGGGGCATGCCAGTGATTGAGGCGAAACCCGCTGCCCGGGCAACTGGTGGGCTTGATCCACATTGAAGTTTATGCAGCCCACAGCCCAGGCATATAGGGCATCCATGACAGCATGGATGCACCTGTGTAAGGAAGCCTGTGAGATCCCAGGCAGGTTCCCACCCGGTGCCTGGAAGGACCCCGTAGCGAAGATGTTCACGGTGACCGTCACCTTGATGGCTACAGGGATTGGGTGTCCTCCTCCATACCCTCGCAGTTCCAGGTGTGCAATCATCTGGCACAGGTGTCGCACAGTCTCTCTGGTTAGTCGAAATATTCGGCGGCACGTCGGTCTGGCAGGTCCTGGAAGGATCGGTGCCGAACGTATACACGTAGCCGGATGCGTTGCTTCCTTCGCACCTTCTCCTTGGCCTGTTGACCATCCGGCCCTCCAGCCTCATTGGTTGGCCCCTGCTCCTCTGGGGCAGGCTCCTGTTCTGAAGGACCCTCCCCGAGCGGTTCTTGCTCCAGCAGCCTCAATGTGTCTAGAAGGGATGCTGCGGCCAGGCAGAAGGCAACCATTGTTGGCTGAATACCGAAGTCCATTCTTTGCAAGGGGAAAGCGGTAGACATGTTTGCATGGTGTGTACTCCCGTGCCCATTGAGGTACAACAGGTTACACAGCGGCCCTGGGTTGCACCGTAGCTCCAGACTCCGCATGTCCCCCTCTCCCAATCCCACACCCCACCCTCGGCCGCGCCCCCCCGACACTTTGCCTTCCACACTGCACCCCTGGTCCCATTGGTGCCTGGCACCAGGAAGCCTCTGACCCCACTGGGATTAGGCTATTGAGTTGAATGAGCAGCCATGATCATAATGAATGGCCTCCTCCTGCTCCTATTTTCTGTTCCTATGTTGCATTTTATTTCCAGTGAGCTCATTGTCATGTGCCCCCAACTGGAGCTCCTCACAGACCGCATGGTTCGGTTGGAGCAGCAATTGGATGCACTTAGGAGCATGCAGGTGGCGGAAAGCGTCATAGATTGCAGTTATGTAAATGTGGTCATACCCAAGGTGCAGACAGAGAAATGGGTGACCACCAGAAAGGGCAGGCAGTCAGTGCAGGAATCCCCTGTGGTTGTCCCCCTCTCGAACAGGTATACCCCTTTGGATACTGTCGGGGGGGATAGCCTACCAGGGGAAAACAGCA
Organism: Scyliorhinus torazame; assembly: GCF_047496885.1. Lineage (NCBI taxonomy): Eukaryota > Metazoa > Chordata > Chondrichthyes > Carcharhiniformes > Scyliorhinidae > Scyliorhinus > Scyliorhinus torazame. The sequence continues at coordinate 151,468,106 of NC_092717.1, read as the reverse complement.
GCAGCCAGAGCAGTGGCACCACTGCTGGCTCTGATGTTCAGAAGGGAGGGTCAAAGCGCAGAAGAGCATTGGTAATAGGGGACTCTATAGTCAGGGGCGCAGATAAGTGCTTCTGTGGACGTGAAAGAGACTCCAGGATGGTATGTTGCCTTCCTGGTGCCAGGGTCCAGGATGTCTCCGAACGGGTAGAGGGAATCCTGAAGGGGGAGGGCAAACAGGCAGAGGTCGTTGTACATATTGGTACTAACGACATAGGCAGGAAGGGGCATGAGGTCCTGCAGCAGGAGTTCAGGGAGCTAGGCAGAAAGTTAAAAGATAGGACCTCTAGGGTTGTAATCTCGGGATTACTCCCTGTGCCACGTGCCAGTGAGGCTAGAAATAGGAAGATAGAGCAGCTAAACACGTGGCTAAACAGCTGGTGTAGGAGGGAGGGTTTCCGTTATCTGGACCACTGGGAGCTCTTCCGGGGCAGGTGTGACCTATATAAGAAGGACGGGTTGCATCTAAACCGGAGAGGCATAAATATCCTGGCCGCGAGGTTTGCTAGTGTCACACTGGAGGGTTTAAACTAGTATGGCAGGGGGGTGGGCATGGGAGCAATAGGTCAGAAGGTGAGAGCATTGAGGGAGAACTAGGGAATAGGGACAGTGGGGCTCTGAGGCAGAGCAGACAGGGAGAAGTTGCTGAACACAGCGGGTCTGGTGGCCTGAAGTGCATATGTTTTAATGCAAGAAGTATTACGGGTAAGGCAGATGAACATAGAGCTTGGATTAGTACTTGGATATATGATGTTGTTGCCATTACAGAGACCTGGTTGAGGGAAGGGCAGGATTGGCAGCTAAACGTTCCAGGATTTAGATGTTTCAGGTGGGATAGAGGGGGATGTAAAAGGGAAGGCGGAGTTGCGCTACTGGTTCGGGAGAATATCACAGCTGTACTGCGGGAGGACACCTCAGAGGGCAGTGAGGCTATATGGGTAGAGATCAGGAATAAGAAGGGTGCAGTCACAATGTTGGGGGTTTACTACAGGCCTCCCAACAGCCAGCGGGAGATAGAGGAGCAGATAGGTAGACAGATTTTGGAAAAGAGTAAAAACAACAGGGTTGTGGTGATGGGAGACTTCAACTTCCCCAATATTGGCTGGGACTCACTTAGTGCCAGGGGCTTAGACGGGGCGGAGTTTGTAAGGAGCATCCAGGAGGGCTTCTTAAAACAATATGTAGACAGTCCAACTAGGGAAGGGGCGGTACTGGACCTGGTATTGGGGAATGAGCCCGGCCAGGTGGTAGATGTTTCAGTAGGGGAGCATTTCGGTAACAGTGACCACAATTCAGTAAGTTTTAAAGTACTGGTGGACAAGGATAAGAGTGGTCCTAGGATGAATGTGCTAAATTGGGGGAAGGCTAATTATATCAATATTAGGCGGGAACTGAAGAACATAGATTGGGAGCGGATGTTTGAGGGCAAATCAACATCTGACATGTGGGAGGCTTTCAAGTGTCAGTTGAAAGGAATTCAGGACCGGCATGTTCCTGTGAGGAAGAAGGATAAATACGGCAATTTTCGGGAACCTTGGATAACAAGAGATATTGTAGGCCTCGTCAAAAAGAAAAAGGAGGCATTTGTCAGGGCTAAAAGGCTGGGAACAGGCAAAGCCTGCGTGGAATATAAGGAAAGTAGGAAGGAATTTAAGCAAGGAGTCAGGAGGGCTAGAAGGGGTCACGAAAAGTCATTGGCAAATAGGGTTAAGGAAAATCCCAAGGCTTTTTACACGGACATAAAAAGCAAGAGGGTAGCCAGGGAAAGGGTTGGCCCACTGAAGGATAGGCAAGGGAATCTATGTGTGGAGCCAGAGGAAATGGGCGAGGTACTAAATGAATACTTTGCATCAGTATTCACCAAAGAGAAGAAATTGGTAGATGTTGAGTCTGGAGAAGGGTGTGTAGATTAGATAGCCTGGGTCACATTGAGATCCAAAAAGACGAGGTGTTGGGTGTCTTAAAAAATATTAAGGTAGATAAGTCCCCAGGGCCTGATGGGATCTACCCCAGAATACTGAAGGAGGCTGGAGAGGAAATTGCTGAGACCTTGACAGAAATCTTTGGATCCTCACTGTCTTCAGGGGATGTCCCGGAGGACTGGAGAATAGCCAATGTTGTTCCTCTGTTTAAGAAGGGTAGCAAGGATAATCCAGGGAACTACAGGCCGGTGAGCCTTACTTCAGTGATAGGGAAATTACTGGAGAGAATTCTTCGAGACAGGATCTACTCCCATTTGGAAGCAAATGGACGTATTAGTGAGAGGCAGCATGGTTTTGTGAAGGGGAGGTCGTGTCTCACTAACTTGATAGAGTTTTTCGAGGAGGTCACTAAGATGATTGATGCAGGTAGGGCAGTGGATGTTGTCCACATGGACTTCAGTAAGGCCTTTGACAAGGTCCCTCATGGTAGACTAGTACAAAAGGTGAAGTCACACGGGGTCAGGGGTGAGCTGGCAAGGTGGATACAGAACTGGCTATGTCATAGAAGGCAGAGAGTAGCAATGGAAGGATGCTTTTCTAATTGGAGGGCTGTGACCAGTGGTGTTCCACAGGGATCAGTGCTGGGACCTTTGCTCTTTGTAGTATATATAAATGATTTGGAGGAAAATGTAACTGGTCTGATTAGTAAGTTTGCAGACGACACAAAGGTTGGTGGAATTGCGGATAGCGATGAGGACTGTCAGAGGATACAGCAGGATTTAGATTGTTTGGAGACTTGGGCGGAGAGATGGCAGATGGAGTTTAATCCGGACAAATGTGAGGTAATGCATTTTGGAAGGTCTAATGCAGGTAGGGAATATACAGTGAATATTCAAGAGTATTGAAAGTCAAAGAGATCTAGGAATACAGGTCCACAGGTCATTGAAAGGGGCAACACAGGTGGAGAAGGTAGTCAAGAAGGCATACGGCATGCTTGCCTTCATTGGCCGGGGCATTGAGTATAAGAATTGGCAAGTCATGTTGCAGCTGTATAGAACCTTAGTTAGGCCACACTTGGAGTATAGTGTTCAATTCTGGTCGCCACACTACCAGAAGGATGTGGAGGCTTTAGAGAGGGTGCAGAAGAGATTTACCAGAATGTTGCCTGGTATGGAGGGCATTAGCTATGAGGAGCGGTTGAATAAACTCGGTTTGTTCTCACTGGAACGAAGGAGGTTGAGGGGAGACCTGATAGAGGTCTACAAAATTATGAGGGGCATAGACAGAGTGGATAGTCAGAGGCTTTTCCCCAGGGTAGAGGGGTCAATTACTAGGGGGCATAGGTTTAAGGTGAGAGGGGCAAGGTTTAGAGTAGATGTACGAGGCAAGTTTTTTACGCAGAGGGTAGTGGGTGCCTGGAACTCGCTACCGGAGGAGGTGGTGGAAGCAGGGACGATAGTGACATTTAAGGGGCATCTTGACAAATACATGAATAGGATGGGAATAGAGGGATACGGACCCAGGAATTGTAGAAGATTGTAGTTTAGTCGGGCAGCATGGTCGGCACGGGCTTGGTGGGCTGAAGGGCCTGTTCCTGTGCTGTGCATTTCTTTGTTCTTTGTTCTTTGTATTCAGGAATGTGATCATCATTCTCTTGTAATGAGATTAACTCCTTACTGAGTATCACAACAGGTCAACTCTGTAGTAGGACAGAGGACAGCATCTTAAAGCTCCAGTCACTGCCACGCCCCAGGGTGGCACCTCAGCAATCCTTTTTTAAAAATATATTTTTATTCTCCTCCTTTTTCACATTTTCTCCCAAATTTAAACTGTGGCGAATGTATATTACGAGTAATTCACCAGTGTATTAGTATCATGTTCTGCCATTGTGTGGCTTCACCCACAGGGGGATATGTTGGGGCATGTACGGGCTGCGCCCATGGCTCCTCCCCTTGAAAAGAAGTATAAAGAGCAGTTGACCTGTAGGCTGTTCACAGTATTGTACCAGTCGCAGGTAGGCACTGTTCTAAGCTGATTAAAACCACGGTTTACTTCTACTCGTGTCTTTGAGTGAATTGATGGTCGCATCAAGTTAATCAGCTTAAACACAACTATGGAATCAGCCCTCACACCTGATCGACTGGAACTCGATCCGCAGGCTGTGGAGGCGAACAAAATTTTTTCGCACTGGCTTTGATGCTTCAAGGTCTATCTTGCTGCCTCTTCCACACCTTCCGTCACCGATGAACAGAAGCTGAGCCTCCTCCATGCACGGGTGAGCCATCGCATTTCTGTTCAGCTCGATGAGGCTTCCTCCTATACAGAGGCCCTCGCGCTGCTCGAACGCTGATACGTATGGCCCGTGAACGAGGTCTACGCGTGACGCATCTTCACTACTCGCCGCCAGCGCCCCGGGTAGTCGCTAGGTGACTACCTAAGCGACCTCAAAGCCCTCGCACGCAACTGTAATTACCAGGCCGTGACGGCCACTCAGCACATGGAACTCGCCGTCCGAGACGTCTACGTGGCGGGAGTCCGGTCGAATTATGTGCGACAGCGCCTGCTCGAAAAGCGGGCCCAGGATCTGGACGACACGGTAAAGTTAGCCACCTCTCTGGAGGTTGCGTTTCAGAGTCCCTTACTGCATTCCCGGCTGACCACGCGACCCCCTTGTGGGCTCCCGAACAAAGACTACCCCAGGCTTGTGCCGTGTGGCCACCCGCCCATCATGGGGGGCTACCCTGCTATTTGTGCAGCCAGTCTCAACACCCCCGACAGCACTGCCCGGCCCGCAACGTGAACTGCAGCAGCTGCGGGAGAAAAGGACATTTCGCCGAAGTCTGCCTGGCCATGTCTGAGAACTCTAACTCACAGACCCGATCCTCAGATTCACAGGCCTGCAGACCCCTGCTGACTCCGGCCCCTGCAGATGCCTCAGCCTCGTGCAATCAGTGGGGGCAGCCATCTTCCAGCCCTCACAGCTCGTGCGACTCACGGGAGCCGCCATCTTGGCCACCCTCCCCCATGTGGACGGCCACGTGCGATCCATGGGGGCCGCCATCTTGGATGCCATCTTCCTCACTGCCCGCCACGCTCGACCAACGGGGGCCGCCATCTTGGCCGCCATCTGCTACGCCGCCTGACACGTATGATCAATATGGACAGTCATCGCGGGGCCGCCCCAGCACCTCCGACCACGCCGCCGGCTACCCGCAGCTCAGCGCGGTCACCCTGGACCAGTCGCGACCCAAGCACCTCCGAAGCTCCATGATGACCATCCGGGTTAACGGGCACGAGACGCCTTGCCTTTTCGACTCCGGGAGCACAGAGAGCTTCATTCACCTGGACATGGTAAGATGCTGCTCGCTCCCAATTTTCCCGGCACAACAAACCATCTCCCTCGCCTCTGGGTCTCACTCGGTGCAAATCCGAGGGTGCACTACCGCAACCCTAGCAATACAGGGCGCCGAGTACGCTAACTTTAAATTATATGTGCTCCCAGACCTCTGCGCTCCTCTCCTATTGGGACTCGACTTCCAATGTAACCTCAGGAGCCTAACCCTGAAGTTCGGGGGGCCCCTGCCCCCACTCACCATCTGCAACCTCGCGACCCTAAAAGTCGACCCTCCCCCTCTCTTCGCAAACCTCACTGCCGACTGCAAGCCAGTCGCCACCAGAAGCAGGCGGTATAGCATGCAGGACAGGATGTTCATTAGGTCCGAGGTCCACCATCTCTTGCGGGAGGGTGTCATCGAGGCCAGCAATAGCCCCTGGAGAGCTCAGGTGGTGGTCGTCAAGACCGGGGAAAAATTCCGGATGGTGGATGATTACAGCCAGACCATTAACCGGTTTACGCAACTCGATGCGTACCCCCTTCCCCGGATTGCAGACATGGTAAACCAGATCGCACACTACCGCGTGTTCTCCACGGTGGATCTGAAGTCTGCATACCACCAGCTCCCAATCCGACCGGAGGACCGCCACTACACGGCTTTTGAGGCAGACGGCCGCCTTTTCCATTTCCTCCGGGTCCCCTTTGGCGTCACAAAAGGGGTTTTGGTGTTCCAAAGAGCAATGGACCGAATGGTGGACCAGTACTGTCCATACTTGGACAATGTCACCATCTGCGGCCATGATCAGCAGGACCACGATGCCAACCTCCACCCATTTCTCCAAACCACCCAAACCCTCAATCTCACCTACAACAAGGAGAAATGTGTTTTCCGCACAACCAGACTAGCCATCCTCGACTACGTCGTGGAGAATGGGTTCCTAGGGCCCGATCCTGACCGTATGCGCCCCCTCCTGCAACTCCCTCTCCCTCAGTGTCCCAAGGCCCTGAAGAGGTGCCTTGGGTTGTTTTCATATTACGCCCAGTGGGTCCCCAATTATGCGGACAAAGCCCGCCCACTAATCAAAGCCACCATCTTCCCACTGGTGACTGAGGCCCGCCAGTCCTTCAGCTGCATCAAGGCGGATATCGCCAAAGCCACGATGCGCGCGGTGGATAAGTCTGTCCCCTTCCAGGTGGAGAGCGACGCATCAGAGGTCGCTCTCGCCCGACTCACAATCAAGCAGGCAGACCGGTAGCATTCTTTTCGCACACCCTCACCTCCTCTGAAATTTGACACTCCTCGGTCGAAAAAGAAGCCCAAGCCGTCGTGGAAGCCGTGCGGCACTGGAGGCACTACCTCGCTGGTAGGAGGTTTACCCTCGTCACCGACCAACGATCGGTAGCCTTCATGTTCAACAATACGCAGCAAAGCAAAATCAAGAACGATAAGATCTTGAGGTGGAGGATCGAACTCTCCACCTATAACTACGATATAGTATATCGTCCTGAGAAGGTCAACGAGACCCCAGATGCCCTCTCCCGCGGCACATGCACCAGCGCGCAAGATGCCCGACAACGGGCTATCCACGATGACCTCTGCCACCCGGGGGTCACCTGGCTCGTCCAAAGACGTGCAGGTTAGGTGGATTGGCCATGCTAAATTGCCCTTAGTGTCCAAAGGGGTTGGGTGGGGTTGCTGGGTTACGGATATGGGCGGGGTTCTGGGCTTAAAATGGGGGTGCTCTTTCCAAGGCTCGATGGGCTAAATGGCCTCCTTCTGCACTGTAAATTCTATGTAATTATATCTAGGCCCGCAACCTGCCTTACTCCACCGAGGAGGTCAGAGCTATGACCAGGGACTGCCAAGTCTGTGCGGAGTGTAAACCGCACTTCTATCGACCGGATAAGGCCCACCTTGTAAAGGCATCCCGGCCCTTTGAACGCCTCAGTATCGATTTGAACGGGCCCCTCCCCTCCAATAACCGCAATGCATATTTCCTCAACATCATAGATGAGTTCTCCCGCTTCCCATTTGCAATCCCCTGCCCCGATATGACCACGTCCACTGTCATTAGAGCCCTGCATTGTGTCTTCACCCTGTTTGGTTTCCCCAGTTATGTCCACAGCGATCAGGGCTCGTCATTCATGAGCGGCGAACTGCGTCAGTACCTGCTCAGTAATGGCATTGCCTCGAGCAGGACTACCAGTTATAACCCCAGGGGAAATGGGCAGGTGGAGTGGGAGAACGCGACGGTCTGGAAGACCGTCCTACTGACCTCACGGTCCAGGAATCTCCCAGTTTCTCACTGGCAGGAGGTCCTCCCTGATGGGCTCCACTCTGTCCGGTCCCTTCTTTGCATGGCCACAAACAAGACTCCTCATGACCGCTTGTTTGTTTTCCCTAGGGGAGCTACCTCAGGGGCCTCACATCCGTCCTGGCTGAAGACACCGGAACCAGTCCTCCTCAGAAACCACGTCAGGAGCCATAAGACCGACCCTCTGGTAGAGAGGGTCCAGCTCCTACATTCCAACCCTCAGTATGCTTATGTCGAACACCCCGATGGCCGACAAGATACCGTCTCCCTCCGGCACCTGACGCCCGCAGGCTCCACCACCACCACCATCACCGCAGCCCCCCCACTATATCCCACCCAACCTACCATATCCAGCGCTCCCGCCCCTATATGGCTCCCGCGCTCCCTCCTGCCCGCCACACCGGTCCACGGGAATGAAGCTCCAGAAGAGACGCTCCCGGAGTCCACGCCTGTGCCCGCACCGGTCCCACTTCCACTGCCAGCACGGATGAGCCCGACACCTGGACCAGCAGCAACACCAGTGGTTCGGCGATTGCAGCGCACAATCAGTGCGCTGGACTGGCTGAACTTATGAGCCTGTCACCCCTGCCGGACTTCATTCTTTTAACAAGGGGTGAATGTGGTGAATGTATAGTACTAGTAATTGACCAGTGTATTAGTATCATGTTCTGCCATTGTGTGGCTTCACCCACAGAGGGATATGTTGGGGCATGTCCGGGCTCCGCCCATGGCTCCTCCCCTTGAAAGGAAGTATAAGGGGCAGTTGACCTGTAGGCTGTTCACAGTATTGTACCAGTCGCAGGCAGGCACTGTTCTAAGCTGATTAAAACCACGGTTTACTTCGACTCGTGTCTTTAAGTGAATTGATGGTCGCATCATAAACCCAGCAAAAATAAACAATAAGCAGTAATGAATATAATGTCAATCCCCATATCAACAACAACAATCCCATCCTCCCATCAACCCCCAAACAACTGCCCGCATGTTCACATAAACGAATAACTAAAAGGAATCAGGAATCACCCTTAGTCACCATTAACACATAGAGTCCCCCTCCCCCCAATCCCCACCCCCCCCCCCCACTAATGCTCGATGTTATCCAATTCTTGAAAGTGCATAATGAATAACGGCCATGAATTGTAGAACCCCTCAATCCTTCCCCTCAGTTCAAACTTCTCAAGAGTCAAGAATTCCTAAAGGCCCCCCGCCACACCAGGGCACGGGGTGGAGAGGTTGCTCTCCATCCAACAGGATCTGCCTATGTGCGATCAACAAGGCGAAGGCTACAACATCTGCCTCCACACCCGCTTCCAACCCCGAATGTGGCCTCCCTGGGGCCTGGGGCCAGTTTCACATGCACCACTTTAAAAATTACCTAAAAACCTTGTTCCAGTAATCCTCCAGCTTTGGACAGGGCCAAAACATACGAACGTGATTTGCGCCCCCCCCCCCCCCCCCCCGCCCACACAACGTTCACACACATCGTCTACCCCCTCAAAGAGATGGCTCATCCACCTTCAGCTGTAACAGCCCCAACCTCACGCACGAGGTGTTCACTCTCCGGAGCACCTCACACCAGAACCCCTTCTCCATACCCTCTCCCAACTCTTCCTCCCACTTTGCTTTGATCCCTTCCAGTAGTGCCTTCTCCTCTTGCAAAATAGCCCTGTAAACCGCCGACACTTCCCCCTTCTCCAGTCCCCTTGTCGTCAGCACCTCCTCGAGCAATGCGGAGGCCGGTTCCTCTGGGAAGCTCTGTATCTCCTTTCTGGCAAAATCTCGAACCTGTATGTATCTGAACATTTCCCCCTGCTCCAGCCCATACTTCGCTCCCAGCTCCTTCAGGCCTGCAAACCGACCCCTAAGAAACAAATCTTTTAGTGTCTTAATCCCCTTCTCCTCCCATTTCCGAAAATTTCTGTCCCACTTCCCTGGCTCAAACCTGTGGTTCCCCCGAATCGGCATTTCCCTTGACCCTGCTCCCAACCTGAAGTGTTGGCGAAACTGCCTCCAAATTCTCAATGAAGCTATTAATACCGGACTCCCTGAGTATTTCCCAAGGCCATCGGGAGCGGCGCTGTAGCTAGTGCTTTCAATCCCGACCCCCTGCACAAACTCTCCTCCATTCTGACCCATTGGGAGTCAACCCCTCTGACCCAGCTCCGTACCTTCTCCACATTCGCCGCCCAGTAATAATACATCAGTTTCGGAAGACACAAACTGCCTGGCTGTCTTCCCCTCTGTAGTAGCACCTTTCTAACTATGGACACCTTCCCTCCCCATATGAACGAGGTAATCATTCCTTCAATCTCTCTAAAAAAATGCCTTTGGCAGGAAACTCGGCAGGCATTGGAAAATAAACAGAAATCGTGGCAACACGTTCGTTTTAACCACTTGTACCCGACCTGCCAGTGACAGAGGGAGACCATCCCACCTTGCCAGATCAACTTTCACCCTCCCCACCAAACTAGAAATGTTGTACCTATGAAGCCCCCCCCAACTCCCGAGCAACCTGCACCCCAGGTATCTAAAGTGAGTCCCTGCACCACGGAATGGCAGCCCCCCCACCCCTGCCCCCACCCCCCGGCCGAGACACCACAAAATACTCATGTCATAATATACACCAGTATATCATGGTGCAGATACACACACACTGATGGACACACAGCGGGACCAATCAACACCGCAGCCAATCACCAGTTAGAGCACACTCACTATAAAGACAGGGGGCAGCCTCCTAGAAGGATAGAGCTTACAGCTTACAGCACAGATCTTCACCATGTGCTGAGTGCATAGACTGGTTAGGACAGGCATAGGTCTTTAGTTTAATCTAATATCGTGTTAACCCACAGTGAAAGTATGTTCAACAGTTTCTAACTTAATAAAATAGTGTTGCACTATTTTAAGTGTTGGTGGCCTGTATGTGTTCCACGGATCCAGAGCACCCAACACATCATGATACCAGGAGTTGAGGGATGTTAGAACTTCTTAGACCTACCTGCAAGTGATCTGCCTTCCACCAGCATACAGCCATCCTGCAAAATGGACAGCGTCCGCCCGCCGCCGCCGCTCCGCATCACCGGTAACCTGGGGCCCAACTGGAAGATATTCAAACAACACTTCCAGCTCTACCTTGAAGCCACAGACCGGGAAGATGCCTCGGACACCAGGAAGATCGTTCTCTTCCTATCCACGGTCAGGAAACATGCCATCCACATTTTCAATTCTCTCACCTTTGCTGGTGATGAAGATAAATCAAAATTCAAGATGGTCCTCCTCAAGTTTGACAGTCACTGCAGCACAGAGGCGAATGAAAGTTTCGAGCGCTATGTATTCCAACAGCGTTTTCAGGGTAAGGATGAACCTTTCCAGTCCTTTCTCACCCACCTCCACATCCTTGCGCAGTCCTGTAATTACGAGCCCACCTCCGACTCCATGATATGCGACCAGATCATTTTCGGTGTTCAGTCGGACCCCCTACGCCAGCAGCTCCTCACGGTAAAGCAGCTCACCCTAGCGACCGCCATCGAGACCTGCGTGCTACACGAACACGCCACTAGTCGGTATTCCCACATCCAAGCGGCTGAAACGGCGCGGCAAGGTCCCCACGAGGCAGAACGGGTCCAAGCAATCGAGCAACTCCAGGGCCTCAGCCTGGAAGAGGACAGCCATTTCGCGTGCTTTTCGTGGACTCCCGCGCTTGTGCGCACCAAACGAGGGGACGTCGACGAACGTACTGCGCAGGGGCGCACCACGTACGACCGCACCGCGCCTGCACGGTGGCGCAGCGAATGTTCTGATGACACAACGTGCGGCAACTGTGGCTCCGCCCACTTAAACCGGCAATGCCCTGCCAAATCCCGACGATACCTGAGATGTGGCAAACTTGGCCACTATGCTGCTTTATGCAGATCAGCTCAGCCTGCCAACTCACATCGCTCCAGCCAGCCTCGCAGGAATGTCCGGGCCATTCAACCCACGGTCATCGAGTCCGATGCGGATCTACTACCCGATATTGACACTGAGGACCTGAAGGCACCTTTTCGAGTCGGTATGGTTACAAAAAACAGGGTGTCCCCGAAGCAAAGAATCCAGCCTCTATCAGTATACAGCATCGATCCAGACGATGAGTGGTGTGCCACCCTGACGGTCAACCGGTCCCAAATACGATTCCGCCTGGACACTGGTGCCTCCGCCAATCTCATTGCGCGGTCTGACCTCCAAAGCCTTTGTGTCAAACCAGCCATCCTCCCATCAGCCTGCCAGCTATTGGATTATAATGGCAATGCCATTGCAACCAGCGGCTCGTGCCAACTTGAAGTGACTCACAGGTCACGCAAAGCCATCCTTCCCTTTGAAATCGTGGGCTCCTCGAAAGCCTCCCTGCTTGGCGCGCAGGCATGCAAGCTGTTGAACCTATTTCAGAGAATTCACTCTCTCTATCCTGCTCACGCGTCTGCCTTTCAGGACACCGACTTCAGGGCGCAGCTCGACACCATTATCAACCAGTACCACGACGTCTTCGAGGGCATGGGCACGCTCCCGCACACCTACAAGATTTTATTAAAGCCAAATGCCACGCCTGTGGTGCACGCACCTCGCAGGGTCCCAGCACCCCTTAAGGACCGCCTCAAGCAGCAGCTGCAGGACCTCCAGAACCAAGGAGTGATTTCCAAAGTCAAGGAACCAACCGACTGGGCCAGTTCCATGGTATGTGTAAAAAAGCCTTCCGGCAAATTGAGAATTTGCGTTGATCCCAAGGATCTTAATCGCAATATCATGAGGGAGCATTATCCAATTCCCAAGTGCGAAGAGCTCACATGTGAGATGGCTCGCGCCAAGCCCTTCACCAAACTCAACGCCTCAAAAGGATTCTGGCAAATCCAGCTCGATAAATCCAGCATGGAACTATGCACATTCAATACCCCCTTTGGCAGATATTGTTACAACAGGATGCCGTTTGGGATCATATCTGCATCAGAAGTGTTCCATGGGATTATGGAACAAATGATGGAAGGCGTTGAAGGTGTTCGCATCTATGTCGATGACATAATCATTTGGTCCACCACCCCGCAGGAGCATGTAAGCCACCTCCAGCGCATATTCAGACGTATACATGAGCATGGACTCCGCCTCAACAGGGTCAAATGCTCTTTTGGTCAGACGGAACTCAAGTTTCTCGGGGACCACATCTCCCAATTGGGTGTGCAGCCGGTTGCGGACAAGTTAGCTGCCATCACAGCTATGAAAACACCAGAGGACAAGAAGGCGGTCCTCCGATTTCTGGGCATGGTCAATGTTTTAGGGAAATTTATCCCTAACCTCGCCTCTCATACCACGGCTCTCAGGAACCTGGTCAGGAAGACGACAGACTTCCAATGGCTCCCTGCCCACGAGCGCGAATGGAGAGAACTCAAAGCAAAACTCATGAAGGCCCCGGTCTTAGCCTTCTTTGATCCAGTAAAGGAGACCAAAATTTCGACCGATGCCAGTCAGTCTGGCATTGGGGCAGTGCTCCTTCAATCAACACTCCATATGAACCAGCGGGATTTGTCTGCCAGGTTGACGCCCATGTGGATTTTGCGGCCTCCAATCTACCTGCCACAGATGAACGCCTCGTCCAAATTCGCCGCGAGACGCCGGCTGACCCCTTGCTACAGCGTGTCATGCGCCACCTAACAGACGGGTGGCTCAAGGGCCAATGTCCTCAGTTCTATAATGTCAGAGATGATCTGGCGGTAGTAGACGGGGTTCTTCTAAAACTGGACCGCTTTGTCATCCCGCATAGCATGCGCCAGCTTGTCCTGGAACAACTACACGAGGGCCACCTTGGCGTAGAAAGGTGCTGCCGACGGGCCCGAGAGGCAGTGTACTGGCCCGGCATTAATGAGGACACAGCCAACACAGTGCTCAACTGCCCCACTTGTCAGCGCTTCCAGCCGGCCCAACCATGTGAGACCCTACAGCCCCATGGGTTGGTCATGTCACCATGGACCAAGGTGGGCATCGACCTGTTCCACGCGCTGGGTAGAGACTATGTCCTGATCGTGGACTACTTTTCGAATTACCCGCAGGTGATACGGTTGCACGACATCACCTCGTCTGCAGTCATTCGTGCATGTAAAGAAACCTTTGCTCGACACGGCATCCCGCTCATGGTTATGTCGGGCAATTGCCCCTGCTTCGCCAGCCAGGAATGGTCCAACTTTGCCAGGCAGTACAATTTTGCCAATGTGACATCCAGTCCCCTGTACCCCCAATCTAACGGCAAAGCGGAGAAGGGAGTACATATAGTTAAACGGCTCCTATGCAAGGCTGCCGATGCTGGGTCCGATTTCTACCTTGCCTTGCTCGCCTATCGCTCCGCCCCATTGTCCACTGGCCTGTCACCAGCCCAGTTACTCATGGGTTATACCCTGAGGACGACGGTGCCGTCCATCCATGTCCCAGACCTCGACCATGTTCCGGTTCTTCGGCGGATGCAGCTGTCTCGTGCACAGCACAAGGCGGCTCATGACTCCCGTGCAGCTGATCTCCCAGCTCTGGTTCCAGATGACAACGTCCGCGTCAATCTTCCAGATGGTGGCTGGTCTGCAACCGCTGTTGTCCTTCGGCAGGTGGCCCCCTGCTCGTTCCTGGTTCGGCTACCGGATGGCTCTATACTGTGCCGCAATCGACACGCCCTTCGTCTCGTTCCACGCTCGCCACGTGATCCTCCACTGTCGCCTCGTCCTGCCACGGACTATGCAGAGCTCCCTGTCACTCTGCATCCCCCTGACTCTGACGCAGTCCAGCCCGCTCCTGAACCGGCGGTTCTCGACCCACCCTTGAGGCGGTCAACCTGAATTCGTCGCCCACCTCAGAGACTTAATTTATGAACTTTGTGGACTCATCGACTCTCTGAATTGTTTTGTTGCTTTGTTTGATCGTTTCCCTGGTTTGTATATAGTGTTGATCTCGTTATTCTTGTTGCATACTGCTTCTGTGCACCAGGCACCTTCCCATGTAAATAGCTTAGTTCTCATGTACGTAGTCCTGTAAATATGTCTTTGCACCCCACACGTAGTTAGGAACATTCTCACCATACATTATTTATTGCCACACACATACATTCTTTTATACAAGGGGGGATGTCATAATATACACCAGTATATCATGGTGTAGATACACACACACTGATGGACACACAGCGGGGCCAATCAACACACACAACACCGCAGCCAATCACCAGTTAGAGCACACTCACTCTAAAGACAGGGGGCATCAGAGTTCCCGCTCATTCGGGATGCAGCCTCCTAGAAGGACAGAGCTTACAGCTTACAGCACAGATCTTCACCATGTGCTGAGTGCATAGACTGGTTAGGACAGGCATAGGTCTTTAGTTTAATCTAACATCGTGTTAACCCACAGTGAAAGTATGTTCAACAGTTTCTAACTTAATAAAATAGTGTTGCACTATTTTAAGTGTTGGCGGCCTGTATGTGTTCCACGATCCAGAGCACCCAACACATCAACTCACTCTTGTCTAGATTTAATTTGTACCCCGAGAAAGACCCAAATACCCGAAGCAGCTCCAATATTCCTCCTATTGACACACTTGGTTCCAACACGTATAACAACAAGTCATCGGCATATAAGGACACCCGATGCTCTATTCCCCCCCCCCCCACTATCCCTTTCCATACCCCTGAACATCTTAACGCGATGGCCAATGGCCTAGTCCCACAGTGGAGAGAAAACGTATTTCGAGCTGATGTTATTTCTGCGGAGACTCGCCCTCGGCTCCTTATATAGTAGCTTTACCCAGTCCAAAAATCTTGGTCCAATCCCAAACCGCTCCAGAACTGCCATCAAGTACCCCCATTCTACCCGGTCAAACACTTTCTCGGCATCCAATGCCACAACCACCTCTGTTTCCTTCCCCTCCGCCGGTGCCATAACCACGTTTAATATCCTCCTAACGTTCAAAAAGAGCTGCCTCCCTCTCACAAACCCCGTCTGATCTTCACCTATCACTTTCGGGAGGTACTCATCCAGCCTACCCGCCAGTACCTTCGCCAATACTTTTGCGTCCACGTTTAAAAGTGATATGGGCCTATACGACCCACACTCCGTCGGATCCTTATCTTTTTGAAGCAACAGGGAAATCGATGCCTGCCCCAAGGTTTGTGGCAACACCCCTTCCCTATCGCCTCCTCAAACATCCCCACCTTCAGGGGTGCCAGCTTATCATTGAATTTTTTATAATAGTCCACCGGAAACCCCTCCGGCCCTGCCACCTTCCCCGACGGAATCTTCCCAATTGCATCTTTTATCTCCTGCTCCACTATCGCTCCCTCTATTATAGCCCTGCCCCCTCCCCTAACCTCGGGTACTCCAGCCCATCTAGAAATTCCTGCATCTCCCAGTCTCCCCCTGTACAACCTCTCATAGAATTCCTCAAAGGCACCTCAGCAATCCTAATGATGTCTTGGGGAACAGATTACTGGACAAGGGTGACACTCTGCAAACCTCTTTCAAAACCCTATTCCAAGTTAGTGTTTTACTCCTTCATCTCCTTGACATTGACTGCAGGTCTTTTGGCAGGCCTGCCAGTGCACCCAGAATTTCATCTGTATGCCACTATAGTCCTCATCTGAGTTCTCTGCAACTAGACTCATGTGCAGCTTTCCCTGTGACCTGGCACCTGCTCAAACCTTGTCCCCCTCTCTGGCTGCAGGCCACTCTTACCTGTGTCTCACCATAGACAAATCCTGCCTCTAAGCTAACTTCTAAAGTATGCACAGTCAGAATTCTGAAGCTGGTGGCTGTGAGTGTGAGAGCGAGCGACATTGTTTCTTCTCCATCATTGCTTTCTTCCTCTTCCACTACTGCCCATCCAGTTTGCAGTTTTGGGGTATCTGAAAAGAGAAAGGCATAGGGTTGTGGGGAGGGGAGGGGAGGGGAGGAGAGCAAGGGTTGCATGTTACAACATTTGCAGCTTGTAAGTTAGAGGAGATTGTAGGATGATGGTGTTGCCCTCAAACCTGGGTCAACTAACGCTGTGGACAAAGATACTCAAACTCTCTAATTATTGTACAAGTTTCATTTATTGTACTCTACCAAGTTACCATAAAATTTTCAAACTCTACTGCACAAACTTTAGTACACAAGGTATCAAATTTACATAATATCCAAATTCACGACTTGGACTCAGATACTACTTCTGGTGAGGCGAGGTGATCAGGCTCCCTCCCGATGAGCTTTGTTCTGATGAATCCGAATCCCAGACTCGGGGTCTTGCTGCTTCTTCTTCGGTGATTGGTCCCGGGTTACTATTCTAGAAGTCCCTTTGTCTCTCCACCTTATACAACATTGACCATGCTCTGTCACATACTCACAGGACAAGCATTAATCAATCACTGTCCTATAGTCACGAATGCTCAGCAGTCGTGACTCTCTCAGTGTCGTATTTCTTTCAGGAGCACAACACAGGGGTCTGTGTTCAATCACAGCAACAGCCATTGTCCAATCAGCTCCTGTACCTGTTCGTCATTGCAGATCCTCACAGCCTTGCTGCACCCATTGTCCTTGGCCAGTTACAGTTAGCTCTTTTAACCATCAGGCTTTGCTGATGTCTTCACTTTGCTGGTGCCTTTACGAAAACCCATCAGACTACGATGGGGTAGCGGAATATGAGACTCAGGTATGAGGGCACCATCGCCTGACATGGTTCCAGCCGTAGTTGGCCACAGCCAAGGCACAGTCACTCCAATTATGGCAAGCACTATCTCCTCCATGGGGGTAAAGACGTGAAGCTATGCCTGTCCCCTGCTAATTATGTACTGCAGTCACCAGTTATGAGCCAGGGAAATGTGTCAGTGTGTGATGCAATGTTTGGGTGGTGTGGCTATCATGATTTAACAGTGGCCGTGTGTACAAAATATGAGATCTGAGTGATGGTTGCAGCCAAGTGTGAGGTGAGGTTATGCAAGTTGTGTATTAGTTATGATAGACTTATGGTAGGTGAGTGATGGGTTGTGGTGGATTGAGCATTGTGTGAGGCTAGTGGTACAGTTGGTGGGACGCCATTTGAAGATACCTTCACTGATTTTGACCACTCCCGGAAGGTTACTGAACATTCTGCTGCACTGCCTCCAGGCCCTTGGGGTTAGACCCCTGTAATTGATCACCTGGGCTATCTAGTCCAACCACCATTGTAAAGTTTGTTTGGAGGAACTCCAAGATAGATCACCTTTCTGCTCCTCTCCACCTCCTGCATAAAGAAGTGTGTGTGTGTCTGCAGCAAAGCAATGGGCATCAGATAATCCTGCATCACAATGCCTCTGCCCATATTGAGCCTTATTCATTTTCACAACCATAAAGTCTTCCATAGTCAAACCAAATTTTTCAAGTTATCCAACACTGACAGTAAGATGAAGAATATCGAGCAGGCAAATGGCCAAACTCTTACTGCAAGACAAAGTGGTTTTGAGTGCCCAGCAGTTTTCTGGTTTTTGCTCTTTAGCAGGAGATGGAAGGCCCCAACTCCAGTGGCCAAACTCACAGTTGCAGGCAGCTGAAGCCTGATTCCTGGTGCAAGGCCCTGCCATGAGTTGGGCCTGCATTAGAAATTGCCTGGCCCACCAAATTCAAGCAGTCTGGGCAAATGGATCACATTGGATTCACTCTACCACCGCAGCTACATTCGTGGCTGGGTGCCCCTGCAGAAGGAGCACGCGGTGTCCATGGACACCATTGAGGTCTTCTGTGCCCGCTGAGTACCACAGGGACTGGGATGCTTTATTAACCCTTTTAATCACCGTGGTAGTATGTATTGGGGGTCATGTGGGACTGGAAGCCCTAATGTCATTGGCTGACAGATCCCGGGTCCTGGTTGGC
The DNA here is from genome assembly GCF_047496885.1 of Scyliorhinus torazame. Taxonomy (NCBI): domain Eukaryota; kingdom Metazoa; phylum Chordata; class Chondrichthyes; order Carcharhiniformes; family Scyliorhinidae; genus Scyliorhinus; species Scyliorhinus torazame. The sequence continues at coordinate 151,449,616 of NC_092717.1, read as the reverse complement.
CGTTGACCTCAAGCTCCGCCCTGAAGGCGGAGTATAAGAAGCCGGAGTCTTCCCCCGCAGGCCAGTTTACTATCGAGCTGCGGGGGAACAGACACGCTTAATAAAGCCTCATCGACTTCACTCTATTCGTCTCATGGAGTCTTTGTGCGCTACAATTTATTAAGCGTGCCTAAAAAGGGCTATGGAGCTCAGGATCATTCCAGAATGCCTGAGGATCAGCCCCCACGCAGTGAACGCGGCAGCAGCCTTCAAAGACTGGCAGACTTGCTTCGAGGCCTACCTCAGAACGACCACCGGCCGAGTCTCAGACGAACAAAAACTGCAGGTCCTGCACTCGAGGGTGAGCACGGAGATTTTCACCCTCATTGAAGACACCGACGATTTCCAGACGGCGTTCGCAGCACTCAGAAGTCTCTACGTTCGCCCAGTTAACCAAATCTACGCTCGCTACCAGCTCGCGACGAGGCGGCAAGCTCCCGGAGAATCGATGGACGAGTTCTACGCCGCGCTGCTGATTTTGGGACGAGCCTGCAGCTGCCCGTCGGTGAACGCAAACGAACACACGGACATGTTAATGCGCGATGCTTTTGTGGCAGGTATGCAATCCTCCCAAATCCGCCAAAGACTTCCAGAAAAAGAGTCGCTAGGACTCTCAGAGGCACGGGCCCTAGCAGCCTCCCTAGACGTGGCCGCGCATAATACCCGCGCCTACGGCCCCGACCGCGCGGCAGGCCATTGGGCCCCGTACGTACCCGTCGCGGCAAACCCCCTACCCCCCCCCCCCCCCGGACACCCCACAGGCTTGCGCGGTCCAAACACCGAGTCGCACCGGGGGCGCCCGCTGTTATTTCTGCGGCCAGGCGAAACACCCCCGACAGCGCTGTCCGGCCCGTGCAGCCATCTGCAAAAGCTGCGGGAAAAAGGGCCATTATGCGGTTGTGTGCCGGTCCCACGAGGTCACCGCCGTTCCGGGAGCACAGGGAGCCCTGCAAGCAGTCTATGCGCCCCAACCCCCCCAGCACGCCATGTACGACCCGCAGGCGCAGCCGCTCTGGGTCCCGACCACCGCGGTCCCGGGAGAACTGGGAGCCCTGCACGCCGCCTACGCTCCCCAACCCCCCTCCCCACAGCCCATGTATGACCCGCCGGCGGCGCTACCGCTTTGGGTCCCGGCCAACATTCTCCACGGAGAGGAGGGAGTTTTTCGCGTCCCTAACGCCACCCTAACCCCCGTCCCGGGCCCCACGCCTGACCCGCCGGCGCCACCTACTTGGACCCCGACCACCGCTGTCCCCGGTGAGGGAGCTCCGCGCGGTCCTTGCGCTCGCGGCCCCACGCCTGACCCGCCGGCGCCGCCGACTTGGGCCCCGACCACCGCTGTCCCCGGTGAGGGAGCTCCGCGCGGTCCTAGCGCTCGCGGTCCTAGTACTCGCGGTGAGGGAGCTCCGCGCGGTCCTAGCGCTCGCGGTCCTAGCGCTCCCCAGCCCCCCCAGCACACCATGTGCGACCCGCAGACGCCGCCATTTTGGGTCCCGACCACCACGAGGGGAGGAGGGGCGCCGATGTGCGACCCGCAGACGCCGCCATTTTGGGTCCCGACCACCACGAGGGGAGGAGGGGCGCCGCCATCTTGGACCGCCCCAGACCTGTACGACGCATGGGGGCGGCCATTTTGTCCACCCCCGCCGCCATCTTGTGACCCCCCAGCCACGTGCGATGTATGGGGGCGGCCATTTTGTTCATCCCCGACGCCATCTTGGACGGCAACAACGGACCCCACTCCACTACTACAACCACGGCTCGCTTCGATTACGCTCGATCAGGCTCGGCCCCGGACACTCCAGACGACGACGACAACGGTCCTAATAAACGGCCACGAGACGCCAAGCCTAGTCGACTCCGGGAGCACAGAAAGCTTTATACACCCCGACACGGTAAGACGCTGTTCCTTGACCACCTATCCCAGCGCACAAAATATTTGCCTAGCTGCAGGATCCCACTCCGTACAGATCCAGGGATTCTGCATAGTTACCCTTACGGTGCAGGGGAGGGAGTTCAAAAACTACAAACTTAACGTCCTTCCCCAACTCTGTGCCCCCACCTTGCTGGGATTAGATTTCCAATGTAATCTACAGAGCCTTACGTTCAAATTCGGCGGCCCCATACCCCCACTCACTATCTGCGGCCTCGTAACCCTCAAAGTGCAACCCCCGTCCTTGTTTGCGAACCCCACCCCGGATTGCAAACCCGTCGCCACTAGGAGCAGACGGTACAGCGCCCAGGACCGGACCTTCATTCGGTCCGAAGTCCAGCGGCTACTAAAGGAGGGCATAATCCAGGCCAGCAATAGTCCCTGGAGAGCGCAGGTGGTAGTAGTGAAGACAGGGGAGAAACAAAGGATGGTCATTGACTATAGCCAGACCATCAACAGGTACACACAACTAGACGCGTACCCTCTCCCCCGCATATCCGACATGGTCAATCGGTTTGCCCAGTATAAAGTCTTCTCCACCGTGGACCTCAAGTCCGCCTACCATCAGCTCCCCATCCGCCCAAGTGACCGCAAGTACACAGCCTTCGAGGCAGACGGGCGATTATACCATTTCCTACGGGTCCCTTTTGGCGTCACAAACGGGGTCTCGGTCTTCCAACGGGAGATGGACCGAATGGTTGATCAACATGGGTTGCGGGCCATGTTCCCGTATCTCGACAATGTAACCATCTGCGGCCACGATCAGCAGGACCACGACGCCAACCTCCAGAAATTCCTCCAGACCGCCAAAGCCTTGAACCTCACGTACAACGAGGACAAGTGCGTTTTTAGCACCGACCGGCTAGCCATTCTGGGCTACATAGTACGCAATGGGATAATAGGCCCCGACCCCGAACGTATGCGCGCACTCATGGAATTTCCCCTCCCGCACTGCCCAAAAGCCCTGAAACGCTGCTTGGGGTTCTTTTCGTACTACGCCCAGTGGGTCCCCCAGTACGCAGACAAGGCCCGCCCCCTAATACAGACCACGACCTTCCCTGGCTTGCCAGGCCTTCAGCCGCATCAAAGCGGATATCGCAAACGCCACGATGCGCGCCATCGACGAGTCCCTCCCCTTCCAGGTCGAGAGCGACGCCTCCGACGTAGCTCTAGCGGCCACCCTTAACCAAGCGGGCAGACCCGTGGCCTTTTTCTCCCGGACCCTCCACGCCTCAGAAATCCACCACTCCTCAGTGGAAAAGGAAGCCCAAGCCATAGTGGAAGCTGTGCGACATTGGAGGCATTACCTGGCCGGCAGGAGATTCACTCTCCTCACCGACCAACGGTCGGTAACCTTCATGTTCGATAATGCACTGCGGGGTGGAGGATCGAGCTCTCCACCTTCAACTACGAGATCTTGTATCGTCCCGGAAAGCTGAACGAGCCGTCCGATGCCCTATCCCGCGGCACATGTGCCAACGCACAAATTAACCGCCTCCAAACCCTCCACGAGGACCTCTGCCACCCGGGGGTCACTCGGTTTTACCACTTCATCAAGTCCCGCAATCTCCCATACTCCTTAGAGGAGGTCCGTACAGTCACAAGGGACTGTCACATCTGCGCGGAATGCAAGCCGCATTTTTTCAGGCCAGATGGAGCGCACCTGATTAAGGCTTCCCACCCCTTCGAGCGCCTTAGTCTCGATTTCAAAGGGCCCCTCCCCTCCACCGACCGCAACGCATATTTTCTTAACGTAGTGGACGAATACTCCCGCTTCCCTTTTGCCATCCCCTGTTCTGACATGACCGCGGCCACAATCATTAAAGCCCTGAACAGCATCTTCACACTGTTCGGTTACCCCGCATACGTCCACAGCGACAGGGGGTCCTCTTTCATGAGTGACGAGCTGCGCCAGTTCCTGCTCAGCAAGGGCATAGCCTCAAGCAGGACGACCAGCTACAACCCCCGGGGGAACGGGCAAGTAGAAAGGGAGAACGGCACGGTCTGGAAGGCCGTCCTACTGGCCCTACGGTCCAGGGATCTCCCAGTTTCACGGTGGCAGGAGGTCCTCCCGGACGCTCTCCATTCCATCCGGTCGTTATTATGTACGAGCACTAATCAAACGCCTCACGAGCGTCTCCTTGTCTTCCCTAGGAGGTCCTCCTCTGGAACGTCGCTGCCGACCTGGCTGGCGGCCCCAGGATCCATCCTGCTCCGAAAGCATGTGCGGGCACGTAAGGCGGACCCGTTGGTCGAAAGGGTTCACCTCCTCCACGCAAACCCCCAGTACACCTACGTGGAGTACCCCGACGGCCGACAGGACACGGTCTCCCTGCGGGATCTGGCGCCCGCCGGCAACACGCACACCCCCCCGACACCATCAACCCAACCCCCCCCCCCTTCCTGCCACCGCCGCACCCCGCGACCGCCCCCTTCCCAGGAGGATCGGTCCCCCTCCCCTTTGCACCAACAGCTGAAACCGTACGGCTCCTGGAGGCGACAACACTGGTACAAGCACCACCACCACCGCCGGGGCCGAGGCGATCGACACGGACGACCAGACCGCCCGACCGACTCGTGGCGTCGATGTAAAACAAATATGGACTGTTCACAAGAACATTTTGCTTTTCTTCCTATACCCTCTGTAAATAGTTGCAACAGGACAAAATTGTCCAATACTGTATTGCCGTATTAGAACATAGAACATAGAACAATACAGCGCAGTACAGGCCCTTCGGCCCACGATGTTGCACCGAAACAAAAGCCATCTAACCTACACTATACCATTATCACCAATATGTTTATCCAATAAACTTTTAAATGCCCTTAATGTTGCCATGTGAATGTTTTATCCTCCCAGGACCAGCCCTGTAAACCCTTACCACCATACGAAGCATCACACCGCCGGGTTCATTTTTAACAAGGGGTGAATGTGGTAGTATGTATTGGGGGTCATGTGGGACTGGAAGCCCTAATGTCATTGGCTGACAGATCCCGGGTCCTGGTTGGCCGTTGACCTCAAGCTCCGCCCTGAAGGCGGAGTATAAGAAGCTGGAGTCTTCCCCCGCAGGCCAGTTTACTATCGAGCTGCGGGGGAACAGACACGCTTAATAAAGCCTCATCGACTTCACTTTATTCGTCTCATGGAGTCTTTGTGCGCTACAATCACATTTTAGTTTGATGTTTTAAGTTTCATTTGTGGTGTGTTTTAAGGCAGTATCCCTTTAAGGGGCTGGTCTTTTAATTTGTCCCTCAATTTATTTAATTTAGTTTATTTGGTTCAATCAAAATAGTTGGATTCACTCTGTGGTAGTATGTATTGGGGGTCATGTGGGACTGGAAGCCCTAATGTCATTGGCTGACAGATCCCGGGTCCTGGTTGGCCGTTGACCTCTAGCTCCGCCCTGAAGGCGGAGTATAAGAAGCCGGAGTCTTCCCCCGCAGGCCAGTTTACTATCGAGCTGCGGGGGAACAGACACGCTTAATAAAGCCTCATTGACTTCACTCTATTCGTCTCACGGAGTCTTTGTGCGCTACACACTCTACCTGGATAAGGACAGGAAAATTATTATTGGGGTCAGTCAATGAATCACTAATTAGCAGAATTAGTTTTTCTCTTAATTACTTTATGAAAGGCTGTTCATAATTTTGAATAGCTCTAGTAGATCTCTTCTTAACTTTCTCTATTCTAGAGAATAGAGTCCCAATTTTTTTGATGCATCCTATTGCAATCTTAATTCTTATTCCTGGAATTAATACTGCAGAGGTTTCCAATACTGTTTGAAGAGGAAAATAAAGCCTGGTGGATATAAGAGCAAAGGATTATTACTGATTTCATGATGCAGCAGCTGTGAGTGCATTGTTCTAGATTTTCTGTATCATGTAATGCATTTTAATACATCATTGAAATAATCCTTATCTGGCATACATTTTACAAATCTGCCCTGTAACCAGTTAACCCAGCAATTAATATCCTGTTTCCCTTCAAACAAAGCTTCTCCGCAGATGAAAATTCTGGCCCAGGCTGTCAGTGGATTGACCCAAGCCTGACGAGGCACACCGTATGACTAACGTGAACTATAATGGAAATTAAATTACTATCTGAGAAATGTATACTGTCAACTGAATTCATCAGGAATGTTGAATATAATAAAAAGTTAATTATTTTCCCATAATCTTTTTTTTAATCCAATTTTTTATTTTCCCACTTTTCCTTAATGCATATTCTTTGCTGATGTAGTTTTCCATTCAGCAATCCTGCTCAATTAACCTTCATTATTTCAATCGTAAGCTTCAAACTGAAGGGCAATGATTGAAGCAATCAGGACAAATGCATCTGACCTGTCCACAGCTGACATCTACAATCATGCACCTTCCAACATGGGTTGCTGAACAGTAATCATGAGTGAGCAGCAGGCCAATTCGCCCCACTTTAATCTATTTCAGCAAAGCAGCCACAATAGGGAAAGAGCTTTACATCGAGCAGCCCTTGGGCAGAATTCTCCGTTCCGGAGTCCCAAGTGCTCCCGCCAGTGGGAAAACCAGAGCGATTTTTAAACAGCGCTTCCAGCTCTTCCTCGAAGCCACGGACAGGGAGAACGCCTCGGTCACCAGGAAGATTGCTCTGCTCCTCTCCACGGCCGGGCAACACGCCATCCACATCTTCAACTCCCTCATATTCGCAGACGACGAGGACAAGACAAAGTACAAGACTGTTCTCCTCAAATTCGATACCCACTTCAGCATAGAGGTCAATGAAAGCTTCGAAAGATACCTGTTCCAGCAGTGCTTGCAGGGTAAGGACGAGCCTTTCCAATCCTTTTTAACACACCTCCGCATCCTTGCGCAGTCCTGTGGCTACGGGCCCACCTCCGACTCCATGATACGCGACCAGATCGTATTTGGTGTTCTGTCGGACCCCCTGCGTCAGCAGCTCCTCAAAATTAACCAACTCACCCTAGCGACTGCCATCGAGACCGGTGTCCTGCATGAAAATGCCACCACCCGGTACTCCCACATACAGGCGGCTGAAAAGGCACGGCAAGATCCCCACGAGGCGGAACGGGTCCAAACAATTGAACACCTCCAAGGCTGCAGCCTGGATGAGGGCGGCCATTTCGCGCGCTTTTCGCGACCTCCCGCGCTTGTACGCGCCAAACAAGGGGACGGTGACGTGGAGGAACGTGATGCACAGGCGCGCACCATGCAGGACCGCACCGCGCATGCGCGATGGCCAACGAGCGTACTGACGTCACGATGTGCGGCAACTGTGGCTCCGCCCATTTAAAGCGGCAACGTCCTGCAAAATCGCGACAATGCCTACGATGTGGCAGACTTGGCCACTATTCTGCCTGCTGTCGAGCAGCTCAGCCTGCGAATTCGCATCGCTTCAGCCAGCCTCGTAGGAACGGTCGGGCAATTCAACCCACGTTCATCGAGTCCGATTCCGACTTCCCGCAGATCAGTGACACCGAAGACCCGAGGGAGCCTTTTCGAGTCGCTGTTATAACAAGGAACAGGCTGTCCCCGAATCAAAACCACCAGCCGCTGTCGGTGCACAGCATTGATCCAGACGACGTGTGGTGTGCCACCCTGACGGCCAACCGATCCCAGATACGATTCCGCCTGGACACTGGTGCTTCCGCTAATCTCCTAGCGTGGTCAGACTTTCAGACCCTTGGAGTTAAATTAACCATTCTTCCGTCGACCTGCCAACTAGTGGACTACAATGGCAACGGCATTACGGCTACCGGTTCATGCCAACTCGAAATGACGCACAACTCGAATGGCGAAAAGCCATCCTTCCCTTCGAGATCGTGGGCTCCTCGAAGGACTCTCTGCTAGGCGCACAGGCATGCAAACTCCTAAACCTCGTTCAACGAGTACACTCTCTCTCTCCAGAGGACACGTCTGCCTTCCAGGATGCGGACTTCAGGGCGCAACTCAATTCCATCATCGACCAGCACCGCGATGTTTTCGAAGGCATGGGCACGCTTCCATGCACTTACAAAATCCTGTTCAACCAAGACGCCACGCCTGTGGTGCATGCACCTCGCAGAGTCCCAGCACCCCTCAAGGACCGCCTCAAGCAGCAGCTGCAGGATCTCCAGGACCAAGGATTGCTCTCCAGAGTGACAGAACCAACCGACTGGGTCAGTTCCATGGTGTGCGTAAAGAGGCCTTCCGGCGAGCTCCGGATCTGCATTGACCCAAAGGATCTGAATCGCAACATAATGAGGGAGCATTACCCTATCCCCAAGCATGAGGAGATCACGTGCGAGATGGCTCGGGCCAACATCTTCACCAAACTTGATGCCTCGAAAGGATTCTGGCAAATTCAACCAGACAGGTCCAGCAGAAAGCTGAGTACCTTTAATACCCCGTTTGGCAGATACTGCTACAAGAGGATGCCGTTTGGGATTATATCGGCATCAGAAGTATTCCACCAGATCATGGAGCAAATGATGGAGGGATTGAGGGTGTGCGCGTCTATGTTGACGACATCATCATTTGGTCCACCAAATGCAGGAGCATATCAGTCGCCTCCAGCGCGTTTTCAAACAAATACGGGACCAAGGCCTTCGCCTCAACAGAGCCAAATGTTCCTTCAGCCAGACGGAACTCAAGTTCCTAGGGGACCACATCTCCCGGTTGGGTGTGTGGCCGGATGCGGACAAGGTGGCAGCCATCACGGCCATGCAGAAGCCAGCGGATAAGAAGGCGGTCCTCCGATTTTTGGGCATGGTCAACTTCCTGGGGAAGTTCATCCCCAACCTCGCCTCCCATACCAAAGCTCTCCTGAACCTGGTCAGGAAGATGACAGACTGCCAATGGCTTCCTGCCCACGAGCGTGAATGGGAGGAGCTTAAGACCAAGCTTACCACGGCCCAGGTATTGGCATTTTTTGATCCCACGAAGGAAACAAAAATTTCAACGGATACCAGCCAATCCGGCATTGGGGCGGTGCTCCTGCAACGCGATGAGGCCTCATCATGGGCCCCCGTTGCATATGCATCACGTGCCATGACCCCCACGGAACAGCGCTACGCGCAGATCGAAAAGGAATGCCTGGGCCTGTTGACTGGGATCGACAAATTTCATGATTACGTGTACGACCTCCCCCAATTCACTGTCAAGACCGACCATCGCCCGCTGGTCAACATTATACAAAAAGACCTGAATGATATGACCCCTCGCCTCCAGCGCATTCTGCTTAAACTCCGGCGGTACGATTTCCAGCTCCTATACACCCCGAGCAAGGACCTGATCATAGCCGACGCTCTGTCCAGGGCAGTCAACACGCAGTGTGACCCAGAGGGGTTCGTCTGCCAGGTTGACGCCCATGTGGCCTTCATGGCCTCCAATCTGCCGGCCACAGATTAACGCCTTATCCACATTCGCCGCGAGACTGTGGCTGACACCCTACTACAACGTGTCATGCGCCACATGACGGACGGGTGGCTCAAGGGCCAATGCCCGCAGTTCTACAATATCAGAGACGATCTGGCAGTATGGTGTCCTCCTGAAGCTGGACCGCATTGTTATCCTGCACAGCATGCGCCAGCTCGTCTTGGAACAGCTACATGAGGGCCATCTTGGCGTGGAGAAGTGCCGACGGAGGGCCCGAGAGGCTGTGTACTGGCCCAGCAACAATGAGGACATCGCCAACACAGTGCTCAACTGCCCCACCTGTCAGCGGCTCCAGCCGGCCCAACCACGTGAGACCCTACAGCCCCATGAGTTGGTCATGTCCCCTTGGTCTAAGGTAAGCGTTGACCTGTTCAATGCGCTCGGCGGGGACTATGTTCTGATTGTAGACTATTTTTCGAACTACCCGGAGGTTGTACGCCTGCACGACATCACATCATCGGCGGTCATCCCTGCCTGCAAAGAGACCTTTGCTCGTCACGGCATCCCACTCACTGTGATGTCGGACAATGGCTCCTGCTTCGCGAGCCAGGAATGGTCCAACTTTGCCAGCAGGTACAACTTTGTGCATGTGACATCCAAACTTCTACCTCGCCTTGCTGGCCTATCGTTCAGCCCCACTCTCCATGGGCCTGTCGCCAGCCCAGCTGCTCATGGGTCGCACCCTCAGGACCACGGTGCCGTCCATTCATGTCCCAGACCTCGACCACGTCCCGGTCCTTCAGCAGATGCAATAGTCTCATGCACAACACAAGGCGGCGCAGGACACTTGGGCGACTGGTCTCCCTGCTCTGGCGCCGGATGACAACGTCCGCATCCATCTTCCGGAGGGTGGCTGGTCTGCAACTGCTGTGGTTCTTCGGCAGGTGTCTCCCCCCGCCCCCCCCCCCCGTTCCTGGTTCGTCTGCCAGATGGTTCCATTCGCCACCGCAATCGGCGTGCTCTTCATCTCGTTCCACGCTCGCTACATGATCCTCCACCGGTGCCACGCCCTCCTGTTGTCCCCAACCTGGACTATGTGGAAATTCCGAATACTCTGCATTCTCCTCTTTGCCGTGGCCCAGCCCGTTCCTCAGCTGATAGCTCCTGACCCACCCTTGAGGCGGTCAACCAGAATTCATCACCCACCTCAGAGACTTGACTTATGAGTTTTACAATGTTGGACTCTTTGATCTGCTCTGTTATCCTGTTTCATCGTATATTCATTGTCTATAATATTCATTTCATTATTGGTGTGACACCCTATTTCTCTGGACCAGGCACCTTCCCGTGTAGATTAGCCTCATGTACATAGTCATGTAAATAACATGCACACTCATAGTCCAGTACATTCATTACACAATATTTATTGTCACGGAGGCACTTGTTCTTTATATAAAAGGGGGGATGTCATAATATACACCAGTATATTATGGTGCAGACACACACACACACTGGACATGCAGTAGGACCAATCAGCATACACAACACCGCAGCCAATCACCAGTGAGAGCACACGCACTATAAAGACAGGGGACAGGAGTTCCCGCTCATTCTAGTAGCAGCCAGCTCGGAGCACAGAGCTCACAGCCTGCAACACAGACATTCACCAGTGCTGAGTGCATCACCTGGTTAGGACTAAGCAAGGGTTAAAGCTGGTATTGCATTGACTTCCGGGTGCGGCGATGACCAGCTGAGTCGCACGTTTCGGCACCTCCCGTTGGAACGGACTTTTGGGCTCTTATTAGGAGCCCCAACGGCAATTTTTGACGGCTAAAACCATTGTGCGGTGAAATAGAAGGGAATCCCCCCGGATATATATGGAGAAAGGAGAGAGTAGTGGCTGGATTGCAGAGGATCCTCAGGAGCAGCGGCAAGGAAGGGAAGCACGAAGCAAGATGGCGGCGGAAGGAGGCCGTTCGGTGTGGGGCCCAGAACAGCAAGAGTTCCTGCGGCGCTGTGTGGAGGAGCTGAAGAAGGAGGTGTTGTCCCCAATGCTACAGGCGATTGAAGGGCTAAAGGAGGCACAGAAGACCCAGGAGTTGGAGCTTCGTGATGTGAAGGCAAAGGCTGCCGAGAATGAGGATGAAATACAGGGCCTGGTGGTGAAGACAGAGACGCACGAGGCACTGCATAAAAGGTGTGTAGAGAGGCTGGAAGCCCTGGAGAATAACTCGAGGAGGAAGAACTTAAGAGTTTTGGGTCTTCCCGAAGGTGCAGAGGGGGCGGACGTCGGGGCATATGTGAGCACATTGCTTCACTCGTTAATGGGACCGGAGGCCCTGACGGGCCCCTTGGAAGTGGAGGGAGCATATCGAGTCCTTGCGCGAAGACCAAAGGCAGGAGAAATACCTCGAGCCATAGTGGTGAGGTTTCACCGCTATAAGGACAGGGAGATGGTCCTGAGATGGGCGAAAAAGACACGGAGCTACAGGTGGGAGAATGCGGTGATCCGCGTCTACCAGGATTGGAGTGCGGAGGTGGCGAGAAGGAGGGCGAGTTTCAATCGGGCCAAGGCGGTGCTACATAGAAAGAAAGTTAAATTTGGAATGCTGCAGCCAGCGAGACTGTGGGTTACACACCAAGGGAAACATCACTACTTCGAGACGGCAGAAGAGGCGTGGACATTTATTGTAGAGGAGAAGTTGGACTAGACTAGAGAGAGAAAGAGTTTCTGTAATAAAGTAGTGGGGGGACTGTATGGGACGGGGAAGGGGGGGAAAATTTTCTCTATTCCCCTCGTTGGGGGGGGGGGGGGGGGGGTATGGGGAACTGCGGGCGCCGGTGGGGAAGGAGAGGGGGAAGGAGAGAGGGAGCAGTGCCATTAGGGGCGGGGCCGAGTGGGAAACGCGGGCTTTGTTCCCGCGCTATGGTAATTGCGGCGGGAAAGGGAGCGCAGGAAGGAGGGGGCCTTACACAATGGGGGGCCAAGGATAAACGGGGGAAGCCGAGGTCAGCCAGAGTTTGCTGACTTCTGGGAGCAACATGGGGGGAGCAATTGCGCTAGAAAGGGATCTAGCGGAGGGGGGGGGGGTTAACTGGGTTGCTGCTGCTAAGCGAAAGGGGGAGCTGTTATGGGGCGGGGTGGTCGGGACGGGAGGACACCGTCGGGTGGACAAACGGGAGCGTGGGAACCGGGTGAGGAGCTGGTCTAAAAAAGGGGATGGATAGTCGACAGGGGGGGGGGTAAAGAGCCCCCCGACCCGGTTGATCACGTGGAATGTGAGAGGGCTGAATGGGCCGATTAAGAGGGCAAGGGTACTCGCGCACCTAAAGAAATTAAAGGCAGATGTGGTCATGCTACAGGAGACGCATCTGAAACTGGCGGATCAGGTCAGATTACGTAAAGGATGGGTGGGACAGGTATTTCATTCGGGCTTGGATGCGAAAAATAGAGGGGTGGCTATATTAGTGGGGAAACGGGTAGTGTTTGAGGCGAGGACCATAGTAGCGGACAGTGGGGGTAGATACGTGATGGTGAGTGGCAGATTACAAGGGGAAGCGGTGGTTCTGGTGAACGTATATGCCCCGAACTGGGATGATGCAAACTTCATGAAGCGTATGCTGGGGCGTATCCCGGACCTGGAGGCGGGAAAGTTGGTAATGGGGGGAGATTTCAACACGGTGCAGGATCCAGGGCTGGACCGGTCCCGGTCTAGGACCGGGAGGAGGCCGGCAGCAGCCAAGGTGCTTAAGGACTTCATGGAGCAGATGGGAGGAGTAGACCCCTGGAGATTCACTAGGCCCAGGAGTAGGGAGTTTTCCTTCTTCTCTCATGTCCACAAGGTGTATTCTCGGATAGACTTCTTTGTCCTGGGAAGGGCACTGATCCCGAAGGTGACAGGGACGGAGTATTCATAGCCATCTCGGACCATGCCCCACATTGGGTAGATCTGGTAGTAGGAGAGGAAAAGGAACGGCACCCACTCTGGAGATTAGATATGGGACTGTTGGCGGATGAGGGGGTGTGTGTAAGAGTGAGGGGATGTATCGAAAGGTACCTGGAGATTAACGATGATGGAGAGGTTCAGGTGGGAGTGGTCTGGGAGGCACTGAAGGCGGTGGTCAGAGGGGAACTGATTTCCATAAAGGCCCATAAGGGGAAACAAGAGAGTAAAGAGAGGGAGCGATTGTTGAGAGAAATTTTGAGGGTGGATAGGCAGTATGCAGAGGCTCCGGATGAGGGACTGTACAGGGAAAGACGAAGGTTGCATACGGAATTTAACTTGCTGACCACGGGCAGGGCAGAGGCACAATGGAGGAAGGCACAGGGAGTACAGTATGAGTACGGAGAGAAGGCGAGCCGGTTACTGGCCCAACAATTGAGGAAGAGAGGGGCGGCGAGGGAGATAGGTGGGGTGAGGGACGAGGAGGGTGAGATAGAACGGGGAGCAGAGAGGGTGAACGGGGTGTTTAAGGCATTTTATGAGAGGCTGTATAAGGCTCAACCCCCGGAAGGGAAGGAGGGAATGATGCACTTCCTGGATCAGCTGGAATTCCCGAAGGTGGAGGAGCAGGAGAGGACAGGATTGGGAGCACAGATTGAGGTGGAGGAGGTGGTAAAAGGGATTGGGAGCATGCAGGCAGGGAAGGCCCCGGGACCAGGTGGGTTCCCGGTGGAATTTTATAGGAAATACATGGACCTACTAGCCCTGCTTCTGACGAGAACCTTTAACGAGGCCAGGGAAAGGGTGACGTTGCCCCCGACGATGTCGGAGGCGACAATATCGTTGCTCCTGAAGAGGGACAAAGACCCGCTGCAGTGCGGGTCTTACAGGCCTATCTCCCTTCTGAATGTAGATGCCAAGCTCTTGGCCAAGGTGATGGCGACGAGGATAGAGGATTATGTCCCAGGGGTGGTTCACGAGGATCAAATTGGGTTTGTTAAGGGGAGACAGTTGAACACTAATATACGGAGGCTGCTAGGTGTGATGATGATGTCCCCGCCGGAGGGAGACGCTGAGAAAGCATTTGATAGAGTGGAGTGGGATTACCTGTGGGAAGTGTTGAGGAGATTTGGATTTGGAGAGGGGTTCATTGGGTGGGTTCAGCTTTTATATAGGGTCCCGGTGGCAAGTGTGATCACAAACAGGCAGAGATCTGACTACTTCCGTCTATATAGCGGGACAAGACAGGGGTGTCCCCTGTCCCAGGTACTGTTTGCGTTGGCAATTGAGCCACTGACCAGAGCGCTGAGGGGCTCTAGGAAGTGGAGGGGAGTACTTAGGGGAGGAGAAGAGCACTGGGTGTCATTATACGCGGATGATTTGTTGTTGTATGTCGCGGACCCAGTGGAGGGGATGCCCGAGATAATGCAGACACTCGGAGTTTGGGGAATTTTCGGGATATAAACTGAATATGGGGAAGAGTGAGCTGTTTGTGATGCACCCTGGGGAACAGAGCAGGGGAATAGATGATTTGCCACTGAGGAGAGTAACAAGGGATTTTCGGTACCTAGGGATCCAGATAGCCAGGAACTGGGGAACCTTGCATAAGCTTAATTTAGGAAGATTGGTGGAGCAGATGGAAGAGGATTTTAGGAGATGGGACATGGTGCCCCTGTCACTGGCGGGTAGGGTGCAGGCGGTCAAAACGGTGGTCCTTCCGCGATTTCTTTTTGTGTTCCAGTGCCTCCCTGTGATGATTACCAAGGCTTTTTTCAAAAAAGTGGATGAGCGTTATGAGCTTTGCGTGGGCTGGGAAGACCCCAAGAGTGAAGAGGGGGTTTCTGCAGCGTAGCAGGGATAGGGGGGGACTGGCACTGCCGAGCTTAAGTGACTATTATTGGGCCACCAATATATCAATGGTATGCAAGTGGATGGGGGAAGGGGAGGGAGCGGCGTGGAAAAGACTAGAGATGGCGTCCTGTAGGGGAACCTGCCTGCAAGCATGAGCGACGGCGCCTTTACCGTTCTCCCCGAAAAAGTACACAAGTCCAGTGGTGGTGGCAACACTGAAAATTTGGGGGCAGTGGAGACAGCATAAGGGAGTGACGGGTGCCTCGGGGAGGTCCCCGATAAGGAACAACCATAGGTTTGTCCCGGGGAAGATAGATGGGGGATTTAAAGTCTGGCAGAGAGCAGGGATTGTGCAATTGAGGGATTTGTTCCTAGATGGGACGTTTGCGAGTCTGGGAGCACTGATGGAAAAATATGGGTTGCCACCGGGGAATGCATTTCGGTATATGCAACTGAGGGCTTTTGCGAGGCAACAGGTGAGGGAATTTCCGCAGCTCCCGGCGCAAGATTCAGGACAAGGTGATTTCGGGGGCATGGGGGGGGGATGGTAGGGTGTCAGATGTATACAGGGAAATGAGAGACGAGGGGGAGATCATGGTGGATGAGCTGAAGGGAAAATGGAAAGACGAGCTGGGGGAAGAGATCGAGGAGGGGCTGTGGGCAGATGCTCTAAGTAGGGTAAACTCTTCGTCCTCATGCGCCAGGCTCAGCCTGATACAATTCAAGGTTCTACATAGGGCACATATGACTGGAGAAAGGTTAAGTAGATTTTTTGGAGTGGAGGACAGGTGCGGGAGATGAGCGGGAAGCCCAGCGAACCACACCCACATGTTTTGGTCATGCCCGGCACTACAGGGGTTCTGGGTGGGGGTGGCAAATGTGCTTTCAAAGGTGGTGGGGGTCCGGGTCGAGCCAGGCTGGGGGTTGGCTATATTCGGGGTTGCAGAAGAGCCGGGAGTGCAGGAGGCGAGAGAGGCTGATGTTTTGGCCTTTGCGTCCCTAGTAGCCCGGCGAAGGATATTGCTTATGTGGAAGGAAGCTAAGCCCCCGGGCGTGGAGGCCTGGATAAACGACATGGCAGGGATTATAAAATTGGAGCGGATAAAGTACGCACTAAGAGGTTCGGCTCAAGGGTTCACCAGGTGGCGGCAACCGTTCCTTGACTACCTCACAGAATGATAAGGGAAATGGGGAAGGTAGCAGCAGCAACCTGGGGGGGAGGGGAGGGACAACGCGGGCCCTCAGGGGTTTCCTATAGTTGTTTGTATATTAGCTATTTATACTGGCGTGTGGGACATCATTGTTCTGGAGAGTTATTTTGTTGTTGGCAGTTGCCGTTTAGTTAATATATTATTTATTTGTTAAAAAACGGTCATTATTATTTATATTGTTTTAAAGTTGTAAAAAGGGGAAAATCCTGTACTGTTCTTGTTTGACCGAAAAAATTTGAATAAAATATATTTTTTTAAAAAAAGAAGCTGGTATTGCATTTACCCACAGTTCAAGTATGTTAATATAGTTAACCTTATAATAAAATAGAGTTGCACCACTTCCAGTGTTGGTGACCTGTTTGTGATCCAGAACACCGAACACATCAGTGACTTTGTTCCAAACGTAGTTGTCTTTAATCGCAATCTTCAAGTACTTTAAACAAAACAAGACCTTCCCCATATCCTGGATCAGGCCAAGGATCGTAACACATTCCATTGTTCTCAGAACATGGGATAAAGTCGCCAGGTAGAATTTTATTCTCCATCTGTAGACACCCTGATTCACCAGCTAAGTATCATTTTATTCTCCATCCCTAGACATCCTAAGACAGTAGTGATGGTTTTTTTGCCCCCTCATATGCAACAAAATAGGAATAGTGATGGATGCCCAAGTCAAGAACATAGGAACAGGAGGTCATTTATACCTTCAGGCCTGTTCTACCTTCCATTAGATCAGGAATGTGTGCAACTTAGAAAGTGATGATGATACTCCCAAGATATTACTTTAATCTTTCTTAGTGATAGAGGGTGACAAGCTGGGAGGGGCTATCAAGGTAGGTTTGCTGTTGCTGCGGTGTATCGGTAGCTAGTATTTACTGAGTGTAGGCAGTGGTATCATGGGGCGGGATTCTCCGCCAGGTCGGAGAATTGCCGGGGGGTGGCGTGAATCCCGCCCCCCCAGAATTCTCCAGCACCGAAAATTTGGCAGGGGCGGGAATCGTGCGGCGCCACCGGCGATTCTCCGGCCCGCGATGTGCCGAAGTCCCGCTGCGGTCATGCCAGTCCCACCGGCGTGAATCAAACCACCTACCTTACCGGCGGCGTGGGCGACCAGGCCCTGTGGGAGGGGGTGTGCCCCACGGTGGCCTGGCCTGCGATCGGGGCCCACCAATCCACGGGCTGGCCTGTGCCATGGCGGCACTCTTTTCCATCCGCCTCGGCCATAGCCTCCACGATGCGGAAGTGACAGCCCCCTGCGCATGCGCGGGGGCGTAGGGGATGACGTCAGCAGCCGCTGACGCTCCCGCGCATGCGCGGACTTCCGCCGGCCGGCGCAGTCACTTCGGCCCCGACTGGCGTGGCGCCAAAGGCCATTCCCGCCAGCCGACAGCGCGCCAACCACTCCGGCGCAGGCCTAGCCCAAAAGGTGCGGAGTGGTTCCCGCCACTCCATCCTGCTGGGACCCCCCTGCCCCGCCGGGTAGGGGAGAATCCCGGCCCATATATCCCTGCTCCATGGGGTGGAAGGGGAGGGGTGTAGTTGGGTTAGGTTCCTGACATTGATGGAGATGTAGAGGAAAGCTCTACAATTGACATGAAACATGTGACTGCACAAACTTTATTTAACGATTTGTATGCAAGTCAAATTAGTTGAACTCTTATTCTCAATACTTTGGCCTAGATCCAATTTACAGGAAAGTTGGGTGTTGACAACAGTGGCTTCGTTGATCCAGGTTGGTCATTGTGGGTGGGAAAAGTGTAACACTGATGGTCGGATTTACAGGAAGGCTGCAAATTTCCACACACAAAAATCTAGATCAGTGAAGTATTCAGCACAAGCAGATCTTCGGATAAGAAAAGATGTGGAAGAGGTCAGAGAAAAGAGAAGGATGGGTCCAAGGCTGCCAAAAGGATCCAATTGCAGGGCTTAACAATGGTTATGTTTATATTTAACAAAAGGGGCCAGTTCAGCTCAGTTGGCTGGAAGGCTGGTTTGTGATACAGAGAAAGGCCAACAGCATAGGTTCCCGGCTGAGGGCAAAGGCCCACCTTTTCAACCTTGGCACTCACCTGGAGGTGTGGTGATCCTTAAGTTAAATCAATACCCGTCAGCTCTCCCCCACAAAAAAAAGGGGAAAGCAGCCCATGGTCATCTGCGTTTATGGACCAAAAGAAATCCTTCTGTACTGTAAATTCTATGAAGGTGAAGGACAATTACCAGGGCTAAATTTACAGAGCTAAAAATATGCTCATGTTGAGAGATACAAAAGGAAAAAGGAAGCAACTGGGAGATTAGTGAACTACAGGTGAAGGAGGCAACAGGTAACCTTCGCTTGGACCAAATTTTATAACATTGGTTAACATTTGCAATTTACTCCCTTCAGTACTATTGCCAGGATGTTGTCAGGGCCCATTGCCGTTGAAATATCCAGTGCCTTCAGCCATTTCTTGATAACACGTGGAGCACATCAAATGTCCCCTTCTTGATACAAGGTTGTTTTTTAAAAATAAATTTAGAGTACCCAATTGATTTTTTCCAAGGGGCAATTTAGCGTGGCCAATCCACCTACCCTGCACATCATTTTTTCGGTTGTGGGGGCAAAACCCACACAAACACGGGGAGAATGTGCAAACATCACACTGACAGTAACCCAGAGCTGGGATCTAACCTGGGACCTCGGCACCAGTGCTAACCGTGCTGCCCCACGATACAAGGTTGTTTATGGTATTTTAGCTTCTAGCTTAAGACAATCACCATCATTATTTATTTCACTATCTGAAAATTAAACTGAGGTTACAGTGCTTTTAACTTTCCAGTTTGCCACCTATGAGGATACTTTAATGAAATTGGATGCTTACCCTACTTGCTGATATCACTGCTATTGGATGCCTAGTGAGCTCCTGGACTTAGAATTTACAGTGCAGAAGGAGGCCATTCGGCCCATCGAGTCTGCACCTGCTCTTTGAAAGACCACCCTACCCAAGCCCACGCCTCTACCCTATCCCCATAACCCAGTAACCCCACTCAACACTAAGGGCAATTTTGGACACGAAGGGTAATTTAGCAAGGCCAATCCACCTAACCTGCACATCTTTGGACTGTGGGAGAAAACCGGAGCACCCGGAGGAAACCCACGCGCACACTGGGAGAACGTGCAGATTCCGCACAGACAGTGACCCAAGCCGGGAATCGAACCTGGGACCCTGGAGCTATGAAGCAATTGTGCTAACCACTATGCTACTGTGCTGCCCACTTAGCATATGATTTAAAACGATGGATGCCACAAAGTTGGCTATTTCACTGCTAACTAAGTTTCTGGAATTGGAATAATAATACATCAGGAAAAGATGTCGAAATATGGTGTCCAAGTTGTGATTAGAAAAGGAAAAACTCAACTTTCAAAATCAGGATTATTGTAAAGAACCTTGTAATTATAGTTCAGATTACTGCTTTAGTGACTGAATAAGTCAGCTGGTTCGGATTCTATAATTTTCACTGCTGTATTAGGAATTGTTTTGTGCAATTTCATTCATTTTACTGTGAAACCCACAATACTGATACGTCTTAATAAATTGCAAGGAACTCCTGGAGTTCATGCTTAGCAACACAACCTTGTTCCAGCTAAAGAAAACACTTTATTGACAAATTATATAAACAGAATTATATATTTCAATAGACTTGTGTAAAAAGAATTAGATGCTCTTGTGTTATACCTAAACAAGTTTCATTTGACAGTCATTATTTTCTTACTGCATGTAACAGAAGTGTGTGTAACAGAACTGTTATGAAGATCCAAGAAGGATGTAGCTCCCACAACAAATTGAAGGATTCGGTCCACGCTTCAACTGCCATGGCGTTTCATGCTCTTCTTCCATCAGTCTTCACCTTTTATTTATCAAGTCAGGTAGGCAAGCCTTAGTATTATACAGCCATTTCCATCTTGATAGTAGGGTATGGATCATAGCCTTCTAACTTGAAGTCTTCTGCTTTGAATTCATTAATATTTTCCACATTGCGCAATATCTTCAATTTTGGAAAAGGTCTCGGTTCCCGCTGGAGCTGTGTCGAAAGCAGAACAGTTGAGCTTTTACAAAACCTTTGCTTTAAATACAAAAATTATAAACGCTAGGGTGATATGGTGGCACAGTGGTTAGCATTGCTGCTTCCAGGCCAAGGACCCGGGTTTTATCCCGGCCCCGGGTCACTATCCATGTGGAGTTTGCACATCTCACCGAGCCTGCATGGGTCTCATTCCCACAATCCAAAGATGTACAGGGTCGGTGGATTGGCCACGCTAAATTGCCCCTTAATTGGAATTTTTAAAGAACAAATTATAAACACTACAAATTTCTGCATGTAACAATGCAATTTTGATTAATTGGAAGAAAAACATTTTTTTTTAAAAATGGAAAACAGAATAGAATGTTATATTCCCACACATACTTTCATAAAGAAATCTCTTGGATTTTGGATGTTATGTTTAGAACACATACAATCAGGAAGGTGCCGCCAAGGTTCGGGGCAACATGCTTCTTGGTTTTGGCAGCCATAATTTCCAAGCAGCTTCCTTCACTTGCAGTGTGCTAGGGATGGCCTTTAAATATGGCATCTGGATTATTGAAGCGCTACGGCCATGGTGGGCTGGTTGAAACAGAGGTCACCTGCTAGCAATCCAATGGGAAACCCGTGCACTGCAGTGCACACAATGTGGAGTAAAAAGCCACCATTGCCATCGGTGTTGTTGAACACCAGTTCACCTGTGCTAGCATAACCTGCTCATATAACAATTAAAGACAAGTATCCCACATGCCTTCTTGATCGCCTTGTCTATCTGTCCTGTTACTTTCAGGCAATATAGACAAACTACAACAGCCCTTTGCTTTATTTTAGGGCCCAATCAACTAATTGGAAGAACAGAAATTAACTGAGGGAGAAATTAAAAGGGGCCACTCCCAAAAGACAAACGGAGCATAGCCCAGAAGGAACAAAGAGGAACGGAACTTAAAAACATTAAATTAAAATGTGAAAACTGGGGTCGATGGAACAGTCCAATCTCTACAGTGCCCACAGAGCACAGAAGGCCTTGATTGTGCCCGTGGTCACCGCATGCTCCCTGTCCAGGGACATCTGGCTGCAAAGAGGGGCAGGCAGTCCGGTCAGATGACCCCCTCAGTTGCCTGCTGCCTGGACCTGTTTATGGCAAGCTTCGCCAGGCCCAGGAGCAGGTTTGTGTTTTTTTCCTTCCCTACACATTTCTGAATCTGATAGTTTTATTATGTATGCCCTTTCCTGTCCTCCCAAAATGCATTGCCTCATACTTCTTTGGATTAAATACCATTTACCACATTTCTGCCTGAAACAATGTAACAAAACATAATTCTCTGTCATGCATGTTTAACTCCAAACTAGAATCAGAATGCTGCCAAGACTGCCAATATACACCAAGACTTGTGTGAATGCACTCAACAGTGCAGTCAAAAATCATGGTGAATATAAAAATTCTCAATTAACTTAAATTTAATCAAAACAAAATATTGGGCAGTGACTTAAAACAGGTCAAGAAACATTATTTATTTTATGCGTTCACACGAAACTGACGTTTCATTGTCCAAAATAGAGGGAAACATCACAATGATGTACGTTTAAGCCCATGTAGGTTTAAACAGGAACTAAAAAGGTGAGATTTAATGAGTGAACTTTCATCAGCACTTTTTCATTTGTCAGTGACATTCACATTTTTCAAAAATGATTGATGTGCAGCACACTGGGGACAAAATTTTCTTTAAAAATGGCAAAGTGTCAGCTTCTGACTGAAAACCAACATATTTCTCCCTAGAAACACAACTAGATTTTTACTCCAGATTTTCTGACACTTGAGGGGCAGGGCCTTACAGCCAGGAGGTCCAGCTCCAGAGAGACCAGGCTCTGTTTTTAAAGGATGCTCCCGATCCACCCTCCTACAGACAACTGGAACCTGGCAGACAAGAGAACCCCCCCCCCCCCCCAAATTGGGAAAGGGAAACACCCTCAAATGGGGTTTTACTACAGGCCTTGCCCCTCTTAAAAGTGTCAGAACACCTGGAGTGAAAATCTAGAGGCTATCTTCTGAGATGTGTAACTGTCATCTGGGTGGGTAATTGAGAAATGCAAGGGATGCGCTTTGGTCACAATTGCTATTTATGGGCAGCACGGCGGTGCAGTGGTTAGCACTGCTGCATCGTGTGGTGATCTGCAGCAAGCAGCAAAAGCAGTGATTGACATGGCCTTTGCTGCCTGCCTCACCCTCCACCCAGAAGAAAGCACTGCTGCATCACAACGTCGAGGTCTCAGGTTTGATCCCGGCTCTGGGTCACTGTCCATGTGGAGTTTGCATTCTCCCAGTGTTTGCGTGGGTTTCGCCCCACAACCCAAAGATGTGCAGGGTAGGTGGACTGGCCACACTAAATTGCCCTTAATTGGAAAAATGAATTGGGTATTCTAATTTATTTTAAAAAAAAACAATTGCTATTTATTTGTGCAGTATAGTGTGTTCGACCACAGTTTATCTGTTAATTTACATGTACCTCAGGTTAATTCTGAATTTTAGATCATAAGATAGATATTATAAATTGTTTGATTTGTATGACTTCTCGTAAAGTTTATGTGATTTGTTTAAAAACTGTGAAACCTTGTGGCTTTATTCTTATTAAGTACCTGGGATCTCAAACTTTGTCTTCTTTAAACAAACATTTACTTGCCCCTAACTAGATTGCAACAGGATCATGAAATTCTGCCCTTTCAATTGTTTTCCTGACCTCTGCCTTCACTTGGCTACTACCTGCACTCCGAAAGGAGGCTGGGAGCAGGTCCAGGGAGTTGCTATTGAGCCTTGCATCTAGACCTGGTTGCCACAACTCAGGCTCATGCCATCCTTTACTTGGCTGCCATTTGCATTCACAGCTCAAGCTGCTTCATACTAAGATGGCAGCACTGGTAAAGGTTACCAGCTGGCTTCTGCAGCTGCTCCGGGCTATCAAGTGGACCTGTGATGACTGTTGATCAGCCCTCCAGCCACTTTTAGTACAAATACAGCTTCAAAGGGGCCACACCGAATGCAATGGCAGTATCCCCTTCTGGACACTCAAGGTAGCAAGTGCTCACACTAGCAGCAGATTTCAGCGTGAAGGTGCTTTCTTCTGGGTGGAGGGCGAGGCAGGCAGCAAAGCCCATGTCAATCACTGCTTTTGCTGCAGATCACCACTGTGCCCTTTCTTTTGCAGAAGCTGCATCAACAGAAGGGTTAAGAGTGGAGGTTGGAGAAACACAGAGACTGGTGTTCGGCGTTTCTTCTCTTAAAACAATGACTGCCTTTTTCTGGGCCCATTTACAGTGGGTGCAATCCTGTTATGGGCACTATCACTCTTGAGAAAGGACCATTCACATTTCCTGACAGTTCAAAAGTCTGAACTCTTGTCAAATGGCAGAAATTTCTCTTTACTGCCAGGATTATTTGTTTCATAAAAGATTTTGGGTGGGATTCTCCGTCCTGCTGCACCCATTTTCGGGTGCGCCCCCCCGCCAGCAGGATTCTCCGTCCCGGCAGCCGGCCAATGGTGTTTCCCATCGTGGGCACCCCCACAAATTTGTGGCCATGAGTGTAGCTGGCAGCGAAAAGGGGGATCCCTCCGACGGAGAATCCAGCCCTTTATGTTTGTGATTACCTTACGAGCACAATTATGGGTGTAACCTAACAAGCACAATTTTGGGTGTAAATTCATGATTTCACCCAAAGCCCAAACCCTTGGTATCTGTATTTGGGTGGGCCACATAGAGCAAGAGAACGGTAATTATGCAAGAATCCTATCAAAAACAAGTGATTTAATCAACATTTTTTTGTTTTCTATACCCAGAGTTCAAATATGACAACTTTGAAGAAGAGATTATGAACTAATTTGAAATCATTTCAGATTGTAAAGCATCTGCTGGAATAATTATTCTGCTTAATTTATAGTGTTAATATGGTTACAAAATTAAAGATTAATTAATCTCCATTTGTGTTTTTGTCCTTGTAGGAACAGAAACAAGTTTACTTCAGGTCATTGGGAGTACATTTACCTGAATCTTCAATGCTTCAATATGGTTCTTGTAAATATGAGCATCACCCAACGTGTGTACAAAATCACCAGGCTGGAAGGAGAGCAAGTAATAAAGGAACTATTTAGGTGTATGACCAGCATCTGTCACTGCAGTTTATCTAGTCAAGGAATATTGTTACACTTGTTTATCCTTATAGAAAAGAGAAGAAAAAACAGTGGTCTGGCATGTCCAACTAACCATTACCTTTTTACAGTGACCCAGCACCTGTTAATTGCAAGGCCATAGTGCGCACCATTAAAATGCAGGAAACGGTAGCAATTTCTGGAGTATGCACAGATAAAATTAAAGGTGGAAAGCTAGAGCAGGTTGCGAAAACATGGAAATCCATAGGTGGTTGAGAGAGACACCCTGGGTGTGATTCTCCGCCGGTGCCAGGGGGGTTCCCGACCGCGTGAGGCTGCCCCACAATGGGAAACGCCACTGACAGGCCGGCGTACGGGAGAATCCTGCCGGCGGGTCGGGGCAGAAATGTGGCACAGCGGGGCAGAGAATCCCGCTGCCAGTTTTTCCACATGGGCAGTTTTTGCACAACAATATTGGCATTGAAACAACTGCAAAGACTTGTACTTGCTATACTTGCCCACTGGATCCACATTTAAAAAATTTACGTACTGGTGTATTCAGGAGTAAGGATTTAAAAAAAAATTTTTTTAATTTTTTTTTTTATAAAAACAGCTTGGTTAGTGATAATTACAGAATAACCCCAGGCCCTGAAAAATTAATCAGGTGTTATTCTTTCAGAAGAGTGTGCATTGAGAACTCTTTAAAAGGTCAAAATAGATCTGATCTCTTTTTTTCTCTCCCTTAACCCCATTTGTATTATCTAATGCTTTTTGTCCAACATTTAATCTAAATTCATATCTACTGCCTTATAATTCTTTGGACAGTGTCTCGGTGAGGATTTTCCAAATCTGCCTTGCTGAAAAGCTGCCAGACAACCTGTATTGGGTACCACACTAGAAAATACAATAGATTAAAGAAAATCTCCACTAACAAGCCTTCAAAAAGTCTGTAGGCAGCTGTCAGTGGGGAACAGTGAACAAGCGCTACTACGTCTTCGCTAAGGGAAAAATTTGACTGAATCAACATCCATCTTCCTTCCCATTGTGAAACCACAAAAAGAATGCCACTGGATTAGTCCCATCAATACTTTTATTGAAATTACCACTTGGCTTGGCTGTTGGCACTAGTTAGAAGGAATGGAAAAAGAGACAAGGCCTTGAGCATATAATCAGTACGAGTACGATACTGTCCCAGATATTGTCCTTTCTACATTTAAAATCTAATCCAATCAGTTGCCCCAGGTGGACATAAAAAAGTTCCCAGTGCAATAGTCAAAGAAGAACAGGGAGTTCTCTCGGTATCTTGGCCAACATTAATCCTCAATCACCAGAAAGACCAATTAACCGGCCACTTTTCTCATTTGCTGTTTGCAAGGTATTGGTGTGTTATGGTTGTCTACATAACAATTACTCTCAAAGTAATTAATGCTTTGGTATGGATAACATTATATAAATACAAAACAAGCCCAAAGTACCTTTAGTCCAGTGATATGTGCAATCATGTATGTCAGCAATGAGTAGCTGGCAATATTGAATGGGACACCAAGGCCCATATCTCCTGACCTCTGATACAGTTGACAGGAGAGCTCTCCATTTACCACATAGAATTGGCACAAAGCATGGCAGGGAGGTAGAGCCATCTGAGGAAGATCTGCAGAAACAATAAATCAGGAAAGAATGCAATAGCTATATATATTAAAACACAGCTTGGATTGACTTCACCACTGACACCAAGTAGAAAGCTTATACATTCACTGAAATTCAAATTATCTGGCACTCAGTGTTAAGTGTTCTAATAAACTCCATTTAGATTTAGTGCCATGCTTCCAGCTGGTTTGACATGGTGACATATTGCAATTTGACTCAGCTAGTGGCGTGAAGAACAAAGCTTCGTCTCTCCAGTAATTTACCATTATATTGATTGTACAGAGTAGACATAGAAATGAACAGTAACAAAACCATAGAAACTTCAGCACAAAAGGCAACTAGTAAGTAGGTGATATACATGCATCTACTAGCTCCAATAGAGTGGCTATATCCTCCGACACTGTCATATTTTTCTTCATCCAACCAATTTATTCTTAAATGCTACAATCTCCTTTGCTTCAGTTGCTACTTATGTCCACAAACCAATAATTTAATAATTTAGAACTGGTGGTGGTGGACGTTTAACAGGACTTGCAGGAAGAACCACATTGCAACAAATTTGATCCATTCTTACTAGACTGCTTTCCAGCAAGTCACTAGATTGCACACAGTCAGAATCTTGATCCTCCTTTACAATAAGGCATCTAGGTTAATAGGAATATCCCACCGTGATTCTAGCGGAAACTGGCTAGACTGTGAATCGAATCTGGGAACTCTAGCATATGCAGCTGTTACATATTTGCCTTCACCAAGTGATCTCTTGGAAGAT
The DNA here is from genome assembly GCF_047496885.1 of Scyliorhinus torazame. Classification (NCBI taxonomy): domain Eukaryota; kingdom Metazoa; phylum Chordata; class Chondrichthyes; order Carcharhiniformes; family Scyliorhinidae; genus Scyliorhinus; species Scyliorhinus torazame. The sequence continues at coordinate 151,422,674 of NC_092717.1, read as the reverse complement.
TCCAACCTCACTTAACTGGTATCTTTTTTTTTTACCTTTAGGGTTCCAAGCGCACATAATGATTCTGCGATCCTCCGGGTTGTTTTTGATGGTTTCAATTACATACTCGAGCTGATCGATTCCTTGACCAGAGTAATCTACAACCATAATGCAAGCAAATTAATAAAATTTTTTAAATCCACACAAAACATTCAGTTAACAATTTTAAGCTAGTTTAAAATTGTTTTGTTTGTTCCAGTAGAAATACCAAATCCTAGAAATCCAAAATTAATTAGCGGAGATATAGCATTGCAATTTTTCCTAACCTGTATGCATGTCCTTATATTCAGCCCCAAAGTGCCTCCATTGGAAGCCATAAACCGGACCCAAATCACCTTCCTCTCGGTTTTGGAATCCTTGCTTGTCCAGATAGTCTCGTGATCCATTGGCGTCCCAAATTCTAACTCCCTTTTTTGAAAGCTCGTTAGAATTGGTGGAGCCCTGAAATAAAATTGAAGATAAAGATAGAGAGAAAAGTGAATCTGCAGGAATACTAATTTTTAAAAAATATATATTAATTAGGCTTTGTCATTTTATATAAAACATACAAGCAACAGTAAACTAAAAAAGAAAACAATAATCTAGTAAACAACCCACACTCCATTGCTCCCTCCCCACTCTCTAACAGCTCAGTGACCAATTCCTTGAAATACAATACAAACGTATAAAGGGTTGCCATCCCCTGAAGAGCCCTTCAATTGACCCCCTCATGTTGTACTTGAACATCTAAGTGCAAAAACGCTCGTCACTTTGCCACGCCAAGGCACTAGGTGGCGTCGCCAGCCTCCGACTCAACAGGATTCACCTCCGAGCAACCAGCAAGGCAAAGGCAAGGACATCTGCCCCTGCACCCGTCCGCAGCTCTGGCAAGTCCGAAACCCCAAATATAGCCGCTAAAGGACAGGGCTCCAGCTCAATGTTCAGAATCACGAACATGGTGCTGAAAGAAAATGAGATTCCAAATACCACAAGCTTGGGACAGAACCAGAATATGTGCGTGAGATTAGCAGGCCCCCCTTGAACAGCGCTCGCACCCAACCTCAACCCTGCAAAGCAACTACTCGTTCGGTCTTCAGTAAACATCCTAAATGCTACCACGAGCTGGATCAGGCTCAGTCTCGTACACGATGACATGGTAGTCACCCCGAGAAGGGACGCACTCCACACCACCTCCTCCAATATAGGCCCCAACTCCTCCCATTTGGCCTTTACCCCTTCAACCGAGACCAGATCCTCACCCAAAATCCATCCATATATGCCAGACGTATTACCCTCTTCCGGCAACAAACAGAAAAGGATCCTCTCCAACAGCAATGATGATGGCAGCGCCACTGGAAATGTCAGAAACATCTAAACAAAATCTCGTACTTGGAGGTACCTAAACAAGTCCGAGCCAGAGAACCTAAATTTCTTTTTCAATTCCTCCAAGCTGGGAAGCCGCCCTCCAGGAATGAATCACTCTCCCTCTCCAGCCCCTTCCACACCCCAAATTGGCATCCAACTTTGCCAGCTCGAACAAATGGTTAACACAAATGGGGGCCAGCCTTGACACCGACCGCAACTTGAAATGCTGACGGAGTTGCTTCCATATTTTTAAAGTGGAGACAGCAACCGGGTTTAACAAGTACTTTGCTGGAGCAAATAAATGGCAGAGACGCTATCACCAGTGCCCCGAAGCTGGACCCTAATGACCCAGACTCCAACCACACGAGGTATCGCGTTGACAGCCCAGTAATAAAATATCAAATTTAGTAACACAAGACCTCCCAATTGTCTATCCTTCTGCGGGTTTTCCCCATCCATATGAAGCCTGATTCAAGTCACTCAATGCTGCCCCCACCCCCGGGAAATGTCTTGGGTAGGAACACCGGAAGTCACTGAAATGGGAATAGGAATCTGGGCAAGATGTTCATCTTCACTGATGAAGGACCGCAAAGGACAATGGAAGGTTGTCCCACCTTTGCTGGTCAGCCTTGACCCTACGCGCTAGGCTGGCATAATGCAATTTACGGAGCCACGCCCAATCCCGCATCATCTGGACCCCCAAATAGCAGAAGCTAGTCCAAGCTAGGAAGAAAGGGATCCCCAAGACCATCTCCCCTTCCCGAAGTGTTGACCAAATAATACTCACTCTCTCCCAAATTTAACTTGTATCCAAAGCAGGAGCCAAAGTTCGTCATTATACCCATTATGTCTCCCATAACTGGCCCTGGGTCCTGCACATATAAGGATACCCTGTGTTCCACACCATCCTTAACTATCACTCTCCACTTGTTTGAGGCCCTTAGGGAAATAGTCAGTGGCTCAATCGCTAACGCGAACAGAAGGGGAGACAAAGGACACCCCTGCCTCATCCCCCTTTGCAGCTGAAAAGAATCAGAACTCATGGTTCTGGTACGGACGCTGGCAGAAGGAGCCTCATACAACAAATGCACCGACGACACAAACCCCAAACCAAAACTTCTCCAAAACTACAAAGGAGGTACCCCACTCGATCCTCTCGAACGCTTTTTCTGTACCCAATATCTCAGGTTCCGGCCCAGCCGCTGGGGTGAGGACTTCATTTAGCAGTTGCCTCACATTGGACGACAACAACTTTTGGCCCTTTACAAATCCAGTCTGGTCCTCCACAACAGAGGTCCAACCGCAATGCTGGAACCGTGACCAAATAGTTGTGTGTCCACATTAAACAATGAAATAAGGTGATTCAACCCACATCCTTGTTCTTTTTCAGGAGACGAGAGATGGATGCTTGTCAAAGTGTCTCAGGAAGGGAACCCCGTCCCAGAGAATCATTAAACATCCTCAACAATAACCGAACTAGCCGATCCGCAAACTTCTTGTAGAATTCCACCTGGAACCCCATTTGGCCCCGGTGCCTTCCCTTTCTGCATCTGTCCAAACCGTCTCCAAACCCAGTGGTGCCTCCAACTCTTCCCACAACTCCTCCCACCTTGGGGAACTCACCATTCCCAGCTCATCCACCGGGGCTCCTCCCTGAATAGCCTCATAAAAAGCTCAAAATACCCCATTCATCTGGTCCAGGCCAGCCTACCTTCCAAATCCCTAACCAGGATGATCTCCCTAGCAATCGCTTTGCACCTTAGCTGGTGAGTTAACAGACGGCTGGCCTTCTCCCCATACACCAACCCCCTCAAACTCAGCTGGTACACTGCCCTGGCTTAGGCAGCAGGTCAAAGTGCATTTACTAAGAGCCTCCAGTGTGCCTGTAACGATCACGTACTGAGCCCCCTGATCAGCTAGGACCTTCCATACCTGGAAGTAGAAATCCCCAGGCCCTGCGATCAAAGCCCAAGTAAAAAAGCTGGCTCACTCAGGTCTTCCGCAGCCTGGTCAGGTCCCCCACCCGCGAGTGTTTCTCGTGTAAAAACACATTTGCCCCCAAACTCTTTAAATGAGAGACAACTCTTGCCCTTTTCACAGCAATCTTGCGCCCCCCCCCCCCCCCCCCACCACAGTCCAGGTGGCTAGCCTTGTTGAGGGTCTCTCACCATCCCCCCCATCATAGTCAGCCATTACCACCGTGATGAATCATCCTTTCATTGCACATTCCAAGGTTCCAGACCCACCCAAGGTGGCCACTAGCCCCATCCAAAGGATGAGACAAAGAAAATCTTCTGGTCACTGTTAGCTCTCCACCCATCCCTGCCCAACCCTTCCCCATCCAATATCACCCCCCACTCTCCCGAGCTTGCAGACGATCTGCCACCTCAGCTAACCCCTACCAAACAAACTAGACTCATTGTACCTCGCCAAAATGCCCGAGTTGCAGGCCCTCCCCCCCACCCCAATCCCATTCACTAGCCATTCATTACTAGTGAGGTAGCTCCCATCTAGGGTCCCCACCCAAAAAGCTAACAAAAACAGGAACAGAATCCCCTGGCCTGGCCAAGTGCCAAAACACTAGTGTCCTTATACTTCTCTTTTCCTCCAAGTACCATATCAATCACCCCGTTTACAACCCTGACATGCAAGAAAACCTAAGAGACTAAACACACTGTACGACAACATCTTCAACAAACCCATCCAGTCTTTCGCACAAGTCCTCATCGGCCCTCCATCGACCAATCCCAGTCCTTTCCCTTTAATGAAGGCCTCTGCCTGCTCCGGGTCAGTCATGGGCTTGAGAGTCCATCATGATTCTCAACAATCGCCGGATACACCACCCCAAATCGCACTCCTTTGTTATACAACACCACCGTTGCCTTATTGAAGGCTGCACACCTCTTTACCAGCTCGGTCCCAATGCCCTGGTAGATCAGCACTGTGCACCCGTCACAATCAATATTGTGGTTCTTGGCCCATTCCAGGACCCGTTCCCAACTCTGGAAGCTACGAAAGTGAATAATCACTGCCCATGATGGCTCATGTGGTCGTGGAATCTGCCAGAGTGCCCGGATGGGTCCTATCCAACTGCAGAGATTCGAACATTTCACCCCCCTCCCATCAGTCGAGAGAACATTTCCTAGAAGTACTCGTTTGGCCTCGAGCCCTTCACCACCTCCAGTCGCCTCCGCTACCTTCTCTCCTTCTGATTCCCTCGCTGGGCTACCAGCTTGGAGGTTCTTTCCAGTGGGCTTTTAGTTTTTTTGAAGTCATTTTCAAATGTATACATAACAAAGAAAACACACAACCCCCCCCCACGACTCAATATTCCTTAAAGATCCTTTGACACTCCAAAATATTGCCACCCCCGGACTCGGAGCTATCGTTACCCCCAGATCTTTGACATTATATCTGCAAATCCCGTCCAAAACCCTCTCAACCTGACACACCCAGAACATATGGACATAGTTCACCGGCCTCCCTGCACACCACCCCCACATATATATCTGAGACCCTGCCTTCTCCCATTTCATCCTCCGAGAAGAGTTTGCCTTGAAACAATGGGGTTAGCAGCATTGGAAACAAAGGAACTCCCTTCCTCATGAAGTCCCAAACCTGTAGATACCTGAACCCATTCCCCATCGGCAACTGATATGGACCCTCAAGATTTGTAAACTTCCCTCCCACAAATAAATCCCTAAAGTATTCTATCCCCATCTGCCACCCCCGGAACCTCGCATCCAACCCTGCCAGGGCAAAGCTATGGTTCTCCCCTCAAAAATAGATACCTCTCCAAGACACCCTCCTAGCCAGTGGGGCCTTACCTGCCCACAAACCTCAAAATCATTCCATTAACCTTCCTAAGAGGACTGGGGCACAAAGATCAGGAGGGTCTGAAATACAAACAAAAACTTCAACAACACCGTCATCTTTACCATCTAGACCAGACAACGACAATGGCAGCTCATACCACCTCAAATTGGACTTCATTCCCTCCACCAACCACGGCCCACATGAATCCCAAGATAACAAAAACTTGCCCCAACAAACCAAAGGGACATATCCCGCCAAACTCCTCCCCTGTCCCCGGGCATTAACTGGGAATATCCCACTTTTCCCCATGTTGACTTAATACCCTGAAAAGAGACCAAGCTCCCCCAAAATTCCCATGATCCTGTCAAAGCTCCCGACCGGGTCCAAAATATACAGGAGATAAGTCGCATACAAAGAAACTCGGTGTCCCACCGCACACCCACCCCTCGCCTTATACAACAGCCGAAACCAGTCCACCAACCCCTGCCCAAACCGAAACTGCCCCAGCAGCTCAAATAAGTTCGCCCACTCCACCCGATCGAAAGCTGTCTCCACATCCATCGCCACAGCCACCTCCAGGCCCTCGGAGGGCATCATAATAAAATTCAGTAATCTCCAGACAATCGTTGACAGCTGCCGCCCCTTCACAAATCACATCTGGTCCTCGCCTATTACCCACAGCATGCAATCCACCCAATGCGGCGCATGGTCAGACACCATGATCACCAAATACTCCAACTCCACCACCTACACCAACAGTGGCTTGTCCAGGCCAAGGAAGTCAATCCGGACGTACACCTGGTGGACTTAAGTACAAAAATTCCTTCACCCTCAGCCTCTCAAACTACCACAAGTCTGCCCCTCCCATGCTTCCCATAAACGCCAACAGCTCCTTTGCCATGGCCCAACACCTTCAGGGACCGAATCTTTGACAAAACCTGCCTCAAAAACTCCACATCATCCCAATTTGGGGCATACACATTCACCAGCACCATGGGTGCCCTCGCCAACCTTCCACTCACCATCACAAATCTACCCTCAGGGTTTATCATTATACTCCCCACATAATTAAGCCACCCTTTTATTTAGCAACACTGCCACCCCGCTCGTCTTCCACCCAGACCTTCCTCAACCTTGTCTGGTACCCCACGTTCAAATGAGTCTCCTGAAGAAACACCACATCCACCGTCAAACACTCAGAATCAGCCCATTCAATGCCCAAACATTCTCGTAATAAAACTGTTCGGCACTCCCATGATCTTTAACCAACTCCCCCAGGTCCACGCCTCACTCAACTCTCCAAAATGTCCACCATCTCCACTTAACCAACTGAGAGAATCAACTACACCCACGTCAGCATTCCCTCTCCCCCCAAACCCTTCCTTAAACAAATAAAATAACAAAAAAAATAAAAACCCACCCCACAGATCAATTCCCCGAAAACAGTTGAACACACATGGTAAATGCAACAACCCGCCCAGCTTACACACCCATATTCCCCGTGATGGCATCCAGTGTCCTCACAAGCCTTCCAAGTCCATGGTGTCTCAAAATTACTCACCTCCTCCAGTGTATCTAAATAAAATTCCAGATCCTGGTGCGTGACCCACAAACGAGCCAGGATACAGCTCCGCAAACTTCACTCTTGTAGGTCACCTTGACCGTGTTGAACCCAGCCTGCCGCTTGCCCATCTCCGCACCATATTTCCTTCCCAGGTACGTTGCGGAGGCAGTGGCATAGTGGTAATGCCACTGGACTAGTAAACCAGAAACCCAGAGTAATGCGCTGTGGTTCCAGTTTCAAATCTCACCACTGCAGGTGGTGAAATTTGACTTCAATAACTAAAATCTGGAATTAAAAGTCTAATGATGAGCATGAAACCATTGTCGATTGTCGTAAAAAGCCACCTGGTTCACTAATGTCCTTTAGGGAAGGAAATATGCCATCCTTACCTGGTCTGGCCTACATGTGACTCCAGACCCACAGCAATGTGGTTGACCCTTAAATGCCTCCTCAAGGGTAATTAGGGATAGGCAACAAATGCTGGCACAATCTGCAACGCCGACGTCCCATGAACAATTAAAAATAAACTCACATCTTCCTTGTCCAGAAAACGATGCAATCGCAACGCAATCGCCCTCGGCTGTTCTCCAGTCTTCTCCTCAATGCTCTCTGCGCTCAATCCACGTCGGGGGAGGAGGGACAGTCAAAGAACCCCTCCTCACCAGCTTCTCAAACATCGCCATATACTGCGTTCCCTCAATCCTTTTAGACAGCCCCACAATCCAGAGATTCTGCCTCCTGAAGCGATTCTCGAGGTCCTCCACCATTTGTCTCAGCCGCTTCTAGCCCTCTGCCACGAGCATTATCTCTGCCTCCAACAAGGCCAACCGGTTCTCATGATCCACCACTGATTCCCCACCTTCTGGAGCGCCAAACCACTCTTTCAATAGCTACCCTGATCGGCTCCGCCGCCATTGCTAGGTCCTCAAAGGCATCTTGCCCCTGCTGCTGGACGTTACCGTTCAAAATATCCACCAATTACTGGGCAGTCAACAACATCCCAGAGCCCTCTGCCATCTTTCCCTCTGTCGCACTTCGAAAGCCCTCCCAGCCAGACTGCTGCCCCTTGCTCGTTACACTCCTCTTTTGATAAGCCATAAACCGGCCCCACCACAGAATTCCTTTCTCTCACTATTCATGCATTTTACGCCAGCAAACAACCCCTATAAATCGGGTGAAAAGGATCAAACAATTCTACCTCGAGTGGGAGTCACCAAATGTGCAATCACTCACTCCATGGTCTCCACCGGAAGCTCCTCCAGTCGGCTTTTTTCCACATTGACTAACCGTTATCATCGACTAACCATTACCTATTTCGGCCAGCTGGGTTTAAAACCCCCCAAAATGGGCAAAGAGAATTGAAAAACAAGGACCCTGACAGGAGTCACCTTTCGTACGACTTGTTCTGGTATGTCACCGGAAGTCCTGGAATACTAATTCTTAACCAAGGGATTAAAGTCTCTCCTTTGTGCCAGCCTTCTGGTACCTTGAAAGCTATTTTAAGGTTTATTTTACGGTCGGATATCCAAACAAGCTGTTTGCGATCACACTCACATTTTCATTTAGCCTCCAAGACATGTACTTTCCAACATGTAATACCGGAATGGGCAGCAGCAGGAATTCTGGTCACTTCCTATGCCACAGCCAATTTTGGTACCTCAATTGCTATTCTGGCTGAGATTAAAGTAGTAAACCATACAGTCTGGAAGGTCCAAGGTTTAACTCTCGCTTTGTGCTCGGCTGGCAAACTAGTTGTGATGCACTTGATTGAACACAATGATCAACAGCGGTTTATTAGATAGTTGTTAGCTGTACAAAGGCTTGATCTAGATTGGCTCTAAGCCCACGAAGTAGCGAATGACACCATGAACTATTACGTGACTCAACTTGTAAGGGGCCATGCAACAGCACAATATCAACCCGATAGATAACATTCTTTCACCTTTACTTCGAAGGTCTGACACAACAATAACTGTAGGGTGGGATTTAAATAAATGGGAACAAAGTCCCATAGCGAAAGCGTTTAGCACTCTCAGCACCGAGAAACCCGCTTTAAAAATGGAACTCGGGTTAGATAGGGCCCTCAGCAGGGAACGTGCAGCCGAGGCCGCACACAGCCCCATTTTGTCCACGGAGGAGCTCTGCTCACCGGAACTCCAGTGTAGCAGGAGATCGGGCCGCCATTTGAAAATGGATCTCTGAAGCAACCCCCCATGTCCCCAAACGCACTATGGGAGGGTCTCAATAGGCTGCCTTCATGCCCAAAGCATGTGCACCTCAGGGGCACCCTGAGACCCCTATGAGTGCCATTCCGTCTGGTCCCCGTTAGTAGAGACCAGCACTGAACGGCGACCACCCAAGGCGAAGGAGATCGATCCATTCCCTTGGGTACCTGCACTTTAAAAATGAGACTAATTGTTCACTTTAATATGCAGATTTTATAGTAAGTGATCCCACAGACAATGGAGGGGGGTGGCGGTTTACAGCGCAACATCTTGAGTCGTTGAGCAGGGTAGATCCCGGTAACGAGGTCTCCCGGCTACTATCGGCCATACTGTGCTATGACGCGCTGCTCGAGCGCAGCAAAGCCGTACAATTATGCCCATAGTCATACAAGAGCAGGTATTCCATTATCACAGTGGTAATACAGTCAATAGGAAAGATGATCTGGTAGGTTCCGCACTGGTTGCCTGTGCACTTCAGGGGTTTGTTTGTTCTTAACCTCAGAGGAATTCATAGGTTGCTACCTATGGCGCCGAGGACCCGGGTTCAATCCTGACCCGGGTCACTGCCAGTGTGGAGTTGGCACATTCTCCCCGTGTCGGTGTGGGTTTCACCCCACGACCCAAAGATGTACAAGTTAGGTGGACTGGCCATGCTAAATTGCTCCTTAATTGGAAAAAAAATAATTGGGTACTCTAAACTTATTGGGGTGGGGTGGGGGGGAAGAAGAGAATGTATTCTTCAGTTAATCTGTGGATTACTATAGCCCGGAAGACATTATAGTCTCTTTTGCAGAAGGAAGACTAGAAGCAGGGGATTCTTCAGCAATCTCTGCCTCAGCGTATTGACCAGGCATTAGTCACATGATCTGGACAGAAGAAACCTTGCAGCTAAACCGTTCGTGGATGGGTGATAATTTTACAGGTTGAACAGCATTCATTTTAAAGTAGTCCTTGAACTCCTGAGCCAGAAACTGTGGACCACAGTCTCTCAATTTGTTCTGGAAAATCTTACTAAGGTTTTCAATGGTTTGTTCTGTGGTTGTTGATTTCATTAGGATCACCTCAGGTCACTTGGAATGTGTGTTTATGACAGCCATGAACACTTGCCCTTCGAATGGACCAGCAAAAATCAGGGTAAACATTGCCAAGGCATTTTAGGCCACTCCCAAAGGATGAAATGGGGACAGTGGCAGGGCATTCCTTACCCACACACATGACTGGCAGAGTCCAGCTTTTTCCTCTATCTGGATATTGGTTCCTGGCCACCAAAAGTAGCTCTGTGCAAGTTCCTTGTTTCAAGCTATTTGGGTATCCTTCATGTAATTGTTCCAATATGTTGTTGCAAATTTGGAGGAATTATTACTCTCATTCCCTACAACAGATTATCTGCCTTGCAGTCAAATACAGTTCCTTGGAAATATACGGCTTTAATTCAGGGAGTGTTCCCGCTATCCTCCCCCAAGAGGATCATTTCTGCAGTTATTGGACTTGAGCTGCTGCACACAAATTTCTTTTCATTACTGGGTATCCGACCAGCAGGGAAAGGCAAATGTGACAATGCATGGCACCCTGACTGACGCGGTTTGATCTCGTGCAGATAATATTAAAGACTATTGATGGAGTCTGCCATGAAAGTATATCTTTAATGTGGCCCAAAAATAGTCAAGGGCCTGATATCTGTCAACAATGTGAAGTAATGACCATTTAGGTATTGGTGACATTTTCTCACACCAAAAATACTCAGTGCTTCCTTATCCAACTAAGCATAGTTTGATTCAGCACTTGTTAAGGTATGTGGCAGCACTTGTTAAGGTACGTGATGCAAAAGCTATTGGTCTTTCTTCCCGAAGGTAGTATGTGTGGCACCACCCCTCCAACTTCATACAGCAAAGCATCACAAGCAAGTTGCAATGGTAACTTTGGGTTGATATGTACCAACACTTTGGACTTCTTTAGTGCTGGTTTAGCTGACTTGTATGTTTTTCACATTCTGGAGTCCATTGCCAAGGTTGTTTCATGCACAAGTTTGGGATGAATTTTCCAGTAGTTCATTACCACTAGGAATGTTCTTATCAGTGTTACGATCGTTGGTCATGGAGCCTCCATCATAGCTTCTATCTTCTTGGGTGCTTTAGGTAAACCCTTATTATTGATTACATGGCCTAGATATTGGACTGATGCTTGAAATAAATCACACTCATCCTTCCTCACACAATGACCATGCATCTGAAGGCTTTTCAATATACCCAAGTTACGCAAGTGTTCTTATTTGATTCATAGAATTTACAGTGCAGGAGGCCATTTGGCCCATCGAGTCTGCACCGGCTCTTGGAAAGAGCACCCTTCCCAACCGCATACCTCCACCCTATCCCCATAACCCAGTTACCCCACCCAACACTAAGGGCAATTTTGGACACTAAGGGCAATTTAGCATGGCCAGTTCTCCTAACCTGCACATCTTTGGACTGTGGGAGGAGACCGGAGCACTCAGAGGAAACCCACGCATACACGGGGAGAACGTGCAGACTCCGCATAGACAGTGACCCAAGCCGGGAATCGAACATGGGACCCTGGAGCTGTGAAGCAATTGCGCTAATCACTATGCTACCGTGCTGCCCACATTCATTGGTACCAGTCATTAGTATATCAAGGTAATACTGCATCTCCTGTAAGCCACTAAGAATCTGATTCATGGACCGTTGAAATAAAGCAGGTCCTGACATTATTAAAAAAAGGTAATCTCTTATAATGGAAGAGACCTTTTTTGTGCGACAATGGGCGAACAGGTGTTGAGGTTCAGTTGTAATATTCATTTGCAGGTAGACCCAAGATAGGTCAAACTTGCTGAACTTTTCCTGCTAGGCCTGAATCAACAGTAGCAGGTATTGATCGGTGCATAGAACTGGATTGATGGCTGTTTTTAAATCCCCACCGATTTGAATTGTTCAATCGTGCTTCATTACAGGCACAATAGGGGTTTCCCAGTCATTGGTGTGACAGGTTCCAAGACTCCTGTATCCATACATCTTATTAGTTCAGATTCTACCTTTGGATGTATAGCGTAGGGTACTACTCTGGCTTGGAGATGCTTAGCTGGCTATTTTGCTTGATCTTTAAAGATACTTGCACTCATTTCATGGACCTGTGTGTCTTCAAATACACAGCTGTACTTTGAGGGTGGTCTGTAAATCAGCCTTTGAATCAACTAAGCTGTTTACTGCACTACAGTTTAATTTGATCTTTCCCAGCTAAGAGAGGCCTTAAGAGAGGAAGAGCTGGAAAACTTCCTTGGATGACATGAAGTGGCAGTTCTGCAGTTTCCCCTCTTCTGCATCCTCCTCGTAGAGGCACTATTTCCTCAGTGTAGGTCCTCAGGATGACATCTGCTGGCTTCAATGGTAGGCAATTCTGTTCATAGATGGTCTCAGGAATTAAGGACAGCAGCCCCCTATAATCGGCCTCCATTCTTTGATCCAGTTTTGGAATTACCCAAAACCGATGTGATTCACCTTGTACAGATAGCACAACAGTTCCTCAGCAGAACCATGTACTGTATTTTCACAGTTGTTGTTCTTATTTTGGCCACATTGAGTTTGCTGTTGAATTTGCCTTATTTCTTCTTTTGAAGTGCTTTGTATTTTTCCTTGAACATTCTTCTCTGGAAATATGGTTTTACTCCAGCAAGCTCTTGTCGTGTGGCCAGATCTGCCACAATTTTTGCATTGGCCATCCTTGCTCCAGCAATGAAACTGAATAGTCTGCTTTTGCACAGCGATAAACACCTGTTGCTGGGTACCTTTACTGGGTGGCAGCCAGTTTATGGATCCTTGTGCCTGCTCAGAGTGGAGAAGTCTCTTTAGCAGCAATCTCAATTGAAACGGTAATATCTCGTGCTGTTTTCAAACTTATATTTCTTTCCGTTAATTAGCTTTTCGGAATGTCCTAATTTGACATCCCACAAACCAAGTGATCTCTAATGGTATCATCAAGCAAATAATCAAATTTTCAAAACTCCATGAGGCACTTGATGCTTTCCCACTCTGGTTGATTCCTTTGGTAAAATTGGAACCTCTCTGCGATAATTAATGGCTTTTATGTCCAATGATCTTCGAATATTTTAACCAATTCTCAGGTTGGACAAAACATCTGAGCAAATTAAAAGTTTTGAAGAAAAGCAGGGACCCGAATATCTTCTGAAATTTTATTGGCCACGACATAATAGTGGAATCGCTCCGCATATGATTTCCAGTTTTCTGAGTCTTCCTCAAATACACCCATGGTGCCAAAGTTTCTCGCTGTTTTTCAGTGATATCAGAATGCTCTCATATACCATAGATCAATGGCATATTTTAAGTATGGTGATTAAGTGAATTGTATCAGCTCGCAATTCCTGATTTTTTTTCTTCTTTTTCTCCGTCTACCTTTACTGCACAAGCTATGCAGCCTGAGCCACTCTGGTGGCAGTTTAAATTTGGAATGGACCTTTCCTTTGAATTTGTGCCCAAAACCTTACCAGTTCCGATGCCAGGTGCAGGGCCATGGTGTTATGTGAGGACCGATCGCTGACTGTTGATCTGTTTCAACATCGACCATTGACAACTTCAATCTTCATTTCACTTTGTAAAAATATTTTTTTCTCATCCATTCCTCATCGCCAGTTTAATTTATCTTGTTGTTTATGGTACTTGCAGGATAAAAGAAAGGAAATGCTGAAGCACATGCGTTGAACGCAATAATGGACAGAGGCGTATTAAATGGTTAACTGTATAAAGGCTAGGTCTAGATAAGCCCAAAAAGTAGCCAATGATATCACAGACTCACTCTAAAAAGGGACTATGCAACTGTATCAACACACATAACACCCACCCTGCACACTCACCAATCTTTCCACCTACTGGTTAATAATCTGGTCAACCTCCTTCCCACTCTGCACCTCACTGTTTACCTTGAACTTGTCAGTGAATCAGCTAACACTGTCACACTGTGTATACCCCTCCAAAACAGATATTCACTTTTGAACAAGGTCCTTGCCATTTAGGAGCTTATTGTGAATGACAGAAAGTCATAACCTTGACCAAAGTCTGGCTGAGGGATGATGACATCTCCCCACCCCTTAAATGAAGCTCCCTATTTGGTTATACCTTCCGCCACTTGCCTTGCCCAAAATGCCATAATGACAGCACAGCCTCATCACCAAATCACTGTGGTTTGTCCACCCTACTGACAACTTTCCCGCCTTTGAGTATCTCACCTTATTCCATCAATCTTGCCTTCATTTCAAATCCTATCTCTGCCATCCAACAAGTAGCACGTCAGTTTCTCACCAAAGATAGCTTATTCTTTTCTCTCGGCCTTTGTACCAAGTGACTTTTCATCCTTGCTGCTTTCAACCTTCATCTCATCATGCCCTTTCTTCTCAGTGTTTACATAATCTTCCCATTTCACATTCCTTTTTTTAAAAAAATATGTTTATTCAAATTTTCCAACAAAGTTTTAGCAAACCGCCCCCCCCAATAACAAAAAGAAACACAAACACAACAGTCAAAAATTATACAAAACTTATACATTGGGTTTCCCTATATACAGTAACCCCCCCATATGACATTCAAAAGGTACCCATAGGGAAGCCCCCCCCCCCTCCCGGGTTGCTGCTGACCTCCTAACGCTCCGCGAGATAGTCTAGGAACGGTTGCCACCGCCTGAAGAACCCCTGCACAGACCCTCGTAAGGCAAACTTTATCCTCTCCAGCTTAAATGAACCCTGCCATGTCATTTATCCAAGCTTCCACACTGGGGGGCTTTGCGCCCTTCCATAATAGCAAGATCCTCCGCCGGGCTACCAGGGACGCAAAGGCCAGGATACCGGCCTCTTTCGCCTCCTGCACTCCCGGCTCGTCCGTTACCCCAAATAGTGCCAACCCCCAACTCGGCTTGACCTGGACTTTCACCACCTTGGACATATTCCTCGCGAAACCCCTCCAGAACCCATCCAGTGCCGGGCCCCATTTCACGTTCCTAAGCACACCCTGGATCTTACCATCTCACAGCCTCATTACTTCAATCGTGTCAGAGATGAGGCCATCTGAGAATTTCCTTATCCACATTTTCCTTCCAACCCCACTTCCCACGATCTACCACAGTAAAAAGCCTCAAGTCAATTATTCTAATTCCCAACTCCCCTTTACACCTCTATTCTTCAGCCACCGTTCATTTCAATGACATTTTCCCTCCATCAGTGATGCCCGTGACCCCAGTAAAACCAAGTCTAAAAGGCCCAGACTTGAGCATCCATGGCAGACAACTGGCTTAGCCATTCAACGGCAAGTCTGGCTTGCCTACATTGAGCACCCGAGGTTCCCAACGGTTAAAACTGTTCATCATTCCAAGATCACCCTGGAATGAAAAGATAGCCCCCGTTTTTTTTTTCTCTACTTCAATCTACTTCTTTAAACCTCTCCCCCTTTGTCTCCACCTCCAACAATATGGGCTTCTCTGTCACCACATAGCTACCTCTGCCATTTCCCTCCCTGCCCCTAGCCCACCAGGCCAAATTTCCTCTCAACTTTCCTCCTGCCCTAACTCTGAACTCTCAGCTAACCTTCCTAAGCTCCACACAGGCACAAGTGCATAGCAGCCTGGAATGTACATTGCAGGTGTTGACCCATATTGTAACGACTGGTCCCCAGGCCAGGTTCCCCAAATTTGTTACCCCAGGTAAGGAAGAAAGAACTGGTTCCCTTTATTCAACCACCTCGGTTGGTCGCAACAAGATTAATTTAAAAAGGATCCCAAGGTCGGGGATTTGGGCGGCGCCAGAGATTCTGATTCACTTCCGGCCCTGTGTGACTGAATGTCTGTCTGTGTGGAGTTTGAGTTTGAAACAAACCTGTTGGACTTTAACCTGGTGTTGTAAGATTTCATACTGTGCTCACCCCAGTCCAACGCCGGCATCTCCACAGTGGTTTGAAACAAACCTGTTGGACTTTAACCTGGTGTTGTAAAACTTCTTACTGTGTGGAGTTTGCACATTCTCCTCGTGTCTGCATGGGTTTCCTTTGGGTGCTCCGGTTTCCTCCCACAGTCCAAAATGTGCAGGTTGGGTGGATCGGCCATGCTAAATTGCACCTTTGTGTACAGTGACGGTTACAGGAACAGGGCGAGGGAGTGAGTCTAGGTAGGGTGCTCTTTCAGAGGGTCAGTGCAGACTCAATGTGTCAAATGGCCTCGTTCTGCACTGTAGGAATTCTATGATTCCTTTGCTTGCAGATAACTTTCCCAGCCCAATAAAGAAAGTGTGAGTTTGTTAGCTACTACATGCGATGAAAATGTTGAAGCACATGCATACACATTGAGAGGTCAGAAAATGAGGATGGAAGTCAAAAGCAATTTTTTTTTTTAATGTACAAGTTAGCCTTTGACTTGTCCGTGATGAGTAGATGGTAGAACGCTGCAGCTGTTGCAATTCATTACAGTAGCGCTGGCTTCAGCAGGTGAAGAGTCAGTTTTGAGATTCCAGTATTCTATAGCTTGAATGAAAAGCTACCCGGTTTCTTTTTCAGCTGCTGCTTTGTTGATTTAGCTTTCTTCAACGATGAGTTATCTGCACTTCCATTGCAGTAGTATGCTGCAACCTTCCTCCTGTGTCCCACATTGACATATCCAGCACTAGTCAACCCTGACCAGATTTAGCAGCTGGCTTTTATCCCAGTCCTGTGAAAATCCACAAACCGATCTAGGACATTGCTCACAGGATATCATTCCTGCTGAGATGATAATCAGTTAGTTTTGTATGGTTTTTGTGGTTTTAATGTATTCTTGTCTGTAAACAGGATGCAGTTGCATTGTCACTTGGTATGGCCCACAGCAATTCAGCCAGTGACTGAATTTGCATCCTCAGCAATCTTTGGTTTGTACGTCCATTTTTTTTTTTAAAAAACCATCTTATTTCAAGTTAAATATTTTTGTGTCGAGTTCAAGATTTTCCCGCCATCATCATGACCATTAACTATTATCGCGGTTCACAACACATCAATTTTAAAATTCTTATTCTAGTTTTCAAATTCCTCCATGGCAATGCTCCTCCTTTTCTCTGTATCTGCCTCTTCTGGTCCTCTAGCCTCAGATATCTGCACTACAGCATTTCTGGTCTCTTGAGCATCCTAAATTTTAGAATCTCTTCACCAATTGGTAGCCACATTATCAGCTACCGAGGCCCGTAGCTCAGGAACTCTCTTCCCAAACCTTTCTTCCTTTAATATGCTGCTTAAAACAAGACGCCTTTTAAAACCTCTCTTTAATCAGGCTTTTGGCCATCTGTCTTCATACCTCCTTGTATGACTAAGTATCAAGTTTTGTTCAACATATTAACATTCAACAGCAGCCTTGGGTCATTTTACTACATTAAAAAGGTTCCACATAAATGTTACTTTTTCTATTCTATGCAAACTTTCTACATGTTATATGAAAGATACAACAATAAAATGTAATTCAGTGCACTTTTTTCTATTTTTGAATGCAAGCAAAGTATTCAGGGATACAAACATGCATTAAAAAAAATATTATTTTGATATACCCAAGTAAAGGATGCCACAAGGTGATGCTACTCATCCTATTATTGCTGCAGCATTTAGGAACTTTTGTAAAATGTATTCACAAACTACAATCTGTACCTTGATAAACCACAACAGCTCTTCCAGAATTCCTTTCCAGAATACTCGTTTAGTAGTGAGGAGGGGAAAAGAATCTGAAAGACAAAATGTAATGATTTTTATGGATTACTTTATTCACGGCATGCAGATAAATATAACTTGGCGATTGTACTCGAGTTGAGCAGCAAAGGCATTTACTATATTGCTATTTTGGAGTTTGCCAGACTTTTTGATCTACAACAGAGTCAAGGGTTAAGGGTGTCCAATCCGCTGCCAGCTTTCAGCGCGGCATCCAATTCGCTGCCGGCTTTCAGCGCGGCATCCAATCCGCTGCCGGCTTTCAGCGCGACGTCCAATCTGCTGTCAGAGATCGCAGATCCAATTCCCAGCTGAGATTATTCAAGATGCTTGTCTGGTGTGTTGCTTCACAGCTCCAGGGTGCCAGGTTCGATTCCCAGCTTGGGTCACTGTGCGGAGACATATTGTTTGTTGAATTGCTTTGCTCCAAATCAAAGCTTTAGTGACTGGAAGCCAAGTGTCCAGTACCTCAGGGATCTGTGCTGGGTGCCCAATTGTTTGTCATTTATACAAACGACATGGATGACAATGTGGGGGGTAGGATCAGTAAGCTTGCAGATGACACGAAGATTGGCCGGGTGATTGCTGTGTTCAGCCAGCACTGAATGCTGTTAATTGGCTGCCTTCATGAACAGAATGCAAAATCATGCTTACACCACTTAAAGCTAGTTGTATTATTTATAACAGGCTTGCACCTCAAAAAGAATATAGAAGTAGAAGCAGAAGTAGGCTATTTGGTCCTTTGAGCTGTTCCACCATTTAAAAAGATCACATCGTCACTGCCAATGAGGTAGATAATCTGTCAGCCAGCTGACCCTGCTGATCTGGAACCCGAGGGTGCGGCGGAGATATTAATTGCGGCATTCATAAGGCAATGGGATCATTATCCGAAAAGAAAAATAAATGCACGGCAACATGCAAAAGGCAGGGGTGTGGCACTGGGCGAATTGCTCTTGCAAAGACCCAGCACTGACATGAGAAGGGGCGACTGGCAATCCTTCTTTCTGTGCTGTATTATTCATCAATGCTTCTGTATGACAAGCGGTCAAGTCCGGCCATGGATTTACCTCAGCTCTAATTGGGATGAATGACTCTAATGCAAAGAAATTGGCAACTAAAGCTTTCAAGGACGAACTCCGTGAACTAGGGACTCTTACGCTGTAAAGACTAAATCTCCCCAGAACAGACATAGGTGGTCATTCTAGTGGAACATAGTCCATGGACTATTCAGAAAGCGCCTTAAAACAACACGATTTAATTTTCTCATTGTGAAATACATTAGCTGCTGTATTTCCCCAAATTATAAACGTTAAATGAAAATACTTTAGAACTCTTTGGATGTTAAGCACGATATGTTGCCCATTTTTAAAAAATTCGTTTATATATTAACGAATATTTAAGTGTTAAATTTCCTTGAACTCAGCACTCATTCTGCCCCAAAACAGTATTTCTTAATGAACCGGTAACCAAGCCCAGCTCCCGGTTTCCTCACCCCTCAGATTATACCGAGCCTGTAGCCCGAACACCGACACGGTGCCTGTACCCGTCCGGTCCTCCTTCCGGGAACCGGTTTCCAGAATGTTCCTGATGTGCTGCAAATACTGGTTTTCATCGCTCACTGGCTCCATCCTTGTTCTCACGCCGCAGTAACCGAATCCTGTCCAAAGCTTCCCGCCCTCGGGAGGCCCGCTCCCATTGGTTATCTTCTATTGTGACGCAGCATCCAATCTGCGGCCGGCTTTCAGCGCGGCGTCCAATCCGCTGCCGGCTTTCAGCGCGGCGTCCAATCCGCTGCCGGCTTTCAGCGCGGCGTCCAATCCGCTGCCGGCTTTCAGCGCGGCGTCCAATCCGCTGCCGCCTTTCCGCGCGGCGTCCAATTCGCTGCCGGCTTTCAGCGCCAGGTCCAATCCGCTGCCGGCTTTCAGCGCGACGTCCAATCTGCTGTCAGAGATCGCAGGTCCAATTCCCAGCTGAGATTATTCAAGATGCTTGTCTGGCGTGTTGCTTCACAGCTCCAGGGTGCCAGGTTCGATTCCCGGCTTGGGTCACTGTGCAAAGTCTGTACAATCTCCCTGTGTCTGCATGGGTTTCCTCCGGGTGCGCAAGTTTCCTTCCACAGTCCAAAGATGTGCAGGTTAGGTGGTTTGGACATTCTGAATTCTCCCTCTGTGTACCTGAGCAGGCACGGAATGTGGCAACCAGGGGATTTTCACAGTAACCTCAGTAGTGTTAATGTAAACCTACTTGTGACAATAAAGATTATTATCATTATTATCCTCAGGTTAAATCACCACCAGTCAGCTCTCCCCCTCAAAGGGTGTGGTGAACGTATTGCTGCTACAATTCACCACTGTATTGTATTGTATACCACCCTCAGGGGTGGTATATAGATCTGCAGCCTGTAGGCTGCACTCAGTACAGAGCAGTCGCAAGCAGGCACAGATCTAGCTTATTAAAACCACTGTTCACTTCTACTAATCGTCTCATGTGAATTGATGGTCGCATCAAAGGGGAAACTGTCGCCACAAGAGATAGGAGCAGGAATGGCTCATTTGGTCTGCTGAGCCTGATCTGCCATTCAATATGATAATGGCTGATCCAATCTCCTGGGACTGTTAGAATTTTGGAAAAGCATAGCCAGCTATCTATTTTAGAATCCTAGAATGCAAGACATCCTGGCGATTTGCCTTTAAGTTTCTCCAGCACTTTTTCTATTCTGATGCTAATCACCTTAATTTCCCAGCTTTTTAAAACCTAAATTACCCTCTATTTCTGGTACGCACCTTGTATTTTCTACATAGACGACAGATGACAAAACATTTCCTCAGTGTCTCTACCATTTTCTCATTCACCCTAATTATCTATCCTCATTTACCCTAATTATCTATCCTGTGTCTGCTGCTAAGAAACCTATGTTTAGTTCAGTTACTCTCTTCCTTTTTATATACTCACAGTCCGTTTTTATATTCCTGGTTTGTTTACTCTTGTAAACTTTTCCCCATTTTATCAACATTTGGTGGCTCTTTGCTAGTTTCTAATATACTCATAATCCTCAGGGTTTCTACTACTCTTTGCAAAGTTTTGTGCCTCTTCTTTTAATCTAATACCATCTTTAACTAAGCCTCATGTGGATCTTGCTGAGTTTTTTTTGTAGTACAGTACATGAACATTGCTGAAAAAATAGACATGTTATCAAAGCTTTTAATCTTGACTCATCAGGACAAATACAGAAGAACATCAACTGTAAAGGGAAGAACAATTTATACTCAGAAGAAAGTGCTGAATGGTTGGCTGTGAACTCTGATTGGTAAAGACGTTGCTATGGTGAATGCACCAGGAGACAATTAACTACCAAGCTTCTGTTTAAATTTAAAACAGGCAAGTCAACCAACTTTGATTGGTTACAGCATTGCCATGAGGAATTAATGAGGAAGCACCTGGCCCCCAAGATTATGTTTAGTTGAAAAAGACACAATGTTTAATAAGACCAAGGCTGTACTCAATAAGAGCAATGTGTGATTTGGGATGATGTACCCTGGCTCAGCTTCGGATTACCTACAAGGACAGGGACTATTATTTTGATACGCCGGAGGAATCAAATTACTTTGATAATAGACATGATTGGTGGGGAACTGAAGTATCTGAGGACTATGGTTGTTGCTCTTTGTTCATTGTTAGGTTCTTCTGATCTTGTATGTGTATGAAAGTGAGACAAGACGCCTCTGATTTTGTATTTCTGTGTCAATGTTATAAAGTGGAGAGGACGCGGTGTTCTTATGGGTCTTGTTGGTGGGGTTGTATCTGAGCAAAATTGGGGCTTGTTTATTGTATCGTGGGAGCTGTTTGAGAGTGAGGATTTGGGTGTGGTTCCCTTTTTTCTTCCTATAATGTTTGGTATTAAAGTTGGGGTTTGGGTAGGGGGGGGGGTTGATTGTTGATTCAGTGTTTGAGAGAATTTGATGTTGATCCTGGGTGGGGGGTCACCCTGCTAGCAGCATAGCTAGTTAATGGGAACAAAGGGGAGATGGTTACCTTAGGGGGGGGGGGTATTTAGTTCTTCATGGAAATGCAAGGTAAAGAGCTTAGACTTTTCATTTTTATTTTGTTTGTGATGGGGAATTTTTTTTTTGGTTCTTGGTGGGTTGTTTGTCTGGTGTCCGGGGGGCGGGGGGGGGGGGGGGGGGGGTAGTTTGCTGACGGTGATGGTTCCTTTGATTTAGAGCTTATTGATGGGGCGATGACGGCCATCATGGGTGAGACTGGAGCTTGCACAGATTGGGTCCCTGCCAGATTGTCTCACAGGGTATATAGCTGAACCTAGGAGCGGGTGGGGGGGGGGGGGGGCAGGGCAGGGGGTAGTGTGGTCAGAGGCCCCATGTCTGGTTGGTTACATAGAATATGAGGGGGTTAAATGGCCCAGTTAAAAGGTCCTGGGCGTTTGTCCACCTAAAAAGTTTGAAAGCTGATGTGATTTTCTACAGGAAACCCATTTAAGAGTCCGAGATCAGACAAGGCTGAGGAAAGGGTGGGTGTGGTTTTGATGTTTAGGCACAGGGGTGGGTAGCGGTGCTGATTAACAAAGGTGGCTTTTTCTGCGGTTAACATTTTAGCAGACTCTGGAGGGAGATATGTAATTGTTAGTAGGGTGTTAGCGGGTACACCGATGATTTTGGTCAATGTATATGCACCAAATTGGGATGACATGGAATTCATTAAGAAGGTGCTGGTTTTTATTCCAGATCTCAACTCACATCAGTTAATTATGGGAACTGACTTAATTGTGTTCTGAATCCTAAGCTGGATAGGTCGAGTCTCAAGTTCGTCAGTACATTGGGGGTGGCAAAGGAGTTGTTGGTGATCATGGAATAGATGGGGTGGGCAGATCTGTGGAGATTTAGGTTTCTGAGCGATAAGGAGTTTTCTTTCTTTTCCTATGTCCACTGGGTTTACTCCTGGATTGATTTATTTGTGGTGGGTAGATCCTTACTCTCTGGGGTTAGGGGTCAGGGTACTTGTGATTGTGCACCACATCATGTGCACCTGTTGTTGGAGCTCGGCTGCCCTCAGCGACCCCTGTGGAGATTGGACGCGGAGTTGCTCACTGATAAGGGATTTTCTGAGTGGGTATTCCCCGCTATTGGGGAGTAGGTGGAGTTTAACAAGAATGAGGCGGTTTCGTCTTCCACATTCTGGGAAGCACTGAAGGCGGTCGGAGGAGGATTCGATAAGGTTACAATTTCGGATAGGTTGACCTTCTCGGAGGTGGAACAGGAGAGAACGCAGGAACTAGAGGTGCCGATTGGACAGGAGGAGACCATGAATTGTATTTGTTTAATGCAAATGGACAAAGCACCAGGTCTGGATGGATTCCATATTGAATTTTACAAACAGTTTGCTGTTGGTTCCATTTCTGTGGGAAATGTTCAATGATTCTCTGTCCTGGGGGTGTGGCCAGCCGCGCTGGTGCAGGCACCGATTTCCTTGATTCTGAAAAAGGACCAGGACTCCATGGAGAGTGGGTTTTATCAACCTATTTGTCTGCTAAATGCTGACGCTAAGTTGGTGGCTAATGTGTTGGTAACTTGTTTAGAGCCTGGCCTACCAGGGGTGATTTCAGAGGAGCAGACAGGATTTGTTAAGGGAAGGCAATGTCAGCCAACATTAGGAGATTGTGGAATGTGGTGTTGTTGCCATCCTCAGTCACCAAGCCAAAGGTGATTATTTCGTTGGATGCGGAAATAACATTCAACAGGGTTGAGTGGGGTACCTCTTGAAGATTTTGAGGTGGTTTGGCTTTGAGCCAAAATTTATATCTTGGATTAAGCCTTTGCATAGGGCCCTCACTGTGTGTGTCCGTACTAATGCCCTGAACTCGGGAACCTTCAACTCAACAGGGGTATTAAGACAAGGGTGCCCATTATCTCTTGTTGTTTGCCTTCATGATTGAGCTACTAGCCATTGCGCTAAGGTCGTCTAGTTGGAGGTGGATAGAGGATGTCCCTCTGGCAAAGCATTACATACTCTGAAAACTCCCTGGTGAAGGAATATGTCTTGTTTCTTCTTTTCCAGACACTGGTGAACAGACTTTAATTTAGGGGAATTATATAGTGACAGTGAGGATCTTGCACTCTTAACCACTTTGAGCTGGTTGTCATAATTACTAATCTGCTATTCTATTCCCTGTCCTCAATTTATGTAGACTTGTTTAAGCTTACCCAGAACTTGATGTGTTTTTTGTCTTCATATAATTTCCTGACTTTATCATCCCTGACCCTGACCCTCCATTCATTTCTGCTTTTTTCCTCATATTTTACCTTTAATCTGTTTTCAGCATTATGAATGGCCTTAAAAACAAAGAACAGGTTGGAGTAAGGCCATCAGTGGTCCAACAACCTTGAGGTAAGGGGGAAAACAGGTTAACATCATGGGCAAAAACTCTGTCAATACCGTGTTCTAAAGATAGGTTTCCAATCCAAACATCAGTCTCCCTCCTCTCTCCCAAGTTACTGATAGACATACATCACAATCGCTATGAAGAAAATAGAGGATGCAGTCATAGTCTATGTTCAGATCGGAGGGCTGCAGAGTGCAAACGATGAGATACCATTCCTGAAATTTGTATTGAGTTTGACACACACACACTATTTACACTCATGGATTTATAGGTTTATAGAGAATTGACATTTTTAGAATAAAATTGAATTGAGAGGTTAGGTGACCTTTTCTTTCCTGTCAATATATATTAAGAAGTCTTACAGCACCAGGTTAAAGTCAACAGGTTTACTTAGAGTCACTGGCCGGGATTCCCGAGACTGCGCCAGCTTGGAGAATCGGATTTGACGCCGAGACAGCCTGCAACGCCGGTCCGATGCCAACGACCGTAGAATCGCCGCCAGTCGTGCATGCGCGATCGACATGGCGCCGGTTGGGGACCGTTGAAAGGGGTCCCGCGGAGATTCTCCGCGGTCGACCGGCCGAGTTCTCGCCGGTGTGGTTCTAACATGGTTCCACCCGACGGGAGCTCAGACCCGCGGCTGCGGTGGCTGTCCTGGTGGGGGGGGGGGGGCGGGGGGGATCAGATTCCGGGAGGGGCCTCCACGACGGCTAGGCCCGCAATCGGGGGCCACCGATCCGCGGGCGAGCGTGATCCATGGGGGCCTACGTTCTTCCGCGCCGGCCCATGGCTCCGCCATGTTGCACAGGTCGGGCACAGAAGCAGCCGCCGGGCGCATGCCCGGATCCGCGGCCGGCAGTTCAGGGCCGCGTATCGGCTGCGTGCAGCACTCCGGCGCCATGCTGGCCCCCTGTGGGCCACGGAATCGCTGGACCAGGAGGCCCGTTGACGCCGGCGTGAAACACTCCGGTGTTTTAGATTTTAGAGAATCCCGGCCACTAGCTTTCGGAGCGCAGCTCCTTCATCAGGTGAGCAAAGAGGTGGGTTCCACAAACTCAATATATATATAATGCTACACAAGGCTCTGGTGCTGGCCTGCATGTCTAACCAAGACATTACAAAGCAAATTGATTTTGAGGCATCTCATTAAGGAATCATTAAAATGCAACAGACTTTTCCTGTGGATTAATGGCTGCCCTTATCCAACTAACTACATAAACTGGTTCAAAATAGACTTGCACACTTTTTGGCTTTGGAGTGGAATTCCAAAGAATGGATGTAACAAAGAAACTTATTCTAACACAATGAAATGTGAATGGGTAAAATTCAAACCTCATTGTTTGTAAATAGCCAAATCATCAGAGGTCATTTGTGAGGAGAATGAAAAATAGATACTACGGTCATATGACAGAAACCATGGGCGAAATTCTCCTACCCGCCCCGCCACCTTTCTGCGCCGACCGGCCGGCGGGAGTCTCCGTAACACCGGCCGGTCAATGGGGTTTCCCATTGTGGGGCAGCCCCACTCCGTCGGGAAACCCCCGAGCGCCGGCAGAACGGAGACTCCCGCCGGCAGAGAATGACGCCCCATGTTTTTGATAAGGGACATTAAATAAAGCACCTTTCTGGAGCAGCATGTGAGAGAAAAGTTCCACAATAGCAGAGGAACATGATCCTGACGAGATGGAGAATTTGGGCTCACCATTATTTAACTGTTTGAAGAACCAAACTAGGTGTTCGCTACATAGGCCGGGATTCTGCAAAAATGCGGCTAAGTGTTGACGCCGGCATAAACACCGGAATGTTCCACGCTGGTGTCAACGTGCCTCTTGGCCCAGTGATTCTGAAGCCCACAGGGGACCAGCACGGCGCCGGAATGCCACTTGCAGCTCCAGTGCCGATACGTAGCCCTGCACTGCCGGCCGCGGTTCTGCACATGCGCGCGGCGGCCGCTTCCGCGCCAGGCCCGCGCAACATTGCAGAGCCACACAGTGGGCTGGCGCAGAAGAAGGTAGGCCCCCCCCCCAAATCGTGCTCGCCCGCCGATCGGTAGCCCTTGATCGCAGGCCTGGCCGTCGTGGAGCCCCCCGCGGAGTCTGATCCCCCCCCACCAGGATGGTCGACCGCGAAGAATCACCGTGGAAGCCTCTTTCAATGGCCCCCGACCGGCGCTGCGTCGACCGACGTCAGAGGCTCGGAGAATCCCGGCCATGGTTTTGACTACCTATTGGCTGGAGTAAATCCAGAAAAACCTGCTACCACAGGCAGTAAACCACTGCAAATCTGTTGTCTTTAACATCCAGCTTATTTTTCTTCACTAGAGAAAAAGAATCACAGGTCTACAACATTTCAAGACTTCAGCTGGGATTTTCCAGCCCTATCCCATGGCATGTTTTCCGGTGCTGAAGGCATCCTGCCATTGGCTGCTAGAAGGATCTTCCCGTCCTGCTGAAGTCTATGGCATTTTGTATGGCTCACCAGCCCTACAACCAGGAAATCCAGCACTGGGGAAGGAGCCAGGAAACCCAGCACTGGCATTCAGTGAGACCAGAAGATCCAGCTGGAAGGAAAGGTCAGAATATCCCAGCTTTCATCTCAAGAGAAGCAAGTGTGACAGTGATTCTTTGCGTTTTTAAGACCTCAGTGCATAGTACCTCTTTCATAATCACCACCCTTTGTGTATGGCTGTGTAAGTAAGTGGATGAGGTTGCAAACATATTTTGGGTGTTGATTAGAACATAGAACATACAGTGCAGAAGGAGGCCATTCGGCCCATCGAGTCTGCACCGACCCACTCAAGCCCTCACTTCCACCCTATCCCCGTAACCCAATAACCCCTCCTAACCTTTTTAGTTTGGACACTAAGGGCAATTTATCAAGGCCAATCCACCTAACCTGCACAGCTTTGGACTGTGGGAGGAAACCGGAGCACCCGGAGGAAACCCACGCAGGCACGGGGTGAACGTGCAGACTCCGCACAGACAGTGACCCAGCGGGGAATCGATCCTGGGACCCTGGCGCTGTCAAGCCACAGTACTAGCCCTTTGCCGTGCTGCCCCAAATTTCATTCCCTGGCCGGGAAACGAACTCGGGCCGCGGCGGTGGAAGCGCCGAATCCTAACCACTAGATTAGTAAACAGTAAACCTTTTTAAAAGCTTACATGTCAGATTCGGACATTGGGGGGCTCGGATATTTGGGGGGGGGGGTGCTCAGACTTCAGGTGGGGGGGTTCCGACATAGGGTAAGGGTGCCAGGCATCAGATGGAGGCGATGGACATCAGGTGGGAGGATGGTACCACCAGGTGGTCAGATAAGATGGGGGTTCAGACATCAGCAGAATTTGGACATTGAGGGGGCGCCAGACATCGGGTGCTGGGTTCGGACATCAGGTGGTGGAGTTGAATATCGGGTGAGGTCCGGACATCTGGACGCTTGGATATTTGGTGTTCGGACATCGGGTGTGGGGTTCAGACATTAGGGGCGGGATTCTCCCCTACCCGATGATTCCGCCAGCTGGCGCGGATCCGCGCATGCGCGGGAGCGTCAGCGTGTGCTGAGGTCATCCCCACACATGCGCACATGGGGTCACTTCTGCACCAGGAATGGCGGATGACCACGGTCTCCGGTGCGGAAGGAATAGAGTGCCCCCATGACACAGGCCCGCCCGCGGATCGGTGGGCCCCAACCACGGGCCAGGCCACCGTGGGGGCACATCCCGGGGCCAGATCCCCCCGCGACCCCACAATAATCCTGAAGGCTGCCCCCACCGCCAGGTCCCGCCGGTAAGGGATCAACTCCAATTTACGCCGGCTGGACTGGCTACAGGTGGGCAGGACTTCAGCCCATCGCGGGCCGGAGAATTTGGGCGGCCCCAGAGCCCATTGAGTCGCGCCGGACCCCGCCATTCTCCGAGGCAGGAGGCGCAACTCACGCCACGCCGGTTTTTGGGGGTTGGGAGAATTCGGAGGTCGGCGGGGGCAGGATTCACGCCGACCCCCGGCGATTCTCCGACCCGGCGGGGGGGTCGGAGAATCCCGCCCCAGGTGTGGGGGATGGATTGAACATCGGAGGGAGTCAGCTATCAGGGAGCTCGGATATTGGTGAGAGGGGTCGGACATCAGGGGAGTCAGACATCCAAGGAATGTCGGACATCAGGGGGCATTCCATAGAGAGTTGGGGGTGGGGGAGTCCCCTGAGGGTGAAAGGTATCGGGAGCCGCGTTAGGTGGGGCCAGTTTGAATCTTTATAATAGGTTTTAATTCTTCTAATTTGTGTAACACAGCCGGAACCATCCGATGTTTGCAAATTAAATCACATTTTGGGCCGGTTCCCAGTGCAGGGCAATTGCCCAGAGGAAGTGTGCACTCCCCAGGCGATTGCCTTGCAAATCTTTACCATTGAACCTCTGACAGGGACTCCTCAGCACATCTTTGGGATACACCAAAATCTAATGCTAGGAGCTCGGAAGTTACAGCTTTGTGTGATTGTATAAAACATTATACATCTCACCAAGCTTTTATTTATTTTAAAGTCATTGACAATAAAAATCAGGAGAAATGTAATCGAGCTATCAATTTATTATTACCGCTTTTAAACTATCACAAACACCTGCTTTTCTAGCTTTCCCTTAAGTGCATCTGTCTTGTTCTTGTCAACTACTCCTTGTGGCAGCTATTTCATACTCTTACCGCTCTTGGGGTAAAAATGCTCTTCCTGAATTTTTCATTGGATTTATTAATGACTATCATATTTGTGGCTGCGAGTTTTGCTCTAATCCATATGTGGAAATATTTTCCCCATGTCTATCCTTGCTGTTCATCTCACTGTTCAGCTTTTTTTTTTCTACAGAAAAGAGCCCAACCTGATTAGCCTTTTAGCAAGTTACAATAAACAACCTGGTCCACCATTTCCATTGGGCCAAAGAAACCTGAGAGGAAATCTATAGCCAGTTCTCCAGCAAGACTGCATTAAACTGAAAGGAAGCCACCATTCAATTCTATCTCAACCTTCTTGACATGGGACTAAAAATGTTTGGCTAGTGATAATGCGCAGGGCAAAAACCCCATCAAATATGTAAATTTTGCAGCAGCACACTGGTCTCACAGCAACAGGAACCCAGATTTGATTCCGCCTTCTGGTGACTGTGTGAGTTTGCACATTCTCCCTGTGCGCTTTAACAAAGAGTCATCCAGACTCGAAAAGATAGAAATCTCCATGGATACTTTAAGACCTGCTGAGATTGTCCCGTATTTTCTATTTTTGTTTCAGGTACCAGCATCTGTAATAATTTGTTCTTATCTCCCTGTGTCTATGTGGGTTTCCTCCGGAAGCTCTGGTTTCCTCCCACAGTCCAAAGATGAGCAGGTTAGGTGGATTGGCCAGGCTAAATTGTTCCTTAGATCCAAAGGTTAGGTGGGGTCATGGGGATAGGGTGGGGGAGTGGGCCTGGGTGGGGTACTCTTTCGGAGGGTCATGCAGACCTGATGGGCCGAATGCCTCCTTCTGCACTGTAGGGATTCTGGGATTCGAGGAAAAGCCCAAAAAAGATACTGCAAAATAAAAGAGCCATTTGTAATGGACAATTTTCAGAAATTGGCCAAACTCCAACTCTCAGCATTGCATGGACCTTGAACACCTGGCATAGACATAATGGGTGACCATTTCAATATCCTAGTCAAGAGTCGGCTAACAATGCCACCAGACCACACAATGGATGTGTGTCTATTCAGTTGAATGATTTGTCTCAACTGGTGAACTCTTGCAGCCAAAACTATAGAACTGTAAATAATAGCTACTGGCTATTTATGGCTTTATGGAGCCATTGCAACTGAATGTGCCCCTAACATCCCTTAGAAATGCTAAATCCCAGATAATGTTTTGATTAGACTGAAGTCTATCTGATATGATAACCAGGATCTTTCTCTTTCAAACTTAACTTTTTAGCACACCCCTGCTTGGTCCTTTGATTCTGCACTCTGTGGGTATTCAAACTGAACTGTCACGATTTTATGGAGTCCCTAGCTGCACAGTGAAGAATTTTCTTCTGCTTTCTGCTTCCGATTCTGCCCTGGGGCTTCTTCCACATGCCTCTGTGTTTTCGCTTCAGGTGACATCAGTCAGTTTAGAATGCTGCTTTTGAATTCCTGTTCCAGCTTCTCTGATTTCTAGGTGTTTTCCAAGAATTGCCAACATATTGTATGTTGTATGTTCAGTAGATCTCACAAAGAGATTATGAGACTTTTATGGTTGAACATTAACTGTTTATTGATAGCACATAATTATAGACATATACAGGGCAAGCCCATGCTATGAGCTAACTCCATTTGTGCCTCTGCAATTGGCCTCAAGTCCACTGCTCTCACTAGTCTCACGTCGTGTGCCTCTTTATATTGTCCTGTGGGCGGTACTTAACACTGTCTCATATTAATCTTTGTTATGCCAGTTGCCCTTATACTACACTTGCCACTAAGAAAATATTCCAGTTTGTCTTTATTGGTTCCAAAATGGATGACCTTTCTCTATCCCACATTGAACTTCAGCTGCAACAGTTTTTTACACTAACTTAAATTATCTAATTCTCTTTAGAACTCATGTTTTCATATGTCTGTCTCCTAACAATGTTTCATCTGCAAACTTGGATATGTAACTGTCTATTCCTTCATTTAACTCATTGATATGGTGACAGGCTGAAGCCCTGATATAGATCCCTGGAGAACATAATTTTCTACATCTTGCCAATCAGAGTACATTTCCTACCTTTTGTCGACTGCATCTCAACCAATTGTAAACAAATTTACTTTTAATTCATAGATCATAGATCATAGAATTTACAGTGCGGAAGGAGGCCATTTGGCCCATCGAGTCTGTACCGACCCTTGGAAAGAGCACCCTACTTAAACCCACCCCTTCATCCTTTCCCCATAACCCAGTAGCCCCACTTAACCTTTTTGCCCATGAAGGGGCAATTTAACATGGCCAAACCACCAACCCTCCACATCTTTGGACTGTGGGAGGAAACAGGAGCACCCAGAGGAAACCCACGCAGACACGGGGAGAAAGTGGAAACTCCACACAGTCACCCAAGGCCGGAATTGAACCCAGGTCCCTGGAGCTGTGAGGCAGCAGTGCTAACCACTGTGCCACCGTGCCGCCCTCCATAAGCTTTTAATTTTTTCTAAATAATTTTTTGTGTAGAACCTTATTAAATGCTTTCTGGAACTTCATTTAAACAACATCTATAGACATTCCCTTATCCACTATGCTACCTCACCGAAAAATTCAACTAGTTTAGTCAAACATGGCTTACACTTTACAAATCCATGGTGACTCTCTTTGATCAGTTCATACTTGTTCAAATGTTCAGTGATTCTGTCCCTGTTGTAGTGTTACCTGCGTGGTCGATAACACGTGTTACTCAATCCTTGGCTGATTGGTGAGGTCCTCTGAATCTTGTTGAAGAAGACTCAAACTCGTCCAGTAACAACAAAGGTTTATTGAGTAACTATAATAACTATTAATGCGTGAGTTCTTTACCTTAACATGGGAATTAGGGATTGGGTAACAAGATTTAACAATTGTAACTAAATGTAACTCCACTAACTATCTATGTGATTCTGATGTTTTCCTGTTCACAGCACACCCGAGAGAGAGACAGAGACCCCGTGTGGCTGCCCTTTATACTCCTGTTGATCCAGCCCTCTGGTGATCATGTGGTGCTGGGCTATCTACCCATTAACCCCTTGTGTGCATGCACCTACAGAGATCACCACACCTGTGATTGATTTATAACATTCCCTAGAAAGTTGAAAAGAAAGACTTGCATATAAGTGGTACCTTTCAAAATTGCAAGATGGCCCTTAGCGCTTAACAGCCAATGAAGTACTTCAGAAGTGAAGTATTCACTGTTATTATGTATGAAATATGGCAGTCAGTCCCTGCATAGTAATGTCCCGCAAAGTGCCATGGAATATTTTAAATCCACCTGAGAGGACAGATTGGCCTTCAGCTAAATATCTTACCCAAGAGACAGCACTCTCTCAGTACAGCACTCTCTCAGTACAGCACTGGAATGTTAGCATAGATTTTTATGATTCTCAGGTGTTGTGGTGGCTCGAGACAACACTCTGGAGGCTTCAAGCAGTAACAAAGGGGTTTATTAACAAAAGGCATCACGGCTGGTAATTACACAGGCACAGAACACAATAGCATGGATCTTGTCTCTTTGGGTCCAGGCCCCACATTGCCTGCTCCCAGGATCCTGCGCAAACTTGGGTTCACATGAGTTTAAGTGCACTGAGGCCAACTAAACCTCTTCATTGCCTTGACTACCTCTTTGGCTGAAGTAAATAATTCAGTAAAGAACATGGATTTAAACTGGGAGCCTCCAGAACTCTATTTTTCAGTTACTTCCTGCTTTAATCAGCTGAGATACCAAGGGAGCAACAACATTCTTTTACATTTGTAAACCAACTTACATTTGTGCAGAATGTTGTCGACTATTTTTGTTCTGTTTTTATTCTGTGTGTCTATTGGCATCATGATGCATAATGTTTGATTATAAATAATTACCTAAATAATTAATTTTGTTTTATAAATGTGCTTTATTACAATTCAATACAGTCAGCCTGAAGAAAACAGCATTTATCGATTTAGCACTCCCGTTGCAGAATTTTGCAGGACCAGAGTACACAACAGAAATTTGAATCTGAAAGCGAGCATGCCTAATTCATATCCTACATTATTTTTGGCTTCTTCATTTTAATGACCAAGAAGTTCTGTGGAGTCATGGTTCAGGAATGTTGGCCTTCCTTTCTGAATTCCCAAGATGCATATCTGTCACGCAAATATTGCACCAGGGTGTCGAAGCATAAAATCTATTTCATATTCGTGCATGATCAGATTGGGAGGAATGGAGCTTAGAGTTGGGCCCACAAGTTTGAGGGGGAGCGGAGGAGTCCCATGTAGGTGGGGGCGGGGGGGGGGGGAAGAATCCCACATGGGGCTGATTGGGGGGCAGATGGGAATACCCTGGGGGTTCATTAGTTGAGGGGTGGGAGATCTGGAGTGTGGGTGGTGTCCAGTGGGGGGGGGGGGGGGGGTTCAGTCTAGGTGTTTTAAATAGTTAATCCTAAGTTAGAAGTG
Organism: Scyliorhinus torazame; assembly: GCF_047496885.1. Lineage (NCBI taxonomy): Eukaryota > Metazoa > Chordata > Chondrichthyes > Carcharhiniformes > Scyliorhinidae > Scyliorhinus > Scyliorhinus torazame. Next base: position 151,389,424 of record NC_092717.1, on the reverse strand, counting down.
GTTTTATTTCTTCTAACTCCTTCAGAGTAACTAATGATGTAAAACTGGCAGAACCATCTGAAGTTCACAATTTATGGCAAGGTGGTTAGCACTGCTGCCTCACAGCGCCAGGGACCCGGGTTCGATTCCAGCCTTGGGTGACTGTCTGTGTGGAGTTTGCACTTTCTTCCTGTATCTGCGTGGGTTTCCATGCTAAATTCTGTGGTAGCAATGCTAAATTGTCCCTTAGTGTCCAAAAGGTTAGGTGGGGTTACTGGGTTACGGGGACAGGGTGGGGACGTGTTCCCAGGTAGGGTGCTCTTTCAGAGGGTCACTGCAGACTCGATGGGGTGAATGGCTTCCTTCCGCACTGCAAGGATTCTATGATTCTAGTCTTCTATGACATATGGCTTTGCCAGATGGTTCCCAGGGCAGCACAATTATCCGGGAGAATTTAGTATTTCTGGACAATTGCCAGGTAAACCCTAACCTGGGAACTTCTGAGAGGAAGTCCCCAGTGATCCTTGGGGCATTTCTCAAATATGATGCTGGGGAGACAGGAAATTTATGACTTGGATGCAGGGGCCAAGTGCATTGCTGATGATACAAACATACTGGGAGATGCAAAGCAAGTTGTGAGGAGGAAACAAAGAGTTATGGATAAAATGAGTGGGCAAAAATTTGATAGATGGAGTATAATGTGGTGAAATGTGAGGTTCTCCACATTGGCAGGAAGAATAGAAAAGAAGAATATTGTTTAAATGGAGAAGACGCAGAATGCTACAGTACTGTGGGATCTGGGTGTCCTCATACACGAATAACAAAATGTTACCATGCAGGTACAGCAAGTATTTAGGAACTCAAATGTTGGCCTTTACTGCAAGGAGCATAGAGTATAAAAGTAGAGATGACATTTTGCAATTGTACATGGCTTTGGAGATATTACGGCCGGGATTCGCCGAGCCTGTGCCGGATAGGAAAATCGGCGGGGGGTGGGGGGCTTGCAAATCCTGCCATGCCACTCCGACGCCGGGCCGCTGATTCTCCAGCGACTGGAGAATCGGCGCCAATCGCGCCGGCGCGACACCACGGCGCTGGTTGGGGACCGTTGAAAGCGGCCCCCACGGCGATTCTGCGAGCTCGACAGGCCGAGTGCCTGCTGAGTTCCGGCAAGTCCCGCCGGCGTTGTTTGCGTATGGTCCTACCCAGCGGGACCTCGGCGTTATGGCCGCGGGAGCGGTCCTGGTGGGAGGTGGGGGGGGGGGGGGGGGGGGGTCGGCTCCGGGTGGGCCTCCATGGTGGCCAGGACCGCGATCGGAGTCAACCAATCGGCGGGCGTGCTAATTCTGGGGGGGCGTATGTTCCTCCGCGCTGGGCCCATGTAGGGCTCCGCCATGTTGCCGGCGAGGAGACAGCCGTTGTGCGCATGCGCAGACCCGCGCCGGCCATGGCGCACATGCGCAGACCCGCGCCGGCCGTAGCGTGCAGGACCCACGCCGGCTGTGGTGGGCTGGCTTTCGGCGCTGGAGCAGCGCACAGCACACTGCCGCCTTTCTAGCCCCCGAAGACGGGGAGAATGACTGGGCCTGGAGGCCCGTTGACGCCGGCGTCACTCGCGCCGGTTTTGACGCCGCCGTCAACACTTGGCTGGGATTTCGGAGAACCCGGCCTACACCTATCCAAAACTATATCCAATTGTTGTCTCCTTATTTAATAGGAATATATTTGCATTGGAGGCAGTCCAGAGGAGTTTCCCTAGGTTGATTTCCAGGATGTAGGAGATGATTTGTGTGAAAAATTTGAGTCTATACTCATTGGAGTTTATAGGAATGAGAAGTGATCTTGTAAAAACATTTGTGCTGAAGGGGCTTGACAGGGTAGATACTGGAAGGATGTTTCCCCTTGTGGAGTGTAGTGTTGGGTGTTCTAATGTACAGATGAACCAACACGGTTGTATTTGGTACAACGCTGTTTTATTTCAACATGTTATTTACAGTTCTGTCTTTTTACTCTGCACGTGGTGACTCCCTGTGTGTGATGTTAATCAGGTCCTGTCCTTGTCCTGGTCTCCAGATCTACTGGCCACCAGGTGTCGTGTTTCTTCTCTTATACTGTCTCTGTCCTTGTCTATGATTGGTTGTCGTGTTGTGTGTGCTGATTTGTCTGTTGGTGTGTCTATCATGATGTGTGTGTTTGAATATCATGACATCCCCCTTTTTTACAAAATTATGTGCCTACGTGGTTATAAATACGAATGTGTCGTGAGTGCATCTAAAAGTGTGTGTGCATGATATTTACAGCAGATACATGTGACGTAACTATATACATGGGGCGATGTCGGGTGTGTCATGCTAGCGAGGTTGTACCATAACAAAACAGGAAGACGAAAAACTTTGAAGTGTGGTCCGGTCAAACAATATCTGGAATGATAAAACAGTAACATGTTACAATACAATGGTGTTTCAACTTTAACGTGTGAACAGTCTCATAAGTCCAATCTAGTAGGTGTGTGACGAATTCGGGTTGACCGTCTCAAGGGTGGGTCGAGAACCACCGGCTGAGGTGCGAGCCTGGCCACGGGTGGCGATGGAAGGGGCATGATCTGTGGCAGCTCCACAAAGTCATCCTCGGGAACCAGTGGAGGACCCGGCGTGTGTGCACTGTTCGGTTGCGAGCGTGGAAGGCGGCGAAGGACTCGCCGATTGCGGCGACGCACTGATCCATCCGGCATGCGTACCAGGAACGAGCGGGGAGCCACGCAACGGAGAACTTAGGCAGGTGCTGACCAGCCACCATTTGGCAGATGAATGCGGACTTTATCCCCGGAGGACAGGGGGGGAAGATCAGTCGCCCTTGTATCGTACAGACTCTTCTGGCGATCACGCTGCAGTTGCATCTTGTGCAGTACCTTAGCATGGTCCGTTGTTGGTGTCAGGATGGAAGGCACAGTTGTCCTGAGGGTGCGACCCATCAGTAGCTGTGCTGGCGAGAGACCCGTGGCTAGCGGGGCCGATCGATAGGCCAGCAGGGCGAGGTGAAAGTCCGATCCGGCAGCAGCAGCCTTGCAGAGGAGCCGCTTGGCAATGTGAACGCCCTTTTCCGCCTTTCCATTTGACTGTGGATGTAGAGGGCTGGATGTTACGTCTGTGAAACCATATGATGCGGCAAAGGACGACCATTCACGGCTGGCGAAACAGCGCCCGTTGTCCGACATGACAGTCATCGGAATGCCGTGGCGAGCAAAGGTGTCCTTGCAGGCCCTGATGACTGCAGACGACGTCAGATCGTGTAGGGGTATGACTTCTGGGTAATTGGAGAAGTAGTCTATGATGATAATATAGTCCATGCCAAGCGCGTGAAATAGGTCGACACCCACCTTCGCCCAGGGGGACGTCACCAGCTCATGGGGCAGAAGCGTCTCAGGAGGTTGCGCCGGCTGAAACCTCTGGCAGGTTGTGCAATTGAGTACCATGTTGGCAATATCGTCATTAATGCCCGGCCAATATACCGCCTCTCGGGCCCTCCGTCTGCACTTCTCGACTCCCAAGTGGCCTTCGTGTATTTGATTGAGAATCATCTGGCGCATACTGTGTGGAATGACGATCCTGTCTAGCTTCAGAAGGATCCCATCAATGGTGGTTAGGTCATCTCGCACATTATAGAACTGTGGGCACTGCCCTTTGAGCCAACCTTCCGTCATGTGGCGCATCACTCGCTGTAGAAGGGGGTCGGCCGCTGTCTCTGCGCGAATGCGGGCCAGACTGGGGTCGTTAGCCGGCAGATTTGCCGCTGTCAAAGCCACATGTGCCTCAACTTGACATACGAACCCCTCCACATCTGGTGGTGTACTCACTGCACAGGATAGGGTATCCGCCACGATGAGGTCCTTCCCTGGAGTGTAGATCAGTTGGAAATCATACCTCCTGAGTTTAAGTAAGATGGCTGCAGGCGAGGGGTCATGTCGTTCAGGTCCTTGTTTATTATGTTGACCAGGGGGCGGTGGTCAGTTTCGACCGTGAATCGTGGAAGACCATATACATAATTGTGGAACTTGTCCAAACCAGTTAGCAAGCCCAGGCATTCTTTTTCAATTTGCGCGTAGCGCTGTTCCGTAGGGGTCATGGCCCGTGATGCATAAGCAACCGGGGCCCATGATGACGTGTTATCTTTCTGCAGGAGCACTGCTCCCATACCAGATTGGCTACCATCAGTTGAGATTTTGGTGGGACGAGACGTGTCGAAGAACGCCAACACTGGTGCCGTGGCAAGTTTGTGTTTGAGCTTCTCCCATTCCAGCTGGTGTGTATGTTGCCACTGGAACTCTGTAGATTTCTTTACGAGATGGCGCAGAGGCGTTGTGTGGGAAGCAAGGTTGGGAATGAATTTCCCGAGGAAGTTGACCATGCCCAGGAATCGTAGTACAGCTTTCTTGTCGGCCGGCCGCGGCATGGCTGTGATGGCGCTTACCTTGTCCGCATCGGGACGGACCCCTGATCGGGAGATGTGGTCCCCCAGGAACTTCAATTCGGTCTGGCCAAAGGCACACTTGGCGCGGTTGAGGCGCAGGCCATTGTTTCGTATGCAGGCAAAAACGCGTTGGAGACGATGTATGTGCTCCTGCGGAGTGGTGGACCATATGATGATATCGTCCACATGTACGCGTACCCCTTCAATGCCTTCCATCATCTGCTCCATTATTCTGTGGAAGACCTCGGATGCCGAGATGATGCCAAATGGCATCCGGTTGTAGCAGAATCTACCGAAAGGGGTGTTAAAAGTACATAGCTTTCGGCTGGACAGGTCCAGTTGGATCTGCCAAAATCCTTTAGAAGCATCCAGTTTGATGACTATTTTGGCTTGGGCCATCTCACTGGTGATTTCCTCTCGTTTAGGTATGGGATAGTGTTCCCGCATAATGTTATTATTTAGGTCTTTAGGGTCTATACAGATGCGGAGCTCGCCAGAGGGCTTCTTGACACACACCATGGAGCTGACCCATGGCGTGGGCTCTGTGACCCTGGATAGGACCCCTTGGTCCTGGAGATCCTGCAGCTGCAACTTGAGGCGGTCTTTAAGTGGCGCAGGAACCCTGCGAGGTGCGTGAACGACCGGGATGGCGTCCGGTTTGAGGCGAATTTTGTATGTGTATGGCAGTGTCCCCATGCCTTCAAATACCACCTGGTTGTGAGCAAGGAGGGATTGGAGATTTGCGTTGAAGTCAGCATCCAGGAAGTCGGATGTGTCGTCTGGAGAGAGAGACATAATTCGCTGTACAAGGTGAAGAGCCTTACATGCCTGTGCGCCCAGCAAGGAATCTTTCGATGAGCCAACAATTTCAAAGGGGAGTGTGGCCGATTGCGTTTTGTGTGTCACCTGGAGCTGGCAAGATCCCATGGCCGGGATGACGTTCCCGTTATAGTCAACCATCTTGCACCGGGATGGCTGGATAGGTGGTTTGACCTTCATGGCATGGAATGCTGAATATGCTATGAGGTTGGCGGATGCGCCAGTGTCCAGGTGGAAAGTGATCTGCGATCGGTTGACCGTCAGGGTGGCACTCCATTCATCGGCCGGATCAATGGTGTTGACCCTGTTCACATCAATGACTGAAACCCGGAAGGCATCTTGGTCATCTGTGTCATTTGGCTGGATGTCCTGATGTACGGGCTGGACGGTCCTGACGTGTCTGCGAGGTTGTCGGAGATGTGTAGGATCCATTGGTTGAACCGCTCGACAGTAGGCAGCGTAGTGGCCCATCTTGCCACATCGTAGGCATTGTCGGTTTTTAGCAGGACATTGCCCTTTTAAATGTACAGCTCCACAGTTACCGCACGTCATGACGTCACGGCATTCGTTACGCCACTGCGCATGCGCAGTTCGGTCTTGCAGCGGGCGCGCCTGCGCAGTGCGTCCCTCGATGTTGCCGTCGGTTTTGGCGCGCGGGAGACCGCGAAAAGCACGGGAAACGGCCGCCCTCGTCCGGGCCGCGGGCCGGGAGATAATCAATTGCCTGGATGCGTTCGGCCTCGTGGGCGGCCTGGCTTGCCGATTCGACGGCTAGGGACCCCCTCCGTGCCGATTCGGTCGCCTGAAATTGGGCAAAACGGCTGGTTGCATTTTCATGGAGGACACAAGCTTCCACCACAGACGCTAAGGTCAGGCCTTTAATTTTAAGAAGCTGCTGGCGTAGGCCACTGGAGGCAACGCCAAAAACAATCTGGTCCCGGATCATGGACTCTGAGGTGTTGCCGTAACCGCAGGACTGCGCGAGTATGCGGAGGTGCGTCAGAAAGGGTTGAAAGAGCTCATCCTTACCTTGCAGGCGTTGCTGAAAGATATACCTTTCAAAACTTTCATTCACTTCAACGTTAAAGTGCTGGTCTAGCTTGAGATGACCGTGTCATACTTGGATTGGGTCTCGCCTTCCGCGAACACCAGTGAGTTGAATACATCGATGGTGTGCTGACCTGCGGTGGTGAGGAACATCGCAATCTTTGTTTCGTCCGAGGCACTCGGTTTCTCGTTGGCTCGCATGTACAGTTCAAATCGCTGCTTGAAAAGCTTCCAATCGGTGCCAAGGTTCCCAGCGACTTGCAACGGCTGCGGTTTGTTGGTGATGTCCATATCTCAGGATGGCAGGTTTGCCGGCAGGTATCGATCCACTCCTGTACCATGTAGTGTTGGGTGTTCTGATGTACAGATGAACCAACACGGTTGTATTTGGTACAACGCTGTTTTATTTCAACTTGTTATTTACAGTTCTGTCTTTTTACTCTGCACGTGGTGACTCCCTGTGTGTGATGTTAATCAGGTCCTGTCCTTGTCCTGGTCTCCAGATCTACTGGCCACCAGGTGTCGTGTTTCTTCTCTTATACTGTCTCTGTCCTTGTCTATGATTGGTTGTCGTTTTGTGTGTGCTGATTTGTCTGTTGGTGTGTCTATCATGATGTGTGTGTTTGAATATCATGACATGGAGTAATCTAGAACAAGAGGGCGCAGTTTCAAAATAAGAGGTCTCCCATTTACAATAGAAAATAGGAGGAATTTTTTCCTCCAAAGTGTTGCTAGTCTTTGCAATTCACTACCCCATAGAGCAGTAGAATCTGGGCTATTGAGAATATTCAAGGCTGATTAATATAGATTTTTGAAGGGAGTCAAAGGTAATGGAGACAAGCAGATAGATGGAATTATGTCCACAATCTGATCAGCCATAATCTTATTGAATGGTGGAGTTGTGATCAGTTGTGTGGTATTTGATTAATGTAGCGCACAATGACTTACGAGAGACGAATGGAGATGAAGTCGATGAGGCTTTATTAAGCGTGACTTGTTCCCCGCAGTTCAGCAACAGACTGGAGCTGCGGGGAGAACTCCTGGTTCTTATACTCCGCCTTCAGGGCGGAGCTAGAGATCAACAGCCAACCAGGACCCGGGATCTGTCAGCCAATGGCATCACGGCTTCACAGTCCCACATGACCCCTAATGCATACTACCACATTCACCCCTTGTTAAAAATGAACCCATCGGGGTGGTGCTTCGCATGGTGGTAGAGGTTTACAAGGCTGGTCCTGGGAGGAAAAAAAACTTTTTGCATGTCATTACAGTGCCCTACACTTTGCCCTACACTGGGCTTTGTACAGGGTTTGTGAACTATTTACAATATTCGTAAGAGGAACAGAACCTTCTCGTCCCACAACATTCTTGTGTTACACCGATGCCACGAGTCGGGCGGGCGGTCTGGTCTTCCTTGTCGATCGCCTCAGCCCCGGTGGTGGTGCAGGTGCTTGTTCCAGCGTTGTCGTCTCCGGGAGCTTTCCGGTGTCTGCTTCTGCTTCACTCCTGGTCGGACATGGGAGGAGGACCGATCCTCCCGGGAAGGGGGCGGTCGCGGGGTGCGCCGGTGGCAGGGAGGGGGTGATCGGTGTCGGGGGGGTGTGCGTGTTGCCGGCGGGCGCCAGGTCTCGCAGGGAGACCGTGTCCTGTCGGCCGTCGGGATACGCCACGTAGGCGTACTGCGGGTTCGCGTGGAGGAGGTGAACCCTCTCGACCAACGGGTCCGACTTGTGCGTCCGCACATGTTTCCGGAGCAAGATGGGTCCTGGGGCCACCAGCCAGGTCGGCAGCGACGTTCCGGAGGAGGACTTCCTGGGGAAGACAAGGAGGCGCTCATGGGGCGTTTGATTAGTGGTGGTACACAGCAGCGACCGGATGGAGTGGAGAGCGTCCGGGAGGACCTCCTGCCACCGGGAAACTGGGAGATCCCTGGACCGTAGGGCCAGTAGGACGATCTTCCAGACCGCGCCGTTCTCCCTCTCTACTTGCCCGTTCCCCCGGGGGTTGTAGCTGGTCGTCCTGCTCGAGGCTATGCCCTTGCTGAGCAGGAACTGGCGCAGCTCGTCACTCATGAAGGAGGACCCCCTGTCGCTATGGATATATGCGGGGCAACCGAACAGTGTGAATATGGTGCTAAGGGCTTTAATAACTGTGGCCGCTGTCATGTCGGGGCAGGGGATGGCGAAAGGGAAACGAGAGTACTCGTCCACCACGTTCAGGAAGTATGTGTTGCGGTCGGTGGAGGGGAGGGGCCCTTTGAAATCCAGACTGAGGCGTTCAAAGGGACGGGAAGCCTTGATCAGATGCGCTCTATCCGGCCTGAAAAAGTGCGGTTTGCACTCTGCGCAGATGTGGCAGTTCCTGGTGACTGTACGGACCTCCTCCACGGAGTAGGGGAGGTTGCGGGACTTTATAAAATGGTAGAACCGAGTGACCCCCGGGTGGCAGAGGTCCTCGTGGAGGGTTTGGAGACGGTCTATTTGTGCGTTGGCACATGTGCCGCGGGATAGGGCATCGGACGGCTCGTTCAGCTTTCCGGGACGGTACAAGATCTCGTAGTTGAAGGTGGAGAGCTCGATCCTCCACCTTAAGATCTTGTCATTTTTAATTTTGCCCCGCTGTGCATTATCGAACATGAAAGCTACCGACCGTTGGTCAGTGAGGAGAGTGAATCTCCTGCCGGCCAGGTAATGCCTCCAATGTCGCACAGCTTCCACTATGGCTTGGGCTTCCTTTTCCACTGAGGAGTGGCGGATTTCTGAGGCGTGGAGGGTTCGGGAGAAAAAGGCCACGGGTCTGCCCGCTTGGTTAAGGGTGGCCGCCAGAGCTACGTCGGAGGCGTCGCTCTCGACTTGAAAGGGGAGGGACTCGTCGATGGCGCGCATCGTGGCCTTTGCGATATCCGCTTTGATGCGGCTGAAGGCCTGGCGAGCCTCTGTCGACAGGGGGAAGGTAGTGGTCTGTATTAGGGGGCAGGCCTTGTCTGCGTACTGGGGGACCCACTGGGCGTAATATGAAAAGAACCCCAGGCAGCGTTTCAGGGCTTTGGAGCAGTGGGGGAGGGGAAATTCCATGAGGGGGCGCATGCGTTCGGGGTCGGGGCCTATTATCCCATTGCGCACTACATATCCCAAGATGGCTAGCCGGTTTGTGCTAAACACGCACTTGTCCTCGTTGTATGTGAGGTTCAAGGCTTTAGCGGTCTGGAGGAATTTTTGGAGGTTGGCGTCGTGGTCCTGCTGATCGTGGCCGCAGATGGTTACGTTGTCGAGATACGGGAACATGGTCTGCAACCCGTGTTGATCAACCATTCGGTCCATCTCCCGTTGGAAGACCGAGACCCCGTTTGTGACGCCAAATGGGACCCTTAGGAAGTGGTATAGTCGCCCGTCTGCCTCGAAGGCTGTGTACTTGCGGTCACTTGGGCGGATGGGGAGCTGGTGGTAGGCGGACTTGAGGTCCACGGTGGAGAAGACCTTATATTGGGCAATCCGATTGACCATGTCGGATATGCGGGGGAGAGGGTACGCATCTAGCTGTGTGTACCTGTTGATGGTCTGGCTATAGTCTATGACCATCCTTTGCTTCTCCCCTGTCAGTACTACTACCACCTGTGCTCTCCAGGGACTATTGCTGGCCTGGATTATGCCTTCCTTCAGCAACCACTGGACTTCGGACTGAATAAATGTCCGGTCCTGGGTGCTGTACCGTCTGCTCCTAGTGGCGACGGGTTTGCAATCTGGGGTGAGGTTTGCAAACAAGGATGGGGGTTCAATTTTGAGGGTTGCGTGGCCGCAGATAGTGAGTGGGGGTATTGGGCCGCCGAATTGGAATGTTAGGCTCTGCAGGTTGCACTGGAAGTCTAATCCCAGTAATGTGGGCGCGCAGAGTTGGGGAAGGACGTAGAGCCTGTAGTTTTTAAACTCCCTCCCTTGCACCGTTAGGGTCACTATGCAGAACCCTTTGATCTGTACGGAGTGGGATCCTGCAGCTAGGGAAATCTTTTGCATACTTGGGCGGATGGTCAAGAAACAGCGTCTTACCGTGTCGGGGTGGATGAAACTTTCGGTGCTCCCGGAGTCGATCAGGCATGGTGTCTCATGTCCATTGATCAGCACCGTTGTTGTCGTTGTCTGGAGCGTCCGGGGCCGTGCTTGGTCCAGCATCACCGAGGCCAGATGTGGTCGCAGTGTCTCAGCGTCTTCTTCGAACCCCGTGGAGCCGTCGATGCTGGGGTCCTTTGTTGTCGTCCAAGATGGCGGCGGGGGTGGACAAAATGGCCGCCCCCATGCATCGCACATGGCTGGGGGGGTCCCAAGATGGCGGCGGGGGTGGACAAAATGGCCACCCCATTGCATCGCACATGGCTGGGGGGTCACAAGATGGCGGCGCCCCTCCTCCCCTCGTGGTGGCCGGGACCCAAAATGGCGGTGCCTGCGGGTTGCACATGGGGCGCTGGGGGGGTTGGGGAGCGTTTGGGATGCGCTGGACTCTTTCTTCTCCGGGGACAGCGGCGACCCCCCGGGACCGGCACACAGCCGCGAAATGGCCCTTTTTGCCGCAGCTCTTGCAAATCGCTGCGCGGGTCGGGCAGCGCTGCCGGGGGTGTTTCGCCTGCCCGCAGAAATAGCAGCGGGCCCCCCCGGGATGACCTGGCATCTGAACCGCGCAAGCCTGTGAGGGGGGGGGGTTTGTCGCGACGGGGGTCCACGGAGCCCAAGGGGCTGCCGCGCGGTCGGGGCCGTACGCGCGGGCGTTTTGCGCGGCCACATCTAGGGAAGCTGCAAGGGCCCGTGCCTCTGAGAGTCCTAGCGACTCTTTTTCTAACAGTCTTTGGCGGATTTGGGGAGAGTTCATACCTGCCACAAACGCATCGCGAATTAACATGTCCGTGTGTTCAGCCGTGTTTACCGGCGGGCAGCTGCAGGCCCGTCCCAAAATTAGCAGCGCGGCGTAGAATTCGTCTAGCGATTCTCCGGGACTTTGCCGCCTCGTTGCGAGTTGGTAGCGTGCGTAGACCTGGTTCACTGGGCGAACGTAGACGCTCTTTACTGCTGCGAACGCCGTCTGGAAATCCTCTGCGTCTTCTATGAGAGGGTACATTTCCGGGCTTACCCTCGAATGCAGGACCTGCAGTTTCTGGTCTTCTGTGATCCGGCCGGGGGCCGTTCGGAGGTAGCCTTCGAAACAAGCTTGCCAGTGTTTAAAAACTGCTGCTGAGTTCACTGCGTGGGGGCTGATCCGCAGGCATTCCGGGGCGATCCTGAGCTCCATAGTCCTTTAAGTCACGCTTAATAAATTGTAGCGCACAATGACTTACGAGAGACGAATAGAAATGAAGTCGATGAGGCTTTATTAAGCGTGACTTGTTCCCCGCAGTTCAGCAACAGACTGGAGCTGCGGGGAGAACTCCTGGTTCTTATACTCCGCCTTCAGGGCGGAGCTAGAGATCAACAGCCAACCAGGACCCGGGATCTGTCAGCCAATGGCATCACGGCTTCACAGTCCCACATGACCCCTAATGCATACTACCACAATTACGTATGTCTGTTGACTCTTCACTCTGCCGCTTGGTGTTGGTCAAGGCCATGGGGTGTGGTTATAGGGGAAGAGAGCAGAATCGTCTGTTCCAGGCCAAAATTCTGTGGTGGTGGTGGGAAGCAGGAGGTTTCCTGCTCCAGAGCCTAGCGAGAAAATACACGATGCTGGGCTCATTAATTATGTACCCAGGGGATTCCTGACCATAAGACCATGAAGAGTCGCGCAGTGAGGCAGTCATGCTGCCCGCCGTCATATCCGGGTGCCATATTTAAAAGGCACCCAACAGCAATTCATCCATCCCATGCTGGACTTCAGAGCAGGACATGGAAGGCGGAAGCCGACCTGCACCAGGCCCAAGGTTCAATAATACATTACCGGGCACACATTTGAATGCAGTGGAGGGCAGGAGGGACATCCATTACCAGAGGGATAGGAGGAGGAGGGCCACCTGTCTCATCATCCCTGCATGGGAGGCAGTGGCCAGAGTGGTGAGTGCCAACTTCACGCACAGGAGGACCATCCTGCGCTGCAGGGAACGGATGAATTATCTCAATTTCGACCACCAGGGTAAGTGCACCCTCTACTCCCCATACTCACCATATTGAATGGGGAGCAGGGCAAAGCCATGCATAAAATCCCTTCACGTGGTGCTGGGATGCCTCATAGAGTCTGCAGATAGGGAGGTGACTGCGGGTTGCTGACCTAGCCACACTGAGGGCTCAAATGTTTTTGGGAGTTGGCACAGAGGCAAACTGCCGCTGCTACTGCCATGCCTCTGTTGTTATTGTTCTTCCAGGGGTCAGAGGGGTGCTGCTGAAGGACACTTGGGGACTAGCAGTCGTGCATATTTCATGTGGCACACAGTTGCCAATCGGCTGGTGGTGAAGATTGGCAAACATGTAACATCACCTGTATCACAAATGCTCAGGAACTAAATATTTTCCTTTCGTAGGAAAAGTTAGCGCCCAACAGGCATAAGAGAAAAAAGATGGGATAGGGCATGCCCAACCTCCACCCCCTCTCAGGGTATCAAGTTCAGACTGCCGAGCTGGCAGGGGAAGACCGTGACGATTCCATGGTGACAGCGAGGCTGGCCTCTTCCAGCCATTCAGCGAGGACGCATGTTTACTCTCTGCACATGAGGCTGGTGCTCAGTGCATTCTAGGAGGCAGCCCATCCAGTCACTCATTCTCTTCTCTTTCCATTACTGATGGCAGTAAGAAGGTGGTGAGGCCTGACCCCAAATCCGAGTCCAGCCCTAACCCCAGCCCACAGAGGAGAGGTTAATAATAATCTTTATTGTCACCAGTAGGCTTACATTAACACTGCAATGAAGTTACTGTGAAACGCCCCTAGTCGCCACATTCCAGCACCTGTTCGGGTACACGGAGGGGGAATTCAGAAAGTCCATATTACTTAACAGCACGTCTTTCGGGACTTGTGGGAGGAAAATGGATCACCCGGAGGAAACCCACGCACACCGGGAGAACGTGCAGACTCCACACAGACAGTGACCCAAGCCGGGAATCGAACCTGGGACGCTGGAGCTGTGAAGCAACAGTGCTACTCACTGCGCTACCGTGCTGCCCATAGTGGAGTGTGGAGGATGACGACAATGACAAATTCTCACCTGTAGAGCCATTACACCATTCACCTCCACCCTCCACCTGCTCAGTGATACATCTTGGTGGGTATTGGATCTACTTTGGGCTGGGTCTCACACTCTGGTGGTCACTGCAAGGACACATGTCCACAGCAGGAAGAAGCAGGAACAGCCAACATTATGGGCACCTGGAGGACTGCAGGGGTTGATTACTAAGCCAGAATCTTGTGACGAGGGTCTGGGAATAGTCCTGGACAGAATGCTGGAGATGCAGTGAGAGGCAGGAGAATATCAGTCAGAAGTGTTGATGTCCCCAATAGAGTGGGATGTGAGGCAGAGGGGTCTGTCCTCCTGTTCGGCTGATGTAGTCACACCAACATGAGTGCACATCAAGGTCTCCCTGAGAGGGGGACGGGGGGGGGGGGGGGGGGGGGGGGGAATGCCGTTGAGAATCCAGTCCAGCAGAATGCCCAGTTTCTACTGAGATGAGCATTGACCTGCACTATTATTGTTCATTGTTGCTGTACCCTTGTAAATGTATATTTACACTTTATTTTGATTTGATTTATTGTCAAATGTACTGAAGTACAGTGAAAAGTATTTTTCTGCGGCCGAGGGAACGTACACAGTACGTACATAGCAGACAAAAGAATAATCAACAGAGAACATTGACAAATGGTAAATTGACAAACAGTGATTGGTTACAGTGCGGAACAAGGGGCCAAACAAAACAAATACATGAGCAAGAGCAGCATAGGGCATCGTGAATAGTGTTCTTACAGGAACAGATCAGTCCGAGGGGGAGTCATTGAGGAGTCTTGTAGCTGTGGGGAAGAGGCTGTTCCTATGTCTGGATGTGCGGGTCTTCTGATTTCTGAACCTTCTGCCTGAAGGAAGGGTCTGGAAGATGTTACTGTGGTCAGTAACCTTACGGAGGTGTCCTTGGTTTTTTATTGGTTCTGTTAGTGTTAATGCCTGTGCATACCTCCAAATTCAAGGAGACAAACCAGACAGCGTCTATCACCCCCGAATTATGCCTGCACGGAGAGGCATCAATCAATCTTTTCCAGAGCCCTTGTGGACCATGTGTGAGAAGCCACCCACACACCCTGTACCCTTGCCCTTCACAGTTTATTCCAGCAATGGGCACCCTAGGCTAGCGAGTGGGCCACATGAGTGGCCCTCTTTCATATCAGTGGACTGCAAGATTGAAATTGGGCATGTTCACTGACTCTGATCCTTGAATAAAATTGAGTACATTTTATACACGCCGAATATTTCATAACGAGTTATAGTAATTGTTTAATAATTTATATATTAATCGAATTATCATCAACTTCAAATGGTGAAAACAAAAGAATTTTACACTTTGGATGAAAAGGGAGCGCACGGTTCTCATGGTCAACGTTGGTGCAATCAGCACTCACCTCACTTTATTTGCCCTTGCTTTATGTAAATATCACTTTAGTTACACTGGTAGGAACAAAGCTACATGGATGGAAACCAGTGGAATGTGGCAACAACTGAGCATGGGCAACAACCAACAGAATGTCTTGTGGACAGCATTTATTACCCAGGCAGGCTGCATGTGGCCCCTGGGCTGCAGTTTGCCCAACACTGGCCTATTCCATGTAAACACATTCCCTTGTCATGATTAAATGTTGGCTTCCCATTCTGATGTCCACTTGAACTCATCTGCAGCTCCACACACCTAATGACCCTCCTCCAACCAGCATTAGTGAGTTGCACATCAAGCTGGTGGTCAATGCTTCAGCAACAATGGTGAGTGTTCTGTTCCAGGCTTCCTCAAGCATCTTCTCTGCTCCACCCGTGATCCAGACTCTATCCCTTATCACCAATGGCGTCCTCAACCCTTCTAACATTTACCCTCCCTACTGTCACCTTTGAACCCTCCACCATGACCCTTTGGCCCATCACTATGAAAATGGATGAGTGCTATCCTCCACGGCGAGCGACCACAGTCACATTTGAGATTCCCACACCTGTAATACTGTTGCAGTCTCCCAACCATTCCAGTCTCCAAACCGTTCCAGTCTCCAAACTGTTCCAGTCTCCAAACCGTTCCAGTCTCCAAACCGTTCCAGTCTCCAAACCGTTCCAGTCTCCAAACCGTTCCAGTCTCCAAACTGTTCCAGTCTCCAAACCGTTCCAGTCTCCAAACCGTTCCAGTCTCCAAACTGTTCCAGTCTCCAAACTGTTCCAGTTTCCAAACTGCTCCAGCCCTGGACTGCTCTGGTCTCCAAAGCATTCCAGCCTTTAAACTGTTCTAGCTCCATTGGAATGTGGATGCCACCTTGGTCCGGTTGCCACCTGGACTGGTATAATCCCGCTGGTGGAGCGGTTGATCGGACAGGGGGGGACAACTCTGGGCCGTGTTAATTTGAATCCTGACAATGAGATGCAAATTGGCTTCTTAATGGCCGTTGCCAGGAATGCCAAGATGCCACGATCCCACCATGATGTTAGGGACTAAAAACTTCCGTCAACCTCTCCTGTTGACGGGAACCCAAATCTTTACTCTCCACCATATTGTCCATCTCTGCCCGCAACAAACCCTGTGTGGTATTATCAGGTATTGCAGTACCCGAGAGACAAGACCATTGGTTAAACCTGGGAGTTTACCATTGGCTGTTTGGTATGTAGCTCCGCCCTGACAGGCGGGATATAAGAACCGGTGCCGTCCCAGCAGCCCTCATTTTGTACCGAAGCTGCTGGGGAACAGTTCTAGTCTATTAAAGCCTTCAGTTATGTTACTACCTCGTCTTTAATTGTAATTGTTCGTGCATCAAATTTAATAGACTACTTAAGCTGAAAGGATGGATCTCCGAATCAAGCCGGAGTGTCTACAACTCAGCCCCACGCGGAGAACTCGGCGGCGATATTTAAGCTCTGGCTGGCGTGCTTTAAAGGCTACCTCGAGACGGCCGGAGGCACACCCTCAGGAGAACAGAAACTGCATCTCCTGCACTCAAGGGTAAGCCCTGGGATCTACACCCTCATCAAGGAGGCGGAGGACTTTGATGCTGCGATCGACCTGTTAAAAGGACATTATACCCACCCTGTAAATCAGGTCTACGCACGTCATCTGCTTGCAACTAAACGGCAAAGCCCCGGGGAATCGTTGGAGGAGTTCTACTGTGCGCTACTGGTGCTGGGCAGAAACTGTGGCTGCCCGCAAGTTTCGGGGAGCCAGCACATGGAACTCCTAATCCGGGATGCCTTCGTAGCAGGTATGAGCTCCTCAGAGATCCGCCAAAGACTCTTAGAAAAAGACACCCTGGGACTTAGAGAGGCACGGGCCCTGGCAGGGTCCATGGATGTTGCCTCCAGAATGCGCAGTCCTATGCGCCCGACCGCGCGGCGGCCCCCTGGGCTGCGTGGCATCCCGCAGCGGCAGCCCCACTGACCTTCCCCGCGTCCCCGCAGGCCTGCGCTATGAGATGGCCCGCTAACTCCGTCGGGCCCCGCTGTTCCTTCTGCGGGCAGGCGAAACACGCCCGCCAGCGCTGCCCGGCCCGCACCTAACCTGCAAAGGATACGGCAAGAAGGACCATTTTGTGGGGGTCTGCCAGGCACGAGCCGTGGCCGCGGTCTCCAGCAACTCCGGACCGCCGCGGCAACCTTCCCTTCACTCACCACCACCCCACTATCTTAGGGCCACATGCGACCCACGGGCGCGGCCATCTTGCCCCTTGGACACCACGCTGGATGGATGGGCGCCGCCATTTTGTCCATCCCCACTGCCATTTTGTCCATCCCCGAACACCATGTGCGACCCATGGGAGACACCATCTTGGATGGGGCCCCAGGCCCCCAGCATGGCTGACTACACGCTGCCCGATCAAAACCCGCAACTACTTCATCTGGCCTCGGTGACTCTGGCCCAAAATCGATGTCGGACACTCGCAACAGCAACGATGACGGTCTTCATCAATGGCCACGAGATGTCCTGCCTGATCGACTCTGGGAGCACAGAGAGCTTGATACACCCCGACAAGGTAAGGCGCTGTTCACTTGTTACCCCCCCTGTAAACCAAAGAATCTCCCTGGCCTCCGGGTCACACTCGGTGGAGATAAAGGGGTTCTGCCTAGCAAACCTCACTGTCCAAGGCAGGAAATTCAACAAGTTCCGCCTTTATGTCCTGCCGCGCCTCTGCGCGGCTACACTCCTGGGGTTGGACTTCCAATGTAACTTGCAAAGCCTGACCTTCAAATTCGGCGGCCCTATACCCCCCCTTACTGTCTGCGGCCTCGCGACCCTTGTGGTCGACCTGCCTTCCCTGTTTGCTAACCTCCCCCCGGATTGCAAACCTGTCGCCACCAGGAGCAGACGGTACAGTGTCCAGGACCGGACCTTCATCAGGTCAGAGGTCCAAAGGCTACTGAGGGAAGGGGTCATTGAAGCTAGCAACAGTCCCTGGAGAGCTCAAGTAGTGGTGGTATAGACCAGGGAGAAACATAGGATGGTCATTGACTACAGTCAGACCATCAACAGGTTTACGCAGCTGGAGGCATACCCTCTCCCCCGCATATCCGACCTGGTAAACAGGATCGCGCAATACAAGGTCTTCTCCACGGTGGATCTCAAGTCCGCTTACCATCAGCTACCCCTCCGTACTAGTGACCGCAAATACACTGCCTTCGAAGCAGATGGGCGGCTCTATCATTTTTAAGGGTTCCCTTTGGTGTCACTAACGGGGTTTCGGTCTTCCAGCGAGAGATGGACCGAATGGTTGACCGGTACGGCTTACGCGCAACGTTCCCGTATCTTGATAACGTCACCATCTGCGGCCACGAGCAACAGGACGACGACCCCAACCTCGGAAAATTTCTCCAGACCGCGAAAATCCTTAACTTAACGTATAATAAGGATAAATGCGTATTTAGCACCGACCGTCTAGCCATTCTAGACTACGTAGTGCGAAAAGGAGTTATAGGCCCCGACCCTGAATGCATGCGCCCCCTTATGGAGTTCCCCCTCCCTCACTGCCCCAAGGCCCTGAAAAGCTTCCTCGGGTTTTTCAGTTATTACGCCCAGTGGGTCCCAAACTACGCAGACAAAGCCCGACCCCTAATCCAGTCCACAACCTTCCCCCTGTCGACGGAGGCCCGCCCAGGCCTTCAGCCGCATCAAAGCAGACATTGCAAAGGACACAATGCGTGCCATCGACGAGTCCCTCCCCTTACAGGTCGAGAGCGATGCGTCCGACGTAGCTCTGGCCGCCACCCTCAACCAAGCGGGCAGACCCGTGGCCTTCTTCTCCCATACCCTCCATGTTTCTGAAATTCGCCATTCCTTGGTCGAAAAAGAGGCACAAGCCATAGTAGAAGCTGTGCGACATTGGAGGCATTACCTGGCCGGCAGGAGATTCACTCTCCTCACTTACCAATGGTCGGTGGCGCTCATGTTCGATAATGCACAGCGGGGCAAGATAAAAAACGACAAGATCTTGCGGTGGAGGATAGAACTCTCCACCGACAACTACGAGATCTTGTATCGTCCCGGGAAGCTAAACGAGCCTCCTGATGCCCTGTCCCGCGGCACATGTGCCACCGCACAAGTGGACCGCCTCCGAGCCCTCCACGAGGACCTCTGCCACCCGGGGGTCACTTGTTTTTTCCACTTCATTAAGACCCGCAACCTGCCCTACTCCATCGAGGAGGTCAGGACAGCCACCAGGGACTGCCAAATCTGCGCAGAGTGCAAACCGAGGGCGCACCTGATAAAGGCTTCCCGTCCCTTTGAACGCCTCAGCATGGACTTCAAAAGCGCCCTCCCCTCCACCGACCGCAACACGTATTTCCTGAACGTGATTGACGAGTACTCCCGGTTCCCATTCGCCATCCCCTGCCCAGACATGACCGCAACCACCGTCATCAAGGTCCTCCAGGGTATCTTTACACTGTTCGGTTTCCCCGCGTACATACACAGTGATAGGGGGTCCTCCTTTATGAGCGACGAACTGCGTCAATTCCTGCTCAACAGGGGCATTGCCTCAAGCAGGACGACCAGTTATAACCCCAGGGGAAATGGGCAGGTAAAGAAGGAGAACGGAACGGTCTGGAAGACCGTCCTACTGGCCCTACGGTCCAGGAACCTCCCAGTCTCCCGCTGGCAAGAAGTCCTCCCGGAGGCCCTCTACGCCATCCGGTCACTGCTCTATACAACTACCAACCAGACACTTCATGAACGTCTCCTTGCCTTCCCCAGGAAGTCCTCCTCCGGGACCTCGGTCCCAACGTGGCTAGCAACACCCGGATCCATACTGCTCTGGAAGCACGTGCGGGCGCACAAGTCGGACCCGTTGGTCGAGAGGGTCCACCTGCTGCACGCTAACCCCCAGTACGCCTACGTGGCGTTCCCTGACGGCCGGCAAGATACGGTCTGCCTTCGGGACCTGGCACCCGCCAGAACCCCACGCGCACCCGAACCATTACCCCCCCCCCCCCCCCCCCAACAGCACAGCACCTCACAGGAGGGTCAGTCCTCCCGCCGCTCCTGCCTAGGCCCTCCCACCCACCGATGCCCCCTACAGGCGCCCCCCTCTCGTGTCAACCGTTTGTCCCACCAGAGCCGTCTAGGGGTGACGAAGCTGCCATGGAGGCCGAAGCCATGCTCCCGGAGTAGCAGATGCCCGGACCCCCACCAGAATCACCACCGAAGCTCAGACGATCCAGGAGGACGACCAGGCAACCCGACTGACTGATTGCTTCAGTGTAACTGTAAATGAACACTGAATGTATACATCTTCCACGCTTGTTAATATTCTTGGCAACCCTGTAAGCAGGTATCACGGTACCTCCATATCTGATCATGCCATGTTAGATGCAATTGTAACCACTGGCCACCACCCCCACCGGATTCCTTTTTATCAGGGGGTGAATGTTGTATTATCAGGTATTGCAGTACCCGAGAGGCTGAAGACCATTGGGTAAACCTAGGAGTTTACCATTGGCTGTTTGGTATGTAGCTCCGCCCTGACAGGTGGGGTATAAGAACCGGTGCCATCCCAGCAGCCCTCATTCTGTACCGAAGCTGCTGGGGAACAGTTCTAGTCTATTAAAGCCTTCAGTTATGTTACTACCTCGTCTTTAATTGTAATTGATCGTGCATCACCCTGCCAATGCTCAGAAGGTTTCAAATGATTATCTTTCCCCATATGTAATGAACTAGCCACTCCCTGTTTGTGCTCGTGATTTTACCTGAGCACTTCAAGACGATCTCTGAAAAATGTTGTGCACCCTGACTTCTGAAACTAAATCTTGGAAGTTACCATCTACAGCCCCTCTTATCAGTGCTGGCTGTCCCTTTGTCAGTTATACCAAAGATATAAACAAAGGTGACAGAAATCTCCAAATCATTTGGACTTATAGGTATTTATGAGTCTCGTAGTTTTCATTGTTCTATTGGTGGCAACATTACGGGCGGGCTTCTCCAGAGGCCCAGCCGTGTGTTTCTCGGAGATGCGCCGATCGCTGATGGTGGAATTCCCTCGTCCCACCGCTTGTCAATGAGTTTTCCCATTAAAGCCGCTGGGGAAACCCAAGGGCAGAGGTGTGCTGCCAGTGGGAAAAGAGAATCCCATCGGCCGGAGAATTCCGGCCCTCTTCTTTCCCATATATTGTTCTATTAAAGCAATTGCCATGAAAACTTTACTGGGAATTTTCAGGGAGGGGTTCCTAGCCCATCTTTGGGGTACACCCCCAGATACGATGCCCTGGAGCTCAGTAGTAACAGAATATTGTAAGATATTAATGCTGATTTTCTTAACACTTTCAATTGTTCAGCAGACCCAGTCTTGGAGGTAATTCTTTTCTTGTTATTTGAAGAAGGAAAGTGATTGGTATTACGCTTGCAAATCGTTAATTGAACACTAGGTGGCCCCAATACACTATCTTTCTATTCTTCGATGGGTTGTTCCAGATTGCCTGAAAATAAA
The DNA here is from genome assembly GCF_047496885.1 of Scyliorhinus torazame. NCBI lineage: Eukaryota > Metazoa > Chordata > Chondrichthyes > Carcharhiniformes > Scyliorhinidae > Scyliorhinus > Scyliorhinus torazame. The sequence goes on along the minus strand of NC_092717.1, from coordinate 151,368,007 downwards.
AGCAGTTCATGCAATGATAAGTGTTATTTCCCTGAACACTTGTGCAACAACATAAACTATATTTCATGGTCCAATTGAGTGTAGACGTATGCTGGAGAATAGCCAAATGCAATATCCCCTGTTCAAAAATGATGGCTAATCTGAATAATTACAGACCAGTTAGCTTAACAACTTTGGTAGGGCGAATGTTAGTCTTTAATTAAGGATGAAATTACCACATATCTCGATGAAGTGAAAATACTTAAAAACATCTAGCACAGATTTCAAAAGGGAAGATTGTCATTGATAAACACCAGGATCCTTTGAGAGGGTAACCAATGTGGTAACTGGGGGAAATGCAGTGGGTGTGATTTTCGCAGTAACTTCATTGCAGTGTAATGTAAGACTATCTGTGACACTAATAAAGATCATTATTATTTTGTGGAATTTAGGAAATTGTTTGAAAAGTTATTGTGTAGAAGATTACTGTAGAAGACCATGTTTTAAAAAATTAGGGCAAAATTAGGCAAATTGGATTAATATTGGTTAGAAGGGAGAACATATATATAGTACGAGTTATAAGATGAGTGATTGGAAGCAAATAATGGTCTTCAAGGTTCACAAATAGACATATATGATGAATACATAATGGGCTGGATTCTCCGCCGTCGGGATGCTCCGTTTTGCCGACAGCCCGGGGGTTTCCCAATGGCATGGGGAAGCCCCACAATGGGAAACCCCATTGAGCAGCCGGCAAAACGGAGCATCCCGCCGGCGTGCGGAACCAGAAATCTGGTGCGGCGGGATGCAGAATCCAGCCCTATATATTTGATACACATGTTAACAATTTAGATATAGGCCTAGAAGATGAGAGGAGATACACTTAGGGCATGATTCTCCGGCCTCATTGTGCTCTCGCTCGAGCGAAACGAGGCCAGTGAAATGAGAACCGCGCCAGGCGCCAAACAGTTTGCAATGCAACTGGCCCACTTCCTTACGCGAAATCGTGATCTCGCCGTAGCGTGACCAGAAACCAATTATCACCACTTAAGCCGTATTTCCTTACAATTAACGGGAGCCACCCCATTTCCAACGGCCTCCCATTATTCATTAGCCTCCCCAGCAAGTTGTCATGCTGGTGCTGATTAGTACTCCTTTTGAGAAACGTGAATCTGGCGGAAGGACTTCTGCGGGTAGCCGAGGAAGTGAGTAGCCATCTTTGCTCACTGACAAAGAGCCCGGGGGCACTGGACATGCCACCCCACTGTTCGGCAGGGGGTGGGGACCCTCGGCTGGCGATGGGGGACCCTCCAAGGGGAGTGGGCCGCCATGGGAGGGTGACGCTGGGGGAGGGCAACTGGGGGAAACTATGAGTGGCACCACCATGCCAACCCCTGGATCGTGTGTATCCGTTCCGGATGCAACCGTTGTTCCTGCCCATCTGTCTCACCAACCACCCATAACCCCCATTGGTGTATCATGCAAGCAAATGATGCACCGCATGTGCCGCAGGAGGCTCCGCCTCAACAAGGGGATGGTGCTGCATCTGTGCCATGTCCTCGCAGACTTGGCGCCACACTGGAATGATCCCGAGGCGTAAAAGGTCAAGGCTGCGGTGACCTTGACGGCCACTGGGAACGGGTGTCCTCCCAGAGGGGGGCCAATTCTGCCATGAGGTTTGGAATAAACTTGCCGTTGTAATTTACTGAGTCCAAAAGCGAGTGTAGTTCTGTCGATCTGTTTAGTACCAGGGCCTGAGGGATGGCCGGATTCAACCCATGGCGAGCCACACGATAACCCAGGTAGGTGACCTCGGTTGCGTTTTCCCTGCGGAGGCCAATTCCCGCCTCTTTGAAACACTGGGGAACCTGGGAGAAGTTGTTCAAATGCTCCCACTCAGATGATCCCATGATCAGGACATCAGCAAGGTACACCGCCACTTTCGGGAGTCTGCACAAGGTGTTTTCCATCACCTGCTGGAAGATAGTGCAAGCAGAAGAAACCTCGAAAGGCGCCAGGCATATTCATATTCACACACCGCAGTGTGTGTTAATAGTCACAAACCGCCCAGAGTCCGGCAGTTGGAGGTATCCACGGCTCATGTCCAATTTGAAAAATGTGCAGCCAATGCTGAGCTTGGCATACAGGTCCTCAATATGGGAGGTATGGTCATCTTGTCCCCACACAGGTTGGATTTTATTACGGCGCGACTGGTGCCACCCAGTCGCCAATTGGACAGGGTGTATTATCTTCAGACTTTCGAGAAGGTCCAATTCTACGTCGACTTTTGGCCGTAATGCATACGGGACATGCTGGGCATGGAAATATCTCGGTTGGGCCATTGGCTCAATGTTGATTCAGGCCGCAACCCCTCTGATGGTGCCTAACCCCTCCTGAAACACGGTCGGGAACCTGGCTACTGTGACATTATACAAATGTACAGTATGTGAAGAGTTAATGTTATATTAAAACTAGCCACTAGAGGGAGCTAAGAGACAGTACTATAAATTGCACTGCCTCTTGGATTTCTAGGAGAGTGAGCTGGAGATGGTAAATGAGAGTTGAGAGTAGACTGCATTGAATGGAATTGAGAGGAATAGAGTGCATTGTAGCGCTAGTAAGACAGAATATAATTGTAGAATATAGAGATAGTGTTAGTGAGCGTAGTTTAACAATATTTGTTTGCCATTGGAATAAGTGTCGAACTCCAAATCAAGTAGTGTAAATAAAACTGGTTTGGTTCATGAAAAGAACTTCAAGTGTCATTGTGATCACTACGCTTTCCATCCTGAAGTCAAACTCACAAAGAATACAACATCCATGTGGGTACATTTGGCAAAATCTCTTGCCAGTCCAATTTGAGATGGCACAGCCAAATGCATCCCAACAAACTCGGGCCGCTGCATTTACGACCATCAATGGCACATGTGCTATCTGCTGCCCATATTCTACCGGGACCATTGAGGTACCCGAGATTGCCAGCAGTTCACCAGTGTAGGTAGCGAGGCGGGCGTTGATGTCCCAGAGGGTTAGCGTCTGGAGACCAGAGCGAATACGGTTGAAGGTAGGTGGCTGACCAGAGATACCGTTGCACCCGTGTCCAACTCCATGTGGATGGAATTCCCATTCACCTGTAACGACAGCTGAATGGAGGCGACCCAAGACAAAGTCATGCAATGCAGCCTGCAATAGGCCTCTTCTTCGTTGTCCACATGGTGGGCCTGGTCGCTGGGGCGGCAGTCACCCCTGGCAGGGTGGAAGGCCCTCCCTGGGCCAGCTGTATCCAGCGTTCTATGACCAGCAGCCACTGGCTGGAACCCGTACACTGGGTCTTTGTGGTCGTGGAAGAGCATTCTGCAGCGATCTGAGCCTTGGTGGCGGCGGCGGTGGTCTGTGTTCCCGCGGGGGGGGGGGGGGGGGGGGTGGCGTTCCACTTCTGGGGCTCTGCTTCCGGGGTGGGACACGGGCGGCGCATGGTTTGGCAGCAGAAGCTCAGCACCGCCATTTCTCAGAGCTCCTGGACCCCTTGCTCTGCGCTCTCTTGGGAGATGGCAATTTCCACGGCACGTTGTAAAATCAGGTTAGTCACAGCCAACAGTTTTCTTTGCGTGTCAGCATCCCGGGTTCCACATATGAACCGGTCTCACAATGACCATGGTGCCAAATTCGCAGGTTGCAGCTAATTTGCCGAGTTGGGCCGGGAAGTCATTGGTTGACTCCGACTGGATCTGAGGGGCCATATGAAATCAGAATTGACAGACGATTAAACACGGTTGCAGGTCCTGATTAACACTACACTCCTGTATGCTTCACCCATTGCTGGTGTTATCTAGTTACATTGTGTACCTTGTGTTGCCCTATTATGTATTTTCTTTATTTCCTTTTCTTTTCATGTACTTAATGATCTGTTGAGCTGCTCGCAGAAAAATACTTTTCACTGTACCTTGGTACATGTGACAATAAACAAATCCAAATCCAGGTCAAAATACCCTTTCACTAACACTACCAATGCAGTGAACGACCATTTATCTGGCGCACCCTGGTGGGTGAGGCTCTTTATGAGGCTGTATGTGGGCCCACCGCAGGCCGTTAGCAATACCACAGTCTGCCGCTCGTCCTGACAATCCTGTTGGTACAAGAAAGTATTGCATGCGCTCGACATACTGTCCCCAGTCACCAACCCCTGCTTGAAATGGTTCGAGCGTTCCTATATGTGGCATTTCGATGGATGGTTGAGAGGCCTCTCTAGGCCTAGACAAAGTTGCTCTGGCGCGTAGCGCCTGGCGCCAACGCTAACTCCACATTATTCTCGTCTCCGGTGTGGAGTCTGCGAAAGTAGCAAGCATTGGCCAAGTAGGTAGAAAACAAAGGTTTGGGGTTTTTTAACGATAAACAAGATCTCCACTCCCCGAAGGGTCTCCCTCCCTGATCTGCAACCAGGACGGGGCTTTTATACTAGTGATCTAATCTCCAGTTAAGGGGAAGCCCTGCCCCCATATTACCGGGGAAGCTCGCATTTGGTGAAGGTCACGGGGAAACCTGATGCAGTGACCTCCATGAGAGTTATGATACTTCGATAACATTTTTTTCCCTTATATCTCTTGGTTGCATTTACACTATAACTTTAGCACTGCTCTTATGCAATTTTCCCCTTCAGCGTGACTTCAGAGTATTCTCTTAGTTGACCACCACAAATGTAGATTCTCTGGGTTTCCATGGATATTCAGAAACTGATCAGGAGAACCCCATGGAAGTTACATCCCTTCCCACCCAAGTTCCAAATTTCTTAATTCTTATTTCAGGACTGTACAGTCTATTGAGTGCACTTTACATCTGTAAGTTCCCCCTGAAGTTTCATTGCCACATTAAAAACAAGCTTATATTTTCTTTGTGTCAACCATGTCATGCCTCTGAGTCAAAGATTTTATGGTTGAAGTTCCATTCCAGAGACTTGAGAACACAAATCTAGGCTGACACTCCAGTGTTATGGGGTTATGGGGAGATGGCAGGAGAATGGGGATGAGAAAATATCAGCCATGATTGAATGGCACAGCAGACTCGATGGGCCGAGTGGAGTAATTCTGCTCCTATTGTCATAATATCTACTCATGTATATAATGAGATGCAGACAGGAAGTGATTGACACATAGGATGACCAGTAAGCATACAACACAGCACAGCCAATCACCAGACAGGACACTACCACTATAAAGCCAGAGGGCACTAGGTTTCCCGTTCTCTCTGGACCCAGCCACTGAGACAGTCAGAGTCCACGAGCTAGCAAGCACAAACACCATGCGGTAGCTAGTAAGTCTGGTCAGGCTACTACAAGGTCACTAGTCAGATCAGTATAGTGTCGACCCACAGCTGAATATGTACAGCAGTTCATCTAGTTGAATAAAACAGTGTTGGATCTTCTCCTGTGTTAGACGTCTGTTTCTAACTTCCCTGCATCGAGTGAAGTCCACATCGAACCAACCTGCCGAACACATCATCTATGTCTTATGGTCTTATGTTACACTGAGATATTGTTGCAATGTCAGAAGTATTGGGCAGGATTCTCCGTAAGTGTTGATGCCAACGCAGAATTCGTGGACTTTCACGAAGGCAAAACTGGCGCCACACCTGGACCAATTCTGCTACTGTTAAGGGGCTAGCGCCGGTGCCATGTGGAACACAATCGATTCTAATGAGAAACGGTGCCGGATTCTACAGTTCCTCGATTGACACTCAGGAGGCTGACACGCTGCAGCCGCATATACACACTTCAGTCCTCACATACACCATCCCAGCCAACAAGAGAGTAGGCCCGAGGTTTACCGATGCCGAGCTGGAGACCCTCCTGGATGATTGTGAAGATGCAATTGCAGAGCCAGGGACTACATGAGGGGTTGTTGCCGAGCATGCAGCACCTGCAGGTGCAGTTGGAGGAGTCCAATCCCGTACAGGAGCAGGAAGTGGTGCCGACAATGCGTGCCACACTGTGGTGTCTGCGGTGGAGGCATTGGGTACGACAGTTTTGGCTGCGGATCAGCATGTCCAAGGCCTGGGCCATTCTGTGCAGGCGCTGGACGAGGCCCAGGGCAGGGTTGCCATCTCACAGCCAACCATGTGCCAGAGCCACCTAGACATTGCAACAGCGCTTATGAGCATGGCACAATCACAGCAGACCATGGCTGGGAACGTCGGCGGCATTGCCCAGGCGCTGGCCGACGTGAGGCAGCAGGAGGGGGCCCAGACCCCTTCGCTGACACCCGCGTCCCATGGAATAGCATGGGGGTCATTGGCCATCCAGAAGGAGGAGGAGGTGATGGGGCCTGTGCCTGTGACTTCCGCAGGGAAGGTGCCGGAACACTGCAGCACCTCGGACTCCCCCCACCCCCTCCTTTTTGTCCCTGGTGCATCTGGTGGGCAGTGGGTAGAACGTGACTGCACCACATCACATGGGACACCTGAGCAGCAGCCGGGCCCATCCAGGCCAGGTTGCCCCAGAAGGCGACCGCCAAAGGATACCCGTGTCGCAGGGCGGGAATCACAGCGGGCCGCCTCCACCCCTGCTGTACTGTCTGGGGAACCACCTAGACATAGCGTTAGGGCCCGTAAGGTCAGAAAGTTAGACACCAGTTAAGTTGGCACGGGTGCAGGGTGCAGTTTAGTTATATAGGGGCTAGGGCACAGATCTGTAAATATTTGTTCACATTAAACACCTGTTACCACTGTTACAACCTGCCTTAGTGCTCTGTCTGATGGGTGTGAGGGGTGGGCTTGTCTGGGCTGGCCAACGAGAGGTGCAGGGGGGGAGGGGAATGGGCGGATGCTGTGGGTGGGCTGACTCCCCACCACCACCCATCTCCAACCATCCCCACAACCATCACCACAGGGATTTGATGGGACCATGTGATAGAATGGTCAGCTCCTGTGCAGGGATCACCCAGGTGGACGGTGGAAAGTGCTACCGTGGGCAGGAGACGTTGGCATATGATGCGGAGCACCAAAGCTCATCTCAGAGTATGTTGTCATCATCCTCCATGCCAAGGTCGCCCTTAAGGCCTGTGTCACTCTGCAGAACCAGGGGCCAGGGTGGGTGGTCAGTGGGTGTGTGGTGTTGGGTTCTCTGGTGCACAGATGAGCCAACACAGTTGTATGTAGTACAACTCTATTTTATTTTAACTCTTATCTACAGTTCGTTCTGGATACTCTGCACGTGCTGTCTCCCTGAGTGTGTCGTGTAGCAGGTCTGTCCCGGTCCTCCTCTCCAGCTAATACTGACCACCAGGTGTCGTGTTTGTGCTTTTATATCTTTCTGTGATTGGTTGTGGTGTTGTGTGTTCTGATTTGTCTGTTGGTGTGTCTATCATGATGTGTGTGTTTGAATATCATGACATCCCCCCTTTTTACAAAGATATGTGCCTACGTGGTTATAAATATAATCGTGTCGTGAGTGCATCTAAGAGTGTGTGTGTGTGTTGTGTACAGCGTGTGTATATGACGTAACTATTTACATGGGGCGATGTCGGGTGCGTCACACTAACAAGGTTGTACCATAACAAAACATGAATGCGAGAAAAAAAACAACTTGAACAGTGGTCCGGTCAGACGATATCTGGAACGATAAACAACAACAGGTTATAATACAGAAGTGTTTGACTTTTTGAACGTATGAACAGCGTTATAAGTCCAGTCTAATGGGTGACCGCCTCAAGAATAGGCTGGTCCTCAAGCCGGTTCAGCTGTGGAGATTTGGGTTCACACTGGTTCACCTTGGACTGTTGGAGGTGATGCTGCTGCCGAAGTCTCTACTTTTCCATTTGTTATACTTCGTGCAGTGCTTGGTTTTTCATTCGTGCAAATATAACATTCAACATCTTTGTTAGTGTTGCCTTGGCTGTGGTTTGGTTCTGGTGGCGATGGAAGGGGCATGATCCGTGGCATCTCCACAAAGTCATCCTTGGGAACCAGTGGAGGATCCGGCGTGTGCGTACGGTTCAGTTGCGAGCATGGAAGGCGGCGCAAAGCTCGCTGATTGCGCCTACGTACCAATCCATCCGCCCTGCATGCCAGGAACAAGGTGGAGTCTTTTTTCTTTTTATGTTTGTGGTGGACGGCATCTTGTAGCCGATGGGTCGTTGCCATCGAAGAAGCACCATCACTAATATCATGCAAGGCGATGACTGTGCCAGATGTGGAAGTTGGCCGAGACCGTGCACGCTGGTTCCGGCCACCTGCTGTGCCGGAAGGGCGACTCCGCAGAGAAACATCGAAGCATGTCGCCTTGGAGAGAGAATTGTTGCTCGCATCAACGTCTGGCGATGGCGCGAATTGGTGTGTCTGTCTTGGACCGCCGGTGCTGGTCGCCATTGCCGACCCAGTGGGACTGCCACGCGATCCATTCCCTGTCGCCGTGGCATCCGCCGTCACCCTGAGCGTGCCATCACCGAGGCCGCGACACCGCCCGTCCGGAGCAAGGTCTGGCATGCGCGAATCAGAGTCGGCGCTTGGCTGCTCCCCATCTGGAGTCCGGTCTGCCTTCCGTCGATGCTCCCCGTCCGGAGTCCCAACAGGTTCACTGGAGGCAGCCGAGATTCCCTGAAGCTGCACTTCTGGAGTCGGAACATGCAGGAATGCACCGACCAGTGGAGAGGCTCGAGCCATCGAGGGTGGAAGCGGTGCGCCGCCACCGCAGTCGTCAGTGGTCCCACCGTGATCGTCGAGTGCCTCGGTACGCACTAGACGAGGTCTGTCACCTTGCACCTTTTGCATGGGAAGTGGGATGCTGTCGTCACTCGTCTCACATCCCGTGGATAGATCCTCATTAGCAGCTTGTTGTTCACTAGGGTTGGGTAAATTGTCAGAGTTTTCATCTGGTGGTGCACACCATGTCGGTGGACTGTCATTGTCTTGCCGTTGTCCTTCATTTGGGCTTTTCTTCTTTGGAATTTTAAATCTTCCCCCAGACATTGCAGAACCTTGTTTATTACTCCCAAATTCTCCCATATGTATGGTCTCGAATATAGGATCCAATGTTTCTATCGACATTGTACTATTTTCCAAAGAACATTCCATTTCACTTTTCTTCTCAGGTACCTCATATGTATCTTTGTCTAATGTACATGCCTTCATGGTCTCTGGGTCTGATTTTGCTGGGACTGGCATGGTCACAGTCTCTCTTTTACTGTTCTCAATTGCCCACATTATACTCCCCATACATAACTGCTTAATCACTGGGGTTAGTATGGTACAATGGATAATCGGGTCGACCTTATCTGCATCTTCACCATTAGTGGAAAGCACACTTGGTTCACTTGAAACTGCTGCGGGTTTTAAATTCGTTATCTGGCTACTCGATGTCGGTGTCCTCAGGATTCTTGCTCCAATGTTCTGCTCATTTATCAGTGGAGTGTGTATAGGTTCAATGCAATTAATGTTCCCCTCAAGGTTTGAAGAGTCATTACTGACTAACTGCTGGTCTCCGAAGTTGGGACTTTGCGGCGTTGTGTTGAAGGGAGACATTTGTCCCTGCTGTAGATATGATTCAGGTTGTGTTATTTCCATTACCTGAGGATCAATGTCTTGTCCATTTTTTCGATCCGTACTAAAACACTGGCAATTCTCAGTCTGCTCCTTGCAAGTTAAACATTCAATTAATTTCTTTAGCAAATCCTCAGCATCCTTCTGTGACCGTGCAGCATTATTAATCTCTGTTCGGCTATAATGATCCTGAAGGTCAGCGCATAAACCTTTTTTCTTCGGGCTTGGAAGAGGCGATTCCTTTGGCTTGTCTTCAGTTGGGCTGGAACAGTCTTCAGCGTTGTGCCCTTCATTGTAGCATGAGAGACCGTCATGGTCATGCTGCTGTGTAGTGGAGCATGGTAGGCTGTTATAGCCTTCTTGCTGTTCACGTGAGCATGGCAGACTTGCATCGTCTGCCGCTGGTTGGTCAGGAGAGGTTGCTAGACTCTCATGGTCTTGTTCCTGCAAGGACCGCACATTGGAGTCTTGCGTTGCTTCTATCGTGGAGGCTGTCCATGAGCTCTCTGTGGAGGCTTGTGACACTGGAGTCACTTCTTGTTCGTGCAAGGACTGCGCTCTGGAGTCTTGCGTTTCTGCAATTGTGGAGTCTGTCCATGAGCTCTGTGTGGAGGCTTGTGACTCTGGAGTCACTTCTTGTTCATGCAAGGACTGCGCTCTGGAGTCTTGCTTGTCTTCTTTCATAGAGTCGGGAACGTTGAGCGGGACGTGGACCACGCTCTGTGTGGCAGCAGGGCGCTCTCCATGTGCTTGCACCACTCCCTGTCTGTTAATGTCAGGCTGCAGCATCATCCGGTACTGATAAGTTGGGACGTCATATCTGCTGGGTTGAAGATCCTCAAATCCGAAAAATGAATCCGCATCTGCGTCGGATTCAATGTGGGGGCCGCCAATGTGCAACACGAAAGGTTCGTCCGAGTCATAGTCGTATAGGACCAGGGAGCTATCATTGGGCTCGCGAGGTCCGGAAACACTGTAAAGATCATCATCGAAGTATTCGAGGTCGGAATCATCGGCTTGTGCGTAGGTAACTGCTTGTCGGAGGGTTCTTCGGAGGTCAAATTCATCTCCTGGGTCAATTTGCGGCAATGTGCTGTCATTCCAGGTGAGGGAAGGTTGTTTTACAGCTTTAACAGATTTTTGTTTTTTTGATTTGGGACGTTTCCCTTTTAAATTGGATTTGGGAAGTTTCCCCTTTAAATTGGTGCGGTCTGGGGCCTCTGACATCCTGACGCTCGGTATGTAGCACGTAGGAAGCGTCTGCGCATGCTCAGACCGCTGTTCCTTTACCGATGGCCGTTTTCTTGACTGCGCATGTGCAGCATCTTGCGCATGCGCAAACGAAACTTCCGGTTCTGAGCACTGCTCGCGCAACTGTGCTAGCGTGATACCTTTAGCAAGATGGCCGCCGACCTCGACCCAGCCCTCTCTCAGGCCCGGGATTTCGGCCTCTGGGAATTCGGGCTCCGGGATCCCGGCCACGAGGTGAGTACTGCCGCATTTCTTACCTTTACTTGCCGATTGGATTGCGTTTTCTTCACAGTACTTGGAGAATTTGTCCAGGACTGCCTGGTAATCGTACCTTTGCTGCCTCCTGAAGAACCTGAACCTTGTGAATATTTCTCTTGCCCTTGCACCGGCGATGGTGAGGAGAAATTCAATTTTTTCGCTATCATCCAGGTCTTGGAGTTCAGCTGCCACCAGGAACAATTCGAACACTTGCCGGAATCGCCGCCAGTTTTCGCGGAGATCACCGTGGCACTGGAGCGGCTGCAGAACCGGGAGCTCTATCATTTTGCCTGGGCACTGCTGGTTGTCTCTGTACACTGAGGTATGCCGGCAGGTAGCGATCCACTCCTGTACCATGTGGTGTTGGGTGCTCTGGTGCACAGATGAGCCAACACAGTTGTATGTGGTACAACTCTATTTTATTTTAACTCTTATCTACAGTTCGTTCTGGATACTCTGCACGTGCTGTCTCCCTGAGTGTGTCGTGTAGCAGGTCTGTCCTGGTCCTCCTCTCCAGCTAATACTGACCACCAGGTGTCGTGTTTGTGCTTTTATATCTTTCTGTGATTGATTGTGGTGTTGTGTGTTCTGATTTGTCTGTTGGTGTGTCTATCATGATGTGTGTGTTTGAATATCATGACAGGGTGTACAGCAAGATGGCTGCGGTAATGGCTGGACACTGCCCCTGTCCTGTGGGGGGTCACCCTGGCCGCTCAGCCTGTTCCGCCATCACCCCTCTCCGCCCCTGGCCCTAGCAGGCCCCCCCCCCCCCACCCCCCCCACCCCAGCCAGCCCAGCCAGTGTCTGGTCCAGCAACCCACAGTTGCTCCTCTCTGTGTCCTACCTCCTTTCCTTCATCAGCCACGATGTCATTTTCACGATTACACGGCCCATCAGAGGAGGAGAATCGCGGAGGCCCCGGAGAATACGGGGTCAGGCCTGCTAATGATATGCAAATGGTGGTCACTATACAGGCGTCTTGCTACGCATTGACACCGCTTTCGAGGTGACGGAGAATTGTGATTTGGTGTCAAATCAGTGACCACCGCGATTTTGGCGTCGGCCAACGGAGAATGCCACCCACAGTCTTTCATTTGAGATGTAAAAACGAGGCCCTGTCTGTTCCCTTGACTGGCCGCAAAATACCCTTTGTCATTATTTTGAAGAAGAGCAACTGAGTTATCTCAGGTGACTTGGCTAACACTTACCCCTCAGCCAGTACTACAGAAACAGTTCACCTGGTCATTACCACATTGTTGCCTGTCGGAGTTTGTTGTGCCTAACGAGACTCTGGCATTCCCTACATTACAACAATAATTACAGTTCAAAAGCACTTAATTGGCTGAAAAACACTTTGGGACATCCTGAGCTCATGGAAGGTGCTATTCAAATATAAGTCTCTCTTTCCTGAAGTGTTCCTTTAGAAACAGTTAAGCTTGCAGCAAGTTTCTGAACGATTAACAACTGACAGCTTGTGTAAACAAAAACAGATTCTTAAATCTGCTTTCAAATCTCTTTAATTATACCAGATTTCACGTTAAAATTCATACTGGGGAGGGGTGATTTTACCTTAACCTATCCAGTGGAAACGGAGTCACTGGCCAATTAAAATCATACCTGGTTATTCAGCCAACAGAAAGCTGTTGGACGCACAACCGCTCCGTGTTAGTATTATATTGCAGAGAACCACAAATGAAAGAAAATTGCAAGATTAAGAAGGCAATTTAAAGATCCAAAGATAAAACGGGGTAAAAGTGATTATAGTGGCGAAAAAGGAAAAGTGTTTCCATTGTTTTCAGGACTGCTGGCTCGATCAATATACTTCAGTAAGTGTCAGTTTGGGTTAGCACTCAGCCCTCTTACCTCTGAGTCAGAAAACTGTGGGGTTTTAACACTCAATCCAAGACCAGCAACATAGATAAATATTTAAAATGGAAAAAATTATAAGTGTATGGGAAATGAGACTAAGCAAATAACTCTTTCCAAAATCTGGCACAGCTGCAGTGAGTGGAATAGCCTGATGTATAAAATTCTATGATTCAGATTCCACATTCTTAAACCTGATTGCTAAGGTAAGGATATCCTTGGCACCAAGTGGCAGAGCTTTGTACGAACAAGACAAATAATTGTAGGGGAGAGTGTGGGTAACTATAATAATAAGCTAAACCAATAATAACTGCAATAATTAACTCTAATGAAGGCAGTGATCAGAATTTCAAACTCCCCTCCCGACAAGATTTTAGTCAGGGGGAGTGTGACATTGAAAGAATGGGATCCCCTCTGATCACACAGTGATTTCATATTGGGGCGGGCAAGGCTTCAGATGGGAAGCCCACCCATGTCCCAATTGAGGCCCCTGAAAGTCCAGTGGCCTCCAGAACTCCTCCCAAAAAAACCTTTGGCCTCTCCCTCCAGACCCCAACTTCCACTTTGAACACCCCCAGGCGTTTTCCACTCTCCCTGCCTTGGGACCCCTTGAACTTACCTTGGTGGCCAGACTTAGTTTCAGGCATCCTCCTGCAATTCCTCTTCACTGCAACTCATTGCTGAGACTGGAGAGGCACCAGCCAATCAGGATGATTGGCAGCTCTCTAACGTGGACTTCTTTCTGAATGAAGGGTGGAATTCCGGCCTCCAGCCACTTAATGCTCATTCGAGCATTGATTGGCTGCAGGGCACTCAGACTTGGCGGCTCTTCAGATGACAGGATGTGAGACCACGTCATCTGAAAATTTCAGGCCAATGTTTTTGCACATTGATTTTGACAAAGAAGGAAAATTTCTGTATTGTATCTTTTCTGCAGTAATAATGAGTACAGTAGTGTAATTGTTAGTGTACCTGACCAACAATTTAGAGGTTGTGAGCTCTAATCCCCAGCTGAAATTATGGGGATGCAAACAGAGGGTGGGGATCCCCAAGAATACAGATGCAGGACGGCCTGTCAATTTCAAGATGCTAGATAGCATGGTGGCGCAGTGGGTAGCACTGCTACCTTATTGCGCCAAGGACCCTTTTGCACACTCTCCCTGTGTCTCTGTGGGCCTCACCCCCACAACCCAAAGATGTGCAGACTCGGTGGGATGGCCATGCTAAATTGCCCCTTAATCGGGTACTCTAATTTTTTAATTTAATTTCAAGGTGCTGAACCATCACTGGCAATAAGCACCAAGCAGGGAGAGAATGGGACATAAATCCCATTCTCCTCACCATTCAGGCCAATAAAACCTGTTTAAAAAAGCTAATTAAGAGCTTGAAATTGTTGGAAGTTCTTGTTGGAAATTTTGAAATGGACACACAGATAACACGTGACTTCTAAATCAGATCAGCTAAGCTCAAGTCTGGGGTGGTGAGGCGGTCTCACCTCTTAGTAAGAGGGTGGCATTGGTGCTGCACAAGTGACAGGGAGAATGGGCGCACAATGTCCAGGTTTCAAATGTCATTGGCACTCCGCAACAAACACTCTGGGGATAAAAAGAAGGGTGGAAGGCTGCCAAGTCATTTGGGCATCCAAATGCCCTGAAGGAAAGATCCAGCTGGCCATGGGGCACCGTTGTCAGATTTTGTGTGATGAAGGGGCAACACCCTCCACAGGAAAAGTAGGAGAGTAGAGGAAGGAAGCGGGGTAGGAAGGTCTACAATACCCTCAGCACAGGATCTACCATTGAAGTCAGAGCTACTTGCAGATGACTGAGATTCAGTACCACAGGAGGTGGTCTGTCTGTCCAGCAAACGGTCATAGATATCTGTGACCTCATTGCTGAAAGCCTTGCAAGGTTGCCATGCCTTGCCAGTGCTGTCAAAGGCGATGTGGCTTTGAACTCTTTGTTTCTGACTCTTTCCAAGAATATGCTGCAAACAACTGCACAATACTGCACCTCGCAGGTCACTGATGCCCTCTTTGCCAGAGCTGGGCAGTACATTCAGTTCATTACAGATGTTGTTTTGCAAGGACAGAGGTCCAGTGCTGGATTATTCCAGTTGTAGGGTGTCATTGATTTCACTCATGCGGCCATAGGACCGGCCAGTCAGATTCACCAACAGGAAGTGCTTTTATTTCCTCAATGTTCAACTGGTCTGTGACCACAAAGGCTTCCTGCATGTGTGAGTCACTATCCTGGAAACTGCCTCGACTCCTTCATCCTCCAGCAGTTCATGCTGCCTCCAATCATCAAGTAATAGTCAGAGCTAAGTGATTCCACAACGAACACATCAGATCTTTGTTTTAATTGTTCATGGAAGGTGGGCATCGCCGGCTGTGCCAACATTAAGTGCCCAACCCTAATTGCCTTTGAGAGGGCAGTTAAGAGTCAACCGCATTGCTGTGGGTCTGGAGTCACATGTAGGCCAGACCTGCTAAGCACGGCAGATTTTCTTCCCTAAAGGACATTAGTGAACCAAATGGGTTATTACGACAATTGACAATGGTTTCATTAGACTTTTAGGGCAGCACGGTGGAGCAGTGGGTTAGCCCTGCAGCCTCACAGCGCCGAGGTCCCAGGTTTGATCCCGGCTCTGGATCACTGTCCGTGTGGAGTTGGCACATTCTCCCCGTGTTTGCGTGGGTTTCGCCCCCACAGTCCAAAGATGTGCAGGCTAGGTGGATTGGCCATGCTAAATTGCCCCTTAATTGGAAAAAATGAATTGGATACATTAAATTTATATTTTAAAAAATCATTAGACTTTTAACTTCAGATTTTTTTTAAAATTCAATTTCACCATCTGCAGTGGTGGGATTTGAAGTTCTAATCCCCAGAGCATTACTCTGGGTCTCTGGTTTACTAGTCCAGTGGCAATACCACTAAGCCACTGCCTCGCTCTGTAGCCCTGCCACATCAAGCTGTGAATGGTGGTGGACAATTAAACAACTCACTGCAGGAGGAGGTTCCACAAATATCCCGATCGTCAATAATGGAGGAGTCCAGCACATATGTGCAAAAGATAAGGCTGAGGCATTTGCAACAACCTTCAGTCCATGTTGAGTTTGGGTAGGGTGCTCTTTCCAAGAGCCGGTGCAGACTCAAAGGGCCGAATGGCCTCCTTCTGCACTGTAAATTCAATGATAATCTATGATTAATCTAGGACAAAGGTTCGGCACAACATCGTGGGCCGAAGGGCCTGTTCTGTGCTGTATTTTCTATGTTCTATGTTCTATGTTCTATGTGCTGAGTGGATGATCTGGAGGTCCCCAACATCACAGATGTCAGTCTTCAGCTAATACGATTCATTCCATATGATATCAAGAAACAGATGAAGGCACTGGATACTGCAAAGTCTATGGGCCCTCACAGTGTCACAGCAATAGTACTGAGACTTGTACTCCAGAACTTGCCGCATCCCCAGCCAAGTTGTTCCAGTACAGCTACAACACTGGTATCTAACCGGCAATGTGGAACATTGCCCAGTTGTCCTGTACACAAGAAACAGGACGAATCCACCCAGCCAATTACCGTCCGAGCAGTCTACTCTCCATCATCAGCAAAGTGATGGAAAGAGTCATCAACAGTGCTATCAAGCGGCACTTACTCAGTAATAACCTGCTCACAGACTCTCAGTTTGGATTCCGCCAGGGTCACTCAGCTCCTGACCTCATTACTGCCTTAGTTCAAACATGGACAACAGAGCAGAATTCCAGAGGTGAGGTGAGAGTGACTGCCCTTGACATCAAGGCAGCATTTGACTGAGTATGGCATCAAGGAGTCCTGGTCAAACTGGAGTCAATGTGAAACAGGGGAAAACTCTCCGCTGGTTGGAGTCATACCTGGCACAAAGGAAGATGGTTTGTGGTGGTTGGAGATCAATCATCTAAACTACAGGACATCACTGCAGGTGTTCCTCAGGGCAGTGGCCGAGGATCAACCATCTTCAGCTGCTTCATCAATGACTTCCCTTCCATCATAAGGTCAGAAGTGAGGATGTTTGCAGATGACGGTACAATGTTCAGCACCATTCGTGACTCCTCAGATAATGAAGCAGTCCATGTCCAAATGTAACAAGATCTGGACAATATCCAGACTTGGGCTGACAAGTGACGAGTTACTTTCTCGCCACACAAGTGTCAGCAATGACCATCTCCTACAAGAGAGGATCGAATTACCGCTCCTTGACATTCAATGGTATTACCATTGGTTAATCCTCCACAATCAACATCTGAGGGTTACCATTAATCAGAAACTGAATTGGGCTAGCCATAGTAATACTGTGGCTACCAGAGCAGGTCAAAGGCTCGGAATCCTATGGCAGGAAACTCACCCTGTGACCCCCTCAAAGCCTGTCCAATATCTACAAGGCA
Organism: Scyliorhinus torazame; assembly: GCF_047496885.1. NCBI lineage: Eukaryota > Metazoa > Chordata > Chondrichthyes > Carcharhiniformes > Scyliorhinidae > Scyliorhinus > Scyliorhinus torazame. Next base: position 151,350,702 of record NC_092717.1, on the reverse strand, counting down.
CAAGTCAGGAGTCTAATGGAATACTCTCCACTTGCCTGGATAAGTGCAGCTCCAATAACACGCAAGAAGCTCGACACCGGACGACACAGTGGCACAATGGTTAGCACTGTTGCCTCACGCCGCTGAAGACCCAGGTTTGATCCCAGTCTGGGTCAGTGTCTGTATAGAGTTTGCACATTCTCCCCATTTCTGCGTGGGTCTCACCACCACAACCCAAAAGCTGTGCAGGGTAGGTGAATTGGTCACACTACAATTACCCCTTAATTGGAAAAAAAAGAATTGGGTATTTTGAATTAATTTAAAAAAGCTCAGCACCATCTAGGACAAAGCTGCCCGCTTGATTGCTCCCTCTTCCATAAACATTCGAACCCTCCACCACTGATGACCAGTGGCAGCCGTGTGTACCATCTAAAGATGCACTGGAGTAACTCACCAAGGTTCCTTAGACAACACCTTCCAAACCCACGACCACTATCATCTCGAATTACAAGAGCAGTGGATACACCACCACCTGGACGTTCCCCTCCAGGTCACACACCACCCTAACTTAGAAATATATTGCTGTTCCTTCACTGTCACTGGGACAGCTTCCTGGAACTCCCACCCTAACAGCACAGTGTGTGTACCTACACCTCAAGGACTGCAGTGGTTCAAGAAGGCAGCTCACACCACCTTTTGAAGGGCAACTAGGGATGGGCAATAAATGTTGGCCTAACCAGCGACCACCCACGTCTCAGAAATACATTTTTAAAATCTTTAAACCCCAAAGTGCATGGATGGATCCTAGGGGACAAGGAATACCCCTTGAAGAGATAGCAACTGACCCGTCCACAGGAGTCCCAGACAAAGGCATAGAGGCAATGCAACCAATGCTATCTGCTCAGCAGGACAACAACTGAGCTTCTGATCATGTTATTCCGGTGCCTGGATCATTCAGATGACACCATTCAAACCCCTCCTGAATGGGTTTCGGCCATTGTGGTGGTCTCCTGCATTCTTCATAACATGGCTCTCCAGAGAGATGTGGACCATGAAGATGGTGGAGCCCTCGAAGGAGTCCGCTCATTGTGGAAGAAGCAGGAGTTGAGAGAGGAGTAGAAAACTGATCCATAGGAAGATGGGGCAGAACAGAGGTGCCGCTGCACAAAAATAGGTGGTTAGGCACAGCTTACAGCACAAAGGACTCCCAAGGATTCCATGAATGTCAGGTATCTCCTGCTTCAGGGAATATCCGACTGAGTTCCTCTGAACCAGGTTGAGGGGCATGGCATGGAAAGGAGTTTGAGATACCTGTGCTGACACAGCCTGCAACATCTAACCGTTTACTGCTGAAGAAGGAACATCTGCCTAGAGATTTTACACTCAGGAGATTTTGTTTTCGGGGATTTTAACCACCGCAGTATTAACTGGAATAGTTTTAGTGTGAAAGGAATGGAGGGAGCAGAATTCTTAATGAGCATTCAGGAGAACTTTACGGTCAAGAGAGCATTTTGGTGATAGTGATCACAATTCAGTTAGTTTTGACATAATTATGGAAAAAAACTAAAATAGAACCGAAAGGAGTGAGGAGTGTGAAATATGGAATGTGATAAACATCAGGAGAGGAAATATTAAGGTGATTAGAATCATAGAACTCCTACAGTGCAGTCAAAAAAAAAGGAAGCATTTATCAAGGCTAGGAGGCTGGAACACGCAAAGCAAGTGTAGAATTCAAGGAAAGTAGAAAGAAACATAAGCAAGGATTCAGGAGGGATAAAAGTGGTTACGAAAAGTAATTGGCCAGCAGGATTAAGGAAAATACTAAGGCTTTTTGTACATATACAAAGAGCAAGAGGGTAGCCAGGGCGAGGGTTGGCCCACTCAAACCAGGAGAGGGAGTCTATGCATGGAGCCAGAGGAAATGAACAAGGTATTAAATGAATACTTTGCGTCAGTATTCACCAAAGAGAAGGAATTAGTGAATGATGAGTCTGGGGAAGGGTGTGTAGATAGGCTGGGTCAGTTGAGATCAAAAAGGAAGAGGTATTGGGCGTCTTGAAAAACATTAAGGTAGACAAGTCCCCAGGGCCTGATGGGATATACCGCAGAATACTGAGAGAGGCAAGGGAGGAAATTGCTGGGGCCTTGACAGAAATCTTTGTATTCTCACTGGCTATAGGGGAGGTCCAAGAGGATTGGAGAATAGCAAATGTTGTTCCTTTGTTTAAGAAGGGTAGCAAGGATAATCTAGGTAATTGCAGGCCGGTGAGCCTTACATTAGTGGTAGGGAAATTATTGGAGAAGATTCTTCGAGACAGGATTTACTCCTACTTGGAAATAAGTGGAAGCATTAGTGTAAAGCAACATGGTTTTGTGAAGGGGAGGTCGTGTCTCACGAACTTCATTGCGTTTTTCAAGGAAGTAACAAAGATAATTGATGAAGGTAGGGCAGTGGATGTTGTCTAGGGCAGTGGATGTTGTCTACATGGACTTCAGTAAGGCCTTTGACAAGGTCCCTCATGGCAGACTGGTACAGAAGAAGAAGTCGCATGGGTGAACTGGCAAGGTGGATACAGAACTTGCTCGGTCATAGAAGACGGAGGGTAGCAGGGGAATGGTGCTTTTCTGAATGGAAGGCTATGACTAGTGGCATTCCTCAGGGATCAGTGCTGGGACCTTTGCTGTCTGTAATATAATAAATGATTTGGAGGAAAATATAACTGGTTTGATTAGTAAGTTTGCGGATGTCACAAAAGTTGGTGGAATTGCGGATGGCGATGAGGACCATCAGAGGATAGAGCAGGATATAGATCAGTTTGAGACTTGGGTGGAGAGATGGCAGATTAAGTTTAATCCAGACAAATGCGATGTAATGCATTTTGGAAGGTCTAATACAGATGGGAAATATACAGTAAATGGCAGAACCCTTAAGAGTATTGATAGACAGAGGGATCTGTGTGTACAGATACACAGGTCACTGAAAGTGGGGATGGTTTAGCACAGGGCTAAAGAGCTGGCTTTTAAAGCAAACCAAGGCAGGCCAGCAGCACGGTTCAATTCCCGTACCAGCCTCCCCGAACAGGCGCCGGAATGTGGCGAACATGTGGCTTTTCACAGTAACTTCATTTGAGCCTACTTGTGACAATAAGCGATTTTCATTTCATTTTTTTCAGGCAGACAGCATTATCAGAGACCCCTCCCACCCAGGCATTGCCTTCTTCCAGACCCTTCCATCAGGCAAAAGATACAGAAGTCTGAAGACCCGCACATCCAGACAGAGGAACAGCTTCTTCCCCACAGCTACAAGACTCCTCAACGACTCCCCCTCGCACTGATCTGTTCCCTGTAAAAACACTATTCACAATGCCCTATGCTGCTCATGCTCATGTATTTGCTTTGTTTGGCCCCTTCTGCACTGTAACCAATCACTGTTTGTCGATGTATCATTTGTCAATGTACTCTGTTGATTATTCTTTTTGTCTACTATATACGTACTGTGTACGTTCCCTCGGCCGCAGAAAAATACTTCTCACTGTACTTCGGTACATGTGACAATAAATCAAATCAATCAATCAATCAATCAAACCATGTGAGGTCCCCGAATGTTGTGAGGACACGCGTCCCACGCTGTCTGGGACTTGGCCCATTGTGGGCGGAGCATCAGGGGAGGGCCTCAGGTTGCGCCCTGAGGCCGTCCATACGGCGTGCGGCGTACTGCCTGAGGGGCGAAGCATCGCAAAAGCAACACCACCCCCGATTCCAGCATAAATGTGATTTCTCCGGCCGATCGTCGAACGTGATTTTGGCGTCTCCAATCGGAGAATTCCGCCCATTGACTCACAACTTCAAAATTGGTCAAAGTGAATTCAGTAAATTAATAATTTTGGGGCTAACATAAGAAACAAATGGCAATTAAAGCTATCAGATTATTGTAAAACCCAAATGTGTTCTCTGATGTCCTCCAGGGAAAGAAACCTGCAATAAAAACAGAAAAGCTGGGCAGCATCCATGGAGAAAGGAACACAGTTAATGTTTCAAATTCAATATGACTCTTCTTCAGAATACGACCTCATCTGCACATCACTCTAGTACCATAACAAATGTTGAATTCTTAAAGATTATTGTTTTTCCGCTCCCCCTCTGCATTAGTCGATTCTTTGGGCACAGAGGTCAGGAGACTTTGTGATCTCCAAGGCTTTTCTGCAGGTCTCCTACAACCAAATTTTGCTGGGAACCTCACAACAATGGAGTACAGAACTTCCGGTGGCGGCTATGAAGGAGTAAGTCGCACATTTGGTGGCTCCCGCTCTGGTTGGACTTTTGGACCTTTTCCCCCGATTTTCTACCGGACTTGAATTGTAAAACTGATGACAGAGGCAATTGTGTACTGAATTCCCACATCGGTGCATGGAGAGAAGGACTAGAAGTGCTCGTAAAGGCAGAAACAGAAAGACAGAGAAGGCTTGGGCTGAAGCTGCAGCAGGAGACAGCATGGCGGAAGACCGGACCACTGGTTTGTCAACCTAGCTGTCAACAGAGCAGCTGATGTAAGTTATTCAGGAAGGCTTTGCTAAGCAAAGACGGGACTGCTTGGACCCGATAAAAGAGTCAGTTGAGCGGCTGGAGCTTAGATTGGACGCCCAAGATCAGGCGATCCAGAAGGTGGAGAAGGCGCTGGCTGAGCAGGAGGAACATCAAGCTGCGGTGGAGTTAGAGGTGGACATGCTGAGAGACCAGCAGAAGAAGCTCCTGGAGAAGGTGGAGGAACTAGAGAATAGGTCCCGCTGGCAGAACTTGAGAATCGTTGGGCTCCCGGAGGGGTCCGAAGGAGCAGACGCTGGGGCATACATCGCGGACATGTTTGAGAAGCTGCTGGAGGATGGGGCATTCTCCTGACTCTTGGAGGTGGACAGGGCTCACAGAGCACTCGCGAGGAAGCTGCAAATGGGAGACCCCCCCGAGGGCAATGGTGGTGAGATTCCACAGGTACTTGGATAAGGAGCGCATTCTACAGTGGGTCAAGCAGACACGGAGCTGTAAGTGGGACAACAGCATCCTGCGGGTTTACCAAGACCTGAGTGTGGAGGTGGCCAGGAGAAGAGCAGGCTTCAACCAGATTAGGTCGATCCTGTGGTGGTATGTATTAGGGGTCATGTGGGACTGTGAAGCCGTGATGCTATTGGCTGACAGATCCCAGGTCCTGGTTGGCTGTTGACTCCTGGCTCCGCCCTGAAGGAGGAGTATAAGAACCCGAGCTTCTCCCCGCCGCTTCATTCTGTTGCTGAACTGCTGGGGACAAGTCTCGCTTAATAAAGCCTCATCGACTTCATCACTACTCGTCTCTCTCGTAAGTCATTGTGCGCTACAATTTATTAAGCGAGCTTAAAGGACTATGGAGCTCCGGATCGCCCCGGAATGCCTGCGGATCAGCCCCCACGCAGCGAACTCGGCAGCAGTATTTAAACACTGGCAAGCTTGTTTTGAAGGCTACCTCCGAACGGCCCCCGGCCGGATCACAGAAGACCAGAAAATGCAGGTCCTGCATTCGAGGGTAAGCCCGGAAATTTACCCTCTCATAGAAGACGCAGAGGATTTCCCGACAGCGCTCGCAGCACTGAAGAGCATCTACGTTCGCCCCGTGAACCAGGTCTACGCACGCTACCAACTCGCAACGAGACGGCAAAGTCCCGGAGAATCGCTAGAAGAATTCTACGCCGTGCTGCTAATTTTGGGACGGGGCTGCAGCTGCCCGCCGGTGAACGCGATCGAACACACGGATATGCTAATTCGCAATGCGTTTGTGGCAGCTATGAACTCTCCCCAAATCAGCCAAAGACTTTTAGAAAGAGAGTCGCTAGGACTCTCAGAGGCATGGGCCATTGCAGTTTCCCTAGATGTGGCCTCGCAAAACGCCCGCGCCTACGGCTCCGACCGCGCGGCAGCCCCTTGGGCTCCATGGACCCCCGTCGCGACAAACCCCCCCCTCCCCCTCACAGGCGTGCGCGGTTAAAGCGCCAGACCATCCCGGGGGGTCCCGCTGCTATTTCTGCGGGCAAGCGAAACACCCCCGGCAGCGCTGCCCGGCCCGCGCAGCTATTTGCAAAAGCTGCGGCAAGAAGGGCCATTACGCGGCTGTGTGCCGGTCCCGGGGGGTCGCCGCAATCCCCGGAGAAGAACGAGCCCAGCGCATCCCAAACGCTCCCCAACCCCCCCCAGCGCCCCATGTGCGACCCGCGGGCGCCGCCATTTTGGGTCCCAGGCACCACAAGGGGAGGATGGATGCCGCCATCTTGTGACCCCCCAGCCACGTGCGATTCATGGGGGCGGCCATTTTGTCCACCCCCGACCACGTGCGATCCATGGGGGTGGCCATTTTGTCCACCCGCGGCCGCGTGCGATTCAGGGACGCCGCCATCTTGGATGACAACAAAGGACCCCAGCATCGACGGCTCCACGGGGTCGGAAGAAGACACCGAGACACTACGACCACGACTGGCTTCGGTGACTCTGGATCAATCACGGCCCCGGACGCTCCAGACGACGACAACAACGGTGCTGATCAACGGACACGAGACATCATGCTTGATCGACTCCGGGAGCACCGAAAGTTTCATTCACCCAGACACGGTAAGACGCTGTTTTCTGACCATCCATCCAAGTACGCAAAAGATTTCCCGAGCTGCAGGATCCCACTCCGTAGAGATCAAAGGGTTCTGCATCGCGCACCTAATGGTGCAAGGGAGGGAGTTTAAAAACTACAGGCTCTACGTCCTTCCCCAACTCTGCGCGCCCACATAACTGGGATTAGATTTCCAGTGTAACCTGCAGAGCCTAACACTTCAATTCGGCGGCCCAATGCCCCCACTCACTATCTGCGGCCTCGCAACTCTCAAGGTTGAACCGCCGTCCTTGTTTGCAAACCTCACCCCGGATTGCAAACCCGTTGCCACTAGGAGCAGACGGTACAGCGCCCAGGACCGGATATTTATTCGGTCTGAAGTCCAGCGGTTGCTGAAGGAAGGCATAATCCAGGCCAGCAATAGTCCCTGGAGAGCCCAGGTGGTAGTAGTAAAGACCGGGGAGAAGCAAAGGATGGTCATAGACTATAGCCAGACCATCAACAGGTACACACAGCTAGATGCGTACCCTCTCCCCCGCATATCCGACATGGTAAATCGGATTGCCCAGTATAAGGTTTTCTCCACCGTGGACCTCAAGTCCGCCTACCACCAGCTCCCCATCCGCCCAGATGACCGCAAGTACACAGCCTTCGAGGCAGACGGGCGTCTATACCACTTCCTAAGGGTCCCATTTGGTGTCACGAACGGGGTCTCGGTCTTCCAACGGGAGATGGACCGAATGGTTGACCAGCACGGGTTGCAGGCCATGTTCCCGTATCTCGACAACGTAACCATCTGCGGCCACGATCAGCAGGACCACGACGCCAACCTCCAAAAATTCCTCCAGACCGCTAACGCCTTGAACCTCATATACAACGAGGAAAAGTGCGTTTTTAGCACAAACCGGTTGGCCATCCTGGGATACGTAGTGCGCAATGGGATAATAGGCCCCGACCCCGAACGCATGCGCCCCCTTATGGAATTTTTCCTTTCCCACTGCTCCAAAGCCCTGAAACGCTGCCTGGGGTTCTTTTCATACTACGCCCAGTGGGTCCCCCAGTACGCAGACAAGGCCCGCCCGCTAATACAGACCACTACCTTCCGCCTGTCGACAGAGGCTCGCCACATCAAAGCGGATATCGCAAAGGCCACGATGCGCGCCATCGACGAGTCCCTCCCCTTCCAGGTCGAGAGCGACGCCTCCGACGTAGCTCTGGCGGCCACCCTTAACCAAGCGGGCAGACCCGTGGCCTTTTTCTCCCGAACCCTCCACGCCTCAGAAATCCGCCACTCCTCAGTGGAAAAGGAAGCCTAAGCCATAGTGGAAGCTGTGCGACATTGGAGGCATTACCTGGCCGGCAGGAGATTCACTCTCCTCACCGACCAACAGTCGGTAGCCTTCATGTTCGATAATGCACAGCGGGGCAAAATTAAAAATGACAAGATCTTAAGGTGGAGGATCGAGCTCTCCACCTTGAACTACGAGATCTTGTACCGTCCCGGAAAGCTGAACGAGCCGTCCGATGCCCTATCCCGCGGCACATGTGCCAACGCACAAATAGACCGTCTCCAAGCCCTCCACGAGGACCTCTGCCATCCGGGGGTCACTCGGTTCTACCATTTGATAAAGTCCCTCAACCTCCCCTACTCTGTGGAGGAGGTCCGTACAGTCACCAGGAACTGCCACATCTGCGCGGAGTGCAAACCGCACTTTTTCAGGCCGGATAGAGCGCACCTGATCAAGGCTTCCCGCCCCTTTGAACGCCTCAATTTGGATTTCAAAGGGCCCCTCCCCTCCACCGACCGCAACGCATACTTCCTGAACGTGGTGAACGAGACAGCGGCCACAGAGACAAAGCCCTTGGCACCATATTCACACTGTTCGGTTGCCCTGCATTTATCCATAGCGACAGGGGGTCCTCCTTCATGAGTGACGAGCTGCGCCAGTTCCTGCTCAGCAAGGGCATAGCCTCGAGCAGGACGACCAGCTACAACCCCTGGGGGAACGGGCAAGTAGAGAGGGAGAACGGCACGGTCTGGAAGACCGTCCTACTGGCCCTACGGTCCAGGGATCTCCCAGTTTCCCGGTGGCAGGAGGTCCTCCCGGATGCTCTCCACTCCATCCGGTCGCTGCTGTGTACCACCACTAACCAAACGCCTCATGAGAGCCTCCTTGTCTTCCCCAGGAAGTCCTCCTCCGGAACGTCGCTGCCGACCTGGCTGGCGGCCCCAGGACCCATCTTGTTCCGGAAACATGTGCGGGCGCACAAGTCGGACCCGTTGGTCGAGAGGGTTCACCTCCTCCACGCGAACCCGCAGTACGCCTACGTGGCGTACCCCGACGGCCGACAGGACACGGTCTCCCTGCGAGACCTGGCGCCCGCCGGCAACACACACACACCCCCGACACTGATCATCCCCTCCCTACCACCGGCGCACCCCGTGACCGCCCCCTTCCCGGGAGGATCGGTCCTCCTCCCGTGCCCGTCCAGGAGTGAAACAGGAACGAACACCGAAATGCTCCCGGAGACGACAACGCCTGAACAAGCACCTGCACCACCACCAGGGCTGAGGCGATCGACGAGGAAGACCAGACCGTGACACCAAGAATGTTGTTGGACTGTAACAAAATTTTTTTTCTCTTACTAATATTGTAAATAGTTTCACAAACCTTGTACATAGCCCAGTGTAGGGCTAAAACTGTAATAACATGCCCAAAATTTTCCTCCCAGGACCAGCCTTGTAAACCCCTACCACCATGCGAACCACCACCCCGCCGGGTTCCTTTTTAACAAGGGGTGAATGTGGTGGTATGTATTAGGGGTCATGTGGGACTGTGAAGCCGTGAGGCTATTGGCTGACAGATCCCGGGTCCTGGTTGGCTGTTGACTCCTGGCTCCGCCCTGAAGGCGGAGTATAAGAACCCGAGTTTCTCCCCGCCGCTTCATTCTGTTGCTGAACTGCTGGGGACAAGTCTCGCTTAATAAAGCCTCATCGACTTCATCACTACTCGTCTCTCTCGTAAGTCATTGTGCGCTACGGATCCTTTTTAAGAAAAAGGTGAAGTTAGGACTGTTGTATCTGGCCAGTCTCTGGATCACGCACGAGGAACAGCACTTTTATTTTGAGTCGCCTAAGGACGCGCTGGATTTCGCGAAAAGGAAAGGACTGGTGGTGGACTGAGAACTTTTGAACTTTGCTGCAACGTGCTTGGTTTTTTTTTGATTTTCTGTTCTTTTAAAAACAAAAAAGTTTCTTGATTTTTGTTTTGTGGAAGCTGTTTGTAATGCCTTTTGCATTGATTTGGGACCAGCGGTAGAGCTGAGTGAGTTAAGGTTTTCATTTGCACTGTTGGGGGATGGAGGTGTGTAGATCTTGGTGTTTTGCCGTCAGGCAATTGTGTGGGGATTGTTTGATGTTGGACTATGTTTGTATGAGCGGGGGTGGAGGGTGGGGAGGGAACAATAGGTGGGAGTCTATCTGGCACCAGGGATGGGAGCCACCAAGCTAGCTGGGCAGGCTAGCTCATGGAAGCGCAGTGGGGGGTGTGTGTATGTTTGGTTTATTAAACGGGTTAGGTTACAGAGTGTTGTTACTAGGGGGGGTAAATGTTCTGCTGACGAGGGAGGGACTTGGGCTAAGGGGCAAAGAGGAGGTTGGGGGCGGAGGCTGCCTGGGGGCAGACCGGTGGAGGCGCGGAGCATAGGTTGGAGGCGGGCCCAAAAAAGGGGATGGCTGATCGGCAAAGGGGGGGGGCACAATGAGCCCCCCAACTAGGCTGATCACCTGGAATGTTCGACGGTTAAACGGGTCGGTCAAGAGGGCATGTGTGTTCGCGCATCTTAGGGGACTGAAGGTGGACGTGGTAATGTTGCAGGAGATGCACCTTAGAGTAACTGACCAGATTAGATTGAGGAAAGGCTGGGTCAGTCAGGTCTTTCAGTCAGGACTAGACTAAAAGACTAGAGGATTTGCGATCCTGATCAATAAGCGGGTGGTGTTTGAGGCGGGTAGAATAGTCTCGGATATGGGAGGTTGGTACATTATGGTCAGTGGAAAACGGGAGGGGGTGCAGGTGGTATTAGTAAATGTGCATGCGCCAAATTGGGATGATGTTGAGTTTATAAAGGGGATGCTGGGGAAGATACTGGACCTAGACTCGGACAGGCTGGTCATGGGAGGGGACTTCAACACAGTTATTGACCCTGGCTTGGACTAGTCAAGCTCAAAAACGGGTAGGGTGCCAGCAATGGCAAAGGAACTAAAAGGGTTCATGGAGCAGAGGAAGGGGGGGGTGGATCCATGGAGATTTGGGCAGCCGTGGGTGAAGGAATTCTCTTTCTAATCACACGTGCATGATGTGTACTCCCGGATTGATTTCTTTATTTTGAGCAGGGCCTTACTGGCAGTGGTGGTGGACACGGGGTACTCGGCGATCACAATCTCAGACCATGCTCCGCACTGGGTTGACCTGCAGGTTAGTAAAGACAGTAACCAGCACCCGCAATGGAGGTTGGATGTGGGACTTTTGGCTGATAAAGGGGTGGTGCAAGCGGCTGAGGAAATGTATTCAGAACTACCTGCAGGTCAACGACACGGGGGAAATTTCAGCAGCGATGGTCTGGGAAGCACTGAAGGCGGTGGTCAGAGGGGAGCTGATCTTGATACGGGCCCATAGGGAGAAGGTGGACAGGGCAGAGACAGACCGACTGGTAAAGGAGATACTACAGATCGATAGGAGGTATGCGGAGACCCCAGAGGCAGGGCTTTTAAGGGAACAGCGGAGGCTCCAGGCGGAGTTCGGCTTGTTAATCACAGGGAGGGCGGTGGAGCAGCTGAGAAAGGCGAGGGGGGCGATCTATGAGCATGGAGAGAAGGCCAACAGAATGCTTGCACAGCAGGTTAGAAAGAGGGAGGCAGCCAGGGAGATAGGGAAAGTAAATGACGGAGATGGGAACCTGGTTGGAGATTCAGCAGAGGTGAATAAGGCGTTTAGGGATTTCTACAGTCGGCTGTATAGGTCGGAACCCCCTACAGGACCGGAGGCGATGAGGCACCTCTTGGGGGGGCTGAATTTCCCAAAGGTGGACGGGGAGCTGGTGGAAGGGCTGGGGGCCCGATCGGGTTGGAAGAGATAGTGGAGGATCTGAAGGCCATGCAGTCGGGTAAAGCCCTGGGGCCGGATGGTACCCAGTGGAGTTTTATAAAAGGTTATCTGGGATATTGGGGCCGGTGTTGATGAGGATGTTCAATGAGGCAAGGGAGAGAGGGGTGCTGCCCCCGACGATGTCACAGGCCACGATTTTGCTGATTCTGAAATGGGCCAAGAACCCGGAGCTGTGTGAGTCCTACAGGCCGATATCCCTGTTGAATGTGGATGCTAAATTGCTGGCCAAAATTTTGTCCTCCAGGATTGAGTTTTGTGTTCCTGACGTTATTGGGGAGGACCAGACGGGGTGTGTTAAGGGTAAGCAGTTGGTGGCCAATGTAAGAAGGTTGTTCAACGTGATCATGATGGCCCCGGAAGGTAGGGAGGTAGAGGTAGTGATCACAATGGATGCAGAAAAGGCCTTTGATTGGGTAGAATGGGATTATCTGTGGGAGGTACTGGGACGGTTCAGATTTGGGCGGGGCTTTATTGACTGGGTCAGGTTGCTGTATCAGGCTCCTGTGGCAAACGTACGGACGAATCGGACAACATCGGACTATTTTAGACTGCACCGGGGGACGAGACAGGGATGCCCCCTGTCCCCACTGTTGTTCGCACTAGCTATAGAGCAGTTGGCAATTGCTCTGAGAGCCTCAAGAGGCTGGTCGGGGGGGGAGTGGGGGTTGAGCACAGAGTCTCGCTCTATGCAGATGACCTGCTTCTGTATGTATCGGACCCAATAGAGGGGATGGAAGAAATCATGAGGATTCTAGGGGAATTTGGCTGGTTTTCGGGGTATCAGCTAAATATGGGGAAAAGTGAGATGTTTGCGGTCCAGGCGAGGGGACAGGAGAGGCGATTGGGGGAGCTGCTGTTTAGATTTGTAGGGGGAAGCTTTAGGTACCTTGGCATTCAAGTGACGCAGCAATGGGACCGGCTGCATAAATTAAATCTGGCCCGACTAGTAGACCAAATGAAGGATGATTTTCGGAGACTGCGCTTCTGCTGTCACTGGCTGGAAGGGTGCAGACGGTGACGATGACGGTCCTCCCAAAATTCCTGTTTGTATTTCAGTGTCTCCCCATCTTTATTCCGCTGTCCTTTTTTAAACGGGTCAACAAAGTGATCACTGGCTTCGTTTGGGCGGGCAAGATCCCGCGAGTAAGGAAGGTAATGCTTGAGCGGAGTCGGGGAGAGGGCAGGCTGGCACTGCCAAATTTTAGTAACTATTCTGGGCGGCGAATATAGCCATGATCAGGAAGTGGGTGGTGGGGGAAGGGTCGGCATTGGAGCATATGGAGGCGGCTTCATGCAAGGGCACCAGTCTGGGGGCATTGGTAAATGCGCCTCTGCCGTTCCCGCCGGCACGGTACTCCACCAGCTCTGTGGTGGTGGCGGCCCTGAGAGTCCAATGGAGGAGACATGTGGGAGCAGAGGGAGCATTGGTCTGGTCCCCAATCTGTAATAATCACCGGTTTGCCCCAGGAAGTATGGATGGGGGGGTTCCGGATATGGCAGAGAGCAGGGATTGAGAGGATGGGGGATTTGTTTATAGAGGGGAGCTTTCCGAGTATGAGGGCGCTGGAGGGGATGTTTGGGTTGGTGAGGGGAAACAAATTCAGGTATCTGCAGGTGCGGGACTTCCTACGTAAACAGGTGTCATCCTTCCCGCTCCTACCGCTAAGGGGGATTCAGGACAGGGTAGTTTCCAGAGGGTGGGTAGGAGAAGGGAGCGTCTCTGACATTTACAAGGAACTTATGGGATCAGAGAAGACGCTGACCGAGGAGCTGAAGTGCAAGTGGGAGGAGAAGCTGGGAGGAGAGATAGAGGATGGTCTATGAGTAGAGTCAACGCGTTCGCAACATGTGCCAGGCTCAACCATTCAAGGTCGTTCATCGGGCTCACATGACAGTGGCCCGGATGAGAGATTCTTTGGGGTGGAAGACAGGTGTGCGAGATGTGCGGGAGGACCAGCGAACCATGTCCACATGTTCTGGACATGTCCGAAACTTAGGGGATTTTGGCAGGGGTTTGCAGATGTCATGTCCACGGTGTTAAAAACAATAGTGGCACTGAGTCCAGAGGTGGCGAGTTTCGGGGTGTCGGAAGACCCGGGAATCCAGGAGGAGAAAGAGGCAGACGTTCTGGCCTTTGCTTCCCTGGTAGCCCGGAGACGGATACTATTAGCATGGATGGACTCAAAGCCCCCGAAGTCGGAGACCTGGCTATCGGACATGGCTAGCGTTCTCTGTTTGGAGAAAATCAAGTTCGCCTTGAGATGGTCACTGTTAGGGTTTGTCCGGAGGTGGCAACCGTTCGTCGACTTCTTCGCAGAAAATTAATCGTCAGCAGAAGGGGGGGGGGGGGTTAGTTTAGCTTAGAGTAGGTGGTTAATAAAGGTGGGACCTGTAAGGGAGACGGTTTTTGCACTATGTTTATAGTTTCGTGTACATTGTTTATTTTGTTGTTACAATACCAAAAATACCTCAATAAAATGTTTATTAAAAAAAAATGGAGTACAGAAAATATGATGCTGTGGACTGTCCCTAAACCTTGGTTGATATAAGGCTCTATGAGTGTCCTGGAATCAGGACTTCAAGGTAGGCCATCTTTATATTATTTTGCTAACCCCCCCCCCCCCCAAGATCTTCAGGTCTAATTGAGACATTCTGAACATCAGAAGGTCCCGGTCTCCAAGACCTGACACTGAACTGTTGTACTGCTCTGCATCATCTTTCTGCATGTTTTTTCTGCGGTGAGCACAGACATTTGCTGTGAACATCTTCTGAAGTGATCTAGCAATCTATTCAATTTGATTAGCAACTGCTGTCACAAAGAAGGTTCATCATTAACTTCACAGGGTAACTGGGAATGGGTAATTAATGTGCTTATAGTTTTTTTTCATTTTTTTAAATTAAGGGGTAATCCACCTATCCTGCACATCTTTGGATTGTGGGGGTGGACCCACGCAGACATGGGGAGAATGTGCAAACTCCACATGGACAGTGACCTGGGGCCGGGATCGAACCCGGGTCCTCAGCATCGTGAGGTAGCAGTGCTAGCCACTATGCCACTGTGGCTATTGTTAATACAATTTCTTATACTTCATCATCTTCTTTTGTATGGTAGCATGGAAAACAAGTCAAGTATCAATATTTAAAGTCAGATATTCAAGCCAGAATTACAGGGTAACAACATCTAGTCGGCTTCCTGTGAGTTTCCTTCTAATGGTAAACGTCAATGGTATGCTCCAGGGTCTGACTAGGAGCTCTGCAGTGATGGGGATGCTTTGGGGATAAACTCAGAAACTGATTAGGTCAGTAGTTTTGATGACTAAATCATCCCTTAAAATGTTAATGGATGCAAGACCACTGAAGGGGCCAATGGACAAAATTGATTATTTCTGGTGCCTGAACCATCAACAATTGTGTTTAATGGGGAGTTAGTTTGTACCATGTTTAAAGCATCCGTAGAACAACAATTTACATTGAGATAATGGGTTGGATTTTACAGGGGTGGGGATGAGGGATTGGTACTCCTCTGAAACTCACTTCAACTTCATACGATCGGGCGTTGGCAGATAAGCGTGGAAATCCTTAAGTTGTAGTCTGTCACTCAGAGTTCCAACAGAGAAGGTCCACATCGGCTGTGGGCCTCCCCAAAGCCGATAGCCATGAAATCAGTGAGAACTTCAACTTTCCCCCTCCCACATTGCTGTTTGAAACCCGATTAAAATGTACACATTATTCCCTTCCCAGCAGCAGCACAGTGGGGGTACCTACACCAAATGGACTGCAGTGGTTTAAGAAGGCAGCTCACCACCACCTTCTCAGGGGCAATTAGGGACGGGCAATAAATGCTGGCCCAGTCAGTGATGCCAATGTCCCTTTAAACAATATAAATCAGGTGTAACTTGTTTTTTAATGGCCGATTAATAACACTTATTTGCCCTGAAATATAATTTTATCATTGTGTAATTCTGATAAATGATCAACTAACTAGTACTTTAGGTATTTTGTTTAAAAAAAATTCAGAATATTTTAGCTCCTACCTTCACCCAATGTGTATGCCCAAAACTTTAGTTTGATCTATGTAAAATAAAGTGATTTTATTTTAATGCTTTTTGTTTCCTGTTTTCGTGTCTGTGAAATTATTAGTGTGATTGTTGCTTGGACAACTTGATGACAGTGCTCCAGCTCCACACTGGGAATGCATTCTCACCACAGAAATTGGTTAATTTCTCAGGTTTACTTCATGGCCAGCGAGGAGCGCTCTTCGCTTTGCCACCGAATGCAAAATCTGCCCCAAACGCCTGACATTTAGAACAACGGTCTCAGAGTTCTTCACACACGTTTAATTAAAAAGGGCGAAGCTGCTGAATCCAGTAAGGAGGAGTTAAGAGAGGTGACCACACGTCTGATCAATGAGTGTTTAGGAGGGTCCGAGTGGAGAGAGGGCAGGTGAGGCAAGTTGTGTATAGAAATGGCTTTCAGAGCTTGAGCATGTGGATTGAAGACACAACAGCCAATGATGTGAAGTTGGCACGGAGTTTTGTGTGTGTGTGTGGGGGGGGGGGGGGGGGGGGGGCTGTTGTACAAGAGTTCTCCGGCAGCGGAACTGAAAGTTTCGGTGTTGTGAGGTTACAGAATTAGGGAGGATTGAATTGAGGAATTTCACCCCTTAGTAAATCTGATTCCAATTGGTGTAAAGTGTGAAAAGGAAATGGACTAACTGATGGCTAGAAGACGGTCTTCCTTATGTGTTATAGTTAATAAAATCATAGAAGCTGCAGCACAAATGACCCGTTCATCACTAGAGTAGTCCAAAACTCTTCCCAATGTTTGCTGTCTCCCTCTCTTCTCTGCTGCAATCAATCCTAATCTTAAAATGCAATGGTTTCTGCCTCCACTGCTTCCTCTGGCAAAGCAGCCCATGCTTTGATAATCGTACCAAGAAACGTATTCCAACCAATCTCCTCACGCTCCTCGTGACAACCCGAAACTAATGGTTAAATGTTACTGGCTGCTCAGGCAGTATCAACATTGCACAATTTAAAAAATAAATCTCCGCTTTCTCTGCTACAGTGCAGTATAACTCCAATCTAAATGGGCAACAATGGCCTGCACATAAATAGCAACAAAATAGCAGCAAATGTCAACATAACATTCCTTATTTTGTGTTTTGTTTCGACAGTACCCGAGAGGATTTCGCAACAGTAACAGGATAAATTGTTTAGCAAAAGTGCTCGAAATACTGCCTGCAAGAGTTATGCGATGTTTTGCACTTTGAAGCCAAATGAAAACCAGATTTCGCGGCTCCAGTTTTCCTTACGAGTCACGTAGTGTGTAATACGATGCGGACATCTCGTCTATTGGGATTCTCCCAAAGCATTACCTGGGGCTCTCTCGGAATTTACGCTCATCCCCACTGTAAACAAACACAAGCAGGGCAGGCAGACGATGAAAACACGTGCTAGAGGAGAGCCGGCAGGCTGGGGACTACCTATTACGTTTTACATTTTTGTGGTCTGATTGCAGCCAGTGAGTGAAATCCTCTACTTAAAACTTTCAAAGGTCCAGACACTTTGCTCAGTGCAGCTTGTAACCCGAGCGAGCGAGACAGCATCGATTGGCGAGACATTCTCAATTCAAGTTTGCTCGCTCTTCCAATACCTTCTGGGTCCAGCGGCTGTTTAGAGTCTGAGCTTGATTATATTATTTTGCCGTTGATGGACTTTAACAAAACAATCTTTGGAAGAGACGTGTTGTACCGGAGCTAGTTACGCAATTGTATGAAACTGAGACGCAAAGTTTCACCATGGAAGCGACAAAGAAAAATTAAAGAACCTGTATAGTTTTTCTGCGCTTTTCTAGCAGGATCAGATTGTTTCCTGTTTATTTTAATGAGCCTCTTCGCCGCCAAAATGAAAGGTAGGTTCAAAGTGAGGGCGAAATGTACTTTATTTCAGAAACAGCCCACTTGTTTGTGCATTTACTGTGAGAAATCTGATGTGATTCGATGAACGTGCGTTGAAATGAATTTTGGGCTTTGTTCAGCAACTTATACATATATACACATAAATTATTAATTTAAAAATATTTTTAAAATCCTAACACGCAAAACCACTGCCATTCACAAACCGCTAAATATCAGGTTACTCTCGTTATTTGACTAGTTCTGCCCGCATGAACAAGTTGTGGATATGACACAACAGACAGAGTCTTAATATGAAAATATTAATTATCTCCAGTTAATCGTGGTGGACCTTTCCCAATACCCCCTACTTGGCGATGTGTAGGATTTCGACGCTGCTTTCTGCTGTTCCCCCTGTGTGTGAGGGGATTTGGAGAGGGGAATGCGTAAATTCTTATTCATAAATGTTCCGGAATGTTGTCCTAATGAATAATGATGGATCGCCTCTCCCAATCTGGCATCTCCACATCCCTCCAGTCATGTTGTTTACTCTACATTCTGAAAGCAGGCATTTTGACCTCGGGGTTTTGCAATGTCCTTTAATGTATTGCTTTAAAAAAAACATCTGGTAGTAATTATATGCCAGCGGTCCGAGAACCGAGTTAAAGTTATTTGGCTGTCTCGTGGCTCCCAAATCTCCCTTCAGTAAATGCAGTCTCCAGACATTGTAAAGGAAAACTTCTCGCAGAACGACACTTGGAGCAAATGGTCCCGCTTCCCCCCTCGCTTTCCAGCCCATGTCTTGGCGGATTCTAATTGAGCTTACTCATTCAGCAAACGTAACATTTTGTTGCTGCAAGATTTCTATTAAAGACCTGACTTGTCTTAATTTACAAACTCAGCAGTATTCAGACTCGGATGTTTCCCTCTGAGCACGTCTTTCTCCTTTAGAAGATTGCTACTGCCGCGGTTGGCAGCTTTGTCACTCTGTACACACACACAGCAGGGCCAAGAAATTATACTGCTTGTCACTTTTGCGCGACGAAATCTGGGTCTGATTGACCGAGAAACAGAGCAACAGCCTGACAAGTGAACTTTTGGTAAATGGTGGGGATGGATATAGGGGGGTGAGGGGAACAACCCCCTCTTGACATTTTGCCGATTTGAATTGTAGTCGGGGGTCTTGTGGTGAAGCAGTGTACCAAGGAGCTGGAAATAAAATAATGAAAATGAAAATCGCTTATTGTCACAAGTAGGCTTCAATGAAGTTACTGTGAAAAGCCTCTAGTCGCCACATTCCGGCGCCTGTTAAAGACTGGTGCAACTGGAGTCTCAATTACCTGGTCTATTTCATACCAAGGAAAATAGTTTCAAAGTGTCCTATGGATAATGAGTTGAAATTCCAAAAAGTCCCTAAATTAACATAGTTCTGTTCTTCAGCTTCAGCTTAATTAGACCTCCTCAAAATGTGCTGACTATTAGCTTCTTGGTAAAGGTATTTCTGGTTTAATGTAATGGGAGGAGGTTACCATCAGGGACCAAAAACAAATCTTTCAGTTGATGCAGCTTTTGAAACTGAACTGTGGGCAACTTCTAATCCACAGTGCAGAATCAAAGTTGTGAGAATTTTGGGCCACAGGAAAATGACAGGTGACCAGAGTTCCCAGGTCTGAAGTGGAGGTGCCCCTCCAAAACTCTGTTAACAGTCCTTGAAATCAGGTCAGGGTGTTACAAGCACCAGGCAATGACCATCTCTAACAAGGCAGAATCTAATCACCTCCCCTTGATGTTCAGTGGCATTACCAACACTGAATCCTCCACTATCATCATCCTGGGGGTTGCTATTGACCAGAAATTTGAAATGGACTAGCCGTATAAATACTGTGGTCAGAGGCTGGGAATTCTCAACTCGCTCCCCAAAGCCTGTTCACCATCTGTAAGGCACAAGTCAGGAGTGTGACAGAATATTCTCCATTTATTACAGCTCCAAAAACAATCGGGAAACTCAACACCATCCCAGACAGAGTTGCCTGCTTGATTGACACCCCATCTAACCATTAATTTGCTCCACCACTGATGGCGAATGGCAGCAGTGTGTACCACATGCAAGATGCACTGCAACAATTTGTCAAGCCTGCTCTGGCAACACTTTCCATAGATACATAGAAGATAGGAGCAGGAGGAGGCCTTTTGGCCCTTCAAGCCTGCCCCACCATTCATCACGATCATGGCTGATCATCCAACTCAATAGCCTAATCCTGCTTTCTCCCCATAGTCTTTGATCCCATTCTCCCCAAGTGCTATATCCAGCCTCCTCTTGAATATATTCAAAGTTTTAGCATCAACTACGTCCTGTGGTAATGAATTCCACAGGCTCACCACTCTTTGTGTGAAGAAATGTCTCCTTATCTCTGTCCGAAATAGTTTACCCTGAATCCTCAGGCTGTGAACCCTGGTTCTGGACACACCCATCATTGGTAACATCTTCCCTGCATCTACCCTGTCTAGTCCCGTTAAAATTTTATAAGTCTCTGTGAGATCCCCCCTCATTCTTCTGAACTCCAGTGAGAACAATCCCAACCTAGTCAATCTCTCCTCATATGACAGTCCCGCCATCCCTGGAATCAGTCTGGTAAACCTTCGCTGCACTCCCTCAAGAGCAAGAACATCCTTACGCAGAAAAGTAGACCAAAACTGCACACAATACTCCAAGTGTTGCTTCACCAAGGCCCTGTATAATTGCAGCAACACATCCCTGCTTCTATACACGAAACCTCTTGCAATGAAGGCCAACGTACCATTAGCCTTCTTTACCGCCTGCTGCACCTGCATGCTTACCTTCAGCGAATGGTGCACAAGGACACCCAGCTCCCGCTGCGCACTCCCCTCTCCCAATTTACAACCATTCAGGTAGTAATCTGCCTTCCTGTTTTTGTTTCCAAAATGAATAACCTCACACTTATCCAAATTATACTGCATCTGCCATTGGTTTGCCCACTCACCCAACCTGTCCAGATCTTGCTGTAGGATCCCTGCATTCTCGTCACAATTCACCCTCCCACCTAATTTGGTATCATCTGCAAACTTTGAGATGTTACATTTTGTTCCCTCATCCAAATCATTAATATTTATTGTGAATAGCTGTGGTCCCAGCACCGATCCTTGTGGTACCCCACTGGTTGCTGCCTGCCAATTTGAAAAGGACCCATTAATCCCTACTCTTTGTTTCCTCTCTGCCAACCAGTTTTCTATCCACCTCAATACACTTCCCCCAATCCCATGCGCTTTAATTTTGCACAATTATCTCTTATGCAGGACTTTGTCAAACCCCTTCTGAAAGTCCAAATATACCACATCGACTGGCTCCCCCATGTCAACTGTACTGGTTACCTCTTCAAAGAATTCCAACAGATTTGTCAAGCATGATTTTCCCTTCATAAATCCATGCTGACTCTGACTGATCCTGCCACTGCTTTCTAAATATTCCGCTATAAAGTCCTTGTTAAGGATTCAAGCATTTCCCCCACTACCGATGTTAGGCTTACAGGTCTATAATTCCCTGCTTTCTCTCTACCTCCCTTTTTGAATATCGGAGTGACGTGAGCTACCCTCCAATCTGCAGGGACAGTTCCAGAGTCGATAGAAGCCCGGAAGATGACCACCAATGCATCCACTATTTCCAGAGCCACCTCCTGAAGCACTCTGTGATGCAGATTCTCAGGCCCTGGAGATTTATCTGCCTTCAATCCCATCAGACTTCCCAGCACCATTTCTCTACTAATGTTGATCTCCCTCAGTTCTTCCCTCTCACTAAACCTTTCATTCTCCAACATTTCTGGAATCTGATTTTTGTCCTCATTTGTGAATACAGAACCAAAGTATGTATTCAATTGCTCAGCCATTTCTTTGTCCCTTATTATGCATTCCCCTGTTTCTGTCTGTAGTGGGTCTACATTTTTCTTTACCAACCTCTTTCTCTTCACATATCTGTAGAAACTCTTAGTGTCAGTCTTTATATTCCCTGCAGTTTCCTTTCGTACTGTACTTTCCCCTTCTTAATCAATCCCTTCGTCCTTCTTTGCTGAATTCTAAACTCCTCCCAATCCTCAGACCTATTATTTTTCTTGGCCAATCTGCATGCTTCTTCCTTGTATCGGATACTATTTCTAATTTCCTTTGTAAGCCATGGATTGGCCCTCTTACCCCCTTTGCTTTTGTGCTAGACAGGAATGAACAGTTGCTGTAGTTCCTCCATGCGTTCCTTGAATGTTTGCCATTGTCTATCCTCTGTCATCCCTTTAAGTACCTCTCCCCAATCTATCAAGACCAACTCACGCCTCATATCCTCATAGTTCCCTTTATTAGGATTCAGCACTTCTCTCTCCACCTTGATAAAAAAATTCTATCATGTGCCATGTGAGAGTACCTTTAAGAAATGGGTGTTTATGAAATGTGCCTTTCAGAAATGGAACTGCTCATGTTACTGAAGTGATGTCAGAGTGTGGGGGGAGCTGAGCTATACTTCTGCTTTTTGAGTTTCAGTTTGAGAGAGCAGCTTGGGTGGCTGTGTGTTTCCAGTGAGCTGCATGAAGAAAACAAAGGAGCTGTAGCTGAAGTAACCAAAAGCAGTAGCACGGTTGAACCCTTTCTCACTATATATATTGAATGTAACCTAATGTGCTCCTGTTTTGAAGGTTTGTTAAGTCTTTTGGATGTTAAAAGGACAGCTGAAACAATTACTTAGTCTTTGGGGGTTATCTTTGAATTAATGGGTGTTAAGATATTCAGTGGTTGTTTTAAAAAGGTTAACTTGAGTTGATAAATAAACATTGTTTTGCTTTAAAAAACACTTGTCCATTTATGCTGTACCACACCTGTAGAGTGGGCCGTGTGCTCCCCACACCACAATCTATTAATAGTTGTGGGTCAATTGAACTCCATGCTACACTTTGGGGTTCTCTAAATTCTGACCCATAACACATGTTATGGTCGCTCATCCCCAAGGGGCCTCGTACAGCCAGATTGGCAATGGTTCCCTTCTCATTACACAGTACCCGGTCTAAGATGGCCTGCTCTCTAGTTGGTTTCTCCACATATTGGTCAAGAAAACCATCCCGTATACACTCCAGGAATTCCTCCTCTACGGCATTGTGGCTAACTTGATTTGCCCAATCTATGTGAAGATTAAAATCACCCATGATCACCGATATTCCCTTATTACACGCATCTCTAATTTCTTGTTTAATGCCATTCCCAACCTCACCAGTGCAGTTTGGGGGTCTATATATGACACCAACTAATGTTTTTTGTCCCTTGGTATTTCTCAACTCTACCCATATAGATTCCACATTGTCAGAGCTAATATCCTTTCTCACTATTTTGTTAAATTACTCTTTAACCAGCAGTGCCACACCACCACCTTTTCTTTTATGCCTGTCCTTCCTAAATACTGAGAACCCTGGGACATTCAGTTCCCATCCCTGTTCAACCTGCAGCCATGTCTCCGTAATCCCAATTATATCATACCCATTGATATCTATCTGCGCGATTAGTTCATCCACTTTATTGCGAATGCTCCATGCATTAAGGCACGGAGCGTTTAAGTTTGTCTTTTAGCCTTTAAGTTTGTCTTTTAGATCTGCGACCTCTATCATCTAGCAGGACAAGAGCAGCAGATACCTTGAAACACTACCAAATTCCCCTTCAAGCCACACACTACCCTGACTTACAACCATATTGCCACTTTTGCACTGCCACTGGATCAAAATCTTGGAATTTCCTTCCCAGCAGCGCTGTGGTTGTACCAACACCACATGGACTGCAGCAGTTCGAGATGGGCAATTAGGGATGGCAACAAATGCTGGCTTAGCTAGCTACACCCACGTCCCATGAAAGAATACCTTTAAAAAACATCCTGACCCCCATCCTACTCTGCCACTGCCAAAAACCTATCACCATGTTTGAATTTCCAATTCAAACTATTGATAAATGCATATTTTGGGGATTTTTGTTCGCACAACATGAAGTGCAAAAATCTCGAGGGACACATCCCATTTACATACTTCTAGAGAACGTTGGTGCAGTTTGGCAGTGATGACGTTTAGATATCACCAAATTCAGTTGGGACACTGTTAAACCAGAACGGATACTTGTAAGCTTCCCTCTTATTGTCCATTCAGAGCCATCTTGAGAATTTGGATCTTTAGGATTATGTGGAGCTGAGGGGATAAGAATCCCAACACCAAGGATATGTCTACACTTTCAGATCCCATTAACCAGAGTATCCTGGAATGTTTTGGACATTCCTTGTTCAGATAATGAATTAGCAGTCTACTACAGAGGGTTGATATGCTTCTGAATTTACATAATCAGATGTGTGATCTGGGAGTCACCTCAACTCCAAAATGTTCACCTACTTTCCCTTGAAGGAGCATAGTCATCGGTTGATCATTAAGCAACTGACAAGTACATGTTTCAGTGCACTCTAGATGGACAGCAGGTACCATGAGTTCCTCACAATTGCAATTGAGCAGCACAGCCATAAACTGAGAGTGCAATACCAATATCCTCTTTACCACTACATGGACTCACAGCATTCGATAGTGAATGGTGGTTCCACTGGTGGGCCTTTAGCAGCAGCTCTTTGCTTTTCCAGTATATAATCATGATAGACACCGAGCCCTGAAATTCTGAGCAGGTGCCCTAATGTCTGACCTCTGTCTAGACCTTTGAACCTGAACTTGGATTGAAAGGACATTATATGCTGCTTCTATAATCACAGGATAATAAATGAAGGTCAAAGTGGTTCAGAAGACGCACCTTCTATTGAAATTACTAAGGGCCTGTGGCAGTTACTGCATTCTAAAGGCATCTTGACAAGCACATGGATAGGATGAGTATAGAGGGATACGGCACTAGGAAGTGCTGAGGGTTTTGGCCAAGGGTTGTATCAGGACCGGTACAGGCTTGGAGGGCTGAAGGGCCTGTTCCTGTGCTGTATTATTCTTTGTTCAATTCTGGAGGAACGAGCCTTTGAAGTGTCCTCTCTACACCTCTATGCCTCTTAACCTTCCTCCTGTCCTTTGAAACTCTACTTAAAACTCACCTGTTTGACCATACTTTTAGTCATCACTCTTTTTTTCACGAAGTACTTTTATTGGTTTGCATTTACTATAAATAAACAAGAACCTCGACAGAATATTAATTTTCACCACTTGGACCCTCCACGCCAACGCTAAGTGCAGTGTATCCCACCTCCTAAGATCCCCCCTGTCCTCCTCCTCCAGCTTCGTTAAGTTCCACTTATGGAGCCACATCCACTTCCCCGCTACCTGAATCCCCAAATACCTGAACATATCCCTTGCTACGGTAAATGGCATTCCCCCTAAATTAGCCCGCAGTCCCAGGTCATTCACCAGAAAAATCTTGTTTTTCCCTACATTCAGTTTGTACCCGGAGAACTCTCCAAACCTGCCCAGCAGGTCCATAATCCTTCCCATACTCTCCAGCGGATCCGAAACATACAGCAACAGGTCATCAGCATAGAGCGACACTTGATACTCACACTGTCCCCTCATAATTCCCTGCCACTCTGCCGACTCCCTAAGAGCCATCAGCAGTGGCTCTATGGCCAGCGCAAACACCAATAGCGACAGCGGGCACCCCTGCCTCATACTCCTGTGTAAGTCAAAGCTTTGCAAAGTCATATTATTCATCCTCACACTCGCCCTGGTGCCATATATAGCAACCGCGCCCGTGCCACAAATCTTGGCCCAAGCCTAAACCTTCCTAAAACCTCAAACAAGTACCACCACTCCACCCGATCAAATGCCTTCTCTGCGTCCATGGACACCGCCACCTCTGGCACCAGAGTCCCCAATGGATTCATCACTACATTCAACAAACGTCTTATCTTACTAGTGAGCTGCCTGCCCTAGACAAAGCTCGTTTGACCTTCTGCAACCACCCCCAGGACACAATCCTCCATGCTCCCTGTCAACAACTTAGCCAATACTTTCACATCCATATTCAATAGTGATATGGGCCTATATGACCAACATTTCACCGGGTCCTTCCCCTTTTTCGGGATTAGCATGATTATTACCTGCGTCAACGTCACCAGCAGCTCCCCTTCTCCAGCGCTTCATTAAACGCACCCAACCGATGTGGTGCCAGGTCAGTCGCAAATTCCTTATAAAACTCCACCGGGTACCCATCCGGCCTTCCCCAGCTTCATACCCCATGATACTATCCAGCACCTCCCTCAGCCCCATGGGCTCCTCCAAAGCCTACCTCTTTGCTTCCTCCACCTGGAGAAATTCCAGCTCGTCCAGAAACCACACCATGTCCCCCTCCTCTACCCCCTAGGGTCTGCCTCGTACAGTTCCTGGTAGTATTCCCTAAACACCTCATGTATCTTCTACAGTTCCAACACCACATCTGCAGCCCCAGTCCATACCCTCAATATTTCCCTGGATGTAGCCTGCCTCCGCAGCTGGTGCACCAGCATGCGGCTCGCCTTCTCCCCATACTCATATTGCACCCCTCTTCCCCTACAAAGTTGCCTTACCCCCACCCTGTTGTCAAATTGACCCTGCAACCTTTTCCTCCTCGCCAATCCCTCCACGGTGGGGACCCTTGAATATCCCGCGTCCATCTCCACTATCTCGCTCACTGGACCGTCATGTTCCTCCCTCCTTTCCCTATCCGGAAAATAATTTCCCCTCGGACCACTGCTTTCAATGCTTCCCAAACAATGGCCGCCGACACCGCTCCATTCTGATTTAACTCCACGTACCCCTTAATCACCACCCGCAACTTATCACAAAAACCTCCATCCGTCAACACCCCCGAGTCAAACCTCCACCCCGGCCTCTGCTCTCATAGACACATAGAAGCCACATAGAAGATAGGAGCAGGAGGAGGCCTTTTGGCCCTTCGAGCCTGCTCCACCATTTATCACGATTATGGCTGATCATCCAACTCAATGGCCTATAGACACATAAAAGTGTCCGATCTAAACCAAACCTCCAGCCAATGTGGTGTATGGTCCAAGATAACTATCCCCGCACACTCTGTCCCCTCCACCCCAACCAAAGTCTCCCAACTCACTACAAAGTAATCAATCCTCAAATACACCTTATAGACGTGCAAAAAGAAGGAATATTCCCTTCCCCCTGGGTTCTGAAAGTGCCATGGATCCATCGTACTCATTATCTCCTTAACCCCACCCAGCTCCCTCGTCATTCGTACCCTACTCATTGACCTGGAGCTCGACATATCCACCCTCGGCTCTAGGACACAATTAACATCTCCTCCCATGATCAACTGGTACGTGGCCAAATCCTGGATCGCTGCCAGCAACCCCCTCATAAAACCCACATTGTCCCAATTTGGGGCATACACATTTACCAACACCACCCTTTCCAATACCCCACTCGCAATCACATATCGCCCACCCCCTCACCTTCTTCGCACTCACAAATCCTATTTTGTTGCTAATTAAAATTGCCACTCTCCTCGATTTTGAATCAAACCCCGAGTGAAAAACCTGCCCGACCCACTCTTTCCTTAACCTAACCTGGTCCTTCACGCGGCGGTGCATCTCCTACAGAAAGACCACCCCCGCTTTCAAGCCCCTGAGGTGTGCCAACACCTGTGATCTTTTAACCGGCCCATTTGGTCCCCAAGACATTGTCATGATATCCACATTAGCATATCATGGTGCAATCACACGCACACTGATGGACAGGTAGTTGGACCAACCAACACACACACAACATCGCAGCCAATCACCAGTGAGAGCACACGCACTATAAAACAGGGAACACCACAATTCCCGCTCATTCCACCAGGAGATAGCTAGCTAGCTCAGAGCACAGAGCTCACTGCGTGCCACTCAGACATACACCATGGGCTGAGTGCCTCACCTAGATAGTGAAAGGGCTGGGTCTACAGGTTAGCTGGTGAAGCACGAACCTCAGCCAGCAGTTATTAGTTATAGTTGTACAAGACAATAAAACAGAGTTGTACCATCTGCAACCATATTGGTTCATTTGTGTATCGGAACACCCAACACGATATGATACCAGGACTGGAAACTAGCCAGCGAATGTGAGACCTACCTGCACCTCTCCAGAAATCCACCATCCTGCTCCATGGAAAACATCAGCCCGCCGCAGCCGCTCCGAATCGCTGGAAGTCTTGGCGTCAACTGGAAGCTGTTTAAACAGCGCTTCCAGCTCTTCCTAGAAGCCACAGACAGGGAGAACGCATAGGACACCAGGAAGATCGCCCTCCTCCTCTCCACGGCGGTGCAACACGCCATCCACATCTACAACTCCCTGGCATTCGCGGAAGGCGAGGACAAGACAAAATACAAGACGGTCCTTCTAAAGTTGAGGAACACTTCAGCGTGGAAGTTAATGAGAGCTTCGCAAGGTACCTCTTCCAGCAGCGCCTGCAGGGTAAGGATGAGCCTTTTCAATCTTATTTGACACACCTCCGTATCCGCGCGCAGTCCTGCGTCTATGAGGCCACCTCCGACTCCATGATTCGGGATCAGATAGTTTTTGGGGTCACCTCGGACACCCTACGCCAGCAGCTCCTCAAAATAAAGCGCCTCACCCTAGCGACTGCCATCGAGACGTGCGTCCTCCCCGAAAACACGACCAGCCGGTACCCCCAAATCCAGGCGGCCGAATCGGCATGGCAGGGGTCCTACGAGGCCGAAAGGGTCCAGTCAATCGAGTTCCTCCCAGTCCGCGGCCCGGACGAGGGCGGCCATTTCGCGCGCTTTCCGAGGCCTCCCGTGCTTGTACGCGCCAAAAGAGGGGACGTCGACGCAGAGGGACGGGATGCGCAGGCGCGCTCTACGCAGGACCGCACCGCATGCGCGGTGGCGCAATGAGCGCCATGACGTCACGATGTGCGGCAACTGTGGATCCGCAACATTAAAGTGGCAATGTCCAGCCAAAGCGCGACAATGCCTCCTCTGTGGCAGGATGGGCCACTACGCTGCCTGCTGTCGAGCAGCCCCCATACACTGAGTCATATCCTGACAACATGCAGACCTGTGATACCGACGACCGGGAACCCTTCCGCGTTGCGGTAATAAACAAGAACCGGATGTTCCCAAGTCGGAACCACCAGCCGATGCTAGTGGACAGCATTGATCCGGGCGATGAGTGGTGTGCCACCCTAACGGTCAACCCGAATTCGTTGCCCACCTGATAGACTTGACTTATGAGCCTGTTAGCACATTGGATTCACTGAATTGTTTTACAGTACTGTTAACGTGTTTCTTTCTTGTCGTTCCAGAAGTTCTCTCTCGTTGTTTGCTGATTACACTTGTTTTGTTTATTGTACAACCTCGTTGCTCTGTTGCACCTGACACCTTCCTCTGTATATAGTTTAGCCTCATGTACATGTTGTAAATATTGCACACACACATACTCAGATGCACTCAGTACACACTAATATTTATTAGCATGTAGGCACATATCCTTGTGAAAAGGGGGGATGTCATGATATCCACATTAGCATATCATGGTGCAATCACACACACACACTGATGGACAGGTAGTTGGACCAACCAACACACACACAACATCGCAGCCAATCACCAGTGAGAGCACACGCACCATAAAACAGGGAACACCACAGTTCCCGCTCATTCCACCAGGAGATAGCTCAGAGCACAGAGCTCACAGCGTGCCACTCAGACATAGACCATGTGCTGAGTGCCTCACCTAGATAGTGAAAGGGCTGGGTCCACAGGTTAGCTGGTGAAGCACGAACATCAGCCAGCAGTTTTATTAGTTATAATTGTACAAGACAATAAAACAGAGCTGTACCATCTGCAACCGTGTTGGTTCATTTGTGTATCGGAACACCCAACACGACAGACATTCCACGTTACCAGCCTTACCGGACGCTTACTCCTCCAATTCCCTCTACCGTCCGTCATCTTCCCCACTTGACTCCAGCCGCGTTAATTACACCCTGTACCTAGCCCATCCCAGATGACCCCCTTCTCCGCCCCGACCATGTAATCTCTCATCCCCTGTCACATCATAACAACCTCACCCCTCCCCCTCCTGGCCACCCCTCTCTGCCTTCTCCCCCACCACCCCACTTCTGTTCACCAGCATTACTTGCTAGCGTGGCAGCCCCTGCCCAAAGGCACTTCCCAATGACCTCCCCTCCCCCTACTCCTCAGCTCAAGGAAGAAGGCGCCCTGCTGACCTTACCCCCCCCCCCCCCACCCAAACAAAGACTCCTCCTGAACTCCAGGCCACCTCCCCCCAAAAGCAAACAAACAAATGCTAAACACAAACAGTCCCATAAAACAGGAGGGGTGAATGAGAACATCCATCCCCACATAAACTTTTCACTCCTACCACCCCTTCCAATCCCAACAGCAAACACAAAAAAAGATCCCCTCCAAACCGGAGGGAACGAACATCCCCCAATCCCTACCGCCACTTCAAACATGCTCCAACCATTACAAAATGCCAGCACCCCGGTTCCAAAGCATTGACTACTCAGTTCACCCCCAGTTTATGCTCCTTTATGAAATCTTCGGCCGCTTCTGGGGTCTCGAAATAATACTCCTGGCCTTCAAACGTCACCCATAATTTTGCCGGGTACAGCACCCCAAACCTGATCTGCCACTGGTTCAGCACCGCCTTGGCCTTGTTAAACCCTGCCCACCGCTTCGCCAACTTGGCTCCGATGTCCTGATAAATTTGGACCTTGTTTCCCTCCCATTTGCAGGTATGCTTCTCCCTGGCCCAATGCAAAGTTTTCTCCTTATAGAACATATAGTGCAGAAGGAGGCCATTCGGCCCATCGAGTCTGCAGCGACCCACTTAAGCTATCACTTCCACCCTATCCCCATAACCCAATAACCCCTCCTAACCTTTTTGGTCATTAAGGGCAATTTATCATGGCCAATCAACCTAACCTGCACGTCTTTGGACTGTGGGAGAAAACCGGAGCACCCGGAGGAAACCCACGCAGACACGGGGGGAACGTCAGCCATACGTATCATATGGATGCGCCCCTGCACTCTGGAGTTTCCCTTTGTTTAGGGTCCATCCAAGATGGCCACCGTTGCTATCTTTGTTCCTACCATCTCCATGTGTGACCTGTTGTAACCAGCATTCTACCCTCCTTCCCCATCCCCTTCCCCCACCTATTCCCCGATCCCTTCCCTGGGCCCCGCCACCCTTATGAGCCCCCCCTTTTTCCTCCTCCACCTCTGCCCCCGACTTGTTGCTTTGTCCCCCCTTTCTGCCAGGCGCACTCTCGCTTTCGAGAGCTACGCCATGGATCCCCCTCTCTTACTTCCATTTCCGAGCATGCTCACCAGTAGCTCCCCCCGAGAGCGTCTCTTCCTACCCTCCTACTCTCTGCCCGTTTTGTTCTCCCCCCCCCCCCCCCCCCCCTCCCTTTTTGTTTTGGCATACCTCTGTCTTCTCTCCGCCCCCTCCAGGACCTGCAGGTGTTCAGCACAAAGAGTGAAGAAACATTGTTGATGGTCCATATGTGTCCATTATTGCTATCTTCCCAGCCTGTTTTCCAGTTGAACTCGTCTGCATCTCCCAGCGTGTTAAACAATTATTCTTTATTGCCATATGTCACACAGAGTCTTGCCGGGTACAGCATTCTGAACCACACCTTCTTCTTGAATAAAGGTGCCTTGGCCCTATTGAACTCCGTCTGGCACTTGACCAGGTCTATTCTGTAGCCACAGTATTTATATAGCTGGGTGGGGGAGGTTGGAGGCCAGTAGAGGGAGCCAACAGTGGGATTGAACGTAGAGGCAGGAGTGGCCGGGGTCAGCATGAGTCAGCTGACTTACGGGAGAGTAATGGGGGGGGAATTGGGGTTAAGTGGATGCTTGACTTGGGAGAGGGGGATCGAGGGGATGGGGGGGGGGGGGAGGGCTGAGATGCTGCTTTGCTGGCTGTAGGGGAAGCAACTTTTGAAGTCAAAGGAGGAGTCAGGACGGGGAGCCTCCGGCTGGGGGGGCTGGAGTGTGCGGGAGGCGCGGACACGTGGCTGGCCTAAAAAAGGGGATGGTTAGTCGGTGGGGGGGGGTAATCAACCCTCCGACCAGGCTGATCACGTGGAACGTGAGGGGCCTGAATGGGCCGGTCAAGAGGGCCCGTGTGTTCTCGCACTTAATGGGGCCTAAAGGCAGATGTAGCCATGCTACAAGAAACGCATCTGAAGCTCGCTGATCAAACTAGGCTGAGGAAGGGATGGGTGGGGCAGGTCTTTCACTCGGGGCTGGATGCGAAGACCGGGGTGTCGCAATCTTGGTGAACAAACGGGTGGAATTTGAGGCGGGAGATATTATGGCGGATAAAGAGGGTAGATATATTATGGTGAGTGGCAAGCTGCAGGGGGCCCTGGTGGTGCTAGTGAACGTGTATGCCCCGAATTGGGACGATGCGGATTTTATGAAGCGAATGTTGAGTAAAATCCCGGACCTGGAGCCATGCAGTCTGGTAATGGGGGGGTGGGGACTTTAACACGGTCCTGGACCCGGCACTGGACTGGTCCTGAGGGGGTTCATGGACCAGATGGGGGGAGTGGACCCGTGGAGATTCGCTCGACCAAAGGCAAAGGAGTTTTCTTTCTTCTCCCACGTCCACAAAGTGTACTCGCGGATCGATTATTTCGAGGTGAGCAGGGCGCTAATCCCGAGAGTGGAGGGGGTCGAGTACTCAGCCATTGTGGTCTCGGACCATGCTCCGCACTGGGTGGAGTTGAGGTTGGGGGCGGAGAAAGGCCAATGCCCACTATGCAGACTGGACGTAGGACTATTGGCGGATGAGGAGGTCTGTGGGCGGATTAGGAGGAGTATCCAAAACTATGTGGCGACCAATGATACAGGGGAGGTTTCAGTAGGTATGGTCTGGGAGGCGCTGAAGGCAGTTATCAGGGGGGAGCTAATTTCTATCAGGGCCCACAGAGGGAAGAGGGATAGGATGGAGAGGGAGAGGTTGGTGGGGGAGATACTAAGGGTGGACAGGAGGTATGCGAAGTCCCCCGAGGAGGGGCTGCTGAAGGAGCGCCGGAGCCTGCAGGCGGAATTTGTGAGTCAGAACCCCCGGAGGGGAGGGAGGGGATGAAGCAATTCCTGGACCAATTGAGGTTTCCAAAGGTGGAGGAGGAGCTGGTGGAGGGATTAGGGGCCCCGATTGAGTTGGAAGAGTTGGTTAAAGGTTTGGAGGGTATGCAGTCGGGCAAGGCTCTGGGACCGGACGGATATCCTGTTGAATTCTACAGGAAATTCTCAGAGCTATTGAGCCCGCTATTGTTGAGAACCTTCAACGAGGCTAAGGAAAGGGGAACCCTTCCCCCGAAGGTGTCGCGGGCCTTGATTTCGCTCATCCTTAAACGAGATAAGGACCTGTTGCAATGCGGCTCCTACAGGCCGCTATCGCTCCTTAATGTAGATGCGAAACTATTGGCCAAGATACTGGCCACTAGAATTGAGGACTGTGTCCCGGGGGTGATTAATGAGGACCAGACGGGGTTTGTCAAGGGCAGGCAGCTGAACACGAATGTGCGGAGGCTCTTGAACGTGATCATGATGCCCTCGGAAGGACGGGATGCAGAAGTGGTGGCTGCAATGGATGCGGAAAAAGCCTTTGATCGGGTGGAGTGGGAGTACCTGTGGGAAGTGTTAGGCAGATTTGGATTTGGCGAGCAATTTATAGGGTGGGTCAAATTACTGTATCAGGCCCCCGTAGCGAATGTGTTCATGAACCGACTGCGGTCAGAGTACTTTAGGTTACATCAAGGAACGATGCACCCCCTGTACCCCCTGCTGTTTGCCCTGGTAATCGAGCCGTTGGCCATGGCGCTGAGGATGTCTAGAAACTGGAGGGGGCTGGTTCGTGGTGGGGAGGAGCATCGTGTTTCACTGTACACGGATGACCTGCTCCTGTATATTTCAGATCCGTTGGAGGGGATGGGGGAGGTCATGCAGACCCTAAAAGATTTCGGGGATTTCTCGGGGTATAAGTTGAATGTCGAGAAAAGCGAGCTTTTTGTGATCCATGCGAGGGGCCAGGAAAAGAGACTGGGAGAGCTCCCGCTCAAGATGGTGGAGAGGAGCTTTTGCTATTTGGGCATTCAGGTGGCTAAGAGTTGGATGCCCTACACAAGCTCAACCTAACTCGGCTGGTGGATCAGATGGAGGGGGACTTTAAGAGGTGGGACATGCTCCCACTTTCCTTGGTGGGCAGGGTGCAGTCCGTGAAGATGACGGTCCTCCCCAGGTTCTTGTTTGTCTTCCAGTGCCTTCCCATCCTCATCCCCAAGTCCTTCTTCAAGCGGGTGAACAGGATTATCACAGGATTTGTGTGGGCAAACAAGACCCCGCGAGTTAAAAGACTGTTCTTAGAGCGCAGTCGGGTCGGGGGGGGGGGGGGTGGTGGCTGGTGCTGCCGAACTTCTGCAGCTATTATTGGGCAGCGAACATATCCATGATTCCGAAATGGGTAGTAGAGGGGGGGCGGCGTGGAAGCGGCTTCAGGCGGCGTCTTGCAGGGATACTAGCTTGGGGGCACTGGTAACGGCACCGCTGCCACTCTCGCTGGCACGGTACACCATGAGCCTGGTGGTGATGGCCACACTGAGGATCTGGGGTCAGTGGAGAAGGCACAGGGAGGAGGTAGGGGCCTCAGTCTGGACCCCAATACGAAACAACCACCGGTTCGTCCCGGGTAGAATAGACGGAGGGTTTCTAAGCTGGCACAGAGCGGGTATCAACAGGATGGGGGACTTGTTTATAGATGGGACTTTCTCTAGCCTGAATGCGCTGGAGGAGAAATTCAATTTGCCCCCGGGGAATATCTTTCGGTACCTGCAAGTCCGCGCTTTCTTGAAGAAGCAGGTGGTGGAATTTCCGCTGCTACCTTCCCGCAGGATACAGGACAGGGTGGTCTCGGGCATGTGGGTAGGAGACGGAAAGGTATCAGACATATACCAGGAGCTGCAGGAGGCGGAGGAGGCCTCAGCGGAGCTGCTGAAGGGTAAGTGGGAGGAAGAGCTGGGTGAGGAGCTGGATAAGGGCCTGTGGGCGGATGCCCTGGGCAGGGTCAATTCCTCCTCATTTTGTGCCAGGCTTAGCTTGATTCAGTTTAAGGTGGTCCACCGGGCGCATATGACAGCGGCAAGAATGAGCAAGTTCTTTGGGGTGGAGGACAGATGTGTGAGGTGTTCAGGGAGCCCAGCAAACCATGTCCATATGTTTTGGGCATGCCTGGCGCTTGAAGAATTCTGGCGAGGTTTTGCAAAGGTTATGTCCAAGGTCTTGGACACTCGGGTAAAGCCGAGTCTGGGGATAGCGATATTTGGGGTGTCCGAAGATCCGGGAGTGCAGGAGCCGAAAGAGGCCGGAGTCCTGGCCTTTGCCTCGTTGGTAGCCCGGAGACGGATCTTGTTAATGTGGAGGGATGCGAAACCCCCAAGTGTGGAGACTTGGGTTAGTGACATGGCTGGGTTTGGAGAGGATAAAGTTTGTCTTGAGAAGGTCCTTGCTGGGGTTCTCCAGGCGGTGAGTGAGGATCATGACTGCCTCATAAAGGATGTACAGGACTTGAAGCAGTTCATTATTCTCCTTAATAGCTTGATGCAGAATGCATAAAGCCAGTCTTTGTATTCTTCTGCCTGCATTTGTTAATACCATGTTCTGATTTATTGCACTGATTAAACTATTTGTTTTAACAGACGACTACAGTGAAGAAGAGGAAGTGCATTCAATGGGTTACAAGAGGTTTGGTGAGTACCAATTATCAACAAAGTCTTCAAAACCAATGACTTGTTTAAGGTCACACAGAACCTGAGAAAAATGGGAGGCGGGAATGGCTGTGGATGGGCCGGAGAATCGAGCAGGAGACTTAAAACGGCTTTCACGCCAACAGAAAGTCCCGTTCAATTGTCCCTGCCCTCGATGTAATGTGGATCCCAACTTTAAAAGCCAGGATCCCCATTTATATCTGCTTGAATATACATATCAGGCATTTACGCTTGATTGCCCCCGCGTTATTCACATTGGCATGGGGTATTCCTTTTACTTTGAAAAATAATTGGAAAATTCCACCCATTGGATTTGTCAGTAAAAACAGATTTTTTGATGTGAGTCAAGAACTCTTTACTGGAATAAATCCAGTGCAATTTCCTGAGTATTAAATCAGATGTATCTGAGAGAGGCGGGAATAGAATTACATGTGATTTAAGGAGTATCACAGGACAACACCTTTGAGACTGGTTCTGGGAACAGATTCTATGAACATTTCAAGTCAAATTTATCGAAGGATTTTATTTATAAGCAACGTTAGAGGGATGAGTCTTTCTGGCAAAATCTATTTCAGAATTCAGTATATCTCACATCAATGGATAGTTGTTCTTGAAGTTAAGATTCTACTACTGTTCTATTCTCTCTGTTGTGATGACCTTTGTCTTAGAAGCAGCACGGTAAGGAAAATAATCTTTGAAATGCCTGTGTAAGCTGTAATTGTTTTTAAGAATGTTTGAAAATTACATTTGAGAATTTGCACAAATTGTAAAGGGATTAATTGCAATTGTTTTGGATAATAAACACTGGTCTATGTGACCTGGTGACCCTCACCCTGGAAGCAGTAACACCAGGATGGCAGTTAAGACCTAAAACTGTATGACCAGACAAAAAGGAGCGTTGTGGACAAATGAGGGCTGCAGAAGAGGGGGGAACAGAGAAGGCTCATTTACCTGGGGTTGTATGTGCATAATGCAGTTAAACAGAACAGAAAGCTGAAGAAAGAGTTCGAGCAGAGATTGTGAATTGGACATTTTACTGCTGCTGCTGAGTTTTGTGAGAATCAACCAGACCATTTAACATGGTTTATTAAAGAGGTGGGCTAAAGGAATCTCTGGGGAATCTGAGCCATCAAGCATGCTACAAATCTAGCCACGGAGGGTCCGGATTGTGCCATTTGGATGATGACCATATAGCTACCGATGAATGCGACTTGAGGGCAGAATTGACTGAGTGGAAAGGTGAGAGATCCTGGGCGGGATTTGCTGGGTGTTCGCGCCAGCGGGAAATTCCAGTACCATGCCAGCGCAAGGGTTTCCCGGCATCAAGGGGTGCTGTCAATGGGAAATCTCGTTGACAGTGGCAGGACCTGTAGATCCCACTGGCAAGCACCCCCCCCTTCCCCTGAAAAACGTACAGTGGGGTGGTCAGTAACTCCTGCCCCCTATGTGCCTGAGGCTGAGTTAGAGATCTTTGAAACTCAATTGTGGTAACACGTCTGTGGGGAGTGATGCAGGTGCTTACGGTTATGAAAGATGTATCTTTGTTGTATTGGCAACAGAAAGGAAATTTATCTTTTTATCTGAAGTGTCATTTGCCTGTTAATTTATGTTCAATTTGCATTGGTTATGATTTGCGTGAAAGTAAAAGCTACAAAAAGTGTAATTCTGTTGATAATTTCTTCATTCGGGGGTTATTCAGTTAATTTTGGTTCCCCTGCATGGGGATTGTAACACTCTGGAAACATATTCATTAAAATGGCTTTTTTCCCCAGTGGTTTATGCACAAGGGGCAGCATAATAATAAGATTGGTGCAAAGTGCTGTTTTGATCACTACTTCAAACTTCGTGGGCGGGATTCTCCGTCCTGTCGCACCAGTTTTCCGGTGCGGCGTATCCCCGCCAGCAGCAGGATTCTCCGTCCTGCCAACCGGCCAATGGGATTTCCCATTGTGGTCAGCCCCACGCCATCGGGAAATCCCCCGGTTTGGGTGCACTGCCGGCGCAACGGAGAATCCCGACAGCGGAGAATCCAGCCTTATTTTTCAATAATTCTAATAAAACCTATGGTAATAATATAACAACCACACTGTGCATTAATGCAGAGGTTGATACTAAGTTTGACATAGTGGGCATTCCTGGCCTCAGGATTGCAGGCGTGCAGGGAGGGCTGTGAAAATATCAGGAAATCACATTGGGATGGCTCTCTGACACACTCCCACTGCTGACAAGGTTTCCAGTCGCAAGCAAGGATCTGGAATTCTGACAACCTTAATTTCATCTATAACTATTTATAGCTATTACCAATACTTTAGAAGAAGAGAAACATACTGAAAGGTAGCTTCTGCGCTGCTAAGGAAACGTTTATAATGCAGCACATTATAGCTGCAGCAGGAGGATTTGTTTTCATTCGTTCATGAGAATTCAGAATGTCCAATTCACCTAATAAGTGCATCTTTCGGGAGTTGTGGGAGGAAACCGGAGCGCCTGGAAGAAATCCACGCAGACAACGTGCAGACTCAGACAGTGATCCAAGTGGGAATCAAACCTGGGAATCCACTGAAGCAACAGATCTAATCATTGTGCTACCGTTAAGAGTCAACCACATTTTGTAGGTCTGGAGTCACGTGTAGGTCAGACCAGGTAAGGATGACAGA
Organism: Scyliorhinus torazame; assembly: GCF_047496885.1. NCBI lineage: Eukaryota > Metazoa > Chordata > Chondrichthyes > Carcharhiniformes > Scyliorhinidae > Scyliorhinus > Scyliorhinus torazame. The sequence continues at coordinate 151,312,563 of NC_092717.1, read as the reverse complement.
TCTCCTTCCCTAAAGGACATTAGTGAACCAGGTGGGTTTTTATGACAATCAATAATAGTTTCATCATCATCATTAGACATTTAATTCAAGATTTTTATTGAATTCGAATTTCACCATTTCCATTGCGGGATTCGAATCCAGGTCCCCAGAGTATTACCCTGGGTTTCTGGTTTACTAGTCCAATGACAATACCAATACGCCACCGCCTCCTCCGGTCTTAATTGTAGCTTTTCATTACAAAAGCTAAGCTTTGATCACGCATTTATATAAAAATATCCAAACTAAATTGTGGCATGTTCTCTGATCAGCCTCGTATTTTGCCTCTCTAAAGATCCTGAAGTGGATGACGAATCTCATTTACAATAAATGGAATCCCAAATTTGTATAATTCTAACTTAATGCGTGAAGGGTCATTTTTCTGACCAGTAACCGCTTTTTAAAAAAATGATCGAACTGGTGGTTTCTCTGTTCAAAGCACTTTGGTTGTCAATCCATTGCCCCCAAGGCGTGTCTGAACAAAATAAAGAACTTGCACCATGACTGGCATCAAAGGTTTGGACAGATTTAGGCAGCCAATAATCCACAAAGAACAGTACGGGCTCATTCCCTTCACCTTTGAAAAACAAGGTGGTTCACAACAAACCATCCACTGTCAGAGAAGGCTAAAGAGAAAGCCTCATAATCCTCGCTGCATTGAGAATTTTCTGATTCACAATGGCACTTTTGTAATATCAGTTATCAATTTTATAAATATAACAATCGACCAACCATTGAAGTCTCTGGGATCAGGTAATGTTGGTGGTGGAAGTAGTCAAGCATTGCAATATGCGAGAGTGAATGAGTTTGGTGCTTGTTCATATTTCAGATGAAAACACACCAAACAAACATGCTGTATTTCAAATTCCAACTGTACAAGCAGCATGGAAAGAAGGCTGCATTATTTGCTCAAAGAATAAAATAAATCTGCCACATTGGATTGGATTGGTCTATTGTCACGTGTACCGAGGTACAGTGAAATTATTGTTCTCTGTGCAGCTCAAACAGATCATTCCGTTCATGAAAAGAAAATACATAATAGGGCAAACATAAAATACACAATGTAAGTACATCGACACAGGCATCGGGTGAAGCATACAGGACTGTATTACTACTCGGTAGAGAAGATGTGTGAAGAGATCAAATCAGTCCATAAGAGGGTCGCTTAGTAGTCTGGTAACAGAGGGGAAGAAGCTGTTTTTGAATCTGTTAATGCGTGTTCTCAGACTTTTTTATCTCCTGCCCGATGGAAGAAGTTGAAAGAGTGAATAAGGATGAGAGGGGTTCTTTGATTATGCTGCCCGCTTTCCCACGGCAGAGGGAGGTGTAGACAGTCAATGAATGGGAGACGGGTTTGTGTGAGGGTCTGGGCAGTTTACGATCCGCTGTAGTTTCTTGCGGTCTTGGGCTGAGCAGTTGCCATACCAAGCTGTGATGCAGCCAGCGAGGATGCTTTCTATGGTGCACCTGTGAATGTTGGCAAGAGTCAATGTGGACATGTCAAATTTCCTTAGTTTCCTGAGAACGTTTAGGTGCTGTTATGCTTTCTTGGTCGTAGCGTCGACATGGGTGGATTAGGACAGATTTTTGGTGATGTGCACACCTAGGATATTGAAGCTGTCAACCATCCTCGCCTCGGCCCCGTTGATGCTGACAGGGGTGTGTACAATACTTTGCTTCTTGAAGTCAATGACCAGCTCTTTAGTTTTACTGACATTGACGGAGAGATTACTGTCATTACACCACTCCACTAGGTTCTCTACCTCCCTCCTGTATTCTGACTCATATTGCCTGAACTAATCACCACGCAAGATTAATCGAGCTGTTTTAATAGCGGCCATTATGGTTAATAGACGTGAAACATCGAGACCGAAATTGAGAGAAAGCGTCACCCCGCATTTCCATTCTCATTTCTATTTTCCCTGCTCTTTCGGACTTTAACCACAATTTGATGGGTTAACCAGTTTATTTCTTAACTACAAGTTGAAGGTGACCTCTTTCCAGCTGCTGCTTGTCGTTCTCCCAACCCATGGGCTGGATTCTCTGTTTGGGAGACTAAGTCCCCACGCCGGCATGAAAAGGGTGGTGTTTAAGTCCGGAAAACTGGCGCAAAACGGCCACGGATTCCCTGCTCCAGTGGGGCTAGCAGCCAGGCAGCGTAGAGCTCCCAGCTCTAGGTGCCAATACGGTTCGGAGCATTGCCAGGTCCGTGGCTGCGCATGGCGGCGGCCTGCAGCGGCTACGCTGTGTGTCATGACGGACACAGCCTGCGGACCCGGACCGCAAAAATAGTTCCCCCCTTTGGCCGGCTCGCGTGCCCCAGACGGCCCCCCCTCCCCCCCCAGTACCCTCAGCCCTGAAAAAAGCCCCCCTGCCCACGGATTGGCCCTCCTCGACTGTGGCGGCGCTGGACTGAGTCTGCGGCCGCCATGCTGAGTTCCCGACGGGTGAGACCACACGTGTCCCATGCCGTTGGAAACTCAGTTGGTCGGGGACGGAGAATCGCGGGGTGGGCCTCAGGCAATGGCCTCAGGCCGTGGATACGGCGTGCAGCATACTTCTAGAGTACACCGCTTTTCAGGGGGTGGAGCATCGCGAATACTGGGCCGCCCCAATTTTGTCATCATCGGGGACCCTCCACCCCGTTGCCGAACGCGATTTCGGCTTCGGCGATCGGAGAATCCAGCCGCATGTTTCTGCACTCTCCATTTCCTTGGCCATTCCTGTACCGAACCCCCTTACGTTCACCTCCATCTAAGTAATTATAGTGTTTTCATTGTTTGACTCTTGTATAGTAATACTTCCTCTGTTTAAATTGTGGCTTCAGTTTTTTCAGTAAATAACCAAGATTTTGGATTTTTAAAAAAAGTTGCAGATCTTGACTGAAATCATAACAATGCAAAGAGGGGGCAGGGCAAGAATGTTGAAGTGCCCTCATGGTCTCTGACTTGCCTCAGCAGTGCCCACCTCCTTAAGGGACTGCTGAAGCTTCAGAGCTGTGACTGGTCCAGCACCATCGTTGGATATAATTGGACTGCAGGTTCGAAGGCAGCCAAGTAGAAGGCTGTCTGTAGGAATATCCTTGTGCTGCTCCCACTGTTGGCAAGTGCAAGCTTGGGAGCACCATTATGTCCCAACGTCAGGGTCCCAAAGTCGGTGGAAAAATTCAGCCCAGTGTCACAATGGGGATTTAGAAGCAATCTAAATTTCATTATTCCAAATTTTTGAGCTTGCTTAAAATTCCCTACCATTGGAAGTACCTCTTGCAGATTGGCATAGGTTAGGATTAGTAGACAAAGTCTTGCGATAAATTTTCATTTTTAACATTCCTGGCACAGGCATGTTTTGAATGTTTGCGTGCTGAAACTCTTAAGAACAGACCACAGACAGGTTTTCTCATAAGTTTTCAAGAAAGAAAGAATACATGTTTATTCCCCAATTCCGACAACCTCGCAGGGACGTGCGGACCATTCAGCCTCCTTACTACGAGTCGTGCCCAGACGATATCCCGTGTTGCGGCCATTGATAGGAACCGGATGTCTCCAGGCAGGACCCATCAGTGAACAGTGTCAATCCGGGTGATGAATGGTGTGCCACCCTAACGGTCAACCGATCACCGATAACATTCCGTCTGGACACTGGCGCCTCTGCCAACCTCATAGCATGGTCAGCCTTCTACGCCATGAAGGTCAGACCACCAATTCGGCCATCCTGTTGCAAGATGGTCGACTACAATGGAAACGTTATCCCGGCCATGGGATCCTGCCAGCTCCAGGTGACACACAACACATTCACGGCCACACTGTCATTCGAAATAGTCGGATCATCAAAGGACTCCCTGCTAGGTGCACAGGCATGCAAGGTTCTCCACCTCGTGCAGCGGGTCCATGCTCTGTCTCCAGAAGGCATATCTGACTTCCCGGATGCAGAATTTAGGGCACAGCTTCAATCGCTCCTCGCCCACAACCAGGAGGCATTTGAGGGCATGGGCACACTGCCCTATACCTACAGAATACGGCTCAAATCGGACGCCACCCCGGTCATTCACGCACCTCGCAGGGTCCCAGCGCCACTCAAAGACCGCCTCAAGCAGCAGCTGCAGGATCTCCAGGACCAAGGGGTGCTATCCCGGGTCACTGAGCCCAGGCCATGGGTCAGCTCCATGGTGTGTGTTAAGAAGCCCTCTGGCGAGCTCCGGATCTGCATTGATCCAAAAGTCCTCAACAACAACATAATGAGGGAACACGGTCCCATACCCAAACGGGAAGAGATCATGAGCGAAATGGCCTGGGCTAAAATCTTTACAAAACTGAATGCCTCGAAGGGTTTTTGGCAGATCCAACTGGACCAGTTCAGCAGGAAGCTGTGCACCTTCAACACCCCTTTCGGCAGGTTCTGCTATAACAGAATGCCATTTGGCATCATCTCGGCATCCGAGGTCTTTCACAGGATCATGGAACAGATGATGGAGGGCATCGAAGGGGTGCACATCTACGTTGACGACGTCATCATCTGGTCCACCACACCACAGGAGCACATCAATCGTCTTTGCGCGGATACGGGACAACGGCCTGCGCCTCAACCGAGCCAAGTGTTCTTTCGGCCCAACCGAGCTGAAGTTTCTGGGGGACCACATATCTCGGTCAGGGGTACGTCCGAATGCAGACAAGGTGAGCGCCATTACAGCCATGCCGCAGACGGCAGACAAGAAAGCAGTGCTACGCTTCCTAGGCATGGTCAACTTCCTGGGGAAGTTCATTCCCAACCTTGCCTCCCACACTACGGCTCTTCGCCACCTAGTCAAGAAGTCCACGGAGTTCCAGTGTCTGCCCGCACACCAGAAGGAATGGGAGGAGCTCAAAATTAAGCTCACCACAGCCCCGGTATTGGCGTTTTTCGACACATCTGGTGACACTAAAATTTCGACTGATGCCAGCCAGTCCGGCATTGGGGCAGTACTCCTACAGCGGGATGACACTGCGTCATGGGCCCCGGTCGCCGATGCCTCGCGGGCCATGACCCCCACAGAACAGCGCCTCGCGCAGATCGCAAAGGAGTGCCTGGGTTTGCTAACCGGAATAGACAAGTTCCATGACTACGTGTATGGTCTCCCCCAGTTTACCGTTGAGACTGACCATCGCCCCCTGGTCAGCATCATACATAAGGACCTGAACGAAATGACCCCTCGCCTCCAGCGCATCCTACTCAAACTCAGGAGGTATGACTTCTAACTGGTCTACACCCCGGGAAAGGACCTTATCATTGCGGATGCCCTATCTAGAGCAGTGAGCACACCGCCCGACTCGGATGGGTTCGTCTGTCAGGTCGAGGCACAGGTGGTTTTCACATCGGCAAATCTGCCAGCCGACAACTCCGGTCTGGCCCGTATTCGCCGGGAGACTGCGGCTGACCCCCTTCTACAACGTGTGATGCGCCACATGACTGGAGGGTGGCTCAAAGGGCAGTGCCCGCAGTTCTACAATGTCCGGGACGACTTGGCCGTCATTGATGGTGTCCTCCTAAAGCTGGACCGGATTGTGATTCCACACAGCATGCACAAGCTGGTCCTCGACCAACTACACGAAGGCCACCTGGGGGTCGAGAAGTGCAGACAGAGGGCCCGAGAGGCGGTATACTGGCCGGGCATCAGTGATGACATTGCCAATATGGTGCTCAACTGCCCCACCTGCCAAAGGTTTCAGCCGGCGCAACCTCCTGAGACGCTTCAGCCCCATGAGCTGGTGACGTTCCCCTGGGCGAAGGTGGGTGTCGACCTATTTCACGCGCTCGGCAGGGACTATGTAATCGTCATTGATTACTTTTCAAACTATCCAGAGGTCATACGCCTGCACGATTTGACATCGTCCGCTGTCATAAGCGCCTGCAAAGACACCTTCGCTCGCCACGGCATTCCGATTACTGTCATGTTGGACAATGGGCCCTGTTTTGCCAGCCAGGAATGGTCATCCTTTGCTGCTTCGTATGGCTTCACACACATGACGTCCAGCCCTCTGCATCCCCAGTCCAATGGAAAGGCGGAGAAGGGCATTCACATCGTCAAGCGGCTCTGCAAGGCTGCTGCTGCCGGATCAGATTTCTGCCTAGCCCTGCTAGCCTATCGCTCGGCCCCACTAGCCACTGGCCCCTCACCAGCCCAGCTGTTGATGGGTCACACCCGCAGGACCACTGTGCCATCCATTCTGGTACCCACAACCAACCATGCTCCGGTACTGCACAGGATGCAACAGCAGCGCGTTCGCCAGAAGATGGCATATGACACACGGGCAACTGATCTTCCCGCCCTGGCACCTGGAGATGACGTCCGCATCCACCTACCAGAAGGTGGCTGGTCAGCACCTGCCGAAGTTCTCCGACGCGTGGCTCCCCGCTCGTTCCTGGTTCGCATGCCTGATGGCTCAATTCGCAGGCGCAATCGCCGGGCTCTTCGCCTACTTCCACGCTTGCTACGGGAACTTACACTTGTACCACGCCCTCCTGTTGTTCCTGATGTCGACTTCGTGGAGCTTCCTGCCACCATGCCCATTCCGTCGTCGCCCGTGGCCAGGCCCATTCCTCAGCCGGTGGTTCCTGACCCACCCTTGAGGCGGTCAACCCGAATTCGTCGCCCACCTACTAGACTGGACTTATGAGCCTGTTTGAACATTGAACTCATAATACCACTGTGTTAATATGTTTTTATTTTTCCTTGTCGTTACAGGAGTTCGTTTTGAAGTTCAACATTTCCCCGTCTTTTGTTTATGGTACAACCTCGTTGCTATGTCGCACCTGACATCACCCCTTGTATATAGTTTAGCCCCATGTACACGCTGTAGATATTGCACATGCACACATTCAGCTGCACTCAGTACACATCTCTATTTATAACCACATAGGCACATGTTCTGGTAAAAAAAGGGGGGATGTCATGATATTCAGGTAAACATCATGGTGCAAACATACATACATACTGATGGACAGATCAACGGACCAATCAATACACACACAACACCACAGCCAATCACAGGCAAAAGCACTGTAAAACGGGGAACACGACACTTCCCGCCCATTCCAGCAGGAGACAGCTCAGGGCACAGAGCTCACAGCAAGCCACTCAGACATCCACCATGTGCTGAGTGCCACTCCCAGATAGTGTTAGGAATAGGTCCACAGATTCAAGGGTTATGATCGAACCACAGTAACCAGTTTACCACTGTAAATATATGTTAGTAATAAAACTGAGTTGTACCATCCGCAACCGTGTTGATTCGTCTGTGTAGCAGAGCACCCAACACATCAGTCATCTGACCTCTCAACTCTATCTTAAGCAGAGTTTCCATTCTGCATCTTATTTTTAAATGTAGAGCCCATTTTCTATAAATCTGCGGGTGTAACGGCACCTTGGGCATGACAGAGTGCTGAACGTAAAATTTAGGCCCTTTAAATGCAGCCTCGAATGGGCTGCACCTATTAATGAGCCTAATGACTCATTTAAATATGCTTATCTTGATCATGTCCAACGAGGGCGTGATGGGCAGTATGGTAGCACAGTGATTAGCACTGTTGCTTCACAGCTCCAGGGTCCCAGGTTTGATTCCCGGCTTGGGTCACTGTCTGTGTGGAGTCTGCGTGGGTTTCCTCCGGGTGCTCCGGTTTCCTCCCACAAGTCGCGAAAGACGTGCTGTTAGGTAATTTGGACATTCTGAATTTTCCCTCTGTGTACACGAACAGGCGCCGGAATGTGGCGACTAGGGGCTTTTCACAGTAACTTCATTGCAGTGTTAATGGAAGCCTACTTGTGACACTAATAAATATTATTATTATTATTAATAATAATTAATGTACCTGCCATGTGAATAATCTATTTTCAACAACATTTTATTCATTTATCTGGTGAATGCACATAAACATATTTAAAGATTTGGATGAAGGGATTGAAAGGATGGTTGCCAAATTTGCTGATGACAAAAAGATAGCTGGGAAAGTAAGTTGTAACGATTCTCCGTTCCTGAGACTAAGTGTTGACGCGAGGACAGGATTCGTGGACTTTCACAACAGCAAAACTGGCGTCGAACCGATTCAGTGACTGTGGAGGGGCTAGCTCCGGCATCACGTGGAACACAATCGATTCCAATGAAAAACGGTGCGGGATTCGCCGGGTCCATGATTGACACTTGGGGGGCTGACAAGCTGCAGCTGCAAATACACATTACAATCTCCACACACACTCATCCCAGCCAACACGATGGCACTGGTTGTGCTGGAGCGTGCCCTGACAGCTGATGGGCCGGTTGGGACCAGAGGGCACCTAGGAGAGGTGGCCTGGGGGGACACCTATACAACCCATGGCCCTAGGTTCACAGTGGGCTGTCACTGACCCTACAGTCCACCTCCTGGCCACCCACAGCTACCCACCCTGGCCCTGGCAGAAGCCCGCCTGGCCAGCGGCACAATTGTCAGCAACTATGGTGATGTTGGACATTTTCCGTACCCCCTCTCTCTCCCTGAGCAGCCACAACGCCAGTTTCACGATTTTTAAAAGCACAAGTGAACCGCACCTTTGGGAACTCAGCCCATCGGAGGCGGAGAATCGCGGAGGACCCGGAGAATACCGGGTCAGGACCGTTAATGATATGCAAACGGTGTATACTGTACGTATGTTTCAGACCACATTGTCGCCACTGTCGAGGTGATGGAGAATTGTGATTTGGCGTCAAATTGGCGCTCGCTGCGATTTTGGCGTCAGACCCTATTTTCCGCCCAATCGCGATTTCGGCGTCAGCCAACGGAGAATCCCACCCAAGGAGACTACAAATGGAACTACATAGATGAGCAACGTACTGGCAAATGGAGGATATTGGGAGAAAATGTCAAATTCTTCATTTTGGAAGGAAGAATAAAAAGAACGCATTTTATTTAAATGGTGAGAGATTACAAAGCTCTGGGGTACAGAGGGATCTGGGTGTCCTCATGCATAAATAACAAAACGCTAGCATGCAGGTACAGCAAGTAATTAGGAAAGCTAATAGGATCTTATTGTTTATTGTGAGGGGAATGAATACAAATGTAGGGAGGTTATGCTTCAGTTGTACAGGGCATTAGTGAGACCACATTTGAAGTACTGTGTATAGTTTTGGTCAACGTATTTAAAGAGGAATGTAAATGCGTTGGAAGCAGTTCACAGAAAGTTTACCAGACTTAATACCTGGAATGGGTGGATTATCTTATGAGGAAAAGTTGGGCAATCTGGGTTTGTATCCATTAAAGTTTAGAAGAGTAAGAGGCGACTTGAATGAAACATAAAATCCTGAGGGGTGTTAACAGGCTGGATGTGGAGAGGATGATTCCTCTTGTGGGAGAGTATAGAACTAGGGTTCACTGTTTTAAGGGTCGATCATTTAAAATGGAGATGAGGTGAAATTTTCTCTCTCAGAGGGTCATGGGATTTTGCGAGGTTATTGGGCGTAGATGGGATGCAGATTTGAGGTTACTATCAGATTGGCCATGATCTTACTAAATGCGGAGCAAGTTTGAGGGGCCGAATGGCTTACTGTGCTCCTTGTTTGTATGTCAGGAGTTAACACTAAAATGCGCATAACAATTAGCAGATTTTTTTTGAGTAGTTTTAGTTGTTATTTTGGAAGATTACTCAAGCATACCAAGATGAATGGGACAATGTAAATGTTTCCGGAAAGAAGTGCTGATCAAGAAGGCCTTTGGTTTGCTTTTGCAGCTGCCACACAAATCTCTGAAAAGATGATCAAGTCGTGATAGTGTAGTACATGATATACACTGTAGCCATTAGTAGATGGATCACCACGGATCCACAGGGACTAGAGCCAAGGAGAACAAAGAATGGCAACAACATCTGCCTTTTGAAAAATAAGGATAACTAGTGGTATATGAACAGCAGCGGTTGATCTTTGATCTGTCGCATTGCATTTTTCTGGTGATGCCACAACTGCACCCATCCAGGCAAATGACATTGTTTATTTTTGAATTCAATCATGGGCTATGGGCATTGCTGGCTGGGCAAACATTTATTGCCCAACCCTAGTTATCCTTGAACCTTTTGTGGTTACATTTGTCTAACATGGCCTGAATATCTCTGTGTCTTTAACAGATCGCTTATACCGAACTGTGATGTATTTTTATGTGCAAAGACTCATTTCATGAAATAAAATCCCACCTGCATAAGAAGACTTTTGATAAGATTTCACACGCAAGGTTGAGCAAATTAAAGCATATGGCATTGGGGATAATATACTGATATGGATTGAGCACTGGTAAACAGACAGAAAACAGAGAGTAGGAATAAACAGGTAATTCTCAGATGGAAGGCTGTGACTAGTGGGCTATCACAAGAACAAATGCTGGGCCAACAGCTCTTCACAATGTCTTTCTGCTGCTCTTCCTCATGCTCCCGGAAGGCATCAATGAACGCACTTGTGGATTCTCCATCTGTGAAGAAAGCATATTAGACAATGAAGAGAGTGATAATATTGTTACGCAGTCATGCTAGTCCTTGTGAGACAAGCATCTTCTTTATTTGCTGAATACTGTGATACTTGCTTCAGCTATAGCACATGCTAATTATGCAGGCATGTAAAACAATTTGTGTGGATAAGGATTATCCACCTCAAGCTAATCTACTTAATAAAAAGGTCTTTCAGCTGATCAATTTTGCTACATGGGCTTCCCACGATAGCAAGTTCTTTTCTCAGAACCATCACTTTCTTGTTTGTTTTAACAAACATGATTTTTACAAGAATAGATAGTTTGTGTTTCCTCTGATGTGGTCTACACAATTTATAAGCAATTTGCAGAATCATTTCAACCGTCATCCCATATTTGTTTCATATTTTGAATGCTGCAGAATACTTCCTTGAGAAACAGTTTGTCATTGATGAAAATGGAATACATATTTTGACCTTTCATTTGTGCATGACTGCTGTCTTATTTTTGAACAGATTATTCAACATTTTACTGACCACATCCATAATCCAAGCCATGTCCAGACACAATCCTCAATTTGTCAGAAACTCCAGGCCAGGCATGCTTACATCTGATCCCATCTGTGATTTCAGCCACCACTCATCTACCAGGAGCATGGCTGGAAGTTTCCTTAGATTGACTTGTGTTCCAATACCACAGTTTTACCCAAAGTTCGGCTGAAATCTCTTTCAGTAAACTGAGGTTTTCATTGCACTTCTGCAGAAATTGGTTGTGGTGGTGGAGGATGTTTTCCAAAGAAATATTGACAGTTTTAAACAGAGACAGTCTCTGATGCGTTTTCTTATGTGCACAAGAAAAATAGTCATCCAGAACCGTGATTCCTGCAGCTGGTTTAACCATGTCAGGTGATACATAAATCAATTGAGAATTGTGAAAGTGGTAATATCTGAGCTAAATTGCAATCAACCACATTTCTGTCTTTAGTGTCAAATGCCAACATGGACAAAAGATTGTGGAAAACACGAGGGGCGGGATTCTCCGCAATCGGCGCGATGTCCGCCGACTGGCCCCAAAAATGGCGCGAATCAGTCCGGCATCGTGCCGCCCCAAAGGTGCGGAATCCTCCGCATCTTGAGGTGCCGAGCCCTTACCTTGAGGGGCTAGGCCCTCGCCGGACTGATTTCCGCCCCGCCAGCTGGCGGGAAAGGCCTTTTGGTGCCCCGCCAGCTGGCGTGAAACTGACTTTGCCGTGCGGCGCATGCGCGGGAGCGTCAGCGGCCGCTCACTGCATCCCCGCGCATGCGCAGTGGAGGGGGTCTCTTCCGCCTCCGCCATAGTGGAGATCATGGCGAAGGCGGGAGGAAAAGAGTGCCCGCACGGCACAGGCCCGCCCGCGGATCGGTGGGCCCCGATCGCGGGCCAGGCCCCTGTGGGGGCACCCCCCGGGGCCAGATCACCCCGCGCCCCCCCCCCCCAGGACCCTGGAGCCCGCATGTGCCGCCTTGTCCCGCCAGTAAGAGAGGTGGTTTGATTCTCGCCGGCGGGACAGGCATTCCAGCAGCGGGACGTCGGCCCATTGCGGGCCGGAGAATCGCCGGGGGTGGGGGGGGGGGGGGGCGCCAACGGCACGGCGCAATTCCCACCCCCGCCGAATATCCGGTGTCGGAGAATTCATGCCAGCCCCGGCGATTCTCCGACCCAGCGGGGGGTCGGAGAATCCCGCCCAAGAGCCTGAATTTTCTCCCAAAAGTAAAGGGGCGTTCAGATGAGGCCCTTCCCGCCCAAGATCGATGGTGAAGATTTTTCTGCTTGGCACCCTGATCCGACCAGCGTCAGCCAGCCTAACAGTTGAAGTGGGTGGGCTTCCCGTCCAAGCCACTATCCGCCCCACCGTAAAATTATGTTGGGGCGGGCGCGAGCCTGGAACCCAGAGTGGAATCCAGTCCATGTCATTTTACACCCCTCATCCCGCCTCCCCACCACCTCAGGCCCCACCCACCTGCTGAAAATAAATTCCAGGTAAAACACCTGAATGAAAATCATACAATCCAGATTGTTTCTGGAGAATTTAGGATTGTAACTGGTGACATGAATGTTTAGATCTTTTGAGCCTTCTCTGCCGTTGCCTGCAACTGGAGCTGAGACCCAAGATGATTATATAATGTGGGTGCAAACTGACGTGACTTCTTCCCTAATTGTGCTTGACATTAAAGGGGTCATTTCTAAAGAGGGCAAGCACCTGGGGTCTCCAAACCCCTGGGGAACCCCACATGTGCCGTTCCTCTGGTCCTTGTTTGTAGAGACCAGCACTGAACGGCACTTGCCCGAGATCTCCGAGGTGAGGGGGTTAGATCTACGCCTCGCGTAGATCATGGGAGAGCGTATTAGAGTAAGACTAGCTGTCTCACTCTATTATGCAAATTTGCACAATGGGCGGGATTCAGATTGCGACGTCGATCTCGTGAGACGTGGCGTGTTGTGTAGATCTCAGAAGAGGTTTCTCCCAAGGGAGGCACGGTGGCACAGTGGTTAGCACTGCTGCCTAAGGGGCTGAGGACCCGGGTTCGATCCCGGCCCTGGGTCACTGTCCGTACGGAGTTTGCACATTCTCCCCGTGTTTGCGTGGGTTTCACTCCACAACCTAAAGATGTGTAGGTTAGGTGCATTGGCCACGCTAAATTGCCCCTTAATTGGAAAAAAGAATAATTGGATACTCTTTAAAAAAAAGAAGAGGGTTCTCCTGGCATCTGCCAGCTGTGCCGCTATTTGGGTGCAATGCGGCTGGTAGATCGCGTCCAGAGATAACATTTCAAGTTGATGACCTGTTAGCAGTTCTTTTTTTAATAAATTTAGAGTACCAATTATTTTTTCCTAATTAAAGGGCAATTTAGTGTGGCCAATCCACCTAACCTGCACATCTTTGGATGGTGAAGGTGAGACCCATGCAGAGACGGGGAGAATGTGCAAATTCCACATGGACAGTGACCCAAGACCGGGATCGAACCTGGGTCCTCAGTGCCGTAAAGTAGCAGTGCTAACCACTGTGCACCATGCCGTCCTACCTTTTAGCAGTTCTGACAAAAGTTTATCGATCTAAAATTTTACCTCTGCATCTCTCTTCAAAAATACTGCCAGACTATCTGAGTGTTTCCAGCATTTTCTGTTTATATTCTTTGAGCAGCACACACCTCCATTTTTGAGTTTCGCTCCTCACCAGAAGCAGCGAGTCAGGAAAAGAAAAAATGAAGGAATGCTTGTTTTTCTTCACTGAAAATGCAGTTAAGTTTCAGCCGGTGACTAATTTGTAGTTTGATTGCAAATGCAAAACATATAAATTTTGGCGAGAGGTTGGTTTTAGTAGGAATAATAATGCAAAAAAACTTCTGCATCATCATTATAATTTACATAGTGATTTGAATTGGAGTGAGGCGGCTGTACATATAAGTTTGGTTCAAAACCATCAACATCTGCAGCTGGCAATCTGAAAGTTACTGGGGACCTTGTAGACTCGAAAGTGTGCTTATCTGTTTCCTGGTCTTGTTATTATTGCTGAGATGTAACTTTATACACCATTGGTTTCAGTGAACAATATTGCTCCCATTTCTTGGGACAGCTGTGTCAGCATGCCAAAGATGAATTCTTGGGTTTCCTGTGCTTCGTGTTAATTTTCATATTGTGCAAAGGAATACAAAAAAATATTCAGAGCATTATCAGCTATTAATCAACTGGGGCAGAGATCACACCATATTGAAGGCTTTCTAGTGAATGCTTGGTCCATGTGATCATGTGAGGGCGGCACAGTAGCACAGTGGTTAGCACAGTTGCTTCACAGCTCCAGGGTCCCAGGTTTAATTCCCGGCTTGGGTCACTGTCTGTGCGGAGTCTGCACGTTCTCCCCGTGTGTGCGTGGGTTTCCTCCGGGTGCTCCGGTTTCCTCCCACAGTCCAAAGATGTGCAGGTTAGGTGGATTGGCCATTCTAAATTGCCCTTAGTGTTCAAAAAGGTTAGGTGGGGTCACTGGGATAGGGTGGAGGTGTGGGCATAAGTGGGGTGCCCTTTCCAAGGGCAAGACTTGAAGGGCTGAATGGCCTCCTTCTGCACTGTAAATTCTATGATCTATGATCTCCTGGATTGGTTTCAATTGGCTGAGGGGGTTGGAGGGGTATTTTATAGATTATTTATCCCTTTTGTACCTGGCTTTTATCTCTCCTTTTTTCCTCTGATAGGATAGATTCATAGATGTTTACAGCGCAGAGCAGGCCATTCGAACAATTGTGTCCCTGCCAAACAACACCGATCTGACTACTAACCCTATTTTCCAGCGCTTGGACCATAGCCCTGGAAGTTATGGCAGCACAAGTGAATATCTAAATGCTTTTTAAAGTTACGAGCGTCTCTGACTCAACCACCCTTTCAGACAATGGGTGGGATTCTCCGGCCTGCCAGACCCGTTTTCTGGTGCAACGCACCCCCGCCGGCAGTGGTATCCTCCATCCCGGCAGCTGACCAATGGGGTTTCCCATTGTGGTCACGCCTACATCGTCGGGAAATCCGCAGGAATCAACAGAGAATCCCACCCAATGAGTTTCAGACTCCCACCTTCCTTCGGGTGAAAAGATTTCTCAACTCACCTTATAGCCTTATACTTCTACCTTAAACCTATACCCCCGAGTTATTGACCCCTCTACTATTGGAAAAAATGCCTTCCTATCCACCCTATCTATGCCCCAAATAATCTTAGACACCTGTATCAGGTCCCCTCTGAACCTTCGCTGTTCCAAGGAAAACAGCCCAGCCTGTCCAATCTTTCCTCAAACCCTCCAGCCCAGGTAGCATCTTGTTAAATCTGCTCTGCACCCTCGCCAGTGCAATCACATCCTTCCAATAATGTGAAGACCAGGATTGCACACAGTACTCCCATTATGGCCGAAACAGCATTTTATACATTCCAGAATGACCTCACTGCTATTGTATTCTATGCCTTGACCAATAAAGGCAAGTATCCCATATGCCTTCTTAACCACCTTATCTACCTGCCCTGCCACCTTCGGGAATCTGCGGATATGCACTCCAAGGTCCCTAACATTCATACTGTAATACTTTGCGCTCCCCAAGTGCATGGCTGTGCGGAGGGAAGAGGGAAGCTACCATTTAGTCATGATGAATAGCATGATTGTGGACAGGTTTCATGGAGTGTCTGGTCCTCTACTGCTCATCAGTTTTGTCTTTACATATGAAATACATAATTCAGAAACATTCAATCCCCTCATAGGAACTCAATGTTAAAAAGATGTTTCAAATCTGCAAAATTTCGATTAATATAATTTTTAGTGCCACCAGTGCTTTATTTCTCCTGCAGTCATGACACACCAGATTTTAGATGTGTAACAGGAATTTATTCATTGAGCTTTAAAATGTCTACTCCATGTTTATATCTGTAGCTTCCGGGAACTTCTTGTTTGTTTGCTTTTCTCTGAGCACACTCCCAGACTTAACTAATCAAACACAGAAAGCATCAATAGTAAACAGATGCACACAATCAAACATAGAACAATTGTTCACTGTGTGGTAGTCACCACTGATGTATATATTAGATGTTTTGTGGTAAGGCCCTGTACTACAGGTACAGGGGTAGTTTCTTGCCTGCTGGCTCCACCCAGTAGGCGGAGTATAAATATGTGTGCTCCTCATACAGCAGCCATTTCGGCAGCTGCTGTAGGAGGCCACACATCTTAGTGTAATAAAGCCTCGATTGCATCCAACTCTCGTCTTTGTGTAATTGATCGTGCATCAATTTATTACACTAAAGTTTTCAGAAGATGGACCTCCGCATCAAGACGGATCGCCTGCAACTGCATCCGCAATCAGACAACGCCAAAAAGGACTTTGAACATTGGCTAGCCTGTTTCGAAGCTTACATCAGGTCTGCACCAGACCCAATTCCGGAAGCTCAGAAGATTAAGATCCTCTACATGCGGCTGAGCTCCAACGTCTTCCCACCTATCCAGGACATGCCGACCTACGAAGACGCCATGGCGCTACTGAAGGAAAACTACGCTCAGAGGACTAACATGCTCTAAGCCAGACACATCCTCTCCACTCATAGTCAACTTCCTGGTGAGTCAGTGGAAGATTTCTGGCGTGCTCTAATTCCCCTAGTCAGAGACTGTGACTGTCAGGCCATCATGGCCACGGAACACTCGAACTTGCTCATGAGAGACGCATATGTTACGGGGATAGGGTCGGATTACATCCGCCAGCGCCTCTTCGAAGGGGCCACGCTCGACCTCGCGGCAACCAAAAAACTAGCGCTCTCGCTGACGGTCGCTTCGCGCAACATCCAGGCCTACACCCCCGGCTGCGCGGCCCACTCCTCCTACACACCGTGGACTCCGCAGATGGCCGCCCCATCGGGGACCTCACTCAGCCAACCCCACGCCTGTGCCGCGCGGCAGCCAACCAACCCCGGGGGCCCCAAATGTTACTTCTGTGGGCAGCCAAAACACCCCCGACAACGCTGTCCGGCTCGGAGCGCCCTTTGCAAGGCCTGCGGCAAGAAGGGACACTGCGCTGCGGTGTGCCAGGCCCGCGCAGTCACCGCTATTATTCTGACCCCCCCCACGTACGGCCAGTGGGCGCCGCCATCTTCCCCTCCCCAGATCACGTGTGGCCGTGGGCGCCGCCATCTTGTTCGACCCCCACTACCTGCGGCCCGTGGGCGCCGCCATCTTGTCCTTCCCAGGTTCATTAGATGCCGCCATCCTGTTTCCCCCACGACACGTGCGGCCCGTGGGCGCCGCCATCGTACCAGGACCCATGCCCCTGGGCACCCCATCGTCTGCCACCATCGACGACCAGCCGCATCTCGCCTCGGTCATGATTGACCAGTCCCGCCCACGCAACCTCGCAACAGCCTCTACCATCGTGAAAATCGATGGGCATGAGATCTCCTGCCTGCTGGACTCCGGGAGCACCGAGAGTTTTATCCATCCCGATACGGTAAGGCACCTTATCGCGGTACACCCCGCCAACCAGAGAATCTCCCTGGCCTCCAGGTCCCACTCCGTGGCGATCCGGGGGTACTGCATAGCCACTCTCACTGTCTAGGGCGTGGAGTTCAGCGGCTTCCGCCTCTACGTCCTCCCCAACTTCTGCACTGCCTTGCTACTCGGCCTGGACTTCCAGTGCAACCTCCAGAGCCGAACATTGAAATTCGGCGGTCCCCTACCACCCCTTACTGTGTGCGGCCTCGCGACCCTAAAGGTCGACCCACCTTCCCTATTTGCAAACTTTACCCCAGATTGCAAACCCGTCGCCACCAGGAGCAGATGGTACAGCGCCCAGGACAGGATCTTCATCAGGTCCGAAGTCCAGCGACTTCGGGAAGGCATCATCGAGGCCAGCAACAGCCCCTGGAGAGCCCAAGTGGCAGTTGTGAAAACTGGGGAGAAACACAGAATGGTTGTGGACTACAGTCAGACCATCAATCGGTGCACGCAGCTCGACGCGTACCCCCTCCCACGCATATCTGATATGGTCAATCAGATTGCACAGTACCGGGTCTTCTCAACTGTCGACCTAAAATCCGCCTACCACCAGCGCCCCGTCGTAAGGCGGACCACCCATACACTGCCTTCGAGGCAGATGGCCGCTTTTACCACTTTTTTAGGGTTCCCTTTGGCGTCACCAACGGGGTCTCGGTTTTCCAACGGGAAATGGACCGAATGGTTGACCGGTACGGGCTGCGGGCCACTTTCCCGTACCTTGACAATGTCACCATCCGCGGCCACGATCAGCAGGACCATGACACCAACCTTGCCAAATTTCTCCACACCGCCACTCTTCTCAACCTAACTTATAACAAGGAGAAGTGCGTGTTCAGCATAAACCGCTTAGCCATCCTCGGCTATGCACGCATTCAACGAGACACTCCCCTTCCAAGTCGAGAGCGATGCATCAGACGTCGCTCTAGCCGCCACCCTCAACCAGGCAGGCAGGCCCGTGGCATTCTTTTCACAAACCCTTCATGCCTCCGAAATTCGGCATTCCTCTATCGAAAAAGAGGCCCAAGCCATCGTTGAAGCTGTGCGGCATTGGAGGCATTACCTGACTGGCAGGAGATTCACTGTCCTCACTGACCAACTGTCGGTAGCTTTCATGTTTAACAACACACAGCGGGGCAAGATCAAGAATGATAAAATCTTGAGGTGGAGGATCGAGCTCTCCACCTACAACTACGAGATTTTGTATCGCCTCGGTAAGCTCAATGAGCCCCCCGATGCCCTATCCCGAGGTACATGTGCCAGCGCACAGGTGGACCGACTCTGGACTCTGCACGACAACCTTTGTCACCCGGGAGTCACACGTTTGTACCATTTCATAAAGGCCCGCAATCTGCCCTACTCCGTCGAGGAAGTCAGGTCAATCACCAGAGACTGCCAGGTCTGCGCGGAATGCAAACTGCACTTCTACCAGCCAGACCGTGCGTGCCTGGTGAAGGACTCCCGCCCCTTTGAACGCCTCAGCGTGGACTTCAAAGGGCCCCTCCCCTCCGCCGACCGTAACACGTACTTCCTCAGTGTGGTCGATGAATATTCCAGGTTCCCCCTCGCCATCCCATGCCCCGACATGATGTCTGCCACTGTCATCAAAGCCTCAACACCACCTTTGCTCTGTTCGGCTTCCCCGCCTACGTCCACAGCGACAGGGGATCCTCATTCATGAGCGATGCGCTGCGTCAGTTCCTGCTCAACAAGGGTATTGCCTCGAGCGGGATGACCAGCTGTTTTCCCTGGGGAAACAGGCAGGTGGAGAGGGAGAATGGGACGGTCTGGAGGGCCGTCCAGCTGGCCCTACAGTCCAGAAATCTCCCGGCCTCCCGCTGGCAGGAGGTCCTGCCCGACGCATTGCACTCCATTCGGTCGCTCCTATGCACTGCGACTAATGACACACCTCATGAACATCTCTTTGCCTTCCCCAGGAAGTCCATCTCTGGGGTGTCGCTCCCGACTTGGCTCGCAGCTCCAGGACCCATGGTCCTCCGTAAGCACGTACGACTCCACAAGGCAGACCCGTTGGTTGAGAGGGTACAGCTACTCCACGCCAACCCACAGTACGCCTACGTAGCGTACCCCAACGGCCGCCAATATACTGTCTCCCTCAGGGACCTGGCACCAGCTGGTTCCACACACACACACCCCTCCGGCCCGGCGCCACCCTCCCCTCCCCCGGCGCACCCAGCCGCAATCCCCGCCCCAGGACAATCCGTCCTCCCCCTGCCCACGCCCGAGGATGAAGAGGGTTTTGGCACGCTCCAGGAGTCACTGCAGACCAGATCGACACTGGAATCGCCGCCATCACTGCGGCGCTCCCAACGGCAGATCAAGGCTCCGGACCGACTGAACCTGTAACTTGATCGAGACTCTTAAAATAAACATCATCCTTCTGTATAACTCTCCTCCACCCCTGCTGGATTCAATTTTTTTTTCTGTACTTTAAAACATCTACTTGTATATAGTTCTCCACCACCCCCGCCGGACTCAATTTTAACAGGGGGTGAATGTGATAGTTACCACTGATGTATATATTAGGTGCTTTGTGGTAAGGCCCTGTACTACAGGTACAGGGGTAGTTCCCTGTCAGCTGGCTCCACCCAGTAGGCAGAGTACAAATATGTGTGCTCCTCGTACAGCAGCCATTTCGCCAACTGCTGTAGGAGGCCACACATCTTAATGTAATAAAGCCTCAATTGCATCCTACTCTCGTCTTTGTGTAATTGATCGTGCATCACACTGCACACTCTGATGAAATTATCACAACCCAGCCAGAAAGGAGCTGTTCAGATGTATTCCTCCCTTTGTCCTCTATTTTCCTATTTCTTCACCTCCTCAAAATCATGCTCCTGCTCTTTCTGCTCCTCATATTTTTTTCCTCAGTTGCTCACTGTATAGCTGGTGGCAAATGCTGTCCCCTCATGATCGAGAGGCTATGTGGTATGCAGCAGACCACAGCAAGTCTTGATACTGCTCTTGTCACCAGGTTGTGCAGGGCTCCTCCAGCATAGTCCAGGCAGCAGAAGTGTTGTTTCAACATGTCGATGGTCCACTCTATCAGATTTCATGTGGCAACGTGGCTTTCATTGTGTCCATGCAGTACATTGATTTTACACAGGAATCATCAGCTGTGTGGTCAGCAGGTAGCCCATATGACCCCAGTAGCCATCCCTTGGTTCAACATCATGGGTCAAATGCAGCTGACACAGCAAACTGCTGCAGAACAAAGGTATTATTCCTGTTGACAGGATACTGAGAAATGACCAGCATGATTCTCTGTAATTAGGCACATCGAGGGGGTGGTATCTCTTTTGGTGGTGGTATGGGACAATGTTGACACTTGGTGATCACAAATCAATGTGAGTGCAGTGAATGGCACCCTGCACGATGGGCTTGCCTGCAATCTTAGTGAAAACGCATGATTGTTGCACAGTTTTATTTTGACAAGAGAATTAAGTATTGTTGGCTCTAAAATAAAGCATCAGTGACCTTCTTTAAGTGGATGGGAAACTGTGAGATGGTGCAAATATCTTCCGCTCCAGTCTGGAAGAGGTCAAATGCATAGATGTTTAACATCAAAATCATCTTATAACCACTCGCATTGCAATCCTTGTCCTGCACTGACATTGCAGTTGTGATTGTAACATGCAGCAGATTTCAGTGAGGACATCTTTACTGAAACGTAGCCATCAGATATGCAATGTATGTCTGCTGTAGCATTGACTTGTTCTCCAATGCACTGCACAACATCAACCTTACAATCAGCATGAAGGAAACTGATGTCATGTACCAGCCTGTTCCAGAAAAGTCCTATTTTGAGCCCAAGGGTTTAGTCCACCACCAGAACCTGCCAGCAGTGGATAAATTCACTTATCTCAGCAGCGCACTGAGCTGTCTATATTGACAAAGTCATGGGAGTGTCCATTTAAGAATGTTTTTTTTCTTATCACATGGCTTCAGTGATGACATTGGTGTGGGTGGAGCTGGGCTGTGGCTCTGTGAGCTGTTTTGGTTTCGCTTTCACATTTGACTGCTGTGGACTCAGATAGGAGAAATAAATGTCTTGGTCTATCTCTCTCTAGTTTCATTTAAAATATCTGTTCCAGTAAAAATCACCTTGGTGGTGGCCTTTAAGATCTAGTTTGCTTTCCAGAAGGGTTTAAACTTGCTAGTGAGATGGGGTAAGAATCTCAGGGAAAGCCAGTCTTATTCAAGTGAGAATGCAGAGTGTTGGGCCACGCCCTTGAAAAGTTTTTTTTGGTTTATGGGATTTTATTATTGAATTGGAACAGTTAAGGGGGAATTCATTAAGTGTTATATATAGATTACTGTAGCTGTGTGGTGTCTTTATGTTTGTAATTGATAAAAATTCTTGCTGTGAGTTTATGTAAATGTTAACTAAGTTCTTAGAATAAAGCTTATTTTAATTAAAGTGTCTAGGAAGACTGTTGAATCACACCTCATGTGAAGGCTCTTGTGCTCATCTTAACCAAATTCACCAAAAAGTTATAGGTCAGGCGAACTCCATAATACACTTTGGAGTTTTTAAACCCTGGCCCATAACAACGACGTGACACATGCAAGAATTGCCAATGCAGGTGTAGCCTTTAATGGACTTCAAACATCAGTCTGGTGTTATGGGCGAGGTGTTTTCAGAACCCCAAAATGTATCATGGAGTTCAACCAACCTCTCCCTTTAATGTATTTGTTGCTTTTCCTAGCACACGGCTTGTTCCCTCGGTGTGGGATTACAATTATGGTCACGTGGGTTTTTAAACACAAAACACTGTTTATTCCATGAACTCAACTTAACATCTGAAATAAACATTGGATCTCTTAACACCCCTTACTTCAAAGATAACTCAGAAAATATTGCAACAGTAAATAATTCCTTAAAATGTTCCTTCAAACTTCCAAGATACTTAACACCTTTAAACAAAATCACATCAGGCTAAAGGCTTCACTATTATAAGTTTAAATCACCCAAATGATCCAGAGATAGTCTTTCATGGCAGAGATCCAGCTCACTGCGCACACAGACACTTCCAAGCTCTTTTCAAACTGCAAAACTAAACTGCAGCTCTCTGGAAACACACAGGCACACACCAGCTCTTTTTCAGAACTGAAACTAAAAACTGCAAAATGGCTGATCTGACCTCAGCTCCACCCACTCTCTGACGTCACTGTTTTCTTCAAGGTACATTGCTTAAACATCCATGTCTTAAAGGTACTCTCACATGACACTGGGAAGGAAGGGAAATAAGTCTGCCAACCAAACTGAAATAGACCAATAGTCCTTCCCACTCATATGATTGAAATCAAGTCCATTATCTATGTTGTTCTCACCACAGTCACTCCTTGACCTGCTGAATACTTCCATAATTTTTATTAATATTTTAGATTTTCAGCATCTGTAGTATTTTGCTTTTGCAATGCTTTTTTCATTTGCTCTCAGAAAGTGGGCTATGTGGCTGCATTAGATGTTGGTGAGCATCATCCTTGAACTGCTACAGTCATTGTATTGCTGGTGTACCCACAATGGTATTAGGTGGATACTGTCACGATACTAATTCAGCAATGATGAAGCAATTGCTTCTATGACTTGGAGGGAAATTTGTGGTTGATCGTGTTCCTCTGAGATCATTGTTCTTGTCCTCCTGGGGATGTAACTAATAGATAAGAGGAAGACAGCGCACGTGATATATTTGGACTTTCAGAAGGTTTTTAACAAAGTCCAGCATAAGAGAATAGCGTGTAAAATTAAAGCGCATGGTATTAGGGGGTAGTATATTGAGATAGATAGAAAAATGGTTGGCAGACAGGAAACAAAGAGTAGGAATTAATGGGTTATTTTCAAATTGGCGGGCAGTGACCAGTGGGGTATCGTAGGGATCGATGCTACGACCCCAGCTATTCACAACCTAAATAATTTAGATGAGGGAACAAAATGTAATATCTCCAAATTTGCGGATGACACCAAGTTGGGTGGGAAGGTGAGCTGTGAGGAGGATGCAGAGATCCTTCAGTATGTTTTGAGCAAGTTGAGTTAGTGGGCAAATGAATAGCAAATGCCGTATAATCTGGATAAATGCGAGGTTATCCACTTTGGGAGCAAAAATGAGAAGGCAGACTATTATCTGAATGGCCATAAATTAGGAGAAGGGAATGTGCAGCGAGTTCTGGGTGTCCTCATACACCAGTCACTGAAGGTAAACATGCAGGTAAAGCAGGCGGTAAAGAAGACAAATGGTAAGCTGGCCTTCTCAGCGAGAGGATTTGAGTATAGGAGCAGGGACGTCTTGCTGCAATTATACAGGGCCTTGGTGAAGCTGCAGCTGGAATATTGTGCACAGTTTTGGTCTCCTTATCTGAGGAAGAATGTTCTTGCTACAGAGGGAGTGCAGCAGAGGTTTACCAGATTGATTCCTGGGATGGTAGGACTGATGTATGCGGAGAGGTTGAATCAGTTAGGGTTGTCTTCGCTGGAGTTCAGAAGAATGAGGGGGGATCACATAGAAACCTATAACATTCTAACAGGTCTAGACACCAAGGGCCCTGATTCCAAGTTCACATGCACTAACCCGAGATGACACTGAAAACGTCCCTCCAATACTTCCCCAGCTTCGGTCCGGACAAAAATATATGTATGTAGTTTGTGGGACCCCTCCCACATCGCTCACATATGTCTTCCCTCCCTCAAAGTCTCGGCTGATCCTCGCCCACGTGAGGTGCGCCCTATACACCACCTTCAACTGTGTCAGCCCCAACCTTGCGCACAAGGTTTGAAGCGTTTATCCTCCAGAGTACCTCACAGCACAAACCATCCTCCATAACCTTCCCCAACTCTTCCTCCCACTTGGCTTTGATCCCCTCCATGGACACTCCGTCCTCCCCCAAAATCCTCCCATAGATCGCCGACATCCCCCCCTTCTCCATTCCCTCTGCCGTCAATACCTCTTCCAACAATGAGGGGGCCGGTGCTATTGGGAAGTTCTGAACCTCCTTCCTAGCAAAGTCCTGGAGCTGCAGGTACCTAAACCCTTCCCCCTTGCCCCAGTCCATATTTCTCCCCCAACTCTTCCAACCTCGCAAAGCTTCCCCCCAGAAACAGTTTTTTAAATTCCCTAACCCCCCCCCCCCCCCCCCCCCCCGCCCTCCTCCCATCTCTGAAACCTCCCGTCCAGCTTCCCTGGCTCAAACCTATGGTTCCCCCTAATCGGCATTTCCCCTGATCCCGCCCCAGCTAAAAGTGCTGCCACAACTGCCTTCAAATCTTCAGCGTTCCCACCACCACCAGACTCCCAGAGTATTTCCCCGGGGCCATCGGGTGCGGCGCTGTTGCCAACGCCCTCAAACCCGACACCCTACGCAGGCCCTCTATTCTAACCCACAGGGACTGGCCCCCCCCACCCCATTCTCTCCCCCCCACCCCATTCTCTCCGCGCCCCCCACCCCCCACCTCCCCCCGACATTTCGGCATGATTTGTAGGCGATCCCTGAACAGTTTTCAACATTAGCTAGTTCCAGTGCACAGATCTTATGCACTACAACTGAGACATTTGAGTACCATTGTTCCTCAGAGTGTACTCGTCACTTTTACAATGCCATATGGAGTGAACTGAATTGGCTGTACAACAGCATCTATGACACATTGGATCCCTGGATGAAAAAGAGTAAAAATGCATTTAGCACTTCAACCTTATTTCACACTGGCACAGTGGGCTCCGCCATGGTTAAGAAATGAGAGGGAATGTTAATGGAGCTCCTCCTTCCATTAGCTAATTAGTCCAATTGCCCACAACCATTATTCCCTCTCATTTCTCTTTGCTGTGCATGGCCCATTTGTTGCCGTGTGCAGTCCCTTTAAGATTGCCATGGAGCTGCTCATGTACACCTCTTAACAGGACCTATTGCCCCTTGGAATCTAAGTTCTGGATTGTTGTGCACTCATGCAGTTTAAATAACATGTTGTCCATAATCATTACTGTAATAACCCTCACAAGACCCACGGGGATGACCCAATTGATTTCCCTGTGGGGCCCGTGGAATACGAGCTCCCCCACTGAGGGGCGGCGGCCTAGCAGCTGGGTCTCGTGAACCAGATACTTAAAAGCCAGCCAGGATTGGGCCGGGCATGATCAGACATCCCGGTTGGGACTTATGTGCAGGATGCCGCTTTGCGGCCTTTACTTTTGTTTGCCTAAATAAATCTTTGCTTTTTAACCTTCTCTGGACTCCTGAAGATAAATAATTATTATTAAATATTTTATTGAAAATTTTTGGTCAACCAACACAGTACATTGTGCATTCTTTACACAATATTATAACAACACAAATAACAATGACCTATTTCATAAACAAAAAATGAATAAATAATAAATAACAAAAATGAAAACTAACCCTAATTGGCAACTGCCTTGTCACAAGTAACACTCTCCAACAATATAATTTAACAGTCCAATATATAATTATCTGTAGCAACGACCTATACATACTATACAGTATATATTAACAACCCTGAGAGTCCTTCTGGTTCCTCCTCCCCCCCCCCCCCCCCCGATCCTGGGCTGCTGCTGCTGCCTTCTTTTTCCCATTCCGTCTATCTTTCTGCGAGGTATTCGACGAACGGTTGCCACCGCCTGGTGAACCCTTGAGCCGACCCCCTTAGGACGAACTTAATCCGCTCTAGCTTTATAAACCCCGCCATGTCATTTATCCAGGTCTCCACCCCCGGGGGCTTGGCTTCTTTCCACATTAGCAATATCCTGCGCCGGGCTACTAGGGACGCAAAGGCCAAAACATCGGCCTCTCTCGCCTCCTGCACTCCCGGCTCTTGTGCAACCCCAAATATAGCCAACCCCCAGCTTGGTTCGACCCGGACTCCTACTACTTTTGAAAGCACCTTTGTCACCCCCATCCAAAACCTCTGTAGTGCCGGGCATGACCAAAACATATGGGTATGATTCGCTGGGCTTCTCGAGCACCTCGCACACCTATCCTCCACCCCAAAAAATTTACTGAGCCGTGCTCCAGTCATATGTGCCCTGTGTAATACCTTAAACTGAATCAGGCTTAGCCTGGCACACGAGGACGACGAGTTTACCCTGCTTAGGGCATCTGCCCACAGCCCCTCCTCGATCTCCTCCCCCAGCTCTTCTTCCCATTTCCCTTTTAGTTCATCTACCATAGTCTCCCCTTCGTCCCTCATTTCCCTATATATATCTGACACCTTACCATCCCCCCCCCATGTCTTTGAGATCACTCTGTCCTGCACCTCTTGTGTCGGGAGCTGCGGGAATTCCCTCACCTGTTGCCTCGCAAAAGCCCTCAGTTGCATATACCTGAATGCATTCCCTTGGGGCAACCCATATTTCTCGGTCAGCGCTCCCAGACTCGCGAACTTCCCATCCACAAACAGATCTTTCAGTTGCGTTATTCCTGCTCTTTGCCACATTCCATATCCCCCATCCATTCCCCCCGGGGCAAACCTATGGTTGTTTCTTATCGGGGACCCCCCCAAGGCTCCAGTCTTTCCCCTATGCCGTCTCCACTGTCCCCAAATCTTCAGTGTAGCCACCACCACCGGGCTTGTGGTGTAGTTCCTCGGTGAGAACAGCAATGGGGCTGTCACCATAGCCTGTAGGCTAGTCCCCCTACAGGACGCCCTCTCTAATCTCTTCCACTTCCTCCTCCTCTCCCATCCACTTACTCACCATTGAAATATTAGCGGCCCAATAATACTCACTTAGGCTCGGTAGTGCCAGCTCCCCCCCTATCCCTGCTACGCTGTAAGAATCCCTTCCTCACTCTCGGGGTCTTCCCGGCCCACACAAAACCCATGATGCTCTTTTCAATCCTTTTAAAAAAAGCCTTCGTGATCACCACCGGCACTGAAACACAAAGAGGAATCTCGGGAGGACCACCATCTTAACCGCCTGCACCCTCCCTGCCATTGACAGGGATACCATATCCCATCTCTTGAAATCCTCCTCCATCTGTTCCACCAACCGCGTTAAATTTAACCTATGCAATGTGCCCCAATTCTTAGCTATCTGGATCCCCAGGTAACGAAAGTCCCTTGTTACCTTCCTCAGCGGTAGGTCCTCTATTTCTCTACTCTGCTCCCCTGGATGCACCACAAACAACTCACTTTTCCCCATGTTCAATTTATACCCTGAAAAATCCCCAAACTCCCCAAGTATCCGCATTATTTCTGGCATCCCCTCCGCCGGGTCCGCCACATATAGTAGCAAATCGTCCGCATACAAAGATACCCGGTGCTCTTCTCCTCCCCTAAGTACTCCCCTCCACTTCTTGGAACCCCTCAACGCTATCGCCAGGGGCTCAATCGCCAGTGCAAACAATAATGGGGACAGAGGGCATCCCTGCCTTGTCCCTCTATGGAGCCGAAAATATGCAGATCCCCGTCCATTCGTGACCACGCTCGCCACTGGGGCCCTATACAACAGCTGCACCCATCTAACATACCCCTCTCCAAAACCAAATCTCCTCAACACCTCCCACAAATAATCCCACTCCACTCTATCAAATGCTTTCTCGGCATCCATCGCCACTACTATCTCCGTTTCTCCCTCTGGTGGGGCCATCATCATTACTCCTAACAACCTCCGTATATTCGTGTTCAGCTGTCTCCCCTTCACAAACCCAGTTTGGTCCTCGTGGACCACCCCCGGGACACATTCCTCTATTCTCATTGCCATTACCTTGGCCAGGACCTTGGCATCTACATTTAGGAGGGAAATAGGTCTATAGGACCCGCATTGTAGCGGGTCCTTTTCTTTCTTTAAGAGAAGCGATATCGTTGCTTCAGACATAGTCGGGGGCAGTTGTCCCCTTTCCTTTGCCTCATTAAAGGTCCTCGTCAGTACCGGGGCGAGCAAGTCCACATATTTTCTATAGAATTCGACTGGGAATCCATCCGGTCCCGGGGCCTTTCCCGCCTGCATGCTCCTAATTCCTTTCACCACTTCTTCTACCTCGATCTGTGCTCCCAGTCCCACCCTTTCCTGCTCTTCCACCTTGGGAAATTCCAGCCGATCCAAGAAGCCCATCATTCTCTCCCTCCCATCCGGGGGTTGAGCTTCATATAATTTTTTATAAAATGTCTTGAACACTCCATTCACTCTCTCCGCTCCCCGCTCCATCTCTCCTTCCTCATCCCTCACTCCCCCTATTTCCCTCGCTGCTCCCCTTTTCCTCAATTGGTGTGCCAGCAACCTGCTCGCCTTCTCCCCATATTCGTACTGTACACCCTGTGCCTTCCTCCATTGTGCCTCTGCAGTGCCTGTAGTCAGCAAGTCAAATTCTACATGTAGCCTTTGCCTTTCCCTGTACAGTCCCTCCTCCGGTGCTTCCGCATATTGTCTGTCCACCCTCAAAAGTTCTTGCAGCAACCGCTCCCGTTCCTTACTCTCCTGCTTCCCTTTATGTGCCCTTATTGATATCAGCTCCCCTCTAACCACCGCCTTCAACGCCTCCCAGACCACTCCCACCTGGACCTCCCCATTATCATTGAGTTCCAAGTACTTTTCAATGCACCCCCTCACCCTTAGACACACCCCCTCATCTGCCATTAGTCCCATGTCCATTCTCCAGGGTGGGCGCCCTCCTGTTTCCTCCCCTATCTCCAAGTCCACCCAGTGTGGAGCGTGATCCGAAATGGCTATAGCCGTATACTCCGTTCCCCTCACCTTCGGGATCAATGCCCTACCCAGCACAAAAAAGTCTATTCGCGAGTAGACTTTATGGACATAGGAGAAAAACGAGAACTCCTTACTCCTAGGTCTGCTAAATCTCCACGGGTCTACACCTCCCATCTGCTCCATAAAATCTTTAAGCACCTTGGCTGCTGCCGGCCTCCTTCCAGTCCTGGACTTCGACCTATCCAGCCCTGGTTCCAACACCGTATTAAAATCTCCCCCCATTATCCGCTTTCCCATCTCTAGGTCCGGAATGCGTCCTAGCATCCGCCTCATAAAATTGGCATCATCCCAGTTCGGGGCATATACGTTTACCAAAACCACCGTCTCCCCCTGTAGTTTGCCACTCACCATCACGTATCTGCCCCCGTTATCCGCCACTATAGTCTTTGCCTCGAACATTACCCGCTTCCCCACTAATATAGCCACCCCCCTGTTTTTCGCATCTAGCCCCGAATGGAACACCTGCCCCACCCATCCTTTGCGTAGCCTAACCTGGTCTATCAGTTTCAGGTGCGTTTCCTGTAACATAACCACATCTGCCTTAAGTTTCTTAAGGTGTGCGAGTACCCGTGCCCTCTTTATCGGCCCGTTCTGCCCTCTCACGTTCCACGTGATCAGCCGAGTTGGGGGGCTTCCTACCCCCCCCCTTGTCGATTAGCCATCACCTTTTTCCAGCTCCTCACCCAGTTCCCACGCAGCTGTATCTCCCCCAGGCGGTGCCCCCCCCGCCCATCCTCTCCCATACCAGCTCCCCCCTCTCCCCAGCAGCAGCAACCCAGTAATTCCCCCCTCCCACCCCCCCCGCTAGATCCCCCGCTAGCGTAATTACTCCCCCCATGTTGCTCCCAGAAGTCAGCAAACTCTGGCTGACCTCGGCTTCCCCCCGTGACCTCGGCTCGCACCGTGCGACGCCCCCTCCTTCCTGCTTCTCTATTCCCGCCATGATTATCATAGCGCGGGAACCAAGCCCGCGCTTCTCCCTTGGCCCCGCCCCCAATGGCCAACGCCCCATCTCCTCCACCTCCCCTCCTTCCCCCATCACCACCTGTGGGAGAGAGAAAAGTTACCACATCGCAGGATTAGTACATAAAACCCCTCTTTGCCCCCCACATTCGCCCCACCACTTTGTTCGAACGTTCTTTTTAATAACCCGCTCATTCCAGTTTTTCTTCCACAATAAAAGTCCACGCTTCATCCGCCGTCTCAAAGTAGTGGTGCCTCCCTCGATATGTGACCCACAGTCTTGCCGGTTGCAGCATTCCAAATTTTATCTTCTTTTTATGAAGCACCGCCTTGGCCCGATTAAAGCTCGCCCTCCTTCTCGCCACCTCCGCACTCCAGTCTTGATAAACGGGGATCACCGCGTTCTCCCATTTACTGCTCCGAGTTTTCTTCGCCCATCTAAGGACCATTTCTCTATCCTTAAAACGGAGGAATCTCACCACTATGGCTCTGGAATTTCTCCTGCTCTCGGTCCTCGCGCCATCACTCGGTATGCTCCCTCCACCTCCAACGGACCCGCCGGGGCCTCCGCTCCCATTAACGAGTGCAGCATCGTGCTCACATATGCCCCGACGTCCGCTCCCTCCACACCTTCAGGAAGACCAAGAATCCTCAGGTTGTTCCTCCTTGCGTTGTTTTCCAGTGCCTCCAACCTTTCCACACATCGTTTCTGATGTGCCTCCTGCGTCTCCGTCTTCACCACCAGGCCCTGTATATCGTCCTCATTCTCGGCTGCCTTTGCCTTCACGACCCGAAGCTCCCGCTCCTGGGTCTTTTGTTCCTCCTTTAGCCCTTCGATCGCCTGTAGTATCGGGGCCAACAGCTCTTTCTTCATTTCCTTTTTTATCTCTTCCACACAGCATTTCAAGAACTCTTGTTGTTCAGGGCCCCATGTTAAACTGCCACCTTCCGACGCCATCTTGGTTTTTGCTTGCCTTCCTTGCCGCTGTTCTAAAGGATCCACTGCAATCTGGCCACTCTCTCCTCCTTTTTCCATCCGTATCCAGGGGGGATTCCCTTCTGGTTTACCGCACGGTGTTTTTAGCCGTCAAAATTGCCGTTGGGGCTCCTATCAAGAGCCCAAAAGTCCGTTTCACCGGGAGCTGCCGAAACGTGCGATTCAGCTGGTCATCGCCGCACCCTGAAGTCTCAAGATAAATAATTATTAATCAGATGTGACCGCTGTGGAACCATTTAACTTTGCCTGTAACCTAGGACATAGCACGCAGGTAGGTTTACAAGATTGTGCTGTAGGTTTACAAGATTGTTACTACATTTTAAGGAAAGCCTGGTGCTGTTGCTGTCTGACCCTTCTGCACTTGGCATTGAACCGGTTGGCCTCTTGATGGAGATGGAGTGAAGGATGTGCTGTACCTTGAGGTTGTGGTGGTATCAATTCTGTTACAGCTGTTGACCACATTATCCGTAGCCCGACGCTGAAATCGGGATTGGCAATCGGGAGGAGAATGGGTTCCAACACCGGAATCGGGGCAGGCGCCGGTTTGACGCTGGTTGGACCCCTCCCATGGGGCAACAACGGTGGCACCAGCTCTCCCTGTTGAGGCCGTGTCTCCAGGTTAGCACATGAGACAGGGTGGCACGGCTGTGCCTGTGCCATCGACAAGTGAGCTGGGGCCCTCCAGTCCCAGAGGACCATGGGGAGAGTGAGGAATTGTAAAACACAAGCACCCTTGAGCACAACCAGTATGACATCTCTGTCACTTCCGTCCACAATGCGGGCCGACCTCCGAACCGTTGGCCCATCTCCCCTGGCATCCTCCCCTCCATGGGCACACCGAGTGCAGGTGATGGTGTGAGTGAGCACTTAGCAGACAGGCAGGGGTCAGACTATGATACAGATTGAGGAGCACTGACACTCAGCTCAATGCAGGTTATCCACCCATTGCACTCGACAGTGACTCGCTGACAGTGCCAACACAGTCCCAGCACCCTGGAGTGATGAGGCAAATACCCTGGGAGGGTGGGAAATGGGAGAGTGGGGTGACGGACCAGGCCATATCCTAAGTGAATCGGGCGAGCGCAAAAAGGAGCTGCGCCAGAGGGGGCGGGACCGGCTCAGGAAAGCACGGGCTTTTTTCCCGCGTTAGGGAAGGATGGGGGTGGGGCCGGGGGGAAGGGAGGTGCTGGAGAGGAGCGCACACTGACTGCCAAGGGGTGGGGGGATTCTCACACTGGGGGGTCGATGGAATGGTGGGAGAGGCCAGGGTCAGCAGGAGTCAGCTGACTTACGGGAGTGTCATGGGGGGAGCAAAATGGCTAGATGAGGATCTAGCGGGGGGGGGAGGGGGGGGAAACTGGGTTGCTGCTGCATTGGCCAAAGGGGAGCTGGAAGTAGGAGAGGTAGTCGGGGTGGGAGTCCGCCGCCTGGGGGACTGGAGGGTGCGGGAGGCGCGGGCACGTGGCTGGCCTAGAAAAGGAGATGGCTAGTTGGCAGGGGGGGTGGCGAGTAGCCCCCCGATCCGGCTGATAACTTGGAATGTGAGGGGCCTGAACGGGCCGGTCAAATGGGCCCGGGTGTTCGCGCACTTAAAGGGACTGAAGGCAGACTTGGTTATACTCCAGGAGACACATCTGAAGGTGGTAGATCGGGTTAGGCTGAGAAAGGGATGGGTAGGGCAGGTCTTTCATTCAGGGCTGGATGCGAAGAACAGAGGGGTTGCAATACTGGTGGGGAAGCGGGTGTCGTTCAAGGCACTGAATATTGTAGTGGATAATGGAGGTCGATATGTGATGGTGAGCGGTAGGTTGCAGGGGGTGCGGGTGGTACTGGTGAACGTATATGCCCCGAATTGGGGTGATGCCGGATTTATGAAACGCATGCTGGGTCGGATTCCGGATCTGGAGGTAGGAAGCTTGATAATGGGGGGGGGACTTCAACACGGTGCTGGACCCAGCACTGGACCGTTCTAGGTCCAGGACGGGTAAGAGGCCGACTGCGGCCAGGGTGCTCAGGGGGTTTATGGACCAGGTGGGGGGAATGGATCCATGGAGGTTTGCCAGGCCGCTGGCCAGGGAATTTTCCTTCTTTTCCCACGTCCATCGAGCCTACTCCCGGATAGATTTTTTCATTTTGAGTAGGGCGCTATTCCCGAAAGTGGAGTGAACGGAATATTCGGCCATAGCCATCTTGGACCACGCCCCGCATTGGATGGAGCTGGAGTTGGGGGAGGAGAGGGACCAGCGCCCGCTGTGACGACTCGATGTGGGAATGTTGGCGGATGAGGGGATGTGCGGGCGGGTGCGGGGGTGTATTGAAAGATACCTGGAGGCCATGACAACGGGGAGGTGCAGGTGGGGGTAGTCTGTGAGGCGTTGAAGACGGTGGTCAGGGGAGAGCTAATCTCCAGTAGGGCCCACAGGGAGAAGAGAGAGGGGAGGGAGAGGGAGAGGTTAGTGGGGGAGATTTTAAGGGTGGACAGGAGATATGCAGAGGCCCCCGAGGAGGGACTACTCAGGGAGCAACAGAACCTCCAGACGGAATTCGACCTGTTGACCATGGGAAAAGAAGAGGCACAGTGGAGGAAAGCGCAGGGGGCGGCGTTTGATTATGGGGAGAAGGTGAGTCGGATGCTGGCACATCAGCTTCGTAAGAGGGAGGCAGCGAGGGAAATTGGTGGAGTCAAGATAGAGGGGGGAATACGGTGCGGAGTGCGGTGAGAATAAACGAGGTATTTAGGGACTTCTTTGGGGATCTGTACAGGTCTGAGCCCCCAGAGGGGGTGGAGGGGATGTGACGATTCCTGGATCAGCTGAGGTTCCCGAGGGTGGAGGAGGAGGTGGCTGGTTTGGGGCGCCGATTGGGCTGGAGGAGCTGGTGAAAGGATTGGGGAGCATGCAGGCGGGGAAGGCCCCGGGGCCGGATTGGTTCCCGGTTTAATTTTACAGGAAATACGTGGACCTGCTGGGCCCGTTGCTAGTGAGGACTTTTAATAAAGCGAGGGGGGGGGGGACCTTGCCCCCGACAATGTCCAGGGCGCTGATTTCTTTGATCTTGAAGCGGGACAAGGATCCATTGCAATGTGGGTCGTATAGACCGATCTCGCTCCTCAATGTTGACGCTAATTTGCTGGCGAAGGTGCTGGCTACGAGAATGGAGCACTGTGTCTCACGGGTGATTCATGAGGACCAGACGGGATTTGTGAAGGGTAGGCAGCTAAATACAAATGTGCAGAGGCTCCTCAATGTGATTATGATGCCCTTGGTGGAGGGGGAAGCGGAGGTAGTGGCAGCTATGGACGCGGAGAAGGCCTTTGATCTGGTGGAGCGGGAGTATCTTTGGGAAGTGTTGCGGAGGTTTGGGTTCGGGGAGGAGTTCATCAGTTGGGTCAGGCTGCTATATCGAGCCCCGGTGGCGAGTGTGGCTATGAACCTGCGGAGGTCGGAGTACTTTCGGCTGTACCGTGGGACGAGGCAGGGGTGTCCCCTATCCCCCTTGTTTTTTGCACTGGCAATTGAGCCGCTGGCCATGGCACTGAGGGAGTCCAGGAAATGGAGGGGATTGGTCCGGGGGGGAGAGGAACACCGGGTGTCGTTGTATGCCGATGACCTGTTGTTGTATGTTGAGGATCCAGTGGAGGGGATGGCGGAGGTCATGCTGATCCTTAGGGAGTTTGGGGACTTTTCGGGGTATATACTCTACGTAGGGAAGAGTGAGCTCTTTGTGGTGCATTCAGGGAACCAGGATGGGGGGCTAGACGAGCTACCGCTGAAGAGGGCGGAGGGAAGCTTTCGGTACCTAGGGATCCAAGTAGCTAGGAGTTGGGTGGCCCTGCACAAGCTCAATTTGACGCGGTTGGTGGAGCAGATGGAGGAGGATTTTAAAAGATGGGATATGCTGCCACTCTCACTAGCAGGTAGGGTGCAGTCGGTCAAAATGACGGTCCTCCCGAGGTTTCTGTTTGTGTTCCAGTGCCTTCCCATTTTGATCCCCAAGGCCTTTTTCAAACGGGTAAGCAGGAGCATCATGGGATTTGTTTGGGCGAATAAGACCCCGAGGGTGAAGAGAGTGTTTCTGGAGCGTTGCAGGGACAGTGGGGGGGGGGCTGGCGCTGCCAAATTTGTGTGGCTATTATTGGTCTGCCAATGTGGCGATGATCCGTAAGTGGGTAATGGAGGGAGAGGGGGCGGCGTGGAAGAGGCTAGAGATGGCGTCCTGTGTGGGCACGAGCCTGAGGGCGCTGGTGACGGCACCGCTGCTGCTCCCGCTGGCAAGGTACACACACACCGGTGGTGGCGGCGAGGTGGGAGCCTTGGTTTGGTCACCGATTCGGGAGAATCATCGGTTTGTCCCGGGAAGGATGGATGGCGGGTTTCGGAGCTGGCATCGGGCAGGGATTAGAAGAATGAGGGACCTGTTCATCGATGGGACGTTTGTGAGCCTAGGGGTACTGGAGGAGAAGTTTGGGCTACCCCCGGGAAACGCTTTCAGGTACATGCAAGTGAGGGCGTTTATGAGACGACAGGTGAGGGAATTCCCGCTGCTTCCGGCACGTGGGATTCAGGACAGGGTGATTTCAGGTGTATGGGTTGGAGAAGGCAAGGTTTCGGCGATTTACCAGGAGTTGAAGGAAGAGGAGGAGGCCAAGGTGGAGGAGTTAAAGGGCAAGCAGGAGGAGGAGCTTGGGGAGGAGATAGATGAGGGTCTGTGGGCTGATGCCCTGAGTAGTTCACCTAATTCTTCCTCCTCTTGCGTCAGGCTCAGCCTAATACAGTTCAAGGTTACTCACAGAGCGCATGTGACAGGTGTGAGGTTGAGTAGGTTCTTTGGGGTGGAGGACAGATGTGGGAGGTGCTCGCGGAGCCCGGCAAATCACATCCATATATATTCTGGTCGTGCCCGGCGCTGGATGGGTTTTGGAGGGGCTTTGCGAGGACTATGTCCAAGGTGATGAACGCCCGGGTCAAGCCGAGCTGGGGATTGGCATTATTTGGGATATCGGACGAGCCGGGAGTGCAGGAGGTGAAAGATGCCGGTATTCTGGCCTTTGCTTCCCTGGTAGCCCAGCGGAGGATTTTGGTACTGTGGAAAGGTGCGAAGCCCCCTAGTGTGGAAGCTTGGATCAATGACATGGCAGGGTTCATCAAGCTGGAGAGGATAAAGTTTGCCTTGCGAGGGTCTGTGCTGGGGTTCCTCAGGCGGTGGCAACCGTTCCTAGACTGTCTTGCGGAGCGCTAGGAGGAGGTCAGCAGCAACAGCAGCCCAGGGGCGGGGGGGGGGGGGGAGCAGAAGGGGGGTTTCTTTTGGGGGGGGCAGAAGGGGGGTTCTTTTGGGGTGGCGTTTGGGTGAAGGTGTTTTTTTTCCCCTATTTGTGCTTTTAAATGTTATATGGGGGGTTATTGTATCTGGGGTAAATCCAATGTATAATTTCTGATTGTTGTGTTTTTGTTTCTTTCTTCTTGTTTGGGGGCGGGGGGGGGGTTTGTTGAAAATTTGTTGAAAAATTTGAATAAATATATATTTTTTTAAAAAGTGAATCGGGCGAGTATGAGGGCCTCCCTCCCTCTGGGCTTGCGAGACCCTCGGCACTGCTGCCGCCTGTCCTGCAGCCTCCCGTTGGTCCTCCGATTCCTTCCTGGCCTCGTCCTTCAGTCCCTGCTGGTCCGGCGCCACCTCATCGTCGTCCTCCTCCTCATCGGAGGTTGGCACTTGTTCCCCATCACTAACCTTCAGCTCATCGCCCCTCTTCTGTATGCGGTTGTGGAGGGCACAGCAGACCACCACAAAGTGGGCGACCCTCTAGCGGGTGCACTGGAGTGCACCAGCGGAGTGGTCGAGGCATCGGAACAGCATCTTGAGGAGTCCGATGCACCGCTCAATGACACCCCGGGTGGCCACATGGGCCTGGTTGTACCGGGTCTCCACTTTAGTCTCTGGCCTCCTCTCTGACGTCATTAGCTGAGCGGGTATCCCTTATCCCCCAAGAGCCAGCCGCCCATCCTGGGGTGGTCCTCAAAGAGGCCGGGGATGACCAACTGCGCCAGGATTTAGCTGTCGTGCACACTCTCCGGTAAGCGTGCACACACGTGCATGATCGTCACATTGTGGTCGCACACGAGCTATATGTTCATGGAGTGGAACCCCTTTCAGTTAATATAGGGCACCCCAGATGGCCCGATGAGCGAAGAGCAACATATGTGGCATCTATTACCCTCTGGACCTGGGGCATCCCGGCGATGGCAGAGAAACCTGCTGCTCGGAATGGCCTATGCCGTTTTCTGCCTGGGCATACAGGGCAACTGTGACCAGTGGCCTGCCCGATGCCTCACAAGTCCCCACTCAAGCCCTGGAATGATGCCGAGGTGTAAAACCTCAGAGCTGTGGTGACCTGGATGACCACCGGGAGTGGGTGTCCTCCTCCTCCACGTGGAATCAAGTTTGTGAGGACAAAACATAGGTGCCGCACTATCGCCTTGTTGAGACGGAGCATCCTGCGGCACACGCTGTCTGTCAGCTGTTCAAATAACCAGTGACACCTGTTCACCCTGGGCCATCGCGGGACACACCCTCTGGGTCCCTCCCTGGCCTGATGGGCGACCGGATCCTCAGGCTGTGGGGTGGGGTCCAGCACATGGTCTGCCGCCTCGAGCTGCTGCTGCCGACATCTCTGGTATCCGACAGCCCGGGCTATCAGCAGCACCAATAGGACAACTTCTGGGTCCAAAATCCATGCCATAGCATTCAATATATGTAAGGCATTGGGAGAGGGTGTAAAGCTGACAAACAGCGGTGGCTCCCACCACAGGACCCTCCAATTTCCCCCCCCCCCTCCCGGAATGCCGCACCCAGGCACACCCAGCCAGAGCGGGACCCCTCACAGTACCCCAGACCCTATACCCCGGACACCCGCTCATAGTGTCATCTGGACAGGGCGCTGATCCTCTCCCCATGGCACTCACCCACCCTTCGGCCGTGGACATGTTCCCGGATATGTGTCCCATCCCCTGGGTGTTCGGATCTCCACGTGTGTGGTGTTGCCTCCGGCAGTGTTCAGGCACAGTGTCCAGGCACCATGGTGTTATTGGGATTCTAGGCATGGCCCGCCCACCCATAGGAATCCACTTGGGTGGTTGTGTGAAGTGCTCACTTAACAATGATTGCCAATTCCATATTAGCAATAGCCTCAGTCGCATGGCCAGAGGCCTCGGCAGTCGCTGGGGGCTATGGGTAGTTGGTGGGGCAGACGGGCAGGAACACAGGTTGCCCCAGAATGGCAACACACGATCCAGGGGTTGGCATGGTGCTGCCACCAATGATTGCCCCCGCTTGCCCCATCCAGTGCCTCCACCTCACCCCCCCCATAGCGGCCCACATCTGCGGAGGTTCCCCCAACCCCAGCCCAGGTCATCCCCCCCCCCCCCCCCCAGCCGAGGGTCCCCCCCCCACCGAGCACAGGGGAAGCAAGCTCAGTGCCCCAGGGCTCTTTGCCTGTGAGCAAAGGTGGCTACTCACTTCCTTGGCTCCCCACAGAAGCCCTTCTGCCAGGTTCACGTTTTTAAATCGATGACAGGAGGCCATTGAATATGAAGCTCCCATTAATTGTATGGAAATAGGGTTTATCTGGCGATAATTGGTTTTCTGCCACGCTACGACGAGATCCTGAGTTTGCCTAAGGGAGTGGGCCGGTTGCATCGCAAACTGACGCCTGGCGCGGTTCTCGTTTTCAGCCTCTCCCACTATTCACCGGCCTCGTTTCGCTCAAGTGAGAGCGTAACGAGGCCAGAGAATCGCGCCCAAACTGTTCATAGTAATCTTGAGATTGAGCTGAGATGATAATGGTAAAACTAACTAACAAAGCTGAATTGTATTTTCTATACAAGCTGAGATTGGATTAACATGTGCTATTGTTTCATGCTTAATAGGCATTATGGCAACACAGTTACTTAGCAGCTTGTCAATTTGCATGTGACTTGGAATGATCAAACAGAACTTCCTCATAGCTTTCTCCATTGCTACAAGTATCTTTAAAAATAACAGTTGTACATGTGTTTGGCAAATCAAATGCAGAAGATTTTTACTTAAATAAATAATCTTTATTGTCACAAGTAGGCTTACATTACCACATTTCATTGACAATTTAATAGCTTGTTCAGCAATTTTTAAAAACATTTTATCATGAGAAACACATCTGTTAGTGATCAGTTTCAATAACATGCAAAAAACTTAAAAGTATTAGATATCAAACATGTTTGTGAAATGCAATTTACCCAGGGGAAGGGAAAGTCAGCGTATAACTTCCCTCACATAAAAGCCAATGTTTCAAACTGTTCTTCAATAAAACAAGTTCAGGAACGCAAGGTTATGAATAGTTATCACAAATATTCAACAAAGCACTTGTACATTGTCTAAATGGAATGAATAAAAACCACTACAAAAGTCCACTGATCAGTAACACAGAAGGTTGTATTTTGACCAAAAATCTGGTTTATGGTTTTAATTTGCAACTCAAGCAAAGCTTTAGTATGCATTTCTGTGAACGGCATGATAGTTTGTTCAAGGAGGGTGCCACACACCTTAGGCCAAGCATTTCAGGGACAGGAGGGTATGAGTATGAGTGAAGCAGGAATGGAGATCCAGAATGTGGCATTGGAGCAGCCTCAGCCCTTGAAGTATGAGATTCTTGTAGTAGATATGGACAAGAGCAGGAACTGCAGGGCGAATGAGCAAACTGGCAACAGAACCAGAATACAGACAACCACTCAGGTTAGGGAGTTACAAGGAATATATCAGTAGTAAGGGACAGTATAGTTATGGGGATAAATGCTGTTACCTGCAACCAAGAGCATGAGTCCCAGACCCGTTGCTATCTGTCTGGTGCCAGGGTTAAAGACATCTCCAGGCTGGAGAGGAACTTGGAGTGGGAGGGGAAGGATTAAGTTGGCATGATCCACATCAATACCAATAGCATAGGTTAGGTAAAGAAAGAGATTCTGCGAAGGGAGTATGAGTAGCAAGGGTATAAATAAAATGTAGAACCACAAAGGTAATAATCTCTGGATTACTACCCGAACCATGAACAAATTTGCATAGCGTATATAAAATGAGAGTTGAATGCATGGCTCAAAGATTCGTGTGGGAGAAATAGGTTTCAATTCATGAGGCACTGGAATCAGTACTGGGGAAAGAGGGAGCTGTTCCATTGGGATGTGTTCACTTGAACTGTGCTTGCACCAGTGTCCTGGCAAATAATTAGGGCTGTACAACAGGCTTTAAACTGAACACTGGAGAGAGTGGGTTCAAGTGAGGAGAAATTGAGAAAGTTAAAATGACGGGACAAGGCAATATTCCAAGGCAGCAATGATGTTAACCAGAGTCCTGAGGTCAACAGTGCTATCAGACGGCATTTCCTCAGCAATAGCTTGCTCACTGGGTTCTGCCAGAGCCACTCAGCCTTGGGCTAAGAAGGGACAAGTAACATTTGTATTACACAAGTGCCAAACAATGAGGACCTCTAACAAGGGACATTCTAACCATCTCCCCTTGCCATTCAATGGCAATACCATCACTGAATCCCCCACTATCAACACCCTGAGGGTGACTAGAAACTAACCTAGATTAGCCATATAAATAATGTAGCTACAAGAGCAGGTCAGAGGCCGGGAATTCTACAGATAGTAAAACTCACTTCCTGACTCCTCAAAGCCTGACCATTATCTACAAGATACAAATCAGGAGTGTGATGGAATACTCTCCATTTACCTGGATGAGTGCAACTCCAACAGCACTCAAGAAGCTTGTCACCATTCTGCATAAAGCAGGCCACTTGATTGGATGGCATGGTAGCAAAAGTGGTTAGCACTGTTGTTTCACAGCGCCAGGGACCCAGGCTCGATTCCCGGCTTTGGTCATTGTCTGTGCGGAGTCTGCTCGTTCTCCTTGTTTCTGCGTGGGTTTCCTCCGGGTTCTCCAGTTTCCTCCCACAAGTTCTGAAAGAAGTGCTTGTTAGATGAATTGGACATTCTGAATTTTCCCTCAGTGTACCCGAACAGGCACCATAGTGTGTTGACTAGGAGATTTTTACAGTAACTTCATTGCAGTGTTAATGTAAGCCTACTTGTAACTCTAATAAAGATTATTATTATTGGGACACAATCAACCATCTTCAACGTCCATTCCCTGCACCACCGTCGCACAGTGGCAGCAATGTGAATAAGATGCACTGCAGTAACTTGCCAATGCTCCTTTGACAACACCTTCCAATTCATCTTTCCACCAAGAAGGACAAAGGTAGCAGATGTATGGGAACACCATTACTTGCAATTTCAAGCCACTCACCATCCTGTTTGGGAATATATCGCCGTGCCTTCCCTGTCGCTGGATGAAAATTCTGGAACTCCCTCCCTAACAGCACTGTGGGTGTACTTACAGCACATAGACTGATGTTCAAGAAGTCCTCAGCACCACCTTCACAACGGCAATTAGGGCTGGACAATAAGAATGCTGGCCCACATCATAACAAGGATGGGGGATTTATTCATAGATGGGAGCTTCCCCTGTTTGAAGGATTTAGAGGAGAAATTTGAATTGCCAGCAGGAAACGGATTCAGGAATCTGCAGGCACGGGATTCTTTGCGAAGGCAGGTTTTGACCTTTCCGCTTCTACCACCATGGGGGATAAAGGACAGGGTAGTTTCTAATTTGGGGGTGGGAGAGGGGAAGGTATTGGATATCTACAAAGAACCCATGGAGTCGGAAGTAACCCAGATAGAGGAGCTAAAGGGCAAATGGGAAGATGAGCTAGGGGGAGAGATAGAGGCAGGTCTGTGGGCGGATGCCTTGAGAAGAGTCAATACATCCTCATCATGTGCCAGGCTCAGCCTGATACAAATTAAGGTAGTTCACCGGGCACACATGACAGTGGCCGGATGAGCAAGTTTTTTGGGGTAGAGAACAGGTGTGTGTGTGTGTGGGGGGGGGGGGTTTGGCGGTGCGGGGGCAGCAAATTATGTCCATATGTTTTGGGCATGCCCGATGCTTAGGAGATTCTGGCAGGGTTTTGCAGATGTCATGTCCACGGTATTAAAAACACAGGTGGTGCCAAGTGCAGAGGTGGAGATTTTTGGAATGTCGGAAGGTCCGGGTCCAGTGGGCGAGAGAGGCTGATGTCTTGGCCTTTGCCTCCCTGGTAGCCCGGAGACGGATATTGCTCGTGTGGAGGGACTTGAAGCCCCCAAAATCGGAGACCTGGGTTAGCGACATGGCTGGGTTTCTCAGTCTTGAGAAAATCAAGTTCGCCCTAAGAGGGTCAATGCTAGGGTTCGTCCGGAGGT
Source organism: Scyliorhinus torazame (assembly GCF_047496885.1). NCBI lineage: Eukaryota > Metazoa > Chordata > Chondrichthyes > Carcharhiniformes > Scyliorhinidae > Scyliorhinus > Scyliorhinus torazame. The sequence continues at coordinate 151,270,010 of NC_092717.1, read as the reverse complement.
GGCAGCCGTTTGTCGTCTTCTTTGGAGAAAATTAACTGTCAGCAGAGGCAAAAAATTTAAAGGTGGGGGGGGGAAGTTATGCTATTTTCTGTTTAGGGTAGGAGAGACTTGTTAGGGATGGAGATGATTTATGCAATATGTTTATATTTGGATTTGCATTGTTTACTGTTGTTGTTACTATTATTATCATAAAATTACAAATATCTTGATAAAATGTTTTTTTAGAAAAAGGATGAGTTCAGAACTGAGAAATTATCTTGCCTTGGAAGATTTAAGATGTAGAATCAGTTTGGTTGGAGGGAAGAAATTGAAAGACGTCACTGGTGGGCACAGCCTATTGACTCCCAAAACACAGGACAGAGTTCAAATAATAGGAGCTTGTATGAAATGTATAGCAGTAGTCGAGGGTTCTTTTAATTTTCATATGGATTGGACAAGTCAAATTAGTAAAGGTAGCCTTGAGCAGTTCATAGGGTGTATTTTGAGGAGTTCATTGAGTGTATTTTGGACAGTTTCTTCAAACAATATGTTGTGGAACCAACCAGGGATGAAGTTATTCCAGCCCAATAATGTACAATGAGACAGTATTATAATCTCATAGTAATAATAATAATAGTCATCAAAATAATCGCTTATTGTCACAAGTAGGCTTCAATGAAGTTACTGTGAAAAGCCCCAAGTCGCCACATTCCGACGCCTGTTTGGGGAGTAAAGCATTTTATAGGGAAGAGTGATCGGAACATGATGGAATTTCATGTGTTGCAGAATTTTATGCTTCCAGGGAGCAGGTTTGCAGGCAGGAGATCCATAAAATGTCATGGGTACCTTTCCCTGTGCCTGCCCACCAACCCCTGCACTCACTGCAATGTTATGAATAGTGGGGAGATGTCAGGTTGCCTGCCCGCCCTTATGCCAATTAATGGCCATTTAAGGGCCACTTCCCCCTTCCACCACTATTTTATGGGCAGTGAGCTGAAGCCAGAGATAGGCCAGAAACCCAGCTAGTAATATTGCTCATGGCAACAAAGGGGAGTATCTCTTTTTCGGGCCCCTGTTTCAAATGGAGAGCGCACAACCCCCTCCAAGCTCCGCACAACTCCTGCTCTGAAACTGCTGTCTTAAAATTAAATAAAGGAAATTACAAAGGTATAGAGACAGAGTTGGCTAGATTTGACTTGCAAAAATAGGTTAAAATTTAAAATGGTGGATAAATAACGATAGACATTTAAGAAGGCATTCCATAACTCTTAACAAAGATATATTCCATTGAGAAAGAATGACTATATGGGAAAGCTTGTCATATGAGAAGTGGTTGAGGACTGTGTACACATTGGAGTTTAGAAGGATGAGGGGGGAAACTTATTAAAACTTCCAGGATACCGTGAAGGCTGGATAGTGGACGTGGAGAGGATGTTTCCACTTGTAGGAAAAACTAGAACCAGAGAGAACAGCCTCAGACTGAAGGATCGATCCTTTAAAACAGAGATGAGGTGGAATTTCTTCAGCCAGAGGGTGGTGTATCTGTGGAACTCTTTGCCGCAGAAGGCCAAAGAGGCCAAATCACTGAGTGTCTTTAAGACAGAGATAGATAGGTTCTTGATTAATAAAGGGATCGAGGTTATGGGGAGATGGCAGGAGAATGGGGATGAGAAAAATATCAGCCATGATTGAATGGCGGAGCAGACACGATGGTCCGAGCAGCCTAATTCTGCTCCTATGTTTTATGGTCTTACGGTCTAAGATGAACTTGGACGGTATAAAATTACGAGAAAGGGCATACATTACCGTGAGGATTGGTGGTAGACCAGGGGCTGGATTCTCCGCTGGCGGGATGCTCCGTTTTGCCGGCAGATTGGGGTTTCCCGATGGCGTGGGGCTGTCCCACAATGGGAAACTCCATTGAACAGCCGGCGTAATGGAGAATCCCGCTGGTGGGGTGAAACAGAAATGTGGTGCGGCGGGGCAGAGAATCCAGCCGCTGAAGTTTGAGAAAAATTTAGGAACCTGCAAAGGATGACAACAATAATAAAGAGGGAGAAATTAGAAAATGAGAGTATGCAAACAAGTTATATAAAAACAGACAGTAAGGGATAGAAGTATATAAAAATGAACAGAGTCGCTGAATTAAGCTTTGATCCATTAGAGTGTGAGGCTAGCGTATTAATAATGGGAGACAAGGAAAAGGCAGAGTAGAAGACACAAAAAACATCCCAATAATAGTAAAACATCAGGAGGCAAAAGTGGAGAAGAACTTTAAATAATCATTATCACGAGGGAAAAAGTACTGGGAAACCTAATGTGAGTAAAGGCTGACATGCCCCTGAGTAATGGCCAGCATTGTAGGGTCTTAAAAGAAGACGTTTCAGGGATAGTGGATACAAAGGTTGTGTACTTACAAAATTCCCTAGATCCTGGGAAGATCTCAGTGGATTGGAAAACCACAAATCTGGGGCGAAATTCTGCTACCCGCCCCGCCACATTTCTGCCCCGACCGGCCGGCGGGAGTCTCCGTAACACCGGCCGGTCAATGGGGTTTCCCATTGTGGGGCAGCCCCACGCCGTCGGGAAACCCCCGGGCCCCGGCAAAACGGAGACTCCCGCCGGCGGAGAATGATGCCCATAATGTCACTATTCAGAAAAGGAGGAAGACAGAAGGCAAAATATTATAAGCCAGTTGGCCTAACCTCTGTCATTGGCCAGATGCTGGGATCAATTATTCAGGAAGGAGTAGCAGGACATTTAGGCAATCATAGTATAATCAAGCAAAGTCAACATCGTTCTATGAAAGGGAAATTTAACAAATGTATTAGTGTTCTTTGAAGATAACAAGTAGGGTGGTTAAAAGGGAACTCGTACATATTGTGTATTTGGATTTCCAAAAATAATTTGTCAAAGTGACAGATTACTACACAAAATAAAACTCATGGTGTTGAGGATAATATGAATGGAGGATTGACTGGTTAACGAACAGGAAGCACGTAAATACATTTTTATCTTACATTGTTTTCATAGATATACAAGTTTAGATTGCATTTACATTGCTGAAAATGAATCTTACTATGATTGTCCAGGGGGAGAATGTAGGCACATCCTTGCTTTATCTTCAGCTGGGGCTGAGTTTGTTAAGGGAAATATTTTTAGTTCTTGTAACTTATATATTTTGGACTTACGGTGGCGGCGATGCAGTGAGCAGTTATAGGCACGACGGCTCCCGTTCAACGACGCGCATTTTGGCCCTTATCACCCAATCTAGCCCTAACTTACCATTCTCTCCATCGGCATGGGATGCCTGCAAGGAGTTAATCCAAGCAGAAGTCAAATAAAAGTGACGAACCAAATAAAAGTACCTCGTGGCATGGAAAAAGATACAAAAGTCTGAGAACATACACGAACAGACTGAAAAACAGCTTCTTTTCCGCTTTTACCACACTCTTGAACGACCCTCTTATGGACTGACCTGATTAACCCTACACCCCTGTATGCTTCACTCGATGCCGGTGTTTATGTAATTACATTGTGTACCTTGTGTTGCCCTATTATGTATTTTCTTTTCTTTTCATGTACTTAATGAACTGTTGAGCTGCTCACAGTAAAATATTTTCACTGTACCTAGGTATACGTGACAATAAACCAAACCAATCCAATCCAACCCCTCTTGGTCGATGACGCTGACACCTTCCCTTGGACCAATGGAGAAATTGATAGAATTCCTTATGGGGAAACTCCAAAAACAAAGGCAGTTGATAGTGGAAGATCTTTCCAGGGCAATTGAGGAAGCAGTGACTCGCCCCCCCTCAAGTAACTTTGGAGAAGGGAGAGCAGCGGATGGAGCTGCAGGGCACGAAGCAGCAGCTGGAGCTGCAGGGCACGATGATGCGGTCTCAGATCATAGTGACCAGATTGCCTCTTTGAGGTTGAGGTAATGTTGATGGTGGAGGTCCAAAAGGTTTTGAGGGCCAAGGTTAAAGAACAAGAGGACAGGTCCAAGGGCCAAAAACTGCGGATGGTCGGGCTACCGGAGAGCATCGAAGGCATGACTGCCACAGAATTTGTGGCAAAGATGTTCGGGAAGTTGGATGAGGAGGGGATCTTTGCGAACCATCCCAAGGTGGACTGTGCCCACTGGTTGCTATGACAGAAGCTGAAATCCAGGTACCCTCTGCGGGCGGTCATAGTCTACCTTCATAGATTTCTTGACAAAGAACGGATCTTAAAATGGGCAAAGGCTGTGCAGGAAAGCTTTTGGGAAGGGCATCATATACGTGTTTATAAGGACACAAAAGGGCAGAACTGGCAAAGTAATAGACTGGGTTCAACAAGGCCAAGGTGGTGCTTTACAAAAAAGAGGTGCGATGCGGAATGGTGTACCCCAGCTCGACTTTGGGTCATGTTTAAAAATAAGGACCATTACGTTAATTCGCCGGAGGAGGCAAATAACTTTGTGAGGAGGAATGGATTAGGAAAGATTTGATTGTGATTATGGGATGTTTCAGAGTTTTTTGAATTTTGTACGTTCAAGTTTATAGTTCCTGTCACTGTTTGTATTTTAGCAATTTGGAGTTCCATATTCTTCTTCCTGCACATGATTGTATGCAGTAGTTTGATTGGTCAGTGAGGGGTGCGGGCTCTTTTTATTCCTAATAGGTATTTTTTGGGTTATTTTTGGATGAGGGACTGGGAGAAGTGGATGTCTGACTCTTTCTGGTTGCGTTTTCCTGTTTCCCCCCTCTGACCTGCTGGATGGGAGTTGCCTGGCTGGTGGTTTTGCTAGTTAATGAATCAAACTGGGGTTGGGGCTGCGGCTGGATGCTTGGGGTGGGAATGGATTCTGTTTTGTTTCCGTGGTAAGGCAATGGGCTTAGTTTGATTGGGCTTTCTGTGTTGAGGGTGGGATAGGGAGAGATTAGGTGCTTATTTGAGCTGGGAGGGAGGATTAGCAGGTGTTGGAATGATGGGGGAGGGGTGTTGGGTTAATAACTGAGGGTGGGGTCAGGGAGGGGGTGGGAGGAGTGTCACGTGGGAGTACCTTTAAGAAATGGGTATTTATAAATGGGTGTGTATATAAGTATCTGTAGTGAGAGTACCTTTAAGAAATGGGTGTTTATTACTGCAGTGATGTCAGAGAGTGGGTGGAGCTGGGCTGTCTGTCAGCCTTTTACTTTCGTTTTGGGCTGTTTGCTGCAGGGTGTATTTTAGTTTCGTTTTCAGAGCTGGATAGCTGCAGTCACAGCCAGAAGGTGTATTAAAGTCTCTCTCTGTAACCTAAAGACTGTAAATCGATCCTGGTGATTTAAAACTAATAACAGTAGTAACATTAACCTGATGTGCTTCTGGTAAAAGGTGTTTTAAGTCTTATGGATGTTAAAAGGAAAGCTTAAAGGATTACTTAGCATTGTATTCTTTGGGGGTTGTATTTGAATTAATGGTTGTTAAGATGTTCACTGTATGTTTTAAAAAGGTTAACTTGAGTTCATAGAATAAACTTTGTTTTCCTTTAAAAAATACTTTTCCATTTCTGCTGTACCACACCTGTCGAGTGGGCCGTGTGCTCCCCATACCACAATCTAGTAAAAGTTGTGGGTCAGGTGAACTTCATGATACACTTTGGGGTTCTCTAAACCCTGGCCCATAACAAATTGGGGGCTCGTCCGGGATAAAAGTCTATCTATTGGATTGGCTTAGTGAACTTAAAGACAGTGAGGGGTGAGCATATTGTGGTTGCTTTACAGGTGTGGTATTTTAGTTCAAGTAGGGAGTGTGTTGTGGACAATGGCTCTTTCAGAGGCTCTGAAGATTTTGGGAGTGGAGATGGTCACACGCAGTACCTTACGGACAGAGACTAAAAGCAGACTGTTAGATTTGGCAAAAATATTGCAGTTAACATTACCTGACAAAATGCAAAAAGATGTGGAAAATTATGGTGGTGGCTAAGCATTTAAAGTTGCCTGAGATACAGTTTGACTCATTAGAAATAGCAAAAATTCAGTTACAAATTAAACAAATGGAACATGGGAAAGAATTAAAGCAGCTTCAATACGAAAGAGAGAGAGAAGAAAAAGAAAGAGAAAGAGAGAGAGGGGAAAAAGAGAGAGAAGAAAGGAAAACAGAAAGACTAGCCCTAGCAGAGCAAAAAGAAAGAGGAAGGGAGATAAAGAGAGAGAGTTTGAACTTCAGGAAATGGCCATGAAACATGACAGTCAGTTAAAATTGGCAGGCGCAAAGGGAAATGTACAGTTGGATGATAGTGATGAGGATAGTGAGAAAGAGCATCAAAATCGAAGGCTTGGTGGGAATCTATTTAAATATGTCCAAACATTGCCAAGGTTTGAGGAGAAGGAGGTAGAAGTCTTTTTCATTTCATTTGAGAAGGTAGCTAAACAAATAAAATGGCCACAGGATATGTGGGTATGACTGATTCAAACAAAGCTAATAGGTAGGACTAGTGAAGTGTTTGCGTCACTACAGGAGGAGGTATCTGAAACGTATGAGGAGGTGAAAAAATCCATCATGAACTAGTGCCTGAAACCTACAGACAAAGGTTTAGAAATTTAAGGAAAGAATTTGGTCAAACATACATGGAGTTTGAAAGGATCAAATAGAGTAATTTTGATAGGTGGATAAGGGCTTTGAAAATAGACCAAACGTATGAAGCTCTCAGAGAAATTATACTTTTGGAGCAGTTTAAAAATTCAATTCCTAATAGAGTGAGAACTCATGTGGAAGAGCAGACGGTTAAAACTGCGAGGTTAGCATCAGAAATGGCAGATGATTATGAATTAGTTCATAAATCAAAGCTTGGTTTCGGACATCAGTTTCAGCCTGTGAGGGATAGAAACTGGGGACATGAGAAATACTCAAGTGGTAAACGTAAAGGTGATCTAATGGGAGATAATAAGGAGAGTGTACCTCAGATTAAAAAAGAAATCCAGGAGGGTGGAAAAGAAATGAAAAGTTTCAAATGTTTTCACTGTAATAAACTCGGCCATGTAAAGTATCAGTGTTGGTGGTTGAAGAAAAGCACTGGGAAGGCTGATGTGGTAAAACAGGATAAGGCAGTAGGGTTTTTGAAAGTGGTAAAGGAACGCCCAAGTGAAGCGAAGGAGGTGCAAAAGATTGTACAGCCTGATCAAGAGGTGATTGATAAGAAGGTGCCAGATCTCTTTAAAGAATTTATTTGTGTGGGTAAAGTTTACTCATGTGTACCAGAAGGAGCAGGTAAAGAAGTCACAATTTTAAGAGATACGGGAGCTAGTCAATCTTTAATGGTAAGAGATGAGGAGTTATGTAGTCTGGGAAGAATATTGCCAGAAAAGGTGGTAATATGTGGAATTCAGGGTCAGAGGAGTAGTGTTCCATTATATAAGGTAAGGTTGGAAAGTCCAGTGAAGAGTGGTGAAGTGGTTGCAGGAGTAATAGAGAAACTATCTTGTCCAGGAATACAGTTTATCTTGGGTAATGATATAGCTGGATCGCAGGTTGGAGTGCTGCCTACTGTGGTTGATAAGCCAGTGGAAAATCAGACAACTGAAGTGTTGATGAATGAATATCCTGGGATTTTTCCGGATTGTGTCGTGACAAGGTCGCAAAGTCACAGGTTAAGACAAGAGAAGAAATCAAAGAGTGAAGATGAAGTTGAAGTGCAATTATCAGAAACGATTTTTGATCAGATGGCTGAAAAAGAACAAGAACAGGTGGAGGATGAGGCGGATATTTTTAGTTCAGGAAAATTGGCGGAGTTACAACAGAAAGATATTGAAATAAAACGGATGTATCAGAAAGCATATATGGAAGAGGAATCTGAATGTATACCAGAGTGTTATTACCGTAAAAGTAATGTCTTGATGAGAAAATGGAGACCTTTACATATGCAGGCAGATGAAAAGTGGGTAAAAGTTCATCAAGTAGTATTGCCGGTAGGGTATAGAAAGGAGGTGTTGCGAGTTGCACATGAGGTACCATTTGGGAATAAGGAAAACTCAAGCTAAAATCCAAAAACATTTTTATTGGCCTGGACTACAAAAAGATGTAGTTAAATTTTGTCAATCATGTCACAAATGTCAAATGATAGGGAAACCTCAAGCAGTGATAAAACCAGCACTCTTAATACCCATTCCAGCATTGATACCACGTGGGCAAGTTTGTGGAGATAAATTGGGAAGTACTAAAATGGCTATACATGATGTAGATGTGGGAAATGCTGTTCCAATCAAACAACATCCATACAGACTTAACCCTTTAAAATTGGCACAGGTTAACAAAGAGATTGAGAGTATGCTTAAAAATGGCATAATTGAAGTGGGTTGCAGCCAATGGAGCTCACCCATAGTGATGGTACTAAAGCCAGACTGTACCCAACGGATGTGTGTGGGCTATAGAACGGTTAATGCAGTTACAAGAACGGACTCTTATCCTATCCCACGTTTGCAGGATTGCACTGAGAAAGTGGGACAATCAGCTTTAATTTCCAAATTGGATTTACTTAAAGAGTACTGGCAGGTACCTTTATCCGAAAGGGCGAAGGAGATTTCAGCTTTTGTGACTCCAGATGGTATATACCAATTCAAAGTTATGCCATTTGGCATGAAAAACGCCCCAGCCACATTTCAACGGTTAACTAACAAAGTTGTTTCAGGATTACCCAATTGTGCGGTATACATCGACGATCTGGTAATTTTCAGCCAGACATGGAAAGAACATTTAAAACATCTGATGAAGTTATTCAATCGACTTCAGGAGGCGTGTTTGGTGATAAACCTAACCAAAAGTGAATTTGGAAAAGCCCAAGTCACTTTCCTTGGCCATACAATTGGACAGGGTCGAATGGTCACATGGGATATGGAACCAACAGTTATTGAGGAGTTTTCTATACCCTCGAGACAAAGGGAAGTAATGCGATTTCTTGGCATGAGTGGATTTGATCGAACGGTTATGCAAAGATTTTGTAGCGTGATTGCTCCACTGATGGACTTGCTGAAGAAGCGTAAAAAATTCCGGTGGACAGCGGAGTTTCAACAGGCATTTAACTGCCTGAAAGCTGAGGTCCTGTGTTGGGTTATAACACTCACATTCAATCTGTACCCGAGAAGGATCCAAATGTTTTCAACAGTTCCATAATTTCTCCCATACCTGCGAGAGGTTCATAACATAAGAACATATGAACTAAGAGCAGGAGTATGCCATCTGGCCCCTCGAGCCTGCTCCACCATTCAATAAGATCATGGCTGATCTTTTGTGGACTCAGCTCCACTTTCCGGCCCGAACACCATAACCCTTAATCCCTTTATTCTTCAAAAAACTATCTATCTTTATCTTAAAAACATTTAATGAAGGAGCCTCTACTGCTTCACTGGGCAAGGAATTCCATAGATCATAACCCTTTGGGTGAAGAAGTTCCTCCTAAACTCAGTCCTAAATCTACTTCCCCTTATTTTGAGGCTATGCCGCCTAGTTCTGCTTTCACCCACCAGTGGAAACAACCTGCCCGCATCTATCCTATCTATTCCCTTCATAATTTTATATGTTTCTATAAGATCCCCTCTCATCCTTCTAAATTCCAACGAGTAAAGTCCCAGTCTACTCAACCTCTCCTCGTAATCCACCCCCTTCAGCTCTGGGATTAACCTAGTGAATCTCCTCTGCACACCCTCCAGTGCCAGTACGTCCTTTCTCAAGTAAGGAGACCAAAACTGAACACAATATTCCAGGTGTGGACTTACTAACACCTTATACAATTGCAGCATAACCTCCCTAGTCTTAAACTCCACCCCTCTAGCAATGAAGGACAAAATGCCATTAGCCTTCTTAATCACCTGTTGCACCTGTAAACCAACTTTTTGCGACTCATGCACTAGCACACCCAGGTCTCTCTGCACAGCAGCATGTTTTAATATTTTATCATTTAAATAATAATCCCTTTTGCTGTTATTCCTACCAAAATGGATAACCTCACATTTGTCAACATTGTATTCCATCAGCCAGACCCTAGCGCATTCACTTAACCTATCCAAATTCCTCTGCAGACTTCCAGTATCCTCTGCACTTTTTGCTTTACCACTCATCTTAGTGTCGTCTGCAAACTTGGACACAATCCCCTTGGTCCCCAGCTCTATGTAAATTGTGAATAATTGTGGTCCCAACACTGATCCCTGAGGGACACCACTAGCTACTGATTGCCAACCAGAGAAACACCCATTAATCCCCACTCTTTGCTTTCTATTAATTAACCACTCTTCTATCCATGCTACTACTTTCCCCTTAATGCCATGCATCTTTATCTTATGCAGCAACCTTTGTGTGGCACCTTGTCAAAGCTTTCTGGAAATCCAGATATACCACATCAATTGGCTCCCGTTATCTACCGCACTGGTAGTGTCCTCAAAAAAGTCCACTAAATTAGTTAGGTACGACCTGCCCTTTATGAACCCATGCTGCGTCTGTCCAATGGGACAATTTCCATCCAGATGCCTCGCTATTTCTTCCTTGATGATAGATTCCAGCATCTTCCCTACTACCGAAGTTAAGCTCACTGGCCTATAATTACCCACTTTCTGCCTACCTCCTTTTTTAAACAGTGGTGTCACGTTTGCTAATTTCCAATCCGCCAGGACCACCCCAGAGTCTAGTGAATTTTGGTAAATTATCACTAGTGCATTTGCAATTTCCTTAGCCATCTCTTTTAGCACTCTGGGATGCATTCCATCAGGGCCAGGAGACTTGTCTACCTTTAGCCCCATTAGCTTGCCCATCACTACCTCCTTAGTGATAACAATCCTCTCAAGGTCCTCACCTGTCATAGCCTCATTTCCATCAGTCACTGGTATGTTATTTGTGTCTTCCACTGTGAAGACCGCCCCAAAATACCTGTTCAGTTCCTCAGCCATTTCCTCATCTCCCATTATTAAATCTCCTTTCTCATCCTCTAAAGGACCAATATTTACCTTAGCCACTCTTTTTTGTTTTATATATTTGTAGAAACTTTTACTATCTGTTTTTATATTCTGAGCAAGTTTGCTCTCATAATCTATCTTACTCTTCTTTATCGCTTTTTTAGTAGCTTTCTGTTGCCCCCTAAAGATTTCCCAGTCCTCTAGTCTCCCACTAATCTTTGCTACTTTGTATGCTTTTTCCTTCAATTTGATACTCTCCCTTATTTCCTTAGATATCCACAGTCGATTTTCCCTCTTTCTACCGTCCTTCCTTTTTGTTGATATAAACCTTTGCTGAGCACTGTGAAAAATTGCTTGGAAGGTTCTCCACTGTTCCTCAACTGTTTCACCATAAAGTCTTTGCTTCCAGTCTACCTTAGCTAGTTCTTCTCTCATCCCATTGTAATCTGTTTTGTTTAAGCACAAAACACTAGTGTTTGATTTTACCTTCTCACCCTCCATCTATATTTTAATTTCCACCGTATTGTGATCACTCCTTCTGAGAGGATCCTTGACTATGAGATCCTGAATCAATCCTGTCTCATTACACAGGACCAGATCTAGGACTGCTTGTTCTCTCGTAGGTTCCATTACATACTGTTCTAGGAAACTATCGCGGATACATTCCATAAACTCCTCCTCAAGGCTGCCTTGACCGACCTGGTTAAACCAATCGACATGTAGATTAAAATCCCCCATGATAACTGCTGTACCATTTCTACATGCATCAGTTATTTCTTTGTTTTTTGCCTGCCCCACCATAATGTTACTATTTGGTGGCCTATAGACTACTCCTATCAGTGACTTTTTTGCCTTACTATTCCTGATTTCCACCCAAATGGATTCAACCTTATCCTCCATAGCACCGATGTCATCCCTTACTATTGCCCGGATGTCAGCCTTAAATAACAGAGCTACACCACCTCCCTTACCATCCACTCTGTCCTTCCGAATAGTTTGATACCCTCAGATATTTAACTCCCAGTCGTGACCATCCTTTAACCATGTTTCAGTAATGGCCACTAAATCATAGTTATTCACGATGATTTGTGCCATCAACTCATTTACCTTATTCCGAATACTACGAGCATTCAGGTAAAGTACACTTATGTTGGCTTTTTTACCTCTGTTCTGAATCTTAACACCTCGATCAGTAACCTCTCCTAAGTTATATTACCGTTTAACTTTTCTCCTAATTTTCCTTGTCGTTGAACCCATATCTTTATGTAACAACCTGCCGCGTCGCTTACCATCAATGTTTTCACTTCCCGTTTTATTCCTTTTAGTATTCCTGGTCCTATTCACTGAGCTCCCCTCAGTCACTGTACCTTGTACTGTCACCCTTTTTGATTTTTGACTATGGCTTCTCTGCCTTACACGTTCCCCCTTACTGCCTTTTGTTTCTGTCCCTGTTTTGCTCCCTTCCAACTTCCTGCATCGGTTCCCATCCCCCTGCCACATTAGTTTAAACGCTCCCCAACAGCTCTAGCAAACACCCCCTCTAGGACATCGGTTCCAGTCCTGCCCAGGTGCAGACCGTCCGGTTTGTACTGGTCCCACCTCCCCAGAACCGGTTCCAATGCCCCAGGAATTTGAATCCCTCCCTCTTGCACCATCTCTCGAGCCACGCATTCATCCTATCTATCCTGACATTCCTACTCTGACTAGCTTGTGGCACTGCTAGCAATCCTGAGATTACTAACTTTGAGGTCCCACTTTTTAGTTTAACTCCTAACTCCCTGAATTCAGCTTGTAGGACCTCGTCCCGTTTTTTTACCTATTTCGTTGGTGCCTATGTGCACCACAACAGCTGGCTGTTCATCCTCCCCCTGCAGAATGTCCTGCAGCCGCTCCGAGACATCCTTGACCCTTGCACCAGGGAGGCAACATACCATCCTGGAGTCTCGATTGCGTCCGCAGACCCGCCTGTCTATTCCCCTTACGATTGAGTCCCCTATCACTATAGCCCTGCCATTCTTCTTCCTGCCCAGCTGCGCAGCAGAGCCAGCCACGGTACCATGAATCTGGCTGCTGCTGCCTTCCCCTGGTGAGCCATCTCCCTCAACAGTATCCAAAGCGGTATATCTGTTTTGCAGGGAGATGGCCGCAGGGGACACCTGCACTGCCTTCCTACTCTTGCTCTGTCTTTTGGTCACCCATTTTCTATCTCCCTCTGTACCTTTCACCTGCGGTGTGACCAACTCGCTAAACGTGCTATCCACGTTGTCCTCAGCATCGCGGATGCTCCAAAGTGAGTCCACCCGCAGCTCCAGAGCCGTCAAGCGGTCTAACAGGAGCTGCAACTGGACACACTTCTTGCACGTGAAGGAGCCAGGGACAGTGGACGTGTCCCTGAGCTCCCACATTGCACACGAGGAGAATGACATGGGCCTGAGATCTCCTGCCATGTCTTAAACCTTTAGTTAACTTCAACAATTACAATTTCAATAAAAATAAATAAATAAATAAACAAACGAATAAACAACGAAGAAAAAATAAATAAATATACCAATGAAAAGAAAAAGAAAACAGAAAAACTACTTACCAGTCACTTACCAGGGATACAAAGCACTTCCTCCCCACCCAGCTTCGAATTCCCACCTCGATTCAAATTCCCAAACTCACTCTTGGTTCTGTCTCACTCTGGCTGTGTCTTCTCTGGCTCACTGGGAGAACTCACAGAGATATACAACAACAACTCATGCCAAGAAATGGCATTATTTCCCTTTGTCTCGAGGGTATTGAAAACTCTGTATAAAGGGACACTCTATGTTCCTTCCCCCCCACACCCCGCAATATCTTTCCATTCCCCTTACGGTCTAAGCGCAATGACCAATGGTTCAATCGCAAACACAAACAATAGTGGAGACAATGGGCATCCCTACCTCGTGCCCCTCTGTGGTCAGAAATATCCTGAGCTCACTCCATTGGTCTGGACTCTAGCCATGGAGACATTATACAGCAGTTGCACTCAGGAAATAAGTGTTGGACGAAACCCAAATCATTCCAAGCCTCAAAGAGGTAACTCCACTCCATCCGGTTGAAGGCCTTCTCCGGATCCATGGAGCTGGTTACCTCTGGCACCTGCTCCACAGAGTGCGACATGACCACACTCAAAAGCCTCCTGATGTGGACGACAACTGCCGGCCCTTGACCAACCCTGTCTGGTCCTCAGAGATCACTTCTGGCAAGTACCCCTCCAGACGTTTCGCCTGAACCTTAGCTAGTACTTTTGCATCAGTTATTAATAATGAAATAGGCCTATAAGACTCACACTGTAGGGAATCTTTGTCCATTTTCGGGATTAGAGAAATTGAGGCATGTGTCAGCGTGGCCAGCAGCACCCACCTTCGCAGAGAGTCATTGGACATTCCCAATAACTGCGGTGCCAATAAGGCTGGGAACGGTTTGTAAATTCTGCTGGAACACCATCCAGCACGATGCTTTCCCAGATTGCATGGAACCAATACAAATCCATAACTATCTCCAACCCCAACATGCTTCCAGCCCCTCCCTCTTCACCCTTTCCACCACCACAAATTCCAATCCATCCAAAAATTGCTCCATCTCCAAGCTATCCTCCAGTGGTTCAGACCTGTACAGTCCTCGATAAAAAACCCTCAAAAACTCCATTAATATTGTCTGGAGTAGTAACCCGCTTTCTCCATTGGTGAGTCAATAAGCGACTGGTGAGTGGCTTTATCCACATGCTCATAAAATGTCCCTCGTAAACGGCGAAGCTGGCTTACTGCGTTCCCAGTCAATTCAAGTTCAAAAATCATTTGTAGCCTCTTTCTCTCTGCTGTATGGGCCATGGAGTAATGCCGATCCACCTCCAAGATTAAGTCCACCAACCTCTGTCTTTTAGCCTTGCCAACCATATCCTTGTGGGCCTTGTACGATATTATTTCCACTCTGACCACTGCATTCAACATTTTCCAGAACGTGAAGGCGAGGCTTTCCCATTTTGGTTGGAATCTGCGCAATTCCCAATGTTTGAAGTCACTGAAAACCTCTTACCTGCCAGGAGTGATGTGGCCAACCTCCATGGTGAGCGCTGGGCTCGGCCTGATTCTCATTGCATATCAACATAGTGTGGGGCATGATCCAATATCGCCGAATACCTAGCTCCCACCATCACCTGGATTCATGCCTTCCTCACTATAAATAAATCTATTCTGGAGTAGACCCAGTGAGTGTGAGAGAGGAAGGTACACTCCCTCTCCCTTGGGTGACTAAATCTGCATGGACCCCCCCCCCCCCCATTTGTTCCATGAACACAGCCAACTCCCTTGCCATCCCAGAAGTGACCAGAGACCTGGGACTTGACGTGTCCATCTTCGGGTCTAATACGCAATTGAAATCTCCCCCCATAACCACCTAGTGTGAGTCCAGATCAGGGATGGCTGCCAACACCCTTTTGATAAAATCATCCCAATTTGGTGCATAAATACCACTGGCATACCCACCAGCACCCCACTCACTACAACATAAAGTCCCCAAGGTCTGTAGAAATACCAGTCGCCGCAAAAGCCATCCTCTGGTTGATCAAGATTGCCATTCCTCTTAACCTTGAATCAAAATTTGAATGGAACACCTGCCCAACCAACCCATTCCTCAGTCTTGTATGATCCCTAATCCGCAAATGTGTCTCCTGTAAGAAGACTACCTCTGTATTCAAAGTCCTCAAATGAGTAAACACCTGGGACCTTTAAACTGGACCATTTAGTCCCCTCAAGTTCAACGTAACCAACCTAATGGGAGGCCTCTTCACCCATCCTCTAGTAGAGTCAACCATATCCCATCTGTCAGGACCTCCAACTGGGCCCCAATCTACCTCGAATCCAGGCCCACCCAAGCTGTACGCCAACCCCAGCCTCACACAGGCCCACATGTAAAGAGACCCACGTCACCAGTATTTTATCTCCTGTTATGGGCGAGGGTTTAGAGAACCCCAAAGTGGATCATGGAGTTCACCTGACCCACAACTTTTACTAGATTGTGGTATGGGGAGCACACGGCCCACTCTACAGGTGTGGTACAGCAGAGATGGAAAAGTACTTTTTAAAGCAAAACAATTTTTATTCTATGAACTCAAGTTAACCTTTTTAAAACATACAGTAAACATCTTAGCAACCATTAATTCAAATACAACCCCCAAAGACTACAACACTAAGTAATCCTTTAAACTTTCCTTTTAACATCCATAAGACTTAAAAACAAAATCTTTAACAGAAGCACATCAGGGTAAAGTCATTACTGAGAGCAGTTATTAGTTTTAAATCACCAAAGGATCGATTTACAGTTTTTAGATCACAGAGAGAAAGACTAATACCCCTTCTGGCTGTGACTGCAGCTGTCCAGCTCTGAAACCGAAACTAAAACATACCCTGCCACAAACAGCCTAAAAAGAAAGTAAAAAGCTGACAGACAGCCCAGCTCCACCCACTCTCTGATATCCCTGCAGTAATAAACACCCATCTCTTAAAGGTACTCTCACAACAGATATTTACATACACACCCATTTATAAACACCCATTTCTTAAAGGTACTCTCACATGACATGAGCAAGAACAAAATCTTCCCGGTGAATTCCCTGAGGAAGAGGACAGATCTGGGGAGGCTGCCGTTTAAACTGGCCAAGACGAAGCTTAGGTATTTAGCTTTTGCATGATTGGGCACTGTTACATAAGCTGAACTTGGCCAGTCTGGTAGAGGAGGTGAAGGCAGGCCTGAAGAGATGGAATGCCCTCCTGCTATCCTTGGTAGGTAGCGTACATACGGTCAACGTGAATGCCTTGCCGAGGTTTTTATTTGTGTTCAAGTGTCTTCCTCCTTTGTCTGGGCAGTAAAGATTCCCAGGATTAGAAGAGCCTTCCCGCAGAGAGGGCGACACTGGGTGGGTTGTCGCTACCAAACCGGATGCTCTATTACTGGGCGGCAAACTTTGGGAAAGTGCAAAGATAGTTTGAGGGGCCAGGCCTGGGGTGGGGTCAAATGGAGGAGGCATCGTGTATAGGGTCATGTCTAAGGGCATTTGTTATGTCCCCTCTTCCGTTCTCCCTGCCAGGCTCTCGACAAACCCGGTGGTAGTGGCATCTTTAAGAGTTTGCAACCAGTTTAGGCAACATTTGGACTGAGGTCATGTCTTTACTGTTGCCAATTTGTGCTAATCATAGGTTTGCACCATCAGGGATCGATGTAATGTACAAGTTCTGGAGGAGAGGTATAGGGATTTGTTTCGGAAAGGCAGGTCTGGAGGAGATGGAGGAGAAATGTTACCTCTTGAGGGCGAGTGCATTTACGTATTTGCAGAAGAGGAACTTTATTCGTAAAGAGCTGTCTTTGTTCCCTCAGTTGATAGAAAGGATGTTATCATGGGATGAGATAGGGCAAGGAAAAATCTCCGATATATATGGGTGTTTGCTGGAGATGGGGCTAGACGGAGGGGTGTGGAGTGAGGTAGGGTGAACTTTACCTCCTCCTGCGCTAGGCTGAGTCTGATACAATTTAAAGTAGTACATAGACTCGCATGAGTGGGTTCTTCCCTGGGGTGGAGGACAGGTGTAAGCATTGTTCAAGAGGGCCAGTAAATTGGTCCTGCCCAAACTAGTTGGGTTCTAGGTCTCATTTTTTGAGACCATGTTGGAGATCGTTGGGGTCAAGCTGGAAGTCAGACTCCTTCGAGTTTATTGATGGGAGGGAGCTGACATCTTGGCCTTAGCCTCCTTGGTGGCCCAGAGGCGAGTCCTGCTTGGATGAAAGTCTGCGGTACCGCCCACTGCCTTGACATGGTTGGGAGACCTGCAGAATTCCTGAGATTAGAAAGGATTAAATATATCTTGAGAGGATCGGAAGAAACGTTCTATGCCAGGTGGATGCCATTCAACGCTTTTTTTTTAAGACCTGTTCGCGGCCAGCAGTTGGAGGTGTGGGGGGGGGCTTAGGAGAGGAGGGGTGAGGGAGGGCGTGCAGTTGGGCTGAGGGGAGATAGGGATTTAGTATCATTTCTGTTACTTCGTTAAAATAAAAATTACAAACTGCTATGTATTATGTAATTATACCTTTGTATGTGAGAATTTGATAATGTTTGGAATAAAATATATATTTTAAAAAAATATATATAATTTTGGGCTAAAAATTCCAAATTTGGAAAGTGACACTTCTCCTGTGACTGCAAGCAACACCCCTTAGTGTCTACACTTTTCATATTCATCTGACTAGAGGACAAGAACACTATTTTTTGAAAGCACAACATGTCAGAGGGTTAAATCAACATCAGTGATCACTAGCATTTTTGCCCAACTGCTGTGCGCAACTCTTCAAAGAGATTATATGACTCATCCATTGTTTATTTTGGTTTAAGATTCTTCAGTCTTTAAAGCAAAATGTACAACATCAGTATATGTTATAAATACATTTTACAAATGTGTACTGAGCATAGACCATCTCACAATATCTTGCAAGCCACATCAGCAGTTCGATTTTAGAGATCAGTGAGGTTCACAGCATTTTCTATCCAATATACTTCAACTTCGTTCGCAAATTTCCAAAATTCACTCATGTGTTTTGGACAAAATATCCATGTGGAACATAGGGATAAACTGCAAGTGTTTGTGGAGTTCATCCTCCAATGCCTTGAAAGTGTTGGTGTGGATTGTGGTATGTGTAATAGCTGTCTGTCTATTTTATTCCATTCAGTTCTAGTTTGTTTCTAAATTTTGTTTATGACATTCACCAGTCTAGCAACTCCAACATGTGAACAATTGCTTAAGGATCGGAGCGTATTTTCTCCCGTTCCCATATCTTGGAATAGCATCCACTCTGGTGGGTAATGGTTCCACTGGCACCCTCCAGTTCCTTGCACAAGTGGCCATTATTTATATATGAGGCTTCATGCTATATACCGGCATGGTATTCGATCATGAGCACCCTCAGTCAACTACTCACGGATATATGTGCTGAGTAATCCCGGTACTGATGTTCTCACTTCAGTTGAATGCATTCTCAGCCAAATTGTGATGTGGCCACATTGGAGGGAGAAATCTGATGTAATTTAACTTCCCTACCATTAAATCATATCTCTTGTTGGAGCACAATGATTGATTGCAAAGAGGTTCATGGGTTAGATTGCCTCACCCTTCGAGCGTATAAATACAATTATTTACAGCGTTTACCAGAGCCCATCATGACGCAAAGAAAATAAGTGGAAAAAAATGAAAGGAGAAAATCGAGGAAAAAAAAAATAATATAAAAGTTCTTGTCCTGAAATTCTTCAGTGGCATATTCAAGCTGAAGATAAATGTTTTTTATTTGTATGAAAGAAGGCATGCAGACAAACACTCAGCTGGAGAAAGGAAAAATGTCTTGAAGATGTACTGATGAGAAATGGTTCAGATTGTTAGAGGAAAGAAACTGAAAGTAGTGGAAGCAGATGGTACTGGAGAGTGATAGGAGGTGTCTCTGGAGACCTGCAGAATATGTGACCTGGAGGATGCAAACTTATTTTTGCTTCTGCCGGCATTTCCTGTGCTGACCTGATAGTGACCGCCAATACTATCTGGACTTAATTACTGGATGCCATGCCCTGGCATTGTTATTCCACAAGCAAGAAAATCAGCACCAACTGAAATATGTCTCCCTTGGTGACAGTGAAGAAGTTTGCAGCCCAGATCTTTTCCATGTTTTCAGCAAAGAAAAGAATGTGGAGTTGAGTGAACTGCAAGGAAAGAAACATTAGAAGTAAAATGTAATGAAAAAAATGTGAATTAACTGGCGTCCCGGCAGTTAGTTGCTATTTTGTGTAATGGAATTCATGGTGATGTTGTCCATGAGTCTGTATGAAAAATATGTGCTAAAAGGTGATAAAATAAAAGAAGCCTTCAGGATTCATTGACAATCAGAGGCAGGCATGCCAGGGATTTCCAAATTCAAGCCAATACATGGGATCAGAGCCAAAGCTCAAGAGTGTCTTCCTAGAATTGTTGAGATTATATCAGGAGGGAAGGGTATTGTGTAAATTGCTTCCATAATTTAGACAACAGCATTAAATTGGATTTTTTTTTTCAGTACAACCATTAATACATACTTTAAGAAGAAAAAAATATATATTTTATGAGGTCTTTCTTGTGTTAATTGTATTTTAAATGTGTATAACTGTATGTGGGTTGGGTGCATTAATTGAGGTTTTGCTTGCCCACATATAAAGAGACATTTATTGAATCTATGGTGTGATTGAGTTCGGAGGTGTAGACTTGTCATGTACAACTCTGTAACTAAAAGTAAGACTGAGTAAAAATTGGATCCAGTACTCTCCTTGGTTCGACGGTACTTTGTGTACAGCATTTAGTTCTGCTTGCCATATTATAAATAGGATATAAATTTACAAGGACAATACCTGAAATGCATGGGTATACATATCAGGAAAGGATGAACAGGCTTTTCCTTGGAAAAGCTGTGGGGTGTTGTAATGGGCATATTTGAAATTTAGGAAAAGTTTTGATAGAGTGGATACAGAGAGCGTAACTAGAGGCCATCGATATATAGTCACAAAAAATCCAATAGAGAATTCAAAAGAAACTTATTTTCCAAAGAGTGTGGGATTGTTGAATTCACTATCACAGGGAGTGTGGATGTAAGCCTTTTGCATCGACAATGAAACCTAAATATGTGACCTCATCAGCCTCAATGTGCACTTTTCACATTTCAGGCATATATCAGCTTCTTTGAATCTCCTGAAGACTTCTTCCAGATTGGTACTATGTTCTTCGGTGTTGCCTCCATTATGAAGATATCTTCCAGATACATGGCAACTTTTGGGATCCCTTGTAAAAGGCTCTTCATCGTGCGCTGAAATATAGTGCAGGCAGATGAAATACCGAAGGACAACCTCATATATTGGGATAAGCTTTGTTCATGGTGATGAATTTCCTTGGCTCTTCCTTCAACTCAAGCTGCTGAAGACCCCTTTTGTGTACTTGAGGCCTCAAGGGAATTATGCGTAGAGGTCCTTTATCCTGCGAGGGCTGGATAGAGTGGACGTGGAGAGGATGCTTCCACTAGTTGGAAAAACTAGAACCAGAGGGCACAACCTAAGACTGAAGGGATGATCCTTTAAAACAGAGAGGAGGAGGAATTCCTTCAGCCAGAGAGTGGTGAATCTGTGGAACTCTTTGCTGCAGAAGGCTGTGGAGACCAAATCCCTGAGTGTCTTTAAGACAGTGATAGATACGTTCTTGATTAATATGGGGATCAGGGGTTATGGGGAGAAGGCAGGAGAATGGGGATGAGAAAAATATCAGCCATGATTGAATGGCGGAGCAAACTCGATGGGCCGAGTGGCCTAATTCTGCTCCTATGTCTTATGGTCTTATCCGAGGAATAAGTTGTGTATCCACTTTAGCACCCCTGTTCACAGTCATCTTGGAATCGCTGCAAATCCTTACTGTGCAGTCTGTTGCAATTCCAAGACTATTGACGCTGTCTACTCCGAAAACTGTACCGGTGTAATTATCCCCAGGGGTCTTCCAAACGTTTCAGTCCACTTCAATTTTTTGGTGGAAAGCATAGGGCACCGATCGGGCTCTAATAATTTTGTTGCTGAAGCAGGGTCTCTGTAAATTCTGGCCTTCATCCCTTTTATGCACCCCAGCGTCCTCTGAAAAACTTCCTGGTACTTGCACAGAAGTCCCTGGAGAACCCCGTCCATAATGCTGAATATCTCCAGCCAATTTAGTTTGATTTCTTTCAGCCAATCTCACCCATGAGGCTTGGTCTCTCTTTTGCTACAATTAAGGGCAACTGGGCAAACTGGTGCTGGCATGATATGGGTGTTGACGTCCTTAATCCTCAGGGCCTGCCCGGTGTAGGTTGCTAAAATGGCCGTTGTACTGCTGAGTCTCAAGGTTGCAGCCCTCCCTGTAGATATTTATAAGTCTGTTCTCCGACTAGCATGGCAGCAGCACCTGTAACAACCTCCATATTAAAGGGCGGCCATTAACAATAAGGACAATTTTGATGAGGTGTCTTGCTTAACTTCACTAGGCGGAGTCATTTTGGACTTCTCTCCCAGGTCTTCCACAATCTGTATTTGCTGTATGCTGTATTTGTGGAAGCTGTATCCAGCAAAACTCTGGATCACTTTCAAGCAGCATTATTTAAATATGCCGGAGAAGACGAATGACTTTGTGAGAAAGAATCGTTTGGGGGAGAATTGATTGCGATTATGTACAGTTATGATGGTGTTATTGTTATTTGAATGTTGAAAGGTTTACAGGTTCATGTGTTTGTTCTTCACCATTGTTGATGTTACTACTTTTTTATCAATGGGGGTTTGGGTCAATGTGTCCTGTTAAGGAAGGGGAATGGGTTTGTTCTTCCTGGTACGCGCTAGTTTCTATCGGGGAGTGAGTTATGGGGTAGTTTGGGCTGTTCGGGTTGGGTTCTTTTTGTTGTTTTCCAAGTGGGAACACCAATTATGCGCGTGAACGGGAGCAGTATGAGGGTGGGGCTGCAGTGGGTAGCCTGGGGGGGAGGTGGGGGGCTAGCTTGTTCGATTGGTGGGGGAAGGCAGCATGCCTTGGTTGGCTGGGTTTTCCTTGTTTGGGCGCGCATGGTGTTCTTTGGAGTGGGATGGGTGACTGACTGATTGAAGTGGAGTGGGGGCAGGGGCTAGGGAGGAGGGGTGGTGGGTAGGAAGCCGTGAGGGGATGGAGGGAGGGTAGAATGCTGGTGGTGCAGTTTTCTTTGTGGTTGAATTTGGGTAAGGGCGATGATGATGGCCATTTTGGGTCGGACCGGAACCGAGGCGGGCATGGAATCATCTGGATGTCCTCAAAGTTGGATATGGGGGTAGGGGGTCAGCGACCCGGGCCGGGATTCTCCGACCCGGCGCCGGGTCGGAGAATCCCCAGGGGGGCGCAAGGTGCTTCGGGGACCACTCCGGCGCTGACCTAGCCCCCTAGGAAGGGGAGCATTCCTGATTATCGGGGACTGGTGACGCCGGAGTGGTTGGCGCCGCTTTTCACACCAGCGTCAGAACTTGGCCGCAGGATTGGAGAATCCCGGCCATCCATGTCAGGTTGGTCACGTGGACGGTGAGGGGGTTAAATGATCTGATAAAAAGATCCCGGGTGTTCACTCACTTGGAGAGCTTGAAAGCCGATGTAAAATTCTTGTAGATGTATTTGAGGGTTAGGGATCAGTGTAGACTAAGGAAGGGATGAGTGGGCAGGCGTCCCATTCAAATATTGATATGAAGTTGAGAGGGGTAGCGATCTTGGCCTTTACAGTAGTCAGTGTTGTGACGGATCCTAGGGGATGATTTGTGATGGTGAGTGGGGTTTTGGCAGGGGCACCGGTAGTCTTACTTAACATATACGCTCCAAATTGGGACAACGCAGATTTTATTAAGAGGATATTGGCGGCCATCCCTGACCTTGCCTCTCATCAGTTGATCATGGAGGATGACGTCAATTGCATATCGGACCCAAGGATGGACAGGTCGAGTCCCAAGTCCTTTGTAACTTCGGGGATGGTGAAAGAGATGGCAGTGTTTATGGTGCAGATGGAGGGGGGGGGGGCTGGAGGTTTATTCATTCAAGAGAGGGGTTTTTCCTTTTTCTCCCACCTGCACGGGTATACTCCAGAATAAACTTTTTTGTGGTAATAATCCATACTCCCTGGTGTAGTGGGGCCTGAGAACATTGCGATAGTAATATCGATCATGCACTACATTGCGTGGATGTGAGGCTGGAGACAGGTCGATGTTAGACATGGTGCTCCTGGCAGACGAGGGGTTCTGTGAGAAGGTAGTCTCGGCCATAGCGAACTATATAGAGTTCAACCAGAATGGGGAAGTCTCGCCCTCTATGTTCTGTGAAGTGCTGAAGGCAGTGATCAGAGGGGGAGTAATCTCATATAAGACCCACAAGGACAAGGTTGGGAGGGTGAACAGGCAGAGGTTGGTCGATTCAATTCTGGAGGTGGACTGCCTGTACTCCATTGCCATGACAAAGGAGCTAACATGTTAGCGGAGAGAAAGAGGTCACAGATGGAATTTGATTTGACCAGGAAAGCGGTGAACTAATTGTGTCACTTACAGGGAGTATTTTATGAGTAAGGGGAGAAGGCTAGCCGTCTGTTGGCTCACGAGCTGAGACACCAGACGGCCAAATGAGAGATGGAGGACGGCTCGGAGATGGAGCAGTTTTTAGATGGGCTGGACTTCCCGGTGGTGGAGAGGTTGAGGGGACAGGCGTTGGAGGCGGCGTTGGGGCTGGAAGAGGTTATGGAGTTCATCAGTTCTATACAATCGGGGAAGGCACCGGGCCTTATGGCTTCCCGGTGGAATTTTACAAGACGTTTGCAGCATCACTGGCACCACATTTATTGGGGATGTCACAGTAGGTGCAGCCGGCCATGTTGGCACAGGCGTCGATGTCCCTGATCCCGAAGAAGGACAATGATCCGGTGGAGTGTGGGTCCGGGTGCTCCAGTTTCCACCCACAGTCCAAGGATGTGCAGGTTAGGTGAATTTGCGATGCTCAATTGCCCCTTAGGGCGGAGTCGCTGGAATAGGTCAGGGGATTGGGCTTAGGTAGGGTGTCTTTAGAAAGGTCGGTGCAGACTTGATGGGCCGAACGGTCTCTTTCTGTACTGTAGAGATTCTATGATCTTCTATGATCGATGGAAAAGTGGTTGGGCGTTTACATGGAGTATAGGCCTAAATGTGATTTTTGACACAAAAAAAAGGGTAATCTTTTATGCTGGCTCAGTTTATAGGCTCATCTATGATAAATGAAGTAGTCGAATGCAATAGCAGACCGTATAGTCCAAAGAAGCTGTAAACTTTGACAGTTAAATATCTTGGGAGCCAAGCATAAGGGCATATAGCAAAAAGCCAGATGGTGGGGATGCATTTCCGTAGAGGTTCTCCTCATCCAGCAACTGAATCTTCAATGGGAGAGCTGCAGAAGTCCCAAAAGACATGCTGTTAGGTGAAATGGACATTCTGAATTCTCCCTTGTGTACCCGAACAGGTGCCGTAGTGTGGCGACTCAGGGTTTTTCACAGTAACTTCATTGAAGTTTTAATGTAAGCCTACTTGTGACAATAAAGATTATTAATTAATTAATTAAAGTCTAGGAAAATGGTGTGAATGATGTCTATGGCTCTTCCAGTGAAGTTACAATGGATCGGCTAGGAGAGCTGCCACAGCAATCACCAAAACATGATTATTGGTGCCTTTTATGTTTTATTAAACTTGAATTTAAAGTGCTCAGTTGTGCAAAATATCAAGTGAATTTGTGACACTGAAGCTAATTTTGGCAAAAAGAACTAATCCTGCTACTCACTTTCAGTGTTCCGTTTAGAACTGCTTGGATACAACCCCAAATTTCAACTTTGGATTTCCACAAATTCTTTTAGCAGTTGATATTCATTCCATCACTTTCTGAGGCTACCTTCAATGATACAATGCAACAGCACTAGGCAGATCTTCTCAACATAGCATGCTGTATAACTCCAATTGTTGCTCCTTCTCATTACTTCATTATTATTCGCTCTCTTCTGCCAGCTGATAAATAACACCCTTCCAACATGATGCATTCCAAAGCAAC
The DNA here is from genome assembly GCF_047496885.1 of Scyliorhinus torazame. Classification (NCBI taxonomy): domain Eukaryota; kingdom Metazoa; phylum Chordata; class Chondrichthyes; order Carcharhiniformes; family Scyliorhinidae; genus Scyliorhinus; species Scyliorhinus torazame. Next base: position 151,244,467 of record NC_092717.1, on the reverse strand, counting down.
CAAACTTGAGTCCTGTTCTTTTACTACTGCCTAGTTTCCAGTTCCATGCCAAAATTGTTGTTTTGTTACCTGTATGGTAGGTAACATGTGCTACTCAATCCTTGGTTAGTGATGAGGTATTCTGAATCTCGATGAAGAAGATTCGAACTCGTCCAGTCGTAACAAAAGATTTATTGAGTAACTACAACAATATTTACATGAGTTCTTTACTTTAACTTTGATACTAGTGATAAGGTTAACAAGATCTAACTTCGGTAACTATACGTAACTCCACTAGCCATCTGAACTAGTCTGCTATTACTCTGGTCACAGTGCACCCAAGAGAGAGGGAGAGACCCAATGTGGCTGCCTTTTATACCCCTGTTGGTCCGGCCCTCTAGTGATCATGTGGTGCTACTGATTGCACATTAACCCCCTTGTGTACATGCACACATAGAGATCACTACAATTGTAACCAGCATCAAACATTACATTGGATTCTTCAGCCGTGCCCACCGCAAGATCGCCATGAATGGGACGCGGACCATGAGTGCAATTCAATGGCCACGCTGCGCAGAAAAGCAGCTCACCGTGGCACAGCGCGGCCAATAGAAGCCAGGAGACCTCACTCCCAGGATCTACCTGGCTCGCAACACATCGCGAGATCCAATGCGATCTCTCAAGACGTTGCGATGTAAATCCCACCCAATCTGAGCGGGATCACTTTTTGGCAAATCTGAATATTAGAGCGAGACAGCTAGTCTAACTTTTAGGTGCAGATTTTCGAGTACCTGAGGCTTTGGGATTCATCCCCTTTGCCTCAGAGACCTCAGACGAGTACCGTTCAGCACTGGTTCCCACAAATGGGGACCAGATGGAACAGCACTCGTGGGGTGTCCGAGGGGATCGGAGGCACTCAGTTGCATGCCCTTTGGCAGGGTGGTGCCCTGGCACTGCTGGTGCCACCTAGGCACCCTGGCACTGCCTGCCTGGCACCGTGGCAGTGCTAGCCTGGCACCCTGGCAGTGCCAGTCTGGCGTCCAGGTGGAATTGCCAGCTGGTATAGGCAGTGCCAGTTTGATGGTGGCAAGCTGGCATTTTCTGCATCCGTGCGCGATCAGGCTGAGGGAAGGTCATGGATCGCTTTGGGGGCCTTGGAGATGCCATTTAAAAATGGCGTCCCGATCTCTTGCTACACTGGGGAGTTCTGGCGAGTGAGCTCCCCAGTGTTCAAAAAATAGCGATGTGTGTCTTTGGCTGCGTATTCCCGTTGAGACTCCTTTTACAATGCGAGTCGTGTTGATTAGCCATGTGGTTCTTGGCACTGTGAGTGCCAGGAAACATGTGGCTAAACGTGCTCGCAATGGGACTATGTTCCTATTGTTTAAATCGGCCCCATATAAAGGTCCGTTGACCTCGGGCGGGAATTTCCGGGCATCGGGCAGGCGCGGCCAAAGAATCCCGTGTTCTTCACTTCCTACAATCATCCAAAGTGAATTCTGAGGCAGTCAGAAGTGAGCCAGAGGCTCCAATGGTTGAGTGTGTACTCTGTATATTTTGTATCGACAGAATGCAAAGTGAGGGCAGTAAAGATCCTGATCCAAATGAATGTACACAAAAAAATCAGGGCCGGGAATCTCCGAGCCCACGCCGGGTCGGAGAATCGCCTGTCACACCGGAAATTCCCGCCACGCCACTCCGATGCAGGGACCCGATTCTCTGGCGACCGGAGGATCGGCGCCAGCAGCGTGCGCAAGGTTGATGTGGCGCTGGTCGGGGGCCTTTGAAAACGGCCCCCGCGGTGATTCTCCGTGGTCAACCGGCCGACTTCCCGCCGAGTTCCGCCGGCGTGGTTCCAACCTGGTACCACCCGGCCGGAGCTCAGACACGCAGCCGCGGTGACTGTCCTGGTGGTGGGGCACGGGGATCAGACTCCTGAGGGGCCTGCGCGACGGCCAGGCCCGGGATCGGGGGCTACCAATTGGCGGGCATGCGCGATCTGGGCCCATGTTTCCGCACCGGTGCATGCGCGTGGTGGCCATTTCCGCGCTGATGCATGCGCATGGTGGTCGTTTCCGCACCGGTGCGACGACCACCACATGCATGTGCCGGCACACACACGGCCACCACACGCATGTGCGGACCCGCGCCGGCAGTGCAGGGCCCCATATCCACGCCGGAGCAGCGCACAGCACTCCGGCGCCATGCTTGCCCCCTGTGGCCCACTGAGTCGCTGGCCCAGGAGGCCCGTTGACGCCGGCGTGCAACACTCTGGTGTTTACGCCGGTGTCAACACTTGGCCAGGATTCTCCAAAATGGCTAAATTGGTGAGTGTGTCGAGGGTCTCTAAGCAAATTAAATTGCTAGTTTCTCATCAGGATATGAAACAATCCTTCAAAGTAAAGTTCCTCCCTCATTCAGAGATTTTTGTTTTGCAATTTTACACTTGTTTACATTTTGATTAAATCAATGAATTTGCTGAATAGCAGGTCCGTTTCATTCATTGATGGGTTGTGGGGATCACTGGCAAGGCCAACATTTATTGCCTGTCCTTGATTGCCCTTGAGAAAGTGGTAATGAACCATCTTCTCAAACTGCTGCAATCCATGTGATAACGGTACACTAACAGGTACACTAACAAGAATGTTATCTCTCAGCTGAGAGGCTGTACAATTGTGCAGCAACTCGAAAATCCCCTTGCAGGCCGTGCACAAGTCAGTCCCATTAAATAACTGCGTGTGCATGGCTGTGCAAAAACATTTCAAAGGGGCTGGGGACTTAAAAAAAATATTAGAAAGAACGTTGGCCGACGCTGAAGCTTAGATAGGGAGTCTCAGGTTTCGATCCAGTGATGATTAAGGAAAAGAAGGAATATATGAATATTAGGGGCAGGAAGAGCACCTGCCCCACAAAGCTTACTAAGGTTCATGAAGGCTAGAACATCACGATGGCTGACACTTCCTATCCCTTTTATAGTTTGGTCTTTGTAGTGATCTGTACATCTGTACATACATCTGCACATACACCAGGGACTGCAGCACAGATGTAACAGCCACAGCATCACTAGAGGGCAGCATCAGAGACGGGTATAAAGGGTCGAGCCAAAGGCAGGATCCGCCTCTTTCAGAAGCACAGGGCTAGGGAGCAGCAGCACACAGAGACAGCTCAGCATAGGCAGCTTACCTTAGCTTCACTGGTCATACCTCTTGACTGTATTATATCTACTTAAGCTCTGGAAACAGAACAAACCCATTGAATAAAGTATTTGTGTTAACTGGAAGTCTACAATCTTTATTCAGACTTAGAGAATAACATATGGTACCTGGAGTGATTTCAGAAAGCTAGCTAGACACTAGCAAGAGAAGAAAAACTTAAACCGGATATTCGACTGTGGAAGACTTCGCAGAAAATGGATCCTCGACGACTAACTGATTCGATGGAACTTGTTGGAACTCTATGGCAGCTGGAAACAACCGGTAATTTAAGTTATAACTGGAAAATGTTTGAACAGCTCTTCCAAATATTTATCACAGCTAATGATTTAAGCACTGCCTCTGAAGCAACGAAAATATCCCTACTACTCTTAACAGGAGGGCATGAAGCTAGAGAAATGTATAATTGCTTTAATTACTTAGAAGGTGAAGATAATGCCAAAGTAGACGGTATACTCAAAACATTTGCTAACCGCTGTAACAGTCAGGCTGGTGCGATGCTGGAAATATTTAACTCTTGTCAGAGAAATGGAGGGCCCATCTCTGATTTTATCACAAATCTCAAGTTAATACCACAAGGCTGTGATTATGCTGATTTCAGAGACACTGTGATCAATTAATTTCTGGACCATCTGATAAAAATTTGAAGGAAGAACTATCACAAAATAAGCATCAACTCTGGAAACTGCAATGCAAAAATGCCTTGCTTATGAACAAAAACAAAATCAATACTGTCAGTCTTTACAAACACAGAATCAGTGTCTAGAAAAGAAAATCGGAAAAAACGGCACCAAATCTTACCACGAGGCAGAGGCGGGATTGAAGGAAGTTCTGAGCGGCAGCTCAGTTGCGAAAAGAGCGCACAGTACAGGTTACTCGGAGTGCGCATGGGCAATCGAGTCCTATGCATGATGTCACGAGTGGCGAGACGTCAGAGGACCAGGACCACGCCCACTTAAAAGGGAAATGCACGAATATGAACAAAAATAAATTTAAAGCTGCAAAACCCAATTTTCTTGCCTCAAAAGACAGAACAATGCCCAAACTTACACCAGCAGTTGAAAATAACTGTCACAACACCCTGGAACAAGAAGTTAGCACTGCCCTCGAAGATTATATGGTCCTTGTAGACTACATGACAAGACTACAAACATGCCATGGCATGATAAAGAATCTCACAAATTCACACCTGCTCCAGAACAAACAAGCAAAACAGCTTTCACGAACGATGACATACAGAATCAATACCACAAACACAGGAAAAAGTTGTGGTCAGACAAAGGTGCGACACAGAATCGATCCCGCAATCAAATGGAACAGGGGAAAAAGGTGTCCACATCATTAAACGACTCATCTGCAAAGCAGCCGAGTCACGTTCCGACATCAACCTAGCTCTGTTATCGTACCGAGCAACCCTATTGAGCTCAGGACTGTCGCCAGCGCAAATGCTCTTCGGCAGAGACATCCGGACAACCCTACCAGCAAAGCAATTCCAAGACCCTGGCAACGCACCGGTTCTCGACGACATGCGGGCAATATGCTCCAAACAAAAACTATACTACGATCAACATGCGATCCTACTCAAGCCACTGACAATAGGTGACACCATCAGAATCAGGGACCCAGAAGGCGGATGGTCTCAGTCAGCTACAGTGATCAGGCAGGAGGCACATTGTCCTACATTGTCAAATCATCTGCGGGAGTACTTTTTCGTCGTAACCGCTGGGATCTATTAGAGACCTACAACGCCAGTATTTCCCACACTGGACTTGACCGAGTCCATTTGTCCACAGGATGTTCCTCGCCACACAACGCCAGACATACTCTTGATGACATCAAACCATCATCCCCACTACCACCGTTAAGACGCTCCAGCAGAAGCCGTAAGGCACCCGACCGATAGATTTGTAACGACACTTCAGCACACCCACAAGACGAATATGAACATTTCTCACGATCGACTCACAACACAGTTAATTGTTTCTGTATTACTTTATCATTTTCGCAGTGTGCAGATTTGCTTATTCTCACCACTTTTTATGTAGTTTTCCTGCAGCCAATCTAGAAAACATATCAAATCAAAAGGGGGGGTTGTAGTAATCTGTACATCTGTACATACATCTGCACATACACCAGGGACTGCAGCACAGATGTAACAGCCACAGCATCACTAGAGGGCAGCATCAGAGACGGGGATAAAGGGTCGAGCCCAAGGCAGGATCCGCCTCTTTCAGAAGCACAGGGCTAGTGAGCAGCAGCACACAGAGACAGCTCAGCTTAGGCAGCTTACCTTAGCTTCATTGGTCATACCTCTTGACTGTATTATATCTACTTAAGCTCTGGAAACAGAACAAACCCATTGAATTAAGTATTTGTGTTAACTGGAAGTCTACAATCTTTATTCAGACTTAGAGAATAGCATAGTCTTTACCTTAACACATGCTGTTGTGTTTGTGACCTGCAATGTGTCCTTATTTGAAGAGCCTATGTATTTATGTGCCTTGAGCTAAAGTAAAAGAAAGGTCCCATTTATATAGCCCCCTAATTACATTAAGACACTCCAAAGCATTTTGCAAGCAGTAAAGTACTGTTGAAGTCTACACACTATTGTAACGTAGGAATCATGGTAGCATCGGCAATGTGGACTTCGTCTTGTGGTCCCCAGCATTATGGATGCCACTCTTCAACCAATTCAATACACTCCATGTGATATTAGGAAATGGCTGAAGGCATTGAATACTGCAAAGGTGATGGGCACTGACAATATTTTGGCAGTGCTACTGAAGACTTGTGCTCCAGAACTAGACATTCCTCATTTCTTCACTGTTGCTGGATCAAAATCATGGCAATCCTTTCATAACAGCTTTCTGGGTGTTCCTACAAACCTTGACTGCATTGGTTCAAGAAGGCTGTTCACCACCACCTTCCCAATGGGGAATAAATGCTGGCCTTGCCAATGACACCCACATCCCATGATTGAATACAAAAAACCCTGCAAATATGTGTACAGCAAGGTCCCACAAACAATGAAGTGATAATAACCAAATAATCTGTGAAAGTGATGTTGATTAAAGGATAAATATTGACTGGGACACCAATGAGAAATTACTTATGCTGTTCATCTGAGACAGCATACAGACCCTCAGTTTAATATCTCATCTGAAAAATCCACAGCCTGGGTGAACGCACCTCTGACACTGCATCACTCCTTCAATACAAGTCTAGATTGACACTTCAGTCATGTACTGTACTGTTGGTGATGCAACTGTCTTGTCCGCACACTTGCTGAAGGAAAAAGGACATTTCAGAAGTACCGTTACAAAAGGTTCCATCATCAGAACAGATGTGATGAAGATGGAGAACTAGTAGAATGGAATGGAGTTTTTATAGGGTGTAAGGTATGGGGAAATGTCATTGAGGTAGCCTTGGGAGTCAGTGGGATTGTAATGAATATCAGTTGATAGCCTATCACCGGAAATTGAGACAAAGAAATCAAGGAAATGAAGGGAAGAGTCAGATATGGATCATGTGAAACTGAGAGAAGTGATATGGGCCAGGGTTTAGAGAACCCCAAAGTGCATCATGGAGTTCACCTGACCCACAACTTTTAATAGATTGTGGTATGGGGAGCACACGGCCCACTCTACAGGTGTGGTACAGCAGAAATGGAAAAGTATTTTTTAAAGCAAAACAATGTTTATTCTATGAACTCAAGTTAACCTTTTTAAAACATAAAGTGAACATCTTAGCAACCATCAATTCAAATACAACCCCCAAAGTATACAACACTAAGTAGTCCTAAATAACTTCCCAAACAACTTCCAGAAAACAAAATAAACACCTTTTAACAGAAGCACATTAGGTTTACATTCCCTATTGAGAACATTTATAATTCTGAATTCACCAAATGATCAAGAGATAGTCTTTTCATGGCAGAGAGATCAACAGTACACCTGCTTTGTCTGGCTTCAGCTCCGAAACTGAAAACAAAACTAAAACACACCCTGCAGCAAACAGCCTAAATCGAAAGTAAAAAGTTGACAGACAGCCCAGCTCCACCCACTCTCTGACATCACTGCTGTAATAAACACCCATTTCTTAAAGGTACTCTCACTACAGATATTTATATACACACCCATTTATAAACACCCATTTCTTAAAGGTACTCTCACATGACACCTCCGCCCAAGAAAAAAAAAAACCCATCAACTTCAAGATGGTTTCATTTTTCACCTTTTCACTATCCTTTAAGAAATGCACACAGTAAATATACTTTTTTGTTTCAAAAAAAACCAACACACGCAAATAGGTACAACAATATAGTCCATTTTTTGTTTTTCCTCCAACTGGAATCCTTCTGCTTTGACAGTCTCTTTGAACAAGAAAGTCTCTGCACGATCCGTCCATTTCTCTATGCCTCGGCATTTCTCTTTAAAGTCAGATGCTTTTGTTCGATCTGATTACAGAGTCCCTTTTAATTCTCCAACACATAAGCATCGGTTATCACAGCTTTCAGGCGTCAAATGCCCGTTGAAACTCCGCTGTTCACTGGAATTTATTACGCTTCTTTAGCAAGTCCATCAGTGGAGCAATCACGCTACAAAAATTTTTCACCAATGTTCGAACAAATCCACTCATGCCAAGAAATCACATTATTTCCCTTCGTCTTGAGGGTATCGGAAACTCCTCAAGGAAAGTGACTTGGGCTTTTCCAAATTCACTTTTGGCTAGGTTTACCACCAAACCCGCCTCCTGAAGTCGATAGAATCACTCCATCAGATGTTTTAAATTCTGTTTCCATGTCTGGCTGAAAATTACCAGATCGCCGATGTATACCGCACAATTGGGTAATCCTGAAACAACTTTGTTAGTTAACCGTTGAAATGTGGCTGGTGTGTTTTTCATGCCAAATGGCATAACTTTGAATTGGTATATACCATCTGGAGTCACAAAAGCTGAAATCTCCTTTGCCCTTTCAGATAAAGGTACTTCCAGTAAACCTCCGTTCTTGTACACAACCGTTGGGTACCGTCTGGTTTAGGTACCATCACTATGGGTGAGCTCCATTGGCTGCAACCCACTTCAATTATGCCATTTTTAAGCATACTCTCAATCTCTTTGTTAATCTGGCCAATTTTAAAGGGTTAAGTGTGTATGGATGTTGTTTGATTGGAAAAGCATTTCCCACATCTACATCATGTATAGCCATTTTAGTACTTCCCAATTTATCTCCACAAATATGCCCATGTGATATCAATAACTCTTTCAGGTCAGTTCATTTTTCCTCCGGAAGGTAACTCAACAATTTATCCCAATTTTTAAGAACATCCTTGTTTTCCAATTTAATTTGAGGTATGTCAAATTCACAGTCATCTGGATTTGGTTTGTCACTTTGAGTGAGAATCATTAAAACCGCCTCCTTTTTCTCTCCTTTCCTTTCAAAGTACCCTTTAAGCATATTCCCATGACACACTCGGTGAGTCTTCTTTCTATCTGGTGTTTTTATCACATAATTCACCTCACTTAATTTCCTTTCAATCTGATACGATCCACAAAACCTTGCTTTTAAAGGCTCACCTACCACTGGTGACAACACTAAAACTTTTTCTCCACTTGCAAAACTACCAACTTTGGATTTCTTGTCTGCTACCCGATTCATCACATTTTGTGCAACTTTTAAATGTTGCCTAGCCAATTCACCTGCTTTATTTAATCGTTCCCCAAAATTTGACACATAATCCAATAATGTAATTTCCGATTTCTCACTCACCAGGTTTTCCTTAATCAATTTAAGTGGTCCTCTTACCTCATGACCAAAAATTAGTTCAAAAGGACTAAATTTGGTTAATTCATTAGATGCATCCCTAATTGCAAACAGTACGAATGGAATTCCTTTATCCCAATCCTCTGGATAATCGTAATAAGCTCTCAACATTGTCTTTAATGTCTGATGCCACCTTTCTAACGCTCCCTGCAATTCTGGATGGTATGCAGTTGATTTAAATTGTTTTATTCCTAAGCTATCCATAACTGCTTTGAATAACCTTGAGGTAAAATTGGATCCTTGATCCGATTGAATTTCTGTGGTTAGTCCATATCTAGTAAAGAATTTAAGTAACTCCTCCACAATCCTTTTAGCTGTAATATTACGTACTGGAATGGTCTCTGGAAACCTAGTAGACACACCCATTATAGTCAAAAGATATTGATTCCCACTTTTTGTTTTAGGAAGCGGTCCTACGCAATCAACTAGGACCCTTGTAAAAGGTTCCTCAAATGCTGGAATGGGTATTAAGGATGTTAGTTTTATCACTGCTTGAGGTTTCCCTATCACTTGACATGTGTGACATGATTGACAAAATTTAACTACATCTTTATGTAGTCCAGGCCAATAAAAATGTTTTTGTATTTTAGCTTGAGTTTTCCTTATTCCCAAATGACCTCCCACTGGTACGTCATGTGCAACTCGCAACACCTCCTTTCTATACCATACCGGCAATACGACTTGATGAACTTCTGCCCACTTTTCATCCGCCTGCATATGTAAAGGTCTCCATTTTCTCATCAAGACATCACTTTTACGGTAATAACACTCTGGTATACACTCAGATTCCTCTTCCGTGTATGCTTTCTGATACATCCGTTTTATTTCTACATCTTTCTGTTGTAACTCCGCCAATTTTCATGAACTAAAAATATCCCCCTCATCCTCCACCTGTTCATGTTCTTTTTCAACCATCTGATCAAAAATCGTTTCTGATAATTGCACTTGAATTTCATCTTCACTCTTTGATTTCTCCTCTTGTCTTAACCTGTGACCTTGCGACCTTGTTACTACACAATCCAGAAAAATCCCAGGATATTCATCCTTCAACACTTCAGTTGCCTGATTTTCCACTGGCTTATCAACCACAGGAGGCATCACTCCCACCTGCAATCCAGCTGTATCATTAGCCAAGATGAACTGTATTCCTGGACAAGATAGTTTCTCTATTACTCCTACTCCCACTTCACCACTCTTCACTGGACTTTCCAACCTTACCTTATATAATGGAACACTGCTCCTCTCACCCTGAATTCCACATATTAACACCTTTTCTGGCAATATTCTTCCCAGACTATATCACTCCTCATCTCTTACCATTAAAGATTGACTAGCTCCCGTATCTCTTAAAATTCTTTACCTGCTCCTCCTGATACACATGAGTAAACTTTACCCACACAAGTAAATTCTTTAAAGAGATCTGGCACCTTCTTATCAATCACCTCTTGATCAGGCTGTACAGTCTTTTGCACCTCCTTCGTTTCACTACCCAGCGCTTTTCTTCAATCACCACACCAGAGAAAACCTTTGAAATTTTTCATTTCATTTCCACTCTCCTGGATTTCTTTTTTAATCTGAGGTACACTCTCCTTATTATCTCCCATCAGTTCACCTTTACTGTTACCATTTGAGTATTTCTCATGTCCCCAGTTTCTATCCCTCACAGGCTGAAACTGATGTCGGAAACCAAGGTTTGATTTATGAACTAATTCATAATCATCTGCCATTTTTGCTGCTAATCTCGCAGTTTTAACCTTCTGCTCTTCCACATGGGTTCTCACTACAGCAGGAATTTAATTTTTAAACTGCTCCAAAAGCATAATTTCTCTGAGAGCTTCATACGTTTAGTCTATTTTCAAAGCCATTATTCACCTCTCAAAATTACTCTGTTTGACCCTTTCAAACTCCATGTCTGCTTGGCCAAATTCTTTCCTTAAATTTCTAAACCTTTGTCTGCAGGCTTCAGGCACTAGTTCATATGCACCTAAGATGGATTTTTTCACCTCCTCATATGTCTCAGATACCTCTTCCGGCAGTGATGCAAACACTTCACTAGCCCGACGTACCAGCTTTGTTTGAATCAGTAATACCCACATGTCTTGTGGCCATTTCATTTGTTTAGCCACCTTCTCAAATGAAATGAAAAAGGCGTCCACCTCCTTCTCGTCAAACCTTGGCAATGCATGGACATATTTAAATAGATTCCCACCAAACCTTTGACTTTGACGCTCTTTCTCACTATCCTCATCACTATCATCCAACTGTACGTTTCCCTTTACGCCTGCCAATGTTAACTGACTGTCATGTTTCATGGCCATTTTCTGAAGTTCAAACTCTTTCTCTTTATCTTTTTCCCTGATCTGTATCTCCCTTCTCTTTCTTTCTGTTCTGCTCGGGCTATTCTTTCTGTTTTCCTTTTTTCTGCCTCTTTTTCCTCTCTCTCTCTTTCTCTTTCTTTTTCCTCTCTCTCTCTTTCGTATTTAAGCTGCTTTAATTCTTTCTCATGTTCCATTTGTTTAATTTGAAACTGAATTTTTGCCATTTCCAATGAGTCAAACTGTATCTCAGGTAACTTTAAATGCTTAGCCACCACCATAATTACCTCACCTTTTCGCATTTTGTCAGGTAATGTTAACTGCAATTTTTTTGCCAAATCTAACAGTCTGCTTTAGTCTCTGTCCGTAAGGTACTGCATGTGACTGTCTCCACCCCCAAAAACTTCAAAGCCTCTGAAACAGCCTTTGTCCACAACACACTGCCTACTTAAACTAAAATAGCACACCTGAAAAGCACCCACAATATGCTCAACCCTCGCTGTCTTTCAGTTCACAAAGCCAATCCAATAGCTAGACTATTGGACAAGCCCCCAATTTGTTATGGGCCAGGGTTTAGAGAATCCCAAAGTGTATCATGGAGATCACCTGAGCTGCAACTTTTAATAGATTGTGGTATGGGGAGCACACGGCACACTCTACAGGTGTGGTACAGCAGAAATGGAAAAGTATTTTTTAAAGCAAAACAATGTTTATTCTATGAACTCAAGTTAACCTTTTTAAAACATACAGTGAACATCCTAGCAAACATCAATTTAAATACAACCCCCAAAGAATATAAAACTAAGTAATCCTTAATAACTTCCCAAACAACATCCAGAAAATAAAAGAAACACCTTTTAACAGAAGCACACTAGGTTTACATTCACTACTGAGAACATTTATAATTCTGAATTCACCAAATGATCAAGAGATAGTCTTTTCATGGCAGAGAGATCAACAGTACACCTGCTCTGTCTGGCTTCAGCTCCAACACTGAAAACAAAACTAAAACACACCCTGCAGCAAACAGCCTAAAACAAAAGTAAAAAGCTGACAGGCAGCCCAGCTCCACCCACTCTCTGACATCACTGCAGTAATAAACACCCATTTCTTAAAGCTACTCTCACTACAGATATTTATATACACACCCATTTATAAACACCCATTTCTTAAAGGTATTCTCACATGACAGAAGGATGGAAAATGGAGGCAAAATTGATGATGTTTTCCAATTCAGGACGAGAACTGGACACTAGTTGAAGGTAGGGGCCCATGTAGGACTGGAACAAGAAATGTTCAGCATATCCTGCATAAAGGCAGGCATGGCTAGGACCCATGTGAGTACTCAGAGGAACACCTTTTATTTGAAGGAAGTTGAAAGAGTTGTTAAAAGTGAGGACAAGCTCAACCAGGGAAAAGCAAATAGTGGTGGAAGGGAACTGTTCAGGCCTCCATTCAAGGGTAGTGCAGGGAAATGGCATTGAGGTAGATGATCCGCCACCTGGAGCAAGCTTGAGGGGCCTCGTGGCCCACCTCTGATTCTATTTGCTATATTTCTATTACCTTCAGTTCTACAATTCCACGCTGATGTAGGTTTTTGCATGATGGCTAAAGAGAACTTTTTTCCAATCCACAGTTCAACATCAGAAAGAGCCGAAACTGCTGCACGTGTGTCTAACTTAAAGCGTGTCTTGTTTTCCTCCATAAGGATATCAGTACTTCAATAGTTTCCACTTGGTTCCTGGATCTTTCCAAGGAAAGACATCTCAATATCATTAATATATTCCATTTCGTGGATCGTGACACTTTTCGAAGGCTTTTCATTTTGCTTATTCTGTTCAAGCTTCTTACTGTGACACACAGCCTGGAAGCGATCCTTCTTTCTGCAAAAATGGGAATCAGCCTCTTCCTGCCACACTGTTTGCCATTAGCTGGGGCTGTTGATGGACACCCTTCCCAACTCCCTGCTTTTTTTATGGCCACTTTTCTACTTTTAAATTTAACACACGCCACTAAGTCAGTGGTGGTTCTTCATTACCCCGAATCCCCGATCGATTTTGCTTCCTGACCTCAGCTTGTTTGCTCAGTTGTGCCTTTGTTAAGGTTAAAAATCTCTTGACTGCAAGGGATCAGACAATGATTCATCCGAAACTCCAACAATTCTGTCCATGATTAGTCCACCTTTTAAGCTGCAATATTCACAGTTCTCCGCAAGTTTTTTTTAAGAGGTCACTGATAAATGTATCAATACTTTCCCTTTATCTGTGGGTACACTTGTTAAATGTAGCGTGTTCAACAATGGTATTCTTTTGCAGATTGAAATAGGTATTGAGTACAAAGAACAATACAGCACAGGAACAGGCCCTCCAAGCCTATACGTGTCATGATACCACGCTTGGCCAAAACCCTAAAGAACAAAGAACAATACAACACAGGAACAGGCCCGTCAGCCCTTCAAGCCTATACAAGTCATGATACCACCCTTGGCCAAATCCCCAAAAAACAAAGAACAATACAGCACAGGAACAAACTTTTATGACTTTGTTGTACATAGTTTTTTTCTTTTTCAACCCCTGACTAGAATATAATCTGCACAGACACCAATCGCATATAGAAGCGCATTGATTTGCTCATTGATCGGCTTTGCGGAAAAGCCTGATGTAGTATGATATCTGGCAAATCTTTGGAGCTAGCTCAGCCATGTTTCTGTTTGTTTGGGGCCTACGGCCTGGTCAAAGCTTTCTGGTAATAGCAGAGACTTTTCCATGCTCGCTCTTTCACTCACTGCCACCATATATGGTGTTGTTGTACTAACACAGAATATTTGCAGACTGTGCTAAGGCAAGGATAATGATAACTTTATTAGGAAACAACTTAATGTAGATTCCTTGCCATGAGGTCTACAAGAGAGAACAAGATCACAAGATATTACATAACTTCTGGTGTTGATGTATAGCGTCTCATTAGCATATAACACAGTTAGAGATAACCCCTTATACTACATCTCCCCCAATTCTCTTATTATCCCCGTTGTACTCCAAGGCACATTGGTGTTTGGATGAATGAGAGGCGATCTTATTGAAACATATAAGATTCTAAGAGGGTTTGACTGGAGGATGTTTACTCCCATTTAAAATGGTAAATAAGGAAGAATTTCTTCTCTCAGAGCGTCATTCGTCTTTGAAAATGTCTTCCCCACAGAGCAGTAGATGCTAAGTTACTGAATATTGTCATGTGAGAGTACCTTTAAGAAATGTGTGTTTATTAAAATATCTGTAGTGGATGTACCTTTAAGAAATGGGTGTTTATCAGTGATGTCAGAGTGTGGGTGGAGCTGAGCTGTCTGTCTGCTTTTATTTTTGCTTTAGGCTGTTTGCTACAGGGTGTGTTTAGTTTTGTTTTAGATTTGGAAAAGCTGCAATCACAGCAAGATGTGTATGAATCTCTGCAAGCTTATGGATGTTCATTTGGTGATTTCAAAGTGGTAACTGTTCTCAGTAGTGAAGTTAAACCTGATGTCTTTCTGTAAAGAGGGTTCTTTTTGTCCTATGGATGTTGCAAGGAAAGATTAAGAGTTACTTAGAGGGTTTGCTCCGGGGAGAATGGATGGGGGATTTGGAACATGGCAAAGAGCAGGAGTAACACAATTGAGAGATCTGTTTGTAGATGGGACGTTTGCAAGTCTGGGAGCGCTGGCCGAAAAATATGGGTTGCCCCAAGGGAATGCATTCCGGTATATGCAACTGAGGGCTTTTGCGAGGCAACAGGTGAGGGAATTCCCGCAGCTCCCGATGCAGGAGGTGCAGGACAGAGTGATCTCAAAGACATGGGTGGGGGACGGTAAGGTATCAGACATATATAGGGAAATGAGGGACGGGGGGAGATTATGGTAGATGAGCTGAAAGGGAAATGGGAAGAAGAGCTGGGGGAGGAGGGGCTGTGGGCTGATACCCTAAGTAGGGTAAACTCATCGTCCTCGTGTGCCAGGCTAAGCCTGATACAATTTAAGGTGTTACACAGGGCGCATATGACTGGAGCACGGCTCAGTAAATTTTTTGGAGTAGAGGATAGGTGTGCGAGATGCTCGAGAAGCCCAGCGAATCACACCCACATGTTCTGGTCATGTCCGGCACTACAGGGGTTTTGGGTGGGGGTGACAAAGGTGCTTTCGAAGGTGGTGGAGGTCCAGGTCGAACCAGGCTGGGGGTTGGCTATATTCGGGTTGCAGAAGAGCCGGGAGTGCAGGAGGCGAAAGAGGCTGATGTTTTGGCCTTTACGTCCCTAGTAGCCCGGCGCAGGATACTGTTGATGTGGAAGGAAGCCAAGCCCCCGGGTGTGGAGACCTGGATAAATGACATGGCAGGGTTTATAAAGCTGGAACGGATTAAGTTCGTCCTAAGGGGATCGGCTCAAGGGTTCACCAGGCGGTGGCAACCGTTCGTCGAATACCTCACAGAAAGATAGAGGGAATGGAAAAGAAGAAGACAGCAGCGGCAACCCGGGGGGGGGGGGGGGGGGGAGGGGGGGGAGGGGGGGGAGGAACCAGAGGGATTCTCAGGGATGTTAATATATAAGTGTATAATATGTATAGGTTGTTGTTATAGATAATTGTATATTGTACGGTTAAAACATATTTTTGGAGAATATTTATCTGGGACAAGGCAGTTGCCATTTAGTTTTGTTTTTGTTTTTGTTTATATATTATTTATTTCTTGTCTATAAAACTGGCCATTGTTATTTATATTGTGATATTACTGTGTAAAGGATACACAATGTACTGTGATGGTTGGCCAAAAAGTTTCAATAAGATTTTTTTTTAAAAAAAAGAGTTACTTAGAGAGTACTGTATTCTTTGGGGGATTTATTGGTGTTGATAGTTGTTAAGATGTTTACTGTGGGTTTACAAAGTGCTAACTGGTTTCATAAATAAACAGTGTTTTCATTTAAAAGTACTGTAGATTTCTGTTGCGTCACACCTGCAGAGTAGGGCAGTGTGCTCCCCATAACCACAATCTATTCAAAGTTGTGGGTCAGGTGAACTCCATGATACACTTTGGGGCTCTCTAAACCCTGTCCCATAACAATATATTCAAGGATGAATTAGACAGATTTTTGATTGGCAACGAAGTCAAGCGTTATTGGGATTGGCAGGAAAGTGGAGTTAAGGACACAATCAGATCAGCCAACTCGATGGACCGAATGGCCTCCTCACACTTCTTATGGTTTTATGATCTTAGCTTATTTGAAATATTAGACAAGTACAAGTTTCAATAATGACTTGTATCAGTGTGTTATCCATCGTGCCAAAACATATTTTATTTTGAAAGGAGGATTGTCAAGCAATTAGCATTGATAAAGTCCTCTTTACCAGATAAGTAACTTGAAAGCATGATTGAAAGTCCTAACTTCTTACACTATGATGTATGTGAAGCTTTGTTTCTGAGATTTCCAATAGTTCGTCCTGAAAGCATTTTGCTTGTTTCAAGCCATCAAGGGGAGCAAGTCGCAGCATAATGAAATTTTTAGCAGAAAGGCACATATGCTTTGAGTTACCTAAGAATTTTGGTGCATGCTGTGATGTAAACACTGATGATAAACAGATGTTCCCAAGGTTTCATTATAACAGATAAGTAATCAGCCCACTGCAGGCCTGCTGGTCTTCACATTGGAAGTTAAAAGTTTGCATGGTTATACTGTTTGCCCTCGACCCCCAACCTCAAAGTGTTCACTTAGAATGTGAGGTTTTATTCCAGGATACAAGTCATATATCGTGCCAAATTAAGTTGTGCTTAGTGCCAGTTTTATTGCCTATGTAATCCCTCCAATATCAGCACTGACATGTTGTATGCTGACTGCACTATGGTGAGGGAAGTTAAGATTGAAGTAATAGAAGTTGAGAAAAAAAACACTCCAGTCCCAGGCCATTTGCATCATTTTGAAAACCTGTGGTAACATGATTATACCAACAATCCCGTGATTCATTTCTAAACAAGAATTTCAAGATCCTTGACTCTAATGAGGCAGAAATGACAAATGGGCTGTGAGCCATTTTCAAATAGTGTAAATGATAAACACATCTTGGACTATTCCTGGGAGAGTTTTAGCAAATTTGCCTGGTGATGGGCCCCAAGCTGAAACATTGGAGAGGAGAGAAAATGTGCACCAAGGACCAGGAGAGACAAATAGCACTAAAGTAAAGAATGGTTCAGGAAAGGAAGGAATTAAGCAGGAAAGGTAGTCATAGGTGAGATTGGAGTGAATGCGCATACATTCACAGATCACATCACATAAGGTTGGTGAACTGCAGGTAGAAATTGCCACATAGGTGATTACATAGTGGTAATAACAGAGACTTAGATTAGCGTATTAGATTAGATGTGCATAAAAGGAAAAACAAAAAACCTCTAGAGACATACACACACCAAATCTATAATCAAAGGATTGGTGGATTTGATTAAGAACAAAAAAAATAATATTTTATTGCTTTCAAGGGTTAATACTGATCTTATGTTTGTTCTATTAAATAGGTATATTTTATTTTAATATTTCAATTTGTTTAGTAATGCAATGACCGCAAAAACACAGTAGAAAGTGTTTCATTTTCATCTGATTTGCCTTTTTGCACGAAGATGATAAATACTGTTTTCAAAAACAGCCTGTATTTTGGCTTTCCTGCTGATAAATCTCCTCAATTATAGTCAACACGCATTTCATTAGTAGAAGAAAGCATAGATGCCAGGCATGTACATTCCATATGGATGTATGTGCAGGGCTTGTATTTCCTTTCTGCCACAATGACAGTGTATCCTCATTGGAGAGGGATCTCTGCCATTAGTTACATTAATAGAGGTGAGGTGAGAGTGACTGCTTTTGAGAACATGGCAACATTTGACTGAGTGTGGCACCACAGAGCCCTGTCAGAATTGAAATCACAGAGAATCAGGGACAAAGTGGCCACTGTTCGGAGTCAGACCTAGCCAAAAGGAGATGGTTGTCGTTGTTGGAGGTCAATCATCTCAGTTCATCTCAAATTGATGGGATTGAAGGCGGATAAATCCCCTGAGAATCTACATCCCAGAGTACTTAAGGAGGTGGCTCTGGAAACAGTGGATGCATTGGTGGTCATCTTCCAGGATTCTATAGACTCTGGGACAGTCCCTGCAGATTGGAGGGTAGCTCATGTCACTCCTGTATTCAAAAAGGGAGGTAGAGAGAAAGCAGGGAATTATAGACCAGTAAGCCTAACATCGGTAGTGGGGAAAATTCTTGAATCCATTATCAAGGACTTAATAGCGGAACATTTAGAAAGCAGTAGCAGGAGCAGTCAGAGTCAGCCTGGATTTATGAAGGGGAAATCATGCTTGACAAATCTGTTGGAATTTTTTGAAGATGTAACCAGTACAGATGAAAAGGGGGAGCCTGTCGATGTGGTATATTTGGACTTTCAGAAGGGGTTTGACAAAGTCCTGCATAAGAGACTATTGTGCAAAATTAAAGCACATGGGATTGGGGGAAGTGTATTGAGGTGGATAGAAAACTGGTTGGCAGAGAGGAAACAAAGAGTAGGAATTAATGGGCCCTTTTCAAATTAGCACGCAGTAACTAGTGGGATGCCACAGGGATCGGTGCTGGGACCCCAGCTATTCGCAATATATATTAATGATTTGGATGAGGGAACAACAGGGAACATCTCGAAGTTTGCAGATAATACCAAGTTGGGTGGGAGAGTGAACTGTGACGAGGATGCAGGGCTCCTACAGCATGATCTGGACAGGTTGGGCGAGTGGGCAAATCAATGGCAAATGCAGTATAATTTGGATAAGTGTGAGGTTATTCACTTTGGAAGGAAAAATGGGAAGGCAGATTACTACCTAAAATGGTTGTAGATTGGGAGAGAGGGACCTGGGTGTCCTTGTGCACCATTCGCTGAAGTTAAGCGTGCAGGTGCAGCAGGAGGTAAAGAAAGCGAATGGTTTGTTGGCCTTCATTATGAGAGGTTTCGAGTACAGAAGCAGGGATGTGTTGCTGCAATTATACAGGGCCTTGGTGAGGCCACACCTGGAGTATTGTGTGCAGTTTTGGTCTCCTTTTCTGAGGAACGATATTCTTGCTCTCAAGGGAGTGCAGCGAAGGTTTACCAGACTGATTCCAGGGATGGCGGGACTGTCATATGAGGAGAGATTGACTAGGTTAGGATTGTTCTCGCTGGAGTTCAGAAGAATGAGGGGGGATCTAATAGAGACTTATAAAATTCGAACAGGACTAGGCAGTGTAGATGCAGGGAAGATGTTCCCAATGATGAGTGTGTCGAGAACCAGGGGTCACAGTCTGAGGATTCAGGGTAAACCATTTCGGACAGAGATGAGAAGACATTTCTTCACACAAAGAGTGGTGAATCTGCGGAATTCATTACCACAAGAAGTAATTGAATAAAACATTGAATATATTCAAGAGGCGGCTAGATATCGCACTTGGGGAGAATGGGATCAAAGGCAGGATTAGGCTATTGAGTTGGATGATCAGCCATGATCGTGATAAGTGGCGGAGCAGATTCGAAGGGCCAAAGGCCTCCTCCTGCTCCTATCTTCTATGTATCTGTGTATCTATGTTCCAGGATATCACTGCAGGAGTTCCTCAGATACTACTCTAAGCCCAACTGGCTTCAGCTGCTTTATCAATGACCTTCCATCATCATAAGGTCAGTAAGAAGTCTTACAACACCAGGTTAAAGTCTAACAGGTTTGTTTCTAATCACTAGCTTTCGGAGCACTGCTCCTTCCTCAGGTGAAGGAGCTGTGCTCCGAAAGCTCGTGATTCGAAACAAACCTGTTGGACTTTAACCTGGTGTTGTAAGACTTCTTACTGTGCCCACCCCAGTCCAATGCCGGCATCTCCACATCATCATAAGGTCAGAAATGGGAAATTTTGTAGATGGCTGCTCAGTGGGAATATCAATTGCAACTCTTCATATACTGAAGGAGTCTGTGTCCACATGCAGCAAGACCCGGACAACATTTAGACTTAGTCTGATAAGTGACATTCACGCCACATAAGTGCCCAGGCAATGACCATCACAACAAGAGAGAATCGCTCTCATTGACATTCAGTGGCAGAACTATCACTGTATCCCCCACCCGTAATATCTTGTGGGTTATCATTGACCAGAAACTAGAATGGACCTGTGGCAAAAGGTCAGAATCTAGGAATTCTGCAGTAAGTAATTCACCTCCTGACTCCTCAAAGACTGTCCACCATCCACAAGACTCCAAGTCAGGAGTGTGATAGTATAGTCTCCAATTGCCTGGATGAGTGCAGCTCCAACAACACTCAAGAAGCTCAACTTCTTTGATGTGCTTTATTATCAATTCAATGAATGAACATTTTACATGCCGACCTCTTTATGCATTTCTGCTGTAATTTAGCATCACTAGGTTCTGTTTATAGGTCTCTTTTACCACAGATGCTTGCTGTCAGCAATGGTGAGTACAGTTCTCAGCATGGGAATTCTACTCATCCTTGCAATTGTAATGATGGATTTGGTGGAGGAAGAGGAGTTCAGACAAGGGTTCAAAACTAAGAGCATTTGCATTTCAGATACATGGCACCTATTCCATCTTGTCTTCTGACCTCGGTCACTTGGCTTTATCTGAGGCAATCTGCATGTGCTGTCTGTTAATGTCTAACCACCACAAAAGATATACCACAGGACAGCGGTTGCTGTAAAGCTTGCCACAGGGTTAACCTTTCATGAAACAATCTCCTTCGAAGCCACCACTGATGTTACGTAAGTCAGTCTTCAATTCACTTGTGCACAAAACAAGCGTCAGAAGCCTTGTTTTGCTCTTGTTTTGTGATTTTCTTTATGGACAGGCGTGACAGCACAAGAGATGTGTACCAGGAACAGAGCTTCCATGACGACATAAACTCAAGTACTTAAACATCTCGAAACAATCCCACTATATTAATGAATAGTTAAGACTTTGCTGTGGCATATTCGCAGAGATCCCTCAGCCATCCAGTGCAACTTTATTGGAAGATAGTGGAAACCTTGGGGAAACTGTAGAAACGGTAATCCACACCTTTCAACACTGTTTACATCGATCATTCACCAAAGTTATGGCAGATAATAAGGAGAACCTCATTAATGTGCATATGGGTGGTATGAGACGACATGACATAGGGCAAAACTTTACATCTCCCATTGGGGGGAGTAGCCCATAAAATTCCTTGGATAACTTTGTCACTGGCTTCCTGTCAGTCTTGACCTGTTTGCAATTTTACAGTGAGGACAGGCGAGGCCCAAGCCGGTCCACTCGACCTTGCACTACTTGAGATCCTTAAGTAGTTAATTAATGATCACTTAAGTGCCATTTCCTGTCTTGATTATTTGGCTGGTGGAGGAGTTCAAGAGCAGGGGGTAGCCCGGAAAGTGACACTTGTTCGGGCCTCGGATGGGAGGGGAGCACTTCCATCAGGAGCCTTCTTTAACTTGAAGCACCTCCCAACAAGGT
Organism: Scyliorhinus torazame; assembly: GCF_047496885.1. Classification (NCBI taxonomy): domain Eukaryota; kingdom Metazoa; phylum Chordata; class Chondrichthyes; order Carcharhiniformes; family Scyliorhinidae; genus Scyliorhinus; species Scyliorhinus torazame. The sequence continues at coordinate 151,222,626 of NC_092717.1, read as the reverse complement.
CTGCTGCCTGCGGATGCTTGCTCTCCTCCTGGCCTCGCCACCAAGACCCCCACCACCCCTCTGCTCATAACCGCTCCCCTTCCCCTGGGCCTCTCCTCCCTTCCCTGAGACCACTCACATCTGGCCCTGGATTCCGGGACTTTGAATCTGGAGACTGCTTGTAGTCCCAATTTGGTCCACTGCAGCTTTTGGAGCTGCTGGGTCTTGAGAGCTGCCTGACAATTTTCTTCCTGAATGAGGGGAGGATCTCCCATTTCCAGTCAATTAATATCCCTGAGAGCGGTAAAGGGCTGCGGAGCAGCCAGTATCAGTGGGGATACATACACCATCAGCCGTTTGGTTGGCGGGCGGGAAACACTGCCATCCAAAAAATTGCCATAGTTGCAAAAAAGAATGGGCAACACCACAATGCTTTCATTTTATAGCTGTCCACCTAGGTAAATGAGGTGGGAATAATGTAATGGATTATTATTGCTAGGCATCCTAATAGTTGTGTGTTCCTGCTCTAGTGATAAGCCTTTCTCATCACCTCCCAGTCTTACCCTCCCCTCCACCAACCCCACCTCTTCCTTGGGGTAAACATTGGAAACCCCCTGACATAAAGCAGAGGAAAATCAGCCTTATTTCCTCCTGAAAATAACTGTTCACGGTGCATTTCAAATGAAGTGTGGGCAGTTTATCTTTCTGCTATTTTTTTTTCTATGTGCTCTTACTGTTTGCCTTCCCTGAGCTGCCTTTTCTGTATGGTGTATGTCATCTCCAACACAATCCCAAGCTGCTTCTAATTGTTACCTCTGGGGGAAGAGTGTGGTTAGAGTTTGCTGTTCCTGCATGAGACTCTCAGCTCTGCAATTTTGCTCTGGATCTTTTTGAGATGTCCAGTTTAATTGCCTTCAGTGGCAGGTTCAACGTTTTGGTAATCCCCTACACAACAAGAAAAAGCCACATGTTAGCACATTGTTTGCTGGAAAGAGTTTTGCACCTAGATTTTCTAGCACAGTGGAATCTCAGTACCAATCCCAACGCATTGAGTGCCACGTTGTTGCTGAGCAGATTTGCTAGGGTATTGCTGAGTCAAATTTGAAGCAGGCTGTAGGAAGAGGTTAAAGCAAACATTTGCTGTCAATGCTGTTCCTGGGCTGTAATGCTTATTGCATCTGCTTCATTGATTTAGGTATGTCTCCTCAGCAGTTCAATTTTCAGAGGTTGGCAGTCCCACTGCCAGTCTGGCATTGTTGAAGAACACAAGAACACGAGAAATAGGAGTGGGAGTAGGCCATATTTCCCCTTGAGCCTGTTTCACCATTCAGCACAATCATGGCTGATCTTGGGCTTCAACTCCATTTTCCCACCAACTCCTCACATCCCTCGATTCCCTGAGAGACCAAACATTTGTCCATCCCAGCCTTAATGTATTCAACAATGGAGCATTCACAATCCTCTGGGGTAGAAAATTGCAAAGATTCACAACCCTTTGAGTGAAATAATTTCTCCTCATCTCGGTTCTAAATGATTGGCCCCTTATCTTGAGACTATGCTCCATGTTTTAGACTCCTTGACCAGAAGAACAATCTCTCAGCATCTACACTATCAAAATTTTGAATGCATCGATCAGATCACCTCTCATCTTCCAGAGAATATAAGCCTCATTTATTCAGTCACTCATTGTAGGACAATCCTACCATCCCAGGGAGCAATTTAGTGACCATTGCTGTACCATCATCAATGCAAGTACGCCCTTTCTTTGTTTCAGATGCCAACATCCGCAGTAATTTGTTTTTATTATATCCTTTCTTAAATGTGGAGACCAAAACTGTACACAATATTGTGGCCAGATGTGGTCTCACCAAAACCGTGAACAATTGTAGCAAGATGTCTTTATTCTTTAAAAAAAAATGTTTTTTTAAATTTTCCTCCCTTTTCACATTTTCTCCCACATTTACATCCATCAACAATAAACAATAATCAGCAAGATATGTCGGTCCCCCTAATAACAACGATCCCATCTACCCACCAACCCCCAAACCTCAACCCGCATGTTTACATAAACAAATGGCAAAAAGGAATCAGGGATTACCCGTAGTCACCCCTAATCTTACACAGCTCTGCCCCCCCGCCCCCCCCACTGCAGGTCTCCAGCTCCTCCTGTCCACTGCCTCTTGTAAAACTCCTCCTCCCAACCTCGGTTCTTTCCCCCCAACTTTCCACCCCGGCGAGACCACTCGGACCCTGTTCTGCCAGGCTCCGATGGCCGCAGCCCCTCCCCCCACCTCACTCCCGTTCACTGGCCGGCTTAAACCGGCCAGCGTGGAGGCCCCCGCCCGGGTCCCTTTCCCACTTGCCCGGCCCTAGGAAAGCCCAAAGATCCCCTTTTAACACACAAACCCCGCATATCCACCTACACCCCAAAGAACTCTCATTTCGAGTGAAAGTCCCGTTGATGTCTTTATTCTTGTATTCCAATCCCCTTGTAATAAAGACCAACATGCCATTTGCTTGCTGGACCTGCATGCTAACTATCTGCGTTCCATGAATGAACACACCCAAGTCTCTTTGAACAGCAACACAGACAAGTTTCACACCTTATTACAATGTTTTGCTTATCTATTCTTAAATATCTTAATATTTAATATTAAATATCTTAAAGATGCCGTTATTTAAAGGACACATTAAACTGAGGCCCCATCTGTCTATTCACGTGGACATGAAAAATTCCATGGTATCTTTCAAAGAAGAGCCAAAATTCTCCTTGTATTGTAGTCAACATTTACCCTACAAACAGCACCATTAAAAAATATAAATTACCTTACTGCTTCTCAGCTTCTGTTTCTAAAATTTATTTTTTCCAATTAAGGGGCAATTTTGCGTGGCCAATCCACCTAACCTGCACATCTTTGGGTTGTGGGGGTGAAACCCACGCAGAAACAGGGAGAATGTGCAAACTCCACATGGACAGTGGTCCAGGGCCAGGATTCGAACCCGGGCCCTCAGCGCTAACCACTGCGCCACGTGCCACCCCTTTTTGGCTGTCTTTCTGCCTACACAACAATGGTGACTTCATTCTGTGGGTTTAATTTTGACTTTGAGTGAAAGGTGTAACATGTAATTTTTTTTTTCGTTCATGGGACATGGGTGTCACGGGCTGTGCCAGCGTTTATTGTCCATCCCTGATTGCAGATTTCCTTCCCTAAAGGACATTAATGAACCAAATGGATTTTACAACAATCACAATGGTCATCATTAGACTTTTTAAATTCAAGATTTTTATTGAATTCAAGTTTCATCATCTGCCGTGGCGGGATTTGAACCTGGGTCCCCAGAGTAGTACCCTGGGTCTCTGACCCGAAAACCACTATGCTACCATCTCCCCATGTGATCCACATTGTAGGACAATCCTACCATCCCAGGGACCTATTCAATCCAAAGTGAAAATCGGAAGAACTGTTCAATGGGAGGCTGATTATATATTGCCCATTTACACTATTTGTCTAACGTCACAATTGCCCCTTATAATTTAATTCATTGTTTGTGATGTGGGATATCCAAAGAATATGAAAAGGTTCTATATCAATAAAAGTTAATTCTTTCTCTCTGATGGCTGTGTGCAACCTTTTATAAAAGAAGACAAAATATATGCATGTGGTATTTGAAATAGCAGAATGATGCCACAGTGCCCAGCCATATTGTGTGGATGGGTGCATCAATTAACTTCATGAGACCCGTTTACGAGATTATACAACATGCAGCCATTCTGTGCAACATTAGAAGCATTACTGTGTGACAAAAGCTCAAACAAAAGCATTACTGACCTGGAGGATTTGGTGTACAAGATGTGAAGATTTATGGCAATATTTTCCATGCAACATTTTGAAACATAGAAACGTTATGGCACAGAAGTAGACCGTTTAACCCATAATGTCTGTGCCAGCTGTAAAAGAGATATCCAGTCTTACCCAGCTATCCAGCTCCTGGTTCAAAGGCCCGTTCACACTTCAAGTGCATATCCAAGTATTCTTTAAAAACAACGTGTGTTTATGCCTTTACCATACTTTCAGTCAGTGAGTTCTGTCATAATATACACCAGTATATCATGGTGCAGACACAAACACTGATGGACACACAGCAAGACCAATCAACACACACAACACCGCAGCCAATCACCAGTTAGAGCACACGCACTATAAAGACAGAGGGCATCAGAGTTCCCGCTCATTTGGGATGCAGCCTCTCAGAAGGACAGAGCTTACAGCTTACAGTACAGATCTTCACCATGTGCTGAGTGCATAGACTGGTTAGGACAGGCATGTCTTTAGTTTAATCTAACATCATGTTAACCCACAGTGAAAGTATGTTCAACAGTTTCTAGCTTAATAAAATAGTGTTGCACTATTTTAAGTGTTGGTGGCCTGTATGTGTTCCACGGATCCAGAGCACCCAACACATCATGGTACCAGTAGTTGAGGGATGTTAAAACTTCTTAGACCTACCTGCAAGTGACCTGCCTTCCACCAGCATACAGCCATCCTGCAAAATGGACAGCGTCTGCCCACCGCCGCCGCTCCGCATCACCTGTAACCAAGGGGCCAACTGGAAGATATTCAAACAATGCTTCCAGCTCTACCTTGAAGCCACAGACCGGGAAGCTGCCTCAGACACCAGGAAGATCGCTCGCTTCCTATCCACGGCCGGGTAACATGCCATCCACATTTTCAATTCTCTCACCTTTGCTGATGGTGAAGATAAATCAAAATTCAAGACGGTCCTCCTTAAGTTTGACAGTCACTGCGACATTGAGGTGAATGTAAGTTTCGAGCGCTATGTATTCCAACAGCGTTTGAAATGAAAATCGCTTATTGTCACAAGTAGGCTTCAATGAAGTTACTGTGAAAAGCCCCTAGTCGCCACATTCCGGCGCCTGTTCGGGGAGGCTGGTACAGGAATCGAAACTTTAAAAGCCAGTGATTTAGCCGAGTGTGCTAAACCAGCCCCTGGTTGCAGGGTAAGGATGAACCTTTCCAGTCCTTTCTCACCCACGTCCGCATCCATGCGCAGTCCTGTAATTACGGGTCCACCTCCGACTCCATGATATGCGACCAGATCGTTTTCGGTGTTCAGTCGGACCCCCTACACCAGCAGCTCCTCAAGGTAAAGCAGCTCACCCTAGCGATTGCCATTGAGACCTGCGTGCTACATGAACACACCACTAGTCGGTATTCCCACATCCATGCGGCTGAAACGGCGCGGCAAGGTCCCCACGAGGCAAAGCGGGTCCAAGCAATCGAGCAACTCCAGGGCCTCAGCCTGGATGAGGGCGGCCATTTGCGTGCTTTTCGCAGACTCCCGCGCTTGTGCGCACTGAACGAGGGACGGCGACGTCGCCGAACGTACTGCGCAGGCGCGCACCATGTATGACTGCACCGCGCATGCCGCACGTACTGACGCTACAACGTGCGGCAACTGTGGCTCCGCCCACTTAAAGTGGCAATGTCCTGCCAAATCCCAACGATGCCTGAGATGTGGCAAACTTGGCCACTATGCTGCTTTATGCAGATCAGCTCAGCCTGCCAACTCTCGTCGCTCCAGCCAGCCTCGCAGGAATGTCCGGCCATTCAACCCACGGCCACCGAGCCCGATTCGGACCTGCTACCCGATATTGACACCGAGGACCCGAAGGCGCCTTTTCGAGTCAATATCATTAAAAAAACAGGGTGTCCTCGAAGCAAAGAATCCAGCCTCTATCGGTATACAGCATCGATCCGGACGATGAGTGGTGTGCCACCCTTGCGGTCAACCGGTCCCAAATACGATTCAGCCTGGACACCGGTGCCTCCCCCAATCTCATTGCACGGTATGAGCCTTTGTGTCAAACCAGCCATCAGCCTGCCAGCTATTAGATTATAATGGCAATGCCATTGCTGCCAGCGGCTCATGCCAACTTGTAGTGACGCATAGGTCACGCAAAGCCATCCTTCCCTTTGAAATCGTGGGCTCCTCGAAAGCCTCCCTGCTTGGCGCGCAAGCATGCAAGCTGTTGAACCTAGTTCAGAGAGTTCACTCTCTCTCTCCTGCTGACGCGGCTGCCTTTCATAAAACACTGACTTCAGGACGCAGCTCACCGTCATTATCAACCAGTACCACGACGTCTTCGAGGGCATGGGCACGCTCCCGCACACCTACAAGATTTTATTAAAACCGAATACCACGCCTGTGGTGCACGCACCTCGCAGGGTCCCATCACCCCTTAAGGACCGCCTCAAGCAGCAGCTGCAGGACCTCCAGAACCAAGGAGTGTTTTCCAAAGTCACGGAACCGACCGACTGGGTCAGTTCCATCGTATGTGTAAAAAAGCCTTCCGGGGAATTGGGAATTTGCATTGATCCCAAGGATCTAAATCGCAATCTTATGAGAGAGCACTATCCAATTCCCAAGCGCGAAGAGCTCACATGTGAGATGGCTCGCGCCAAGCTCTTTACCAAACTCAGCGCCTCAAAAGGATTCTGGCAAATCCAGCTCGATAAATCCAGCAGGAAACTGCACATTTAACACCCACTTTGGAAGATATTGTTACAACAGGATGCCGTTTGGGATCGTCTCTGCATCAGAAGTGTTCCATAGGATTATGGAACAAATGATGGAAGGTATTGAAGGTGTTCACGTCTATGTCGATTACATAATCATTTGGTCCACCACCCCGCAGGAACATGTTGGTCGCCTCCAGCGCGTATTCAGACGTATACATGAGCATGGCCTTCGGCTCAACAGGGCCAAATGCACTTTTGGTCAGACAGAACTTAAATTTCTCGGGGACCACATCTCCCAATTGGGTGTGCAGCCGGATGTGGACAAGCTAGCTGCCTCACAGCTATGAAAACACCAGAGGAGAAGAAGGCGGTCCTCCGATTTCTGGGCATGGTCAATTTTTGGGGAAAAAAGGGAAATTCACCCCTAACCTCGCCTCACATACCACGGCTCTCAGGAACCTGGTCAGGAAGATGACAGACTTCCAATGGCTCCCTGCCCACGAGCACGAATGGAGGGAACTCACGGCAAAACTGACCACGGCCCCGGTCTTAGCCTTTGATCCAGCAAAGGAGACCAAAATTTCGACCGATGCCAGTCAATCCGGCATTGGGGCAGTGCTCCTTCAACGTGATGAGGCCTCATCATGGGCCCCCGTTGCATATGCGTCACGTGCGATAACCCCCACGGAGCAGCGCTACGCACAGATAGAAAAGGAGTGTCTGGACCTTCTGACCGGTGTTGTTAAGTTTCACGATTATGTCTACTGACTTCCTTAATTCACCTTCGAGACCGACCATCGCCCGCTGGTCAATATAATACAGAAAGACTTGAACGACATGACGCCTCGCCTCCAGCGTATTCTTCTCAAGCTCCGGCGATACGACTTCCAGCTGGTATACACCCCAGGCAAGGACCTCATTATTGCTGACGCTCTCTCCAGGGCAGTCAACACTCCATGTGACCCAGTGGGATTTGGTCTGCAAGGTTGACGCCCATGTGGCATTCGCGGCCTCCAATCTACCTGCCTCGGATGAACGCCTCGTCCAAATTTGCCGCGAGACGGCGGCTGACCCCTTGCTACAGAGTGTCATGCGCCTCCTAACGGACGAGTGGCTCAAGGGCCAATGCCCTCAATTCTATAATGTCAGAGATGATCTGGCAGTAGTAGACGGGGTTCTTCTAAAACTGGACCGCATTGTCATCCCGCATAGCATGTGCCAGCTTGTCCTGGAACAACTACACGAGGGCCACCTTGGCGTGGAAAAGTGCCGCCGACGGGCCCGAGAGGCAGTGTACTGGCCCGGCATTAATGAGGACATAGCCAACACAGTGCTCAACTGCCCCACTTGTCAGAACTTCCAGCCGGCCCAACCACGTGAGACCCTGCAGCCCCATGAGTTGGTCACGTCACCATGGACCAAGGTGGGCATCGACCTGTTCCATGTGCTGGGTAGAGACCATGTCCTGATCGTGGACTACTTTTCGAATTACCCGGAGGTGATATGGTTGCACGACCTCACAGTGATTCGTGCATGTAAAGAAACCTTTGCTCGACACGGCATCCCGCTCACGGTCATGTCGGACAATGGCCCCTGCTTCGCCAGCCAAGAATGGTCCAACTTTGCCAGGCGGTACAAGTTGCCCATGTGACATCCAGTCCCCTGTACCCCCAATCCAACGGCAAAGCAGAGAAAGGAGTACATATCATCAAACGGCTCCTATGCAAGGCTGCCGATGCTGGGTCTGATTTCTACCTTGCCTTGCTGGCCTATCACTCCGGCCCACTTTCCACTGGCCTGTCACCAGCCCAATTACTCATGAGTCGCACTCTGAGGATGACGGTGCCGTCCATCCACGTCCCAGATCTTGACCACGTTCCGGTCCTTCGTCGGATGCAGCTGTCTCGTGCAGAGCACAAGGCGGCTCATGATTCCTCTGCAGCTGATCTCTCTGCTCTGGCTCCAGATGACAACGTCCGCGTCCATCTTCCGGATGGTGGCTGGTCTGCAACTGCTGTTGTCCTTCGGCAGGTGGCCCCCCGCTCGTTCCTGGTTTGTCTACCGGATGGCTCTATTCTGCGCCGCAATCGACGCGCCCCTCGTCTCGTTCCACGCTCGCCACATGATCCTCCAGTGTTGCCTCGCCCTCCTGCTGACCCTGCCACGGACTATGCAGCGCTCCCTGTCACTCTGCCTCCCCCTGACTTTGACGCAGTCCAGCCTGCTCCTGAACCGGCGGCTCTTCAGCCACCCTTGAGGCGGTCAACCAGAACCCGTCGCCCACCTCAGAGACTAGATTTATGAACTTTTCGAATTTATGGACTCTCTGAATTGTTTCGTTGCTTTGTTTGATCGTTTCCCTGGTTTGTATATAGTGTTGATCTCGTTACTCTTGTTGCATACTGCTTCTCTGCACCAGGCACCTTCCCATGTAAATAGCTTAGTTCTCATGTACGTAGTCCTGTAAATATGTCTTCGCACCCCACACGTGGTTAGGAACATTCTCACCACACATTATTTATTGCCACACACATACATTTTTTTATAAAAGGGGGGATGTCATAATATACACCAGTATATCATGGTGCAGACACAAACACTGATCGACACACAGCAAGTCCAATCAACACACACAACACCGCAGCCAATCACCAGTTAGAGCACACTCACTATAAAGACAGAGGGCATCAGAGTTCCCGCTCATTCGGGATGCAGCCTCTCAGAAGGACAGAGCTTACAGCTTACAGCACAGATCTTCACCATGTGCTGAGTGCATAGACTGGTTAGGACAGGCATAGGTCTTTAGTTTAATCTAACATCGTGTTAACCCACAGTGAAAGTATGTTCAACAGTTTCTAGCTTAATAAAATAGTGTTGTACTATTTTAAGTGTTGGTGGCCGGTATGTGTTCCACGGATCCAGAGCACCCAACACATCAAGTTCCAGGCCCCAACCACTTGCTAGGTGAAAATAATTTCTCCTCAAGTTTCCTCTCGTCCTTCGGCCAATTACTTTACATCAAGGCCCCTGGCTTTTGGCCTCTTTGTTAATGGAAATAAATCCATCTTTTCCACTCTATCTAAACCCCTCAAAATTTTATACACTTCAATTAAAAGTCCCCTCAGTTTCCTCTGTTTAACAACTATATTTTTGCAGCGATTTTAATATAATAAAACCTCCATTTTAAAGCATGACACCGAGCCACATAAAGAGATTGAGGTCAGATGAACAAACACTTGGCCAAAAAGATAGGCTTTAAGGAGTCTTAAAGGAGGAGTGAGAGGTCAAGACACAAAGAGGTGTAAGGAAGGTATGCCAGAGCTTGTCGCCCAGGCAACTGAAGGTACAGCCACCAGTGGTGAACTGATCAAAATAAGGGATGCACAAGACGCCAGGATTAGGGGACCACATATATAAGAACATAGGAAATGGGAGCAGGAGTCGGCCATCTAGCCCTTCGTGCCTGCTCTGCCATTAAATGAGATCATGGCTGATTTTTTGTGGACTCAGCTCCACTTTCCGGCCCGAACACCATAACCCTTTATTCCTTTATTCTTCAAAAAACTATCTATCCTTACCTTAAAACATTTAATGAAGGAGCCTCAACTGCTTCACTGGGCAGGGAATTCCATAGATTCACAACCCTTTGGGTGAAGAAGTTAATCTAAACTCAGTCCTAAATCTACTTCCCCCTATTTTGAGGCAATGCCTCCTAGTTCTGCTTTCACCCACCAGTGGAAACAACCTCCCCGCATCTATCCTATCTATTCCCTTCATAATTTTATATGTTTCTACAGGATCCCCCCCGCATCCTTCTAAATTCCAATGAGTACAGTCCCAGTCTACTCAACCTCTCCTCATAATCCAACCCCCTCAACTCTGGGATTAACCTAGTGAATCTCCTCTGCACACCCTCCAGCGCCAGTACGTCCTTTCTCAGATAAGGAGACCAAATCGGAACACAATACTCCAGGTGTGGCCTCACTAACACCTTATACAGTTGCAGCATAACCTCCCTAGTCTTAAACTCCATCCCTCCAGCAATGAAGGACAAAACTCCATTAACCTTCTTAATCACCTGTTGCACCTGTAAACCAACTTTATGCGACTCATGCACTGGGACACCCAGGTCCCTCTGCACAACAGCATGTTTTAATATTTTACCATTTAAATAATAATCCCTTTTGCTGTTATTCCTACGAAAATGGATAACCTCACATTTGTCAACATTGTATTCCATCTGTCAGACCCTAACCCATTCACTCAAACTATCCAAATCCCTCTGCAGACGTCCAGTATCCTCTGCACCTTTTCCTTTACCACTCATCTTAGTGTCGTCTGCAAACTTGGGCACATTGCACTTGGTCCCCAACTCCAAATCATCTATGTAAATTGTGAACAATTGTGGGCCCAACACTGATCCCTGAGGGACACCACTAGCTACTGATTGCCAGCCAGAGAAACACCCATTAATCCCCACTCTTTGCTTTCTATTAATTAACCAATCCTCTATCCATGCTACTTCTTTACTTTTAATGCCATGCATCTTTATCTTATGCAGCAACCTTTTGTGTGGCACCTTGTCAAAAGCTTTCTGGAAATCCAGATATATCACATCCATTGGCTCCCCGTTGTCTACCGTACTGGTGTCCTCAAAATATTCCACTAAATTAATTATCTTACAGGGTTGTGAGCTTCCCCTCAGTATTTTGCACCATGAACGTGTGCCACATGTGCCCCTGAAACAGTCATTATTCTGTAAATAAATTGGACTTCGTGTGAGAGGGTTATCTTATTCCTGCTGGTGAATCAAACAGAAAGGAAACTATTCCCAATGTGGGCAGGCAAAGTGATACTCTTGGACATAATGCCTCCAAATGAAAGCAACTTACTATAAAGTTACTAAACCATCAGGAAATATTTCGGAATGTGGTACACTTTGATCTTTCTCATTTTATATTTCAAGGTTTTTAATTAAGAACTGGACTTAAAATTATAAGCAATTGAAACCTTTTCATGAACACATTTTTGACAAATGGACAGTACAATTACTGGGAACCTGAAGTTATAACCAAGTACCCTGTATTGTACAAAGAGGTGGAAGAATTTTAACCGGTGGCATAATTGATACCAGTGTGACTGCACAATGCAAACTGTTACATAATAGTAGCAACATTCAAGCATCTGGAGTGGGATTCTACTTCGGCCGACGCCGAAATTGAGAAAGGCGATTGGGCGTAGAATCAGTTCGGATGCCGAAATTGTGGCAGATGCTTGATTCTCACCAAATCACAATACTCCAGCGCCTCGACAGCGGCGTCAATGCGTTCGACTCTGCATGTACAGGAAACATGGTTTGCATATAATTCGTGGGCCTGACCCGGTATTCTTTGGCGCCTCCGCAATTCTCCACCTCATCTGGGGGGAATTCCCGCCGGTGAAGTCCGCTTGTGCTGTTAAAAATCGTGAAACAGGTGCCGTTCAAAGATGAGGCAGAGAGCAAGTAGTACATGCAGTGGCGTGACCGTGGGCTGCCGGTCCTGACACTGGCCGGGCTGGCTGGTGTGGGGGGGAGGGGGGGGGGGGGGGTTGGGGCCCTTCCAGGGCCGGGGGAGAGGGGTAGACGGGGGTACATGTTGCTCTCTTTGGTTGTTTCTAAATATGGCGGTCAATATGGCCACCTTCCTTAATTCTAATTACGTTTGCTTTAGAGTCGCCAGGTATCTTTCGATACCGTCACAAGGTTCAAACCCGAATACTGATCAAAGAGCCGGTACACCAGTTAGTTAGTTCAAAGTCAATACTATTTAATTACACACACAGTAATATCTACTCATGCACGAAACGCTACAGACTAAACTATCACTACTGCTAAAGCCTATACTTAGCTTCGGGCGCCCACTCAGTCAGAGGAACAATGGCCGTTGTTCAGTTCTGAGGCTGCTGGGGTCGAAGTGGTGAAGGGGAACAGCTAAGGTCGTCCGTCTGGTAGCGAACGTTGACCTTGGACTTACTTGCTTCTGGTGCAGCTGGTGGACGGGTCTCTCCGCTTTGAGAGCCGATTCCAAGAGAGCGATTCTCTCTTGGGGCCTTCTTCTTATACCCGAAGGGAGCTTTGCGGGCTTTTGGGCGGGCCTTGAACTTGGCCCCAATCAATTGGGCCATTTCTTGATCATTTGCATTGATCCTGACCAATAGAGGGGTGGGTGCCCTGATGGCTGGGCGTGTCCTTGGTGGCCGTTGGCCTTGCTTTGTTTTCTGCTTTCGGTTTGGGGAACTGGTGCCGCGAGGTCTGGGGCCAGATCGGTTACTTAAGTATCTTCCTTTGTTCCTGGAGATGGGCCATCCGTATGCTAATGGGCCTACAGTTTCAGTCTCATCTGGGAGTTGTTTCTCCAATATGCAAACAGGCTCTGTGCCTGCCTGCTTTCTTAGCATTGTCCATATTTCCATGCAATCTTTGCAAATGTCCATTTTGTATTCTGGAAGTGGCCATCCCAGATGGCTACACACCCTCCTTGTGATCCTCAACGCGATGCGTGAAGGATCACATTACCGTGTAGTATTCATTCTCCTCCCAAATCAGGCACCCATAAGCACTGACAGGCTCTACACCGCTCTGTCCTATGAATTGCAACTTTGACTGAAATTATTTTATGTACATACATCATTATAAAATTCTACAGGGTGCTATGACATTCAGGCATGCATTACAACATTTTTTTTAAACTGGAACCTCGAACTGTCCTTAACTAAACTATCCTCAATCAATCCAAAAATAATCTGCAACATTTTAAACTGTACAATAGCAGCAACACAGGTCTCTCTGGCTTGGCAGTCAGGCACAGAATTTTACATTTCTTTATTAAAACGAAACGAACATACAAAAATAACGGATGTACTTTAATTCACTTGAAGGGTTTGCGGGATTTGTTGAAGTCCGAAAATAGGGGACCTGAGGGAGTATACCGGCCTGCGGGAGGCTTTCCTCCACCATTTTCTGAGTCTAAGGGTCTGAACGACACTGCAGAGTATCGCCAGTACTAACAGTGCTTCCACAATGTAGGACAGGGAATACCAGGTGATGAACTTGTCACACCAAGTCAGTGTATCGGTAACTATCTCGGGGTTTAGTGTATGGCAGGGGTGGGAAACATGCACGGCCTGTGTGGTAGGGGTCAGGGGGGTAGCATCCACGCGCAACTGGTGGGATCCCGCTAAGATCCAACTGTAGAACATGATGGTTGTGTTCACCTTTCCTTCTTTCTGTCTTCTTCTTTTCTTCTTCTGAGGTTCCTGAGGTTCCCGACTTCTATGGACTCAAGCATAATTTCTGTTATTATCTTGTTTAAGATCTCGTCTGTCTGTCTGTCCTTTATTGCCAATCACCCATTATAATTGGTCACCATCTGTGACTCCCTCATTTTCTTTTTAAAACCAAATATTTGGGGACAAGACATCCGAGAAAAATACTGACACAGAGCGAGCCGTCTCGCAGCCTGTGTGATCTACCATCCTAGTGTTTGAGGATGTAAATAGCATCTGGAAGCAACCTAAGGGTTGCCGTAAAGAAACAAAAGAGTTTTGAACTAAAAGAGCCAAAATGGGGTGCGTATGGGCCGTGGCGGGTAAGAATGGGTGGAATCCCCGGGTAGGACGTGACCAGTGCCGTATGTGCTCTACCCGAGCGTAGCTGACCAGAGGGGGGTCCTCAGGCAGGGCGGGGACCAGTGCCGTTTCTCCACTGTCTGAGCGACCGGCAAGAACGGTAAGAATTTGTGGTCGGCGTGGGGACTGTCTCTTATGATTACCTTCGAATCAGAAGAGTAGCTATGATTGGTTGTCTGCCAACAAACTAGTTCCATTATCTGCCAATGGGTGTTAAAAGAGTGGTGGCGTGGGGCCATGAAAACTTTAAATTGACAAACAACATTTAACATTCACAATAATGAACAAACATACATAACAAACATGGTGCAGGTTCCATCAGAAAGGACACCGTAACTCTCCATCGGTTCCTTTTTACCATCATCTGGACACCTCATTGCTCTAAAGCGAACAGAGTCGCAAAGGGATTCGTTTGGTGGGAGTCAGACTCTATGTCATCATCTTCTCCCGGCTGCCATACTCTTGACTGGAGTGCTTGGGGCGAATTGGGGTCCATCTCATCATTCCGGATGAGCCTGAACAAATTGTCTCGGTGCCAGAATCTTGTGTCGAGGTTGGAGCTGCTAGGGTTTAATCCATAATCGTCGGGCAGTGGGTTTTGGTCAGGGGCTTTAATGTACGTTATCTCGAAGGGGTCGCTGGAATCATGTTCGGGATCGCTGGGAGTGGGGCCTGGTGCAGGGGTGTAATCGTAGCGTGGTGTGCTGGGACTGCCGCTATCGCTGTCGCTGCTGGTTGAAGGAAGGGAGAGGCGGAGTCATGCCTCTGGGGTGGAGTCGAAGTCGTGTCTGAGGATGGGCTGGAAGGTTGGGGGAGGGTAGGAATACGTCGTTCATGGGCGGGACATGCTCATCTGCTGCTGCAAGCGAGATGTGGTGTGAATGGTTGTTCTGCGAGCCATAAGCCTTAAGCTGTTTATGTGAAACCACGCAGATTTGCCATTCGGATAGGTAATCTTATACACAGAGGGGCTGACTTAACCTGAGATGGAGTATGGTCTGGAAAATTTGGGGGAAAGGAATGAACTGGGGTTGTATAGGGATAGCATCACTTGCAGCCCTACTACAAACTCGGTGGTGTATACCGTTTTGTCAAAGCAAGCTTTGCTTTGCTTCTTGCGGGTTCCTAGTCTGACGGCTGCTGCAAACTGGGCGGCCTTCACATTCTCAATAACCTGTTGTACTGCTTTCTCATGTGTGAGGGTGGTGACTGTGGGGCTGGCTAAATCCAGTCCTAATAAATATTCTGTGCCTTTCATGGGGCGTCCAGTTATGAGGGTGTGGGGGGTGTATCCTGTGGACGTGGATACTGTGTTTCGAATGAACATGAATGCAAATGGGAGAACTGTGTCCCAGGTGCTGTTGTGCAGTTGCACCATTTTTCTGATGGTGGATTTTAGAGTTCTGTTCATCCTTTCTACAATGCCGCTTGATTGGGGGTGGTATGCTATATGAAACTTTTGCTTTATTCCGAAAATTGTGAGGATGTTTTTCATCACTCGTCCTGTAAAATGGGAGCCTTGATCGGACTCTATACTGCGTGGGAGGCCCCATCTTGTAAAGATGTGCTGGGTTAGGATTTTAGCTGTCGTTTTGGCAGTGTTTGTCCTGGATGGAAAAGCTTGCACCCATTTTGTGAAGGTGTCGATGACCACCAACACATACTTAAAACCATTTCTGCAGGGGGGTAGGGGTCCTATATAATCTATTTGCAAATTCGTCCAGGGGCCATTAACGAGACGGGTGTGACTTAGCTGAGCTTTTCTTGCATATCTGTCCGGATTGTTCTGGGCACAGATTAAGCAATTCTCAATGTAATGAGTAACATTGGCTTTTAAATCAGGCCACCAGCAGAGGGGTCTGAGGTGGGCTAGGTGAGTTCAATGCCCTGGTGTCCATGATTGTCATGGAACTGACAAATAATTTGATTCCTGTCCTGGCTGGGGACTACATGAATGCCGTCTTTTAGAATCACACCGTCATGTGTGGTTATCGCGTTTTTAAACTTATCATAAGAGGCTGGGAAGTTGTCTTTTAAAATTTCCCTGAGCTTCTCATCTTCCTTTTGAGCCTTTGCCAAATCTTGAATGTTGGTCTGTGAGACCTGAAACACATGTACTGGGGCACTTTCGGGGGGTTCCAAAAGTGACCATGTCTGGAACCTGCCTTTGCTAGGGCGTCTGCCTTAACGTTACCAGGGGGGGAAGAACGATGATGACTTCGAACTTTGATGATTCCATATTTACGGTCTTTGGCCATTTTCAGAATATGTTGGAGTAATGGGGCTTTACGTCTGCGGAAACAAATCCTCTAGGGGATTCCCATAGGGGTAGGAATTCTGTTAAACTGTTGCAGACATATAAACTGTCCAAATATATGTCGGCTGGGGTTGGAAATGAGTCGGGGTGAGCTCCAATATATGCTATGGCTGCCAGTTCTGCTTCCTGCTCAATTTTTACAAAATCTCAGCTAGGGCATGTCCCTGCGCATCCTCTTCATAAATACCGCAACCAGTAATTCTTTTCCCATTTAAAACTGTGGAGTAGCCATCCACATAGATTCTCAGGGGTGCACATGTGTCTGTGGCTGGGGTCTCTGGGGTGTAGTACCTGTTTTCCTGGGGACCGACTTTGGTATAAAGGGTCCTGTATTATGCTTTGTGGGTGATGATCACACAAGGGGCTGGTTTAGCACACTGGGCTAAATCGCTAGCTTTTAAAGCAGACCAAGGCAGGCCAGCAACACTGTTCAATTCCTGTAACAGCCTCCCCGAACAGGTGCCGGAATGTGCCGACTAGGGGCTTTTCACAGTAACTTCATTTGAAGCCTACTTGTGACAAAAAGCGATTTTCATTTCATTTCATGTGGGGCACCTGCATATTGTAAGTTATCGGCTTGGAAAGTGTTAATCTTGGTTCTCTTAACCGTGATGTCCCGTCACTATAAAAGAAGGGTCCAACGGGCTGCGTGGATCTGGCTGACTGTGCCATCCTTAAGTCAACCATCTAGTAGTAGCTGTGTTGGGGTGTGTTCAGTGAGAATGGTGATGGGGTTGAGTCCTGTGATATAGGCTAAGTATTGTACTGCCCAAAAAACTGCGAGCAGGTGCCTTTCGCAGGCAGAAAATCCTTGCTCGACTGGATCTAATACGTGTGAGGCGTATGCCACAGGGCCTAATCGATCATGTCGTTCTTGGAGGAGCACGGCTGAAAGGGTTCGGTCTGTAGTTGCAACCTCAATTGCGTATGGGGAAAGTGGATCTGGGACCTGTAATGCGGGGGCTGTGCTGAGGGCTCTTTTAAAAGCATCCACGGCATCCGTGTGCTATGGAAGCCATTCCCAAGGTGCTTATTTCTTGAGAAGTTCGGATAGGGGTGCTGCTTTTGTGGCAAAACCGTCGATATGGTTTCTGCAGTAGCCAACCAGTCCTAGAAATGACCGGAAGGCTGAGACATTATGGGGCAGGGGTAATTTGACGATCGAGTCAATTCTTTTCTGCTCGATCTCGGGTTTGCCATGTGTGATTACTGTTCCTAAGTAAATCACTTTTTCCTGTACAATCTGGGCCTTCTTGGGGTTCACTTTACAGCCAAGTTGTTGGAGGAGTCCTAAAAGTTCCACGAGAAGCAAAATGTGCTCTCCCTTTGTGTCTGCCTGTAGTAGCAGATCATCTACATATTGGACCAGACAATCGGGTCGGGAAAATTTTGCTAATCCATTTGCCAGCTTTTGGTGGAAAATGGAGAGGGAGTTGTGGAAGCATTGTGGAAGGCACGTCCACGTAAATTGCTGTCCCTGGAATGTGAATGCGAATTGATATTGGCACCCTTTATCCAATGGAATGGACCAAAAGCCATTGCTAATGTCCAAAACCGATTTTTCTCTTTTTTGACTGTAGTCCCTGTTTGAGCATGGTCTCGGGACTCGTGGCTATGGTGGGGGCTGCTACTGAGGTTATTTTGTTCAGTTCCCGGTAATCTATGGTCAGTCGCCATGATCCATCGGGTTTCCTGACGGGCCAAATTGGTGCGTTATTCGTGGAGGCTACTGATCGGAGTATGCCTTGATCAAGCAAACTCTGTATAACTTTTGAGATTTCTCCCTCTGCTTCTTGGGGAAAA
This sequence comes from Scyliorhinus torazame, assembly GCF_047496885.1. Taxonomy (NCBI): domain Eukaryota; kingdom Metazoa; phylum Chordata; class Chondrichthyes; order Carcharhiniformes; family Scyliorhinidae; genus Scyliorhinus; species Scyliorhinus torazame. The sequence goes on along the minus strand of NC_092717.1, from coordinate 151,204,317 downwards.
CCGTACTGCTTTTGGGGTCTGGTGTCGGGACCTGTAATATTCACTAGGCCAGCTATCTTGCCACAGTCGTGCTTGTGCTGTGCAAATGCTGCTTTGTGTTGCTGCAGGACTTCCCTAACTTGTTTGTCCTGACTAATGGCTTGAGGGTCGAACCAGAAGTCTCCTACTGCGCTGATCCGATTTTCATACTCTCCAACTGTGAGCGTGGCAGGGGCTCGTGTTGCCTTTGCCATTCTCCATACACATTTATTTACCGGGTCATATGAAAGGTTGTGGGAGCTCATGAAGTCAATTTCTAAGATGTGTTCGGCTGTCTGGGGTAGATCGATCAGAACTACGGGGTGTTTTGTTTTAAATGTTCCCTATCTCGATTGATACAGGGGCTGTGATGTGTCCCTGCTGTAAATGGCCTGTAAAACCGCTGAGTGTAATGGTGTCTGTTGTGGGCCACGTGTCTCGCTGAAACATCATGGAGGAATTGAGCATGGTGCGGGACCCTCCTGTGTCCCAAAGAAATTCTACGGGGTGTCCCCGGACTGTGCCTGCCACTACCGGTCTACCGGACTTGTTCCAAAGGGTGTCACAGACCCAAGTTGGGGAGCCCGAACGCCGTCAGTCGGTGCCGTTCATATCTGCGTTCTCAGAACGGGCGCTAACGCTGTGGATTGGCTTTGCCCTATTCTTATTTAGGGTGCCTGTCGGTTGGTTTCTCTGCTGCTTCTGGGGTGCATTGCATTCTCGTGCATAGTGTCCTAATTGTTCACAATTATAACACTCCTGGGATTTGGGCTGCTGTTGGCTGTTCCTGCCCTCATTTACCCATGCGGGGTTCTGGTGCGTCCCAACTGGATGCATGTCTGCCTGTTCTTCCTCTGTTTTAACAAATGCGGTTTTGCCTTGGATGGACTGTTCCCAAGAGCGGGATAATCTTTTCAAAACCCATTTCTCGTTGTGGGCCTCGTCTGAGGGGTCGTAATTTGCGCAAGCTCTCTGTCCTGCCTCTGTCGCATGGGAGACTAGGATGCAAGTCCATTTGGCCATATTAATTCTCCGAACACTGCAGTAAAATGTATCCATAAGCGTCCAGCAAACGCTGTAGGGTGCTCTGTCTTCTTTTGCCTACACTGAGACCTTCCTTTGTTATAGCCGATCGCATCTAGGATCGCTGTGTGCATTTCTTGTAGTGTGCCTCCTCCTACATTCTGTGGGTCGGGAAGGGCTGCCATGACTGAAGGATCGAGGCTTAACACTGTGAGCTTCACTTGCTCCTTTTCATCCAGGCCATACATGGTTGCCTGCTGTTTTACTCTAGCAAAGAACTGGTGGGGGTCCAATGTGGATCGGAACAGTGTAATTTTATCACACGCGTCTCTTAATTGGGTGACGGTTAAAGGGGTAGTGTATAGGAAATCTGAGTCTCCTTCTGCTGCGGCCCTGCGATGTGTGATTACAGGGTTCATAGGGGTGTGTTCTGCTTGTGCAGTCGGGGGTTGGGGTGCTTTTCGTTTCTGGGTTTTTTCCTGTGTACATATGGGCAGTCTCATTTAACTCCTGCCAATCGGGGCCGTTTTCCTGGTCTAATTGGGGTCCAAACGTACTCTGAAACCCATTTTGAACAGAAAGTAGAGATTGCAATTCTGAAATTTGCTTCCGGCACTTTGCGTGATCTACCGAGCTCTGCCTTTGTTCCGTTGTGGAAGTGTGGAGTGCTCGTAGGGCTGCCTTTAGGTCGTTGCACTGTTCCTGCAACTGCTCGACCTGTTGTTCGGTTTCCTGTCTTACCAAGACCGTGTGTTGCGTGTCCTGGTAGGCTTTGTCATATTGGGACTGAAAGCTGCTCAAATGGGCGAGACAAGACTGGTGTGTCCGCTTGGCATCCTCCATCTCCTTGTCCCTCACCGCTAACTGCTCTCTCAGTTCCTTGTTCTCTCTCTTATATCGGTTCACATCTCCTTCACTACTCTTGTCTCTCTCCTCAATCTCTCTACGGAGCGTCCTCACGACCTCCTCTGTGCCCCGCAATTATGCCAAGCAGGATACAATTGCTATCAGCTTGCAAGCTTTCTCTAAGCTCTTCTTATGGATCTCTGTCAGGTTCTCCCACCAAGTATACCCTATACTCCCGGGACCTGTCTCATCATTGGCGCAGAATTCACTCCAAAGGGGCCATCCTTTCCCTTTGAGATATTTTCTAATCTCTTCTTCCCATACGGGACACTGTCCTACTCTACTGGTCGCTGCGACCTCAAATTCCTGGGGGTTCATGAGGCGTTCCATTGGCTTCATTGCCATTTTTCTTTATCTCTGTGGTCTCTACCGAATTTGGAACAGAGGGTGATAAAGTGGTGATGCAAACACGGGTACGGCTTATGCTAATATCCGGCCTACAAAACTCACGACAGTTTTACACAACAAAATCTCTCAGGTTTACCTTATATCCCTGTTAGTACGCATGCATTAATACACTTCCGAATCTTGGAGGTTTGATCAGTATCGTTCTTACACTTGTGGTTTTTCTGTTTCTAATTGGATTCCAGTTCAAATTTGGGTTCTCTCGGAGTGACTAGGCCACTTCTAGGTCGAGTCCCGTCAGAGGTCGCCAGTAAATGTTGCTCTCTTTGGTTGTTTCTAAATATGGCGGTCAATATGGTCGCTTTCCTTAATTCTAATTACGTTTGCTTTAGAGTCGCCAGGTATATTTTGATACCACCACAAGGTTCAAACCCGAATATTGATCAAAGAGCCGGTACACCAGTTAGTTAGTTCAAAGTCAATACTATTTATTTACACACACAGTAATATCTACTCATTCACGAAATACTACAGACTAAACTATCACTACTGCTAAAGCCTATACTTAGTTTCGGGCACCCACTCAGTCAGAGGAACAATGGCCGTTGTTTAGTTCTGAGGCTGCTGGGGTCAAAGTGGTGAAGGGGAAACAGCTAAGGTCGTCCGTCTGGTAGCGAGCGTTGACCTTGGACTTACTTGCTTCTGGTGTAGCTGGTGGACGGGTCTCTCCGCTTTGAGAGCCGATTCCAAGAGAGCGATTCTCTCTTGGGGCCTTCTTCTTATACCCGAAGGGAGCTTTGCGGGCTTTTGGGCGGGCCTTGAACTTGGCTCCAATCAATTGGGCCATTTCTTGATCATTCGCATTGATCCTGACCAATAAAGCGGTGGGTGCTCTGATGGCTGGGCGTGTCCTAGATGGCCGTTGGCCTGCTTTATTTTCTGCTTTCGGTTTGGGGAACTGGCGCCGCGAGGTCTGGGGCCAGTTCGGTTACTTAAGTATCCTCCTTTGTTCCCGGAGATGGGCCATCCATATGCTAATGGGCCTACAGTTTCAGTCTTGTCTGGGAGTTGTTTCTCCAATATGCAGACAGGCTTTGTGCCTGCCTGCTTTCTTAGCATTGTCCATATTTCCCTGCAATCTTTACAAATGTCCATTTTGTATTCTGGAAGTGGCCACCCCAGATGGCTACATACAGGCCGTGGGGCCAGGGTGACCCCCCACAGGATTGGGATGGTGTCATGGCATAGACCGCCATTGCCACGGCCTGCAAGGCAGCCATCTTGCTGCACACTCCACTGACCACCCACTGTGGCCCCTGGTTCTGCAGAGTGACACCGGCCTTATGAGTGACACTACTCCACCACCCCCACACCCCAGCTTCCACCCATAACCCCCGCACCACAGCTCCCAACCTGTACCCCACCACCCCTGCGACCCAGCACCCCCCACACTCCACCCTCTACCATACCACCACCCCCCCTAACCAGACGCTACCCGCCAGTGGGGCATCAATGGCAAAGCCCACAGTAGCTCCTACAGGGGGGCACCAGATGGGGACCGTGGGGCAAGGTCAGCACCAGCCGACAGTGTCCCTGGCTGAAGGGAGGGACACCAGGGCCAGAGGCCCCCGGGGAGCCGGGCACCGACGGGAGCAGGGGTGTGGGGTTGGGTGGGAGGGGGATATGTGGGAGCAAGGTCTGCAGTACCATCCGCGGCCACCATGTAGCCCGGTGGACCTGGTTGGGCTTGGGGGTAAACACCATGCTAACATGAGGTGCCCGGGTCCAGGGCGTGATCGACGGGGTGCATGTCGCCCTACAAGCACCTGTAGTTGACAGGCTGAACTTCACAAACTGGAAGGGGTTCCACTCGATGAAGGTGCAGCTGATGTGTGACCATCAGGTGCACATCATGCACATCTGCACCCGATACCCAGGATGATTTTGTTGGGATAATGTGGTCTTTCTAGCTTGTCTTCCTTAGTTACCTGTGTTCGTTGCTGTTTGAAATTGTTCCTCAGGTAGTTCTTTCCTGTGAATTTTTCTCCTAGTCTGTGTTGGATGTGCCACATTTCCTGAGATTTGTCTTCAAGGTGTCCTTTAATCTTAATCTTGGCCTACCTCACAGGCGGTGTCAAAGTTTAAATTGGGAATACATGGCTGCCTCAGATATTTTATCATCAATCATACTTACTACATGTCCACCCCATTAAGCTGGGCTCCCATCATGAGTGCATCAATTCCAGCCATTTCTGCTCTTTGAAATACCTCAGTATTGGGCACTTTGTCCTATTTCATGCCCCTGGTGTTCCAAATGCATCTCAGGTGGAACCTGTCCAACTGCTTAATATGTCTAGTCCAGATAGTCCATGGGCTGGATTCTCCATTTTGGAGACTAAGACCCCACGCTGGCATGAAAGCGGTGGTCCTTTACGCCAGGAAAACTGGCGTGAAACAGCCACCAATTCCCCGTTTTGCTGGAGGCTAGCAGGGAGGCAGCATAGAGCTCGCAGCTCGAGCTGCCGATAGAGCCCTCAGCACTTGCGGTTCCAATGCCGCGCATACGCACAGCGGCAGCAGCCGTGCTGTGCTCCATGGCGGTCTCAGCCCACGGACCTGGCCCGCAAACGTATGCCCCCCTTCGGTCACTTGCACGCCCGGACCACCCGCCCGCAGTGCCCCCACCCCCAAATGATGCCCCCCCTCCTCCCCTGACTGTGGCAGCCTCGGACCGAGTCCGCAGCCGCCACGTGAGGTTCCCGAACGGGTGAGACCATGAGAGTCCCACGCCGTTGAGAACTCGGCCGGTCGGGGACGGAGCATTGCGGGGCGGGCCTAGAGTACGTCGCTTTTCAGGGGGCGAAGAATTCAAAAACCCGATATGTGCGTCAAAATGGATTCTCCTGGGCAGCACGGTGGCACAGTGGTTAGCATTGCTGCCTACGGCGCTGAGGACCTGGGTTCGAATCCCGGCCCTGGGTCACTGTCCGTGTGGAGTTTGTACATTCTCCCCGTGTCTGCGTGGGTTTCACCCCCACAACCCAAAAGATGTGCAGGATAGGTGGATTGGCCACGCTAAATTGCCCCTTAATTGGAAAAAATAATTGGGTACTCTAAAATTAAAAAATAAAATAAAAAATGGATTCTCCTCCCCATCGCCGAACACGATTTCGGCATTGGGAAGCGGAGAATCCAGCCCCATGTCTCACAGGTATATAAGAGGGTACATATTATACAGATTTGTACATAGCAAGTTTTGCTGTAAATTTGATATCTCATTTAAGTCTCTTATATAAACAGGCAAATGCTGAGCATGTTCTGGCAATTCTATTTGCCACAGAGTTGTCAATGCAGACATTTCTGGAAACTGTGCTTCAAAGATAGGTGGAGTTATCTACGGCCTTAAGGATTGTGTCATCTATAGTTATAGTAGGTGGGGCATAGTCAGAATTTAGAGATGGTTGGTGGAGTATCTCTGTCTTCCTTAAGCTGATGGTTAGCCCATAGTTGTCAGTTGTTTTTGAAAAACAGTCCATGACCGTTTGAAGGCCACCCGTGCAATGTGACCTGAGGGAAATGTCATCGGCAAACAGCAATTCCAATATCATCATCTCTGACACCTTAGGTTAAGATTTCCGCTGTCTCAGGTTGAAGAGATTGCCATCTGTTCAGAAGTGAATGTATATTCCATCAACATTTTCATCAAATTCCCCAGCAGATAATACACCAAAGAGCACAGGGGCCATGACACATCCCTGCTTCAGAAGTCACAAGTGCCTGTCTTGAAACCACTTTAACTTCCTGACAGTCCACGTCCTCCTTTGTAGTTTACTAGTCTATTGGGTAGAACTTTTGTTTAAATCTTACATGTTATTGTAGCCATGATGTGGAGATGCCGGCGTTGGACTGGGGTGAGCACAGTACGAAGTCTTACAACACCAGGTTAAAGTCCAACAGGTTTGTTTCGATGTCACTATGTGACATCGAAACAAACCTGTTGGACTTTAACCTGGTGTTGTAAGACTTCGTACTATGTTATTGTAGGAGTGTTTTCAAGGACTGAGTATTGAGCTGGCTTTTATTTGGTGTCCCCTCTCTTAGTTACAGCTTAGCTAAGCACAAAGACCTAGGGCAGCACGGTGGCGCAGTGGTTAGCACTGCTGCCTCACGGCGCCGAGGTCTCAGGTTCGATCCCGGCTCTGGGTCACTGTCCGTGTGAAGTTTGCACATTCTCCCCATGTTTGCGTGGGATTCACCCCCACAACCCAAAGATGTGCAGGGTAGGTGGATCGGCCATGCTAAATTGCCCCTTAATTGGAAAAAATGAATTGGGTACTCTAAATTTATTTTTTTAAAAAGCTGAACACAAAGATCTGCGGACACATCAACTCTGGTTAAGACAGCTTTCTTTTCCAAGCTTGGTCAACGTACGAGGGAGAGTGATTTGGATAAATGCCCAAACCACTCTACTTTATACGGGTTCAGGTTATGCATTTTTCCAAAAATCAATAGCCCACCCCAGAAGTCACCATGCTGCTTAAAGTAAACTTCATTGCTCAAGGTAAAATTGACAGCTCCAAGCATTGGATGTACTCGATCTAATTCTTGGAGCTGTCAATTTTACCTTGAGCAATGAAGTTTACTTCAAGCAGCATGGTGACTGCGTGATCAGCTCATGATTTAACCCTATCCTGCCATCTGTTATTTTCCAGACTCCTGTATCCGTTGTGTCTTGTTCTCCCCTGTTCCCATGTTTGCTTATCTCAGCCAGTTCCTGCCTATCTCATTGTTTGTCTGGGTGCAGGATGTTGAAGGTTCCTCTTTGTACCATGAATTGACTGAGCACAGGATATTCGGGCCACTGATAAGAATACTGGGCTGGCTATATTATTGCTGACCCCATTATTTCTGTCTGATTCTGCCTATCTTGAAAACTCGGTCAAGTTAGCTTAAATCCCATCATGCATTGTGGCCACTACTTATTTATTTATTTATTTAAAAATATTTTTATGGAAGTATTTGTAAAATTTTATAACAAAAACAGAAAAAAAACCCAGTAAACATTAAACATTAACATGGTGAAAACATAGATATTTCTCCAAACAGCTTGGTCTTCACAGACCACCTAAATAACATAAAAACAACACTTACCCCCCGCCCCCCCTGCCAACCCTCTCCACCCCCCTCGGAAAGCTGCTACTGCCAACATTTTTAATTTCCCCAAGAAAACCGACGAACGACTGCCACCTCCGGGTGAACCCTAACATTGATCCTCTTAAGGCGAACTTTTATTTTCTCGAGGTTGAGAAACCCAGGCATGTCGCTAACCCAGGTCTCTACACTTGGGGGGTTCGAGTCCCGCCACATTAAAAGGATCTGTCTCCGGGCTACCAGGGAGGCAAAGGCCAGAACGTCGGCCTCTTTCACTCCCTGTACTCCCGGGTCGTCTGACACCCCAAAGATCGCCACCTCTGGACTCGGCACCACCCGCGTACCCAGCACCGTGGATATTTCCTTGGCAAACCCCTGCCAGAACCCTCCAAGCTTCGGGCATGCCCAAAACATATGGACATGGTTTGCTGGGCTTCCCACACATCTCGTACATCTGTCTTCTACCCCGAAAAACCTGCTCATCCTCGCCACCGTCATATGTGCCCGGTGGGCCACTTTAAACTGGATTAAACTGAGCCTGGCACATGATGAGGAGGAATTGACCCTACTTAGGGCTTCCACCCACAGACCCACAGGCTCTAACTCTCCTCCTAACTCCTCCTCCCATTTGCCCTTAAGCTCCTCCACCGGGGTTTCCTCCGCCTCCAACAGCTCCTGGTAGATATCCGACACCTTCCCCTCCCCCACCCAGGTACCGGAATCTACTCTATCCTCTATCCCCCGTGGCAGCAGCAGCAGGAAGGCCACCACCTGTTTCCTCAGGAAGGTCCGCACTTGCAGATACCTAAAGCCGTTCCCTGGCGGCAGTTTAAATTTGTCCTCCAGCGCCTGTAGGCTGGGAAAGCTCCCATCTATGAATGGGTCACACATCCTTTTGATACCCGCCCTCTGCCAGCTCTGGAACTCGCCATCCATCCTGCCCGGTACGCACCTGTGGTTATTACGTATCGGGGTCCAGACCGACGCGCCTTCCAACCTCTTGTGTCTCTTCCACTGCCACCAGATCTTCAGTGCCGCCACCACCACCGGACTTGTGGAGTAACAGGCTGGCGAGAACAGCAGAGGTGCCGTTACCAGCGCTCCCAAACTGCTGCCTTTACATGACGCCGCCTCCAACCACTCCCATGCCGACCCCTCACTCAATACCCACTTCCTGATCATGGCTATGTTGGCCGCCCAGTAGTAGTTGCAAAGGTTCGGCAGCGCCAGCCCACCCTCCCCCCGACTGCGCTCTAGATACAGTCTCTTTACTCACGAGGTCTTGGTCGCCCACACAGATCCCGAGATGATCTTATTCACCCGCTTGAAAAAGGCCTTGGGGATGAAGATGGGAAGGCACTGGAATACAAATAGAAATTTGGGGAGGACTGTCATTTTCACGGTCTGTACCCTCCCCGCCAGAGACAGCGGGAGCATGTCCCATCTTTTAAAGTCCCCTTCCATTTGTTCCACCAGCCGGGTCAGATTAAGCTTGTACAACAAATCCCACTTCCAGGCCAACTGTATACCCAGGTAATGAAGCTCTTCTCTACCCTCCTCAGCGTCAGCTCACTCAGTCTCTTCTCCTGCCCTTTAGCCTGGATCACAAACAACTCGCTCTTCACCACGTTCAGTTTATACCCCGAAAAACTGCCAAATTCCCTTAAGATCCGCATGACCTCCCCCATCCCCTCCAGTGGGTCCAAAATATACAGGAGGAGATCATCCGCGCAGAGCGAGACCCGGTGCCGTCCCCCCCCCCCGGACCAGCCCCTGCCAGTTCCTTGAAGTTCTCAGCGCTATGGCCAGCGGCTCAATGGCTAGAGCAAAGTATAGCGGGAGAGAGGGCACCCTTGCCTCGTCCCCCGATGCAATTTAAAATACCCCAACCTAAGCCAGTTCATGCGCACGCTTGCCACAGGCGCCTGGTACAGCAATCGCACCCACCGGATAAAGCCCTCACCAAACCCAAACCTATCCAGCGCCTCCCACAGGTACTCCCACTCCACCCGATCAAAAGCTTTCTCTGCATCCATCGCTGCCACAACCTCTGCTTCCTCTCCTTCCGAGGGCATCACAACAATATTTGAAAGACTCCGCACATTAGCATTAAGTTGCCTGCCCTTAACGAATCCAGTCTGGTCTTCTCCTATCACCCCCGGGACACAATCCTCTATCCTCGAGGCCAAGATCTTAGCCAATAGCTTGGCATCCACATTTAGCAACAAAACTGGCCTGTAAGACCCACACTGTTCAGGGTCCTACTCCCGTTTCAGAATGAGTGAGATCGAGGCCTGTGACATTGTAGGGGGGAGGATTCCCTTCTCTCTCACCTCATTAAAGGTCCTCATCAGCAGAGGGCTCAACACCTCTGAAAATCTTTTGAAAACTTCCACCGGAAAGCCATCCAGCCCTGGAGCTTTGCCCGACTGCATGCCCTCTAGCCCCTTAATAATTTCTTCTATCTCGATCGGTGCCCCCAGCCCCTCCACCAGACCCCCCTCCACCTTCGGGAACCTCAACTGGTCCAGAAATTGCCTCATCCCTTCCGCACAAGCCGGGGGTTCCGACTCATATAGTTTGCTGTAGAATTCCTTAAAGACTTCATTCACCCCCTCCGGGTCTAAGACCAAGTTACCCTCCTTATTCTTTACTCCCCCAATCTCCCTGGCCGCCTCTCTCTTCCTCAGCTGGTGCGCCAGCATCCTGCTCGCCTTCTCCCCATACTCATATACCGCCCCCCTAGCCTTCCTCAGCTGTTCTACTGCTTTCCCTGTGGTCAACAATTCAAACTCCGTCTGTAGCTTGCGCCGCTCCCTCAGGAGTCCCGCGTCTGGGGCCTCCGCATACCTCCTATCCACCCAAAGTATCTCCTCCACCAATCTCTCCCTCTCCACCCTTTCCCTCTTTTCTCTATGAGACCGGATCGATATTAGTTCCCCTCTAATAACTGCCTTCAGGGATTCCCAGACCGTCGCTGCCGATACCTCTCCCGTATTGTTTGTTTCCAAATAGTTCTGGATACTCTTATTTACCCGCCCACAAACCACCTCATCCGCTAACAGCCCCACGTCCAGTCTCCACAGCGGACGTTGCCCACTCTCCTCCCCAAGCCGCAAATCCACCTAGTGCGGGGCATGGTCCGAGACTGTATTCGCCGAGTATTCCGTCCCTGCCACCTTTGGGATCAACGTCCTGCCCAGAACAAAAAAGCCAATACGGGAATAGACTTTGTGGACGTGGGAGAAAAAGGAAAACTCCTTTACCCTCGGCTGTGTAAACCTCCAGGGGTCTACTCCCCCATCTGTTCCATAAATCCCTTCAGCTTCCTTGCCGCCGCCGGCCTCTTCCCTGTCCTGGATTTTGAGCGGTCCAATTCAGGTTCAATGACCGTATTAAAGTCCCCTCCCATGACCAGGTGTGTGATTTAAGGTCCGGGATTTTGCCTATCACCCGCCTCATAAAATCCACGTCATCCCAGTTCGGGGCGTAGACATTCTCGAGCACCACTCAGACCCCCTCCAGCTTCCCACTCACCATGATATACCTACCCCCTTTATCAGCCACTATTCTCCCAGCCTCAAATGCCACTCGCTTGCTGATCAGAATTGCTACCCCCCTGGTCTTCGGGTCCAGCCCTGAGTGGAACATCTGACTAACCCAACCCTTCCTTAATCTCATCTGGTCTGTGACCTTCAGATGTGTCTCCTGGAGCATTGCCACCTCTGCCTTTAGTCCCTTTAAATGCGCAAACAGGCGTGCCCTCTTCACTGGCCCATTCAGACCTCTCACATTCCAAGTAATCAGCCTGGACGGGGGGCTGCCTCCCCCCGACCCCCCCCCCCGACCCCCCACCCCCCAAACCTGCCGACTAGCCATTACCCTTTTTAGGCCAGCCCTGAGCCCGCGCCTCCCGCTTCCCTGAGCACCCCCTTCAGCAGCAGCCGCCCCAACCTCCCTTTTATTCCCTGAAGAAAATTTTTCCCTTGCCCGCAGAGCAGCCATCCCCCCCTACGTCCCCCAACACCAGAAACCTAATCTCCCAAATCAAACACCAACTCAACACTAACTCACCCCCCACCACGCTTCCGAAAGTCAGCTGATCCATGCTGACCCCGATAGCCCCCGCCCCTGGCGCCGGTCAGACTATCACCTTATTGTTTGGACCCCTCTCCCCGCATAGAAAAAAACCTATTTACAAAATTACATTCCCCAGAAAGTAAACACCAGCTCTCCAAAAGCCATTAACATAACCATAAAGCCGAGCAGGCACACTCACTTAAAACAAAACCCAGTCCCCCGAAGGGTAGTGCTAGCTTCAGGACCACCCCCCCCCCCGTATCAACCACCTTCTAAACAAAGCGCCCTCCAACCGTTCCACCAACCCACTCCCTCGCCCACGACTAACCACAGTCTTCTTTAAAACAGAACACAATAACAAACCGCCACCTCCTGCCTTCGAGCATTGAGTGTCTCTTAACTCGAGTCCAACATCTTTTTAATAAATGTCCAGACATCATCTGGCGACTCAAAATAATAGTGTCGGTCCTCGTGCGTTATCCACAGTCTCGCTGGGTATAACACCCCAAACTTCACCCCCTTCTTAAAGAGGGTTGCCTTTGCCTGGTTGAACCCCGCATGTCTCTTGGCCAGCTCCGCACCCAGGTCCTGGTAGATGCGCACCACACTGTTCTCCCACTTACTGCTCTGTTCCTTCTTGGCCCATCGCAGGAAGCGCTCCTTGTCTCAAAAACGGTGAAAGCGGACCACCATGGCCCTTGGCGGGTCGTTCGCCTTGGGTTTCCTTGCGAGGGCTCTGTGCGCTCCATCCAGCTCCAGGGATCGAGGGAAAGTCCTCGCTCCCATCAATGACTCCAACATACCCGCCACATACGCTCCCGCATCTGGTCCCTCAATACCTTCAGGAAGGCCAACGATTCTTAAAATCTGCCTCCTGGTTCTGCTGTCCAGCTCCTCTAGCTTCTCCTGCATCTGCTTGTGGCGGTCCTCTAGCACCTCCATCTTGTGCTCCAGTACAGTTATCTCGTCCTCTTGGGTGGAGAGTTTTAATTTGATCTCCTGAACCGCTGTCCCCTGGGCTGCCTGAGTCACGACCATTTGGTCGATCGATACGTTCATCAGGTCAAGCGTATCCCTTTTTAGCTTGGCAAAGCAACTCTTGAAGAACTCCATCTGCTGCTCCTTCGGCCAGTGAGCCGCCGCTCCCTGGTCCTTGCCGTCTGCCATGCTTCGCTGCACTTCCAACTCCCCTCGTTTCCCTCTATCGGGACTAATTCGTTTCACACAGCCACTTCTGGTCCAGCTATCCATACATCGTGGGGAAATCCTCCTAACTATTGCAAACTCCACCGACTTATTTCATAAAGTCCACAAAAATCCAGGAAAAAGAGTCCGAAAGTCCGTTTCAGGCGGGAGCTATCGAATGTGCGACCTACTCCTCCATGGCCGCCACCGGAAGTCAATCGTGGCCACTACTTATTAGCCAGAGTTTAAATGCTTGTTACTGCTATGTTCTAAAAATACATGTTTAATAGTTAATAAAGATTACTGGGTATACTTAATATGATTAGTTCCAATCCTCAATAAACTAAGTTATGTAGAACTATTCTAGTATTATCCTAGCTATCCAGTTTGAAGGGGTCTCATTTCAGGACACCCCCCTTCAGTTATCACAAACAATGATTATCACACACAGATATTTGTCCGTCTCTTTTGTACAATTGGATAATCGTGGCATCCTTGAACTCCTGGGAAATGGTTTGTCGATTGCACATTCTGTGATCTAATTGTGTGAGTTTGATGGCTAGATGGGTTCCCCCAGGTTTGTATATTTCTCCTGGGATCCTGCCTGAGCCCGGAGCTTACCTTGAGGGGAGGGATATTTAAATTAAACATAGAACATACAGTGCAGAAGGAGGCCATTTGGCCCATTGAGACAGCACTGACCCACTTAAGCCCTCACTTCCACCCTATCCCCCTAATCCAATAACCTCGCCTAACCTTTTTGGACACTAAGGGCAATTTAGCATGGCCAATCCACCTAACCTGCATGTCTTTGGAGGAAACCGGAGCACCCGGAGGAAACCCATGCAGACACGGGGAGAACGTGCAGACTCCGCACAGACAGAGACCCAGCAGCGAATCGAATGTGACACTCTGGTGCTGTGAAGCTACAGTGCTAACCACTATGCTACCGTACTGCTTCGTCAACCTCCGCAACGGAAAGTTTGCTGTCCCGGTTTTCTCATTAGGACCATTCTGGAAACTTGTTTATATCTATCCTAACACTCACCAGCAAGGTAATGGAAGGTGTCATTGAGAGTGCAGTCAAATGGCAGTTACTCACCAATAACTTGCTCAACAATTCTCCGTTTGGATTCTACTAGAGCCACTTTGTTCCAGAACTCATTACAGCTTTGATCGCAACATGGACAACAGAGCAGAGGTTCCAGAGATAGGGTGAGAGTGGCTGCCTTTGGCATTAAGGCAGCATTTGACTGAACGTGGCATGAAGGAACCCTCATAAAATTGAAGTCTGTGGGATTGGAGTCATACCTAGGATAGCGGAAGGTGGTTATGGTCGGTGCAGGAGCACCTCCGAGCAGTGTCTCAGGTCCAACAGCTGCATCAATAATGATCTACCTTTCATCATAAGGTCAGAAGTGAGGATATTCGCATATGATTGCACATTGGAAGGTTGCTGCAGTGATGGAGGTCACATGGTGGTGGTCACATATTATGGACTTTGACCTATTTTATGCTGCTGTCTGCCCAATTAGCATTGCAAATTCAGATGTCAGCATAAGAGGCTGATTTATTTGCCCTTATCCACCAGGACCATTATTTGCCATGTTTTTAATGTGCCTTTGGGATTGATTATGGAAGCAGGGGAGGGAAATTGTCTCGATATGTGCACATGATTTTCTGATATGCTCAGGAAGTGGAGAAGGCTCCCTGCTGCCAGTGAATACGTAGGAAATTTAAGTCATAACCAAAGTAAAACTTTTGAATCTTAAAAGAAATAACTGCAGTCCTCATTCCAGTGCCATATGTTAGAACAGTTAAGAAAATATGCAAACCATTTGTTTCATAAGCTCTCCAGAGATCCACAAACATAACTTACGGTTAAGCTATTTGATCCGGGTTCACAATTTTTCTATCCTCTGAGCACTTGGGACCACCTACAGGTAAATAAAACCCAGCCAATAACATTCCAATTGCTGTTGGAGCTGCCATTTATTATGTAACCATTTATAATAAGCTCCAAGCCCCGGTCATTCAGCTCAGCAAGTTACTGTCCTACACCGTGTCAATGGAATGTATACATGACAAATTGCAACCTTCTTAAATATTTCTCAACAGAAACTAATGAAAGCACAGAGTAAGAATGATATTAAAACAAAAAATATGGTACTTTTTATGCATTTTATCATCAGAACAGCTTCAAGCACTTCACACAATTAATTACTTTCAGAGTGTAGTGGTTGTTGCTGTAAAAGCATGTTGCATCAATTAGTTGCAGTTCACTTAAAGGGCAGAGAAGTGCAAAGGTAGGTAGTTGGAAGGCATTTTTCTGCCATTTTGAACCTTTTTATTTGTGACTTTTCTGCTAGCAGTTAATCTCTTGTGAGCCTTTTTGACATAATAATAATCTTTATTATTGTCACAAGTAGGGTTACATGAAGTTACTGTGAAAATCCCCTAGTCGCCACACTCCGGCGCCTGTTCAGGTACACTTATCGAATACTTTCAGCTGGGAGGCAGGCAGCAAGTGGCCATCTCCTGCCCATCCAGTGGAACTGATGTACGGCCTGACCACTTTTCTTTGTCAGGCCACATTTCCAAAATGCCAGCAAGCTGCTAGCACTGACATAGCTCACTTAGGCAGCTCACCAGTCAGGTGATGGAAGAGCCTGTGGCTTCCCGAAGGAGCTGCCAGAATTCCAAAGTTAAAGCTAGGGAGTAGTTTGAAGAGGTGGGGGCTGGAGTTAGGGGAAGAGGAGATGGAGCAGCATTTCATGGCTGATAGAACTGTTTTGAGAAACATTCCCTAGTCTGTTCTGTGATGGTGATTGGTGCACAATATTAATTTGCAGCCCTGCAGCCAACCTTTATGTTTTCTAGAGGGTTGGCCACCTATTTCAAGCTCAGAAATCGGGTTCAGCAGCTGCTGAGTGACAGCTGTAAAAAAGAAAAATAATCTGGCCACTGGCAGAATGTCAGTGTGAATAGGATGTTAGGCAGTCAGAATTTATCCACCTGGTTGGTAATTAAATAAAGAAAAACAAATTTGTATTTATATAGGGACTTCCACATCTTCAGGTAGTTCCAAAGCACTTCACAATCAACAAAGTAGTTTTAAAGTGTGAAATGAAAATCGCCATAGCCCCTCAGGGCAATAGGCTGCTCTCTCCTTTTGAGAGAGCTGACTGGTGGTGATTTAACCTGAAGGTCACAATGCCTCAGGCAAGGGGCAAAGGTGAGAAGGCTTGATGGCTAGCCTCAGAAAGGTCAGGAATTGAACCCATGCTGCTCGCATCATTCCGCATCACAAACCCGCGGTGGGGCCAACTGAGCTAACCAACCCCCCTGAAGCGAGGTCACTGTTGCATTGTAGGAAAATGCAGCAGACAATATCTACAGAGCAAGATCCCACAAACAGCAATGAGATAAATGACTAAATAATTTAGACTAGTGGTGTTGATTGAGGAGAACACCCCATCACACCTTAGAATGAAAATGGATCAGGGCCCAGATTAAATTATAGTCATTCAGATTGGTCCAGTACATTTTTATTTGGTGAGCCATGGCGTACATCCATGATACATAAGATAATTTCAGGAATGTATTAATATCACAATGTAACTGCACTGTGAATATTAATGACAGGACAGAGCCATTTGCAGTTTTTACAATAACTAGATTTCTGACAAAGGATTTTCATAGAACTTTGAACACACATAGTAGCCAGCTACTGAAAGCAAAATGAATTAAATCTAAATAAACTACCAGAAGGCAGCACTTGTAAAATGCCTTCCTGCAAATTCCTCTATGTGGTCCTGCCATAGCGCACTTCCTGAATAACATCATTAAATATGATAGCATATGCCTTGGTTGAGTCATTGAAGACAGCTGCTACTTCTTATGGACATTCCTTGTACATTTCTATCACAATACACAGGGAGCAGTACAGCGTGAATCCACATTTAAAACCACATTGTGGAATTCTATATGTCATTCCTTATATTTTCAGGTCACGGGTCAATGTTTGCAAACTCATATTTCAGACAAGTGTGTCTTTATTTTCAGAGGAATTCCTCCAATGGGAAGGCCATCAAGTCAAAATAAACTTGTCCTGTTTGGTTTCCTATTGTACTTTTCCCTGTCCTTCTGTTGTGAAAACACTATATGGGTGATTTCCATGTTACCCACCAGTGGAAACAGATGCTGCCAGTTAAAATCAGGCAGTTGAGTTACTCAGCAATGTCCTCTATGGATCCTACCTTCACCTTTAACTTACTGTCTTCCCAGTAAACTTGCCTTTGGTCCCAACCAGCAACTCACGCCATCTAAATCTCTGACCCCACCCACCAGCCTGCAGTCAATTTCTGCTCTTTACAAGTAGATATTTGATTGGCAGCAGGCCCAGAGTTAAAATCGCCTCGGTCTCGGAAGTTGGGAAGGAAGGTTTTTTTGGAGGGTGCAGATCTCATTCTTGAGTGGGGATCCATTCGAAGAGAGTACAGGCCAGAAAATGGGTATGACTGTGCTGTAACTTTCCCTTTGACCTCCTCTCCCTCTGAACACAACTCCCTGGGATTGGTTAATTTACCCATCACATTGTTCTCCACATCATCTGCTTCTCTTCCTCCCTGTCCAGTCTCTTTTGCTCTCTGGTGGTCACTATTTTTAGCACAGTTAGCAGTTCCTGCTTGGTTCTGTGGGTGAAATTTTCCCATAATTTGTCAGCGTTAGACTGTGACTGAAAATCAGCGCGCATCTCTCCAGATGCACTGCCGAGTTTTCAGACCAGATTTTCTGGCACCCTGACACAAAAACTGGGGGGGGGGCAAGGTTTACTCTGTCACTCTGGAGTGGTGAGGCCCGATAGAGCTGGCAAGGCCGGCTCCGTAAAGATTGGGGACCATCTTTAAAGGCCACCCCAATCAGTACTGAGATTAAAACTTTCTCCAGTACAATGCCACCCACTCCCTCCCCCGCACCTGAACTGCACAACTATCGGGGGGCTCTCCTAACCCCCCCCCCCCCCCCGTATTGCACATTAATTGGACTATCCCCCCACCACCACACACAATTATCGGGGGTTCTCCTCCCGCACGCCCACAACCACTGTGGAGGTTTTGTGAGCGCTCCCTCCCCCCCATCACTGCCTGGTCCCCACCCCCACCCCCCTCACCCATAACGCAAACCCCCCCCCTATGCAATGGGGCTCCCCAGAGGGCCTGCCCCGGCACATATTGGCACTGCCCCGACACAGGTTGGCACTGCCAATGCCAGCCTGTGCCGGCGAGTGGCAAGGCACTGCCCAGGCATGTCCCCCTCCTCCCATGGGTTATACCTACCTCGGTGCGCTCGGCCGGATTCCCGTCGTCTCAGGGCTATTGTGAATCACGTTGGCGAAGTTTAAATATTCCGTGAGGGGAGATCCTTTCATCATTTGTAAATTCTTGAAATTAGGACATTTAAATGAGGTTATTTATTTACTCACAGGGAACATGGGCATAAACCATCTTGTGTGTGCGTGCGCATGTGTTGTCATCATATAAAATGGGTGATCGTGAGTTAGCTGACCATTATACATCTTTCCCAATTTTTTTGTTAACTTTAAGGTCAATGATCTCTCTGACGGTAGTGTTGTGCCAGCTTCTACCAAGTTCAAAAAAAGAACTGGGTGAATCATGGCATATGGTCTGCCTTTTAATCACATACAGCAGCAAGGCTGCACATTTAAATCTGAAGGAGCTAATCATAGGCCAAAATGTTGAGAGAAGCTTTATTATCTCTTGGACAATTATATGTCACCAAAATGACACAGATTACAAAGATTGCATTCCCATGGAAGCAACAGAAAATATGGATTATATTTTCCAAATCTAGCCTTTTTAAGCAATGGTCACATCCACGTAACAAGCACAATATGAGGACAACCAGTTGGAGATGCAGATGGAAATTGGTTGTGCTGGATCTCCATTCATTTTGTGCTTTACTTAATTTTCCACTTGGATTTTCAATGGCAAGTGAGGCATCAATAAATTTCCCAGTCACAACATTTAAATTATGCCCAAAGCATTATTTTGGGGCATGATTCAATGAAAGAATTCTTATGTCCGGTTTCGGACACTGCAACCGTTGATAAACACCCCACTATTTTGCCATTTCTTTGGCCTCAGGGAGGTTTTCTCCCCCGAGGCCACACTTTAGAGTGATTTTGTGCTGGCGGGAAAGGCTCCGTGCCGATCTGAGCGCCATTTTGGAAGGATAACCCGATCTTCTCACCCCCTCTTTCACACCCACCCTTGTTTTCATCCCCCCTCCCCCCCAAACATTGGGGAGGCCCCCGGGAACCCACCCAAGAGGATGAGCCAGGTTGCCACCCTATCCTGTCCCCAACCACCCGGGGATCTCCAATGGCCTGAGTGCAGAGTTCAAACAGACCTCATTTTGTGCTGAACCAAGAGCCTTATCCCATTGGGTGTGATGTGCACCCAGATAAGGTATATGGGACTGTCAAGCCATCAAATTATTTAAATCCG
Source organism: Scyliorhinus torazame (assembly GCF_047496885.1). NCBI lineage: Eukaryota > Metazoa > Chordata > Chondrichthyes > Carcharhiniformes > Scyliorhinidae > Scyliorhinus > Scyliorhinus torazame. The sequence goes on along the minus strand of NC_092717.1, from coordinate 151,185,079 downwards.
TGTCCCGTTGCATTTTGAAAATAAAGCCGCCTGTCTAAGGGCCATCATTACATTATTATTACTCCTTGACTACTTCCACATCCTGTCATTATCACAGTGGGGATGGGGGTGGGCGCATCGGGACTGCGTTCTGTAAGTTCACAGTTTGATTGACAGTTCCAAGGAATTATAAAGGGTTACTATCTTTGATATTGTGGTTATGAATGCAAATGTTTGTTTTTATAAGGGATTAAGCATTTGAGGGGATTAAAATTTATTTGATGGACTTTTATCGATGAGAATGTTTTTATATCATGTGATGTCTGTAACAGATACTTAGAACTTTAGTTTTGGTGGGATTCTCCATCAATTCACGGCAGCAGAATTCTCTGGTTCTGCTGCAGTAAATGAGAGATTTGACTGAGCACCAGATTTTCCGTCGTCACTAGCAGTGGTAGCAGGGCCGAATCATAACAGAGAATACCAGTGTTTATTTCATCTCAGCAAAAATCCTGAGGTCTGTTCATGGTAGATATTGGATTAATTGACATTGAGGGTGTAAGGATGGTGGGTAGGGTTTGTCAAGGGGTAATAATAATGTAATGGTGGGTAGGGGACATGAGTTGCACTGTTGTCACAGGGGCTATAAGATGCCAAGGATATGAGATGTCATTGGGGTGGTCTGAGTCGGCATTAATGGGACATGGGAAGTGGGTGGGGAGTGTGAGGCGAGAAGGCCTAATATTCAGCCACACAACTGGGAGGAAGTTCTATATTACAGAGGTGGGCCTTTTAACCAGCACGTCGCAGCACTCGGCAGCCCCCCTCTTATGGCTGCCTCCAAACAGTCCCTGGGTGCAGCGGGCCCTGCTCTAGTATGCATGTGTGCATCTGTGACTCTCCCTCCCACACACATACACACACACACACACACATACACCAGAAGGAAGATCCCATTATATGCGCACGTTTTCTCAAGACGGGTGTGGCAAGCTAAACATTTCCCGACTCTGTGCGCCTTAGGAACAGAAATCCAGGCCACAGTGCCAGTTATGTATTGCTGTACTTATACTTCAGCATCAAAACAGGGTTTGAGTATTGTATGGCTCCATCACCTGACCACACACTGGTCAGGTGATGACCAGCATTGACATTTATACTACTAACCGTTTTGTTATCTCAACAAATTTGTCTCTAGTTGAAATATTTATATTTAATATATTCATGGTTTGGTGATGGTGCACATTTCTTTTGTAACACTTCCTGTGTCATGATTATGAAAAAAAATTATTTCATGTAATGGGGCCATTACTGACAAGGCCAACATTTGTTGCCCATTCCTAAGTGCCCATGGACTCAGTGGCTTGCTCGGCCATTTCTGCTGACAGTTAAGAGTCAACCACACTCCTGTGGATCTGGAGTCACATGTAGGCCAGGCCAGAGAAGGCAAAGATGCAAAATTATTTCCCTGAGGGACATGAGTGAACCAGATGGGTTTTTACAACAATTTATAATTTCATGGTCACCAGTGCTCAGACTAGCTTTATATTCCATATTTATTCATTAAATTTAAATTCCACCAGCTACCGTGGTGGGATATAGGGCGAGATTCTCCGATCTCTCAGCCATGCGTTTCTCGGCTGGTGGGGGTTTTCTCTTTTCCTGCTGCTTGTCAATGGGATTTCCCATTGAAGCCACTCCATGGTACCAGGAACTCCACAGGCGCTGCCAGCGGGAAAAGAGAATCCCAATGACCGGCAAATTCAGGCCATAAACACCTATTTCCATAACATTAGCATTAATCCAGAGCCAAACCTCTGAATTACTTGTCAGATGGCATTAACACTACACCACTGTCTCCCCAGCATGTTTTGTCACCTCAAATATCTGTTCTTTCAAAATAACTCTGTTTTCATTTCAATTTAACCCTTTTTTAATTTAATTTATATTTGTTTCCAATTTTGTTTGAATTGCAGTGCAATAAAAATTTTTTTTTTGGCCTCTTCTTGTCCGCTTCCAATTGAAGGCTCATTCCTTGCATGTTGCAGGTTCGAGGCTGATTGTTACGATCCCCATGGAGACCAATAAACAGAAAGAACAAAACTCCCCCAAACAATCCCAACAGAAAAATCATATGGACAAGATTTCACATTTTAAAAATTTTACTGTAACAATCAAACCAAAACTAACATAAATTAAACATGAAATGGAAAACTATTCAATTGGAACCATAAATTACACTTTAAATTGTTGATGCAGCAAAGATAAGTGTCAAAGGTTGCGAGGCTGTGTTCTCAGCACATCTGTGGCACCACATGCATCGCAATGTCACTCACAACTTGATCGCCCTCCAGCTGAGTTCAACTATTCTTCAACACACAGAATCTAATCCTCAACTAGCCTCCAACAACTGCTTTAAAGTTCCATGGATACGATTATCACCAACAAGGAGGCTTTCTGTGGCGCCTCCTTCACTCAGGTCACAATAATCCTGATGGTGTGGCTTTCCTGTGTCGCTTTCATCCGACCACTCAATAGCACCCTGGATACAGAATGGCCGGCTCAGGCAAAAGCCACCACCTCCTCAACTATTCACACAGTTTTTCAGAACCGCAATCCTGTTCTGACCACTGGCTGAAGCACTCTAAACACCAAGAGCTCCCAGGTTGAAACTTTGTCTGGGTCTGGTAAAACTTGAACTACGCACTTCTGTGGCTCACAAACTGTACAGTCGACCTGTGTGCGACCTCACATGCCATTTTTGTCTTTTCACACAGGAGTCAGGTTTTTAATGCATTTTGTGGACAGTGAGGGAGTGTATGAGGAGTGTAGCTGTGGAGATAGGCCGATTCAAATGCCTGCCTAGGTTTTCTAACACGGCAGTCCAGCTCCCAACATTGTTTAAAGGCCCCCTTAACTGTACCCCTCACCTCATACCCTCGCCAACCCCAATGCCAGCCCATACACCCTTCGATCACCCTTATCACTCTATGCACCCTCTATGCCTTCCCTGCTCGAATGTATACTTTATAGCCATTCACCCAGTATGCATTATGTATATTCCTCAGGAACCAGGCAATAGCAATGGGAAATCTATTAAATTTTTTGATTAAATAAATAAACCTCTCACCGTCTAATGAAAGCCTCCATAAAACACACTGCCATTGAGACAAAGGAAGAAAATGCATTTTGTCATGTGAAAAAAAACCTTATACTACTTGTAATCCTATTAGTTTGAGTCAAAAAAAATCAAAGGCTCAATCTATTAGCCTAATCAAGTGAAACTAATTCATTCCCAGATGAAAAGAACATCTCCTGTGCTGATAGCCATTAGCACTTGAAAGTTCAGGTCAGCATTTTTAATGACCACAGCTGTCCGCATAGAGTACTCTCTGAGAAGAAAAGAACAGAAAGTGCTCATTTTGTTTTCAAAACAGAATGCCTGGCAATCAAGGCATAAAAGCAGGTGGTTAGATTTTTTTTGAAATGTACAGTTTTATCAAGTTTCAAAAGCAGATTTAAAAAAAATGTCAGTCAAGGCAATTTAAATCACTGTAGAAAAGATAACAGCACAGGCTGAGATGACATTTTGTAACATTTTTCATTGCATTATGTATAATTTATGGAATAATTACACCATGGTGGCCAATTTATCTTTAAAGGACATCACTTTTATGAATCAATGCATTAAAACACATCTACATTATAAAATATCACCAAATGATAACATTTGAAGGTGTGAAAATGAATGATACAGACTTCTCAATAGGCTTTCAATTTTCTTCACAAACTTGTCAAATCTGGTGTGTCTGGTAATCAGATGCTTCCTAAACCCAGCATCACCAGACGAACATGGCGCATAGGAGGGCATCCGATTTGCGGCCCCAATTTAACATTTGGAATCCAACCTCAATGGGGCTGGATGTGTATTCTGCATGGTAGGCAATCCTAACTTTTGAAAAAGCTTGCGGAAAATTACATGGGGGTGGGATTAAGGAGGAAAATGGTATTTTCCCGAAGAATAACTACGTGTGCCCCTTTGCGCAGCGAAGCGCAGTGTCACACTCAGATGAAAATTCAGTCATCTGTGTCTGTTCTGACCACAGGTTGAAATCCGATCTTCCAGCCGTGTTCGTTCTTTCCAATTACCTTCCATATTTTTCGCCCATGCAGCTACTGTTTTCTGTCCATTTTTCCCACTTTGCCACACTTCAGTTTAAGTACCCAGGCTTTTTGACTTCACCTCGCAGCTCCTCTTCTGAGCTAAAGGTTTTTCCACTGCTCCCCTTTGTCCCTCATCTTCTTCAGTACACCAGAAACACAGGCAGCTAGCCAACAGTTCTGTCCAGGTATGTCCTGTCAAAGTAAGGCAGAAAAATCCAATCTGGTCAACTGTTACCCTATCAGTCTATTCTCAGTCAACAGCAGAGTGATCGACAGTACTAACAAGTGCTTTCACAGTGATAAACTGCTCACCAATATTCAGCTTGGGATCTACCAGGACTACTCAGCTCCAGGCCTCATTATAGCCTTGTCCAAAGATGGACCAAAGAGCTGAGTTACAGACATGAGGGGCGTCATTCTCCGACCCCCCAGCGGGTCGGAGAATGGCCGTTGGCCGCCGTGAATCCCGCCCCCGCCGGTTGCCGAAGTCTCCGAAGGGAGGGGGATGGGGGGGTCATTGCCGGGGAGGAGGTTGGGGGGTCCGTGCCAGGGAGGAGGTTGGGGTCCGTGCCGGGGAGGGGGGTAGTGGGGTCCGTGCCGGGGAGGAGGTTGGGGGGTCCGTGCCGGGGAGGAGGTTGGGGGGTCCGTGCCGGGGAGGAGGTTGGGGTCCGTGCCGGGGAGGGGGATCCGTGCCGGGGAGGGGGATGGGGGGTCCATGCCGGGGAGGGGGATGGGGGGGGGCCGTGCCGGGGAGGGGGATGGCGGGTCCATGCCGGGGAGGGGGATGGGGGGGGGGGGTCCGTGCCGGGGAGGGGGGGTGCGAGGGCAAGTGAGTTGGTCCACCTGGCCAGGTGCCAGCCTCCAACAGTTGGACCCATGCGGTCCATGCCACCTGGCTGGGGGGAAGGAGGGGATATGAGCAATGATGACATGTCGTCGTCTCCCCCCCCCACCCCCCCAACCAGGCCGTCATGTTTTCCGATCATCCAGCGATGTTGGCCGCCGTGGCGGCAGCCGCTAATGTCCATGTTGCCCTGGATGAGGAGGAGAAGGAGGAGCGTGCCAGAGAGGCGGCGCAGGCTGCCGCAGAGGGGCAGGCGGCAGCCGCCCAGGCTGGAGGGACACCTGACCGACAGGACGAGGAGGGGGAGGAGGACGTCGCGGCCCCACGGCAACGGAGGCACCCGAGGGCGCCCCGTGTGTACCGGCCCCGGCAGTCATACCAGGACCTCACGGACCGGGAATGCAGGAGGAGACTCCGGATGAGGCGGGAAACCGTGGCACACATCTGCCACCTGCAGGCACACCTGTCACCGCGTGGCACTGGTGGGGGACACCCTCTCCCCGTGTCCGTCAAGGTTACGGTGGCCCTGAACCTTTATGCAACGGGGTCATTCCAGGCACCGAGTGGGGACCTGTCCGGCATATCGCAGACATCGGTGCATCCGGGCAGTGACAGATGCCCTATATGCCATGGCGCACCGCTACATCCGCTTCCCTGTGGACCGGGCCAGCCAAGATGCCCGGGCCGTGGGCTTCTCTGCCGTGGCCGGGTTCCCCATGGTCCAGGGCGCGATTGATGGGATGCACGTCGCCGTGCGGCCACCTGCAGATAACAGGGCCGTGTTCACCAATAGGAAGGGGACCTATTCGATGAACATACAGCTGGTCTGCGACCACCGCATGATGATCCTGCACGTCTGCGCCCGTTACCCAGGCAGTGTGCACGACTCATACGTGTTGTCGCGGTCATCCATCCCCAGCATGTACGAGGGATGTCAACCCCGGCTGAGGGGCTGGTTGCTGGGAGACAGGGGCTACCCATTGCGATCGTGGCTGATGACGCCTATACGGAGGCCACGCAATGAGGCGGAGAACCGCTACAATGATGCCCATGTAGCGACAAGGGGAGTGATAGAGAGGTGCTTTGGCGTGCTGAAGATGCGTTTCAGGTGCCTGGACCTCTCTGGGGGCGCCCTCCAGTATCGGTCAGATAGGGTCGGCCGTATCATTGTGGTGTGCTGTGTCCTGCACAACATAGCCCAGCAGAGGGGCGATGTGCCGCAGGCAGAGGAGGGCGGAGTGGAGGAGCAGCAGGAAGAGGCGCAGTCCTCCCCAGATGAGGGGGATGGGGGTAATGGTCAGGGCAGACGGGGTAGACACAGGTGGGTGGCTGTCCACCGTTACCGGCTGGCCCAGCGGGCACGGGACAGACTGATAGCCGCCCGCTTCACTGACTAGATGGGTGTGGGAATCGGGTAGTATGGCCACAGACCGCACACCATGGCAACAGCCGACCACCCACACCCCCCACCCATCCACCCACCCAGCACCCTCACCCCCCTCCCCAACCCCACCCACCCCACCTGCATGCACACCACCCCCCCCATTGCCGATCCACCTGCGGCACAACGGGCCGGGCTCACACAGTTGAGGGTGGACGCGTGTCTATTGCAGGCCATGGAGGATGATGACAACCCGCCCTGCGGTGAGCTCCTGGCTCCACATCGTTGGACTATGTCTGACCCATGGCCACAGTACCACCATCCACCCGGACCATCCCTGCATGCGGCTGTGACACTGCAGCGCAGGGTCCCGTCCTCTGCCCGGGGGGATGTTGATGGTGGCTCAGGGGGAACGGGGCAGACTCACCTGGGGCTGAGGTAAGACCACCCCTCACACACACACTTGCGCTCAACGTACATGACACCCCCGCACGCTTTGGACAGAGCACAAAGGCAGCTTCTGTAGGTGTAACATTGACTTTAATAACCAAAGGAGTTCATGCACGTGCCCTAGCCCCTAAAACTCATCTGTGCCCTGCACCCGTGCCAACTTACTCAGTGTCTAATTGTTTGGCCTTGCGGGCCCTTTGACTACGTCTACGTGGTTCCCCAGATGGTACAGCAGAACTGGAGGTGGACTCCTGTGATTCCTGCCCTCTGACACTGGATCTCTTTGGCGGCCGTTTCCTGGGGCGTCCTGGCCTAGATGGGCCAGGCTGCGGCCCGGGCGACTGGGATGGCGAGCTGCCAGCCTGTCCTGCCCGTTGCCCACCCGATGCACCTGGGACGGAAGGGGGGAGTCCGAGGTGTCGTGGTGTTCCCGGACCTCCCCTACAGGGGGAGCCGGGACGGACCACACCACCTCCTCCTCCCTCGGGGTGCCCGATGGCCCCCAGGCCTCTACATGGGTGGGGGATGCGAACGGACTGGCCATCCGACGCCCCCCCGACATCTGACACTGCCAGTCCTGGAGGCCCGTGCTGGTATCGACAGGGGTCTGCAGGTTTGCAGCCATGGAGCCCAGGGGGTTGGCAAACCCTGTCTGTGACAGTGCGACGCCGGCTCGCACATGGCCACTGGCGCCGATGCCCTCAGCGATGGCCTGCAGAGACTGGGCCATGGCCTGCTGAGACTGGGCCATGGCCTGCTGAGACTGGGCTATGGTGTTGAGCGCCTCTGCCATCTGGCGCTGGCACTGGCTCATGGCCTCCTGTGAGAGGGCAGCCATGTCCTGGGCCACAGACGGCGCCTGCACGGAAAGCCCCAGGCCTCGCAAACCGTTCCCCGTGTCTGACACCGTCGCACCCATTGCCTCCACCGCGGACGCCACCCGTGCGGTGTCGGCCTGGGTGGCACGCATGACCGGCACCACTTCCAGCTCCTGGACGCGGGTGGACTCCTCCACCTGCGACTGCAGCCGCCGCAAGCCGGCCGTCACCCTCTTCGCTCGTCTCCGGGTCGGTGGTTGCATCGGATCTATGTGTGGGTGTGGAAATTCCAGGAACCCGGGATCCATCTGGGCGGCAGATGTTCGCTTGGGCTGGGCTTCCCTCCGACCGCCCGGCCCCTCTGCTGCTCCTACCTCAACCTGCTGTACCGGGACGGCTGTGTTGTGCGCACCAGTGAGTGTACCAGACACCTCATCACTAAAGTGCCCAACCGAGGTGAGTGTTTCTGCGATGGTGGAGGGTGTTGGTGACAGCAGTGGCGTTGTGTCGTGCTCTTCGTTCCACTCTGAGTCCATGGCACTTTGGGGTGGCGGTTCGTCTCCACCCATCCACTCTGAGTCACTGTCCGGTATTTCGTCTTCCTGGGTAGTGCTGTCCCGGGTAGGGGTGTCCTGGGTAGTGCTGTCCCGGGTAGTGGTGTCCTGGGTAGTGGTGTCCTGGGTAGTGGTGTCCTGGGTAGTGGTGTCCTGGGTAGTGGTGTCCTGGCTCAGATGTGACGGGGGCCTCTGGCTGTCCCCCTCGTCGCTGGGTGGTCGCTCCCGCACGTGACGGGGAGTCGTCTCCCTGTTGCTCCAGGTCTCTCCGTCTCCCGTGGTGTGCGAGGGGCATCCTGCGGGCGTCGCATGCTGGAGGGTCCAGGTCTCTCTGTCTCCTGTGGCCTCCGAGGGGCATCCTGCGGGCGTCGCATGCTGGACGGTCCGGGTCTCTCTGTCTCCCGTGGCCTCCGAGGGGCATCCTGCGGGCGTCGCATGCTGGAGGGTCCGGGTCTCTCTATCTCCCGTGGCCTCCGAGGGGCATCCTGCGGGCGGTCTGCATCTGCGGGGATGGGTGCCTGGACGTTTGGTCCTGCGATACACAATGAAGCATGCATGGTTAGACACGCAGGCAGTGATCAGGTGATATGGGGGTGGGGGATATAGGGGAGGGGGGATATGGGGACGAGCTGTCGGTGGCTCACTTGCTAGTACGCCCCCGACCTCTGCATCAGCAACACTGTTCGGCAGGTATATGAATGCACGCCATCGGTTGCGCGTGCATTGCAGAGATTAAGGTTGGGGCTGGTTTCACTTGGGGATATGGGGGATATGGGGATGGGGGGGGATATGGGGGAGGGGGGATATGGGGGAGGGGGGATATGGGGGAGGGGGATATGGGGAGGGGGGATATGGGGGAGGGGGGATATGGGGGAGGGGGGATATGGGGAGGGATATGGGGGAGGGGGGATATGGGGGAGGCTCACCCTGCCTGCTCTGACGAGGTCGTTCACCTTCTTGTGGCACTGGGTGCCTGTCCGTGGTGTCAGGGCCACAGCGGTGACGGCCTCTGCCACTTCCCTCCACAGACGCCGGCTGTGGCGTGGGGCAACTCTGCGGCCGTGCCCGGGATACAGGGCGTCCCTCCTCTGCTCCATTGCGTCCAGGAGTGCCTCCACATCCCGTGACTCGAATCTCGGGGCTGAGTGGCGGCCAGCCATCCAGTCGGGTGTTCCGGTCGGGTGTTCCGGTCGGGTGGGGGGGAGCAGCGCGGCCTTATGAGCCGTCACGCCGTGCGGCGCGTATGACGCTGCACGGCGTGAACCACTGCGCAAGCGCGGATCCTGTTACATCGCTGCTAGCCCATTTCGGGCCGGAGACTTTTGACCCATTTTTCCGACGTGACGCAAGTCGGATTTGCGCCGTTTTTTGCGCCGGGCGGATTTTGCGCCGATAACGGAGAATTTTGCCCCAGGTGAGAGGGGCTGCCTTTGACATGTAGGCAGCATTTGACTGAGTGTGGCATCAAAGAACTGTAATAAAATTTAAGTCAATGGGAATAAGGGGGAAGCTCTCTGCTGTTTGCAGTCACACCTAACATGAAGGAATATGGTTGTCTTTGCTGAATGCCAATCAACTCAGTCCCAGGACATTACTGCACAGGTTCCTCAGGGTAGTGCCTTTGACCCTGCCATCTCCAACTACTTTGTCAATGGCCTTTGCTCTGATATAAGATCAGAAGTAAGAATGCTCACTGATGATTGCACAATGTTCAACACCATTTCTAACTCCTCAGCTGCTGATGTAGTCTTAGCCGTATATACCAAATCCTGGACAACATGCAGGCTTGGACTAATAAGTGGCGAGTGACATTGGTGTCATGCAAATGCGAGGCAATGAACATCTCCAACATGAGAGAACCTAACCCCATCCTTTGACATCCAATACTATTACCGTCATTGACTCCCCCACAGTCAACATCCTTGGGGTTACTGTTGCCCAGGGATTGAAATAAACGAGCCACAAAGTCAGCAGTTGGGAAATCTGCAATGAGTACCTCAGCTCCTGACTCCCCAAAGCCTACCCACCATCTACAAGGCACAAGGCAGAAATGTGATGGAATACTCTCTATTTGGGTGGATGAGTGCTGCTCCAAAAATGCTCAAGAAGCTCAACACCTCCATAACAAAACAGTCCACTTGATTGGCAACCCATCAACCACCTTAAACATTCACTCCCTTGAGAGCAGGTGCACTTTGGAGGCAGAGTGAACAATATGCAAGTTGTACTGCAGTAACTTGCCACAGCTCCTTCGACAGCATCTTTCAAACCTATGGCCTCTCCCAAACAGGAGAACAAAGGAAGCAGAAACATGGGAACATCACCGCTTGCAAACTTCCCTCTAAATCATCAATATCCTGACTTGAAATTATGGGTGTGATCTACCGGTTGTGTCACGTTCTCGCTCGAGCGCAATGCGGCCATTAGATCCCGGGAGAGGCCTCCCGCAGGCTTCCTGGCAGCCTTTACACCGAGCGGGATATACCCAAATCCCGCATGGCATCAAAATCAGAATCCCGCCCAAAAGGGGTGTGACCAAATGGTGCGCCTAAATAGGTTTTAAACCTACTTAGGCAAGCTTACCCGCGATCTATTGGCCTCCCGGGAGCTACCAGGATCACCAGTGAGGCCGCCGCCTGGCAACATTCACTACTGGGCCACATAAACGTGGACCAGGCAGAACGGCACCCGGGGGGGGGTCACCCGGGCCATCGGAGGCCCCTGGGCGGTCAGGGACAGCACAGGGTGGTTCCCTGTCCCTACCCCTGGAATTTGGGCAGCCTGGCACTGCCCAGCTGGCACCTTGGCACTGCCCAAGGGGGCTATGCCTATAAAAGGAAGGTGGAGGTGGAGTTTGAAGGGTGGGGCGGGTAGAAGGCTGCGAAGTAGGGGTCACTGGGTGGTTGGGGGTGATAGGTTGGGGTCCTGGAGGGGGAGGCCTGAAAGGGAGCATAGGGGTGCCCCGAGGGACTGCATAGCGGGGTGTCCTCACTTGGTGGGGGGGTGGTAATGCCCATGTGTGTGGGGGTGACATTGCCCATGGGGACCCACAAGCTCACTTAGAGATCAGGGCACCCTTTCATCATGGCGGCCCAATCTCAGAGTTCAGTTCCACAGTGCTGAAAAAAAAGTTTCAGTGTGGAATAAGTCAGAGAGAAATTCTCCAAGACCTAAAAAAGTGACTACGGGCATGATGTAAATAAATGGCACCAATGGTGAGCCTGTTTAATTCTGGGGAGGTGGTGGCTCAGTGGTATTATCACTGGACAAGTAATCCAGAGACCCAGAGTACTCTAGGGTCCCAGGTTCAAATCCCACCACTGTAGATGGTGAAATTTGAATTCAATAAAATTGTGGAATTAAAAGTTTAGTGATGACCATGAAACCATAGTCGATTGTCGTAAAAACTCATCTGGTTCACTAATGTCCTTTTTGGGAAGGGGATCTGCCATCCTTACCTGCCCTGATCGACATGTGACTCCAGACCCACAGCAATGTGGTTGAGTCTTAACTACCCCTCAAGGGCAATTAGGGATAGGCAATAAATGCTGGCACAGCTTGTGACGCCTATGGGATTGTTCTTTGTCCCGGTGCTTGCAATGCCGAGAAACACGCTTTAAAATGGAACTCGCATTAGATAGGGCCTCAGCGAGAAATGGATGGCCGAGGCCACATATAGCCCCGTTTTGTGCACTGAGGAGCTCCAGTCACTGGGACACTGTTTTTAAATGATTTTCCGATTTCTGGAGCCCCCCCAAAGCGATCCACGGTTCCCCCCAAGCCCCAACATACTATTGGAGGAGTCCACACAAACAATGCCACCTGGGCAGTGCCAGACTTGTATCCAGGTAGCACAGCCAGTGTGCCAGACTGGTAGTGCCAGGGTGACACCAGCCCTGTCCAAAGGGCATGCACCTGTGTGCCTCTGATCCCCTGGGAGACCCCCACAAGTGCCATTCAATCTGGTCTCCATTTGTGGAGAGCAGCACTGAACAGCACTCATATGATGCGAAGGGGATAGATCCCAATGTCTAGGGTACCTCGGGAATCTGCACATTAAAGTGAGACTAGCTGTCTCGCTTTAATATGCAGATTTGCCAAAAGGTGATCCCGTCCACAATGGGCGGAACATACATCGCAACGTCTCACGAGATCCAAAGCGTTGCAAGCCAGGCAGATCCTGGGTGCGCGGTCTCCCGGCTTCTATCGGCCCGTTCGATAGTGCCCTAACTCTCATTTGATAGCACTGGCAGAGCCGTCCCGGAAACTTCCTGCAAAGCCCGCCACAAATGAACTCAAAACATTTTCCGTTAAATTCCGCCCTATATCGCCGCTCCTTTGCTGTCACTGGGTCAGAATCCTGGAACTCCCTTCCTGACAGCACTGTGGGTGCACCTACCCCACATGTACTGCAGCGGTTCAAGAAGGTGGCTCACCACCACCTACTCAAGAGCAATTAGGGATGGGCAATAAATGCTGACCTTGCCAGTAACCCCCACGTCCCATAAATAAAGAAATCTGTACATTTCCCTGTGCCTAGAACGGGAATAAAGATAAAACAAAACTATAAAAGATGCTGTTTTAGGACTAAAATGTATCTGATAATTAATTGTAACAATTAGAGCAGATACTGGATAGATACTTTCAACATGTTTCTTAATCAGCTTGAAGGGGAAATGACTCTGTGGTCTTGGTTATTTATCAAACTTAGAATTTAGGAAGGAAATTGACCACTTGTGTTGGGGGAAGCTTGACTTTATAAAAGATGACTCCAATCAATGCAAATCATGAGCAGGATAGTGGCATATATGACTTTGAAATTAAATAAAATTAAGGTATGCTAATACATTTACACAGAGAGTGGTGATGGCCTGGAATGCACTGCCAAGTGAAGTGGTTGAGATAGATACGTTAGCGACCTTTAAGACTTATCTGGATAGGCACATGAACAGACGGGGTACAGAAGGTTACAGGCAGTTGGTCTAGATAGGATACGTGATCGGCGCAGGCTTGGAGGGCCGAAGGGCCTGTTCCTGTGCTGTATCGTTCTTTGTTCTTTATATTGAGATGAGAAAGTTGTGTTCCTATGTTTTTAGTTCGCTGCTGCATATTTACTTGGCCACTGAAAATTCCAGCCTTCTATGTGTTAAATGGGTGATTTTGTAGCATATTATTTATTTTAAGTTCTTCCTGTAAAAACCATGAACCTAGTTAATTGAGGGAAATGTATTTCAAATATAGTAGCTCGTGGTAAAATAATTGCAATGTTCCAATTATAATTTATGCTGTCGTAACCAGAGTTGAAATGCAGGCTGATTCGTTTAAACATAGCTATTCCCATTTTTAAACTCTCCCTCCCCAGTGGGGTAAGAAATTGGTTAAGGACCCTTTTTAGGCACACGACCAACAATGCATGTAGTATGAGAGCTCCAACCGAAGGTTAAACGTTCATCTGAATTGGACCATGGGTCTTATTTCAATAGTTTGGGCGATGTGCCTAATGTTCTGCAGAGGCAACTTGTCCAATATTAAAATTATTGGCCACCTGCCTTATCACCAGTGAACCTTGGATAAGTGCAAGGAAGGAGAAGAACAAGAGGAGAGGATTCAATTGTGGCTAAAATCAGCCATCAGGGAAGCTCTGTGAGGTGTCCAGCACTTCCTGGCTACACAGGAAAGTTTTTCTTTTAAGATTAGTTTGATTGGAGGAACCCTTAATATAAATTGGCAACTGTAACCAGTAGCAAGAGTGTAGTTTTTAAAATGTATTTATTATTTCACAGGAGATGGGCACCACTGGCTATGCCAGCATTCATTGCGCACCCCTAATTGTCCTTCAGAAAGTGGTTGTGATCCACCTTCTTGACCCACTGAACTCCATGTGATGTTAGGAAGAGAGTTACAGGATTTTGATTAGCGACATTTCAAGTCAGGATGGTCTGTAACTTGGAGGGGAACTTGCAGAGGATGGTGTTCCTAGGCATCTGCTGCCCTTATTTTTCTAGGTGGTAGAGGTCATGGGTTTGGAAGGTGCTGTCAAAGAAGTTGGTGAGTTGCTGTGCTGCATCTCATAGATGAAAGCAAACTACTGCAGATACTGGGATCTGAAACCAACAGAGAAAATGCTGGAAAATCTCAGCAGGCCTGGCAGCATCTGTAAGGAGAGAAAAGAGGTAGCGTTTCGAGTCCAGATGACCCTTTGTCAAAGCTTTGACAAAGAGTCATCTGACATCTTATGGATGGGTACACACTGCTGCCACTGTGTGTCAGTGGTGGAGGAATTAATGTTTAAGATAGTGGATGGGGGTGGCAAAGAAGTAGGCGGCTTTGGCCTGGATGGTATTGAGCCAGAAGCTTGCTGAGTGTCGTTTGAGCTGCACTCATCCAGGCAAGTGGAGAGTGTTCCATCATATTCCCAACTTGTATTTTATGGATGATGCACAGACCCTGAAACTTGGCATTCTTAAGCATGTCTGTTGGAAACAAAAGCAGTGGTTGAGACATGCATTGAAAAATACCATCTTTGTTCCGACCAAGAAATAGTGACACTTCAAGGGGAAAATGAGAATTTGAACCAAAATTGCTTTAATTAAAGGCTAAAAATATGAACAAGTTAAATATATATTCTGAAAATTTCAGGGGCTTGAGGATAAGACTATTGTAGATTATAATTCTGACTTCCAGACTTTTTAAATAGCATCAACTTTCTGTGATTATTCCCATGTAAAGAAAGCACAGTTTTAAGTTTATAGTATGAATGTGAAAATAATATTGGATATTGTAAAATGGGTGTTTTTTTCCATAAAGGAGGTATGATTTGGGATATCTCTTATTGGCAAGAAGAAATTGTTATTAAAACAGCTATCATGGAAATATAACTATAATTTAGTGTGTGGCATGAGAGTCCATTGGGAAAATAATAGATTTGATACAGTCAAATATATATATATTTTGCCTGAAGTATGGATCAAAAACGGATAGAAACAAGCTCATGGAACGTGTGTGTCACAGATTTTTAATCGGTATGTTGAGGAACAAACCAGGGCTATTTTAGATCTAATGCAATGAGAAAAGGTTAATTAATAAGCTTGCAATATAAGAACTGTAGGGAAAAATAACTAGAACATGACTGGGGCGGTGTGGGCAAGTTGGCTAAGGTAGGTTACAAAATAACATTGAAAGAAAAATATAACATGACATGCAATGGCTAACATTTAAAGAATTATTACATTTATTTGCAACAACTATGCATTCCTTAAAGACAGCTCCACAGAAAAAGTGGTCAAAACATGGTGAAAAAGAATTAAACTTGATATTAGATCAAAAAACGTTGCCAAAAAGAGCAGCTAGCCTGAGGATTGGGATACTTTAGAATTCAGAACATTGAATACACGAGTTGGAACGTCTTGTTGAAGTTGTACAAGACAGTAAGGCCACGCTTGGAATACTCTGTACAGTTCTGGCCATCCTATTATAAAAAGGATATTATTAAACCAGAAAGAGTGCAGAAAAGATTTACTAGGATGCTACCGGGACTTGATGGTTTGAGTTATAAGGAGAGGCTGGATAGGCTGGGACTTTTTTCCTTAGAACGTAGGAGGCTTAGGGGTGACCTTATAAAAATAAGGAGGGGTATAGATGAGGTCAACATAGATGAGTTAACATCTTTTCTAAAAGGTAGGGGAGTCGAAAACTAGAGGGCATAGGTTTAAGATGAGAGGGGAGAGATCCAAAGGGTCCAGAGGGTGGTGAGTGTCTGGAATGAGCTTCCAGAGGCAGTAGTAAAGGTGGGTACAATTTTGGTTTTAAAAAGCATTTAGACAGTTATATGGGTAAGATGGGTACAGGGGGATATGGGCCAAATGCAGAAAATTGGGACTAGATTAGTGGTAAAAACTGGGCGGCATGGACAAGTTGGGCTGAAGGGCCTGTATCCATGCTATAAATCTCTATGAGATCCAAGAAATTGATAAGAAACGAGAAACGAGAATGAGATTGGCCGAGTAAAAGCTCAGGAGACCCGAGAAACAAAATGACAGTTTACTTTCAGCCAAAAGAAAAAGCTGCAATGCGGCATACAGCACAAAGGGCTACCGATCATGCCGGTCCCAATCCGGACCAGCTTGTAACGGTTGACTCTATGAGCCTCAGCTGATGTGCGTCCGCCCATTAGCAGGGAAGCTTGTAGTCCACGTGTCCCATGGGATTGGGCCATCTCTGTGGTTCTCGTGAGGGTTATTACAGAGACATAAAACAGATTGCAAACTTTTTTGTGTATTTTGTAAATAGGAAGAGATTAGTGAAAGTAAACATGGGCTCATTCGAAGTGGAGCCAAGCAAAATTATAATGAGGAAAAAGGAAGTTGCAGAGACGTTGAACAAATACTTTGGCTTGAATTTTCCCATCCTGAATTGAGACTTGATGGAGGCAGGACGGCAAGGAAAAGTAGTCTCCGGCTGCTAGTGCTCTGGTCTGCATTCTCTGTTCATGAGGGCAGAGGACGGCTGGGAAAGTGAAGTCACCTGCCTCATTAATTGGGTGGCTTGAGGTCATGAGGAAGCTAATTAATATCTCACCTTCTGACCACTTGAGATTTTCATGGGAGTGGGCATCCATTAGGACCTCTTCTAGACTGGCCAGCTGCAACTGGTGGGAGCAGGGCTGGTAGTGTTGAAACTTTCATCAATCGAAAATGTTAAAGTTTGGACAAAAAGATACTGAGCAGTAATAAAATGTTGGTAACCTTGGGCGTCATTCTCCGACCCCCCGCCAGGTCGGAGAATGGCCGTTGGCCGCCGTGAATCCCGCTCCCGCCGAAGTCTCCGGTACCGGAGATTGGGCGGGGGCAGGAATCGGGCCGCGCCGGTTGGCGGGACCCCCCGCTCAATTCTCCGGCCCGGATGGGCCGAAGTCCCGCCCAGAAATTGCCTGTCCCGCCGGCGTAAATCAAAGCTGGTATTTACCAGCGGGACCAGGCGGCGCGGGCGGGCTCCGGGTTCCTTGGGGGGGGGGGGGGGGGGGCGCGGGGCGATCTGACCCCGGGGGGTGCCCCCACGGTGGCTTGGCCCGCGAACGGGGCCCACCGATCCGCGGGTGGGCCTGTGCCGTGGGGGCACTCTTTCCCTTCCGCCTCCGCCACGGCCTCCACCATGGCAGAGGCGGAAGTGACTCTCCCCACTGCGCATGCGCGGGAAACTGTCGACGGCCGCTGATGCTCCCGCGCATGCGCCGCATTTCCGCGCCAGCTGGCGGGGCAACAAACGCCATTTCCGCCAGCTGGCGGGGCGGAAATCCCACCGGCGCTGGCCTAGCCCCTCAATGTTGGGGCTCGGCCCCCAAAGATGTGGAGCATTCCGCACCTTTGGGCCGGCGCGATGCCCGTCTGATTGGCGCCATTTTGGGTGCCAGTCGGCGGACATCGCGCCGTTGGGGGAGAATTTTGCCCCTTATCCTAGAGCCCAAATCTCCTTTTACTCTGGTCACTTTGAACATAAAGATCCTCTCATTTTTTTAATGTCTCGTACAGATGGCAACCGTGGCAATAGCTACCAATTCCCCCCCCCCCCCCACATGCCCACAACCAACAAACACTAATTACGCAACAGAGCAGTGTCTCGGATCATTAAGATCCCAACCCCATAAAAATTGCACTTTACCGTACGCTGAAGCTGGGGGCAGGTTCACCACCCAGAATTGGACCTGCTTCTTGATTCCCACATCCAACAGTACATCTGCCCCTTTGTATCCATCCTCACCGTTGATGACATGGAAACGTTCCAGAAATAATGGAGAAGCAAGGTTTCAGTGAGAATGGGGAATTAATAAAAATCAATATAAATTACAAAATAGTACTGGCAGAATTAATGGGGCTAGATGGTGATAAATCCTGTTGACCATCCAACCAGCATTCTAGGATTTTTAAATAGTTAACTGCAGAAATAGTGAACGCATTGGTTTTGATCTTCCAGAATTCCTTGGATAGGAAAACATTTCCGAGCATATGTAAGGTACTAAAATAAACTCACAATTTAAAGAGAGAAAATAGGGAACTTCAGACCGTTAGCCTAACATCAGTAGCAGGTCAAATGCTAGAATTTATTGTTAGAGCCATAGTACAGAGCTCTTAGTGTTACAATCCCACTTGATGTTGTAACTGGATGGGAAGAAACCACAATGGAATCTTGGCTGAAAAGACAGTAGGTTTTACTTGTTTTTGGAAAACATGAAGGAACAGACACAGCACCATTAATTAATTTTAACAACAAGAACAAAAACATTTATTCAACATGAAAAGTTAGATTATTGTATGATACGATTGTCCTTTACACCCCTTAGCTTAACAAATGTACATGAATTTTAAGGCTAACACGGATTACAAAACATATATAAAGTCTCAGGCACGATTCTCCCAAAAGGGAACAAAGTCCCCTAACGAGCACTTTTCGTTGCATGTTTCCCAGCACTCGCAGTTGTCACGCGTTGAATAAGGGAGCTGAACCGCGAACGCACTGCCTAGGCGCACATAGCCCTGTTTTATACAGTGGGGAGCTCCGCTCGTCGGAACTGCCTATTGTAGCGAGAGAATGGTGTCCCTATCTCTGAGGCTTCCGAAACAATCCCCGACCACCCCCACAGCCCAAACGCAATATGAGAGGGTCCCCAAGAGGGTCTCTGCCCACCTCCCCCGGCACCCCCTCAACACCCACATCAGGCAACCCCTGCTCAATTGCACACACGCAAATAATGCCAGCTTGGCAGTGCCAACCTGGCACCCAGGCAGTGTCACATGAGCACCTTGGCAGTGCCAGGCTGGTAACCAGGTGAGACTGCCAGGATGCCACTACCAGGGTACCCAGGTGGCACCATCAGTGCCAGGGCACCACCTTGCCCAAAGGGCATGCAGATGGGGGGCCTCCAAGTCTGTGGGAGACCTCTACAAGTATCATTTCATCCGGTCCCCATTTGTGGGGACCAATGCTGCACAGCGCTCGCCCAAGGTCTCTAAGGCAACGGGGTTGAATCCCAAAGCCTCAACTACCTCAGGAATCTGCACATAAGAGTGAGGCTTACTGCCTCGCTCTAATCTGCAGATTTGCTAAAAAGTCATCCTGTCCACTGTGGGCAGGATTCACATCGCAACGTATCACGAGATTGCGTTGAATCTCGCGAGGCGTTGTGAGCCGGGTAGATCCCAGGAGCGGGGTCTCTCTGCTTTCAACGGCCTCGCTGCACCACAGTGAACTGCTTTTCTTGTGCAGCGTGGCCTTTGAATCACGCCCCCAGTAACACAAAGTCCCTTTAAGCACATGGGCTGATTGTGGTGAAACATACTCTCCACTCTGAACTCAAGTGAATGTCTGTGGATTTCTTCTCAAAATCCCCCAGATGATTGTCACATGAGAGCTTCCAAACTCCACTCCTAAAAAAAAACACACTTTAAAATCGTCTTTCGCAACAATGCTTTTCATTAGCGGTTTGCATTCCAAAATTCAGTCCAGATTTTCCTAATGAATTTTGAACAAAGCTTCCGCTCCACTTTTGACAAAGAATCCAGCATTCAGATTTTACCATGTCCTCTTCAGGATTCTATGTTTTGACAGTTGCACAAACTGCTCATAATTGCTTTAACTATCGATTCCCAGACTCTGTTAACGTGGCATCAAACCTATGATTTACCTCTGAAGTCTGCTTTCCCACTTTATTTCTGCTAACTGCAACTGTCTCTTTAACTCAGAACACTTTGTTTATTTTCCCCTTGAATTCTCCTCAACAATACCTTGGTCTCTGTTCTCATAATTTCAATCTTCCTGAGATATTCTCTCTGTCCCAAATCCCTGGTTATCTGGACTGCAACTAGTTTGCTGGGAAGTCTGACTCTTTACAGCCCCCTTGCCCTGTCCAGTCTTTCTTCTCCTGGCAGAGTTGAGAGATGTTTACTCCCCAGGGTACCATCTTTAACTGCAATATATCCAGCTAAAACTAAAGGCCCTGAGTTGCTAAGCAACAGCAACGGGGTCTGGTTTAGCACAGTGGGATAAACAGCTGGCTTGTAATGCTGATCAATGCCAGCAGCGCAGGTTCAATTCCCGTACCGGCCTCCACGAACAGGCACCGGAATGTGGCGACTAGGGGCTTTTCACAGTAACTTCATTGAAGCCTATTTGTGACAATAAGCTATTATTATATTCCATGTTTCTGTCTTTTAGTTACTCTCATGTCATTACCCTCACTGAGCACAATAGAAGCACAGTTGGAATTGAAACCAACCCCCATACATACAAACACCTTTCCCCAGCATTGATCGAACTAAAGGTTGTACCCTTCCAGGCACAGAAACATTAAATTAAACCTACGTAAAACTATAGCTTATTTCTAATGTTTACCAATACAAATCCCTTAAAGATGCCTGGGGTTCCTAACTCTTAGAAAATCACACCATGATTAAGCAAAGCCAACATTGATTTATGGTGGGAAATTGTGTATGATCAATGTTAGAATTTTTGAGGATGTGATCAATAAGGTAGATAAGGAGGAACTAATGGAAGTAGAATATTTCAACTTTAAAAAAGCATTTGATAAGGTGTCACACAAGAAGTTATTACACATAACTGGCACTCATACGATTATTTACATAGACTGAAATGTGCTAATTAGAAGGGACTGTAATAACAAAACTATGGGCCGATTTTGAGCTCTCTCGATCCATGAGAAACTCAGTGCGGGCTCAAATTCCGGAGAGAATCAAAAAAAGTGATTCTCTCCAGCGTGATCAGGTTTTGGAACTCCACCTACCCTACCTCCAGTGTAGTAGTGAGAAACGCAGCGGGGGGGTCTGGGAACCTCGGGCGAAATTCTCCGTAATCGGCGCAATGTCCACCGACCGGCGCCACAAATGGCGCAAATTAGTCCGGCATCGTGCCGCCCCAAAGGTGCGGAATCCTCCGCATCTTGAGCGGCCGAGCCCTAACCTTGAGGGGCTAGGCCCGCGCTGGACTGATTTCCACCCCACCAGCTGGCGGGAAAGGCCTTTGGTGCCCCGCCAGCTGGCGCGGAAATGACATTGCCGGGCGGCGCATGCGCAGGAGCGTCAGCGGCCGCTCATGGCATCCCCGCGCATGCGCAGTAGAGGGGGTCTCTTCCGCCTCCGCCATGGTGGAGACCGTGGCGAAGGCGGAAGGAAAAGAGTGCCCCCACAGCACAGGCCCGCCCGCGGATCGGTGGGCCCCGATCGTGGGGGGGGGCACCCCCCGGGGCCAGATCGCCCCGCGCCCCCCCCCCAGGACCCCAGAGCCCGCCCACGCCGCCTTGTCCCGCCAGTAAGAGAGGTGGTTCAATCCACGCCAGCGGGACAGGCATTCTAGCAGCGGGACTTCGGCCCATCCGGGCCGGAGAATCGCCGGGGGGGGGGGGTGGGGGGGGTCCTCCAACCGGCGCAGCACGATTCCCGCCCCCGCCGAATCTCCGGTGCCGGAGGATTCGGCACCCGGCGGGTGCGGGATTCACACCAGCCCCCCGGCGATTCTCCGACCCGGTGGGGGGTCGGAGAATCTCGCCCGCTCATTTTAATACATTACCATGCCATTAGCGAGCACACTCTCCAGACATTTTCCCCTCTCACCGAATCCTGACCCAGTGCCGGTGTAACATCACGCCGGCATCACTTACACTAAGTCTGGCCAAGCCTGAGGCAGTCGAGGTGATCTCTCTTGGGGTACAGGGGTATGAATAGCCCCCCGGGGCGTAGAAGGACATGACCGAGTTAGTTGGTATTGCCAGCTTGGCACTGCCAGGGGGGCAATGTCAGGACAGGACCCTAGTGGGAGCCCCGTGAAAGGGGGCGATGTGTCTATGTGTGGTGGGCCAGGAGGAGAGCAGAGGAGAGGGGGGTGGAATCCACCGACGATGACTAGTGGTGGGCGAGGGCGGGGGGGTGGTTCTGCAGTGATGACTGTCGGGGAGGGAGGGGAGTGTTGGGGATCTGCCAGCAATGACTGTCGTGGGTTGGGGGGAGGGGGTGGCGGAATCTGCCGGCAATGCTGTTGGCGGGGGAGAGCCTCAAAACCTCCAAGATGTGGCCTGGGTGACAAGGTCGGCTGCAGCGCTGGTCGGGCGATCTGTTTGAAGCCGGTTCCTGACTCTAAGAGGCCCACCCTGCCAAAGTGGCGGCGTTAACTATGCCCATTTACTTTTCTTTCTAAGATGGTCAAGATTCCATAGGAAACCTTGCGGGTTTCACTTTGTTTTTCTAGCCAGGACTGACACTTTTCCATTTTTTGGTAAGAACTGCACATCTTGCTGAGTGTAGTGGCTGACTATGCAATTGAGTCTATTCAGCTTGGAATGCCTGTAACCTTTCAAGCTCTTTCTGCAACCTTAGCAACACCGGAGGCCAAGTAAACAATGGAGTAGCTAATGCGCAGAGGCGCTGAAGTATTCGGTCAGATGATGTATTCTGATAACTCTCCTATCATTTAAATATGGCCATCCAAATATCCACGGACCCATTGAACATCTAGTTAATGTTCTATGTTCTATAGTGTAGGTTAGATGGCTTTTGTTTCGGTGCAACATCGTGGGCCGAAGGGCCTGTACTGCGCTGTATTGTTCTATGTTCTATGTTCTATGTTACTTCCACTGGAATACAGGAGTGGGAGCCAAGAATCTGCCAAAACAGCTCTCCGCCATTATTTCAGTTTCTGTGGTACAAAACAAGCAGAAAAGGGTGGAAAATCTGATTGTGTGTTTGAAAAATCATTACCAAGCTTTTCAATTGATTTGCAGGTATCTCAATCTTCAACCAGGACAAAAAACACATTTTTACTTGCATTGAACCTTTTCGTAGCTACTGCAGTATTTCTGCAATTCATTTAAAAATGAAACATGGGTGACATTGGGGAATTTTAACACCCACCCGCACCCAGAAGAAAGAGGGTAGTCACACAATTAAAGTATCCTGTTAATTGTTATAGATTGAATCCTGATTGATTCCTGCCTGTCACCATATTATGGCACACTTTTTGAAGTGACTGAATTGCCTGCCTATCAGTACAAGCAAATTGACCTTCTATGATGTCATTTGCACCCAAATGCAATTTTAACATGAAATAGCATAGGTTCCATCTAACGCTGAACTGACGGAGTAAGAACTAGCAGGAGGAACCACTGGAAGCTGCAGTCAAAGACGTACTCAGCTGCAAGAATTCCCATCACAGGTGTCTGTGCTGTTGAGCTTTTTAGATTTCTTTGGCATATTTAATCTTGAAAGTTACTTGATTCTTTCTGTTTCCCCAAAACTGTAAAAACAGAGGGCCTGAATTTTGTGCTTATCGTCTGCGTGCGATTGACAGATCCAGAAGCCACCCTGTTGTCCGTTTCTGCCCATGAGTGAAGGAGTGACCCAATTTCAGGCTGTTTGGTCAGTTAAGGGAGTGGGCTTTGAAATGTGCCAAGGCAGCTCCCTGAAGGCTGCCTGGAGTTGTGGAGGAGAAGTTTCACAGTTTTGCCGAAGTGATGGACTCAGCACCCGGTGGGCACGGCTGGCACGAGGGCAGTGCTGCTGGACACTCTGCCCCATGATTCTCTGATTACTCTGCACGCTCAGGTGGTGGCAGTGAGTGCCCAATGTGAAATATTAATGCTGCAGGATGGCAAGAGGCCACCCCAGTAGAAGAAGAAGGCTGCCCAGGTGAGTAGTGTGTTGAACTTGGATCCAATGCTGGAAATGTTTCAGTGATCTCCTTCACTCCGCAAGGGTGAGTACCAGCCCAGCATGGAACTGAGTATAGATGTCTTGGAGGATGGGTGTAAATCACAGCGTGAAGGGGTGAGCAATACATAGTGTGAAAGGACACATATCCCTGTGCATGCCAAAGGTGGGATATTTGGCCGTTCATCTTGTGTGTATGAAAGGGTGAGGGGTACCAGCCTGATGGGCACCTGAAAGTGGAATAGTGTAGTAGGTAAAGGCTGGACTAATGAATGCACTTGTTCACAGGCAACATCCTGGTGAATCTCCTTTGCACCCCCTCCAGTGCAACCACATCCTTCTTATAATGTGGCAACCAGAACTCCACACAGTACTCCAGCTGTGGCCTCACCAAAATTCTATATAACACCAACATGACCTCCCTGCTTTTGTAAAGAATGCCTCGATTGATAAAGGCAAGTGTCCCATAAGCCTTTTTCACCACCCTATTAAGCTGCCCTTCTGCCTTCATAGACCTATGGACAAACACGCCAAGGTCCCATTGTTCCTCAGAACTTCCTAGTGCCATGCCGTTCATTGAATACTCCCTTGTCAAATTACTCCTTCCAAAGTGTATCACCTCACACTTTTGAGGGCTTATCTGCCTATTTGACCACCCCATCTATATCTTCCTGTAACCCAAGACACTCAACCTCATCGTTAATCACTTGGCCAATCTTTGTGTCATCCGCAAACTTACTGATCCTACCAACCACATAGTCATTTAAGTCATTTATATAAATGACGAAGAATAGGCGATCCAGCACAGGTCCCTGTGGTAT
This sequence comes from Scyliorhinus torazame, assembly GCF_047496885.1. NCBI lineage: Eukaryota > Metazoa > Chordata > Chondrichthyes > Carcharhiniformes > Scyliorhinidae > Scyliorhinus > Scyliorhinus torazame. Next base: position 151,160,361 of record NC_092717.1, on the reverse strand, counting down.
GTCACTGGAAACTGGTTTCCAGTCACTAAAGCCTTCTGTCATCACCCTCTGTCTCCCCCAACCAAGTCAATTTTGAATCCACCTTATCAAATTACCCTGTATCCCATGTGCATTTGCCTTCTTTATAAGTCTCCCTTGTGGGACATTGTCAAGGGCATTGCTGAAATGCATTCAAACTACATCAACTGCACTATCCTCATCCCCACACCTGGCCACCTCCTCAAAAAATTCAATCAAATTAGTTAGGCATGACCTCCCTCTGACAAAGCCATGCTGACTATTCCTGACCAAACCTTGCCCCTCCAAGTGAAGATAGATTCTCTCCTTCAGAATTTTCTACAATAGTAGACTCACTGGTCTGTAGTTCCCTGGCTTATCTCTACAACCTTTCTTAAATAGTGGGACCACATTAACTGTTAAATAGAGAAAGACTTCAGAAAGCTGCAGTTTGAGAGATTGGGGGTCTTATTGCATAAATCACACAAAGCTAGCATGCAAGTTCAACAAGTAATTGGGTAGGCAAATGGAAAGTTGGCCTATATTTCAAAGGGAATGAAATATAAAAATTGGGAAGTCATGTTAAAACTATAGAAGGCACTAGATAGACCACAGCTAGGATACTGTGAACAGTTTTGGTCTCCTTATCTAAGGAAAGATATACTGGCAATGGAGGCAGACCAAAAAAGGTTCACTAGGTTGATCCCGAGAATGGAGATTTTCTTCTGAGGAGAGGTTGAGTAGGTTGGGACTGTACTCAATGAAGTTTCTAAGAATGAGAGGCATCATTATTGAGACAGGTAGGATTTTCAGGGAGCTTGACAGGGTAGATGCTGAGAGGTTGTTTCCCCTTGTGGGAGAGTCAAGGACCAGAGGGCATAATCTCAGAGTAAGGAGTCATCCATTAAGACAGAGATAAGGAGGAATTTCTTCTCTCAGAGGATAGTGAATCTGTGGAATTCTATACCGCAGAGACTGGATCATTAGGTATGTTCAAGGCTGAGATACACAGATTTTTGATCAATAAAGGAATCAAGGGTTATGGGGATAAGGCAAGAAAGTGTTGAGAACTAACATTTCTGATCAGTCATGATCTCACAGAATGGTGGGGTAGACTTGATCGGCCGAGTGGCCAACTTCTGCTCCTATGCCTTATGGTCTTTTGTGAGATGGATGAGGCACCTAGTCTTCCTGCTAAGTGCCCGACCGTCCATTATTGGTGAGCAGGGAGATCCAAACATGCCTCTCGCTGGCAGATGAGCTGCCTGTCGCTTCTGTGTGCCCCTCTCACAATGTTCTGGGCAGCTCCTCTGCCCTTCTGTTAGTGACTGTGACATCTTCTCAGGCAGCAACGACTGAGGAGTGCCAAGCCATGTAGCCATGCCTCTGGTCGCCTCCTCCCAGGTGGAACCTATTGAAGCCCCGCCAGCCACATGACTGCCAAGGTCATCAGGACCAACACAACAGCGGAATCAACAATCTGCTGCCAATACCGCTGCCTGCGAAGCTTAAGTTTAAGGCACCGTGAGCACAGGATGGGTTTTCACGGGTGACTTTTGTTCATCTCATCAAAGTAATATTTTGTTTCTCTGCAACTGTACCAACTATTTTATGTTCTGTTGCTTGTTTGCAAGCCTGCCAAAGATATAAATAAGTAGTGTTGAAATTACCTGGAGTCCTTCATGTTTTCCATAGGTGCAGGTGCCTTATAGTGGATGGCAGGGGCAACAAACATTATTTCAGAGATTGTGAAGTGACAATGGGATCATGGCATTGCCTTCTCAGAAATGTGTGTGAAGGAGATGTTGCCCTTACACTGATATGGAAGCCTGAACCTGCATGCTAACCTTCTGGCTTCCTTATATGAGAACACCCAAAGCTGCAAATACACATTTAAATATTCTACTTCTCTGTTCTTATGACCAAAGTGAATCATCACACACTTCTCCACATTATACTTCACATGGCATCGTGTTGCCCATTCACTTAACCTGTCTACATCACTATGCAGCCTCTTACATTCCCACCCAACTTTGTATCATCATGACATTTGGATACTTTAGTCTCTGTCTCTGTACTGTTCATTAATATAGATTGTAAATAGCTGAGGGCCCAGCACTGATTATTGTGACCCACCACAAGCTACAGTTTTTCAACTTGAAAAAGCCTTATAAATAATACTCATTCCAGTTTGTTAACCAATCTGCCATTTATGCTACTGGCCACCACCCCCCGCCCCCTCCCCACCCTCCCCTACATGTCACGTGTATGCCAGCCCAGGTAAGGGTAGCAGATTGGCTTCCTTAAAGGACATTATTGAACCAGATGGATTTTTACAACAATCAATGATAATATCATGGCGACTTTTACTGTGACTAGTTTTCAATTCCAGATTTTATTAATTGAATTTAAATTCCACCAGCTGCTGTAGTAATGTTTCAGAGCACTAGCCTGGGGGGGGGGGGGGGCGGGGGGGGGGTGCATCTGGATTACTAGTCCAGTGCTATTACCACTATACCACCACCTCCCCCAACACAGATGTCAGACGAACAGGCCTGTGGTTTCCTATCTCCCTCCTTTCCGAACCACTGGGTCTATCTCGAATCGAAGGAATTTTGGAAATTCTAGATTTACACATTAAAAACCATGCAGACATGGAAGAATTCAGGGGTTAAAACCGGAACAGAAAGGTTTAGAGTCTAGTTTAAGAAGTTGAAACCCTGACAATGATATGGTGCCTGACTTGAATGAAGAACGAAGGATTACTTAGGGGTCACTACCCGCCTCTACAGGAATTTTGCCTAGGTCAGGAAAGTGCACTACCGAGTGGGGGGATCACCAGGCAAACCCTGACGGCCTACCTGCAGGCTTCAAAGAGCGCCCTCAGTACCACCAACCCCCACCCGCCTTGCCAACCCTGCCTATCTGGCCCCGGTATCCCCAGATCTCACTTAACTGTCTTCAAAGGCAGATGGTTATCAGTGCAGTTGCAACTGCAGCAAAGGACAATGCTTTTTTAAAATAAATTTAGAATACCCAATTATTTTTTTCCAATTAAGGGGCAATTTAAAATGACCAATCCATCTAACCAGCCCATCTTTGGGTTGTGGGGGTGAATGCGCAAACTCCACACGGACAGTGACCCAGGGCCGGAAATCGAACCTGAGTCCTCAGCGCCGTAGCCGTAGTGCTAACCACTAGCAAAGGACAATGCTAATGGTGGCACTCTTGAGGCTGCAGAGTTGCTGGCTCTCTGACTGGGTCGGTAGCTCCGAGAGGCAAGGGGACCTTGAACCCCAGCAGCAGTCACTTAACTGCGGGTTCTGTTGCTCACCAAAACACCTTTGTGTCCTGCTTTCAACCCTGATAGTGGGATTGCTGCTGCCTCTGCAAAATTCTGCCCTTGGCTTTTGAATGGGATATGTTTTTGTCGAACATTTTGGATTTTTTTCTCAAATGGTTCCCATTGTTTATTTGCCGCCATGCCTCGTGTCATAAAGCAGAATTTATTGCCCCATTGGCAGTGAATTTGGAAGCAAGAAAGAGCATTTAGCTGGGTGGGTGGGTGTGGGGTTGGGCCCCTGCGCCTCTCTGCCTCCACCCTATTAAGTCTGAGGCAGGAAGGCTCATGGATGGCCTTCCTACCCAGACATTAATTGAGACCTTAAATGTGCAATTAATACAGGCAGCGGATGCGTGCCTAATGTCCAGAACATTGACCGAGACTTTCTAGCCCCCTTCATGGCAGAACCTAGGCAGAATATTCAATGGCCCAGCCAAAGGTCTATTGACATCTGGCGGGGCCGGAAAATCCCAGCAGTCTGCTGAAGTGGAAAATCCCACCATCACTTATGCAATTGGCTTTGTTTAAGTTTAAGGTTACTGTTTGGGGGCTAAGGTATATCACTCTCAAACATAATTTGGAATTCACTTGTATTATGGTTGGTTTTCCCCAGAGGACCTTTTACGATAGGATATATGAAATTTTCTGTATTGCTCAATACTCTTCCTCCTGCAGGTATCACGCCATCAGACCATATTGGCTACCGGACTAGACAATGATTATGCTTGGTGAAGTGTAGCAGTGGCTTACCATTGTCTTCTGCAGTATGGTTGATCAGGAAACTCTGTCACTCTTACTGCCTGCCAAAAGGCATATTGGAAGGATTTGCAGGTTGATAATCAACTTGTTTGGCCACATTGTGAACACATTTCCTGTGGCCATCAGGTGCTGAAGTGGGACAAGAACCCAGAGGTTCTGGCTTAGAGGCTGGAATGCTACCACTGTGTCACAAGACCTGTCCTGTGCAATGTTCGCTCTAAGATAACTTTATCCCTAGTTGGTTCCACCACACATTGATACAGGAAACGGTTGCAAAATCTGTCCACAATCTTGGGCGAAATTCTCCCCCAACGGCGGGATGTCCGCCGACTGGCGCCAAAGCCGGCGCCAATCAGATGGGCATCGCGCCGGCCCAAAGGTGCGGAAGGCTCCGCATCTTTGGCGGCCTAGCCCCAACATTGAGGGGCTAGGCCGACGTCGGAGGGATTTCCGCCCCTCCAGCTGGCGGAAATGGCGTTTGTTTCCCCGCCAGCTGGCGCGGAAATGCGGCACATGCGCGGGAGCGTCAGCGGCCGCTGTCAGTTTCCCAGCGCATGTGCGGGAGCGTCAGCGGCCGCTGTCAGTTTCCCGTGCATGCGCAGTGGGGAGAGTCTCTTCCGCCTCCGCCATGGTGGAGGCCGTAGCGGAGGCGGAAGGGAAAGAGTGCCCCCACGGCACAAGCCCGCCCGCAGATCGGTGGACCCCGATCGCGGGCCAGGCCACCGTGGGGGCACCCCCCGGGGTCAGATCACCCCGCGCCCCCCCCCAGGACCCCGGAGCCTGCCCACGCTGCCTGGTCCCGCCGGTAAATACCAGGTTTGATTTACGTCGGCGGGACAGGCAATTCCTGGGCGGGACTTCGGCCCATCCGGGCCGGAGAATCCAGCGGGGGGTCCCGCCAACCGGCGCGGCCGGAATTCCGCCCCCGCCCAATCTCCGGGAGCGGAAACTTCGGCGGGGGCGGGATTCACGGCGGCCAACGGCCATTCTCCGACCCGGCGGGGGTTCGGAGAATGACGCCCCTTATCTTTGAGACTACCTTTGTTAATTTGATTTGTCCAGGCTGTGTGAAAATTAAAGTCCCCTACAATCAATTGCTTTCCCTCTCAGCCCAGGAGAAGATGCTTGCCGTCCCATGTAGGGTTAGCCAAAAAGGAAACCAATTCTTAACAGGGAGAGAATCAAAAATCTCAGACAAAGAATACATTTTTGTTGGTGATAGGCTCAGATTACATCCAAAAACCTTAAAGCAATTTGGTAAGGTAATTATAACTATTCTCTGAGCTATCAAAGCTGGTAGGCAAGGCTGTTTGCCACCAGGGCGTACTCAGAAAATTACCCCCAGAAGGTTGGAGAATAATGCCTTGCATTAATATGTGTCCTTTACCATGCTACAAACACATTTAGTTTTCATCCAGATAGTTTTCTCATTGTCAGTGGGGATGGAGATTTTGACTGTTGGCTTTTGCAAAATTATTAATGCATTTTTCATGCTCACACCGACTATTTTGCTATGAATAGTGAATAACTAAAATCTTTCCTCCAGTGTTCTTTTTGTGACACCAATATGCAAGACTTCCAGGAAAATGGAAACAGGCAAACTTTTTGGTAATGTTACGAGACTACTATACATATGGCCACTCTTATGAAATAATGGCAAGTTTTGTAAATGTGTCTGTTAGGGATCTTCAGTACATGGCAAAAAAAAACCTTTTGTTTCAAAGAGAAAAATGGGAATGATTAACATCCAAACAAATAAACATGTTAGTGAGATTTCAAATTTAAATTTCAACACAGCGGTAGTAATTGCTAAAACATTTTAATAATGTTGTTTATGGTTCTTAGATCTGAAATAGCAGCTGTTGTCCAGATGCTTGCTATTTTCTTAAATAATCTAACTCCATAGAGATATTTGTAGTTTCTAATTTTGTCTATGTGTCTCTTGTTGAGTTTTTTGTTACTCTTTCCAGTCCATGAGTCAGTATTATTTTAGTATAATACTAACTTTATTGTAAAGCAGTTGCATCTCTTCGTTGGGTAACTCCCTTCATACCCAAATCATATATGTGTGTAAGAACTGGCTTAAGAACCATTTTGACTTTCTGTAAATAGCCAGAGCGGCACTGGTAATTAAAGGAGCTGTATATGTGTTGGCAACATTTAGAATTGGGTGTCCATAGTCAAAATGAACGTCGAGTGAAATCACAAGAACTGCATCGTACAATGGATTATTTCACAGGCCAAGTTGTGTTTCGTGTATGAGGGAAACAGAACTGTTTAAACTTTAACATCTGTTTTCCTTTCATTTGTATGCTCAAAAAATCATGCACTAAACAACTGACTCCCTAGCGACCACAGTGAATTCTGTATTCATTATGTTGATGTGGTCTACCACTATTGTGGAATTCAACGTTTTCACATTCAGTATCAGCATGAAAACATGCATGTGGGGGATTTTCCGCACCCCCCGCAACGTGTTTTTCGGCGGCAGAAGGTGCCCCCATCGTCAGGAAATCTGCGGTGGGGGTTCACTATCGGCAGGACCGGAAGATCCTGCAGGCGAGAACGGATGGAAAATCCCCCCATTTCCATATTATACCCTTGCATATTAATGTACCGGTAAACCCATGCCTATTGTGCTGCTGTCAGAAACAATATAGAATCATTTTGTTTCGAGCCAACATGAATGAGAAACTCTCATTCAGCATTTCTGAAGCCTTGACAGATGATGATCATATGAAACTGTTAAAAAAAAAATCCAACTTATCCCCAGACTCCAGGGTCAAAATGCTCTTGAGGTATTTTCTTGCAAGTGATTCTGTAGCCCATGGTAAGTTTTTTAATCTAATTAAACTTTTGAGCCCTAGGTACTAAAAGTGACAGCACATTTTTCTATGTTACTCTGCCACTCAATCACTTATAGGGCATTTTTATTGCAATCAAATTATTTGGAAACTTGAAGACGCTGCAATTCATGAAGTGTTATTGAGCAGTGAAGAGAAAATATGAGGTTCTGTGGTAAACAGTTTGAGTATTTATCATCTATAAATAGATTCATTTCAATATTGAAATGTAGGGGAGGCAATGGTGCAGTCGTATTGTCACTGGACTGGTAATCCAGAGGCATAGTAATCTGGGAACCAGGGTTCGAATTCCACCATGGCATTTAAAAATCTGGAATTCCAAGATGGAACAGCCAGAACTGCAGTAGCAGTGGGTGCAATCTTTGAATATTCTGATCCATTGTCACACCTTGGGCAGGATTCTCCGCGAACTGGCGGGGCGGGCCACTTCAGCGGCGAGGAGTGGCGTGAACCACTTCGCACCTTCAGGGGCTAGGCCGGCGGCGGAGTGTTTGGCGCCGCCCCAGCTGGAACGGAAGGGCTTGGTGCCACGCAAACCGGCGGCGATGGGTCTCCGCCGGCCGTGGCGCATGCGCGGGAGAATTGGCGGGCTGCCGGAGAATCGGCGGGCTGGTGTCAGAGCGCCGCGGCGTGATTTTCGGGCCCCCCCGGCGATTCTCCGATCCGGCGCACGATCGGAGAATCCCGGCCGTGATGCGTTTCATGAGCCCAAAACATCCCAACACACTTTACAGCCAATAAAGTGCTTTTTAAAAAAATATATATTTTTATTCAATTTTAGCAAACTTTCAACAAACCCCCCCCCCTTACAGAAAAAAAGAAAAAGCATAAAACACACAGATCAACATCATACACTTATATCGCAAATTCCTCCAATGTACTAACCCCCCCCGAAACAATAACAAACACCTACCCAAAACTCTGAACCCTGCCATGTCGCTGATCCAGGCTTATACGCTTCAGGGCTTTGCATCCTTCTACTGCAGCAGAATCCTCCGCCTGGTTACCAGGGACACAAAGGCCAGTGTACCGGCCTCTTTCGTCTCCTGCACTCCCGGCTCGTCCGATACCTCAAATAGTGCTAACCCCCAGCTCGGCTTGATCTGGGTGTTCACCACCTTATACACAGTCCTCGCAAAGCCCCTCCAAATCCTATCCAGCGCCGGACACGCCCAGAACATATGGGCGTGGTTCGCTTGGCTCCCCGAACACCTCACACACCTGTCCTCTACCCCAAAAAACCTACTCAACGCCGCCCCTGTCATATGCGTTCTGTGAAGAACCTTGAATTGTATCAGGCTTAGCCTGGCGCAAAAGGAGGAAGAATTAACCCTACCCAGGGCATCTGCCCACAGACCCTCATCTAGCTCCTCCCCAAGCTCCTCCTCCCATTTACCCTTTAGCTCCTCCACCGAGGTCTCCTCCTCTTCCTGCATCTCCTGATAGACCGCCGAGACCTTGCCTTCTCCAACCCACACCCCCGAGAGCACCCTATCTTGAATCTTACATGCTGGAAGCAGCGGAAATTCCCTCACCTGCCATCTCACGAACGTCCTGTGCCTGAAGGCGTTTCTGGGGGGGCAGCCCAAATTTCTCCTCCAGCGCCCCAAGGCTCGCAAACGTCCCATCTATAAACAGGTCCCCCATTCTTTTAATTCCTGCCCGATGCCAGCTCAGAAACCCCCCATCCATTCTCCCCGGGACGAACCGATGGTTTTCTTGGATCGGGGACCAAACCGAGGCCTCAACCTCACCCCTGTGGCACCTCCACTGCCCCCAAAGTTTCAGAGTCGCCGCCACCACTGGACTCGTGGTGTACCTTGTCGGCGGGAGCGACGCCAATAAAGTGCTTTTAACATGCAGTCACTTGTAATGCAGGAAAGATTGCATCCAATTTGCTCATAACAAGTTCTTACACACAGTGATGTGATAATGATGAGAAGATTTGTTTTTGTGATGTTGCTTGAGGGACAAATAAAGGCCAGGACATGGGGAATAACTCCTCTGCTCTTGTGTGTGGGATTTCCATGCACCATTGGAGCCGCCTGCCAATGCATAGAATTTACAGTGTAGAAGGAGGCCATTCCCGACAATGTCAGAAGCGACAATTTCTTTGATCCTAAAGCGGGACAAGGACCCACTGCAATGTGGATCGTACAGGCCGATCTCGCTCCTCAATGTGGATGCAAAGTTGCTGGCAAAAGTGCTGGCCATGAGGATCGAGGATTGTGTCCTGGGGGTAATCCACGAGGACCAGACGGGATTTGTAAAGGGCAGGCAACTAAACACCAATGTGCGGCGGCTCTTAAACGTGATAATGATGCCATCGGAGGAGGGAGAGGCGGAGATAGTGGCAGCTATGGACGCGGAGAAGGCCTTTGACCGAGTAGAGTGGGAGTACCTCGGGGAGGTGCTGTGCAGGTTTGGGTTCGGTTTATCAATTGGGTTAAGCTCCTTTACAGAGCCCCGATGGCAAGTGTAGTGACGAACCGGCGGAGGTCGGAGTACTTTTGACTGTACCGAGGGTCGAGGCAGGGGTGCCCCCTGTCCCCCCTGTTGTTCGCATTGGCGATCGAAACATTGGCCATGTCATTGAGGGAGTCTAATAAATGAAAGGGGGTGGTCCGAGGGGGAGAAGAGCATCGGGTGTCGCTATATGCGGATGACCTGTTGCTGTACGTGGCGGATCCAATGGAGGGGATGGTGGAGGTCATTCAGACTCGAAGGGAGTTTGGGGAGTTTTCGGGCTATAAGCTCAATGTAGGGAAGAGTGAGCTCTTTGTATTACAGGCGGGGGACCAAGAAAGAGGGATAGGGGACCTACCGCTGAGGAGGGCGGAGGGGAGCTTTCAGTATCTGGGGATCTGGGAGAGTAAGGAGAGGGTTCCTGGAATGCAGTAGGGACCGAGGAGGGTTGGCGCTGCCAAACCTGGGGAGCTACTACTGGGCAGCAAATGTGGCGATGATCCGCAAGTGGGTTATGGAGGGAGAGGCGGCGGCATGGAAGAGGATGGAGATGGCGTCCTGTAAAGGAACGAGCCTGGGGGCGTTGGTGACGGCACCGCTGCCGCTCTCGCCGACAAAGTATACCACGAGCCCGGTGGTGGCCGCAACGCTAAGGATCTGGGGCCAGTGGAGACGGCACCGGGATGCAATGGGAGCATCGGTGTGGTCCCCGATCAGGGGTAACCACCGGTTTGTCCCGGGGAAGATGGACGGGGGGTTCCAGAGCTGGCATCGGGCGGGGATTGGAAGAATGGGGGACCTGTTCATCGACGGGACGTTTGCGAGCCTAGGGGCACTGGAGGAGAAGTTCGAGTTACCCCCGGGAAATGCCTTTAGATATATGCAGGTGAGGGCTTTTGTGAGGCGACAGGTGAGGGAATTCCCGTTGCTCCCGGCACAAGAAGTTCAAGATAGGGTGATCTCGGGTGTATGGGTCGGGGAGGGCAAGCTGTCGGAAATACACCAGGAGTTGAAAGAAGAGGGGGAAGCGCTGGTAGAAGAGTTGAAGGGTAAATGGGAGGTGGAGCTGGGGGAGGAGATCGAGGAAGGTCTGTGGGCTGATGCCCTAGGTAGGGTTAATTCCTCCTCCTCGTGTGCCAGGCTCAGCCTGATACAATGTAAGGTGGTCCACAGAGCGCACTTGACGGGGGCGAGGTTAAGTAGGTTCTTTGGGGTAGAGGACAGATGTGGAAGGTGCTCAGGGAGCCCGGCGAACCATGTCCATATGTTTTGGTCATGCCCGGCATTGGAGGGGTTCTGGAGAGGAGTGGCGGGAGCAATATCTCAGGTGGTGAAAGTCCGGGTCAAGCCAAGCTGGGGGCTAGCAATATTTGGAGTAGTGGACGAACCGGGAGTGCAGGAGGCGAAAGAGGCCGGCATTCTGGCCTTTGCGTCCCTAGTAGCCCGGCGAAGGATCTTGCTAATGTGGAAGGAGGCCTGGATAAATGATATGGCTGGGTTCATAAAGTTGGAGAGGATTAAGTTCGCCTTGAGAGGGTCTGCGCAGGGGTTTTACAGGCGGTGGCAACCGTTCCTAGACTATCTCGCGGAGCGTTAGAGGAAGGTCGGTCAGCAGCAGCAGCAAACTTGGAGGGGGGGGGGGGGGGGGGAACACACATCCTGGGAGGGGGGGGGGGAGAGGGGGGGACTGCCTGGGAGGGTGGATGAGCAAGAGATAACATGAAGGGTTGGGGAAACTGGCACGTACGGATGAGGGCCAGTGTACAAAGCTGTGTAAATATATCATTTTGCCATGTATATATCTTGCTCAGCGCGATTTCTCGTTTTCTTTTTGTTACGGGGGGGGGGGGGGGTTATTGTTTGTAAGGGAGAAAAATTGTGTTAAAAAACTTTAATAAATATATTTTTTTTAAAAAGGAGGCCATTCAGCCCATCGAGTCTGCACCGGCTCTTGGAAAGAGCACCCGACCCAAGGTCCACACCTCCACCCTATCCCCATAACCCAGTAACCCCACCCAACACTAAGGGCAATTTTGGACACTATGGGCAATTTAGCATGGCGAATCCACCTAACCCGCACATCGTTGGACTGTGGGAGGAAACCGGAGCACCCGGAGAAAACCCACGCACACACGGGGAGAATGTGCAGACTCCGCACAGACAGTGACCCAAGCCGGGAATCGAACCTGGGACCCTGGAGCTGTGAAGCAATTGTGCTATCCACAATGCTACCATGCTGCCCATACCGTGCATGCCAGGTGAAGATTGAGATGGGATCAGTTATGATTCCTCACAACTGTGGAATATGTTAGCAATGTTAAATGTTTGGGCTCAGATTCGGTGAAAAGCCAGTTGGGCTGGATCTGTACCCTATGTTCAAACAATTTTCAGAGAAAACGATGAAATATGTTCTGAGATAAAATACAATTTCTGGCTTCATAGAGGAACCCTTCATAACAGAATATATATAGATTAATTTTGAAACTTAATAATGTCGTGAAATGTATATTCTTTCTATAAAAAGGCTCTATTGCTATTTTGTTGGGTGCTGAAATCCTTACAACATCAGAAGCACACAAACGCGGTTGTACTCTGAATTTACAGTGACAGTGATTTCCAATCCATGTCACTTTTTGTTACTTCATATTTTTATTATTTGAAAGTTCCCAAATCATGAAATGTAGCTAAAAATTACATCAAAGCATACTGGGTGTAATAGGTCTGATGACACCTAAACAAATGTTCTTATAAAAAAAACTTAGAAATACACTTCAGGGGTGGCTAACCAAAGATATTTGAAAGCTTCACCAGAGGTCTAGTTTGGCTCTTGAAATCTAATTTGAAGCCAAGCCAAATAGAAAATTCTTCTGGCAACTTATTTCAAATAGCAAAGATGTTTTTTTCCCAGGTATAAAATACTGTGAGTTACAATTAACGCAGATATCTAATTGAAGCTGTGGTTTATTTATAGAATTTTAGACACCGATATGATAGTTACCTATACACATTGAATTGTTATGATCTGGTATGCATTGCCTGAAAGGATAGCAGAATCAGATTCCATAGGAACTTTTAAAAGGCAATTGAATATGCATTTGAAAATAACTAATTAGCAGTGTTATGAGAAGAAAGATGTGGGGCAGGATTCTCCATTAGCTGACACTGAAATCGCAAAATGCGATAGGACAGAGAATAGGTTACAACGCTAAAATCACAGCAGGCGTCGGTTTGACGCCAAATCACAATTCTCCGTCACCTTGACAGTGGTGTCAGTGCGGTCCGGAACGCAAGTACAATAAACACCGTTTGCATATCATTAGCGGCCCCGACCACCGCGGTATCCTCCGGGGCATCCGCGAAGCTCCGCCTCCAATGCGCCGAGTTCCCAATGCCGTGGTTCACTTGTACTTACCATTACTGTGATTAGCTTTATAATTCCAGATTTATGAACTGATTTTAAATTCCACTAGTTGCCAAAGTGGAAGAATACAGGCCATACTGGATTTAGTGAGGAGTAAAACAAAAAAATAGTTAATATCTGACAATTCGGGAGCATCCTGCAAATAATGACCATAATAGATTGAAGTCGATATTAAGTTTGAGCAAGAAGAGTCCTAAACCAAGGCTTTAAACTTAATTAAGGTAAACTTCGAAGGGATAAATTCATCACAGTAAACTAGGATGAACCATTCACGGAAACAATCCGAAAAGCAATAAGAAGTATTTAAAATATTTGGTACGATACAAAACCAGTACATATCTGAAAAGGCAAAGGTCTGAAATGTGCAGTTAAATAAACATGGTCAATAATTAAGTTATGAGGGCAGCACGGTGGCGCAGTGGGTTAGCACTGCTGCCTCACGGCGCTGAGGTCCCAGGTTCGATCCCGGCTCTGGGTCACTGTCCGTGTGGAGTTTGCACATTCTCCCCGTGTTTGCATGGGTTTCGCCCTCACAACCCAAAGCTGTGCAGGCTAGGTGAATTGACCACACTAAATTGCCCCTTAATTGGAAAAAATGAATTGGGTACTCTAAATTTATTTATTTTTAAATTAAAAAATAATTAAGTTATGACAATGTCAAAAGGCTTACATAACTGCAAGGAAAAGTAGCCATTAGGAGAAACTTTAAAAGAAGCAATGCGATACAAAGAAAGTCATGAATTATAAAAATGGAATAACAAGTATAAAAACAAAACATCCAAGATATGTCAAAGCCAATGGCAAATGTTTTGATGGATGCATTAGGAGGCAGAGAGGGAAAGTAGTAAAGAGGAACGCGTGGACCTTTTAAAGACAGATGCAAGCAAGAATGGGCAATAAGTAAACAGCAGATTTGTTGAATGCGTACTTTGTATCCATTCTCATAGTGAAATACTGACAAAATGTCAACCTTACAAGAAAACCTTAAGTCAAGTGGATGAACTTAGTGGATTAACGTGAGTATAAAATGATGGTGAAAATAAATGAGGCTTAAAATAGACAAACCTACAGGACCTAATGATTTCCACCCAGGGATGTTCGGATAAATTGGTGACGTAATTGAAGATACATTATACATAATTTCCCAAAGGTCTCTAGATTCAAAATTGTGCTGATGGATTGGAAATTTGCAAATGTCACAGTTTTAGTTTTTTTTTATCCCCTCCCTACCCCCGTCCCCTCCCTCGCCCCCTCCCTCCCTCCCTATCCCCTCCCTCCCCATCCCTTCCCCACCCCCTCCATCCCCTCCCTCCCCATCCCCTCCCCACCCCATCCCCTCCCTCCCCTCCCTATTCCCTCCCTCCCCATCCCCTCCCTCCCCTCCCCATCCCCTCCCCACCCCCTCCATTCCCTCCCTCCCCATCCCCTCCCTCCCCATCCCCTCCCTCCCCTCCCTCCCCTCCCTATCCCCTCCCTCCCCATCCCCTCCATCCCTTCCCCCCCCTCCCCCCTCCTCCCCTCCCCTCCACCCCCCCTCGGATATTTCGCTCGGGTTTGATTCTGGAGGTTTTCCCATTGCAGCAGGTGGTCTCTCACAGACAGCAGCGAGTAGCTGCCCCTTTGCAATGTGAGGCTGATTTTAAAATGGGCAGAACTCAGGGAGTGAATTCCACCCGTTAGAAACACAACAGCGAGTATGTCAGTGACTCCAACCCCATTTCATTCCGGGATTGAGGTTCCGGACTAGCTCCCGCTTTACCGGGATGCGATCCCAGAGGCGCCCTGCCCCTGGGGTCTACATGTCCCCGCCAGCAGACAGGGCCAGCTCACTGCAGCCACCCTGCTCGCCCCTCTCACCGCCAGCCAGCCCCAGCGCCCTGACACCGTCACAGTTTTAGTTAAGAGTAAAAGGGAGGGAGAAATATCGACTGTGTTCAAAGCAGATTACATTTTCTAAGATGCCCTGAAGGAGCAGTAAAAGTCCTTATATTCATATAATGTACCCAACGCTGTTTCAGTCATGTGCTCGAAATGCCATCTTTTATACCTTTAACAATATGGTGGATGACATCAACTAAATTCTGGGCCTACATATTTCAAGAACATAAGGATTAGAAGCAGAAGTAGACCATTCAGCCCCTTTTAGTACGCTCTACTATTCAATGAGAACATGACTGATCAGATTGTAGCCTTAACTCCAGTTTCCTGCCTGCCCCCTATAATCCTTGACTCCCTTGTTAATCAAAACTCTGTCTAACTCAGCCTTGAATGTATTCAATGACCCAGTTTCCAGTGCTCACTAAGGAAGAGAATTCAAAACACTAAACACCCTCTAAGAAGAATTTCTCCTCATCTCCGTCTTAAATCCCCTTATTCTTGTAAACCTCCTCTGCACTCTCTCCAGAGCAATTGCGCCCTTCCTGTAATGTGGTGACCAAAACTACACACAATATTCCAGTTGTGGCCTCAACAGTGTTTTATACAATTCTAACATTATTTCCTTACTTTTATATTCTATACCTCTGCCAATGAAGGAGAGCATTCCATATGTTTTCTTTACAACCTTGTCTACTTGAACTGCTGCCTTTCGAGAATGTGTTCCTGTTCGCCAAGATCTCTCATTTCATCTACCCCACTTACTATATCCCCATTTATTGTGTACGCCCTATAACTGTTTGACTTCCCTAAATGCATGGCCTCACACTTCTGTGTGTTAAATTCCACCTACCACTTTATTGCCCACTCCACCAATCCATCTATACCCTTTGGAGATTGTAGCTATCATCTACACTGTCCAGCACTCGGCCAATCTTTGTGTCATCTGCAGATTTTCCACTTGTGCCCCACACGTTCACGTCCAAATCGTCAATATATAACACAAACAGTAAGTTCCCAACACTGAGCCCTGTGGAACACCACTTGAAACGATTTTCCATTTTCAAGTGCATCCATCAACCATTACCCTTTGTTTCCTGTTACTAAGCCAACTTTTTATCCAGTTTGCCGCATTTCCCTGTATCCCTTGGGCTTTCACTTTCTTGACCAATCTGCCATGTGGGACTTTGTCAAACGTCTTGCTAAAAGCCATGTACACCACACCCAATGCACTACCTTCATCAACCCTTCTTGTCACTTCCTCAAAGAATTCAATCAAATTTGTGAGGCAAAGCCTTCCTTTAAGGGGCAGCACGGTAGCATTGTGGATAGCACAATTGCTTCACAGCTCCAGGGTCCCAGGTTCGATTCCAGCTTGGGTCACTGTCTGTGCGGAGTCTGCACATCCTCCCCGTGTGTGCGTGGGTTTCCTCCGGGTGCTCCGGTTTCCTCTCACAGTCCAAAGATGTGCAGGTTAGGTGGATTGGCCATGATAAATTGCCCTTAGTGTCCAAAATTGCCCTTAGTGTTGGGTGGGGTTACTGGGTTATGGGGATAGGGTGGAGGTGTGGACCTTGGGTAGGGTGCCCTTTCCAAGAGCCGGTGCAAACTCAATGTGCCTAATGGCCTCCTTCTGCACTGTAAATTCTATGAAATCTATTAACAAATCCATACTGACTATCCCTGACTAGTCCGTGCCTTTTTATGTGACAGTTAATTGTATCTCTCAGGATTGATTCTACTGATTTGCCCACCACTAACGTAAGGCTAACTGGCCTATAATTATTTGGCATTTCCTTCGATCCCTTTTTAAACAACAGTACCACAGTTTTCTGTAATTTCCTGTCTTGCTAGCAGGCCAAAGCTCATCTGCTAAAATGGTATGTGTTGCAAGTTTGGCAGAGACCAGGGGCGAAATTCTCCGGTATCGGCGTGATGTCCGCCGACTGGCGCCCAAAACGGCGCAAATCAGTCGGGCATCGCGCCGCCCCAAAGGTGTGGAATGCTCCGTATCTTGGGGGGCCGAGCCCCAACCTTAAGGGGCTAGGCCCGCGCCGGACGAATTTCCGCCCTGCCAGCTGGTGGAAAAGGCCTTTGGTGCCCCGCCAGCTGGCACGGAGATGACATCTCCCAACGGCGCATGCGCGGGAGCGTTAGCGGCCGCTGACGGCATTCCCGTGCATGCGCAGTGGAGGGCGTCTCTTTCGTCTCCGCCATGGTGGAGACCGTGGCAAAGGCGGAAGGAAAAGAGTGCCCCCACGGCACAGGCCCGCTCGTGGATCGGTGGGCCCCGATCGCGGGCCAGGCCACCGTGGGGGCATCCCCCCGGGGCCAGATCGCCCCGCGCCCCCCCACAGGACCCCAGAGCCCGCCCGCGCCGCCTTGTCCCGCCGGTAAGGTAGGCGTTTTAATCTACGCCGGCGGGACGGGCATTTTAGCAGCGGGACTTCGGCCCATCCGGGCCGGAGAATCGCGGGGGGCCCATCCGTTGCCGGAGAATTCGGCAACCGGCGGGGGCGGGATTCACGCCAGCCCCCGGCGAATCTCCGACCCGGCGGGGGGTCGGAGAATCTCGCCCGTGGTGAGCTGCACGCTGCCAAAATGTTAATCCATTGGGTGTCCATTCTTGTCAGACACGCGAGGTTAATACTGCAAACTCAGGTGAGCACTCCTACTGCAAACTTTCCTTGAGCTAGATGATCTCAGCAGAGGGCAGAATTGACCTTGGTTCTCCTGGGCTAGGGGGCGGAAATTTGGCTACGTTTTGCATATTTGATTATCATCTCAATAATCTCAGTTAGAAAATGTTGATCTATAGAAATGGGCCTAAAACAGGGTTTGCCTCACACTCCCAGTGATGTTACTAGAGGAAGGGTGTCCAGTGCAGAATCAAACAATGACAATTTTTGTACTGATGTTTGATCACTGCTGTTCCTGGCATCGGGTAATTCAGTTACTTTAAGAGTACTGAAGAAAATTCCCCTTATATATTTGTTTTAAATTTACTAAAATATTTGTTGCATAAATATGTGATACAAAGTATTATAAAAGATAGAGATTAATATTATATCTGCCAAAAATGTTCAACCTTGTATTTTTGTTGCAGGAATCCAGGAAGGGCCTCAGTGTAATCGATGTAGGAACAACTGGGCACTGAAGTTCGCCATTCTGCTGCTCTATGTCCTGTGCGCCATGCTGACCATTACTGTAGCCATCCTGGGATACAAAGGTAGCAGAACGTTTACACCATTCTTTCACCTCTTGTACTAGTCTACAATTGAATGCACACATTTAATATTTTAAACAATATATATGGGTTGCTTTGACAGTGGGTTACTGGTTCTGAAATCATAGGACCTTGATGTTGCAGTTCAACATAACTAACGCCTGACAACAATTATATCTTAAAGGGTCAGAGATTTATTTTGGCATTACTCACTTGAAAAAACATTGTTTCCAGAAAGCAGTAGTGGTAAGTATATAAATAGAGTGCAGTGGGAGAGGGACAGCTCATGTTTTATGGGAAATGACTCAGAACATCAGCAGTTTAACTTGCATATATTTCACAATGTCATTAAAAAAAATATTTTGCAATTCATAACTGCCTCGATAACTAAAATTTCATGGACTGACTGGAAAAGTGGGGCCACTCACTGAATTAAAAATTGTGGAAACTTAGTAGAGGTCCTCATTTATAAAGGCAAAATGGCTGCATTGAACAAGTAACAATTTTTTTTATTATTTGAGGATATCAAAGGTCCGGCTGAGTTACAAATCATGACACCATTATAAGATTTAAACATGCAATGAAAGTAAATACTTCTCCTTGCAGAAGTTGAGCAACTCTCGAGTACTACTCCCTACCTCCCCATGGACCATGAACCCACCACCGAACATCAAGCCATTGTTTCCAGGACTGTCACTGACCTCATATCCTGTGGGAACTTCCTTCCATAGCCTAAACGGCCTCATTATCCCCCAAACACACACAGCCTACTTTTACCTCCTTCTCAATATTCACACACAGGACTGTAATAATAATAATAATCTTTATTGTCACAAGTAGGCTTACATTAACACTGCAGTGAAGTTACTGTGAAAAGTCCCTTGTCGCCACATTCCGGCGCCTGTTCGGGTACACAGAGGGAAAATTCAGAATGTCCAATTCACCTAACAAGCATGTCTTTCGGGACTTGTGGGAGGATACCAGAGGAAACCCACGCAGAGACGGGGAGAAAGTGCAGACTCCGCACAGACAGTGACCCACGCCGGCAATCAAACCTGGGACCCTGGCGCTGTGAAGCAACAGTGCTACCCACTGTGCTACTGTGCCGCCTGTGCTACTTCCTGGTAGACCCATCTTATCTGCCTGTTCCTGCCCCACTGAATTCATTTCTTACAATCTTGACCCTATCCTCTCTTCTCTTGTCCAGTCTCTTCCCACCTACATTTGTGATTACTCTGATGAAAGCCCATTCACTACATTCAAATCTCGCCAAGTAATTAATCCTCAATAAAAACAAACATTTGTACTCATACCCCACCAATAAGGTGCGATCGGAAAGCTAGGCAATGACTCCCACATGCTACATGGCCCGCCTACCCATGGGAACCCACTTGGCTTGTGTCAGGTGCTCACTTAACCACGATTGCCAATTCCCTATTAGTGATTCCCTTCAGCCGCACAGCCAGAGACCTCAGCAGTCGGTGGGGGTTATGGGTGATCAGTGGGGCAGACGGGCATGGACAGGGGCTGTCCCCGGAATGTGGTTGGGATCCAAGGGTTGGCATGGTGGTGCCGTGAGCGATTGACCCCCCAGTTGCCCCCCACCCAGCATCTCCACCCCCCCCCCACATTGGCGACCCACTCTGCGGAGGGTCCTCCACCCCCTGCTGAGCACTGGGGTGGCAAGCCCAGCACACCCGGGCTCTTAGCCTGTGAGTAAAGATGGCTACTCATACCATGGCTCCCCACAGAAGCCCTTCCATCAGGTTCATATTTTTAAAAAGGAGTACTAATTCTTCCATTCCGCTTGCCGGGGAGACCACTGAATGAAAGGAGGCCGGTGGATTATAGGTGGCTCTCGTTAATTGTATGGAAATGGGGCTTAAATGGTGATAATTGGTTTCTCGCCACGCTACGGTGAAATTCCAAATTCGCCTGCGGGAGCAGGCTGATTGAATTGCTAACTGTTTGGCGCCTGGCTGGGTTCCCGTTTTTGGCCTTTCCCACTATTTACACCGGCCTCGTTATGCTTGAGCACGAGGGTAACGAGGCCGGAAGATCGCGCCCTTAGTCACTTCTTTGGGCCTTGGGGAGTTTCTCACTGGTTTAGCCCACACTTAGACCGGATCTTACCGGCTATTCACGCCTGCGGGATCCTCCGGTCCCATCAACGGCGCACCTCCGCCTTGGTTTCCTGATGATGAGAGCTGTATTCAACAGGAAATCCCATTGACAGCAGTACGACCAGAAAATCCTGCAGGTGGGCTCCGCCATCGAAGAATCATGCAATTTTTTTTCATCGCTGGGGGGGCTGCATTTGCTGGCCAGATCAGCCCCTCAGAAATCAGGCCGCCATTTTGAAAGGGTGTCCCAATCTCTAACTGAGCTTGTGGGTCCCCCCACCTATTTAATTTCTTTATTGTTCTTTGATTTATGTTGTTCAACTCATTATAAAACAATAAGTCAAATGTTTTTACAAAAACAGAATACTGTGGATGCTGGAATTTTGAACGATAAAGAAAATGCTGGAAATACTTAGCAGGTCTGGCAGCATCTGTGTTACAAAGTTATCAGGCTGGATTTTCAATAGAAGTGGAGGCTAGTTCGAGGTCTTGACCCCACACTGCACTTCTATGGGGTATTCAAGTCTTTTGCCAATTAAAGACCAGAAAGCAGGCTGACCATCTTATCAGTGACAGTGGAAAGGCTCAAGATGTTGGACAGCCAATGGGAGGCCCTCCAACACACAGTGATCGGCACCCCTACCAGTTGGGATGAGAGCTGCTGATGTGACGATGTAGACTGCAAAGGAAAACTAGAGGTAAGTCTGTTTAGATGTTTCAAAATGCCACAGCTTTCGGCCTGGTCATGACCCTGGAGGGGCAGCTCCTCCAAGCGACAGCCTGTGGTTGCAGCTGTGACCCAGATGCTATTATTGGTCTGGTGGGGGTCCATCATGTGATCCATTGAGTTCTCGTCCAATCCTGTGCTGACTGCGGAGGGAGCGATAACTCTGTTGCTCCCTTCGCAGCATACACTGCCTACTGTATTTGTATAATGATATAAAGACATAATCACTCATGAAGGATGGGTTCATTTATTTAAACTAGGCGCATGAGAACATATACATGGATAGAAAATTTTAAGACATCAACAGCAGAGCTGCTCCAGGCCGAAGTGAAACTGAGGCTGGATCACATGACACATTTCCCTCTAGCGATGGCATGCTGTTATCCCTTAAATGCATATTGCAATACTGCCCAAATTGCGGACTAGAAATTCCAGTCAGCGGAGGAACAGCAATTAACAATAACTTGCCTCAGTAGGCCACCTACGACTTGTCAGCAGGCAATCGATCTGACCTCGAGCCACCCTCATTCAAAATGGCTCAGAGTCAGGACCGTGGCAGTGAGCCGGCACAGAAGTCAATGGCACCCATCTATCTCAAATCCAGTTGCAGGCCTTTAGAAACATCCAGCCCAACATTTCAAGTCAGTGATCTCTCATCTGATGATGAAGCCATAACTTTGTTCTCCCCTTCACAGAAGTTGCCTGACCTGCTGTGAATTTCAAGCATTCTGTTTTTAAGTCAATTTTTTTATTCTGAACTTGGTGATAATGAGATAGTCAACCGATGTAAATGTTTGTAAGTTGAGGGCAAGTTTCACATGATCAAATGTCATGATCAAGCATCACAAGGGGTGTTACGTTATCGAATGCCAGGTGACATCATCAGAGGTCACATCGTATCTCCAGAAATAAGTACGGTTCTCTTTCCAAGGGCCGGTGCAGACTCGATGGGCCGAAGGGCCTCCTTCTGCACTGTAAATTCTATGATTCTATGAAATATGCCAAGCCAGAGTTGGCAATCCTAATTCCACCACTCAATGGCATTGTGCTTTAGAATATCAACACACTGTGCACACATGCTGGCCTTCCTCCACGTTTCTGAGTGTTTCTGATGAGAATGCTGATATTATGCATGCTGATTGTAATCAATGTGTTCTAAGCATTCTTTGTGGGGAGGGGGAGCAGAGGAGTGTGTCGGACCAAACCAATTGTTTTTCTGCATTGAATAAACCCTTTCATTTGCTTGGATTATTGATTATTTGAAAGTGTAACCTAAATTTGATTTGGTGTGGTTGACAATCTACAACAAATACAACTTAATGCCCCTCCCTTTCCCACACCCACACATACTGGGTGACTTCAGAGGAAGAGCGGAATGGCCATGTGATCAGGCAGGATGGGGATTCTGCTGCCTTCCTGACTGATGCACTATCCATTACCACAAAGACGAGAGTAGTGGAATAATCGAGGCTTTAATGAGCAAAGATGTTGTGCCTCCTGTAGCTGGACCCAGAGTGGCTGCAGCACCGGCAAGGACACAAATTTATACGCCGCCTGCTGGGCGGAGCCAGCAGGCAGGGATTTACCCACGTACCTCTACTATACAGGCAGTGCCGTAATACATGTAATACAACTAGTGGTGACTACCACATTCATCCACTGTTAAAAAAAGAGTCCAGCGGGGGTGGTGGAAAACATTACAAGTTCAGTCTGTCGGGGACCTTGACCCTCCTCTGCGATCGCCTCAGTCCTGGTGGTGATGTGGGCGCCGACTTGGTCACCTGTGACTCTGGGAGCGTGTTGTCCTCGTCGTCTTCACCCCTGAGTGGAACCAGTGGGAGCACGGATCCTACTGGGGCGGGGGCTGCGGTGAGGTTCGCTGGAGGGAGGGTGAGTGGCGCAGGGGTGAATGAGGCAACCGGGGGGCAGGGGGGGGGGGCGGTGTCAGGGCGGGGGTCGTGGGTGGGGATCCAGTGGGTGTCAGGTCCCGGAGGGAGACTGTGTCTTGGTGCCCGTCGGGGTGTGCCACGTAGGCGCACTGCGGGTTTGCATGTAGGAGGTGGACTTTTTCGACCAAGGGGTCCGACTTATGGGTCCGCACATGCTTCCGGAGGAGGACGGGTCCAGGAACTGTCAGCCATGTTGGAAGCGAGACCCCGGAGGTGGACTTCCTGGGGAAGGCAAACACACGTTCGTGAGGGGTCTCATTAGTCGCGGTGCAGAGGAGCGATCAGATGGAGTGGACCGCTTCGGAGAGGACCTCCTGCCAGCGGGAGACCAGGAGATTTTTAGACCGCAGGGCCAGCAGGACGGCCTTCCAGACCGTCCCGTTCTCCCTCTCCACCTGCCCGTTTCCCCGGGGGTTGTAGCCGGTTGCCCTGCTCGAGGCAATGCCCTTGCTGAGCAAGAACTGACGCACCTCATCGCTCATAAAAGAGGATCCCCGATCGCTGTGGATGTAGGTGGGGAAACCGAACAGAGTGAAGATGCTGTGCAGGGCTTTAATTACCGTGGCGGAAGTCATATCGGGGCATGGGATGGCGAAAGGGAACCGGGAATACTCATCAATCACGCTCAGAAAGTACGTGTTGTGGTCGGTGGAGGGGCCCTTTGAAGTCCATGCTGAGGCATTCAAAGGGGAGGGAGGCCTTCACCAGGTGCGCTCGATCTGGCCGGTAGAAGTGCGGCCTGCACTCTGCGGAGACCTGGCAGTCTCTGATGACGGTCCTGACCTCCTCAATGGAGTCGGGCAGGTTGCGGGCCTTGATGAAATGGAAGAACCGGGTGACCCCCGGGTGGCAGAGGTCATAGTGGAGAGCCCGGAGTCGGTCCACTTGTGCGCTGGCACATGTACCGCGGGATAGGGCATCAGGGGGCTCATTGAGCTTTCCCGGGCGATACAAGATCTAATAGTTATAGGTGGAGAGCTCGATCCTCCACCACAAGATATTGTCATTTTTGATCTTGCCCCACTGTATTATTAAACATTGTGGTAGTCTGTGTTAGGAGGATTACGGTACCTAGTAATGCCGGAATACCATTAGTGGAGAATGTACTTGTTCCCATTGGATAAGCTTTCATGTTAGCTCCATACCTGCAAGGCGGGGTATAAGAGCCCGTGCCGCCCCAGCAGCTTTCTTCTGTATCTGCGCTGCTGGGGGAAACATCTAGCGTATTCAAGCCTTCAATTGTCTCCAATCTCGTTTCTGAAGTTATTGATTGTGCATCAATTTAACACGCTAGATTTAAAAGAATGGAGCTTCGAATCAAGCCGGCGTGTCTGCAACTCAGCCCCCACGCGGCAAACTCAGCGGCAACCTTCAAGCACTGGCTGGCGTGTTTCAACGGATATCTCGGAACGGCCGAAAACACACCCAAGGGAGAAAAAAAACTGCAAGTCCTGCACTCGAGGGTGAGCCCAGAAATCTACACCCTCATCGAGGACGCGGACGATTTCGATGCAGCAATGGAGCTGCTGAAAGGACATTATATTCGCCCTGTAAACCAGGTCTACGCCCGACATCTGCTAGCGACGAGGCGACAAATCCCTGGGGAATCGCTGGAAGAATTTGACCGTGCGCTCCTGGTGTTGGGGAGAAACTGCAGCTGCCCGCAGGTTTCGGCGAGCGACCATACAGAATTTTTCATCCGGGACGCTTTCGTTGCAGGTATGCTGTTCCTCCCAAATCCGCCAGCGATTGCTGGAGAAAGGTTCCCTGGATGTGGCCTCCCGAAACGCCCGCGCTTACGTCCCCGACCACGCGGCAGCCCCCTGGGCAGCGTGGAACCCCATCCGCGGCCGACCCCGAGGCATCTCCCATCCCCCCACAAGCTTGTGCTGCAAGACGGCCTGGCAACCCCGGGGGGCCCCGCTGCTATTTATGCGGGCAAGCCAACACCCCCGACAGCGCTGTCCGGCCCGTGCATCCACCTGCAAGGTATGCGGTAAAAAGGGCCACTTCGTGGTGGTATGCCAGGCCCGGGCGGTCGCTGTGGTCTCCGGTGGCAAATGCGGACCGCCACCACAATCCTCTCCACGGTCCCTGTGCGGCCAACGGGCGCCGCCATCTTCCTCCTCCAGGGCCACGTGCGGCCTCCGGGCATCCACCTTGTCCCGCGGACACCACGTGCGATGGATGGGCGCTGCCATTTTGTGCACCCCCAGCCATGTGCAACAATTGGGCGCCGCCATCTTGGATGGACTCCCAGGACCCCAGCTCGGCTGACCACACACCGCCCGAAGAAAACATTCAACTGCTGCCACGATTAGCCTCGGTGACCCTGGACCAGTCTTGACCCCGAACACTATCGACTGCTACGTCGATGGTGCTTATCAATGGGCATGAAACGTCCTGCCTAATCGACTCTGGGAGCATGGAGAGCTTCATACACCCCGACACAGTAAGGCGCTGTTCTCTCCCCGTCTACCCCGATAATCAAAAAATTTCCCTGGCCTCCGGATCTCACTCAATAGAGATCAAGGGGTTTTGTGTAGCTAACCTCACAGTCCAAGGAAGGGAGTTCAAAAACTAACGACTCTATGTCCTTCCCCACCTCTGCGCGGCCACACTCCTAGGGTTGGATTTTCAGTGCAACCTCCAAAGTCTAACTTTCAAATTCGGCGGCCCTATACCCCCCCCCCCCCCCCCCCCCCGTCACTGTCTGCAGCCTCGCGACCCTCAAGGTCGATCCGCCCTCCCTGTTTGCGAACCTCACCCCGGATTGCAAACACATCGCCACCAGGAGCAGACGGTATAGTGCCCAGGACCGGATCTTTATTAGGTCAGAGGTCCAACGGTTACTGAAGGAAGGTGTCATTGAGGCTAGCACCAGCCCCTGGAGAGCTCAAGTAGTGGTTGTAAAGACAGGGGAGAAGCATAGGATGGTCATCGACTACAGTCAGACCATCAACAGGTTTACGCAGCTCGACGCGCACCCTCTCCCCCGCATATCCGACCTGGTCAACAGGATCGCGCATTACAAGATCTTCTCCACGGTCGATCTTAAGTCCGCCTACCACCAGCTCCCCATCCGCACGAGTGACCGCAAATACACTGCCTTTGAAGCAGTTGGGCGGCTCTACCACTTCTTAAGGGTTCCCTTCGGTGTCACTAACGGGGTCTCGGTCTTCCAACGAGAGATGGACCAAATGGTTTACCGGTATGGTTTACGGGCCACATTCCCGTACCTCGATAATGTCACCATCTGCGGCCACGACCAGCAGGACCACGACACCAACCTCCGAAAATTCCTCCAAACCACAAAAATCCTTAACCTAACGTATAACAAGGATAAATGCATGTTTAGCACCGACCACCTAGCCATCCTCGGCTACGTAGTGCGTAATGGAGTGATAGGCCCCTACCCTGAACGCATGTGCCCCCTTATGCAGTTCCCCCTCCCGCACTGCTCCAAGGCCCTGAAGCACTGCCTAGGTTTTTTTTCTTACTATGCCCAGTGGGTCCCCAACTATGCGGACAAGGCCCGTCCACTGATCCAATCCACAGTTTTTCCCCTGTCGATTGAGGCCCGCCAGGCCTTCAGCCGCATCAAAGCAGACATTGCAAAGGCCACGATGCACGCCATCGACTAGTCCCTCCCCTTCCAGGTCGAGAGCGACGTGTCCGACGTAGCTCTGGCGACCACCCTCAACCAAGCGGGCAGACCCGTGGCCTTCTTCTCATGTACCCTCCACGCTTCCAAAATCCGCCATTGCTCAGTCGAAAAGGAGGCCCAGGCCACAGTAGAAGCTGTGCGACATTGGAGGCATTACCTGGCCGGCAGGAGATTCACTCTCCTCACTGACCAACGGTCGGTCGGTTGCTTTCATGTTCGATAATGCACAGCGGGGCAAGATAAAAAAAACTAGAAGATCTTACGGTGGAGGATCAAACTCTCCACCGACAACTATGAGATCTTGCATCGTCCCGGGAAGCTGAACGAGCCTCCTGATGCCCTATCCCGCGGCACATGTGCCAACGCACAAGTGGACCTCCTCCGAGCCCTCCACGAGGACCTCTGCGACCCGGGGGTCACTCGATTTTTCCACTTCATCAAGATCCGCAACCTGCCCTACTCCATCGAGGAAATCAGGACAGCCACCAGGAATTGCCAAATCTGCACGGAGTACAAGCCGCACTTCTACAGGCCAGCGAAAGTGCACCTGATAAAGGCTTCCTGTCTCTTTGAACGCCTCAGTATGGATTTCAAAGGCCCCCTCCCCTCCACCGACCGCAACAAGTACTTCCTGAACGTGATTGACGAGTACTCCCGGTTCCCATTCTCCATCCCCTACCCCGACATGACCTCAACCACCGTCATAAAAGCCCTCCATAGTATCTTTACGCTGTTCGGTTTCCCCGCCTACATAAACAGTGATAGGGGGTCCTCCTTTATGAGCGACAAACTGCGTCAATTCCTGCTTAGCAAGGGCATTGCCTCGAGCAGGACGACCAGTTACAACCCCTGGGGAAACGGACAGGTAGAGAGGGAAGACGGAACGGTCTGGAAAACCGTCCTACTGGCCCTGCGGTCCAGGAATCTCCCAGTCTCCCACTGGCAGGAAGTCCTCCCGGATGCCCTCCACTCCATCCGGTCACTGCTGTGTATCACGACCAACCAAACACCTCACGAACATCTCCTTGTCTTCCCCGGGAAGTCATCCTCTGAGACCTCACTCCTGACCTGGCTGGCAGCTCACGGACCCATCCTGCTCCGAAAACACGTGCGGGCGCACAAATCGGACCCATTGGTCGAGAGGGTCCATCTCCTCCATGCTAACCCTCAGTACGCCTACGTGGCGTAACCCGACGGCCGACAGGATACGGTCTCCCTACAGGACCTGCCGCCCGCTGGATCCCCACACACACCCCCGCCACTAGTCCCACCCTCCCTCCCACCGGCGCACCCCACAGCCGCCCCCTTCCCAGGTCAGTCGGCCCTTCCACCAGCCACATCTAGGGGTGATGAAGCTTCCACAGAAGCCGAAACCACGCTCCCGGAGTCACTGCCGCCCGAACCTCCACCGACATCACCACCAAAGCTACGGCGATCGCAGAGGACGACCAGGGTCCCCGATCGACTAATTGTTTCCTTTTGAAATGTACATTACTGTAGTAAATAGTTAAAAGTTGTAATGAGGCAAAATGCTGTCGGAGGCATTACGGTACTTTCATAACTATAACTTCTACCACTTTTACCACGTTGTAATACGAAGCCACCACCCCCGCCGGACTCCTTTTTAACAGGAGGAGAATGTGGTGGTCTGTGTTAGGAGGATTACGGTACCTAGTAATGCCGGAATACCATTGCTGGAGAATGTACTTGTTCCCATTGGATAAGCGTTCATGTTAGCTCCGCCCTGCAAGGCAGAGTATAAGAGCCCGTGCCACCCCAGCAGCTTTCTTCTGTACCTGCGCTGCTGGCGGAAACATCTAGCATATTAGAGCCTTCAATTGTCTCCAATCTCGTTTCTGAGGTTATTGATTGTGCATCAAACATAAAGGCAACCGACCGTTGGTCAGTGAGGAGAGCGAATCTTCTGCCGGCAAGGTAATGCCTCCAATGTTGCACAGCTTCCACAATGGCTTGGGCCTCCTTTTCGACAGAGGCGTGCCGAATTTCAGAGGCATGGAGGATGCGGGAAAAGAAGGCCACGGGCCTGCCCGCCTGGTTGAGGGTGGCGGCCAGAGCTGCGTCTGATGCATCGCTCTCCACCTGGAAGGGGAGGGACTCGTCGACCGCGTGCATCGTGGCCTTGGCGATGTCTGCCTTGATACGGTTGAAGGCCCGGTGGGCCTCAGCCGTCAGGGGAAAAACTGTGGACTGAATGAGTGGGCGGGCCTTGTCCGCATAATTAGGGACCCACTGGGCATCGTTTCAGGGCCTTGGGGCAGTGGGGGAGTGGGAGTTCCATGAGGGGGTGCATGCGGTCGGGGTCGGGCCCTAGGACTCCATTTTCCATGACATAGCCAAGGATGGCTAAGCGGTTGGTGCGGCACACGCATTTCTCCTTATTGTATGTGAGATTAAGGAGTTTGGCAGTCTGGTGGAATTTTTGAAGGTTTGTGTCGTGGTCCTGCTGATCGTGGCCGCAGATGATGACGTTATCTAGGTACGGGAAGGTGGCCCGCAGTCTGTACCGGTCAACCATTCGGTCCATCTCTCGCTGGAAGACCGAGACCCCATTAGTGACGCCGAAAGGAACCCTAAGGAAGTGATAGAGGCGGCCATCTGCTTCGAACGCAGTGTATTGGTGGTCCTCCGGGTGGATGAGGAGCTGGTGGTAGGCGGACTTCAGGTCCACTGTGGAAAAGACCCGATACTGCGCAATCTGATTGACCATTTCAGATATGCGTGGGAGGGGGTACGCGTCGAGCTGCATGTACCGATTGATGGTCTGACTGTAGTCAATGACGATCCTGTGCTTACCCCCAGTCTTTACTACTACCACTTGAGCTCTCCAGGGGCTGTTGCTGGCCTCAATGACCCCTTACCGCAGAAGCCGTTGGACCTCCGACCTTATGAAGGTCCTGTCCTGGGCACTGAACCATCTGCTCCTAGTGGCAACGGGTTTGCAGTCCGGGGTGAGGTTCGCAAACAGGGAAGGTGGATCGACCTTAAGGGTTGTGAGGCCGCATACGGTGAGGGGGGGTAGGGGTCCGCCGAAGTTTAAGGTTAGGCTTTGGAGGTGGCACTGAAAGTCCAGGCCGAGCAACAGGGCAGCGCAGAGGTGGGGGAGGACGTAGAGACGGAAGTTGCTGAACTCTACGCCCTGGACGGTGAGGGTCGCGATACAGTACCCCCGGATTTCCACGGAATGTGATCCGGAGGCCAGGGAGATTTTCTGGGTGACGGGGTGTACCGGGAGGGAGCAGCGCCTTACCGTGGTGGGGTGGATGAAGCTCTCTGTGCTCCCGGAGTCAAAAAGGCAGGTTGTCTCGTGCCCATCCATCTTCACCGTTGTCGTCACGGTCGCGAGGTTGCAGGGCCGGAACTGATCCAGGGTGATAGAGGCGAGCTGCGGCAGATGCTGGGAGGTCCCGGGCTGGTCAGAGGTGGTGGAGGTAGCGGCAGGCGATGAACGGCCAGACGAGCAGGTGTCTTGAGACGCGGTCCAAAATGATGCTGAAGGTGGCGGCGCTCACGGGGCGCACATGGCGGGCAACATCAAAGATGGCAGCGTCCATGGGCCGCACATGGCTTGCAGTGAAGAAGATGGCGGCGCCCACGGGCCGCACACGGGCCGTACACGGCTTGCGAAGGGGAAGTGGGTCGCACGTGGGGGGTGTAGGAATGCTGGGCCAGGAAACAGCGGCGACCGACTGGGCCTGGCAAACAGAAACAAAGTGTCCCTTCTTCCCACAGCCTTTGCAGGTCGTGCTCCGCGCCGGGCAGCGCTGCCTGGGGTGTTTGTTTTGCCCGCAAAAATAACACTTGGGCCCCCCAGAGTTGGCTGGCTGCCACGTGGCGCAGGCTTGCGGTGAGCTGGAGTCGGCAGCTGGTGGGGCCCACGATGCCCACGAGGTTGCCGCGCAGTCAGGGGCGTAGGACGGGACGTTACGGGAGGCCACTTCTAACGAATTAGCGAGCTGCCTAGTTCCCGCAAGATCAAGCGTGGCCCCTTCCAGTAGCCACTGGCGGATGTACGCAGACTTTATGCCCATAACGTAAGCATCTCGAATTAAAAGTTCTATGCGCTGGACTGCCGAAACTGCCTGGCAGTCAGTTCCTCCCTAGGATGTGCAGGGCATGTCAGAAATCATCCAGAGACTCCCCGAGGAGTTGCTGTCTCGTGGCCAGGAGGTGCCTGGCATTATACTTGATTGATTGGTTGAACGTAATGTCCCTTCAGGAGCTCCATCGTTTCGGAGTAAGTGGGCGCATCCCGGATGAGATGAAAAATGTCAGGGCTCACCCGTGAATAAAGGACTTGGAGCTTCTGCGAGTCCGAGGGTTCCTCAGCAGATGTTCGGAGGTAGCTTTCGAAGCAGGCTAGCCAGTGGTCAAAGGCGGACGAAGCATTGGCTGCTTGAGGGCTCAGCTGCAGGCGATCAGGCTTGATGCGGAGATCCATCGTTTTAAAAATCTTGCTCAATAAATTGATGCACTATCATTTACCACAAAGACAAGAGTAATGGAATAATCGAGGCTTTATTGAACAAGATGTGGTGCCTCCTGTAGCTGCTACCAGAATGGCCGCAGCACCGGCGAGCACACACATTTATACACCGCCTACTGGGCGGAGCAGCAGGCAGGGATTTACCCATGCACCTCTACTATACGGGCAGTGCCGTAATACATGTAATACAACTAGTGGTGACTACCACACTGACTTCCTCCAAAGACGTACAGGGTGGGAAGGCTTCCCACTTGGATGCCAATTTGGTCATTTTGGTGGGCAATTAACTACAAATGCCAGCAGGGAGGCTTGCCATGCAGGGAGATTGCTCAACCACTTGCTTGAGGCCTGGTAGGGAGAGGGTCCCTTGTTCAAAAACACTTAGTGCCTGATCGAGGAACCCAAAATTGGGATGGGGGGTTGAGTGCTGGATGAGAGCCACCTCCTGGCTTTTTCTTCTGACCCCCCCCCCCCCCGTCTCCACCACTCCAACCTACATCGCACTCCCACTTACCTTTCTCCATGGTGGCAGTGCTCAGGGGCTGGATTTCTGTCCTGAACAGCTTAATCTCCCTCCGCCTCCCCCCCCCCCCCCCCCCCCCCCCCCCCCCCCCCCCCCCCCCCCCCCCCCGTGAAGGTGAGGGCCCCAGCTGCAGGGTTCTGCTGCCAATTTGGGACTTAATACCTTTGTGGTTCCCGAAGATTGAGGGGGATCTCCCTATTCAGGCGGACACTGAAGGGAAGGTCTCCCTATTCATGGGGTCCTGGGTGTCTCCCTAATCATGGAGTCCCCGGGGCAGGGGAATCTCCCTGTACAGGGGGTGCCAAGGGGGATCTCCCTATTCAGGGGACTGTAGGGGGATCTCCTTGTTAATAGGGTCTCTTGGGGGTTCTGTCATTTTGCGGGTCTCTGGGAGTATCTGGTAGAGGGGATGGGCAGGTAGTGCATTGTGTGGGTGAGGGTGGCCCTCGGATGGACTTTGAGGGCAACTCCCTTAAGGGGCCCACCATGAGGACCACCATGTCAGGCTCACATTTGGTGAGACCTGTAATAATCCTCGCCCACGTGATTCCCGGCCCTGAGGACCACTAATTAGATTCATATCCTCCGATCCCCCAACATCGCATTCGGATTGAAGCTCAGCGCCGATCCCGATTTTTAGATTCTCTGTCCCTTTGGAAATGCATTTCGCGTATCCCAGGACGGAGAATTCATCCCCAAATCTCTAGGTATTGGCCCATCCTTAAACAATGAGACATGTGAATTCTACAAAGGACTATGAGGTAACCTCACCAATGCCCATATTTAACTAGGTATTCACCAGAGACCTGATACTGTCTGCCAAAAGTCAAATGACTTGAAGAAGCCGTATTAACAGCTTCTGTGTGCCCAATTTTTTTAAGTATTGGCTGAAGGTTTATAATATGACGTGCCTGTACTGACACGACAATTTATTATACTGGAGTTTGTGTGCTTGACATGAGCAGAAGGGCATAGCTCCAGGAGTAGTTTTGCAATTTTGACTGAAGGAGGCCAGACATACGTCAAGTGGAACAGCTGCTACAACTAGTATTCGGCAATGACGCGACATCAAGTCTCAACCTACTCTTGACTCTTAACTTTTTGTAAGATAGGCCAACTTAGAAAAGTAGAGAATCTAACAACTGTAAATAAGTTGAGAACTCAAAATGTAAATATGAGCCTCTGATGGCACTAATCCCATTTGGCTGGGTGCATAACGGGAGAGGCCAATAACAGGATTTGCAGCGGGTGCCGAGTCACGGGCGATACACCCGATCTGCTACGCCCGACATTATCTGGATCACGCCCTCGCTGGATGTGATCAAGATAAGCATATTTAAATGAGTCATTAGGCTTATGTAAATATGTGAAGCCCATTCGAGGCCGCATTTTCCTGGCTCCCGGTATTCACATGCCCCACCAGACAGGCCTCATGCTGGCGTGAATTAATGCTGGTCTCCAGAAATGGAGCCCAGACGTGGTGGCCACGCCCAGCAGGTCAGGGGCCATTGGCGCCCCCAGGTGGTCAGGAGACTGGCATCCAGGCAATGCCAATCTGCCAAGGGAAAGGGCCTCTAGGGTCATGCCCATGAAAGGAGGGTGAAGGGCGGTATGAAGTGTAGGGAAGTGTAGGGGGGCTGAAAGGGTGGGGGGCTGAAAGGGGGAGGCCTTAAAGATGGTGAAGTCCTCTGTGGCCCCAAAATGGGGTTTGTTCACTTGGGGATGGGGATGCCCAGATGCATACGAGGATGGATACGTGTGGGGCCAAATCACCCTCATGCCTGGGTGATTTGTGGGGTGGGGTCACCCAAACAATTAGTGGTGGGGGGGAGGGGAGGTTGCTCCTCCAGAGTTGAGTGTTTGGGACGTTGCCCATGTCTGCAAGAGGGAGAGATGTCTGTGGGTGCATGGTGTGAGGGAACCTTAGCCTCACTTTGGGAAATGGGCACCCATTACAAATGGAGTACCCTTCATCACCAGGAAGGGGTTCCACTCCGTGAACCAGCTCTTCTGCGACCACCAGATGAAGATCATGTGCATTCTTCCCAGGGGGGGGTGCCCGACAGCTACAACCTGCGGCAGTTGGACATCCCTGGCCTCTTCGAGGACTTCCCCAGGATGGCTGGTTGGCTCTTGGGGGATAAGGGGTACCTGCTGAGGACCTGGCCAATGACGCCTATACGGAAGCCAGTGACAGATATGGAGTCCCGAAACAATGAAGCCAATGCAACCACCGGGCTGTCATTGAAGGTGCACCAGACTCCTCAAAATGTGGTTCCAATGCTTCGGCGGCATCGTAATGGTAATGCACCCCTAGAGGGTCGCCCGCTTCGTGATGGTCTGTTGTGTCCTCCACACCTGGCACAGCAGCAGGGTGACGTGCTGGAGGTGGAGGGGAGGAACATGCGGCCATCTCCAAGGAGGAGGATGAGGAGACACCAGACTAGGAGGAGCTGGAGGATGAGCTCGGGGAGGACCCGCAGCACCAGCCGGAGGATGGAGAACAGGCGGCAGTGATGAGGGTCTGGCACGCCGGGCCAGAGAGGCCCTCAGCCTCACCCGCTTCACATAGTCCCCCCCCCCACACATTTACCCTCCCACCCCCAACCCACCACCCTGTTCCTCCCTCCCAGGGTCTGTTTGCCATCACCCAGGGTGAGGAACGGCTGGCGCTGTTAGTGGGTCACTGTCGAAGACAGGTAACCCGCCAAGAGCTGAGCGCTCCTCAACCTATTCCATAGTCTGACTCCTTCCTGTCTGTTGAGTGCGCACTCATATCTTACATCCATCACCTGCACGTGATGTGCCTGGGGCTGGGAATCCTGGCCCAGCATGCCCGGTGGGGAGGGGGTTGCTGGGATAGGGGATTGGGGGTCAACCCGCTTTGCGGAAAATAGTGCCATAGGCATCATATTTCTTGGGTGCAAAATCTTGGACTCAGATCCTGCGTGGCCCAACTGGCAGTTGTGTTTGCGGACATCTTCAACCTCTCCGTACTCCATTCCGAGGTTCCCACCGGTTTCAAGAACAATACCATCTTACTGGTGCCAAAGAAGAACCAGGCAATGTGCCTTAACAACTACCGTCCGGTGGCCTTGACATCTATCATTATGAACTGGTTCAAGAGGTTGGTCATGGGATATATCAACTCCATACTCTCAGAATGCCTTGCTGCACTGCAATTCGCATATCACCAATCGGTCCACAGCAGACACTATCTCCCTGGCCCGACACTAATCCCTGGAGCATCTCGACAACAAGGACTCCAACATCAGACTCCTATTTATTGACTACAGCTCCGCCTTCAACACCATAATCCCAGCCAAACTCATATCAAAACTCCAAAACCTCGGACTTTGCTCCGCCCTCTGAAAATAGATCCTCGACTTTCTGAGCCATAGACCACAATCAGTAAGGGTAAACAACAACACCTCCTCCATGATAGTCCTCAATACCGGGGCCCCGCAAGGCTGCGTGCTTAGCCGCCTACTATACTCCCTATACACACGCAACTGTGTGGCAAAATTTGGTTCCTACTCCATCTACAAGTTTGCTGATGACACGACTGTAGTGTGTCGGATCTTGAACAACGATGAGTCAGAGTATAGGAGAGAGATAGAGAACCTAGTGGAGTGGTGCAATGACAACAATCTCTCCCTCAATGTCAGCAAAACTAAGGAGCTGGTCAGACTTCCGGTTGCGGCTATGCGGAGCTAAGCCGCACGAAACGGCAGCTCCCGCGAAGACGGACTTTCGGGCTCGATAGAAGAGCCCCAATGGGACTTTTCACACAGCCAACCCATGGGGAAGAGAGGAGAGAGGTCCCCCGCTAACCTGTATGGACCGGACCCGCAGCGAAACGGCCAAAAAAGCAGCACTGGAGCAGCGGGAGAAGAAGGGTAAAATAAACAAAATGGCGGCTGCCGGGGACAAAGAAGAGATGCAAGAATTCATCAAGCGCTGCTTCGAGGAGCTGCGCAAGGAGATGGTGGCGCCTATGCTGGCAATAATTGAAGGACTTGGGGCAACCCAGAAAGCCCACGAGGTGAAGATCCAGAGATCCAGGACAAAGTGAGTGAGAATGAGGACGAGCTCTTGGGCCTGGCGGTGAGAGTGGAGCGGCACGAGGCGCTACACAAGACGTGGGCGGGAAGACTCGAAGACCTGGAAAACAGGTCGAGGAGAAACAATTTGAGGATCCTGGGTCTCCCAGAAGGAGTGGAGGGGGCCGACACCGCGGCATATGCGGACACAATGATCGGGGCGCTGATGGGTGCTGAGGCCCCCCCGGGGTTGCTGGAGCTGGAAGGGGCGCATTGGGTGTTGGCGCGGAAGCCCAAAGCAAACGAGCCGCCAAGGGCGATGGTGGTGAGATTTCACCGGTTCACAGACAAAGAGAGGGTCCTGAAATGGGCCAAGAAGGAGCAGAGCAGCAAGTGGGACAATGCTGAGATTAGAATATACCCGGACTGGAGCACGGAGGTCGCTAAGCAGGGAGCGGGTTTCAACCGGGCCAAAGCGGTGCTGCATCGGAAGGAGTGAAATTTGGAATGTTGCAGCCAGTGCGACTGTGGGTCACATAAAACGGCCAACACCACTACTTCGAAACACCCAAAGAGGCGTGGACCTTTATATTAACTGAAAAGTTGGACTCTAATTGAGGGTTTGTGACGGTGGTGGTATTTGAGGGTTGAAGTATGATGGCGGTTGTATATAGGGGTGCAAGCACGCGCAGGGAATGTTATATGGGCTGGGGACGAGAGACAAGGCCGCAACAGAAGCTGCGTCAGGGGGGGCGGGGCAGGCTCTGGAAAGCGCGGGGTTTTTCTCCCGCGCGCGGGAAGAAAGGTGGGAGGGGGAGCGTAGGATCGTCTACTGATGGGGAGATTCCCACACGGGGGGATCAAAGGGATGGTGGGGGAAGCCGGGGTCAGCAGGCGTCAGCTGACTTACGGGAGTGATATGGGGGGAGCAAAAAAGCTAGACAGGGATCTAGCGGGGGGGAGGGAAGGAGGGGGAGGGGGGGGGAAACAGGGTTGCTGCTGCACTGGCCGAAAGGGAATGGGACACAGAAGAGGTGGCCGGGACGGAGGTGAGGGAGACGCGGACACGGGACTGGCCCAGAAAAGGAGATGGCAAGTCGGCGGGGGGGTAGACCCTCCAATCCGGCTGATAACGTGGAACGTGAGGGGCCTGAACGGACCAGTGAAGAGGGCTCGAGCGTTCGCGCACTTGAAGGGACTGAAGGTAGACGTGGCTATGCTCCAAGAGACACACCTGAATGTGGCGGACCAGGTTAGGTTAAGAAGGGGATGGGTAGGACAGGTATTTCACTCGGGACTGGACGCGAAAAACAGAGGGGTGGCAATTCTGGTGGGAAAACATGTGTCATTTGAGGCCAAGACTATCGTAGCGGACAATGGAGGGAGATATGTGATGGTGAGTGGTAGGTTGCAAGGGACGTGGGTGCTGTTGGTAAATGTATACGCCCCGAACTGGGATGATGCCGGATTTATGAAGCGCATGTTGGGGCGCATCCCGGATCTGGAGGTAGGAGGACTGATAATGGGAGGGGACTTTAACACAGTGCTGGACCCAGCACTAGACCGCTCCAGATCAAGTACGGGAAAGAGGCCGGCGGCGGCCAGGGTGCTCAGGGGGTTTATGGACCAGATGGGGGCAGTGGACCCATGGAGGTTTGCAAGACCGCAGGCCAGGGAATTTTCTTTCTTCTCCCACGTGCACAAGGCATACTCCCGGATAGAACTCTTTGTGCTGGGCAGGGCGCTCATCCCGAGGGTGGAGGAGACGGAGTATTTGGCCATAGCCGTTTCGGACCATGCCCAGCACTGGGTGGAAGTGGGGCTGGGAGAGGAGAGGGACCAACACCCGCTGTGGCGGTTGGAAGTGGGACAGTTGGCAGATGAGGTGGTGTGTGGTAAGGTAAGGGGGTGTATTGAAAGGTACTTGGAGGCCAACGACAACGGGGAGGTGCGGGTGGGGATGGTATGGGAGGCGTTGAAGGCAGTGATCAGGGGAAAGCTAATCTCCATCAGGGCTCATAGGGAGAAGACAGAGGGCAGGGAAAGGGAGAGGTTAGTGGGGGAGATTTTGCGAGTGGACAGGAGATGCGCAGAGGCCCTGGAGGAAAGATTACTTGGGGAAAGGCGACGGCTCCAGACGGAGTTTGACCTGTTGACCACGGGGAAGGCGGAGGCACAGTGGAGGAAGGTGCAGGGGGCGACCTACGAGTATGGGGAAAAGGCCAGTCGGATGCTGGCACACCAGCTCCGTAAGAGGGCGGCAGCGAGGGAAATAGGGGGAGTCAAAGATGGTGGGGGAGCCATGGCCCAGAGTGCAATGGAAATAAACAAGGGATTCAAGGCCTTCTATGAAGAGCTGTACAGATCCCAGCCCCAGGGGGGGAAGAGGGGATGGGAAGATTCCTGGACCAACTGCGGTTCCCGAGGGTGGAGGAGCAAGAGGTGGCTGGTTTGGGGGCACCAATCGGGTTGGAGGAGCTGAGTAAGGGTTTGGGGAGCATGCAGGCGGGGAAGGCCCCGGGGCTGGACGGGTTCCCGGTGGAGTTCTATAGAAAGTATGCGGACCTGTTGGCCCCGCTACTAGTGAAGACCTTTAACGAGGCAAGAGAGGAGGGGACCCTGCCCCCGACAATGTCGGAGGCGACAATTTCCTTGATTCTGAAGCGAGACAAGGACCCACAGCAATGTGGATCGTACAGGCCGATTTCGCTCCATAATGTGGACGCTAAGCTATTGGCAAAAGTGCTGGCCACGAGGATTGAGGACTGTGTCCCGGGGGTAATCCACGAGGACCAGACGGGATTTGTAAAGGGCAGGCAATTAAATAAGAATGTGCGGCGGCTCTTAAACGTGATAATGATGCCATCGGAGGAGGGGGAGGCGGAGATAGCGGCAGCCAGGACGCGGAAAAGGCCTTTGACCGAGTTGAGTGGGAGTACCTCTGGGAGGTGTTGCGTAGGTTTGGGTTCGAGGGAGGGTTTATTAGCTGGGTTAAGCTCCTTTACAGCGCCCCGGTGGCAAGTGTGGTGACGAACCGGCGGAGGTCGGAGTACTTTCGGCTGTACCGAGGAACGAGGCAGGGGTGCCCTCTCTTCCCCCTGTTGTTTGCATTGGCGAACGAACCCTTGGCCATATCACTGAGGGAGTCTAATAATTGGAGGGGGGTGGTCCGTGGGGGAGAAGAGCATCGGGTGTCGCTATATGCGGACGACATGCTGCTGTACGTGGCGGACCCAATGGAGGGGATGGTGGAGGTCATGCAGACTTTGAGGGAGTTTGGGGAGTTCTCGGGCTATAAGCTCAATGTGGGGAAGAGCGAGCTTTTTGTACTACAGGCAGGGGACCAAGAAAGAGGGATAGGGGACCTACCGCTGAGGAGGGCGGAAGGGAGTTTTCAGTATCTAGGGATCCAGATAGCCAGGAGCTGGGGGGCCCTACACAAACTGAATCTGACGAGGTTGGTGGACCAAATGGAGGTGGACTTTAAAAGATGGGACATGTTGCCGCTCTCGTTGGCGGGTAGAGTGCAGTCGGTAAAAATGGTGGTCCTTCCGAGGTTTTTGTTTGTGTTCCAGTGCCTCCCCATCGTGGTCACCAAAGGCTTTTTCAAGAGAGTAGGTAGGAGTATTATGGGGTTTGTGTGGGCGAACAAAACCCCAAGGGTAAGGAGAGGGTTCCTGGAGCGCAGTCGGGACTGAGGAGGACTGGCGCTGCCAAACCTAGGGAGCTACTACCGGGCAGCAAACGTGACGATGATCCGTAAGTGGGTTATGGAGGGAGAGGGGGCGGCATGGAAGAGGATGGAGATGGCGTCCTGCAAAGGAACGAGCTTGGGGGCTCTCGCCATCAAAGTACACCACGAGCCCGGTGGTGGCGGCAACGTTAAGGATCTGGGGCCAGTGGAGACGGCATAGGGGTGCAGTGGGAGCCTCGGTGTGGTCCCCGATCAGGGGTAACCACCGGTTTGTCCCGGGGAAGATGGAGGAGGGGTTCCAGGGCTGGCACCGGGCGGGGATTAGAAGAATGGGGGACCTGTTCATCGACGGGACATTTGCGAGCCTAGGGGCACTGGAGGAGAAGTTTGAGCTACCCCCAGGAAATGCATTCAGATATATGCAGGTGAGGGCTTTTGTGAGGCGACAGGTCAGGGAATTCCCGCTGCTCCCGACACAGGAAATTCAAGACAGGATGATCTCGGGTGTATGGGTCAGGGAGGGCAAGGTTTCGGCAATACACCAAGAGATGAAAGAAGAGGGGGAGCGCTGGCAGAAGAGTTGAAGGGTAAATGGGAGGAGGAGCTGGGGGAGGAGATAGAGGAAGGTTTGTGGGCTGATGCCCTGGGTAGGGTCAATTCCTCCTCCTCATGTGCCAGGCTCAGCCTGATACAATTTAAGGTGGTTCACAGAGCGCACTTGACGGGGGCGAGGTTGAGTAGGTTCTTTGGGATAGAGGACAGATGTGGAAGGTGTTCAGGGAGTCCGGCAAACCATGTCCATATGTTTTGGTCATGCCCGGCACTGGAGGGGTTCTGGAGAGGAGTGGCGGGAGCAATATCTCAGGTGGTGAAAGTCCGGGTCAAGCCAAGCTGGGGGCTAGCAATATTTGGAGTAGTGGACGAGCCGGGAGTGCAGGAGGCGAAAGATGCCGGCATTCTGGCCTTTGCGTCCCTGGTAGCCCGGCGAAGGATCTTGCTAATGTGGAAGGAGGCGAACTAGCGTGGAGGCCTGGATAAACGACATGGCTGGGTTCATAACGTTGGAAAGGATTAAGTTTGCCTTAAGGGGGTCTGCGCAGGGGTTCTACAGGCAGTGGCAACCGTTCCTAGACTACCTCACGGAGCGTTAGAGGAAGCTCGGTCAGCAGCAGCAGCAACCCTGGGGGGGGGGGGGAAACGAGAGATTGCTTGAGGGGACGGACGAGCGGGGGATGACATGGAGGGTGGGGGAAACTGGCACGAACGGGCGAGAGCCAGTGTATAAAGCTCCGTAAATATATCATCTTACCATGTATATATCTTGCTCAGGGCGATTTTGTGTTATTTTGTTACGGGGGGGGGGGGGGGGGGGGGGGTTATTGTTTGTAAGGGGGAAAAATTGTTTTGTTTTGTTAAAAAACTTTAATAAATATATATTTTTTTAAAAACTAAGGAGCTGGTCATTGACTTCAAGAAGCAAAGAGTCATACAAACCCCTGTCTGCATCAATGGTGCCGAGGTGGAGATGGTCAACAGCTTCAAATTCCTAGGGGTGCACATCACCAATAATCTGTCCTGGTCCACCCACATCAACGCTACGACCAAGAAAGCACAACAGCATCTATACTTCCTCAGGAAACTAAGGAAATTTGGCATATCCACATTGACTCTTCACAATTTTTACAGATGCACCATAGAAAGCATCCTATCAGGCTGCACACAGCCTGGTAGACAACTGCTCGGCCCAAGACCGTAAGAAACTACAGAGAGTCATGAATACAGCCCAGTCCATCACCCAAACCTGCCTCCCATCCATTGACTCTGTTTACACCTCCCTTGGGAAAACGGGCAACATAATCAAAGACCCCTCCCACCCAGGGTATTCTCTCTGCCAACCTCTTCCATCGGGCAGGCGATACAAAAATCTTAAAAGACCATAAGACATAGAAGCAAAATTAGGCCACTCGACCCACCGAGTCTGCTCCGCCATTCAATCATGACTGATATTGTTCTCATCCCCATTCTCCTGCCTTCTCCCCATAACCCCTGATCCCCTGATTGATCAAGAATCTATCTATCTCTGTCTTTTTTTAAAATTTAGAGCACCCAATTATTTTTTCCAATTAAGGGGCAATTTAGCATGGCCAATCCACCTATCCTGCACATCTTTTGGGTTGTGGGGGCAAAACCCACGCAGACACGGGGAGAATGTGCAAACTCCACACGGACAGTGACCCCGGGCCGGGATCTATCTCTGTCTTAAAGACACTCAATGATTTGGCCTCCACAGCCTTCTGCGGCACGAGTTCCACAGATTCACCACCCTCTGGCTGAAGAAATTCCTCCTCATCTCTGTTTTAAAGGATCGTCCCTTTAGTCTGAGATGGTGTCCTCTGCATCTAGTTTTTCCGACAAGTGGAAACATCCTCTCCACGTCCACGCTATCCAGGCCTCGCAGTATCCTGTAAGTTTCAATAAGAACCCCCCTCATCCTTCTAAACTCCAACGAGTACAGACTCAGAGTCCTCAACCTCAACCGAACACACTCTAAAAGATTTAAAAACAGTTTATTCCCCACTGTTACCAGACTCCTGAATAACCCTCTTATGGACTGAACTGATCTCTCCACACATCTTCTCTACTGTGTAACACTACACTCCGTATGCTTCACCCGATGTCTATGTATTTACATTGTGTATCTATCATATGTCCTGTTTTTCATGTATGGAACGATCTGCCTGGACTGCACACAGAACACTTTTCACTGTACCTCAGTACACGTGACAATATATCTAAATATAAATCTTTTAATGCTGTACATATGTATCCCCAACTGCCCATAGCCCTCAATGGTGCCGGCCCCCATGCCCTCCCCTCCCAGCCCCCTTCCCAACCCTTCCCCCCTACCTAGCCCCTTCCCCCCTCACCCCTTCTACCCCCTTCCTCCCTAGTGGCGTCTCAGTGATCCTCCACCTTCTCAGCCTTCTGTGATCTGCCGCTGCGTCTAGGTGTGTCCCCAGAATGCACATGAGAGGTGGGGCAGCCTGCTGCTTACTGCATCCATTGGTCTTAGATACCCCTGGCGGGCGACCTCTGGGGACCATGGCGCCAGAGGGCCATGGCCCACTTGCTAGTGGCGGCACATGCCTCGCCGTGCCACCCTCCTCCGGGGGCTAACTCCCAGATGCGTCGTTTTGGGGGGAGGGGTTGCGTCGCCACTCCATAGGGTCGCTCCAGGTTGGCATCCAGCAGCCCCTCTTCCTGGTTGATACCCGTCGGACCCTGGGGGTCACCTTGGAATGAGTGGACAGCTGGATTGAGCCATGGCTGCTTCTGCTTCATCTGGCTCTGCCAGCATTGGCGCTTCCCCAATGACTGCAGCATGGCCCTCGGCGATGCTCCGCAGTGACTGGGACAAGCTCAGGAGCGCCCCAGCAATGCCTACCTACGACTGGGGCATTCTCCGCAGCGCCTCATCAAGGTCCACCTGGGACTGGGGGATGCATCGCAGTGCCTCAAAAATATCCACTTGGAGCGACTTCCGGTGACGGGGGGCGGGAGGCGGCCGCACAATGGAGAGCCCCCGCTCGGGAACGGCAATTTCGGGGCTTTAAGCCCGGTCCCAGGGTCCGCGGAGGCGGCAGAAGAAGGGAGAAGGCACGGAGGAGGCACTGAGAAGACACAGGAGGGAAAAAAACCCCAAAGAAAATTGTCGAGGGTGAGCAGAAAAACGGCCGAAAAAAAACCAGCTGGAGGTCCGTCGGGGAGTGGAAAGGTCACCGCGGGGTCACCAGGAAAAATGGAGGCTGGAGCACCAGGGAAGGCCGCAC
Organism: Scyliorhinus torazame; assembly: GCF_047496885.1. Lineage (NCBI taxonomy): Eukaryota > Metazoa > Chordata > Chondrichthyes > Carcharhiniformes > Scyliorhinidae > Scyliorhinus > Scyliorhinus torazame. Next base: position 151,117,350 of record NC_092717.1, on the reverse strand, counting down.
TGCTTATGGCTGAAGAAATAACCAAGGTGATGGCTGCGGAATTTGAAAAGCAGTTGCCGCAGATTGCGAAATGCATGGAGACGGTGAGGAAGGAGATGAGAGAGGCTTTGAGTGTGCTGGTGGAGGAGGCGGTTTCCCCGGTGAGGACGGAGGTGGCGAGCGCAGTGGCGGAGGTGTGAGAGCAAGGGGAGGCGCTGAAGGAAGTGGAGGAGACGTTATTGCAGCACGGTGATCAACTTGCCTCGATGGGGAAAGAGATGCGGAAGGTGATGGATACTAACAAGGATCTGCGAGGAAAAATGGAAGACCTGGAAAATAGATCCAGGCGACAGAACTTGAGGATTGTGGGGCTGCCCGAAGGAGTTGAAGGACCGAAGCCGACTGAGTATTTTGCCGCGATGCTGGCAAAACTACTGGGGGAGGGGGAGGACCCCTCCCGATATGAACTGGATCGGGCTCATCGGTCGTGGAGGCCTGTACCAAAGGCGAGTGAGCCGCCAAGGGCAGTGACTCTGTGCTTCCGTAGGTACAGGGTGAAGGAGAAGGTCCTGAGCTGGGCCAAGCAGAAGCGGGTGGTGCAGTGGGCTGGAGCCGGTATACGTGTATACCAGGACTTTACGGTGGAGCTGGCAAGGAGGCGGGCTGCCTTCAACCGGGTGAAGAGGGCACTGTACATTAGCAAGGTGCGGTGCGGCATTGTATATCCAGCGAAGCTGAGGGTGACTTACAAGCTCGGACTTTTATTTTGGAACGGCGGAAGCAGCGGAGGCGTTTGCGAAAGCAGAAGGACTGTGGCAAAACTGACAAACTGAGGAATGGCCATGTGCCGATGTAACCTCATGACTGTATTTTCTTCTTTTTTGTACCACTGCGCGCGGGTGTAAAGATTAAAGGACCCAAGGTGGTATATATTTGGACGAGGGAAGGGACGGGACTTTCACTCGAAATGAGAGTTCTTTGGGGTGTAGGTGGATAGGCGGGGTTTGTGTGCTAAAAGGGGATCTTTGGGCTTTCCTGGGGCCGGGCAAGTGGAAAGGGACCTGGGCGGGGGCCTCCACGCTGGCCGGTTTGTGCCGGCCAGTGAACGGGAGTGAGGTGGGGGGAGGGGCTGCGGCCATCGGAGCCTGGCAGAACAGGGCCCGAGTGATCTAGCCGGGGTGGAAAGTTGGGGGGGAAGGAACCGAGGGTAGGGGGAGGAGTTTTACAAGAGGCAGTGGACAGGAGGAGCAGGAGGCTTGGGGTGGGGGTGGGGGGGGGGGGGGTTGGGAGGGGGGGGGGGGGTTGGGGGGGTGGCAGCTGTGTAAGATTAAGGGTGACTACGCGTAATCCCTGATTTATTTTTGTCATTTGTTTATGTCAACATGCGGGTTGAGGTTTGGGGGTTGGTGGGGGGATGGGATCGTTGTTATTATGGGGACTGACATATCTTGCTGATTATTGTTTATCGTTGATGGATGTAAATGTGGGAGAAAATGTGAAAATGGAGGAGAATTTTTTTAAAAATTATTTTTAAAATATCCACTTGGGATTGGGACATGTCCCCCAGTGAGTCAGACATGCGACCGAGGCCCTCAGCCACGGCCAACACTGATTGAACCACGCCTTGGACCGCCAGCACTCATGCTGCTGACATCATGCACCAGGTTCTCCACTGCAGTCTCCACCCTAACAGTGTTGGCCTCAGTGCCACGCTTGCCGGCACTATATCCTGCGCCCATTGTCTCTAGAACTCCTCCAATTGGTTATGGACTGGACCTGCTGGAGTGTCACTGACATCCCCCTCTGAATATCATGGCCACAGCCTATCGTCTGCATCAGCTGTGGGTAAACCTAGCCCAGAGGCTCAGCATCTGACTGGCACTCAGCTGGGTCCTGGGATTCAGCAGACCTTTGACCTCTGTCTCTCCTAGGTGTTCCTGCCTCCACCTGATGTGTGGTGCTCACCAGAATGTGCCCCAGTAGTGCTGACCACTACTGTTTCCCACCAAGGTGTGTGTTTCTGTGCTGGTGGAGGGTGGGGTTGACAGCTGTGCCGTGAATATGGTGGTCTCTTTGGAGCGCCCCTCCGAGCTATTCCCCTGGGAGTCAGGGCGAGGTCCACCCTGGATGGGCCAGCACCATCGAATGGAGATCCTGCGGGATAATGACATGTGGTCAGTGGGAGGGATGGATCATTCTGTATGGCATTAACAATTCACGTGTGACCGGTCCTCTGGGTGATGTCCAGTGTATCCTCACCTCAGCGCCCTATGCCAACCTGTTCGTCAGTGCCCAATCTGCCGGCGGCCACTCCCACGACCACCAGGACACATTCCTCGTAGGGGGTGAGGATTCTGATGTTCGGCACCCCGTCGCCCATCTTGGCCCTCTCCCGTCTGTTGTGGGCCAATTTCACCTGCGAGGACACAATGAGGGTATCGTGAGCCGCACGCTTCATTCATTGAGGAGGAAGGGGGGATGGGGAGGCGTGAGCAGCACTTCTGGACATGGCTGGGCAGGGCACAGTATGATGTTGGGCGGGGGGCGGTGTCAGGCGCATGGTTGAAATGGTGCGAAGCGGCGCCAGTTCCAACCCACCCGTGCGGCCCGTTGTAGGTTGCTGATCTTCTTACGGCACTGAGTGCCGGTCCTCGTGGGTGATGCCCCCGAGCTGACGGCTGCTGCCACATCCTCCCTGGCGATACTGGCTGCCCTATGGCTGATGCATTGAGCCCCTTGGGGAACAGGGCATCTCATCTGCACTCGACCGCGTCCCAACAATGTGGCCAGGTTGGCATCCCCGAATCGTGGGGCTAGTCACCTCGTAGGCATGCTGCCAGCTGTGTAGGCTATGCTCTGTGGGGCAGTGCCAGGGTGCCTGGGTGGCACTGCCAAGGTGCCACCACCATTCCATGTCCCCGACCACCCGGGGATCTCTAATGGCCTGAGAGACACCCCGAGGTGCTGTTACGTCTGGTCCATGTTTGCGTAGACCAGTATTCAATGGTACCCTGGTGAGGTCTCGCAGGCGTGCCATTAGGCTCATTTAAATGTGCAGATCATGATCTCACCCAGCGAGGGCGAGATCCAGATCGTGTCAGGTGGAGAGTGTCAGGTGACTCTCAATCAGCCCGGCACAGAGCCCAATTTGGGGTTCTTGCGCAATTTACCCGTTGTGCCCGGCGCTGAATCACACCCTGAGTCATTTTTTGGGAAAATTGCACCATAGACTTGCAATTTAAGCAATGGATATACCCTACAGCATCATCATTTACTTTGCAGGATAAAAACCTAAAATACATAAGCAACATTTTGATTATGCGATTTGGACTTACAAGATAGCACAATGAACTTCCAAAGGATTGTAGGATGTAGGGGCATACCCCAGTCCAGAAGAAAAAAATATTCCTTAGTGTACTCCAGCACTAAGTATAGTGCAATTCTGCCTTTCAGGCCAAGATAATTTATTACATAGATTTACATTGAATATACACACAGAAGCAGGCCATTTGGTCCATGTCAATGTTAATGGTCCAAAGAAGCCTTTTATCATCTCCCTTCATCCAACCCATATTCTTCGATTCCTTTCTCCCTCGTGTTTTATCTAACTTCCCTATAAATGCATCTGTTTCATTCACCTCACCTCCTTGTGAGAATGAGTTCCACATTCTAGATCACCCTTTTCAGTTAAGAAGTTACTCCTGAATGTGTTTATTAGTGATTATCTTATATTTTAAAATCTCCACTGTGCGGAGTCTGCACATCCTCCCCGTGTGTGCGTGGGTTTCCTCGGGGTGCTCCGGTTTCCTCCCACAGTCCAAAGATGTGCAGGTTAGGTGGATTGGCCATGATAAATTGCCCTTAGTGTCCAAAATTGCCCTTAGTGTTGGGTGGGGTTACTGGGTTACGGGGATAGGGTTGAGGTGTTGACCTTGGGTAGGGTGCTCTTTCCAAGAGCCGGTGCAGACTCGACGGGCCGAATGGCCTCCTTCTGCACTGTAAATTCTATGATAATCTATGATGATTTTAAGAATCTTAGCCTTGGCCAGAATTTTCGCTCGCGAATTGGGAGTGCAGAATCAGGATAATTCCCGGTTCCGCAAACCCGCCTCAGGAAAAAGTGCCCTAAATGGTCAGATTTTCGTTCCCACCCCCCATGCCCGTGGGGGTTATGTATTAACAGGAGTCCCCCGGAAAAGGTTCAGTGGCAGCCACAGGTCTGCTGAGTGCGGAGCCGGGTTGTGTGAATGGCCAGACATGGTGCTCCAGGAATTTGATGCAGTTGTTAAAGAAGCCATAAAACAAAAAACCATCAGCCCTCACCCTCCACACCCCCTTCGGCCCCTCCACACGCTCCCCATGCCCATCCTTGTCAACTTATGTCACCTCATGCTCCCCCACCCATCCCCATAGCCCTTCATACCCTCTGTGCCAACCTATTCCCCTCCACCAAACCCCATTACTCCACATGCCCCTCTATGCCAAGCTATGCCCCTCCACCCACCCCAGCATTCCTCATACCCACAATGCCAACCTATGCCACTCTGCCCAGACAATGGTCTTTTCTAGCCCCTATGGCACTTAGTGCCAACTCATGCCAAGCCAGGCCCCTGCCCACCACCCTTTGTCCTTAGACCCTCACCCAGTATACACCATGGGTAGATCTCAGGTCATATGCGGAGATGAAATGAAGTTCTAATTGTGTTAGATGACTTCACTATTTAAAAAAACAATCCTTCGTAAAAGCTTAATCATTATATTTACATTCTTTCAAGCGCTCAATCCCCTATGTAAACAGACATTTCATTCAAGTGCTTAATCCCTTCAAAAAACAAGCAATTATATTCCCATATTATGAACCCATATCAGATAACCACTTATGACCTGTCAATCAAACTCTGAACTAACAGGCATCACACTATGATAATAATAGATTGCGGAATCAGCCAAGCAGCACAAATTGTATAATGATGGCCCACAAGCGTATGTTAACAGACAGAGTGAATTAGCACACACTGATTTATCTTTAAAATGCAAACAATCTAAAATTTAAAAACCAGGAGATTTAAGTGCATTAACAGCTTGACAATTCCTTTGATATCATGACAGTTCCAATCAGCATGACATGAGCAATAAATGCTGGCCTAGCCAGTGACACCCACATCCCATGAATTTATTTTTAAAAATTCCTGTGTTTATTGACTTTTTATACACATTCATGTCGTCATTAAAGAATCCCAAAGGGCACTTGGATCTCTCCAATCCGGATCACTTTGGCCCGGATTCTCCGATTCTGGTGCAATGTCACTACGCCGGCATGGGAACGGTGGCGTTTTACGCCAGAAAAAATGGCGCAAAACGGCCACCGTTGCCCTGTTTTGCTGAGGGTTAGCATGTCGGCAGCGTAGAGCACCCAGCTCCAGCTGCAGATATGGCCCAGAGAACTGCCGGGTCCGTGGCTGTGCATGCGGCCTGCAGCGGCTGCGCCGTGCTACATGGCGCAGGCCGCACATGGACCTGGCACACAAAATAGTGCCCCCCTAGTGCCCGCAGATCGGCCTTCCCCCAACTGTGGCGGCGCTGGACTGAGTCCGCAGCTGCCACGCCGAGTTCCCGACGGATGAGACGCAGTCGGGAACTCGGCCGGTTGGGGGCGGGCCTCAGGCAATGTCTTGAGACCGTTTATATGTGGCTAGGAGTACGCCGCTTTGGAGAGGGCGGAGCATCGCGAAAGCGGCGCCTCCCCCCATCTGGTCGGGAACTCTGATTCTCCGGCCGATCGCTGAACGCGATTTCGGCGACCGGAGAATCCAGCCCAATACCTCTCCCAAAAGTGCCGCTGGACTTATCAAAAGGGTACCCTACCTTTCCAAAAGGGTACCCTACCTCTCCAAAATACCCGGCAGCTTAAGACCTCCTCTTGAAATGTCCAAAGCATACCAGTCATGATTGGACATATGAGTTATGAAAATTGAATCTGCTTGAAGGCAGCTGCCCTTTTACATGTGCATCTGTCTCTGTGAACCATGGATGTGAAAAGTATAAGCTGTCCGAATTATCCAACCATGCCGTTGCCCAACCCCCCCCCCCACCCCTCCGCCCCTCTCAACCCTGCCGCACCCAACCACCCCATCTCCTCCGGAACAAGAATGCTGGGCGTTAGGTTCTATGATGGGTGCCAGGTTCTGGGGTGTGACTTCTAGAATCGGGTCTCTGCTGCCATTTATTTTGATTAAGCCATGAACCTCGTTACAGGCTTTGGTCTTCCCCCTACATGTTGAAGTGTTTTCTCTCCCTCCACTCTATCAAATTCTTCCATAATTTTAAAGGCTTCTATCAGGTCATCCCTCAGTCTTCTCTTTTCTAGCGGAAAGAGACCAGCCTATTTAATCTTTCTTGATAGCTATAATCTCGTAGTTCTGGTACCATCCTTGTAAATTTACTTTGCTCCTTTGCTGGTGCCTCTATGTCCTTTCTATATGAAGACCAGAACTATGCAGTTTACTCCAATTGTGACCCAACCAATAACTTCTCTATTTTTCAATTATATCTCTTTGGAAATGAACCTCGGTGCTTCATTTGTTTTTTAAAATTGTCGTTTGCTTTAGTGATTTGTGTGTTTTGTACCTCTCGACCTCCCTACTCCTCTGCACCCATTTAGACACTTACCTTTCAAATAGACCACAATTACTTACCTAATATTTAAATTAATTTGCCACGTAAACACCCGTCTACAAGTTTATTAACGTCTTCCTGTACTTTGTCACAGCCTTCATCAGTATTAACTATACCGGGGTGGCACAGTGGCACAGTGATTAACACTGCTGCCTCACAGTGCCAGGGACCTGGGGACGATTCCAACCTTGGGTGACTGTCTGGATGGAATTTGCACGTTCTCCCTTGGCTGGATTCTCCGTCGGCGGGATCCTCCGTTTCGCTGGCAGCGCACTCACTCCTGCGGATTTTGGCTGGCTGCTGGGACAAGAATTCGGCTGCCTCCTGTGTCTGCGTGGGTTTCCTCCGGGTGCTCCGCTTTGCTCCCACAGTCCGAAAATGTGCAGGGTTTGGTGGATTGGCCAATGTGAAATTGTCCCTTACTATCCAGGGATATCCAGGTTAGGTTATGTGGAGTCGGCCTAGTTAGAGTGCTCTTTCAGAGGTTCAGTGCAGACTCAATGGGTCGAAAGACCTCCTGCACTGTAGGGATTCTATGATATCCTCTAGTTTGATGTCATCTGCAAATTCTGAAATTGCAGTTGTGATTCCCAAGTCCAAATTGTTCATGGACGCAGTAAACAACAGTGATCCCAGCACCAGATGTTAATTATTGCAATTCCCAATTTTTAATTGGCTCACCCAATAACAATAACCCCCATTAAACCTCTGCTCTCTGCTTTTTGTTTTGTAGCCAGCTTACTATCCATTTTGCTACTTGTCCACTGACTTCACATACTCTGACTTTCATCAGGAGTCTATGTGGTACCTTATTGAAGATCTTTGAAAATTCATATATCTTACACCTACAATGAAATTCTTCCTGTTACTTCTGATTTTCATAGCCCGAACACGTCTCTGTCCAGACCCCCACTCTGTTTACGTGTGGCACATATTTCGTGGAGACAAATAGATGGAGGTAGGAAACTCCCATCTGAAACAGGTGAGAGTATTTACATGGCATGCAGTTATAATGCCTCGTACAGGATTTGACAGAGACTTTGTGAGCATCACGTGAAAGGAAGAGCACCCAGGAAAACTGGGCATTCAATTTAGGGGCAGCCAGCAACTCTTTTGGTCCTCAAGAAAATACATTTTCCTGACCTTCGATGCAGTAGATCAGCATTGCAGAGGTAGAGACGATGTCGCTGCTTTTTTAGCACCTCTACCAGGCTGTAGCCCTAGTTGAGAGATATGTTGCTGCAGGCTTTGAAAAGCCTCACAGCTTCCCGGACCTGATGTAGAAAGAGCACCAGTTTGGAAGCTGTAGTCCTGCCGGGCATCTACTCAGTCTATTTAAACCAGCTGACCCTAGAGATGACATAGCCAGGCTCGATGGAGCTCAAGTCAGCTATGTTCAAAATAAAATGCACAGCCCTACTCATGCTGCAAGAACAGGAAGGACATCAACACTATTTATCTTAAATTCAGAATGAAACTTGTTGTAAGACATAAGATGTTGCTGCTCCCAGAATCCTCTGTTAGCACTGGAACATCAGATCACAGTCCAATCAGACTAACTTTCCAACAGTTTTGGTCATTCCACTTTAGACCACTGCTGAATAATATGTGTCAGCATCGTTGTTTTGATTCCCTCCCCTGTATCATGGAACGTTCCTGTGTTCGATGCGACGACTACAAAACAGAAAATCACGTGACACTTTTGAAATGTTTCCTTTGCCATCAGATGAGGACACCTGGATGAGGACGTCAGACATCTGTTTCCATTTTGTATCGGAGAAATGCCAAATGTGTGAGCTCTCACAGGAACAGCAACCTTCCAGTACACAGACGTGTTAGTTCTGGACCGCTTGTCAGCTCTCCTTCATGTTTTTTTTTTGGCAGGATTATTGGCATCTCCAGAGTTCTGCCACACAGTAGGAAAAATGATTCTTGCGAGAGCCAGGCATTTGGAAAAAAAAAGAAATGATCCACTGGAATATAGTTGCAATGGACCCAGTACAGTTATTATGAACCCCGTGACTCACCAACACGTTTGAGAGAATAAATAAATAAACAAGGCTGAATCGCTGGGTCTGAAGCACAGGTGGTCGAGTAATATAGTAATATAATAAATAATCAATGGCATGCAAGGAACAGATGTGTCAGCTTGTCAGAAGAAAAAATATTTCAGTTAAATGATATCCTGCACAATGAAGCTCAAAAATAATATCACTAATTTCAGCACAACTTCACTTCATTTTAGTAAGAACTAAAATCAGAAGTATGTCGTTTAAAAAAATTAACCTTCATAATTTACTCATTTTTACTTGGTGGGGGGAGATATAAATAATCATTGCAAAATAGAAATTCAACTGAGTGAGAAACCAAAGCACTAATAACATTGGCCGTAGCAAACTAATTTTACAATACTACTCATTCATTCAATCTTAAGCCTTTCCTTTGTCTGCTTTTTAGGCAATTTAATCATGCTCCTTAGAATTATTCCCATTTACTTCTTCAATTCTCTGCCTGAAGGCAGGTTCTTGGTGACTTTAGCTGAACTTTGGCAAAATGCCATGTTTGATTTAAAACTGCGAGTAGGCCGAGGAGACAGGCCCCACGTTAACCGTGACAAGGATTGAGCCCTGTTTGGTTTGTGCTAGTCTGGTACATGCATGGACCAACTGAGCTAACCAGCCCCCTATTGAGTTTACAACATAATTTTCAATCATCATACTGAATGCACTTTGGATGAGAATTACCATCAGGCCCATATACACTTGCTTCATTTCTTCTAGGACTCAATGCCAAACCCCCACTCTTCCTTCGCCCCTTCAGGGAGTCTTACACAATGCAGAAAATCTGTCAAAAATCCTTGTCCGTGCCTCAACCAATTACTCAAGCCGCAGGAGGTCCCGAATTGTTGGTTGTTACCCAAGATATATCCTTCCTTCTGCTGCAATGCCATAGTTTTGTCAAAGATGATTTTGAAACATTCCTGAAGGTTTGCAAGAAACAAATCCTCTACACCACATCCAGAATACTCGTCCACAAACTGATCATTCTCTGACTAAAATATTTCTACTCATCCAATCTCGCCACCTGTTTTGTCACTTTAAATATAAAGCCCCTACCAGCTCAAACAATTCATCCAGTTGTACGTCATTGATGCCGTGAATAGCTTTAAAAATCTGAATTAGATCCTCTTTAAGTCTGCATTTCTCCAGCAATTCCAAACCTAAGACACAAAGGGTGGGATGTTCCAGCCCTTCCCACCAGCGGGATCTTCTGGTCCCGCTGAAGATTGGCATCACCCTGCCATGTTACCAACCATCCGGCAGCTCCAATGGTCTCCGAGCTCCCCAGCGTGGTCATCTCTCTGGTGGTGGAGACCAATAGTGATTTCTGCCGGCTTCAATCGCACCGACGGATAAGAGAATGGAAGCCAGGAGAATCCGGGTTTAAACTGACAAAGCATAATTAAATATGCAAATCTGGTTCACTCCAGTGAGGGCGAGAACCAGGTTACATCAGCTGCAGCGGGCCAAATACATCGCGCTCTGTTCTCAGCCTGGCGCAAACACCGTTTGGGGCTCTCCTGCCATTCCTCCGGCATAGCGGGATGTGCACCGGGCGCAACACGGGCAGAGAATTGCCCTCTGTATGAATTTTGCTTAACTGTATGCTTAAGAAGAATCACCACTTTTACCCACTGAATCTGTGGAGGGTCCCCACTAAACACTTTAGTGTTTGGAAAGGATGGTAAGCAATTGTTTGCACATGTTGTGCTGACTGCTGGTTAATTAGAAATTGTAATATTTTATTTTAATGTTAAAGTCCTGGGCCTGAATTTTCATTCTCGAGGTGAGTAGCAGGAGTCAGGGAAATTCCCAGCCCGTCCCACCCGCATCAGGATAAAGTGCCCATATGGGCGGAACCTTCATTGCTCGGGCAATAGGGTATATGTGGTGCTGGAGTCAGACCAGCCAACCTGGCAAAAGGCCAGTTTCATCCAATGTAAATAGACCACCTGTTTTTGCTGTAGTATTTTTGTTTCATCTCGTCAGTTTATTCCATGTGTTTCTTTTTTGTTTTTCCAATGTTTTCCACATATGCTTGATAACACTAATGTTCTCCATATATGCTTGATAACACTAATGTTCTCCCTATATGCTTGATAACACTAATGTAAATTCTGACCACTTGTATAGCAAACAGTTGTAATTTATTAATAACCTTGGTTAGGAGGGATGCGATTGTAAGATGGAATGTTATGAAGCAAGGATTCACCTGTCATAAATGAAAAACGCCAATAAAAACATGTTTAAACAAATAGCTTGGCATGGGGGGCATGAGGAGGACCTTTTGAATGTGCCATTTTGAAACATGCAGAGACCTCTGAGGGGCTATGAATCATGACTCTTTAAAAAACTGGTCCAACTCTGTGAAAAGAGCAGAGGAATAGGACATGCCTGTCTCTGCAATGGAACTAGCCAGATCAGAGTGCTGGGTGTGGGGTTTTGGCAGGAACCAGCTCACACCCTTAGAGGCACTCCTGAAAATCGGAGAGCCATGAAATAGGGTCAGGAATCGCGGAATCAAGACCTGCCCGCCCATTTCTAAAAGCTACCAAGTCATCTCGATTCGGCAAAAATCCAGACCCGTGTGTCCTAAGTGTAGCAATCTATGATCCAGCCAAAAGAAGACACCTGGTTTAATAGAAAAGTTTCAATGTTTATAACCAGCCAGATCTCTTATGTTTGCCTTACTTATATAAACCTCACACCCTGTGCCCATTTCCATGTGTATTTTGATTGCTGCTGTTCCTAGTTCCATACAAATAGAAGCAGGTACCTTCAGCCCTGGGCTTGGCTCCACAGCTTTGCCTTCTCTCCTACAACCTAGGTGTAGGTTGTCTCGGGAGCTGAGATTAATCAGCCCATGATAGGCAGCACCTACCTGGCAGTGCCAACCTGTACCAGTGGGCAGTACTAGTGGATGGGGTGGAGGGGAGATGTGTGATGCGGGGCGAGTGCCAGCTATACTTTCACTGTGTTGGTGGGGGAGTTCAATGCCAGCGGTGGTAGGGTGCATGGATTGCTGGCGAGGATGGTGGAGAGGGCACGCAGCTTTCAATATCTCCGTGATAGAGTCTGGGAGCCGTTAGGCAGAAGCACTGATCAGGGTGCCCTTTAAAGATGGTGCCCTGATCTCCTTGGAGCCTATTGCCGGCTCTATGAGGCTCCGCCCCACCAGAGTGGCGGCATAAACCACGCCTACTCATTTTCTTTTTGTCTGAGACGCTCAAGATTTGGCAAGAAAACGGGTCTGTGCAACTAGAGAGTTACATGCCAGTTTTCTGACTGAGACACTTGGCTAAATTCTGGTAAGATTCCGTCCAATCCTGACAAAATACAAATCAAACGAGAAAGTATGTCAGAGTTGTGTTTTATCGCCAAGCTTATTTAATCTCTATGCTGAAGCAATGTTTAAATGAATTGAATACCTTGAAATGTGAAGTATTGGTTGTAGAACCATAAGCAACCTTGGTTACACAGACAGCACAGTGTTGATGGCTGAGACTAAAGGGCTATTACAACAGATCCACAATTAAGTTAATGCTGGTAAAGAATTAAGTATGAAAATGTTTGTATGAAAGTTAAGAACACCAAAAGAACGGTCATTAGTAAGAAGCCCACAACACCAAAAGTGATATCCTCAATTGATGGAACCAATGTACAAGTGGATATGTTTGAGTACCTCAGTCAGATCATTAAGGAAGATGCTGAATATGACTGAAATTACCAGAAGTATTGAAAAAGCAAGAGGTGTTTTCAACAAAATGAATTTGGTTCAAATAGCATTGAGAATAAGCAGATGTGCAAGAAATGTTTCTCAAATGTTATCCCTGGTGAACATTTCTCTATAGCTGTGAAATGTGGACTGTAGACAACAAAATGATCAAGAGAGTCAAAGCTTTTTAAGTATGGGAACAGAGAGAAGAATGCTTAGAATACCTGAAAAGAACGCTAAAACAATGAAATATCCTCAGGAGAATGAAATCCAGAAGAAGCATGATAGAATCATCAAGAGCCAAAAACTGAATTATTTTGACCATCTAAAAAAGTGTGGCAATATATACAGAACACTGATTGAAGGCCACATCAATGGTAAAGGGTGCTGAGGAAAACCAAGGGTTTTTTCATCAAGAAACATTAAGCAATAGGAAAACATGAGCTAATATGAGCTCCAGAAGCAACTGGAGCAACATTGCATCTAACCTGAAAGGGAAGAAATGTTTCTTCTGTTAGCTTATTTTTATAATTTTCTCTGTCCAAATGGAATAAAATACCTTTTCTTTGAACGTTAGAGCAGTAATTTCCTTGGAACTGTTCCCGCCCCAATGCCAAAACGTCACTGGATAACATCATGGTTCTGATAAATCACATCTGTCAACTTGCAAGTCTTTTAAGTCTTTGTAATTGAAAAACACAGATAAAATTGAGGGTCAAAGTGTAATTAAGGCAGCCACTAGGACTGAAAAGCGTAAGCGGGAAGTCAAGATAAATCAAGAAATAGTGATTCGGTAATATCAAACTTTTAGAAGCCTGTAGGTTATTATGGAAGGAAAGATTGAAGAAGGTAACTAGTGCCAAGTTTTCAGGCCCAAAGCAAAGAATGTATTCCGACCATTGGACTATGCCTCTCAGATGTTGCAAAGTAATGTGTTTCCTGTTAATCGAGTGACAGGAAAACGCTGGTTGTGGGAGTCACAGGGAAACATATGAGCTACTCATTCCTTTGGCTTTTTAGGGATTCATAAGACAAGGAGCTGAGTGAGGGAGGGAATAAACAAGATACAAAAACATCTGATGAGGGTAATAATGTACTTGTTATGTTGTGTGCGACATATTTACTCATTCTGCCTCCCTTGATTGTTCCAGTTGTACAGAGAATGGACACTGTGACCGAAGGGATGGAAATGTCACAAAAAAGCTACAAAGAAAAACTGACTGCAGTTGAGACTGACCTGAAGAAATTAGGTAAACCTTGCACCATGTTTTTGTGTCAGGAAGAAAAAGAAACTGAACATTTCAATCAATTGTGCTGAATGATATTCCAGTATCAAGTCTAGAAATTGCTCTTGGCACTGTTAACATGTACCTCAATGAATGTGTAACATATGACTTGCCCTTAGATGCTTTCTTTATAACAGGTGATAATATATTCAAAAGAACTGTGTTTGTGCCTCTGTGAAAAAACAGATATAAAATATTCTTATGTTAATATCGGAAACAGTAACTTCTAAAGTTAAAAACATGTTCCACAATACTGGACATCCAGAATAGTTTCTGTTTAAACCACCCACCCAGTGTATGTTTAAATGACACAGTTATGGTATTATTTGTCTTTCTCTCTGGCGACTGATCAAAAGTGAAAGATTGTTGTGGAAGTATGGAAATCCCTGAGTCCGTGGTAGCATTGAAAATCCCAGATTAAAGTTATGACCTTATAATTCAAATAGGTCCTTGGTGCAATGTTTGCTAGCAACACCAAGATTTACAGGCACAGTGTAGCCTCACAATCCTCATGAAAAAGGGCATGAGATTATCGTTTCTGGTTTGACACACCCAAATGCAGGAAGGTTTATGGGAGCGATTTGTATCGTCTGTTTCACCTTGGACAATACCCGGATCTTGCTGGGTTCAATTTCCGGATGACACCACAGGTGTCTATAATGTTCAGCGCCAAGATGATTTATTGGGGTACTGGTGGTGGTGCCAAGTTCTTTTGCAAGGGGAGTCAACTCAATACGTTCGCATTGGAGAGTTGGGTGCCAGGCCTATGTTGGAAGGTATAGCTGTAGGCTGCTAGCAGCATGCACCCTGCCAGAGGCAATTGGGAGTATTGCCTTGTCCTCTCTCAAAAGACCCTATAGGGGCTTATGGTTGGTTATTATCATGAATCGCTGTCCGTAAACGTATTGGTAAAACCTTTTAACACTATAGATGCTGGCGAGTCCCTCCTTTTCGATTTGGGCATAATTTTGCTCAGAGAGAGTCCTTGAGTCAAAGCCAATTGGCCGTTCTGATCCATCCCCCATCTTTGGGATAGAACTGCCTCTATCCCGTATGGGGACATGTCGTATGTGAGAGCAATTGGCTTCCACGGGTCGAAATGAACTAAAAGATTTGAAGATTGCAGAGCTTGTTTTGCCAAGCCGAAAGCTTTCTCTTGCTGCTCCTTCCATTGCCAATGTTTGTGTTTCCTTAGCAACTGGTATCAATATCATGGCCAGATTTGGAAGGAACTTGCCATAAGTTCACCATTCCCAGGAAAGATTTCAGCTGTCTACATTCCAGGGTGTTGGGACCTCCAGTATGGCTTTAACTGAAATAGGCCCTTATGTGTATTGATTGTGGCAAAGCTTTGGGACTCTTCATCCAATTCCTACTGCAAGTGCGCATGGCTAAGGTCCAGGTTGGAGTAGATGAGGCCTCCTGCCAGCTTGCCGTAGAGGTCCTCAATTTGGGGGATCAGGTACTTATCCACCTGGGAAGCCTGGTTGATTGTTAACTTGTAGTCCCCACATATTCTTATTGATCGGTTTGGCTTCAGCACGGGGACTATGGGGGCTGCCCACTTGGAAAATTGCATTGGTTTAATTATTCCAAGTTCCTCCAATCACTTTAGCTCAGCTTCAACCTTTTCATAGAATCATAGAAATTACAGTGCAGAAAGAGGCCATTCAGTCCTTTGAGTCTGCACCGACCCTTGGAAAGTGTACCCTACTTAAGCCCACACCTCCACCCTATCCCCGTAACCCAGTAATCCCACCTAACGTTTTTGGACACTAAGAGCAATTTAGCATGGCCAATCCACCTAACCTGCACATCTTTTGCTGCAGGGCATAAGGGCCTAAAAGCTTTAGATATCAAGTCTGGATCAGCATAAAATTTGGCCTTCCTGCCCGTGATCCAACTTAACTCATTGTGGAACATGTCCTCTTACCTTCGCAGGATGTCTTAAAAACCGCTGGTTGAAATTTAAAATATTTCCAGCCAATTTAGTTTTGCTGTAACCAGTCCCTTCCCATCTGGCTTGGTCTGGACCCCTCTACGATAATCAAAGGCAACTGGGCCTCTTGTTCTATGTAAGCTACAGATGGTCCCAAGAATTTTCAGGGTTTCCCCCATATAGGTTGACAGCTTGGCTGTCGTGCTACCCAAATTCAGGGTCTGAGCCCCTTCTCGAATGTAATCAAATGTCTGCTCCCCCACAACTGTAACCAATGCTCTGGTATCAACTTACATTTTCAAGCCTCTTCCATTTACTTGCAGAATTTTTTTTTAAACATATTTTTATTGAAGAAATGTTCCATTATAACAAAATAAACAACAAATACATAAAGGTACATGAATAGCACAATCAATAATAAACAACCCCACTAAACCCAATCCTTCAACATATCACTAAAAACTAAAGTTAAACCCCCCCCCCCCTGCAACAGTTGACGGTGACTAATTCTCTGAAATAGGAAAGGAATTGCTGCCATCTCAAGTAGAGCCCTTCTACCGACTCTCTAATGGTGTACTTCATCTCTTCTGGCGAGAGAAAATCCATTAGGTCACCCAACCAGGCCGAGGCACAGGGCAGAATAGGAGATCTCCACCCCAACAGAACCTGCCTATTAACAAGGCAAAGGCGAGGACATTGCGCAGGTCAAGGAGACACAGCCTGAGTGAGTGAGACACAGACAGAGTGAGAATTTGGTAATTTGGTGCAGTGAGGTAATTCGGTGAAGAGTGGGAGAAGGTGCTTTTTCCCGACTGTTTTGTTCTCTCTCTTTCTTCGGGCCTAATTTCGGGAGCCGTTCAGAGGAGGAGGAGCAGTCTCTGTGTATAAAAACCTAACGGTAATTTCCTGTTTTCCAGTTTTTTCCCACAAAAGTGACGTCAGAGGGAAGCTGTGATCTGACTGGTTGATAGCAAATCTGCCCCAAATTTAAAAAAAAACACAGCTAAACTCGTAAACTTAAATTAAACTAATTAATTAATTAGTGATGGCTGGTCAGGTGATGTGCTTGAGCTGCTTGATGTGGGAGCTGGCAGATCCCATTGCGAGCTGCAGCGACCACATCTGCAGTAAGTGTTGGCTGCTCGAAGAGCTCCGGCTCAGAGTTGATGAGCTGGAGTCTGAGCTTCAAACACTGAGGCACATCCGGGAGGGGGAGACTTACCTGGACACTGTGTTTCAGGAGGCAGTCACACCTGTCAGAGTAAGTAGTTTAAATCCTGCCAGTGGCCAGGGACAGCAGGGTGTGACTGCAAGTCAGGCAGGTAAAGGGAACCAGCAGTCAGGAACTCAGGAGCCTCAGCCCTTGACCCTGTCCAACAGGTATGAGGCACTTGCTCCCTGTGTGGATGGCGAACAGGGCTGCAGGAAGGATGAGTCAGCTGACCAAGGCACCATGGTTCAGCAGGCCATTCAAGGGGAGGGAGTAAATAGGCAAGTTGTAGTTGTAGGGGATTCTATTATCAGGGGGATAGATAGTATCCTTTGTGAGCAGGATAAAGAGTCCCGCATGGTATGTTGCGTGCCCGGTGCTAGGGTGCGGGACATCTCTGACCGGCTTGAAAGGATACTGGAGAGGGAGGGGGAGGATCCAGTTGTTGTGGTCTATGTCGGTACCAACAACATAGGCAAGTCTAGAAAAGAGGACCTGTTTAGAGATTATAAAGAGCTAGGATTCAAATTAAAAAACAGGTCCTCAAGGGTCATAATCTCTGGATTACTGCCCGAGCCACATGCAAATTGGCATAGGGAGGCAAGAATAAGGGAAGTTAACACGTGGCTGAAAGAGTGGTGTGGGAAAGAGGGGTTCCTTTTCATGGGACACTGGCATCAGTTTTGGGACAGGGGGGACCTATACCGTTGGGATGGTCTCCACCTGAACCGAGCTGGGACCAGTGTTCTGGCGAAAAGAGTAAATAGGGTGGTCAATAGGACTTTAAACTAGAGATTGGGGGGGAAGGGAAAGTCAGGGGACCAAGAGGTGAAGTAATCAGTGGGAAGCGTAGCTGCTTAGGAATACAAAAAAGCACGAAAAGACAGAACTCAGGAGAGGTTACGATTGTCCCCATCCCACAAAATATGACACAGTGTATGGAAAGGCTCAGTAAACCAAGGTCCACCACACTAAGAAAACAAAAAGGGACGGTCAATAGAGAATTGAAGGTGTTATATTTAAATGCGCGCAGTGTACGGAATATGGTAAATGAGCTTGTGGCCCAGATTGTGACTGGCAGGTATGATGTGGTAGGCATCACAGAGACGTGGTTGCAGGGGGTTCAGGACTGGCATTTAAACATCCAGGGATTCACAACCTATTGAAAAGACTGAGATGTGGGCAGAGGGGGCGGGGTTGCCTTGTTAATTAGGAATGAAATTAAATCAATAGCACTAAACGACAGAGGGTCAGATGATGTGGAGTCTGTGTGGGTAGAGTTGAGGAACCACAAAGGCAAAAAAAACATAATGGGAGTTATGTACAGGCCTCCTAACAGTGGTCAGGACCAGGGGCACAAATGCACCACAAAATAGAAAGTGCATGTCAGAAAAGCAAGGTCACAGTGATCATGGGGGACTTCAATATGCAGGTGGACTGGGTAAATAATGCTGCCAGTGGACCCAAGGAAAAGGAATTCATTGAATGTTTACAGGAGGGCTTTTTGGAACAGCTTGTGATGGAGCCCACGAGGGAACAGGCCATTCTGGACTTAGTGTTATGTAATGAGCCAGACTTGATTAAAGATCTTAAAATAAGGGAACACTTGGGAGGCAGTGATCATAATATGGTAGAATTCAATCTCCAATTTGAAAGAAAGAAGGTAGAATCAGATGTAAAGGTGTTTCCAGTTAAATAAAGGTAACTACAGGGGCATGAGGGAAGAACTGACGAAAATCGACTGAGAGCAGAGCCTAGTGGGAAAGACAGTAGAACAGCAATGGCAGGAGTTTCTGGGAGTAATTGAGGACACAGTACAGAGGTTCATCCCAAAGAAAAGCAAGGTTATCAGAGGGGGGATTAGGCAGCCATGGCTGACAAAGGAAGTTAGGGAATGCATCAAAGCAAAAGAGAAAGCCTATAATGTGGCAAAGAGTAGTGGGAAGTCAGAAGATTGGGAAGGCTACAAAAACAAACAGAGGATAACAAAGAGAGAAATCAGGAAAGAGAGGATCAATTATAAAGGTAGGCTCGCCAGTAACATTAGGAATGATAGTCAAAGTTTCTTTAAATACATTAAAAACAAACGGGAGGCAAAAGTAGACATTGGCCCGCTCCAAAATGATGCTGGTAATCTAGTGATAGGAGACAAGGAAATAGCTGAGGAACTAAATAAGTACTTTGCATCAGTCTTCACAGTAGAAGACACTAGTAATATCCCAACAATTCAGGAGAGTCAGGGGGCAGAGTTGAATATGGTAGCCATCACAAAGGAGAAAGTGCTAGAGAAACTACGAGGTCTAAAAATTGATAAATCTCCGGGCCCAGATGGGCTACATCCTAGAGTTCTAAAGGAGATAGCTGAAGAAATAGTGGAGGCGTTAGTTATGATCTTTCAAAAGTCACTGGAGTCAGGGAAAGTCCCAGAAGATTGGAAAATCGCTGTTGTAACCCCACTGTTCAAGAAGGGAACAAGGAAAAAGATGGAAAGGTATAGGCCAATTAGCCTAACCTCGGTTGTTGGCAAGATTCTAGAATCCATTGTTAAGAATGAGATTTCTAAATTCTTGGAAGTGCAGGGTCGGATTAGGACAAGTCAGCATGGATTTAGTAAGGGGAGGTCGTGCCTGACAAACCTGTTAGAGTTCTTTGAAGAGATAACAAATAGGTTAGACCAAGGAGAGCCAATGGATGTTATCTATCTTGACTTCCAAAAGGCCTTTGATAAGGTGCCTCACGGGAGACTGCTGAGTAAAATAAGGGCCCATGGTATTCGAGGCAAGGTACGAACATGGATTGACGATTGGCTGTCAGGCAGAAGGCAGAGAGTTGGGATAAAAGGTTCTTTTTCGGAATGGCAACCGGTGACGAGTGGTGTCCCGCAGGGTTCAGAGTTGGGGCCACAGCTGTTCTCTTTATATATTAACGATCTAGATGACGGGACTGGGGGCATTCTGGCTAAGTTTGCCGATGATACAAAGATAGGTGGAGGGGCAGGTAGTATTGAGAAGGTGGGGAGGCTGCAGAAAGATTTAGACAGTTTAGGAGAGTGGTCCAAGAAATAGCTGATGAAATTCAACGTGGGCAAGTGCAAGGTCTTGCACTTTGGAAAAAAGAATAGAGGCATGGACTATTTTCTAAACGGTGACAAAATTCAAAATGCTGAAGTGCAAAGGGACTTGGGAGTCCTAGTCCAGGATTCTCTAAAGGTAAACTTGCAGGTTGAGTCCGTAATTAAGAAAGCAAATGCAATGTTGTCATTTATCTCAAGAGGCTTGGAATATAAAAGCAGGGATGTACTTCTGAAGCTTTATAAAGCATTAGTTAGGCCCCATTGAGAATGCTGTGAACAATTTTGGGCCCCACACCTCAGGAAGGACATACTGGCACTGGAGCAGGTCCAGCGGAGATTCACACGGATGATCCCAGGAATGGTAGGCCTAACATACGATGACCGTCTGAGGATCCTGGGATTATATTCATTGGAGTTTAGGAGGTTGAGGGGAGATCTAATAGAAACTTACAAGGTAATGAATGGCTTAGATAGGGTGGAAGTAGGGAAGTTGTTTCCATTAGCAGGGGAGACTAGGACCCGGGGGCACAGCCTTAGAATAAAAGGGAGTCACTTTAGAACAGAGATGAGGAGAAATTTCTTCAGCCAGAGAGTGGTGGGTCTGTGGACTTCATTGCCGCAGAGGGCGGTGGAGGCCGGGACGTTGAGTGTCTTTAAGACAGAAGTTGATAAATTCTTGATTTCTCGAGGAATTAAGGGCTATGGAGAGAGAGAGGGTAAATGGAGTTGAAATCAGCCATGATTGAATGGTGGAGTGGACTCGCTGGGCTGAATGGCCTTGCTTCCACTCCTATGTCTTATGGTCTTATGGACATCCACCTTCACCCCCATCTGCAGCACCGGCGAATCCAAAACCCAGAAAATGGCCACCAGCAGTCAAGGCTCCAGCTCGATATCAAGAATTCCTGACATGGTGTTCAAGAAGGAAGGAGTTTACAAGTTTAGGACACGACCAGAACATATTCACGGGCCCCCGAGAACAACATTTGCACCTAACCTCCAGCCCCGAGAAACAAAAGCACTCATCCTCGCCTTGGTCAGATGTGCCCTGTGCACCCTCTTGAACTGAATCAAGCTGAGCCTATCACAGGAGGAGGTTGAGTTGACCCTGTGAAGATCCTCACTCCAGCGTGCACCCCCCCCCCCCCTTCTCCCCACTTCCCGTCAAAAACCGGACCCAGCTCACCCTCCCACTTCCTCTTCACCTCATCCAATGGAGGCTGCTCCACCAACAGGATCTGGTCAGAAATGTTCAAAATCTTCCCCTCACCCAACTCAGCCAGAGATAAGACCCTATTTAGGAGGGAGGGTGAAGGTGTCGAGGGAAATAAAGACAACTCCGCAAGAAATTGCGAACCTGGAAATACCTGAATAAATTAGACCTTGGGAGTTGCAATTTGTACAACAGCTCCTCAAAACCGACAAAAGGTCACCAAACCTCTCCAGCCCCTCCTCACCCATGACCTGAACTTTGGGTCTAAGCCCATTGGCACAATAAGATGATTCCTACAAATAAGGGCTAACAACGACATGGAGCCAAGCTTAAAATGTTGTTTAAACTGCCTCCAAATCCTCAGTGTGGACACCACTACTGGACTTGAGGTACATTTTGCAGGGCAAACGAAAGCAAGACCCGCAAGCTAGAACCAGTACAAGAGCTCGCCTCCATCTGCCACCATATCGAATTACAGATCCTTGAACACCCGAGTACTTTGTCAATATTAGCTGCCCAGCAATAAAATAACAAATTAAATAAAGCTAAGCCTATTTTCTCTCTTATCATAGAAATGAGCTACGATTCCTTGGGGTCTTGCCTGCCTAAATGACGGAAACTATCATCTTGTTAACTGTAACAAATAACGACTTGGGGAGAAAAATAGGGAGACACTGAAAAATAAATAAAAATCTTGGGAGGACATTCATTTTAACCATCTGCGCCCTGCCCGCCAGAGACAGGGGAGGTTATCCCACTTCTGCAAATCAGATTTAACCCCATTCATCGGGCTAACATAATTTATTTTATGAGGTGAGGTCCAAGTGTGGGCCACCTGGATTCCCAGATAACGAAAGCTGGATTTGGCAAGGCGAAAAGGCAACATTCCCAGATCCACTCCCCTCCTTGGAGGGTTCACCGGAAAGTATTCGCTGTCATCCAAATTCACCTTCTACCCCGGGAAGGAGCCAAAACTCCGCTGTAGCTTCATTATCACATCCATGGTGGAGGCTGGGTCCGTAATATAAAGAAGCAGAGTAGCTGCATAAAGGATACCCCATGCTCCCTCCCTCCCTTATCCCCCTCCACTCAATGAAAGATCTTCCTGCTTTAGCCCAGTGGTTCAATTGCCAAAGCAAACAGAAGCAGAGACAATGGACAATCATGCCTTGTACCCGTATTCAACACCCGAGCTCAAGGTGTTTGTGCGAACATTAGCAATGGGAGTCTTATACCAAACCTCCCAAGAATCTCAAATAAATACCGCCACACAACCCTATTGAAAACTTTTTTGGCATCCATTGAGCCAATCTCCTCCTGCTCGGGTGCTGGAGAAGGGGAAAGGACAATATTTAATAATCGACGTGTAATTGCCAACAGTTTCCAACCCTTGATAAAACCCGTCTGTTCTTCCGGGATCACCCCTGGAAGGCAGGGCTCCAACCATATTGCCAACACTTTCATCAGCAATTTAGCACCAGCATTCAACAATGACATAGGCTGATACAACCCACATTCTTGTGTCCTTATCCTTTTTTCAAAATCAGGGAAATAGAGGCCTGCACCAATGTGACTGGCTGTACCCCCAGGACAAGGAATCATTAAACATGTCCAATATCAGTGGGATAAACTGCACGACAAATGTCTTATGGAGCTCGATGGGAAATCCATCCGGGCTGGGAACTTTATGCAACTACATTAAACCAATACATTTCATGGGGCGTCATTCGCCGACCCCCTGCCGGGTCGGAGAATGGCCGTTGGCCGCCGTGAATCCCGCCCCCGCCCCCGCCAAAGTCTCCGGTACTGGAGATTGGGCGGGGGCGGGAATCGGGCCGCGCCAGTTGGCGGGACCCCCTGCTCAATTCTCCGGCCCGGATGGGCCGAAGTCCCGCCCAGAAATTGCTTGTCCCGCCGGCGTAAATCAAAGCTGGTATTTACTGGCGGGACCAGACGGCGTGGGCGGGCTCCGGGGTCCTAGGGGGGGGCGCGGGGCGATCTGACCCCGGGGGGGTGCCCCCACGGTGGCCTGGCCCGCGATCGGGGCCCACCGATCCGCGGGCGGGCCTGTGCCATGGAGGCACTCTTTCCCTTCGGCCTACGCCACGGCCTCCACCATGGCGGAGGCGGAAGAGACTCTCCCCACTGCGCATGCGCGGGAAACTGTAGGCGGCCGCTGACGCTCCCGCGCATGCGCCGCATTTCCGCGCCAGCTGGCGGGGCACCAAACGCCATTTCCGCCAGCTGGCGGGGCGGAAATCTCTCCGCCGCCGGCCTAGCCCCTCAATGTTGGGGCTCGGCCTCCAAAGATGCGGAGCATTCCGCACCTTTGGGCAGGCGCATTGCCCGTCTGATTGGCGCCGTTTTTGGCGCCAGTCGGCGGACATCGCGCCGTTGGGGGAGAATTTCGCCCCATAATCTCCTCGGGGCCCAATGGTGATTCCAACTCCTCCCTTCTATCCACCACCAGGAAGGATAACCCGTCCAAAAACTGCATCCTGGGTGACCTCTCCTCCAGGGGCTCCAATCGACCAGACTTCGATAAAAGGCTTCAAATGCAACATTAACCTTCAATGAGGCGGAAACCAACCTGCCACCCGAGTACCTTACCTGCACAATCTCCTGGGAAGCAGCCTGCCACCCCAGCTGGTGTGCTAAAAGGTGACTGGCTTTCTCTTTATATTCATAGAATGTCCCCCTCGAGAGTCACAGTTGGCTCACCACTTTACCTGTCGAGAGTAGCTCAAATTAAGTCTGCAACTTTTTCCTACTCGCCAGCAACTCCGGTGTAGGGGCAAGCGAGTACTGATGGTTCACCTCAAGGATGGAATCGACCAGCCTCTCCCGCTCCACCCTCTCAATCCTTTCCTGGTGTGACTTGTAGAAAATTATCTCTCCACCTTAAGGGCCTCCCATATTGTAGAAGGTGAGATAAAGTCACTCTTATTAAACGTAATATACTCCCCAATGGCAGAGCATATGCACTCGCAAAATTCCTTTAGTCTGCCAACAACGTGTGTCCGATCCCCACGGCGGGCGTTGAGAGAAACCCGGCTCTAACACCAAATCCACAAAATGTGGGGCATGATTTGAGATCACAATTGCTGAGTACCCCACCCTCTTCACCCCAGGATGGAGACACCTACTCACTACAAAAAAGTCCACCTGGGAATAAATCTGATTGACTTGGTAGAAAAAAGAAAAGTCCTTGTCATTCGGATGCAAAACTGCCACGGACCATCGAAACCCAAGTGGAATACCTGCCCCACCCATCCCTTCCAGAACCTTGTCTGGTCCCGACCCACAAATGGAACTCCTGCAAACACCACATCAGCAGTCAAACTTTTCAGGTGAGAAAATGTCCTCGACCTTTTTACTGGGCCATTCAACTCCCTTACAACCCAATGACCAGGGCAGCTGGGTTGCACAGTGGTTAGCACTGTTGCTTCACAGTGCTAGGTACCTGGGTTCGATTCCCGGCTTGGGTCACTGTCTGTGTAGAGTCTGCACTTTCTCCCCGTGTCCGCGTGGTTTCCTCCGGGTGCTCCGGTTTCCTCCCACAAGTCCCGAAAGACGTGCTTGTTAGGTGAATTGGACATTCTGAATTCTCCCTCAGTATAATTGAACAGGTGGCAGAGTGTGGTGACTAGGGGATTTTCACAGTGACTTCATTGCAGTGTTAATGTAAGCCGACTTGTGACACCAATAAAGATTATTATAGAATTGGGGACCCCCCACCCCCCACCCCCCACCCCCACCCCCACCCCCCCCCAACCCCCCCAACCCCCGACTCCCCCACACACCAGAGTCAGCCATTTCCACCAAGAGAGATAATTCAGGAACTGCTTAGAAAGTACTGGCATCAAGCCCACCCAAGATGGCCGCCACACACTCCAGCAAGACAAAACAAAGAACAAGCTGTAGTCACTATCAGAAAACCCTCCCTGCCCCCCACCCGCTCCCCATCTCTCCGCCTCCCAACAACACACCCAAATAAACAATCGAACAACCAAATGTCGAACAAAAACCTTTAGCACCTACCTTAACTACCCCTAATCCCAAATAAAACAAAAAACATAAGCTCATTATCTAAAAGAACATAGAAAAATAAAGCACAGGAATAGACCCTTTGGCTCACCAAGGTTCACCAATCCAGATTCCTTATTTAGATCTACTACTTTTTGCCCAAACGATCTGTATCCCTTCATTTCCCGCACCTTCATGTGTTTATCAAGATACATCTTAAACATTGCTATCATACCTGCCTCCACCACCTCCACTGGCAACGCGTTCCAGGCACCTGATGCGACCATCAATTCACTCGAAGACTCGTGGAGAAGTAAACCGTGGTTTTAATCAGCTTAGAACTGAGCCTGCCTGTGACTGGTACAACACTGAAAGTGGCCCTGCTGGTCAGCAGCTATTATACTTCCTGTAAAGGGGGTGGAGCCATGGGCGGAGCCCGTACATGCTCCAACATATCCCCTGTGGGTGAAGCCAAACAATGGCCCATAGGTAGAGCCCACAGGGTTAATAACATAACACAGTGCACTGGTGAATTATCAGTAATTATACATTCACCCCTGTTTAAAAATGAAGTCCGGTGGGGGTGACGGGCTCATAGATTCAGTCGGTCCGGTGCCCGGATCGTACGTTGCAGCCGCCGAAGCACTGATGTTGTAGCCGCTTCGGGTGGCTGTGGAAGTGGGTCCGGAGCAGGCACAGGCGTGGACTCCGGGAGCGGCTCTTCCGGAGCTTCATTCCTGTGGACCGGTGCGGCGGGTGGGAGGGAGCGCGGGAACCATATAGGGGCGGGGGCGCTGAACATGGGAGGTTGGACGGGACATAGTGTGGGGGATGCAGTAGTGGGAGTGGTGTTGGAGCCTGCGGGCGCCAGGTCCTGGAGGGAGAGGGTATCTTGCCGGCCATCGGGGTGTTCGACGTACGCATAGTGTGGGTTGGAGTGCATGAGCTGGACCCTCTCTACCAGGGGGTCGGTCTTATGGCTCCGAACATGTTTTCGGAGGAGGACTAGACCCGGTGTCATCAGCCAGGGCGATGGAAGGCCCCTGAGGTAGCTCCTCTAGGGAAAACAAACAAACGGTCATGAGGAGTCTGGTTTGTGGCCGTGCAAAGGAGGGACCTAATAGAGTGGAGCGCATCGGGGAGGACCTCCTGCCAGTGAGAAATTGGGAGATTCCTGGACCACAGGGTCAGTAGGACGGTCTTCCAGACCGTCGCGTTCTCCCTCTCCACCTGCCCATTTTCCCTGGGGTTATAACTGGTAGTCCTTCTCGAGGCGATGCCCTTACTGAGCAGGTACTGACGCAGTTCGTCTCTCATGAACGACGAGCCCCTGTCGCTGTGGACATAACTGGGGAAACCAAACAGGGTGAAGACACTATGCAGGGCTTTAATGACAGTGGGGGTGGTCATATCAGGGCAGGGGATGGCAAATGGGAAGCGGGAGAACTCATCTATGATGTTAAGGAAGTACGTGTTGCGGTTATTGGAGGGGAGGGGCCCTTTGAAATCGATACTGAGGCGTTCAAAGGGCCGGGATGCCTTTACCAGGTGGGCCTTATCCGGTCGATAGAAGTGCGGTTTACACTCCGCACAGATTTGGCAGTCTCTGGTTATAGCTCTGACCTCCTCGGTGGAGTAGGGCAGGTTGCGGGCCTTGATGTAATGGGCGAGCCGGGTGACCCCCGGGTGGCAACGGTCATCGTGGATAGCCCGTAGTCGGTCATCTTGCGCGCTGGCGCATGTGCCACGGGACAGGGCATCTGGGGGCTCGTTGAGCTTCCCAGGACGATATACTATATCATATCGTAATTATAGGTGGAGAGTTCGATTCTCCACCTCAAGATCTTATCATTCTTGATCTTGCCCCGCTGCGTATTGTCAAACATGAAGGCAACCGATCGTTGGTCGGTGACGAGGGTAAACCTCCTACCAGCGAGGTAGTGCCTCCAGTGCCGCACGGCTTCCACAATGGCTTGGGCTTCTTTTTCGACCAAGGAGTGTCGAATTTCGGAGGTAGTGAGGGTGCGTGAAAAAAACGCTACCGGTCTGCCTGCTTGGTTGAGGGTGGCGGCAAGAGCTACCTCTGAGGCGACGCTCTCCACCTGGAAGGGGACGGACTCATCCACCGCGCGCATCGCAGCTTTGGCGATGTCCGCCTTGATGCAGTTGAAGGCCTGGCGAGCCTCGGCTGCCAGTGGAGAGAGGGTGGCCTTAAATAGTGGGCGGGCTTTGTCCGCATACTGGGGGACCCACTGGGCGTAATAGGAGAAAAATCCAAGGCACCTCTTCAGGGCCTTGGGACAGTGAGGGAGAGGGAGTTGTAGGAGGGGGCACATACGGTCAGGGTCGGGCCCTAGGACCCCGTTTTCCACGACGTAGCCGAGGATGGCTGGCCTGGTTGTGCGGAAAACGCATTTCTCCTTGTTGTAGGTGAGGTTGAGTTTTTGGGCGGTTTGGAGAAATCGGTGGAGGTTGGCGTCGTGGTCCTGCTGATCATGGCCGCAGATGGTGACATTGTCCAAGTACGGAAACGTGGCCCGCAGCCCGTACTGGTCCACCATTCGGTCCATCGCTCGTTGGAACACCGAAACCCCGTTCGTGACGCCAAAGGGGACCCGGAGGAAATGGAAAAGGCGGCCGTCTGTCTCAAACGCCGTGTAGTGGCGGTCCTCCAGGCAGATTGGGAGCTGGTGGTATGCAGACTTCAGATCCACCGTGGAGAACACGCAGTAGTGCGCGACCTGATTTGCCATGTCTGCAATCCGGGGAAGGGGGTACGCATCGAGTTGCGTAAACCGCTTAATGGTCTGGCTGTAATCAACCACCATCCGGAACTTTTCCCTGGTCTTGACGACCACCACCTGAGCTCTCCAGGGGCTATTGCTGGCCTCTATGACCCCCTCCCACAAGAGACGCTGGACCTCAGACCTAATGAATGTCCTGTCCTGCATGCTATGCCGCCTGCTTCTGGTGGCTACTGGCTTGCAATTGGCGGTGACGTTTGTGAAGGGGGGGGGGGGGGTCGATTTTTAAGGTCGCGAGGCTGCATATGGTGAGCGGAGGCAGGGGCCCCCCGAACTTAAGAGTTAGGCTCCTGAGGTTGCACTGGAAGTCGATTCCCAAAAGGAGAGGGGCGCAGAGGTCTGGGAGCACATATAGTTGAAAATTAGCGTACTCAGCGCCCTGTATCGCTAGGGTTGCAGTAGTGCACCCTTGGATTTGCACCGAGTGCGACCCAGAGGCGAGGGATATGGTTTGTTGCGTCGGGAATATTGGGAGCGAGCAGCGTCTTACCATGTCGTCCAGGTCCTGGGCCCCTTTTTCGAGAAGGAGCTAGTTCGGTCAGACCCCGCCACGTAAACGTCTCGGACGGCGAGCTCCATGTGCTGAGTGGCCGTAACGGCCTGGTAGTTACAGTTGCGCGCGAGGGCTTTGAAGTCGTGTAGGTAATCATCTAGCCACTCCCCGGGGCGCTGGCGACAAGTGGTGAAGACGTGTCGCGCGTATACCTCGTTCACAGGCCGCACATAGAGGCGTTCGAGTAGTGCGCGGGCCTCTGTATAGGAAGTGGCTTTGTCGAGCCGGACAGAAATGCGATGGCTCACCCGTGCGTGGAGGAGGCTCAGCTTCTGTTCGTCAGTGACGGATGGCGTAGACGACGCGGTGTGATAGGCCTTGAAGCATCGAAGCCAATGTGAAAAAATTTATGTCGCCTCCGCGGCCTGTGGATCGAGTTCCCGTCTGTCAGGTTTGAGGGCTGATTCCATAGTAGTATTTTAAGCTGATTAAATTGATGCGACTATCAATTCACTCGAAGACACGTGGAGAAGTGAACCGTGGTTTTAATCAGCTTAGAACTGAGCCTGCCTGTGACCGGTACAACACTGAAGCGGTCGGCAGCTCCAGTAAAGGGGGTGGAGCCATGGGCGGAGCCCGTACATGCCCCAACATATCCCCTGTGGGTGAAGCCACACAATGGCCCATAGGTAGAGCCCACAGGGTTAATAACATAACACAGTGCACTGGTGAATTATCAGTAATTATACATTCACCACAGCACCCACCACTCTTTGCGTGAAAGACTTAGAACATAGAACATAGAACAATACAGCGCAGTACAGGCCCTTCGGCCCACGATGTTGCACCGAAACAAAAGCCATCTAACCTACACTATGCCATTATCATCCATATGTTTATCCAATAAACTTTTAAATGCCCTCAATGTTGGCGAGTTCACTACTGTAGCAGGTAGGGCATTCCACGGCCTCACTACTCTTTGCGTAAAGAACCTACCTCTGACCTCTGTCCTATATCTATTACCCCTCAGTTTAAAGTTATGTCCCCTTGTGCCAGCCATTTCCATCCGCGGGAGAAGGCTCTCACTACCCACCCTATCTAACCCCCTGATCATTTTGTATGCCTCTATTAAGTCTCCTCTTAACCTTCTTCTCTCCAACGAAAACAACCTCAAGTCCATCAGCCTTTCCTCATAAGATTTTCCCTCCATACCAGGCAACATCCTGGTAAATCTCCTCTGCACCCGCTCCAAAGCCTCCACGTCCTTCCTATAATGCGGTGACCAGAACTGTACGCAATACTCCAAATGCGGCCGTACCAGAGTTCTGTACAGCTGCAACATGACCTCCCGACTCCGGAACTCAATCCCTCTACCAATAAAGGCCAGCACTCCATAGACAACCCTATCAACCTGGGTGGCAACTTTCAGGGATCTATGTACATGGACACCTAGATCCCTCTGCTCATCCACACTTTCAAGAACTTTACCATTAGCCAAATATTCCGCATTCCTGTTATTCCTTCCAAAGTGAATCACCTCACACTTCTCTACATTAAACTCCATTTGCCACCTCTCAGCCCAGCTCTGCAGCTTATCTATATCCCTCTGTAACCTGCTGCATCCTTCCACACTATCGACAACACCACCGACTTTAGTATCGTCTGCAAATTTACTCACCCACCCTTCTGCGCCTTCCTCTAGGTCATTGATAAAAATGACAAACAGCAACGGCCCCAGAACAGATCCTTGTGGTACTCCACTTGTGACTGTACTCCATTCTGAACATTTCCCATCAACCACCACCCTCTGTCTTCTTTCAGCTAGCCAATTTCTGATCCACATCTCTAAATCACCCTCAATCCCCAGCCTCCGTATTTTCTGCAATAGCCTACCGTGGGGAACCTTATCAAACGCTTTGCTGAAATCCATATACACCACATCAACTGCTCTACCCTCATCTACCTGTTCAGTCACCTTCTCAAAGAACTCAATAAGGTTTGTGAGGCATGACCTACCCTTCACAAAGCCATGCTGACTATCCCTGATCATATTATTCCTATCTAGATGATTATAAATCTTGTCTCTTATAATCCCCTCCAAGACTTTACCCACTACAGACGTGAGGCTCACCGGTCTATAGTTGCCGGGGTTGTCTCTGCTCCCCTTTTTGAACAAAGGGACCACATTTGCTGTCCTCCAGTCCTCTGGCACTATTCCTGTAGCCAATGATGACATAAAAATCAAAGCCAAAGGTCCAGCAATCTCTTCCCTGGCCTCCCAGAGAATCCTAGGATAAATCCCATCAGGTCCCGGGGACTTATCTATTTTCAGCCTGTCCAGAATTGCCAACACCTCTTCCCTACGTACCTCAATGCCATCTATTCTATTAGCCTGGGGCTCAGCATTCTCCTCCACAACATTATCTTTTTCCTGAGTGAATACTGACGAAAAATATTCATTTAGTATCTCGCCTATCTCTTCAGACTCCACACACAATTTCCCATCCCTGTCCTTGACTGGTCCTACTCTTTCCCTAGTCATTCGCTTATTCCTGACATACCTATAGAAAGCTTTTGGGTTTTCCTTGATCCTTCCTGCCAAATACTTCTCATGTCCCCTCCTTGCTCGTCTTAGCTCTCTCTTTAGATCCTTCCTCGCTACCTTGTAACTATCCATCGCCCCAACCGAAACTTCACACCTCATCTTCACATAGGCCTCCTTCTTCCTCTTAACAAGAGATTCCACTTCCTTGGTAAACCATGGTTCCCTCGCTCGACGCCTTCCTCCCTGCCTGACTGGTACATACTTATCAAGAACACGCAGTAGCTGATCCTTGAACAAGCCCCACTTATCCAGTGTGCCCAACACTTGCAGCCTACTTCTCCACCTTATCCCCCCCAAGTCACGTCTAATGGCATCATAATTGCCCTTCCCCCAGCTATAACTCTTGCCCTGCGGTGTATACTTATCCCTTTCCATCATTAACGTAAACGTCACCGAATTGTGGACACTGTCCCCAAAGTGCTCTCCTACCTCCAAATCCAACACCTGGCCTGGTTCATTACCCAAAACCAAATCCAACGTGGCCTCGCCTCTTGTTGGCCTGTCAACATATTGTTTCAGGAAACCCTCCTGCACACACTGTACAAAAAACGACCCATCTATTTTACTCGAACTATATCTTTTCCAGTCAATATTTGGAAAGTTAAAGTCTCCCATAATAACTACCCTGTTACTTTCGCTCTTATCCAGAATCATCTTCGCCATCCTTTCCTCGACATCCCTAGAACTATTAGGAGGCCTATAAAAAACTCCCAACAGGGTGACCTCTCCTTTCCTGTTTCTAACTTCAGCCAATACTACCTCGGAAGAAGAGTCCCCATCTAGCATCCTCTCCGCCACCGTAATACTGCTCTTGACTAGCAGCGCCACACCTCCCCCTCTTTTGCCTCCTTCTCTGAGCTTACTAAAACACCTAAACCCCGGAACCTGCAACATCCATTCCTGTCCCTGCTCTATCCATGTCTCCGAAATGGCCACAACATCGAAGTCCCAGGTACCAACCCATGCTGCCAGTTCCCCTACCTTGTTTCGTATACTCCTGGCATTGAAGTAGACACACT
The DNA here is from genome assembly GCF_047496885.1 of Scyliorhinus torazame. Lineage (NCBI taxonomy): Eukaryota > Metazoa > Chordata > Chondrichthyes > Carcharhiniformes > Scyliorhinidae > Scyliorhinus > Scyliorhinus torazame. Next base: position 151,085,253 of record NC_092717.1, on the reverse strand, counting down.
TCAAACCACCTACCTGAACACTGGCCCCCTCCTGCGACGTCAAATCTGTGCTCCTGACCTCTATACTCTCATTCTCCCTTACCCTAAAACTACAATCCAGGTTCCCATGCCCCTGCTGCATTAGTTTAAACCCCCCAAAGAGCACTAACAAATCTCCCCCCCAGGATATTTGTGCCCCTCAGGTTCAGATGTAGACCATCCTGTCTGTAGAGGTCCCACCTTCCCCAGAAAGAGCCCCAGTTATCCAGAAATCTGAATCCCTCCCGCCTGCACCATCCCTGTAGCCACGTGTTTAAATGCTCTCTCTCCCTATTCCTCATCTCACTATCACGTGGCACGGGCAACAACCCAGAGATAACAACTCTGTTTGTTCTAGTTCTGAGCTTCCATCCTAGCTCCCTGTAAGCCTGCCTGACATCCTTGTCCCCTTTCCTACCTATGTCGTTAGTGCCAATGTGGACCACGACTTGGGGCTGCTCCTCCTGCACACCTGCCCTAAACGTTCTCCCTCACCTTGAACCTATGCCCCCTTGTAATTGACACTTCCACCCTTGGAAAAAGCTTCTGACTATTCACCCTCTCTATATCCCTTGTAATTTTGGAGACCTCAATCAGGACTCCCCTCAGCCTCTGTCTTTCCAACGAAAACAATCAAAGTTCATTCAACCCCTCCTCATAGCTAACATCCTCCAGACCAGACAGTCTTGGTAAAACTTCTTTGCACTCTCTTCAAAGCATCCGCATCCTTCTGGTAGTATGGCGACCAGAACTGCACGCAGTATTCCAAATATGGCCTAACAAAAGTTTTATACAACTGTGATGACCTGCCATCTCTTATACTAAATCCCCAGGCCGATGAAGGCAAACATGCGTATACCTTCTTCAACCACCTTATCCACCTGCATTGCCACTTTCATGGAACTATCGACCTCAATGCCCAGACTTCCTCTGTATGTCAATGCTCCTAAGGGTTCTGCCATTTACTGTATAAATCACATCTGAATTTGATCTTCCAAAATGCATCACCTCGCATTTGTCCGGATCGAACTCCATCTGCCATTTCTCTGCCCAGCTCTCCAATCTATCTATATTCTGCTGCATGCTCAGCAGAGAATACTACAAACAATAATGAGCTGCAGTTACCCCGATCACTTCGCTCCCATTAGTTAACTCTTTATCTTGCAGAGTAAGAAGTCTTACAACACCAGGTTAAAGTCCAACAGGTTTGTTTCAAATCACTAGCTTTCGGAGCACTGCTCCTTCCTCAGGTGAATCCACCTAGCATTCATCTAGCAGGGTGGCACCCGCCCGGAGTAAAGACAAATAAATTGCCATCATAACCAACCCCTCACCCACGTCCAACTTTAATAAAAAAGGAAAAACACCCTTCCCACACAAGAACAAGAAAATACAAACTTGTTCAAGAAACCCCAACAAGTCCCCAGAATCAGATGCCCTCCCCAATAATATAAAGACCACATAAAAATTACAATTAACTCAATCCCAGCCTATGCTTCCTAACAAAAGCATCAGCCTCCTCCGGCGCATCAAAATAGTAGTCCTTCGTACCGTACGTTATTCAGAGGCATGCAGGGTATACCATCCCGACCCGAGCTCCATGCTTTCTAACGCGGCCTGGGCCTTGTTAAATGCCACCTGCCTTTTAGCCAGCTCCGCTCCCACATCTTGATAGAGCCTGATGGCGTGGCCCTCACATTTGTAGTCTCGGTGATCCTTCGCCCACCTCAGGACTCATTCCTTCTCCTGATAAATATGGAACCTCACGATGATTGCCCGAGGTGGTTCACCGGAACAGGGCTTCTTCCTCAGTGACCTGTGGGCGCGATCCAGCATGGGAGGGGACGCAGGCCCACCCTTCCCCACCATCTTCCCAAACATCTTTGAGATGCAATCTGTCGGATTTGGGTCGTCAACTTCCTCTGGCAGCCCCACGATTCTACGGTTTGGTCTCCTGGAACAATTCTCCAGATCATGCACCCTGAACCGCAGTGCTTTATGATCACTGGCCATTATTGCCATCTCAGCCTCCATGGAGGCAATCTGATCGCTCTGTTTCGAGAGAGCCGCCTCCACATCCTGTAATGCCACACCATGCACCTTTACCTTTTCATCAGTCTTCGCCAATGCCGACCAAATGGGAACCAGGGCCACTTCAATTGTTTTGGGGAGGTCCTCGGGGACAGCCTGCCGCTGTTTCTGAAATTCCGCTGCCAAGATGCCTGTAAGTATCTCGGCTGTAAGTGGAGTGGCCAGAGACGCAGTAGTGGCCTCAGCCACCTTCGCAGCAGGAGAGCCTCGAATTGCTTCCGAATCTGTCAACAATTCTTCACTCGCTGTCTTCCTTGACCTGGACTTTCTGGGAAATTCTCTTGGGTGGAAACCTTGTCCCATTAATTAGTTGAGTTTTAACCCAAACCCCCACCCCCCAAACTGGGTGAAAAGGGCTCAAAATAAAGTACCCTGGCGGGAGCCACCTTGTGTGCAACTACTTCCTACATGCTGTCACCGGAAGTCCCACTTGCAGAATTATTTTGATTGGGGCTGTCTCATTTACATTTTCTTTTAATTTTCCCAATTAAGGGGCAATTTAGCGTGGCCAATCCACTTACCCAGCACATATTTGGGTTGTGCGGGTGAGACCCAAGCAAACACGGGGAGAATGTGCAAACTCCACACGGACAGTGATTGGGGCTGGGACAACCTGGGTCCATGGTGCCGTGAGGCAGCAGTGCTAACTACTTGCACCACCGTGCCGCCCAGGGGGCTGTCTGGTTTACTTTGCCTACATTCAGGCAGTACATTTCATGCTCCTCCTCAGAGCTCTTCTCCACTTTATTCAGTGGTGTCGTGGATTGTTGCTGCTGTATTTTATTGTACTGGCACTCTGCCTCGCATGGCAACGTGCCTGGATATGGCTTCTTTGATTGCAACGAAAACAGATAAATTGTGACGGTCACAAGCTTCCTGGGGATGGTCTCCCCCACATCAATAGTAACCCACTTCTGTCCTGAGATGACGACCCATTCTTTTCCTGGTTATCAGACTTTGACCTGGTCCCGAGCATCATGCCTGGTTCTCCACTGTGCCTGTTGATCTCACCATGCACCTCTTGGCAATAGTGTCCCAAAACTGGTTAACTTCCCCTTCGGGCATGCTTTGGATCCCAGCCCCGGGTCACTGTCCATGTTGAGTTTTCACATTCTCCCATGCCTGTGTGGGTCTCACCCCCACAACCCAAAGATGTGCAGGGTAGGTGGATTGGCCATGCTAAATTGCCCCTTAATTAGAATTTTAAAAAAAAAAATGTTCCTTGACCATTGTGACTAACTGGCCGATATTTTTTGAGCTCGGAGCCTCTGTGGATGTAAGATTTCTTCACTGGTTGTAGGTTTCAGGCCCACAAACCATCAAAAGTATCACATTCTGTTTTTCTTCTGTGGTCACAGATATACAGCTTGCTGAGGGGAGTGGCCTCTCAGGGGAAAGTATAACAGCCAAATTTGTTGCACCACAGTTGGTTCTGCTGCAGCGGGAAGGAGTAAAAAGTGTGGGAATGCAATAATTATGGAGGATTCAATTGTAGGGGGAATTGAGATCGGCATTTCTGTAGCTACAAATGAGACTCCAGGATGGGATGTTGCCTCCCTGGTGCCAGGGTTAAGGATGTCTCAGACCATTTACAGGACATTCTGGAAGGGGAGGGCGAACAGCCAGTGGTTGTGGTACACATCGGTACCAACGACATAGGTAAAAAAGGGATGAGGTCCTGACAACAGGAAATAAGGAGGTAGGAAGAAAATTGAGAAGTCAGACCTCAAAGGTAGTGATCTCAGGATTACTACTAGTGCCACGTGCTAGTCAGAGTAGAAATATCAGGCTTTATCAGATGAATACGTGGCTGAAGGGATGGTGTGAGTGGGAGGGTTTCACATTCCTGGGGCATTGGGACCGGTTCTGGGGGATGTGGGATCTGTACAAACTGGACGGGTTACACCTGGGCAGGACCGGGACTGATGACTTGGGGGAGTACTTGCTAGAGCGGTTTGGGAGGGTTTAGACTAACACGACAGGGGTTGGGAACCTATGTAAGGATTCAGAGCACGGGGAATCAAGAACAAGAGAACACACTGGAAAGAGAATAAGAAGACTGACAGGAAGAGAAACCAAGGGTCAGTATCGGATAACGACACTGTCAAAAAATAGGACCGGTCAAGGAATGTTAAAGGACTAGCCTTAAGGTTTTGTACCTGAACACTCGGAGCATTCAATGTAAAATAAATGAATTAGTTGCGACTCCCCCTCGGACTGGCCTGTTCCCTGTAAGAATACTATTCATGGCGCCCTACACTTCTCTTGCTCATGCATTTTCTTTGTTTGGCCCCTTCAGGCCGGAATGTGGCGACTAGGGGTTTTTCACAATAACTTTATTTGAAGCCTACTTGTGACATTAAGTGATTTTCATTTCATTCATTTCATCAAATCAAAAATCAAATCAAAAAAATCAGATAGATGTAAAGGGGAATGATATAGTTGGGATTACTGAGACATGGCTCCAAGGTGACCAAGGATGGGAACTAAATATTGAGAGCTATTCAGTATTCAGGAAGGACAGACAGAAAGAAAAAGGTGGTGGAATTGCATTGTTGATTAAAGAAAATATTGATAGAATATTGAGGAAAGATATAAGCACAGCCAATGTGGAATCTGTATGGGTTGAGTTAAGAAGCACCACGGGGCAAAACCATTTGAGTGGTATACAGACCACCAAACTGTAGCGGTAATGTTGGAAATGGCATTAGACCAGAAAATCAGAGATGCATGTGTTAAAGGAGCATGTGTGATTATGGGTGATTTTAATCTGCATATAGATTGGGTGAGTCAAATTAGTCACAGTACAATAGAGGAAGAATTTCTGGAGTGTGTACAGGATGGTTTTCTGGACCAATATTGGGCTTATCCAGTTTTCTCTTAAATGTGGCAATAAACACTTCACACTGTCTTTCTCAACCTTGCTGCTGCAACTCATGTCCTCCCTTAAACATGCCAGCGGACCATGAGTTTGAGCAACAGGAAGACCCCCATCCCCTCTGACCAGAACTATTTAAACAGGTCATCAACTTCAAATTAATTCCTGATCAATTTTAACTGGTTCTATTGAGTTTGTGGAAGTACTTGGTGGCTTGTAGAGTTAGCTGAAGTTGGTGAAGTCAGCAGGGAATAGGCCTGCATATGGAAAAGGCTTTAGTTGTGAAAGCAAGGACTCTGGTCAAGCCAGTTGCTCCTAGTCATGGATGCTGTAGTTAAAATCCCCCTTGTGGAATGTATCATGAGTGGGAGATGAAACAAAGGCAGCAGAGAAGAGTTGTTTGCAGAGGGAGGAGAATTGCATCACCTCACACTTTACAGCGTTAAATCCATTTGCCACTGTTCTTCCCATCTAACCAGCCCGTCTGTATCATTCTGTAATCTATTGCTTTCCTCCTCACTATTTACCAAACCACCAATTCTTGTGTCATCTACAAACTTAATGATCACACCTCCTACTTTCACATCCAGATCATTAATGTACACTACAAACAGCAAGGGACCCAGCACAGATCCCTGCGGTACACTGCTAGGCACAAACTTCCAGTCACAAAAACAACCTTCGACCATCATCCTCTGCCTCCTGCCACAAAGCCAATTTTGGATCCAATTTGCCAAATTGCCCACGGTCCTATGGGCTCTTACCTCCCTGGGCAGTCTCCCATGCGAGACCTTGTCAAAAGCCTGACTAAAGTCCATGTAGACTACATCAACTGCACTCCTTCATCTACATACCTAGTCATCTCCTCGAAAAATTCAATCAAATTTATAAGACATGATCTCCCTTTGGAAAAGCCATGTGGACTATCCTTAATTATTCCTTGCTTCCCAAGTGGTGATTAATTCTGTCTCTCACAATATTTACCAATAGTTTTCCTTGCACTGAAGCCTGTAATTTCCTGTTTTTTCCCTACTTCCCTTCTTGAATAATGGTGGCACATTAGCTGCCCTCCAGTCCTCTGGCACCTCTCCTGTGGCTAGAGAAGATTTGAAAATTATTGCCAGAGCCTTTGCAATCTCCTCCCTTGCCTCCCACAGCAGCCTGGGATGCACCTAATCTTGGACTGAGGATTTATCCACTTTTGAGCCTGCCAAAACTCTTAATGCCTCCTCCCTCTCAATGTTAATTTGTTCCAGTACATCACAGTCCCCCTTTCTGATTTGTATATCTCCATTGTCCTTCTCTATAGTGAACACAGATGTATAGTACTCATTTAAAACCTCCCCTACATTTAACGGCTCCATAGACAGATTGCCATGTTTGTCCCTACTCTTTTCCTGGTCGTCCTCTTCCCCTTAATATACTTGTAAGCCACCTTTGGATTTTCCTTTATTTTACCCTCCAGTGTTTTTCATGATCCCTCTTTGCTCTCATAATTACTTTTTTAAGTAACCGCCTGCACTCTCTATACACCTTGAGGGTTTCTGCCGCTTTTGCACTCAGTATCTGCCATAAGCCTCCCTTTTGTGCCTTATCCAACCTTGGGGGGAGTTGGTCAGGTGGCTGGGGGGAAGGCACCTTGTTGGGGAGTGTCGGGGGGAAGTGTGGTCGGACATTCAGTGGGGGGGTGTCAGCTTGTTGGTAGGGGCCGTGTGGTCAGTTTGTGGGGTCGGTTGGTCAGGGGCATTGTGTGGTGGGTGGTTGGTCATTAGAGGGGCCAGGTGGCCAGTAGAGTGGTCATTGGGGTTGGGGAGTGTGGTTAGGGGGTTCTATGGAAGCCAGGGGTATATGTGGGGCGTCCCCTAGGGGGAGGGGGCACCCTCCCCAAGGGCAAACACCAGCCTCTATCTCAGAGGGAATTTCAGCTTTGCAGCTGCTGCTACATACAACTTTATATAAAGCTTAGAATCCTTTGCTCCTATCCTTCAGGTCAGTTCACATCTCCAGCACTAAGTCACGTAACACATTCCGGGTTCTGGGAGTTTTGAGGATGTAAATCAGACTTCCTGTTCAGCCCCATCTCTATAAACGGCAGCGACAGATTGGATTGGATTTGTTTATTGTCACGTGTACCGAGGTACAGTGTAAAGTATTGTTCTGCTTACAGTTCAGACAGATCATTCCATACATGAAAAAAATACATCGGGCAAACATAAAATACACAATGTAAATACATAGACACAGGCAACGGGTGAAGCATACAGGAGTGTAGTACAGTCAGTAGAGAAGATGTGTGAAGAGATCAGGGGCGGGATTCTCCCCTACCCAGCGGGGCGGGGGGTCCTGGCATGATGGAGTGGCAGGAACCACTCCGGTGTCGGGCCGCCCCAAAGGTGCGGAAGCCTCCGCACCTTTAGGGGCCAAGCCCTCACCTTGAGGGGCTAGGCCCGCACCGGAGTGGTTTGCGCTCCGCCGGCTGGCGGGAAAGGCCTTTGGCGCCACGCCAGCCGGGACCGAAAGGTCTACGCCGGGCGACGTGGGTCGGCGCATGCGCAGGGGAGTGGGTCTCTTCCGCCTCTGCCATAGTGAAGACCATGGTGAAGGCGGAAAAAAAAAGAGAGCCCCCACGGCACAGGCCCGTCCACGGATCGGTGGGCCCCGATCATGGGCAAGGCCACCGTGGGGCACCCCCCAGGGCCAGATCGCTGCCTTGTCCTGCCGTTCAAAAGGTGGTTTAATCCATGCTGGCGGGAGAGGCATTCCAGCAGCGGGACTTCGGCCCATCGCGGGCCGGAGAATGGGCGGGGGTGGGCCCGCCAACCTGCGCGGCGCGATTCCCACCCCCGCCGAATCTCTGATGGCGGAGACTTCGGGACACTGCGGGGACGGGATTCACGCCAGCCCCCGGCGATTCTCCGACCCGGCGTGGGGTCGGAGAATCCCGCCCCAGATCAGTCCATAAGAGGGTCGTTTAGGAAGAAGAAACTGTTTTTGAATGTGTTAGTGCATGTTCTCAGACATTTGATTTCCTGCCCGATGGAAGAAGTTGGAAGAGTGAATAAGGGTGAGAAGGGTCTTTGACTATGCTGCCCACTTTCCCAAGGCAATGGGAGGTGTAGACAGAGTCAATGGATGGGAGGCGGGTTCGCGTGATGGACTGAGCTGTGTTCACGACTCTGTAGTTTCTTACGGTCTAGGGCCAAACAGTTGCCATACCAAGCTGTGATGCAGCCAGATAGGATGCTTTCTATGGTGCATCTGTAATAGTTGGTAAGAGTCAATATGGACATGCTGAATTTCCTTAGCTTCCTGAGAAAGTATAGGCGTTGTTGTGCTTTCTTGGTCATAGCGTCGACGTGAGTGGACCAGGACAGATTGTTGGTGATGTGCACACCTAGGAATTTGAAGCTGTTAACCATCTCCACCACAGCCCCGTTGATGCAGACAGGGGTTGTGTGCAATACTTTGCTTCCTGAAGTCAATGACCAGCTCTTTAGTTTTGCTGACATTGAGGGAGAGATTGTTGTCATTACACCACTCCACTAGATTCTCTACCTCCCTCGTGTATTCTAACTCACCATTGTTCGAGATCCGACCCACTATGGTCGTGTCGTCAGCAAACTTGTAGATGGAGTTGGAGCCAAATTTTGCCACGCAGTCATGTGTGTATCGGGAGTATCGGGCTAAGTACACAGCCTTGCGGGGTCCCGGTATTGAGGACTATAGTGGAAGAGGTATTGTTGTTTATCCTTATTGATTGTGGTCTGTGGGTCAGAAAGTCTGGGATCCAGTTGCAGAGGGAGGAGCCAGGTCCTAGGTTTTGAGCTTTGATATGAGTTTAGCTGGGATTATGCTGTTGAAGACGGAGCTGTAGGCAATAAAAAGGAGTCTGACATAGGAGTCCTTGTTGTCGAGATGCTCCAAGAGTGAGTGTAGGGCCAGGAAGATGGCGTCTACTGTGGACCAGTTGTAGCGGTATATGAATTGCAGTGGATGTAGGCATTCTGGGAGTATGGAGTTGATGTGCCTGGTTACCAACCTCTCGAAGCACTCCATAACGATCGATGTCAAGGCCGCCAGACGATAGTCATTGAGGCACGTTGCCTGGTTCTTCTTTGGCACTGGTATGATGGTGGTCTTATTGAAGCAGGTGGGGACGAAGTAGGGAGAGGTTGAAGACGTCCGCGAATGTATCTGCCAGCTGGTCCACGCAGGATTTGAGTGCATGACCAGGGACCCCGTCAGGATCTGTCGCTTTCCGAGGGTTCACTTTCAAGAAGGTCCATCTGACTTCGGAAGCTGTTGTTTAAGCCTTGCCACAACTAACGAGACTCTGTGACATTAGTCTGTGACTCTAGCTTGGTCTGATATTGTCTCTTGGCATCCCTAATGACTTTGCGGAGGTCGTACCTGGATGTTTTGTATAGGTCAGGGTCGCCTGACTTGAATGCCTCAGACCTGGCATTCAGTAAGGAGTCCATCTCCTGATTAAGCCATGGTTTCCGGTTGGGGTGCGTATGCACTACTTTCTTTGGCACACTGGCTTCTACACATTTGCTGATAAAGTCTGAGATGATGATGGATACTCGTTTAGGCTGGTCGCTGAGTTCTTAAATATGGACCAGTCCACTAGCTCCAAGGAGCTCTTCTTGGGCGAGATTCTCCGACCACCCGCCGGGTCGGAGAATCGCCGGGGGCTGGCGTGAATCCCGCCCCTGCCGGTTGCCGAATTCTCCACCACCGGATATTCGGCGGGAGCAGGAAGCGTGGCGCGCCGGTTGACGGGCCCCCCCCCGGCGATTCTCCGGCCCTGATGGGCCGAAGTCCCGCCGCTAAAATGCCTGTCCCGCCGGTGTAGATTAAACCACCTACCTTACCGGCGGGACAAGGCGGCGCGGGCGGGCTCCGGGGTCCTGGGGGGGGCGATCTGGCCCCGGGGGTGCCCCCACGGTGGCCTGGCCCGCGATCGGGGCCCACCGATCCGCTGGCGGGCCTGTGCCGTGGGGGCACTCTTTCCCTTCTGCCTTTGCCACGGTCTCCACCATGGCGGAGGCGGAAGAGACTCCCTCCACTGCGTATGCGTGGGAATGCCGTCAGCGGCCGCTGACGCTCCCGCGCATGCGCCGCCCGGAGATGTCATTTCAGCGCCAGCTGGCGGGGCACCAAAGGCCTTTTCCGCCAGCTGACGGGGCGGAAATTTGTCCGGCGCTGGCCTAGCCCCTTAAGGTTGGGGCTCGGCCCCCAAAGATGCGGATGCCGTTTTGGGCGCCAGTCGGCGGACATCGCGCTGTTTCCGGAGAATTTCGCCCCTTTTGTCTCGCACCAGCCCTGCACGACCCTCTTAACCGGATTCTCCTGCTTAAGTTTCTACTTGTATGTCGGGAGAAGGAGCACCGTCTTATGGTCCTGTTGACCGTCACTGGTCTCTGTCTCAGTGAGGTAATGTGATGTCTGATAGAATAACACTCTGAGTCATAGGCAATTAAATCTTTCTTTATTGCTAATTTTTAATCGCACACCGTTACCTATAATTGCTTGCTGGCTTTAAGACTCACTACTCAAAGCATAAATAAGATAATACCCCTTCAAGGCTTGGCCAGGCGCTTGATCGGCAGTTGTCTCTGGTCGCTGAGCCACGCTCAGGTTCTTCATTCCTTCTGTGACTGTTGATCCCAGGTTGTCACCGACTGGTGCCTCTCAATGTCAATTCTTATACTCTTTCTTCAAGATAGTCCGTTTGCACATTTGTTATTTGTTAGCCGTTGGTGGTTAGCTGTTTCCACATGGTCAAGCAGTTTGTTGACCGCACTCTGGACTACTTCCTTTTATCAGAGGTTGACATAATGTCTTATCTGGTTTCACAGGACATTACATTGTTCAGACTTATGACCTGCAAGTTCAGCAGATGCCATTTTGGTCCTGTAGAACCTGTCTCAAGCCCTGAGCCTTCAGTCCAATTTTCCGAAGTGCGATCGGGGATGGGTCGGTAGGCGTCCTTGATTTTAGGCTAGCAGTGGTCGAGGATGTTGGCGCCCCTGGTGGGACAGGAGATATGTTGGTGGAATTTGGTCGTACACTCGAGGTTGGCCTGGTTGGATTCCCCAGCCATGATGAACAAGGCCTCCGAGTGTTTTGTTTCATTGTTATTTATAAGTGTGTACAATATGTCCAGCGCCTTCTTCACTTCCTCCTGGGGTGGGATGTAGACCGCTGTGATAATGGCTGAAGTGAACTCCCATGGAAGGTAGTACGGGTGGCACTTCGCAGTCAGGTATTCCAGGTCCGCGGAGCAGTAGGTCCCCATGTCCAAGCACCAGGAGGAGTTGATTAAGAGGCAAACCCCTCCACCCTTCACTTTGCCTGATGACGCCGTGCGGTCCGCCCAGCGAATTAGAAGCCTTCAGGTTGTATGGCACAGATTCATAACTGCCGTATGCAATTTTTGCCTCGCCCCTTTCACACAGCTGTCACAACTGGAAATGGTGAGAACGGGGGCGGGACTTCCTGATTGGGGTCCTGCTCACCATTTGCAGATCTCCCCACAGTCTCCCTGACTCAATAAAAATCCAGACCAATATCACCCAACCTTTTCTGTCAATGTTGCAAATGCTGTGACAATTGCTCCAGCTGTGATTAAGAGCAGTTGATACTAACTGGGGACAGGTTAGGGCACATATATAAAAAGCAGTTCCCACCTGTGTGAGGGGAACTTTGCAGAAGGGAAAAGTAGTCTGCACTTATGCTGAGTTTTGTGAATAAACCTATGTTGAAGACTGTCTGGTTTCAGCCAGTTGCATGTTCACTGGATTAACATGGTAGCAGAGGATTGACACTGATCTGTGGAGGTTGCAAGCTGAATAAAAGATTTTTGTCTCTCTCTGTTCTGACAAATGCACTGCTCCCCTTAGTGAAATGGATGAGGTCGGATGCAAATTCTCAAACTTTATGGGCGGGATTCTCCACTCCCGCGCCGAAGTGCCCACGCCATCGTGAATGCCGTTGAGGTTCACGACAGCGCGAAACGGCCCCTATCCCGACCGATTCAGGGCCTGATAATGGGCTAGGAGCGGGGCCGCGTCATTTACACGCGCCAGGCCTTGTTGCCACGTAAAGGCGGCGCCGCATACATAATGCGGCCAGCACCTCATAACGCGCATGCGTGGTTGCCGTCCTCTCCGAGTCCGCCCCACAAGAAGATGTCAGACGGATCTTGCAGGGCTGCGGAAGAAAGGAGGTCTGCCTTCAGAGAGGACGGCCCGACGATCGGTGGGCACCGATCGTGGGCCAGACCCCATTTGAGGCCCCCCCCGGTGCAAGATCCCCCCCCACCCCCACCCCAGGCCGCCCCCCCCAGCGTTCCTGCGCTGTTCCCGCCGGCAGCGACCAGTTGTGGACAGCGCCGGGGGGGGAACCTGCCGTTTTGGCCTGGCCACTCGGCCTATCCGGGCCTGAGAATAGCAGGGGTGCCGGAGAATCGCCATTTTGGGTGTCTCGGGCAATTCTCCGGCCTGCGCCGCGGGGAACTCGGCTGGACTGTTCTCGCCACTTGGGAGAATCGCGGGAGGGCGTCGGACCGGCGTCACGGGAAAATTCGGCAACCCAGGCGATTCTGCCAACCGGCGCGGGAATGGAGAATCCCGCTCTGAGTGCCCACCATTTTGTTTTCAGACTCTGAACTGGATGAGCACTGGAGAAATGAGGTGGATGTGAACGAGCATCACCTTGTTATCCAAGAAAAATGCAAGGTATGATTTTGACTTTGTCACTGCCAGGGAAAAGTAAAGATCAGAAGCAAAATACTTTTGGAGCTGGGCATGGGTGACTGGATACTGAAGAAGGATCAGCTCTTCAATCTGGCGCTACTTCCTGGGTGTTTCCCGACAACTGACCCATCAAGGCCGCGGCCCGTACTTAATCATAGATTATCATAGAATTTACAGTGCAGAAGGAGGCCATTCGGCCCATCAAGTCTGCACCGGCTCTTGGAAAGAGCACCCTACCCAAGGTCAACACCTCCACCTTATCCCCATAACCCAGTAACCCCACCCAACACTAAGGGCAATTTTGGACACTAAGGGCAATTTATCATGGCCAATCCACCTAACCTGCACATCTTTGGCCTGTGGGAGGAAACCGGAGCACCCCGAGGAAACCCACGCACACACGGGGAGGATATGCAGACTCCGCACAGACAGCGACCCAAGCCGGAATCGAACCTGGGACCCTGGAGCTGTGAAGCAATTGTGCTGCCCACAATGCTACCATGCATTAATGGCACTTAACGTTGAAAATGATCCCGCATGAGCTTCACACCGGGACTGATTCACCAGACTCGTGCACGGCAGCTCCCAGCTAACAAAGGGAAGCTGCTTTTAAACTCCCCTTCCAAACTCGCTCCCAGTCACCACACGGACATGGCACCATGCAGAGCTGCCCCACACTTTGCAGACTCTGTCCTGGCAGGTTTCTGTAAGCTGTGGAGGTGAGGCGGGACACCCTGTTCACCCGAGGGTGTTGGAGGACCAGCAGTTCGGGCAGCGTGAGCAGGAGGACCACCGTACCATGCTGGAAGGAGACCAATGACCTCCACCAGACCACAAGGCTAAGTTAACACCGGCCCCCTGGCATCGGTTCTGCCTGCCACCCCCCTGACCTCAGCCCCCCATAACGGGTCAGCAGCTGGCACCTTGCATCCTCCCCACAACTGATCACTACGCTTGTTCTCCAGCACACCTTGGCACCCACTAGCACAATCCCTCCATGTCCAGGTGCAGTGTCCACATATGCCAGCTGCCATAGACCCAAGCCCCCGATGCACCAAGCATGCGGCTCACAATAACCCCTCCTTGTCCATGTAGGACATTAGCGCACAATAGGCATGAAAGGGCCAAGACAGACGCCATATTCCACTGGCGCTCAAGGTGCAGTTGAACACTCTAGATTTCCAGCGTGTTTGACCCGCAGTGACATGCCAATTACATGCAGCACTCCAGCAGCAAAAGCATCATCAATCTGCAAAAGCATTTCTTCAATAACATCATCAAGCAGCCCATTTGGACCAATGTCGCGTACCAGGTCCCACAGCGTCTTCTTGCTTCAAAACAGATTGCCGTCTAGACTCTTACGTCCCCTGAGCCCAGTGTTCCAGGACCCAGGTATCTTCTAAAAAATTGTATTTCCGAATACAGAAAAGTAAGGAAACAGCAACAGCGGCCTCCAGGCATTAGCAGCCATCAGCAGGAGCAAGGAGCAAACACAAGCTGCAGCTGTGACGTGCTCTCATAACTAACAAGGCCAACTCCTTATTCGCAATAGCCTTCAGCTGTGCAGCTCGAGGCTGCTCACAGTCAGAGGAAGTTAAAGTGACCTTCAGAATTTAACCAGGAACAGGGCTCTGTCCTGGAAATGTTTCGTAGACAGGCAGCAGCTGTAGTTACCCCTTTTATGGATATACACAGTCTTGGAGAATGGCGTGTAGGCCCCGCAGATGCCAAGACCCTCACACCCCCCAGCTCAGGTGCGATCCCCGACCTTATGACGCTTAGTCCACGGACCACACCCATCCCCGTGGGAGTCCCTAACCCTTCTCTCTCTCTCCCTGCATCCCCCCCCCCCCCCCCCCCCCCCACACACACACACACACACACACACACACACATTGGGGCAGTAGCTCCAGTGGCCCTGGGCTGCATGTCAGAAAATGGAAATGGCTACTCACCGCCTCAGCCTTAGCAGCCATTAGCAGGTCCTGAATTGCTCTCCGAATAGCACCCCCATGGGAAGGTGAACCGCATGTATTTCAGTCCCGGCATCAACACTCGATTCCCCGCTGGGTCACTGTCTGTGCAGAGTCTGTACTTTCTCCCAGTGTCTGCATGGGTTTCCTCCGGGTGCTCTGGTTTCCTCCCACAGTCCAAAGACGCGCAGGTTAGGTGGATTGGCGATGATAAATTGCCCTTAGTGACCAAAAAGGTTAGGAGGTGTTATTGGGTTACGGGGATAGGGTGAAAGTGAGGGCTTAAGTGGGTCGGTGCAGACTCGATGGGCCGAATGACCTCCTTCAGCACTGTATGTTCTATGTCCTTGTTCTATTGCGCCAGCTTCCCGTTTTTAAAAAGGAGTACTAAACGGCGTCTACGTAATCTCACGCTGGGGAGCCTCTTAACATAACATAACATAGAATTACTGGCTTAGTTCCCAGTTGGCCGTTAGATTGGGCTTCTATCTCACTAATGAGATGGAGACTGGTCTTAATTGCTGTCAATTGGTGCTTCCCCACGTTTGGGCAGGATCCAGAACTCGCCATGTGGAACAGGCCAGTTAAATCGCGAACCAATTTGCGTCCAGCGCGGATCCTGATTTTGGCCTCTCTCGCGATTTAACTGACCTGTCCAAATCCATGCTGGCCGCAACCAGATGTTAAATCGCACCCCAAGTGTTGACGCCGGGACTGAATTACATGCAGTTCACCTTCCCATAGGGGCGCTATTCGGAGAGCAATTCAGGACCTGCCAATGGGCCAGCACTCTGCCAGTGCGAACTCTAAGGAATTCCCGGCCCAGCGGCCATTCTAACCGCTGGGACCAGAGGTAGCACCAAAAGGACTGACAGCTCGAGCTGTTATTAAACACTCCACTTACCACACACTCACTGCAACCACCAAGATGGCTCAGCGAAGACCTACCCCCGAGGTCGGCGGTCCAAGGTGGACCCACAGCTCCGTGCCAGTGAGGAGCGGGGGGGGGGGAGAGACCCTCTTTCCAGCATGGGCTGCAAACTCAAACCTGCCCTCCTAAACACTGCTTGGGAGGTGTTAGCTGCCAGTCTCACCAGGAGGACACAGCTGTTGATCCAGAGGGATGGAGGACACTGATGAATCCTCTGCCTGACAGGGGCAGAGAACCAGCGAGGGTTCCAAAGGCTGCAGTGCAGGTGTAGAACATAGAACATAGAACAATACAGCGCAGTACAGGCCCTTCGGCCCACGATGTTGCACCGAAACAAAAGCCATCTAACCTACACTATGCCATTATCATCCATATGTTTATCCAATAAACTTTTAAATGCCCTCAATGTTGGCGAGTTCACTACTGTAGCAGGTAGGGCATTCCACGGCCTCACTACTCTTTACGTAAAGAACCTACCTCTGACCTCTGTCCTATATCTATTACCCCTCAGTTTAAAGTTATGTCCCCTCGTGCCAGCCATTTCCATCCGCGGGAGAAGGCTCTCACTGTCCACCCTATCCAACCCCCTGATCATTTTGTATGCCTCTATTAAGTCTCCTCTTAACCTTCTTCTCTCCAACGAAAACAACCTCAAGTCCATCAGCCTTTCCTCATAAGATTTTCCCTCCATACCAGGCAACATCCTGGTAAATCTCCTCTGCACCCGCTCCAAAGCCTCCACGTCCTTCCTATAATGCGGTGACCAGAACTGTACGCAATACTCCAAATGCGGCCGTACCAGAGTTCTGTACAGCTGCAACATGACCTCCCGACTCCGGAACTCAATCCCTCTACCAATAAAGGCCAACACTCCATAGGCCTTCTTCACAACCCTATCAACCTGGGTGGCAACTTTCAGGGATCTATGTACATGGACACCTAGATCCCTCTGCTCATCCACACTTTCAAGAACTTTACCATTAGCCAAATATTCCGCATTCCTGTTATTCCTTCCAAAGTGAATCACCTCACACTTCTCTACATTAAACTCCATTTGCCACCTCTCAGCCCAGCTCTGCAGCTTATCTATATCCCTCTGTAACCTGCTACATCCTTCCACACTATCGACAACACCACCGACTTTAGTATCGTCTGCAAATTTACTCACCCACCCTTCTGCGCCTTCCTCTAGGTCATTGATAAAAATGACAAACAGCAACGGCCCCAGAACAGATCCTTGTGGTACTCCACTTGTGACTGTACTCCATTCTGAACATTTCCCATCAACCACCACCCTCTGTCTTCTTTCAGCTAGCCAATTTCTGATCCACATCTCTAAATCACCCTCAATCCCCAGCCTCCGTATTTTCTGCAATAGCCTACCGTGGGGAACCTTATCAAACGCTTTGCTGAAATCCATATACACCACATCAACTGCTCTACCCTCATCTACCTGTTCAGTCACCTTCTCAAAGAACTCAATAAGGTTTGTGAGGCATGACCTACCCTTCACAAAGCCATGCTGACTATCCCTGATCATATTATTCCTATCTAGATGATTATAAATCTTGTCTCTTATAATCCCCTCCAAGACTTTACCCACTACAGACGTGAGGCTCACCGGTCTATAGTTGCCGGGGTTGTCTCTGCTCCCCTTTTTGAACAAAGGGACCACATTTGCTGTCCTCCAGTCCTCTGGCACTATTCCTGTAGCCAATGATGACATAAAAATCAAAGCCAAAGGTCCAGCAATCTCTTCCCTGGCCTCCCAGAGAATCCTAGGATAAATCCCATCAGGTCCCGGGGACTTATCTATTTTCAGCCTGTCCAGAATTGCCAACACCTCTTCCCTACGTACCTCAATGCCATCTATTCTATTCTATGTGCTCTGGTTGGGGTGAGCTCTGCTGATCCCCTTCGTCCTCTGCAATGGGGCAGCCCCTCTGAGGAGTGCCAACACCTGGTGGGCTCCTTGATGCCACAGCTGGGGTATGAGTGTGTCCAGAGGGGCGGCCTGGGTGGACTCCCAAATAACCAGAGGCCTTCTGAGCATTTAAAGGACACAGGCAGCACTCAGCAGTGTGAGCAGCCAGGACCAGTAAGTAGCACCAAAGGTGTGAGTTTAAAAGACAGACTGCAGCAACGGCAGTCTGAGTCAGGCCATCGTCATCCCAAGGGGGACACCCCAAGTCCATGGACTTGGCAGCAAGTCACTATCTGCTACTTCCCCCAGCCCAGACATCCATTCCACAACAAGGCCAACAGTTTTCAATGGTTTTTCAGTGCTGTTTAGACTCCCACTCCTCATCTGCAGCCATGGCGCCCAATCCACATTTGTAAATACTTGTGGTAATTCACACCCGCAAGACCTCTGCCTGAGAGGAGTGGAGCATCGCGGGAGGGCGGAGCATACTCTGTCCAACCCGTTAATCACATTTAAATGCATGCCAATGCCAGTTTTGCATGCCGGCGTGGGAAACAGATTAGGACGGTGGCATTTCATCCGTCGTCCAAGGGTTTGGCTGAGTGAGTGAGCAGTGCAGACCTTCAGACACAGTATGAAGAAGCAGCATGTCACATCTATAGAAACTAGGTCAGCACACTGCTTATTTGATTACATAACCACTCCTCACGATAGGAATCGCCCCGGTGGAATTATTCATAGGACGACAGCTTCACATCATGTCAAGCTTGTTATTTCTGAATTTGCAGGTGAGGTCAAAGACACCTATGTCAGACTCCTATTTATCGACTACAGCTCAGCCTTCAACACCATTATTCCTACGAAACTCATCTCCAAACTCCGCGGCCTTGGCCTCGGCTCCTCCCTCTGCGACTGGATCCTGAATTTTCTAACCCACAGGCCACAATCAGTAAGGATAGGCAACAACACCTCCTCCACGATCATCCTCAACACTGGTGCCCCACAAGGCTGTGTCCTCAGCCCCCTACTATACCCCTTCCACACCTATGACTGTGTGGCCAAATTCCCCTCCAACTCGATTTTCAAATTTGCTGATGACACCACCGTACTGGGTCAGATTTCAAACAATGACGAGACAGAGTATAGGAATGAGATAGAGAATCTGGTGAACTAGTGCGACGACAATAATCTCTCCCTCAATGTCAATGAAGGAGATAGTCATCGAATTCAGCAAGCATAGTGGAGAACATGCCCCTGTCTGCATCAATGGGAACGAAGTAGAAAGGGTCGAGAGCTTCAAGTTTTTAGGTGTCCAGATCACCAACAGCCTGTCCTGGTCCCCCCATGCCAACACTATAGTTAAGAAAGCCCACTAACGACTCTACTTTCTCAGAAGACTAAGGAAATTTGGCATGTTACCTAAGACACTCACTAACTTCTGCAGATGCACCATAGAAAGCATTCTTTCTGGTTGTATCACAGCTTGGTATGGATCCTGCTCTGCCCAAGACCGCAGGAAACTACAAAAGGTCGTGAATGTAGCCCAATCCGTCACGCAAACCAGCCTCCCATCCATTGACATTGTCTATAATTCCCATTGCCTCGGAAAAGCATAATTAAGGACCCCACGCACCCCGGACATACTCTCTTCCACCTTCTTCCATCAGGAAAAAGATGCCAAAGCTTGAGGTCACGTACCAACCGACTCAATAACAGCTTCTTCCCTACTGCCATCAGACCTTTGAATGGACCTACCTCGTATTAAGTTGATCTTTTCTCTACACCTTGCTATAACTGTAACATTATACTTTGCAGTCTCTCCTTCCTTCCCTATGTATGGTATGCATTGTTTGTACAGCCTGCAAGAAACAATACTTTTCACTGTATGCTGATACATGTGACAATAATAAATCAAATCAAATCAAAGAGGGTGGTGTCTCAGCAAGAAAATCAAAAAAAGAAATCACAACGCCATAAGATCAGGGGCAGCACGGCAGCATAGTTGTTAGCACAATTGCTTCACAGCTCCAAGGTCCCAGGTTCGATTCCCGGCTTGGGTCACTGCCTGTGCAGAGTCTGCACGTTCTCCCCGTGTGTGAGTGGGTTTCCTCCGGGTGCTCCGGTTTCCTCCCACAGTCCAAAGATGTGCAAGTTAGGTGGATTGGCCATGCTAAATTGCCCTTAGTGTCCAAATTTGCCCTTAGTGTTGGGTAGGGTTACTGGGTTTGGGGGATAAGGTGGAGGTGTGGGTTTAGGTAGGGTGCTCTTTCCAAGAGCGAGTGCAGACTCGATGGGCCGAATGGGCTCCTTCTGCACTGTAAATTCTATGATCTACGATCTGAGAGTGTTAAGGCAGGCGACACCATCTACGTACAGAATTTCAGAGATGGCTTCAGTTGGGTCCCAGGAGTCATATTAGAAAAAACGGGGCCTGTATCCTACAAGGTGAAGGCCCAAGACAAAGTCCTGAGGAAGCACCTGGACCACCTCAGAAGTAGGGAGCCTGCTTCCATTGAGACCTCGCATCAGACCCCAGTGCTGGCTATCACTGGCACAGGGCTACTGCCCATCGGGGACCCAATGCCAACTCTCCTGATTATGAGGACTCAGGTTCAGACATCGAGGCCAAGGAATTGGGGATTCGCCCAATTGCAAAAAAAGACGAATAGCCGACATCTGTGACCCTTAGACATCCCCTGCAGAAGCAAGTATCACCTATCCACTTCACACCTCCTAATCCGGCTCCACATGCCACAGATTCGAGGCTGAGTGCGATGAGGCGGAGGAGACCTCCTTGCCGTGGAAGCATCGAGGGTGAAATGGACCTGAGTGGGGAGGTACATTATGACAACCATGATGGCCACAGGGTATCGTCGATAGATCTCCCTGTGGCGTTCGTGGAATATGAGTTCCCCGATTGAATGAGCTGAGGTTCACCCAATAGGAACTATTCAGCGGGTGTTTAAAACCTGCAGCCCAGACCTGGACACGGTATTCCCAATGGTCCCCAAGTTGAGACGCAAGCATATTATACCGCGGCTATGACTGTTTTTGTTGTCCAAATAAACTGGAGTTTGTATGAAGCCTGGCCTTGGCAGAGTTATTACAAATGGTGAATTCCAGTTGAGGAAATATTCACATGGGGTGGAAAGGGTTCCGATTGGTTGCACAGGGGATCTAACAGTATTTACCCTAAAAGACTTCAAAGTGCAAGTGGAGGCCACACACTGACTGGGCAACACAGCGGATTAATCAACGCAGCATCATTCTTTGAAAGTAATAGAAACAGAAGTCCTCATGAGTGAGACTTCTTTTGTAGCTGCCAACAAGTTAGGAGGTAAAGCCAGACGGAAGACGAAACAGAGAGTTAGAAAGTTGGAGAGAGTTTGGTGTGTATTCAGAGGTTCCGGATAGGCATCAGCCTGCGTTATTGCACAGATGGATCTGCACAAAAACAGTCCTATTGGATGAAACTTATAAAGCCGAAGCTAGGCTAGTGACCTGGTGTTTTGAAGAATGTTCAGGAAGTGAAGAGGTCAGAGTGGACTCGCCCACAGCGGGAAAGGTAATTTAAAAAATTGTCTTAGCCTTTTAGCAATGTATTCTTGGGAATGTAAGTCAATAGACATAAAAGCTGCGTATCTGCTGGGGAATCACCTCCAGAGGGAAGTGTTTCTCCAACTTCTTAAGGAGGCACCAGATGCAGAAGGAAAAGTTTGTAAGTTAACTAAATGTGTCTATGACTTGAACAATGCTTGCAGATCCTGCTACTTTTCAGTTAGGTCAGTTTTGGTAAAGGTCAGCTGTCTTAACTGAAAGCACATCCTGCTACGTTTTAATTGGTACCATGCCGGGATACTATCGAGCATCTTCTTATGGGGTGGTACGAGTGAGCTCAAAAAACTTATTGACAGGATTAGAACAGAACTGAATATTGAAAGTCAGCTGGGCTTCTGGGGCCTTTAATATGTTGGTTTGGAAATAGATCAGGATGGGTCTGCATAAACAATCTTACTTAGGAAGTATTAACCCTATCGCAGCCAATCATGCCAGAACCTTACAAAAAGATGCAGATGATTCCAAAGCTGAGACAGAAGCAGCTGCAGAGTCTTGTTGGACACTTAAAGTGGCTGGGCACACAGACAAGGCCGGATGTAAGTTTTGATGTCTTAGAACTAAGTGCTGTTATGAAATATCCAAAGGTCAGGGACAGTTTATGGGCAAACAGAACATTAAAATCATTAAAGATGGAGAGATGTGTTCCATCTTTGGGTGACCCCAGGAATACAAAATTGACTATTTTTAGTGCTGCCTCACAAGCAAACCATTATGATGGGCTTTTGAGTGCAGCCGATTTTATAATATTCTTTCTGGAAAAAGTGGGAAATGTTGCCCCTTGACTTGGGAAGAAAATAAGAATAACAGTAAAAAGTATTCTGGCTACTGAAACTCTTGCACTAGATGAGGCCGTTGACATGGCATTCTTTTTTAACAACGATATGAGGGGAAATTCTATGCCAAGGAGATGCCAAAGAAACTTTAAATAGTGACTGTTATAGAAACAATTAATTGTTCACTTAGGGATAATCTACAGTGCATAAAATTGTGGTAATGAGAAAGGATTAAAAATTGATATCACGAGTTTAAAACAAATGGTGAAAGAAACAAAATCTCCAAACTTTAATGGGTAGATAAAGTTATAGGTAGTCTTAGACAGATGCTTCATGATGTAAGTCTCGGGAATATAAGATTTATTTCTCTTTAAAAATCTTGCCTGGAAACATGGGCTGGATTCTCCGCTCCCCGACACCAAAATTGCATTTGGCGACGGGCGGAGAATCCGTTTTGGCGCCGAAATCCGGAGTGGCGGTGGTTTTTAATTTCACCGCCCCCCCCCCCCCCCCAAAAAAATGGGCGTACTCGTGGAGTACACCACGTTGAGTATCCACCGCTTCAGGCCATTGCCTGACGCCCGCCCCACAATGCTTCGTCCTCGACCGGCCGAATTCCCGACGGCGTGGACCTCTCATGGTCCCACCGTCCAGGATCCTCCCGTGGTGGCTGCGGACTCTGCCCGGGGCCGCCACAGTAGGGCGAGGGCCGATCGGTGGGCAGCGGGGCTTCATTCAGGCTGGGGGCAGTCCGGGGCATGAGAGCGGCCAATGTGGGGCACTATTTTGCTGGTCCAGGTCCGCGGGCTGAGTCCGCCATGGAGCACAGCGCGGCTGCTGGAGGCCACTGCCGCCCGCATGCGCGGCCTCTGACCCGAAAGTGCTGGGGGCCGTATCGTCACCTAGAGCTGCAAGCTCTACGATGGCTGCCTGCTCGCCCCAAGCAAGACGGTGAATCAGTGGCGTTTTGACACCAGTTTTCCTGGCATAAAAGACCACAGTTTTCACGACGGCGTGGGGACTTAGTCCCAAAAACAGAGAATCCAGCCCCATGTATTTTCTTTAAAAAAAGAGGGGAATCTGTTAATGTTGCAAATACTGTAATAATTGACAGCATGTTTTAGTTCTAATGAAGAGCATCTGATACTAATTTGGGAAAGGTTAGGGCACATATATGAGAATCAGTTCCCACCTGTGTGAAAGGAAAAATTCGTTGACACAAAAACCCAGTGTAACATATGTTGAAAACAGACTAGCTTCAGTTTCTTCCTTTGCCAGATGAATGTCCACTAAATTAACACTGTTCCTGTCCAACACATCTGCTGTAAAAATCCTAATCCATGTCTTTGTTACCCCTAGATATCATTTTCCAGTGGCGTTCTTACCAGCCTCCTAACTTCATCAAGTCCCATTCACCATCACCCCAGTGCTCACTTTGTACATGGACTCCTAGTCTGATAACATGTTGATTCTAAATTCTGTTCCTTGTTTTCAAATTCCTCAATGGCATCACCCACTCCCTGGGCAAAATTCTCCAGTATCGGCGCGATGTCCGCCGATTGGCGCCCAAAACGGCGCAAATCAGTCGGGCATCGCGCCACCCCAAAGGTGCGGAATGCTCCGCATCTTGGGGGGCCGAGCCCCAACCTTAAGGGGCTAGGCCGCACGGGACGAATTTCCGTCCCACCAGCTGGCGGAAAAGGCCTTTGGTGCCCTGCCAGCTGGCGCGGAAACGTCATCTCCCGGCGGCGCATGCGCTGGATCGTTAGCAGCCGCTGACGGCATTCCCGCGCATGCGCAGTGGACGGAGTCTATTCCGCCTCCGCCATGGTGGAGACCATGGCGAAGGTGGGAGGGAAAGAGTGCCCCCATGGCACAGGCGTGCCCGTGGATCGGTGGGCCCTGATCGCGGGCCAGGCCACCGTGGGGGCACCACCCGTTGCCAGATCGCCCCGCGCCCCCCCCAGGACCCCGGAGCGCGCCCGCGCCGCCTTGTCCCGCCGGTAAGGTAGGTGGTTTAATCTACGCCGGCGAGACAGGCATTTTAGCAGCGGGACTTCGGCCCATACGGGCCGGAGAATCGCGGGGGGAGGCCCGCCAACCGGCGCAGCGCGATTCCCGCCCCCACCGAATATCCAGTGGTGGAGAATTCGGCAACCGGCGGGGGCGGGATTCACACCAGCCCCCGGCGATTCTCCGACCCGGCGGGGGGTCAGAGAATCTCGCCCCCTATCTCTGTAACCTTTTTCCAACCCTTCAAAATCTTTGCACTCTTCCAATTCTGGCCTTTTGTACATCCCTGATTTTATTTGCTCCAACATTGGTTGCTGTTTCTGAACCTGCCCAGGCTCTGAGTTCTGGAAATCCCTCTCTAAATCTCTTCACCTTTCTACCTTTTTTTTCTCCTTTAAGGTGTTCTTTTGACCAAACTTTTGGTTATCTGCCATAGTATCTCCTTATATGTTATGGTGTCAGATTTGGTGAGATCATGTTTCTTTAGCCCCAGAGCTATACCTAATTCCTTCTTGAAATTACACAATGTTTTGTCCTCAGCTACTTTCTGTGGTAGTGAATTCCATCGCTTCCCACTCTCTGAGTGTAGAAATTTCTCCTCACCTCAGTCCTAAAAGGATTATCCATTATCCTCAAACTATGGTCCCTAGTTCTGGACTCCCCCACAATCGGGAACATTCTTTCCGAACCTACCCTGTCTAATCCTGTCAGAATTTTATAAGTTTCTATCAGATCCTCTCTCATTCTTCTAAACGCCATTGAATATAATCCTCATATGACAGTCCCACCATCCCAGGAAGCAGCCTGGTAAACCTTCGCTGTACTCCGTCCATAGCAAGAACATCCTTCTTCAGATAAGGACACCAGAACTGCACAAAATACTCCAAGTGTGGCCCCAACAATGCCCTATACAATTGCAGTAAAACATCCCTATTTCTATACTCAAATTCTCTCGCTATGAGAACCAACATACCATTTGCCGCCTTTACTGCCTGCTGTACTTGCGTGCTTACTTTCAGTGACTAATGCGCGAGGACAACAAGGTCTCGAGTATCCACCTCTCTCAATTTACACACATTAAAATAATAATCTGCCTTCCTAATTTTGCTACTGAAATGGGTAACCTCACATTTATCCACCTCATACTGCATCTACCATGCATATGCCCACTCACTCGACCTGTCCAAATCCCGCTGAAGCATCTCTGCATCCTCCTCACAGTTCACCCTCCCGCCCAACTTTATATCATCTGCAAATTTGGAGATAGAACATTTAGTTCCTTTGTCCAAACCATTAATATATTTAATGTGAACAGTTGGGGTCTGAGCGTAGGTCCCTGCCTACCAATCAGAAAAAGACCATTTATTTCAACTCTGTCTGCTAACCAGCTTTCTATCCATCTCAAGACACTAACTGCAACTCCATGCGTTTTGACGTTACACAGTAATTTGCTATGTGAGACCTTGTCGGAAGCCTTTTGAAAGTCTAAATAAACCACATCCACTGGGTCTTCTTGGTCAACTCTACTAGTTACACCTTCAAAGAATTCCAGTTGGTTTGTCAAGCATGGTGTAAATACATGGTGACTTTGTCTGATTATACCACAGCTTTCCAAATACTGTGCTACAAAATCCTTGATAATGGACTCTAGCAACTTCCCTACTACCGACGCTAGGCTCACTGGTCTATAGTTCCCTGTTTTCTCTCTACCTCCCTTTTTGAACAGCAAGGTTATATTAGCTACCCTCCAATCTGCAGGAACCATTCCAGAGTCCAGAGAATTTTGGAAAATGACCACCAATGGATCTACTATTTCTAGGGCCACTTCCTTATGTACGCTGGGATGACGATTATCAAGCCCTGGAGATTTATCCACCTTCAATCCCATTAATTTACCCCCAAACTATTTCTTTATTAATACTAATTTCCTTCAGCTCCTCATTAAAACGTGTGTTTCTCAGAACTTCCAGGACATTATTCATGTCTTCCTTTGTAAAGATAAAAACAAAGTACGAATTTAGTTTCGCAGTCATTTCTTTGTTCCCTGGTATGAATTCCTTCATGTCTGACTGTAAAGGGCCTACATTTGTTTTTATCAATCTTTTTATCTTTACACACCTAGAGAAACTTTTAAAGCCATATTTTATGTTCCCCACTAGCTTACTTTCACATCCTCACTCTCCACTCCCTTTCCTCCAACCATTCCAACATTCCTGACCCTCCGACTTCTCCTGACTCTCTGAACTTCCCACTCCCACCAGCAATCCGATCCCTTACCCCGACCCTTCAACTTCCACCAGTCCATCCAACACCCCCTCACCCCCTACTCAACCTGACCCAACCTCACCACCCTACAACCCTGCCACCTACCCATCCTCCCTCGCTGGTGCCTTGACACCCTACCAACTTATCTCACTCACAGTCACACACTAATGCACTGAAAAGCTATCTAAATGTCCCCAGAGCTTTTTAGTGTGTTGGTAAATGAAGACCTACCAAAATACGAAGCCAGTGGTGCAAGCAAATAGCACGGCTTCCCCTGACGATCATGCTCTATGGAGAAGGACTCATAGAACTGGATTTCTGAAGAGGCCTGATTTGGAAGTCTGGATCAGCATTGCTGAGCTCTGGCACTATGTAACAAAAATAGGATTAGAGTGGCAATGCGACAGTGATTGCCGCTCCTCAGAAGATTTGGCCCTTTCGACCTGATTATTCTGTCAAAATTTCAATTGCCATTTTTCAAACCAGTTGGTGAATGTGCTGGGCTGCATCTGGGAGTGATTCTCACTCGGGTGTTCATTAAACAAAAAGTTGTAGGTCACACAAGGAGGGGGGAATTACTTTAACCATGTCTGCAGAACTGTTTCTCCTTTAATTCTGTTGTGATTACCCATTCTGTTATTGCCCATAAATTTATCCTGTCTTCTAGATGACCAGAGTGGTGTGAAAGATCAAAGTACTTCGACAGAACTGTCCAAATTCAAAACAGATATCCAGTTTCTTCAGAACCAGCTTAGCGACATTGCAGACAAAGCCTCCAAAAACCAGGTTTCACTGGACAAGATGCAAGAGACTGAACAATCAATGACAACCAACCATAACTCCCTGAAAAGCCAGCTGGATAGCAACTCCAGGTCGATCAGAGATATAAACCAGACTTTGTTGACATACAGTAGTCACATTAGCAACCTGGAACAAATCTCTGATAATCTGCAAAACGACGTACAAAGGCAAAGCAAGTCTCAGAGCAATACTGTTGTGAGTCTCAGTCAGTTAAATCAGACGCAGGTTCAGCAAAGGGATTTATTCAATGCACTGCAAAAATCTGTTGATGATACCAGTCAGTCCATCCAGAAGATAAGGAATGATTGGCAGGCTCTCCAACAGACTGTGCTTCAAGCACAAAAGGACACAGACTGGCTGAAAGAGAAACTGCAATACCTGCAGTTACAAGCAGCAAACAACTCAATCATGGTGACTGGGAATAGTGACACTTTGGAAGATATGAGTAATCAACTGAACACTCTCAGTAGCCAGATGACAAATATTAGTTTCATGGCCAACATTCATGAAGGAAGTCTCAAGGACCTACAGCAGTATCAAAAGGTTCATGAAAACAGAACATCTGCCAGTTTCGAGCAACTTGAAGTGCGCATGGATATAAACGAGAGAGATATCAGCAGCATTATTGGCAACATTAGTTGGACTGTACAACACCTTCGATCACTGACAAGCAATTTGAATGATATCAAAACCACTTGTACCAATACATTGAGTCAACATGCGGACCAAATAGCCGTCCTGACCACTGACATGGACAATATCCGTGTGGCTAGCTCTCTCCTCAAGGCACAGCAAGATGTAATGAAAGCCAGACTGGATAATGAAGTGGGGAACTTGTCTATGATTATGGAAGAAATGAAACTTGTAGACACAAAACATGCCCAGCTGATTCAAAACTTCACAATTCTTCAAGGTAAACATTTTCTGTGAATTGTTCAAAACTATAGTGAAATGAATGTATATTAAGCTTGGTCAGAACTATCAGTGCATATAGGTTATTCATACAGGCATTAAGAAGGATATGCAGAGATCTTTTGAATGGGAAAGAGTAAGATTGAAGAAGTTGGTTGTAGAATGTGAAGCAGAGGACTTGATGGGACACAGATTTCTTAATATATTTATCACTATTCTGACAAACAAAGGCTCAGAAATTTAGGTGAGTCTAAATTTAGGGTGCATCATCGACGCAGGCTTTATCTCCTGCATCTGAATGTGAGGCCTGATGCTCCCCAATATTGGCTGATGAGCCTCATTTCAATAGAATTTCAA
Source organism: Scyliorhinus torazame (assembly GCF_047496885.1). Taxonomy (NCBI): domain Eukaryota; kingdom Metazoa; phylum Chordata; class Chondrichthyes; order Carcharhiniformes; family Scyliorhinidae; genus Scyliorhinus; species Scyliorhinus torazame. Next base: position 151,056,936 of record NC_092717.1, on the reverse strand, counting down.
GTATATTCCGGGGCTTGCATCTGCAATTGGGTTTGGGGTCTGGGCTTAAGGTCAGGATTGAGTTCAGAGGGGGAATCATGGGTTGGGGAGAGAGATTGTGGGTTGAGCTGGGAGTAACATAAATAGCTGTGGAGAGGGAGTGGCAAAGGATGGGAGCAGCTGCTGCGATGGAGGAAGGAAGAGCAACGATGTTAGGAGGAGTGACAATGGGGGAGTGAAGGCAATGCAACGAGGGGAACAGCGATAATGGAGAAAGATACGATGGTGATAGAGAATGGAACCATGATGGGGGCTGGGGGAAATGGGGGAGATAGGAGTGACAATTGCAGGGGTGGAGCACCAATAAAATCTGGAGTACATCCATAGGCTGCTGGTGTATTTTGTGCCACCTTCCTGATTGCATTGTGTTAAATGAATTCATCACATACATGAAGGCCTCAGGCTTGTATGCCCAGTTATAAAAGTGGTACCTACCATTTCAGTATCTCAGAAGTAATGAAAATGCATTCAATAAGTTAGTTTCTGTCTCCACAACTTGTACTAAAAGGTTTAATTTTTCTTCCATAATCATTCAGGTCCTCCAGGTCCAAGAGGTCCCAAAGGTGACAAAGGAATACAAGGACCAGCTGGTACTAGGGGTGGAAAAGGACAAAAAGGTGATCGTGGAGAAGTTGGACGGCCTGGATCAATGGGTCCGAAAGGTTCTCGAGGCCCACCCGGTACTAAAGGAGATAAAGGCGGTCAAGGATATAGAGGCCTCACTGGCTTGAAAGGACAAAAGGGTTCAAATGGAAGACCTGGTGCACCAGGAGCAAAAGGGGACTTTGGAATGGCAGGTCTGGAAGGATCAGATGGCAATGTAGGTCCTCCAGGACCACCAGGGGAACAAGGTCAACCAGGAGCAGCAGGCGTCCCAGGCCCACAAGGACCTACAGGTGCCCCAGGACCAAAAGGCCCACCTGGTCCACCAGGCCCCCCAGGTCCCATCGGACTAATAAACAAAGGTCCAGTCATATCTCCAAAACCAAATGGTAAAAATCTTTAATTATGTGCTTGAATATAAATATCTCTGGGGTAGATTTTAACTTTCTCCACTTGACAAGGTCTGGTATTAGTGGTTCAACCATTTGTTATATGACCTGAATGTTTCTTCCTTCAATTGCCTTCAATCAAGCAGAGCATGCAATAGGAGACTGACTTGGCATCACCAGCCCTCCACCTAGCAGTGAGATTTACCAGTCTACTTCTCTGATGGCCTGACTCCAGAAATGTTACAAGAAACAACCATGACAAAACAATTCTGCCATTTTATTTTTCAGTTTTTGTTTCAGATGTTCTGGCCTGCATTTGACTCCAGATCTACAGTAGTGCAGTTGACTCTTAACTTCCCCTTGCCATGGCCGAGCAAACCACTCAGTTCAAGTGCAAATGGGGATGAGCAGCAAATGCTGACATTTGCCCGTGGCGCCTACATCCCATGGAAGAATGAAGGAAATAAAAGCTCTGGTAGTACAGTGGTTAGCACTGCTATCATGCAGAGCCAGGGACCCGGATTCAATTCCAGCCTTGGGTAACTGTCTGTGTGGAGTTTACACATTATTAAGTAAACTCAAAAGCTAATAATCACTTTGGACTCATTCCCGGAGAATAGATTATTTACTTAAAGAGACAGTGTAAAGTATAATCCTAGCATGAGATTTTTGTCTGTGGTGTAAGTGAAGTGGGAAAATTGTTTGTTGTGTTTTAAAGTATGCGTTGCTAATACATAATGTTTAGTCATTGTTTCTTTTAGTTTGTTTGTTACAGTAAAAGTCTTAAAACATGAAAACAGGTGTCATCCTTTCAACTATTGACTGGAGATGAAAAGATAGGGTGAATTTCTCCGGAGTCAGCTAGCTGTAAGGGTCTAATGTGAAATGATTTTGGGTAATCTCTGATATGGAAAATGAAACAATATTACACAAATGCAGTAGGGATGCACCTCTGTTTTTTTTCTTAGCTTTTCTACCCATGAGCTGGAGAACTCCTCGACATAAATATTTTTGGACAGAGTAGGAAGAGTAACTCTTCAGTTACTGTGTAATGCGTGACATTGGAAATTGTTGATGCTGGGTGCCTTAACTAGAAATGTTCCATTCTTGCGACTAAACCTTGCTTACCTTGATGAGCATCAAATAAAAATTATTTTGAAAATGACGTTATATTTTCCTGTACAAAAATATGTTTTCAATAATTTCCTTATCTTTTCTTTAAGGTTGTCCACCTAAATGGAAGAATTTTCAGGATAAGTGTTACTATTTCTCTGCTGATGGTGTCGAATTTGAAGAAGGAAAAAATCTGTGCAAAAACATGTCATCCAACATGATTATAATTAATAACCGTGAAGAACAGGTAAAAAAATATCCAAACTTAAAATATCTCAATATTCTTTGATTCAAATTTGGAAAAGCTCTTCCTTGCTTCAGAAATATCAAAAGCAAAGGACTCAATATTTTGGGCACATTTGGGTTGCAATATTTTTCTTCAAACTTTACAAATCAGGTTAAAATGGTGTTAAACGGATATGTCTTGTTTTCTGAAAGATGTTTGATTTTATTATATAACATACGAACTTAAGAAAGCAAGGAATGAGATAAAGTTATTGAACTATCAAGCCAACTTGTTATAAGCCTCTGACATGGACTCCATCTCACACTGCGGGATTCTCCGTCAGCGGGATACTCCCCTTCGCCGGCAGTGCACCCACGCCCGTGGGTTTCCTGACGGCACGGGGGTGGCCACAATGGAAAATCCCATTGACCGGCTGCGGATAGGGAGAATCCTGCTGGCACGAGGAGGATTGGGAACAGAGAAGCCTGCCCATAATCTTTGAGGAGATGTTGTTATAAGGCTATGTTTCTCCCTGGCTACCAAATGTTATTTAAACAAACCTTCAGAAGATATCATTAATCTTGCATTGCAACATATTTGCCTAAAAGCCTTGATAATGCGGGCGGGATTCTTTAATCCCGCAGCAGAGTGTCCATGCCGTTGTAAACGCCGTCGCGTTTTACGACGGCGTGAACAGGCCGACCCGACGACTAATTCTGGCCCCAACAGGTGGCCAGCATGGCACTGGAGCGGTTCACGTCGTTCCAACTGCTGATCCCGGCGCGAGCAGGGCGCCGTGGGATCCGCGCATGCGCAGTGGTGCCGGTGCCAACACGCGCATGCGCAGTGGCTTACTTCAACGCGCCGGCCCCGACGCAACATGGCGCAGGACTAGAGGGCTGGTGCGTAGGAAAGGAGGCCCCCTGCCAAAGAGGCCGGCCAGCCGATCGGTGGGCCCCGATCGCGGGCAAGGCCACATCGGAGGCCCCCCCCCTGGGGTCAGACCCCCGCCGCCCACAGGCCGCCCCCGACCCTTCCACGCTGAGGTCCCGCGGGCCGAGATCAGGTGTGGATGGCGCCGGCGGGCCTCGGCATTTTCACGACGGCCGCTTGGCCCATCCCGGGCCGAGAATCGGCAGGGGGGCACCGCAGAGCGGCCCCCGACCAGCGCTGCACCACCATGCTGGCGCCAATGGCGTAGTTTCTCCGCTCTGTTGAGAATCGTGTGCTGGCGTCGGGGTAGCGTGGCGCGATTCACGTCGGTTGCGGGGATTCTCCGGCCCGGCCCCGGGCAGAGAGAATCCCGCCCTGGATTCTAGCAACTTCCCTACTACTGACATTAGGCTCACTGGTCTACAGTTCCCTATTTTCTCTCTACCTCCCTTTTTAAATAGCAGGGTTACATTCACTACCCTCCAATTTGCAGGAACCATTCCAGAGTCCAACGAATTTAGGAAAATGACCACCAATGTATCTACTATTTCTAGGGCCACTTCCTTAATTACTGTGAGATGAAGATTATCAGGCCTTGGAGATTTACCTGACTTTACTCCGAGTGGCCTGCACACGGTAACTAGCCTACAAGGACCACAGGTTGAGGAAAAGCATGGTGGAGGGGGGGGGGGGGGGGTTATGGTATTGTCAGTGGATTAGCAATGCAGAGACCTAGGGTACTGCTCTGGGGAACCCAGGTTCGAATCCTACCGCATCAGATGGTGAAATTTGAATTCCATAAAAATCACAGTTAAAAGTCCAATGATGATATGAAACTGTTTTTAAAGTGTGCCCCGATCTTAGAATACTGTTGCAGCCTCGCTCCCCTCAGATAGGTGCCCCCTTCAGGCCTCATCCTATGGCAGTGCCAACCTGGCACGTAGCACCCAGAGGCTGGATCAAGTCTATCAGCATGTCAAAATTAAAATCTCTGAGAATAGAAGAAAGTCTTGCCTTGAACCTTGAACCCATTAAACTGTCTGACAGCAGGCCACATTCAAAGATTTGTGTGATGAAAGTAAAAGTATTCCCTTTAATGCGTTGTTGTTTCACAGTCATTTTCATAGCTCTTTAACTCATTGAAGACTTTCTGCAATCTTAGAAACCTAAAAGCTTTGAACTGTATTGTTTACATTCAATTTCATGGATCATTGCCTTTTAAAAGCCTTTTGACTGACAGGTCCAGGTTGAATGACAGGTTTTGTCAAAGGAATGATTAACATTGTTTATTTCTATAGCTCTATAGGGGTCCATGAACTCTGAAGAGCAGCTGTTTTTCTAACAACAGTTTTTTTAAAAGAGGCTGTCTCTTTGTTCTGAAGAGGTTCCTAGAAAGAACAGCACATGGTTTAAAGGCTGCAGAAGGGAAGACCAGCCAAAAGACCCCCATCCCAGGAAAGGCACCCTTAGCCCCTCCAGCCCAGCACAAGCCCCCCACATCCCATGAAAGACCCCTCAGTACCCTGGAGGCAAGTGTAGGGAGGGTAATCACACCCTTGCCAACCCTTAGAGTGTAAACTGCCAGGTCCCTGTTTCTCAGGACTTGCACCAATTCGCACCAGCGAACTTCCAGTTGGGGGGCTGGAACATCCCCAATGGCAGGTGAATCAGGTACCTTGCCTGAAAATTACATTCAAATTAGGTATAATCAGCTATTTCCTGCTGGGTCTGGACAGGAACCTTATTGGGGCCAATGGGCCCTTGTCGGGACCAGCAGGGCGAGCCAGGAGACTTGAAATGGGTTTGACGGCCGGCGTGAAACCCATTTTTTGCTTAACGCCCAATTCACAGGGCCATTGTGAATCTCATCGCTGGCTGGAGACCCCAGAGAATTCCCTCCCCATCATATCTACAACACACCAAGAGCATGTATGGTTGTCAGCAACTAATGAGGGGGCTGGGATTTAGAATGCTCATAGGATTTAGCAGGGCACTTGTCAGGGATGCAACCGTTTCCAGAGTGCAGGATATTTTGGATATGCAGGCCACACTTGTTAATTTGAGTAGTTATTATCAAAAAACTGCCTTCCATGTCATTGCAAAAATCCACCATTTCAGGGCCCTCTTCTGAAATCATGAGTGAGGCCCAATTTTACTTCAAAATCGCATCTCTCGCAACAAACTCATGAAGGTTGGTATGTCTCTAAAGATGGCGTCAACCATGATCACGGTCACCATTTTGTGGCAACTGACTTTTTTCTTAGACAGGGTTATAAAATTTAACTTAGTTTAAGGAGTTACATTCTGTCATTTTATCCATTTTCCGATGGCGGGATTTTCTGGTCCCACCAGCAGTGGGCGTTGTCACCGGCAGGATCGGACAAATTCCAGAGCTGTCCAAATGTTCCTGTCCTACTCGCAAGGGTGCCTGCCACTGGCAGGACTGGAAAATCCTGTCCCATAAATCAGTGGCCTTTCCAGTAATGAATACAAGGTTAGAATAAATTATTTTCATCTATTGTTTTTGCAGGTACATGACTACCTTTGTTGAGCTTCGTATTCAATTTATTGAATTATAAAAATTCCAATCTACATTTTGTTCCTTTTCTGCCTTTGCTGATGGGTTGCATTCATCATGGATATGTTTCATGTTTCCTTTTCCAATTAAAAACCATTACTTCTTGGGTGGCACGTGGCGCAGTGGTTAGCACTGGACCGGCTCCGAGGACCCGGGTTCGGATCCTGGTCCTGAGTCACTGTCCATGTGGAGTTTGCACATTCTCCCCATGTCTGTGTGGGTCTCACGCCCACAATCCAAAAGATGTGCAGGTTAGGTGGATTGGCCACGTTAAATTGCCCCTTAATTGGAAAAAAAATAATTAGGTACTCTAAATTTTTTAAAAAAGAATCCATTACTTCGCCCACCGGCCTAATTGGTCCGATCATACTGACCACTGGCTTGCTATGAAAGGAAGTACTTAATCCAAAAGCAGGTTGCTAAATCCACAATTTTGTAGGGTAGATTAGAATTTTTGCAGGGCAACTTGTTTATTTTTAATGCAACTAATATCGTGACACATCTCCCACCTGCACTCCTCCAAGGTAAAAACACGAGCACAACTTTAAATGTAATTAAGTATTTCTGGCAGAGCCTTAAGAAATGTTGTTCAAAACATTGAAAATGCGAAGTAATTGTTTGGTGTTCTACATAATGTACATTCAGTTACAGTACTTATAATTTGTGCATTGGCATTACAGCAATGGGTGAGAAAGCAAATGAATGGAATAAATTACTTTTGGATTGGTCTGTCAGACACCGAGGAACACAATATATGGAAATGGGTGGATGGAACCATTGCAGAATATACGTACGTGTACATTCTACTACAACATTTAATAATGCTCAAGGTTGAGTAAGAATGATCATTTATTCATGCAAAGCAAATGACAGTGTTGTTCTACTTAAAGTTAAATATGCTCTGGTTTCCCACATTCATACTTAATTCCCCAATTCTGCTCATGTGGAAGTAAAAATAAATGAATGGTTTAACATGCTTACCCAGTGAGTAGCTGAGCCAAAGGTATATGCTTGAAAAGATGTGTGACAGGGTCTCATATGCCGCAATGCATATCAGAAAGCAACGGCAAGCACGATTTTCTAATAAGTGCTGGCTGCAACGAGGTCCCATTAGCAGCACATGTCCTGCAGGATTTGCCCTATACCACAAGAAGGTTTGTTCTCTGATATTTGCTGAATTGCTTGCTCATGATAGGAATTGGCTTGAGTATCCTGAGTAGAATTATTTCTGCTGCCTATCTTTATCCAATGACCCCCACTGAAAATGAATGTTGCCAACTGAGAACAGCATTAGCTTTGGCCGTGATGAGCAGAATTGTCTGCTCTCGCTGGTGGTGAACTTGGAGGCACGACGGGCATTTAATTAGGTGGGGTGATGGTATATGTGAACCCCGCCTCCTTTCCACCTCCACTAGAATTAGGTTCTGGGTGGGAAGGCCAATGATTGACCTTCCTGCCTGGCCATCAATTGAGGGCCTTAAGTAGGACATAGGAACATGGGAACAGGAGGAGGCCATTCATCCCTTCGAGCCTACTTGGCCATTCATTCAGCCGATGGTGGATCCTTATAGTACTGCTATCACCTAGAATTAAAACTCTGCCCTCAGAAACCATTAATACATACATGCCCATCAGAAAGGAAAGTTGCAGATTCAACCATTCATCTGCAATGTTTAGTTTTCCTCAATCAGACCAGTGAGTGATGAGGGATATTTCTTCTAATTTTTTGTCACGCTGCCTGTTCATTTCAGTGTGTAATGCGCAACCTCACACACACATTGGGCAGAATCTTCCAATATTTTTTCAGCGTGGCATTTTCAGTGAGACAAACAGCGTGTAGCTCACCCGCTGCACAGCAGAGCTTTCGCTCCAGATTTTCTGGCACTCTGTACACAAATAATCTGGGGGTGTGGTTTGTGCCGTCAGTCACGCAGGGTGGGGCCTGATAGAGATGGCAAAGGCAGTTCCACAGAGATCTTTAAAGGCGCCCCTATCTGCATTGGAAATAAACTCCCCCCAAACACCCGCTGAAACAGGAAACCCCTTCAAGCATCTGGGTGCCCCCACCCCCACACATAAGGGGAACCCACCCAATGAGTCTCCCCAGAGGGCCCGCCCCAGCACTGCCAACCTGGCTATGTTGGCATTGCCAGGTTGGCATGGCCAGAGCACTGTCCGAGCATTGCCCTCTTCCCCTGGTGGCTATACTTACCTTTGCACCCACTGCGGGTTCCACTCCACTGCTTCAACATTTAAAAAATCTGATGTAAACCTTGTCAACGTGATGTCACATCGCAAGACATGAATATTCAGTGAGGTGGGACCTATTGCGGGGTAGCCTTTTAATTATATTTAAATGTATTAACATTTATTGAAATGAAAGGACCGGAACCTCCTATGTTACTGGCGTGGGGCGTGGAAAATCGGAAAACCAAATCTTGCTGGCAAGGTTCTCATTGTCCAACTCTCACGAGACTTTGGTCCCATGTCACTGTTCACACTGAATGCAAAATCACTCCAATTATCTTAAATGGGACATCTTGTGAACGCCCACATTGCATCTTAAAGGGAATTTACCAAATAAGGACATTATTGAGTAATGGTTTGCTGTCCCTTCATAATTAGGTAGTCTGTCGGATTGGATTGGATTGGATTTATTTATTGTCACGTGTACCGAGGTACAGTGAAAAGCATTTTTCTGTGAGCAGCTCAACAGATCATTAAGTACATGGGAAGAAAAGGGAATAAAAGAAAATACATAATAGGGCAACACAAGGTATACAATGTAACTACATAAGCACCGGCATCGGATGAAGCATACAGGGTGTAGTGTTAATGAGGTCAGTCCATAAGAGGGTCATTTAGGAATCTGGTAACAGCAGGGAAGAAGCTATTTTTGAGTCTGTTCGTGCGACTTCTGTATCTCCTGCCCGATGGAAGAAGTTGGAAGAGTGAGTAAGCCGGGTGGGAGGGGTCTTTGATTATGCTGCCCGTTTTCCCCAGGCAGCGGGAGGTGTAGATGGCGTCAATGGATGGGAGGCAGGTTCGTGTGATGAACTGGCAGTGTTCACGACTCTCTGAAGTTTCTTGCGGTCCTGGGCCGAGCAGTTGCCATACCAGGCTATGATGCAGCCAGATAGGATGCTTTCTATGGTGCATCTGTAAAAGTTGGTAAGAGTTAATGTGGACATGCTGAATTTCCTTAGTTTCCTGAGGAAGTATAGGCACTGTTGTGCTTTCTTGGTGGTAGCGCCGTCGTGGGTGGATCAGGACAGATTTTTGGAGATGTGCACCCCTAGGAATTTGAAACTGCTAACCATCTCCACCTCGGCCCCGTTGATGCTGACAGGGGTGTGTACAGTACTTTGCTTCCTGAAGTCAATGACCAGCTCTTTAGTTTTGCTGGCATTGAGGGAGAGATTGTTGTCGCTACACCACTCCACTAGGTTCTCTATCTCCCTCCTGTATTCGGACACATGGTTATTGGAGATCCGGCCCTCTATGGTCGTATCGTCAGCAAACTTGTAGATGGAGTTGGAGCCAAATTTTGCCACGCAGTCCTGTGTGTACAGGGAGTAGAGTAGGGGTCTAAGTATGCAGCCTTGCGGGACCTCGGTATTGAGGACTATTGTGGAGGAGGTGTTGTTGTTCATTCTTACTGATTGTGGTCTGTTGGTCAGAAAAACGAGGATCCAGTTGCAGAGTGGAGAGCCAAGTCCTAGGCTTTGGAGCTTTGATATGAGCTTGGCTAGGATTTTGGTGTTGAAGGCGGAGTTGTAGTCAATAAATAGGAGTCTGATGTAGGAGTCCTTGTTGTCGAGATGCTCTAGGGATGAGTGTAGGGCCTGAGAAATGGCATCTGCTGTGGACCGGTTGTGACGGTATGCGAATTGCAGTGGATCAAGGCGTTCTGGGAGTATGGAGGTGATGCGCTTCATGATCAACCTCTCGAAGCACTTCATTACGACTGAAGTCAGGGCCACCGAACGGTAGTCATTGAGGCACGTTGCCTGTTGACACTGATTGGTCAATTGCTTTTCTTCCTCACCCCAAAGTGCACTCAGTGCAATACCAGAACTTGCTAGCATTTGCATGAGAGGACTGAAGCATTTGCAACAGCTAACAGGTCAATAAGCCCATCTGACTGTGGCCTAAAAACCCGATAGTGAACCAGATGGCCCTGTATTTTCGAAGCCTTTCAGGATTCACTCTTTGCCCATTCTTACCTCTCATATTCTGGGGGGCAGGCAGGGGGCTGACTTTCTGTGGATACTGTGAAATGAAATGAAAATGAATGAAAAGCGTTTATTGTCACAAGTAGGCTTCAAATGAAGTTATTGTGAAAAGCCCCTAGTCGCCACATTCCGGCGCCTGTTCGGGGAGGCTGGTACAGGAAATGAACCATGTTGCTGGCCTGCCTTGGTCTGCTTTCAAAGCCAGCAATTTAACCCTGTGCTAAACCAGCCCCATTTCATTTCATTTCATTTCATTACCTTCCTTACTCGCGGGGTCTTGCTGGCCCAGACAAAGCCCATGATCACTCTGTTGACCCGCTTAAAAAAGGACCACGGAATAAAAATGGGGAGACACTGAAATACAAATAGGAATCTTGGGAGGACCGTCATCTTCACCGTTTGCACCCTCCCAGCCAGAGACAACGGAAGCGCGTCCAATCTCCGAAAATCGTCCTTCATTTGGACCACCAGCTGGGCCAGATTCAATTTATGCAGCTGGTTCCATTCCCGCGCCACTTGGATACCTAGGTACCTGAAGCTTCCCTTTACTAATCTAAACAGCAGCTCTCCGAGGCGCCTCTCCTGTCCCCTCGTCTGGACCACAAACATCTCACTCTTTCCCATATTAAGCTGACACCCCAAAAACTAGCCAAATTCCCCTAGAGCCCTCATGATTTATTCCATCCCCTCTATTGGGTCCGAAACGGACAGAAGCAGGTCATCCGCATAGAGTGAAACCGTGTGGTCCGTGTCTCTGCAATTCGGCCATCATCAGCTGAAGCTCAGCAAAATATAAGCAGCACGGTGGAACAGTGGTTAGCACTGTTGCCTTACAGTGCAGGGGACCTAGGTTTGAATCCGGCCTTCGGTGGCTGTGTGGAGTTTGCATTTTTTCCCTTTGCCTGAGTGGGTTTCCTCCGGGTTCTCTGGTTTTCCCCCCACAGTCCAAAGATGTGCAGGTTAGATGGATTGACTGTGCTAAATTGGCCCTTAGAATCTAGGTGGGGTACGGGAGTATATAGGCTGTCTATAATATCAAGTTTTGGAACAGCACATAATCGTTTTTTGTAAAGTGGAATCAGAATTTTCAGCCATATTTCTGATAATGAAATTAGGACAGTAAGTAACACTGGCCATGGCACTGGGATCCTTTGCATGTTTGGATGATCCGTACAGGTTTTACTATTGGGGCAGCATAGTAGCACAGTGGGTAGCACTGTTGCTTCACAGCGCTAGGGTCCCAGGTTCGATTCCCGGCCTGGGTCACTGTCTGTGCGGAGCCTGCACGTTCTCTCCCTGTCTGCATGGGTTTCCTCCTGGTGCTCCAGTTTCCTCCCACAAGTCCCAAAAGACATGCTGTTAGGTGAACTAAACATTCTGAATTCTCCCTCTGTATACCCAAACAGGCACCGGAATGTGGCGACTAGGGGCTTTTCACAGTAACTTCATTGCAGTGTTAATGTAAGCCTACTTGTGACAATAAAGATTATTAATTAAATTATTATTACTGTATTTTGCAAACAATTGAAGCTTACTTCTGAAAGGAACTACATGTAATATTTAAAATAATAATAAGAGGAATTTTCACAATGATAATGACATAACCAACATAGGATGGATTGGCTGGGGGAAGGAGATGATTAAACTACTAAAAGAAAATCCATCACAAACACGTCCACTTCCAGTTTGGGGGTTGGGCAACTAACCCACTCTCAAGAGGTGGATGTGGAATTATAATATTTGAATGAGGCCGCGTGCCTCAGATTTTAGTAGCTATTCACGGTGGAATAGGTTTCCCAGGACTTGGGACACCTAATAGCTGAAATGAGGTACAGGTTCCAAATCCAGCATGTAAGTGCTTTTCCAGCACTGCTTGGGGGCCAAGAGGAGCAAGCTTGCTCCCTCTGGCCCCACATATTTACCTGTCCTGATTTGCCACTCTCCCTGGCGAATTACTAATTCCCCTGTGTTTGAAACCTTAATTGGCATGGCGACAGATTCTCAGTCCAATTAGGCAGCATGGTAGCACAGTGGGTAGCACTGTTGCTTCACAGCTCCAGGGTCCCAGGTTCAATTCCCGTCTTGGGTCACTGTGCAGAGTCTGCACGTTCTCCCCGTGTCTGCGTGGGTTTCCTCCGGCTGATCCGGTTTCCTCCCACAAGTCCTGAAAGACACATTGTCAGTGCTGTAGGTAATTTGGACATTCTGAATTCTCCTTCAGTGTACCCGATCAGGCGCCGGAATGTGGCGACTAGGGGCTTTTCACAGTAACTTCAATGCAGTGTTAATGTAAGCCTACTTGTGACAATAAAGATTATTATTATTTATTTATTTGTGCCACAACACTAGGGGGAACACTTTCTACCTATGCACAGATCATAGAATCCCTACAGTGCAGAAGGAGGCCTTTTGGACCATTGAGTCTGCACTGATGCTCCTAAAGAGCACACTACCTAAGCCCAATCCCCCCTCCCTATCCCCGTAACCCCACCTAACCTTTGGACACTAGGGGCAATTATCATAATATACACACAGGTATATGATGGTGCACAGACAGGCAGTGATTGACACACAGGATGACCAGTGAACACACAGAACACAGCAACCAATCACGAGACAGGACACGATCATTATAAAGCCAGAGGGCAATAGTTTTCCCGCTCTCTGGGGATCCAGCCTCTGTGACAGTCAGAGCCCATGAGCAACAACTAGAACATACACCATGTGGTAGTAAGATAGTCTGGTCAGGTTAGCCTTAGGTCTACAATCAAGTCAGCATAGTGTCAACCCACAGTTAAAGTATGTATGATAGTTAAGAGTTCAATAAAATCAAGTTGCATTTGTTCAAGTGTTGGAAGCCTGTCTCTCTCACTGCTGCAGTAAACGCAGTCCTCGCAGACCCGGCACACCCAACACATCATGTTGGGTACCAGTGAGTTATGCTCGAGTTTGACGGACCTACCTTGAGATAGTCTGCCTTTGACCAGCGATCAGCCATCCGGTAACATGGACAGCGTCCGCCCTCCCCCGCAGCTCCGCATCGCCGGCAACCTCGGTGCTAACTGGAAGATTTCAAGCAGAAGTTCCAGCTGTATCTTGATGCCACCGACCTGGAAACCGCATCGGATAGCAGAAAGATTGCTCTCTTTCTCTCTACAGCCGAGGACCACGCTATCCACATCTTCAACTCCCTCACCTTTGCTGAAGGCGAGGACAAGACAAAGTTTAAAACAGTCCTGCTGAAGTTCGACAGCCACTGTGACATCGAAGTCAACGAGAGCTTTGAACGCTGTGTGTTCCAGCAGAGGCTGCAGGGTAAGGATGAACCTTTCCAGTCCTTTTTAACCCACCTACGTATCCTCGCGCAGTCCTGCAACTACGGCTCCACTTCCGATTCCATGGTCCGCGACCAGATCGTTTTCGGGATCCATTCCGATCCCCTTTGCCAGCAGCTCCTTAAAGTTAAGCAGCTCACCCTCACCATCGCCATTGAAACCTGCGTCCTCCACGAGCACGCCAACAACCGGTACTCCCATATTAAGGTGGCAGAGATGGCGCGGCAAGGCCCCCACGATGCGGAGCGGGTGCAGGCCGTAAAACAGCTCTAGGGCCTGAGTCTGGATGAGGGCAGCCATTTTGCGCGCTTTTCCCGGGCTCCTGAGCATGCGCGCCACGACCAAGGGGACGGCGAGGCCGACGATCGAACTGCGCAGGTGCACACAACGTTTGAACGCACCGCGCATGTGCGGTGCCGCATGGAGCGTCCTGACGCCGGCGCCATGACGTGCAACAACTGTGGCTCCGCCCATTTAAAGCGGCAATGTCCCACAAAATCTCGACACTGTCTCCAGTGTGGCAAGCTTGGCCACTATGCAGCCATGTGCAGATCTGCTCAACTGCCCAATACACAGCGATCCCAGCCGCAGCGCAGGAACGTCCGGTCAGTACAGCAACCCGTTGCAGACTCCGACTCCAACATGGTCCCAGATTCCGACACCGAGGGTCTCAGATCCTCATTCCGGGGAGGCATCTTCACCAAGCATACGATGCCTTCAGCAAAGAAGGTGAAACAACTCCCAGTACTGAGCATTGATCCGGACGACGAGTGGTGTGCCACCCTCACGGTCAACAAGGCTCGCATACGCTTCAGGCTGGACACTGGTGCTTCAGCAAACCTCATTTCAAAGTCTGACCTTGACACCATCCGCACCAAGCCAAGCATTCTTCAACCGGCCTGCTAGCTCATCGACTACAATTGCAATGCCATTGCTGCCAGTGGCTCATGCCAGCTTGCGGTATCCCATCGTTTTTCAGAAGCGACCCTGCGTTTTGAAATTGTAGGAACCAATAGAGCTTCTCTGCTTGGTGCTTGGGCCTGCAAAATCCTGAATCTTGTGCAATGGGTTCACACCATGTCGTCCACAGAGGCAACGGCCGCGCCAGATGTCAACTTCCAAGCCCAATTAGATGACATCATAGCACAATACCACAGCGTCTTCGAAGGTATGGGTACGCTACCTTACCGATACAAGATACTGCTGAAGCCGAATGCCACACCTGTGGTTCATGCACCGTGTCGGGTGCCGGCATCCTTCAAGGATTGCCTCAAGCAGCAGCTGCAAGACCTCCAGGACCAGGGCGTCATTTCTAACGTCACTGAACCCACGGACTGGGTTAGTTCCATGGTCTGTGTCAAAAAACTGTCAGGGGAACTTCGCATTTGCATTCACCCCAAAGATTTGAACAGTAACATCATGAGGGAACACTACCTTATACCGAAACGAGAAGAGCTCACCAGCGAAATGGCTCACGCTAAGCTTTTCACGAAGCTGGATGCCTCCAAGAGGTTTTGGCAAATACAGCTGGCGTGTCCAGTCGAACGTTGTGCACATTTAACACCCCGTTCGGTCGCTACTGTTACAACCGGATGTTCTTTGGCATCATCTCCGCCTCGGACGTGTTCCACCGCATAATGGAGCAAATTATGGAGGGCATCGAGGGGGTGCGAGTGTACGTCGATGATATTATTATTTGGTCCACAACTCCTCAGGAGCACATCGATCGCCTCAAGCGAGTCTTCCACAGGATCCACGAGCATGGCCTCCGACTCAATAGGCCAAATGCTCGTTCAGTCAAGCAGAAATAAAGTTCCTTGGCAACCATATTTCGCCCTTCAGTATGCGGCCAGATGCAGACAAGGTGGCAGCGATCAACGCCATGAAGACCCCGGCGGACAAGAAGGCGGTCCTCCGCTTCCTAGGGATGGTCAATTTCCTTGGGAAGTTTATCCCCAACCTCGCATCACACACCACAGCTCTCCGCAATCTTGTAAAAAAAACTACGGACTTCCAGTGGCTCCCCGCTCATGAGCAAGAGTGGCGTGAGCTCAGAACAAAACTCACCAAGGCCCCGGTACTGGCATTTTTCGACTCCGCCAAGGAGACCAAGATCTCCACCGACGCGAGCCACGCTGGCATTGGGGCAGTACTCCTCTAGCGGGACGAATCCTCCTCCTGGGCCCCAGTCGCATATGCCTCTAGAGCCATGACGCCTACTGAGCAACGATATGCTCAGATTGAAAAAGAATGCCTGGGCCTCCTCACAGGGATTGACAAATTCCATGATTACGTGTATGGACTCCCCAAATTCACGGTCGAGACAGACCACAGGCCATTGGTTCACATCATCCAAAAAGACCTCAATGATATGACGCCACGGCTACAACGTATCCTCCTCAAACACCGCCGCTACGGTTTAGGCCAGGTCTACACCCTGGGCAAAGAGCTCATTGTGGCCGACGCACTCTCTAGATCCATCACCACGCCGTGTGGGCAGTCGGACTTTGTCTGTCAGATAGACGCTCAGGTGAAGTTCTATGCATCCAACCTTCCGGCCACTGATGAAAGGGTCGTGCAAATTCGTCAGGAGACGGCCAGGGATCCTTTACTCCAGCGGGTGATGCGACATCTCACAGAGGGTTGGCAAAAGGGGCAGTGCCCCCAGTTTTATAATATAAAGGATGATCTAGCGGTAGTGGATGGCATATTAATGAAGCTGGACAGGATAGTAATCCCAGAGCATGCTAGAGCTGGTCCTCGGCCAAATCCACGAGGGTCACCTGGGGGTCGAAAAGTGTCGCCGTCGAGCCCAAGAGGCAGTATATTGGCCAGGCATCAGTCAGGATATCGCCAACACGGTCCTCAGTTGCCCAATGTGAAAATTGAAAATGAAAATTGCTTATTGTCACGTGTAGGCTTCAAATGAAGTTACTGTGAAAAGCCCCTAGCCGCCACATTCTGGCGCCTGTTCGGGGGAGGCTGATACGGGAATTGAACCGCGCTGCTGGCCTGCCTTGATCTGCTTTCAAAACCAACGATTTAGCCCTGTGCTAAACAGCCCCTTAGGCTGCCAAAGGTTCCAACCGGCTCAGCCCAAAGAGACTCTACAGCCGCATGAACTGGTGTCCTCCCCATGGTCCAAAATTGGTATTGACCTCTTTCATGCAAAGGGCCGAGACTATGTCCTCCTCGTGGACTACTTTTCCAATTACCCCGAGGTGGTTAGACTGACTGACCTCACATCAGCAACGGCCATCAAGGCATGCAAAGAGACTTTTGCCCGTCATGGCATTCCAATTACAGTTATGACTGATAATGGCCCTTGTTTCGTCAGCCAGGAGTGGATGGATTTTGCCCGGCGGTACAATTTCACGCACGTCACTTCAAGCCCCCACTACCCCCAGCCGAATGGGAAGGCTGAGCAGGGGGTCCACATTGTTAAAAGACCGTTGTGCAAAGCTGCTGACTTGGGTTCAGATTTTAGTTGTTAGCCTATCGGGCGACTCCTTTGTCCGCTGGCCTGTCCCCTGCACAGCTGCTGATGAACCGCACACTACGGACAATGGTGCCGGCTATCCACATCCCGGCCCTTGGCAATTTTCCGGTCTTGCAGAAGATGCAACAGTCTCGGGCTCAATGCAAGTCGGCGTACGACGCCCACGCCACGGATCTCCCTGCTCTGGTTCCTGCTGACCGAGTTCGTGTTCAGCTACCTGACTGTGGCTGGTCTGCCACGACTGTGGTGGTTAAGCAAGTGGCCCCGAGTTTGTTCCTCGTTCGCATGCATGATGGCTCCTTTCTTCGGCGTAATAGGCGGGCACTGCGGCTACTTCCACGCCCGCCACCTGAACGTGATGTCCCGCCTCGCATGCTGGTTCCTCAGGACGCACATTTCCACGAGGCCACCGATCTGCCAGTTCTTTTACCAACCTCTACATTGGAGGCAGTTCCACCCGGTCCAGTGCAGGCAGCCCCTGACCCACCCTTGAGGTGGTCAACCAGAACTCGTCGCCCGCCACAGAGACTGAATTTATAGACTGAATGTTGAATTACCTTGTGATCCGTTTACATATCTGTACATATTGTTTGGTTCTAATTTGTTATCTGCCCTCTATCTGCACTGGACACCTTCCCTTGTGAATACATTAACATACTATGGATATAGTCAGGCTCCTGTACACACACACACTCACTATTTATTGACCCACACACATTTTTTATTTAGAAAAACAAAAGGGGGGGTGAGATGTCATAATATACACACAGGTATATGATGGTGCACAGACAGGCAGTGATTGACACACAGGATGACCAGTGAACACGCAGAACACAGCAGCCAATCACCAGACAGGACATGATCACTATAAAGCCAGTGGGCACTAGTTTTCCCGGTCTCTTGGGATCCAGCCTCTGAGACAATCAGAGCCCATGAGCAGCAACTAGAACATACACCATGTGGTAGTAAGATAGTCTGGTCAGGTTAGCCTCAGATCTCCAGTCAAGTCAGCATAGTGTCAACCCGTGCTAAATTGCCCTTGGTGTCCATAAAGGTTAATTGGGGTTACTGGGTTAAGGGGATGGGGTGGAGGTGGTGTGTGCTTGAGTGGGGTGCTCTTCCCAAGGGCCGGTGCAGACTCGATGGGCCGAATGGCCTCCTTCTGCACTGTAAATTCTAAAAAAAAAAAACCCCACAGTTAAAGTATGTATGATAGTTCAGAGTTCAATAAAATCAAGTTGCATTTCTTCAAGTGTTGGAAACCTGTCTCTCTCACTGCTGCAGCAAACACAGACCCGGCATACCCAACACATCAGCAATAGCATGGCCAATCCACCTAACCTGCACATCTTTGTGCATTGTCAGTGCCTGGGGCATCAGTTCCAAAGCTTGATACAAAGACAGGTTCTTACTACAGTAACAGCTTTCTTATTTAAAACACCTTTACATCTTTTCACGATGCATTCTTTGCCGCAGCCCCTTCCTCACATCCCCCTTCGGAATGTTGTTGCTTCTCATTGCATCACCTGCTCCCCCTGCAGTCCCTTTACCACTAGTTGTCTTCCAGAATGGATGGTGGGAGTGGAAGGGAGATGCAAATGGAATGGCGAGGGGCCGCAGGAGGGGACGGGGAGAAGAAACAGCAAAGGAAGGGGGAGGGAATGGGGGGAAGCAAGCTTGCGGCAAATGAAGGGGCAGGTTGATGTGAGGAGAAGCAGCAAGGGGGGGTGAGAACCATGAAGCACGCGTGAAGGAGCTGCAGCGGGCAGGGGGGGGTCAGCAGTTGCCGTGAATGTGGTGGCAGCGGACAGGCAGGGTTCAGCAGTGGGTGTGAGGGTGCAGGCAGCGGGCAGGCAGGGGTCAGCAGTGGGTGTGAGGGTGCAGGCAGCGGGCAGGCAGGGGTCAGCAGTGGGTGTGAGGGTGCAGGCAGCGGGCAGGCAGGGGTCAGCAGTGGGCGTGAGGGTGGTGGCAGTGGGCAGGTAGGGGTCAGCAGTGGGCCTGAGGGTGGTGGCAGGAGGGAGCTGAGGTTTGTACACACAGAATGATGATGTAAGCAGTTGGAGAAACCATAGTGGGAGCCACGTCTTGATTTCCTTTTCCTGTTTTGTGGCAGCAGGAGTTATAGTGAACCAATTAATGACAGCGGGCAGGCGGTCGAAGCTGGCGGGCCAATCAGAGGTCACCCAGCTTCAGTGAAGAATCTGGCTGCAAAATGGGCAGTGCCAGGAATGGAATCAGGGAGCTTTTTTAAAAATAAATTTAGAGTACCCAATAATTTTTTCTCCAATTAAGGGGCAATTGAGCATGGCCAATCCAGCTACCCTGCACTTCTTTTGGGCTGTGTGGGGGGGGGGGGGGGGGGGGTGAGACCCATGCAGACACGGGGAGAATGTGCAAACTCCACATGGACAGTGACTCGGGGCTGGGATCGAACTCGGGTCCTCGGGGCTGTGAGGCAGCAGTGCTAACCACTGAGCCACTGTGTCGCCCTTGAGATCCAACACTCCAACAGGCCTTATAGGTTTTTGTCCATGCCAGTCTACATTCCCAATTTTGGCAGTGCCCAAAACCTTTACGGCCTGATTTTAATTCTGTGTAAGTGAACAGGTTTAAAGCTCCATTTTAATGGAGTGCAGTTTAAGTCAGCTGTTCCAGATATTTTAAATTTATTTTTGTTAAGTTAACATTTTTGTTAGAAAGATAATATTCTATGTGAGGTAACTATGTTAATTCCAGCTGACATATATTGGAACTATTAACTCTCTATTTGTCATATGCATTAATTTGTGCTACCATTTTGTTCCAGAAACTGGAGGCCTGGGCAGCCTGATAACTGGGAACTAGATGCAGCAACGGAAGATTGTGCTGGACTTGCTGCCAGTGCAATGTGGAACGACTTCTTCTGCACAGACCTCAATGGCTTGATTTGTGAAAAGAACATTGACAAAGGTGAATGAGAAATTTGAACTTCTGTCTTAAAAGTTTTGGCTCTGTTGTGAAATTAGACGACGCAGCAATATATTTAATTATAAAAATTAGACACTTCCGGTGGCGGCCATGGAGTGAGTGGTTGCACACAGGGCAGCTCTGGCTCGTAGGCGTTGATTTGAGCTCTTTTTACCTGAAGGTGGGGTAGTTTCGGCAGGAAAGTGTAGCTGAAGATGTGGAGGAGAAGTTCCCTCCATGAGTGGCATGTTTGCTGGTTACCAGACCCAGCGGCAAAAATATATTTAGGACCTGGCCAAGGAATTGGAGGAGACCTGTGGTGCAATAGCAATTGTGACGATGGTGGAGGGGGGAAGGGCCGTCACAAGTTGGAAAGTCCCAGAGCAGCTTATGCACGAGGACTGGTCAAAGGCCATTGAGGGAGCAGTAGCACCCCTGAAAGGACCGATGGAGCGAGTGGAGAAATGTCTCGAGGCGCAGGGGTCACAGATACAGGAGATGAAGAAGGTGATGTCCAACCACAGGGATCAGGTAGTGTCATTGGAGGCGAAGCTAGGACTCCTGGGGGACCTTTGCAAGCCACTGAGGGCCAAGGTAGAGGAGCAGGAGAACAGGTCCAGAGGGCAGAATTTACGTTTTGTTGGCCTGCAGGAGGGTGTGGAAGGTACAAGCGCCACAAGATACGTTTCAAGGATGTTGGTGGGCTGGTGACGGAGAGGGTGCTGGACAAAGCCCTGGAGGTGGACAGGGCACACAGGTCCCTGAGGCAAAAGCCGAGAGTGGGGGAGCCACCAGGGGCAATGATTGGGAGGCTCCACAAGTGGAGAAGGAGAAGATCCTTCAGTGGGCAAGGGAGGAGCAGAACTGCGAATGGGAGGGGAACTGGATCCAAATTTACCAAGATATCGGCGCGGACGTGGTGAAATGGTATGCTGGATTTTACCAGCTACGGAGGCAGGCCACATCTAGGGAAATTTTGAGGGTGCGGACCGGGAAGGAGGAAGTAGTGTCGGAACCGGGAAGGATTAATGAATCATTTAAGGAGTATTATGAGAAGCTGCACATGGCTATGCCGGGTGGTGAGGAAGGAGATATGGGGATATTTTTTGATGAGCGGGTGTTCCCGAGGCTGGGTGAAGAGAGAAGGCAGGCTCTGGAGGAACAGTTAGGGCTGGAGGAGGTGATTAATAGCATAAGGAAGATTAGGTTGAGGAAGGCCCCAGGGCCAGACAGCTACCCAGTGGACTTCTATATGGGGTTTGTGACAGAGTTGGCACCTCATTCGCTGGGGATGTTTAGCCAGGTGCTGGAGAAGGGGGAGATACCGGAGTCATTGACAGGCATCGATTGCGCTGATCCCAAAAAATGGAAAGGACCGTTTGGTGCGCGGGTCATACAGGCCCATTTCACCATTAAACACAGATGTGAAAGTGTTGGCCAAGTTAGTGGTGGGGAGGGACTTCCGGGTGCGGCTATGCAGAGCTAAGTCGCAGGTTCGGCAGCTGCCGCTTGGAATGGACGTTTGGGCTCTTTTCAGGGCCCCCAATGCCATTTTTTCGACATTTCCCGGTGTGGGAAGAAGACTGCAGCATTCCCCCGACAGTTTATGGCTTGGACCAGGAGCGGGGCGGCTAAGACAGTGGTGGTGAAGCCAAAGAAAGTGCGAGGGAAGAAGAGCAAGATGGCGGCGGGCAGGGACCAGGCAGCATGGATGCAGTGGGCGCAGGAGCAACAGGTTATCCAGCGCTGCTTCAGGGAGCTCAAAGCAGACCTGCTGGAGCTGATGAAGGCTTCTATTGATAAGCTGCTGGAGACCCAGACAGCCCACGGGGTGGCGATCCACGAGGTCTGACAAAAGATCTCAGATAACGAGGACAAGATCTTGGGCCTGGCGGTAAAGGTGGAGGCGCACGAGCCGCTCCACAAGAAATGGCAGGAACGGTTCGAGGAGATGGAGGATCGGTCGAGGCGGAAGAATCTGCGGATCCTGGGCCTCCCAGAGGGGCTGGACGTGGGGGCCTATGTGGTCACCATGTTAAACTCGCTGATGGGAGCGGGGTCCTTCCAGGGGCTCCTGAGGCTGAAAGGGGCGCATAGAGTGCTGGCGAGGAGGCCCAAGGCTAACGAGCCGTCGCGGGCGGTTTCATCGGTTCGCTGATCGGGTGTGCGTACTCAGGTGGGCCAAGAAAGAGAGGAGCAGCAGGTGGGAGAACGCGGAGGTTCGAATATATCAGGACTGGAGCGCGGAGGTGGCAAAGAAGAGGGCCGGGTACAACCGGGCGAAGGCGGTGCTGCACAGGAAGGGGGTGAGGTTTGGCATGTTGCAGCCGGCGCGTCTGTGGGTCACCTACAAGGACCGGCACCATGATTTTGAGTTCCCGGAGGAGGTGTGGGCCTTTGTTCAGGCCGAGAAGCTGGACACAAACTGAGGGTCGAGATGGGGTGACAGACGTGGGGATGGTCGGGGATTGTTGTTGTTGTGTTACATTTTGAGGGGGGGGTTCTTTGTTCTTCTTTAGTTTTGGTTCAGTGTGGGTGGTTAGGGTGGATTGGACACTGTTTTGGTTGGGTCTGTCGGGTGGGCTCTTGGAGGGGGGCAAGTAAACAGAGTAGGGGGTGAATGGCCAGTAGGGGGATGGGGCCCCGCGGGGGAGAGGGAGGCCCGAGTCGGGGGTGAGGGGACTGGGCCTGTAAAAGGATCTGCGACAGAGGAGGTGGGGCCGGGCAGGTGAAAAGCGCGGGCTTTTTCCCGTGCTGAAGGCTGGAGGGGGTGGGGAAGCACGGGTTTTTTCCCGCTCTTGGGATGGAAGGGGGAGGCAGAGAGCCTGCTGGTGGGTAATGGAGGGGGAGGAGAAGTCCCACAATGGGAGGAGTCGAAGGAGAGACGGGAGCGGCCGGGGTCAGCAGGAGTCAGCTGACTTGCGGGAGTGCAATGGGGGGGGGAGCAATGCAGCTAGGAGGGGTCCTAGCTGGGGGGTGGGTGGGTGGAGGGGGGAACCGGGTTGTTGCTGGTTTGGTCAAGGGGGAGCTGGAGCAAGTAGAGGGGGTTGGGTCGGGGGTCTGCCGCCGTGGGGAAAGGGCCGGGCGTGGGGTGCGGGCGCGTGGCTGGCCGAGGAGGGGTTATAGCTAGTCAGCGGGGAAGGGGCGGCGGGTAGCTCCCTGATCCGGCTGATAACCTGGAACGTAAGGGGGCTGAACGGGCCGGTTAAGCGGGCCTGGGAGTTCGCACACCTGAAGGGGCTGAAGGCGGATGTGGTCATGCTCCAGACCAGGTAAGATTGAGGAAGGGGTGGGTAGGCCAGGTGTTTCATTCGGGGATAGATGCCAAAAATCGGGGGGTGGCGATCTTGGTGGGAAAGAGGGTGTCATTCGAGGCGTCGAGCATTGTGGCAGATAATGGCGGCAGGTACGTAATGGTAAGTGGTAAGCTGCAAGCGGAAAAGGTGGTGCTGGTCAACGTGTACGCCCCGAACTGGGACGATGTGGGTTTTATGCATCACATGCTGGGTCGGATCCCGGACTTGGAAGTGGGGGGCCTGATAATGGGGGGGGGACTTTAACACGGTGTTGGATCCGGCACTGGATCGTTCCAGGTCTAGGACGGGTAGGTGACCGGCGGCGGCTAATGTACTGAGGGGGTTTATGGACCAGATGGAAGGGGTGGACCCTTGGAGATTTGCAAGGCCGGGGGCGAGGGAATTTTCATTCTTCTCGCATGTTCATAAGGCCTATTCCCGGATCGACTTTATTGTTATGAGCAGGGCGCTGATTGCGAGAGTAGAGGATGCCGAGTACTCGGCGATAGCCATTTCAGATCAAGCCCCGCATTGGGTAGACCTAGAGCTGGGGGAGAAGAGGGACCAGCGCCCATTGTGGCGCTTGGAGGTGGGGCTGTTGGCTGACGAGGAGGTGAGTGAGCGGGTCCGAGGAAGCATAGAGAGATACCTGGAGGCCAACGATAACGGGGAGCTCCGAGTGGGGATGGTCTGGGAGGCGCTGAAGGCGGTGGTGAGGGGAGAGCTGATCTCCATTAGGGCCCACAAGGAGAGGAGAGAGCAGAGGGAGAGGGAGAGGCTGGTGGGGGAGATGGTGAGGGTAGACAGGAGGTATGCGGAGGTACCGGATGAGGGACTGTTGAGGGAGAGGCGCAGCCTCTAGGCCGAATTCAACCTGTTGACCACCAGGAAGGCGGAGGTGCAGTGAGGAAGGCCCAGGGGGCGATTCATGAGTATGGGGAAAAGGCAAGTCGGATGCTGGCGCATCAGCTTCTGAAGCGGGATGCAGCTCGAGAGATTGGGGGAGTTAAGGATATTTGCGGGGGGGGGGGGGGGGGAGGGGAGTGTGGTGCGGAATGGGGTTGGCATCAATGGGGTCTTCAGGGACTTTTATGAGGAACTGTATCGCTCCGAGCCCCCACTGGAGGAGGGAGGGATGGGCCGCTTTCTGGACCAACTGAAGTTCCCAAAGGTGGAGGAGGGACTGGTGGCGGGATTAGGGTCCCCGATTGGGTTGGAGGAGCCAGCCAAAGGGATAGGGAACATGCAGGTGGGGAAGGCATCAGGACGGACGGTTTCCCGGTCGAATTTTATTAAAAATATGTGGACCTGTTGCGCCCGTTGCTGGTTAGGACCTTCAATGAGGCAAGGGAGGTGGGCGATGCCCCCGATGATGTCCCAGGCCTGATCTCCTTGGTCCTGAAGCGGGACAAGGATCCCCTGAAGTGAGGGTCTTACAGGCCGATTTCATTGTTAAATGTAGAATCCAAGGTGCTGGCGATGGTCTTAGCCACGAGGATTGAGGATTGTGTGCCGCAGGTCATCCACGAAGACCAGACGGGGTTCGTGAACGGGAGGCAGTTGAACGTGAATGTGCGGAGGCTCCTGATCGTTGTTATGATGCCGGCGAGGGAGGGGGAGGCGGAGATAGTGGTGGCGATGGACGCTGAGAAGGCCTTCGATAGGGTAGAGTGGGGGTACTTGTGGGAGGTGCTGAAGAGGTTCGGGTTTGGGGAGGGGTTCGTCAGGTGGGTTAGGCTGTTGTACGAGGTCCCGATGGCGAGTGTGGCCACGAACAAGAGGAGGTCTGAGTACTTTTGGTTGCATCGAGGGACGAGGCAGGGGTGTCCCTTGTCCCCCCTGCTCTTCGTGCTGGCGATTGAACCCCTGGCTATGGCACTGAGGGAGTCGAGGAACTGGAGGGGGTTGTTGCGGGGTGGGGGGGAGCATAGGGTGTCGCTGTATGCGGACGACTTGCTGCTATATGTGGCGGACCCGGTGGGGGGGGAATGCCAGAGGTAATGAGGATCCTCGGGGAGTTTGGGGATTTCTCAGGGTACAAGTTCAACATGGGGAAGAGCAAGTTGTTCGTGGTTCACCCAGGGGACCAGGAGAGGGGGATTGGCGAGCTCCCACTAAAAAGGGCAGAGAGGAGCTTCAGGTATTTGGGGGTCCAGGTGGCCAGGAGCTGGGGGGCCCTGCATAGACTTAACTTCACGAGGCTGGTGGAGCAAATGGAGGAGGAGTTTAAGAGGTGGGACGCGCTGCCGCTGTCCCTGGCAGGTAGGATGCAGTCAGTCAAGGTGACGGTGCTCCCAAGGTTTTTGTTCCTGTTCCAATCCCTCCCCATTCTTATCCCGAAGGCCTTCTTTAGGCGGGTCAACAGGAGCATAACAGGGTTTGTGTAGTTGCGAGGGACTCCAAGGGTGAGAAGGGTGTTCCTGGAGCGGAGAAGGGATGGGGGGGGGGGGGTGGCTGGTGCTGCCCAACCTCTGTGGGTACTACTGGGCCGCCAATGCGGCGATGGTGCGCAAGTGGGTGATGGAGGGGGAGCGGGCTGCATGGAAGAGGCTGGAGACGGCGTCTTGTGTGGGTACGAGTCTGGAGGCGCTGGCAACGGTGCCGCTGCCGCTCCCTCCAATGAGGTATACCACGAGCCCGGTGGTGGTGGCTGCCCTCAAAATTTGGAGGCAATGGAGGCGGCACAGGGGGGAACTGGGGGCCTCGGTGTGGACCCCAATACGGGAGAACCACCGGTTTGTCCCAGGGAGAATAGATGGAGGGTTTTTGTGGTGGCACAGGGCAGGGATAAGAAGTTTGGGAGACCTATTTGTGGATGGAAAGTTCGCGAGCCTGGGTGAGCTGGAGGAGAAGTACGGGCTCCCCCCGGCAAACGTCTTTAGGTATCTACAGGTAAGGGCATTTGCCAGGCGGCAAGTGGCGGAATTCCCGCTGCTGCCGCCACGCACGGTACAGGACAGGGTGCTCTCGGAGGCGTGCGTTGGAGAGGGGAAGATCTCGGCAACATACCAGGTGATGCAGGAGGAG
Source organism: Scyliorhinus torazame (assembly GCF_047496885.1). Taxonomy (NCBI): domain Eukaryota; kingdom Metazoa; phylum Chordata; class Chondrichthyes; order Carcharhiniformes; family Scyliorhinidae; genus Scyliorhinus; species Scyliorhinus torazame. Next base: position 151,030,717 of record NC_092717.1, on the reverse strand, counting down.
GAGGAGGCCTCGGTGGAGGTGCTGAAAGGTAAGTGGGAGGAGGAGTTTGGAGAGGAGATCGAGGAGGGGACGTGGGCAGATGCCCTGGGGAGGGTGAACTCTTCCTCTTCCTGTGCGAAGCTCAGCCTCATACAGTTTAAGGTGCTGCACAGGGCACACATGACCGGGACAAGGATGAGCCGGTTTTTTGGGGGTGAGGACAGGTGTGTTAGGTGCTCAGGGAGCCCAGCAAACCACACCCATATGTTCTGGGCATGCCCAGGGCTGGAGGAATTTTGGAAGGGCGTAGCGAGGACGGTGTCGAGGGTGGTAGGATCCAGGTTCAAACCGGGCTGGGGGCTCGCAATATTTGGGGTTGCAGAGGAGCCGGGAGTGCAGGAGGCGAAAGAGGCCGCTATTCTGGCTTTTGCGTCCCTGGTAGCCCGGCAAAGGATTCTTCTTCAGTGGAAGGATGCGAGGCCCCCAAGCGTGGAATCGTGGATCAACGATATGGCGGGGTTTATTAAATTGGAAATGGTGAAATTTGCCTTAAGGGGATCGGTGCAAGGGTTCTTCAGGCAGTGGCATCCGTTCTTGGACGTCCTAGCAGAACGGTAGACAATGGTCAGCAGCAGCAGCAACCCGGGGGCGGGGGAGGGGTCTATTTTATTTTTGTTTGTCTATACTGGGGGATCTGAGGGGGTGTATATATTTGCTCTGTTTGCTATGTGTTTCGGTGGGTGTTAATATATTTATTTATGTATTGGGGGAGGGGGGGCACCGGGTTGTTTTGTTTTGTATTTAATTTTATTGGGTTCCTTTTACATTTTGTTGTTGATACTTTGTGAAAACTTTAATAAATTTTTTTTTACATGTTTTAAAGTTAGTGGTGGGGAGGATGGAATGGTGAGTTCAGGGGGTGGTCGCTGAGGACCAAACGGGCTTTGTAAAGGGAAGGCAGCTCTCCAGTAACATCAGGAGGCTGTTAAACATGATTATGACCCTGTCGGAGAGAATGGGTACCGGAGGTATTTGTCTCTCTGGATGCAGAGAAAGCTTTTGATCAGTATCTGTTTTGAGATCCTGGGAAGGTTGGGTTTGGCCTGATGTTTGTGGCGTGGGTGCACCTGTTGTATGTGGGCTTGGTGGCAAGTGTACGGACAAATGAGATAAGAGGGAAATCAGGAGGGCAAAAAGGGGACATGAAATTGCTTTGGCAAATAATGCAAAGGAGAATCGAAAGAGCTTCTACAGATGCATAAAGGGAAAAAGAGTAACTAGGGACAGAGTAGGGCCTCTTAAGGATCAACAAGGACATCTATGTGCAGAGCCACAAGAGTTGGGTGAGATCCTGAATGAATATTTCTCATCGGTATTCACGGTGGAGAAAGGCATGGATGTTAGGAAACTAAGGGAAATAAATAGTGATGTCTTGAGAAGTGTGCATATTACAGAGGAGGAGGTGCTGGAAGTCTTAAAGTGCATCAAGGTAGATAAATCCCCGGGACCTGATGAAATGTATCCCAGGATGTTGTGGGAGGCTAGGGAGGAAATTGCGGGTCCCCTAACAGAGATATTTGAATCATCGGCAGCCACAGGTGAGGTGCCTGAAGATTGGAGAGTAGCGAATGTTGTGCCCTTGTTTAAGAAGGGCAGCAGGGAAAAGCCTGGGAACTACAGACCGGTGAGCCTAACGTCGGTAGTAGGTAAGTTGCTAGAAGGTATTCTGAGAGACAGGATCTACAAGCATTTCGAGAGGCAAGGACTGATTCGGGGCAGTCACCATGGCTTTGTGCGTGGAAAATCATGTCTCACAAATTTGATTGAGTGTTTTGAGGGGGTGACCAAGAAGGTAGATGAGGGCAGTGCAGTAGACGTTGTCTACATGGACTTTAGCAAAGCCTTTGACAAGGTACCGCATGGTAGGTTGTTGCAGAAGGTTAAAGCTCACGGGATCCAGGGTGAGGTTGCCAATTGGATTCAAAATTGGCTGGACGACAGAAGCCAGAGGGTGGTTGTAGAGGGTTGTTTTTCAAACTGGAGGCCTGTGACCAGTGGTGTGCCTCAGGGATCGATGCTGGGTCCACTGTTATTTGTGATTTATATTAATGATTTGGATGAGAATTGCAGATGTTTGCAGATGACACCAAGATTGGTGGCACAGTGGATAGTGAAGAAGGTTATCTAGGATTGCAACGGGATCTTGATCAATTAGGCCAGTGGGCCGACGAATGGCAGATGGAGTTTAATTTAGATAAATGTGAGGTGATGCATTTTGGCAGATCGAATCAGGCCATGACCTACTCAGTTAATGGTATGGCGTTGGGGAGAGTTATAGAACAAAGAGATCTAGGAGTACAGTTTCATAGCTCCTTGAAGGTGGAGTCGCAGGTGGACAGGGTGGTGAAGAAGGCATTCGGCATGCTTGGTTTCATTGGTCAGAACATTGAATACAGGAGTTGGGACGTCTTGTTGAAGTTGTACAAGACATTGGTACGGCCACACTTGGAATACTGTGTGCAGTTCTGGTCACCCTATTATAGAAAGGATATTATTAAACTAGAAAGAGTGCAGAAAAGATTTACTAGGATGTTACCGGGACTTGATGGTTTGAGTTATAAGGAGAGGCTGGATAGACTGGGACTTTTTTCCCTGGAGCGTAGGAGGCTTAGGGGTGATCTTATAGAGGTCTATAAAATAATGAGGGGCATAGATAAGGTAGATAGTCAACATCTTTTCCCAAAGGTAGGGGAGTCTAAAACTAGAGGGCATAGGTTTAAGGTGAGAGGGGAGAGATTCAGAAGGGCCCAGAGGGGCAATTTCTTCACTCAGAGGGTAGTGAGTGTCTGGAATGTGCTGCCAGAGGTAGTAGTAGAGGCGGGTACAATTGTGTCTTTCAAAAAGCATTTAGATAGTTACATGGGTAAGATGGGTATAGAGGTTTATGGGCCAAGTGCGGGCAACTGGGACTAGCTTAATGGTAAAAACTGGGCGGCATGGACTGGTTGGGCCGAAGGGCCTGTTTCCATGCTGTAAACTTCTATGATTCTAACTGAGTTTTGGGGAACGAGGCAGAGGTGTCCACTGTCGCCGTTGTTGTTTTTGCTGGCAATAGAGCCCTTGGCAATTGCCCTTAGAGGGCTCAGTGGAGTGGCAGGGGACTGTGAGGGGAAGTAGGGAACACCGGGTGTCACTGTACGCAGATGACCTGTGCTGTTTGTGTCGGACCCACTGGAGAACATGGGGACAATTATGGGAATACTGGAGAGATTTGGTGCCTTCTCGGGATATATATTGAATGTCGGAAAGAGTGAGGTGTTTCCGGTAAATGCGGCGGGTCATGGAGCCAATCTGGGGGCTGTCATTTAGGATAGCTAGGGACAGGTTCAGGTATTTGGGTGTTCAGGTGATGGGGGAGCGGTCGGCAGTGGACTCAGCCCGCCAGTGGGATGTGCTGGTCCCGCCATTGTCAACGGGATTGCCCATTGCAGCACCCCTCGTCGCCGGGAAACCCGTGCGCCAGCGTGTGACCGGAATTTCCCGCCGGCATGAGCAGCCAGTAAATCTTGCTCACCGTGTCATCTCTGGCAGAAAGCAGAGTGCGAATACCACTGGGTGGGTAGGCGCAATCCCCATCATAATCCACCCACATTTGGTCATTTCTTGGGGGGAGGGGGGAAGAGAGAGAGTTTTGCACTGGCATGGAGAGGAGGCAGGGTTTAAACATGCCGGCAGGTCCACTTCGTCAGAGATGGCATTTTTGAAGGCCAGTGAATGGCAGGACAAACTGGAGGACAAAATGGCCCACTTCTGTTTCTATGTTCTTATTTTAATGGGCCTAGCACTGAAGCTCACAGGTGGGTGGCACTCCCACTTACATTTATACTGTGTTTTTATTCACCTTGTCCCTCATCGGAGTCTGCAAAAAATATAATTTAAAAAGCATTTTATCCTGGGAACATAGCAACAGTAGTTGGCCAGTCACCCTGGATCATTTTTCCATCTGTCAGCCTTGGTTTCAGAATTCTCAATGCTCTTGACAAACAAAAATGGATTAGTCTGTTTTGAAATTTTCAATTGACCAAGACAACATCTTTCTGAGGGCAAGTGTTCCAGATCTTCACAACCCTTTATGCGAAGCAGGCTTCACCCCTGAACAACCTAGCTCTAATTTCAAGGTGACTTCCCTTGTTCTACACCAGAGGAGATAATTTCTCTCTATTGACCCAATCAACTCCTTTTAATCATTTTAAAGACTCAATTAGATCACCCATTCATCTTTATTCTCAAGGGAATATGTCTAATAAATTCAGCCAGTCCTAGTATCATTCAAAGGAATCTGCACTGCAACCCTTCCAAGACCAATTCATCGGGCTGGATTTTATGTTTTTCAGCTGAGTGAGTGAGATGGAATGGAAACTGAGTGGTCCGCTCACCCCACCACACCCCCACTTGTCTCAGCTCATTGAATCAAGTGGCAATCAATTAGTGGCTGTCTGGTTGGAAGGCAGCCAGTTCGCAGTGCAATGGTCAGGCTCCATGCCCAATTGGGACTGTTGGCTTGAACATCATGTGGCAGAGGAGTTCATCTGTTAACAGAAAGTCGGTCACAGCTAGAAATTTAAAGACCCTTTACTCCCTCAATTTTTCTTAACTCCTTAGGCCCCAAAAAGCTAAAAGAAAAGTCAAAAACGCATAAAGACCTTGGAGTAAGCACATAGTAATCAGGAGAGACTGGTCTGCTCCCAGCTCTCTTCGAGCCTCTTGGTCATCTGACTACTGATGTCATAGTTACATCATTTATATCATCATGGTCTCATTAACATACTCATTAACCCTTTATCTAATGAGCTCAGACAGCAAAGGCGAGAGCAAGTGGACTACTCAATGTCTGTTCCACTTCCCTCAACCCCCCATGGTGACTTCATATTGTGGACTTATTCTAATTGTTTCCATCTTTCTGCTTATTCACTGCTTTGCTGAAACATTTAACTCCTATTTCTTAATGCAGCTGTCAATAGACCCATCTAATAGTTTGTATCTAAGAAGGACAAGGCAGGTAGCTCATGTAATCAGTAAACTATATACTGCAATCAGAAATTAATTATTAAACATTGGCTCACTAATCCCTGCACAGCATGTATAAGGAAGCAAGTTTTGGATCTTATTAAACACAACCTGCTACTTTGTTGTGTGCACAAGGCAGAAATGTTGAGTTAAAAGTCTAACTACAATGCAGTGTATAACTGTGGCTTACTTGTCATTTTCCTGCAGCTAGATGTACTCATACCATTGGTCTTTTCACATTACAGATCAACTGTCAGGGTGATTGTCCTGATTAACCCAAAGAGCATGTCCAGGGACATTTCCAGACCATGTCGGAGGTGATCTTCAGTTTCAGGTCCCCGATTACCAAAGGAAGTTTCTGATCTGCGTTAGATGACAACTATTAACCTAACTTCTGAAACATCATTTCCTCACATTGGACATCAACTTAAGTCTTTGATCCTCCTTAATCCTTAACTTGAAGTTCGCCCATGACTCTGTTCTTTAAAGAATATCTAATATTTGATAATAATTATTGTTTATTAAAAATGAAATAAGCAAGAAAATATATTACAAAATCCATACAAGTCCAATTTTTTATTTTATTTTCCATAAATACCTATGTCAGTATAAGAAAATCTATATGTTAACACTTGTGTTTAAAACTATTTACCATTCTGCATAGTAACAGGCTTACAAAACTTTCCAGTTTTCAGGAATGTTTCAACTGAACCTTCAGTGTCTGGTTTACAGTGAAATCAAAGAATAATTATTCCCCTGTTATATCGTCAAATAAAATATCAAATATAAGAAAGATGTAGGCATGGGGTTGGAACTGGAGCTTATTTTTGTTACCTTCCAACTGCTATAAAGATGATCTATTTTATACTTTATTACACAAATAAGAAAAGAGCATTGCTTTATTTAATCAAATTGGCATTCACACTGCCCTCAGCCAGTGCTTTCATACCCACCAAAATAATTCCACCAGGAAGCACAGCTTGTTAAGAGGATGTTTGCAAATACAAATGTTAGAATTGGGAATGGGAAGGTTGCTAAACTGTTTTCAGATCATGAAGGAACATTTTGACATCAGCAGCAAGTTTCAGAAGATAACTCAAGTGAGGACCACTTCCTTTCAAACCAACCATGTAATTGGAATCAAAGAAACCGGCTAAACAAGCCCAGTAAGATATTGCCCTCCAAAGGTAAAAGAGGCTGAAAGGATAATTAAGATCCAATCTTAAGATCAGAAATGCCATCCATTTGAAATTTCTGTCTTTAATGCAGTACAAATTTTTATGTTTATGAATTGTTCCATTTTAAACTCAAGGTTTTACTGTTAATGATTAAACCCCAACTTAAGAGTCCATTATAACTGCAAATTAAATTTTCAGCTTATTTAATTAGTCAATACTTCCAAAACACTTTTGAGCCCCCAATTGCTGATGGCGCCAGTAATGTAAACATACAAGACCCCTTTAACTCACATTTTCAAAAAGCTTTATGAACATAGAATCTGCGGCAATTCTGTTTTTTTTGTAATTACCCTTATACAAAGGCGCCTGGATAAGTTTAACACTGAATTTTAATGTTATTCCCATTCACTCCCATTTCATAGAAGTTTTAATTACAATTCTGATCCAACATTCATCATTCATTTGACAAATGTGTTTTGTACCTATTCAGTTTTGAGTGCGGGGGATGAGGGGACATTTCCAGAGCGGGTCTTACTGAAATTAAAGATTACTTGATCACAATTGGGTTTCAAAATAGCAATCACACTGAGACAGTAAGTGAACTGGAATGAAAATCAAGTTACATCACTGAGTCATGGACTTTGCACCTAGGATTTTCTGATCTTTAACTTGCCACGGTGGGAAGCTACAAAGTATTTTGCAGGCGTTTTCCCACAGAGGAGGGAGGCAAAATCATTGATTTGGTCAACCTAATCCATGCCTATACAGCCGTAACAACCAGCTGCAGAGCAGTTCGGGTTCAGACTTAGGAGAAGATTGCAAGTCCATTCACTCAGCTGAAGAAAGTATGGGGAAAAAGAAAAACAAAAATACAATTAAAGAAAAAAAGTTGACTTTACGACATCATTGCTGAAGTAATGGAAGGTTACTACTGTTATGCTTAAATTAGATAAGCCAAATTGAACAAAATTGGGTAAGAAGTGGTATTAATTTCAAGTGCCCTTTAATGTGACCATTTTTTTGAAACATTCCTTCAAGAGAGTCAAACAAAGCGGTGCACCGTAGTCAATTATTACTGTTTTGGGTAGTTTCAGTGGGCTCAATAAATTGGTTTTATTACATTATTGTCAAATACATCTGTAATGACTAAATCCAAAACAAGCCCTCATGGAATTGTGAAATAAAAATAATTTTATTTATCAGGATGTCGATTGATTATTAAGTCTTAATTTAATAGGCTATTACATAGAATTGGGTAGAATCTGACAGCACCAAAGCCGACCATTCGACTCAGGAGGTCTATGCTGGTGTTTATGCTCCACCCGAGAACCTCCACCTTATATCATCTCTCCCCATCTAAACATCATTCTGCCTCATTTTATAAATTGATATGCAGTGTTCTTTCAAACAGAATAGATTTTTATAACTATTGATATTTTGGTTTTTGAGAAAACTATATGCATTCTAGACAGCTCATAGGGAAGAAATAAAGAAAATAAACATATGGGCAGAATCGTTTGATGCTCCCAGGAGCAGGAAACGAGACAGGCGGGGGAATCTAAATGAATGGGATGCAAAATATGTGCTTTCCAACAGCAAGATGAAAATTGGACATTAGGTTGGTTGCAGATCGAGGGAAGATCGTGCTTCCCAATGGCAAATGACGAGTATCTCTTTACATTAGCATGTCATGCATGCTCATTAAAACACAACTTTGCCAGATTACATTGTACCTTTGGAATTTATGCAGCAAACAGGAAACACGTGCCTTCAGATTCATGACTGGTCATAGGTGGTGTGAAGCAAGCAAGGTTGTCTTACTGGTGCATTTGGTCAGAGTAGGAACTACTTTTCTTGAATAGAGAGTTTTGTTGAAGCAGGGGAGAGGAGCATTGATGCTTGAGATCAGGTGACTGAAAGGAGAGTGGGACATGGTGACTGAGGGAGAAAGAGAGGGAGATGGCTGTGAAAGAAGAGTGGGCATGGCTATCTGAGGGAGGAAGGGGGATAGTGGTGAAAGGTAAGTCGGGCATGGTTGACTGAGGGAAGGAGGGAGGTGACAGCACTCAAAAGGCTCATTGGAGACAGAGGGACTTGGATTTAACAGGGAAGGTTAATATCTACAGACGGTAAGTCAAGCATGGTTGTGTAGAGATCAAGAGTTATAGAGGGAAGGTCAATGCTGAAGTCCTGAGAGCCAAGGATAATAGAGGACAAATCAAGGATGATAGAGGGAGGCCTGTGGGTGTGTGGTATTATAGGTATTACGGTACCTGAGGCCTGTGGGTGTGTGGTATTATAGGTATTACGGTACCTGATAGGCTAAAACACCATCGGTGGAAACTGTATGCTTTCTATTGGTTAGAATGTATGATAGCTCCGCCCTGCTAGGCGGGGTATAAGAACCAGTGCCGCCCCAGCAGCCTTCATTCTGTACCTGAGCTGCTGGTGGAGACATCTAGCTTATTAAAGCCTTCAGTTGGACTACAACCTCGCTTTAGTGGTCATTGATCGTGTATCAATTTAATAAGCTAGTTTTTTTAAGAAGAAAGGATGGAGCTCCGAATCAAGCCGGAGTCTCGGGATGGCCGAAAACGCACCCACGGGAGAACAGAAACTGCATGTCCTGCACTCAAGGGTGAGCCCAGAGATTTACACCCTCATCGAGGAAGCGAAAGACTTCAATGCAGCAATAGAGCTGCTAAAAGGACACTATATTCGCCCGGTAAACCAGGTCTACACCCGGCACCTGCTTGCAACAAGGCGACAAACCCCTGGGGAATCGCTGGAGGAATTCTACCGTGCACTCCTGGTGTTGGGAAGAAGCTGCAGCTACCCGCATGTTTTGGCGAGCGAACACACGGAACTCTTAGTCCGGGACGCTTTCGTGGCAGGTATGCTATCTTCACAAATCCGCCAGCGTCTGTTAGAAAAGGACACCCTGGGTCTCAGGGAGGCATGGGCCCTTGCAGGCTCCCTGGACGTGGCTTCCAGGAACGCCCGCGCTTACGTTCCTGACCGCACGGCAGCCCCCTGGGCAGCGTGGAACCCCTCCGCGGCCGACCCCAAGACTTCCCTCATTCCCCCGCAGGCCTGCGCTGCAAGGCGGCCTGGCAACCCTGAGGGGCCCCGCTGCTACTTTTGCGGGCAGGCCAAGCACCCCCGCCAGCGCAGCCCGGCCTATGCATCCACCTGCAAGGGATGCGGCAAACAGGGCCATTTCGTGGAGGTATGCCAGGCCCGTGCGGCCAGCGGTCACCACCATCTTCATATTCCAGGGCCACATGCAGACCCCGGGCGCCGCCATCTTGTTCTGCGGACACCACGTTGCAGGGATGGGCGCCGCCATTTTGTGCATCCCCAGCCATGTGCGACCAATGTGAGCCGTCATCTTGGATGAACCCCAAGGACCCCAGCTCGGCTGACCACGCACTGCCCGAAGAGAACTCTCAACTGCTGCAATTAGCCTCGGTGACTCTGGATCAGTCTCGGCCTCGAACATTCTCAACTGGTACGACGACCGTATTCATCAACGGGCACGAGACGTCCTCCCTAATCGACTCTGGAAGCACGGACAGCTTCATACACCCTGACACAGTAAGGCGCTGTTCTCTCCTCATCCGCCCCATTAATCAAAAAATCTCCCTGGCTTCCGGTTCACACTCAGTGGAGATAAAGGGGTTTTGTGGAGCAAACCTCACAGTCCAGGGAAGGGAGTTCAAAAATTTCCGTCTCTGCGTCCTTCCCCACCTTTGCGCGGCTACACTCCTGGGTTTAGACTTCCAGTGTAACCTTCAAAGTCTGACCTTCAAATTTGGCGGCCCTATACCCCCCCCCCCCCCTTACTGCCTGCGGCCTCGCGACCCTTAAGGTCGACTCCCCTTCCCTGTTTGCGAACCTCACCCCGGATTGCAAACCCATCGCCACCAGGAGCAGACGCTGCAGTGCCCAGGACCGGATCTTTATTTGGTCAGAGGTCTAAAGGCTACTGAGGGAAGGGGTCATTGAAGCCAGTAACAGCCCCTGGAGAGCTCAAGTAGTGGTGTTAAAGGCCGGGGAGAAGCATAGGATGGTCATCGACTACAGTCAGACCATCAACAGGTTTACGCAGCTCGACGCGTACCCTCTCCCCCACATATCCGACCTGGTAAACAGGATCGCGCATTATAAGGTCTTCTCCACGGTGGATCTCAAGTCCACCTACCACCAGCTCCCCATCCGTACTAGTGACCACAAATACACTGCCTTCGAGGCAGATGGGCGGCTCTATCACTTCTTAAGGATTCCCTTTGGTGTCACCAACGGGGTCTCGGTCTTCCAGCGCGAGATGGACCGAATGGTTGACCGGTACGGTTTACGGGCAACATTCCCGTATCTCGATAATGTCACCATCTGTGGCCATGACCAGCAGGACCACGACACCAACCTCCGAAAATTTCTCCAGACCGCTAAAATCCTTAACCTTACATATAACAAGGATAAATGCGTGTTTAGCACCGACCGCCTAGCCATCCTCGGCTACGTAGTGCGAAATGGAGTTATAGGCCCCGACCCTGAACGCATGCGCCCCCTTATGGAGTTCCCCCTCCCTCACTGCTCCAAGGCCCTGAAACATTGCCTCGGGTTTTTTAGCTACTACACCCAGAGGGTCCCCAACTACGCGGACAGAGACTCCAGGATGGTATGTTGCCTCCCTGGTGCCAGGGTCCAGGATGTCTCCGAACGGGTAGAGGGCATCCTGAAGGGGGAGGGCAAACAGTCAGAGGTCGTTGTACATATTGGTACTAACGACATAGGCAGGAAGGGGCATGAGGTCCTGCAGCAGGAGTTCAGGGAGCTAGGCAGAAAGTTAAAAGACAGGACCTCGAGGGTTGTAATCACGGGATTACTCCCTGTGCCACGTGCCAGTGAGGCTAGAAATAGGAAGATAGAGCAGATAAACACGTGGCTAAACAGCTGGTGTAGGAGGGAGGGTTTCCATTATCTAGACCACTGGGAGCTCTTCCGGGGCAGGAGTGACCTGTATAAGAAGGACGGGTTGCATCTAAACCGGAGAGGCATAAATATCCTGGCCGCGAGGTTTGCTAGTGTCACACGGAAGGGTTTAAACTAGTATGGCAGGGGGGTGGGCACGGGAGCAATAGGTCAGAAGGTGAGAGCATTGAGGGAGAACTAGGGAATAGGGACAGTGTGGCTCTGAGGCAGAGCAGACAGGGAGAAGTTGCTGAACACAGCGGGTATGGTGGCCTGAAGTGCATATGTTTTAATGCAAGGAGCATTACGGGTAAGGCAGATGAACTTAGAGCTTGGATTAGTACTTGGAACTATGATGTTGTTGCCATTACAGAGACCTGGTTGAGGGAAGGGCAGGATTGGCAGCTAAACGTTCCAGGATTTAGATGTTTCAGGCGGGATAGAGGGGGATGTAAAAGGGGAGGTGGAGTTGCGCTACTTGTTCGGGAGAATATCACAGCTGTACTGCGAGAGGACACCTCAGAGGGCAGTGAGGCTATATGGGTAGAGATCAGGAATAAGAAGGGTGCAGTCACAATGTTCGGGGTATACTACAGGCCTCCCAACAGCCAGCGGGAGATAGAGGAGCAGATAGGTAGACAGATTTTGGAAAAGAGTAAAAACAACAGGTTTGTGGTGATGGGAGACTTCAACTTCACCAATATTGACTGGGACTCACTTAGTGCCAGGGGCTTAGACGGGGCGGAGTTTGTAAGGAGCATCCAGGAGGGCTTCTTAAAACAATATGTAGACAGTCCAACTAGGGAAGGGGCGGTACTGGACCTGGTATTGGGGAATGAGCCCGGCCAGGTGGTAGATGTTTCAGTAGGGGAGCATTTCGGTAACAGTGACCACAATTCAGTAAGTTTTAAAGTACTGGTGGACAAGGATAAGAGTGGTCCGAGGATGAATGTGCTAAATTGGGGGAAGGCTAATTATAACAATATTAGGCGGGAACTGAAGAACATAGATTGGGGGCGGATGTTTGAGGGCAAATCAACATCTGACATGTGGGAGGCTTTCAAGTGGCAGTTGAAAGGAATACAGGACCGGCATGTTCCTGTGAGGAAGAAAGATAAATACGGCAATTTTCGGGAACCTTGGATAACGCGTGATATTGTAGGCCTCGTCAAAAAGAAAAAGGAGGCATTTGTCAGGGCTGAAAGGCTGGGAACAGACGAAGCCTGCGTGGAATATAAGGAAAGTAGGAAGGAACTTAAGCAAGGAGTCAGGAGGGCTAGAAGGGGTCACGAAAAGTCATTGGCAAATAGGGTTAAGGAAAATCCCAAGGCTTTTTACACGTACATAAAAAGCAAGAGGGTAGCCAGGGAAAGGGTTGGCCCACTGAAGGATAGGCAAGGGAATCTATGTGTGGAGCCAGAGGAAATGGGCGAGGTACTAAATGAATACTTTGCATCAGTATTCACCAAAGAGAAGGAATTGGTAGATGTTGAGTCTGGAGAAGAGGGTGTAGATAGCCTGGGTCACATTGTGATCCAAAAAGACGAGGTGTTGGGTGTCTTAAAAAATATTAAGGTAGATAAGTCCCCAGGGCCTGATGGGATCTACCCCAGAATACTGAAGGAGGCTGGAGAGGAAATTGCTGAGGCCTTGACAGAAATCTTTGGATCCTCGCTGTCTTCAGGGGATGTCCCGGAGGACTGGAGAATAGCCAATGTTGTTCCTCTGTTTAAGAAGGGTAGCAAGGATAATCCCGGGAACTACAGGCCGGTGAGCCTTACTTCAGTGGTAGGGAAATTACTGGAGAGAATTCTTCGAGACAGGATCTACTCCCATTTGGAAGCAAATGGACGTATTAGTGAGAGGCAGCACGGTTTTGTGAAGGGGAGGTCGTGTCTCACTAACTTGATAGAGTTTTTCGAGGAGGTCACTAAGATGATTGATGCAGGTAGGGCAGTAGATGTTGTCTATATGGACTTCAGTAAGGCCTTTGACAAGGTCCCTCATGGTAGACTAGTACAAAAGGTGAAGTCACACGGGATCAGGGGTGAGCTGGCAAGGTGGATACAGAACTGGCTAGGCCATAGAAGGCAGAGAGTAGCAATGGAGGGATGCTTTTCTAATTGGAGGGCTGTGACCAGTGGTGTTCCACAGGGATCAGTGCTGGGACCTTTGCTCTTTGTAGTATATATAAATGATTTGGAGGAAAATGTAACTGGTCTGATTAGTAAGTTTGCAGACGACACAAAGGTTGGTGGAATTGCGGATAGCGATGAGGACTGTCGGAGGATACAGCAGGATTTAGATTGTCTGGAGACTTGGGAGGAGAGATGGCAGATGGAGTTTAATCTGGACAAATGTGAGGTAATGCATTTTGGAAGGTCTAATGCAGGTAGGGAATATACAGTGAATGGTAGAACCCTCAAGAGTATTGAAAGTCAAAGAGATCTAGGAGTACAGGTCCACAGGTCATTGAAAGGGGCAACACAGGTGGAGAAGGTAGTCAAGAAGGCATACGGCATGCTTGCCTTCATTGGCCGGGGCATTGAGTATAAGAATTGGCAAGTCATGTTGCAGCTGTATAGAACCTTAGTTAGGCCACACTTGGAGTATAGTGTTCAATTCTGGTCGCCACACTACCAGAAGGATGTGGAGGCTTTAGAGAGGGTGCAGAAGAGATTTACCAGAATGTTGCCTGGTATGGAGGGCATTAGCTATGAGGAGCGATTGAATAAACTCGGTTTGTTCTCACTGGAACGAAGGAGGTTGAGGGGAGACCTGATAGAGGTATACAAAATTATGAGGGGCATAGACAGAGTGAATAGTCAGTGGCTTTTCCCCAGGGTAGAGGGGTCAATTACTAGGGGGCATAGGTTTAAGGTGAGAGGGGCAAGGTTTAGAGTAGATGTACGAGGCAAGTTTTTTACGCAGAGGGTAGTGGGTGCCTGGAACTCGCTACCGGAGGAGGTCGTGGAAGCAGGGACGATAGGGACATTTAAGGGGCATCTTGACAAATATATGAATAGGATGGGAATAGAAGGATACGGACCCAGGAAGTGTAGAAGATTGTAGTTTAGTCGGGCAGCATGGTCGGCACGGGCTTGGAGGGCCGAAGGGCCTGTTCCTGTGCTGTACATTTCTTTGTTCTTTGTTCTTTGACAAGGACCGTCCCCTGATCCAATCCACAGTTTTTCCCCTGTCGATAGAGGCCCGCCAGGCCTTCATCTACATCAAAGCAGACATTGCAAAGGCCACGATGCACGCCATCAATGAGTCCGTCCCCTTCCAGGTCGAGAGCGATGCGTCCGACGTAGCTCTGGCGGCCACCCTCAACCAAGCGGGCAGACCCGTGGCTTTCTTCTCTCGTACCCTCCATGCTTCTGAATTCCGCCACTCCTCAGTCGAAAAGGAGGCCCAGGCCATAGTAGAAGCTGTGCGACATTGGACGCATTACCTGGCCGGCAGGAAATTCACTCTCCTCACCGACCTACGGTCGGTTGCTTTCAGGTTTGATAATGCACAGCGGGGCAAGATAAAAAAATGACAAGATCTTGCAGTGGAGAATCGAACTCTCCACCTACAACTACGAGATCTTGTATCGTCCCCGGAAGCTAAACGAGCCTCCTGACGTCCTGTGCCGCGGCACATGTGCCACTGTACAAGTGGACCGCCTCCGAGCCCTCCACGAGGACCTCTGCCACCTGGGGGTCACTCGCATTTTCCATTTTGTCAAGACCCACAACCTGCCCTACTCCATCGAGGAGGTCAGGACAGTCACCAGGGACTGCCAAATCTGCGCGGAGTGCAAACCGCACTTCTACTGACCAGAGAAAGCGCACCTGATAAAGGCTTCCTGTCCCTTTGAACGCCTCAGCATGGACTTCAAAGGCCCCCTCCCCTCCACCGACCGCAACACGTACTTCCTGAACGTGATTGACGTGTACTCCCGGTTCCCATTCGCCATCCCCTGCCCTGACATGACCGGGACCACCGTCATCCAGGCCCTCCATAGCATCTTTGCACTGTTCGGGCTCCCCGCTTACATGCACAGTGATAGGGGGTCCTCCTTTATGAGCGATGAACTGCGTCAATTCCTGCTCAGCAAGGGCATCGCCTCGAGCAGGACGACCAGTTACAACCCACGGGGTAATGGACAGATAGAGAGGGAGAACGGGACGGTCTGGAAGACCATCCTACTGGCCCTACGGTCCAGGAACCTCCCAGTCTCCCGCTGGCAAGAGGTCCTCTCAGATGCCCTCCACCCCATCCGGTCACTGCTTTGTACGACCACCAAATAGACACCTCACAAACGCCTCCTTGTCTTCCTAGGAAGTCCTCCTCTGGGACCTCACTCCCGACATGGCTGGCAGCACCTGGACCCATCCTGCTCCGAAAACACGTGCGAGCGCACAAGTCGGACCCGTTGGTCAAGAGGGTCCATCTGCTCCATGCTAACCCCCAGTACGCCTACGTGGCATACCCCGACAGCCGACAAGATACGGTCTCCCTACGGGACCAGGAGCCCGCCAGAACCCCACGCATATCCCAGCCACCAGTCCCACCTTCCCCTCCACTGCAGCACCTTACAGGAGGATTGGTCCTTCCGCCGGCCCCCTCTAGGCCCCCCCACCCACCGACGCCCCCCGCAGGCGCTCCCTTCCCAGGTCGACCGTTTTCCCCACCAGCGCCGTCTAGGGCTGCCGAAGCTGCTATGGAGATCGAAGCCACGCTCCCGGAGTCACAGATGCCCGAGCCTCCACCGGAGTCACCACCGAAGCTCCGACGATCACAGAGAACGACCAGGGCCCCCGATCGACTGATTGCTTCATTTAAAAAAAAGTATATAGTTAATTATGAATCTGTAAATAGTTACAACAATAAGACAAAACGCTGTACGGAGGCATTACGGTACCTCCATAACTATAATTTCTACCATGTTGTAACATCAAATGTACATAGTTATCAGAATTGTAAATAGTTACTAAACACTGTACGGAGGTATTACGGTACCTCCATAACTAGTTATACCACGTTGCCATGTTTTGTAATTTCAGGCCACCGCCCCCACCGGACTCTTTTTTAACAGGGGGTGAATGTGGTATTATATGTATTACGGTACCTGATAGGCTAAAGCACTATTGGTGGAAACTGCATGCTTTCCATTGGTTAGAATGTATTATAGCTCCGCCCTGCTAGGCGGGATATAAGAACCAGTGCCGCCCCAGCAGCCTTCATTCTGTACCTGAGCTGCTGGGGGAAACATCTAGCTTATTAAAGCCTTCAGTTGGACTACAACCTCACTTTAGTGGTCATTGATCGTGCATCAGGGTGATAAAGGGCAACTTGAGGGTAATGGGGGCAGTTCCAGTGTGCTGTGAGGCTCACCAATTCTGAAGGGGTGAGTCCTTGGGTAAATGATAGTTGATCAAGGTTAATGGGAGGTGGGTTGAGGGTCACCAAAAGCAGGGGAAGAGTGATGGAAGGAAATTCAATGCTGACAGAGGGAGGGTGCAGGTTGATAACTTCCCAAAACAGCTTCACGGTGTGAGTGTCCATGACTTTGACAACATAAAGAGTTCTCTGGTGTACAGGTTGAAGTTAAAGTTGTCCACAGTGGGATGAATGAAGACCAGGATGTGCCCTTGTGATTATAGGGCTCCCATTGGTCAACAGTTCTCCAGTCAGGAGGGAGAATATTCTAGCCTGCGTTGACCAAATTGTTTCCTACCTTTGTCACAGTTTACCTCAGGCAAACAAGATGGGTCAAGATCACCTTTGTTTTTGCTAGCTCTGGCCTTGCTGGGGGTGATCCAGCTTAGAGTGGCCCAGAGCCAAGTAAGCAATAGCCAGACCAGCAACGAAGAGCACCAGCAAAGGGTCAGGCAGCTCAGGATGCTGGCAACCAATGACCAATGTGATGTTGAACATTGGTGCATAATAGAATATTTTGCAGTGTTGTAGCTATTTGCAAATGCTGCCATTGAATTTCTACACTGGTTGGTCTTTCCAGGAGCTCCCTGGGATCATCCAGTGGCCTTCATAAACTGAAAAGATTTTCAATCTCTCAAGGTGCAGCTGGTCTGTTCCCACCACAAGTGAATCCTTCAGGTGTGTGCTCACTTCCAGGGAGCTCTCTGTCCCTTACATCCTTACCCAGGTGCCACAACTGTTTGCTTTCACTCAACAACTGCAGGGATGGTTCCTGGGTGACAGGGGTATCCACAGAAGACCTGGCTCATGACACCTGTGTGGAACCCACAAATCCCAGCACAGGAAGAGGTATAATGTCAACCATGCCTCAAGAGGGGCAGTAAATAGAACAGACCGCAGACTGCTGAAAGCGAAGTTCCGCTGCCTGGATCGCTCAGGTGGAATGCTGCAGTATATGCCACAGCATCCTGCACCCTACACAACCTTGCAAAGGGGTGAGGAATTTGCAGAGGGAAGATGGGGACTTAGACGAGGAAGTGAAACAGCTGATTGTCATGAGGGAGTGGATGATACAGCTGCAGCCACCAGAGCGATGGGCCAGACAGGCCCGTGACACACAGCATCTAGGTTTCAGTCAGAATGAGGCCCCTACATAATCTCTAGATCTCCTCATGAAATGTCACTGTGCAAGTGCTAGCAGAACCAGAACACTCCCTCCAGAACAATACACAGACCCATAGTACAGTTGCTTCACAGCTCCAGGGCCCCAGGTTCGATTCCCAGCTGGGTCACTGTCTGTGCGGAGTCTGCACATTCTCCGTGTCTGCGTGGGTTTTCTTCGGATGCTCCGGTTTCCTCCCACAGTCCAAAGATGTGTGGGTTAAATGGATTCGCCATACTAAATTGCCCTTAGTGTGCAAAAAATGTTAAGTGGGGATTATTGGGTTATGGAGATAGGGTAGATACGTGGGCTGCAGTAGGGTGCTCTTTGTAAGGGCCGGTGCAGACTCGATGGGCCGAATGGCCTCCTTCTGCACTGTAAATTCTATGATTCTATGGCCTCTGCTACCGAGTGGGAAAATTGCTGTCGGCCCGTGGCATGATCAAGTCCATGTGCATGGTTTGGTCAAATCCACACAACACTGCCGAATTGCAAGATCATCCATGACTCAATGACACATGTTCCAAATCCTGGCAAGGTCTTGCTAAGCACGCTTTAACTGCAGATGGTGATGAGACAACAGCCTTTGATGGATGAAAAGGGGGTGAATATCTCGGCTGGCTACCAGTCAGGTTCCAAATCCACAAGGCGTGACAAACATAGAAAATTGCACATGAAGAGACTCTGAGATGCCAGTTTTGAGATCCCACAACAAATGATGTTTCTTTAGTCCCAGTTCACCCATTATTGACAGTCAATGAGGTGTCAGCCCCTTAAAAACCCCATTAGTGAGCAAAGCTTCAAAAATCATGAACATTTAACATATATGAATAAGGTGCTTCAAATTATATATTTAAGCATAACTGAACAAATCTATGAAATGATTGAACACCTGTGCCACCTTTCTGCTATTCTGGTATTTTAAGCTTACATTTCCTGCACAATACCTTGGTGCTACCCCAATAGCCTCAGCTGAGACAAAGGCAACCTGCTGAGTGCTGTGCCACATTGCCAAAGATATCCTTAGCAGCCATCATCCAGCAGTCCAAAGCCAAGGGGCCTCTGGTGTGTTGAGAGTCTTCTTGCACGTGTGCAGGTGCACCCTCTTCAGCTTCACCTCTGGAGGCACTGGAGTCACTGGCAGAGAGGAGGAGCACGAGTGTCCGGAGGTGAGTCCCCTAAGGCGGCTTGTGGGCGAATCTCCTCCCTGTCTGCGCAATGGCACCTCCATAAATCCAGGAGAAGAAAGGTTACTTGGAGGGAGATAAAGATGGCTCATCCCTGGTCCAGAATGAGGATGTCTCGGAGCACTCCATTGCATTATGTGCTCCTTTGTCCTGCCGACAGACTGAAGGATTGTGTGTCATCCCACTCTTATGACAGCTTGTGTGCCCTCCCTAGTAAGTGTTCCACATTCACAATATCCAACTTTCTCAGCATGAACTGGCTCCTTCACATTAACTCCACATTGATCATCTGATACCAAGGCCTGCAACTCAACCTCTTGTCTGGAACACTCTCCACTTGTACATTTACATTGCTTGATGCCCTTATGAATGTCATTTTTCAGTGCCAACACAGTGCCACTTGCCCTTCCAGAGTACAGGAGGTCATTCACCCTTTTGTAGCACTGAACCCAGTTACACTTTTGGACACCATGCCTCTAACATCCGCTGCCACCTCTGTCAAGGCTGCCTTGGTCAGGTGGGAGGGCCTCCTACTGCAATCACTGGGAAACCAGACTGTTGTAGACAGAAGCAAAAACTCTACACGAGGCCAGGATCAACAGGATACAATTCTCTTTATTCTCACACTAGATACAACAATCACTCCTCTTCACTTCCCGCAGGGTTACCTTTCCTGACAGGGTTTATATCCTGTGGGGAATTCCTCCAATTGGGAGGAAGCTTCGTCCCCTCGTCACCTGGGTAGTTCATACTCTGAGGTGTAGGAGGGGAATCAGATGCAATACAAGTTCTATTCCTGCAGGGGTCGTAATACACACTTTCAGCCATTCCCCGACAGCCTGGAGGAGAACTTGAGGGGAGGTATCAGTAAATTATGAGGCTACTCGGCTGACCTGGGATATTGTTGGTGAGTGCTGTCCGGTTACCTTTTGAATATGATAGCTGGATCTTTGACCTATGCATTAATAGTGGACATTGGGGAAAACAGAGATCGGAGGTCCGGGGCTGGAGAATTAGGAGTGGGGTTTTGGAGGCCAGGGATCTCGGACGAATCTATTCTTGCAGCTGGGGTTCAAACAGGACATAGAACCTTTATTTTCAAATGCAAGGACATAAAAAGTTTCATTATTTTGTTGGAAGAAAGAATCAGAGTAGATAGTGCAATGAATCTTGATTTCAAAGATGCAAGAAGGGGGAAGGACATCTATGATGGTGAATTTGGAATTTAATAGAGCATTGGCCAAAATAGCATTGATCAAATAGAAGGGAAAATAAAATTAGTTAAAGAAAGAGTTGGATGCTGGAAGTGAGAGACAGATTGATAATCAGACAATGAGTGTTTTCTAAAAATGGAATCGTAACACCAAAGAAGTTTACATCACAGATGGAAGCTTTTCAGCCCCTTATATCTCTGCTAGCATTTTGCTGGAGAAAATTGAAAAGTCTTTCCTCTCAGGCAGGTGTAAAAGATTTCCTCGTGTTACTTCAGTGAAAACCAGGAGAATTCTCCCCAGTGCCCTAGCCAATGTTAATTCTTCAACCAATACTACTAATAAACATATTAGGCTATGGTGACTTTACCGTACCTAGTTACTACCACATTGCTGTTTGTGCGACCTTGTTATGCACAAATTGGCTGCTCTATGTTTCCTACATTACAACAGTGATGACAATCTTAAAGTACTATATTGCCTCAAGGGTGCTTTATGATGACCTGAGGTTGTGAACTGCATTGCAGAATTGTAAGTTTTCCTCAGGGAGTATTTTAATGAACATTCCATAATCATACCCAAATTATTACATTTTTCCATTTGCTAGATCCATTCACATTGTACATGTTTTATCTTTCACATTGCAATATGCAGTGTCTCATATAATGCACTTCTGTTAGCCTTCTGTCTTATTTACAAAACATACAAAAAAGACAAAGATCATATTCAATCAACCCTATCCAATTATCCCACAATTATGAACACTCACCAAAAGTCATTTGATCTCCTGGAAAAGACAAAAAAAAGATAAAAATTTTCCAGGCCAATTCAGGGTGAAAAGAATTCTTAATCCTCAAATGCAAAACAAAATTAATTTGGGGGCGTTGATCAAAAACAATGTTCATTATTCCACCTTTTGTAAGCAGCGTCTTCCATGAAAATTGACCAAATTCCTTTTGAATGATGGCACTGAGTGCTCTGAGAGTGCCACTGCACAGGACTCAATCTATTCCAAAGGTCCCTCAGGGGAAAGAAACCCCTTTACCTCACCCCCACTTCCTCCTCCCCTGTCCCACCCTCCACCCCCCACCATACCTAGCCTATGATATACTAGTTATGTATCTTGTGCAGCTGTCTCCTCATTCTCCCTAAACTAACTAACTTCATCAAAAACATAATTTTGATCAGTCCAGTTTCAACACAAAGAGAGAAAACTGTCATTGTTTTGATTTGATTCTATTACATTGCAGAAGATTCTAATGAAAGATTGAATAGTCTTCATAAGACATCATGCTTTGGGGCTCTTGGGAACACTGCAGGAATCGCAGAGTATCCCATCTTATCTTTTTAAAGTGGGACTTCGAGTCACAACATTCTGACTAAACTACGTGACTCTTCCTCAGGTGAGAAGATAACATTTTCACAAGAAATTCAATATTCACAACTCAATGTGTCCCCCCATCCACTCAAATTCATTTTATGATGATCGCAACTGAACACAATTCCCCCAGGGTTGAAAGGGAGGTTGCACTGAATCCATGCGCCAGCTGGTGTTAAAATAGCTGACGGTTAGTTTATATTATTTACATCAGCACATCTGTACCGTGAAGGCGGCTCTTAAAAGAGCACAAAACTAATTTATGCTGGTTTGGATTCTATGATGTGACCTACTGTGGGATTGATTCAAAATTATTCATTCAACATCATTAATATTAGGCACTTGTGAATTCAAGGTTCACAATGGACAGGATTCGTTAGAATCCTGAAAGCTCACTCTCAGCACCTTGAAGTAAGGTGCAGCCTGGGAAAGCCGATGTGAAGATGTGTGTTCAGGACACAATTTGCAATTTGAATTACATGGGGATCTTTCATATAGTTTTGTAAAGTAACCAAATGCTTGGACTTGAGACATGCAGACAACTTGCAGGAGTGGTCAACTCCACTGTATCCTTCTGAATATTGAAGGCAGATTCAAAGCCTATAACAGGAGCTTAACAAATGTGTTTTTAAATAATCAATTTCTATCTACAATCAGAGGATGTAAGCGAGACTCAGATTACATTAATAACTACCAGTCTTGCTTGTTGGCTCATGTCTACTTTATCATTAAAATTGACCTATCATCCTGCTAAAACATTTTGGAACTCTCAGAGCACTGCTGAAGACCCAGAGCATCACTGTATCATTTATTTTTCAAGTGGGGTCTTGCGACAGAAGTTGAAATGCTGGCATGCTGAAGCAGCAATTCCTTTCTGACTAAATAATACAAATCTTTCTCAGATAAGAGGAATATATCTGGAGGTAAATATTGCTTTAAAGATTGTTTGGGGAGACATCTTTCAGGAGGTGTAAATTTAATTAAGAACAAGTTGTACTTTTTGATTTGTTACACTCTTTTGGGAACCAATAAGGAGATCCTAAATCTGTTAATCCTGCCTCACGTTGTAATTTTTGTAGTAAAAGAACACATGTTTTTTTCATTCATAGAAAATAAATCTGTGTGGTGTGTTTAATTCAGTCATGTTGCCTTTTGTCATGTTCCCTGTGTATTTTGCATTATGCGCAAAGCTGGCTGTCCATCAACAGGCTATTGATGCACTCTTTGCTCCTGGTACATCACTGGTATGTATGATACAAATATGATTTATAATTATATATTTTAAGAGTTTGGCACATTATTAGGAGAAAAATTTAAAATATTTCTTTAGCAGTTTAGGATTACCTATCCAAGTTAGAACAACACAGGTGGTATCTAATAAGAAACAAGGGAAGCAGAGAAACTTAGAGCCAAAGAATCCAGCCCTTAATCAGGCGACAGATTAATGGTTGAGTGTGAGAAATCTATTCAACGGCGTGGCAGTGGCGGGGCAGCTATCACACCACCCAGTGGTGAGAATTTATTCACTATACATTTGCATATCATGAATACTCATTAAACAGGAACTTCACCAATTCAAATCCTATCCTCAAGATTAAGTCAAGGACTTCCGGTTGCGGCGATGACCAGCTAAGCCGCATGTTTCGGCACCTCCCGTTTCAACGGACTTTTGGGCTCTTATCGGGAGCCCCAACGGAAATTTTTTACGGCCAAGCCCAGTGTGAGGCGACAAAGGAAGGAGTCCCCCCGGGTGTGGATGGAAAGAAGCGATAGTAGTGGCCAGATTGCGGAGGATCCTCTGGAGCAACGGCAGAGAAGAGAAGGGAAAAGCAAGATGGCGGCTGAGGGAGCCCAGATGGTATGGGGCCCGGAACAGCAGGAGTTCCTCCGACGATGTGTGGAGGAGCTCAAGAAGGAGGTGCTGGCGCCGATGTTGCTGGCGATTGAGGGATTGAAGGAGACGCAAAAGACCCAGGCGATGGAGCTCCGTGGAGTGAAGGCAAAGGCAGCCGAGAATGAAGACGAGATACAGGGCTTGGTGGTGAAGACGGAGACGCACGAGGCACTACGTAAGAGGTGCATAGAAAGGCTGGAAGCCCTGGAAAATAGCTCGAGGAGGAAGAATCTAAGGATTTTGGGCCTTCCCGAAGGGACAGAGGGAGCTGATGTTGGGGCGTATGTGAGTACGATGCTCCATACTTTAATGGGAGCTGAGGCCCCGACGGGCCCCCTGGAAGTGGAGGGAGCATACCGGGTCCTCGTGAGAAGACAAAAGGCAGGGGAAATACCGCGAGCAATAGTGGTGAGGTTTCACCACTACAAGGACAGGGAGATGGCCCTGAGATGGGCTAAGAAGACACGGAGTAGCAGGTGGGAGAACGCGGTGATCCGCGTGTATCAAGATTGGAGTGCGGAGGTGGCGAGAAGAAGGGCGAGTTGCAATCGGGCCAAGGCGGTGCTCCACAGGACGAAAGTAAAATTTGGAATGCTGCAGCCGGCAAGACTGTGGGTTACACACCAGGGCAAACACCACTACTTTGAGATGGCAGAGAAGGCGTGGACATTTATTCAAGAAGAGAAGTTGGACTAGATTTGAGGAATTGATGTTTGGAAAGAAGTAGCGAGGTGCTGGCAAAGAAATGCAAAGGGGGAGGTTTATCTGTAAAAATGTTAGTTGGGAGAATTTTTTTTCTCCCCCCCCCCCCCCCCTGGGGGGAGACACGAAGAAATGTGGGCGCCGGTGGGGAAGGGGACAGGGAAGGGGAGAGGGAGCTGCGCCACTAGGGGCGGGGCCGAGAGGGAAGCGCGGGGTTTTTTCCCGCGCTATGGAAATTGCAGCGGGAAAAGTGGGCGCAGGAAGGAAGGGGGCCTCACACGCAGGGAGGCCAAGGGTAAACGGGGGAAGCCGAGGTCAGCCAGAGCTTGCTGACTCCCGGAAGCAATATGGGGGGAGCAATCAAGCTAGAAGGGAATCTAGCGGGGTGGGGTGGGGGGGGGGGGGGGGGGGGGACGACACTAACTGGGTTGCTGCTGCTGAGGGTAAGGGGGAGCTGATACGGGATGGGATGGTCGGGACAGGAGGGCGCCGTCTGGGGGACAAATGGGTGCGTGGGACCCGGGTGAGGAGCTGGTTTAAAAAAGGGGATGGCTAGTCGACGATGGGAGGGGGCGGTAAAGGGCCCCCCAACCCGGTTGATCACGTGGAACGTGAGAGGGCTGAATGGGCCGATTAAGAGGGCAAGGGTATTTGCGCACCTAAAGAGACTGAAGGCGGATGTGGTTATGCCTCAGGAGACGCACCTGAAATTGGCGGATCAGGCCAGATTAAGGAAAGGATGGGTGGGACAGGTATTCCACTCAGGCTTAGATACGAAAAATAGAGGGGTGGGGAAACGGGTATCGTTTGAGGCTAAGACCATAGTGGTGGATAGTGGGGGCAGGTACGTGATGGTGAGTGGCAGATTGCAAGGTGAGGCGGTGGTGCTGGTGAACGTATATGCCCCGAACTGGGATGACGCGGGTTTTATGAAGCGTATGTTGGGGCGCATCCCGGACCTAGAGATGGGAAATTTGGTAATGGGGGGGGACTTCAACACGGTGCTGGACCCAGGGCTGGACCGGTCCAGATCTAGGACCGGGAGGAGGCCGGCAGCGGCCAAGATGCTTAAGGGGTTTATGGAGCAGATGGGAGGAGTAGATCCCTGAAGATTTGCTAGACCGAGGAGTAAAGAGTTTTCCTTCTTCTCCCACGTCCATAAAGTATACTCCCGGATAGACTTTTTTGTCCTAGGAAGGGCGCTGATCCCGAAAGTGGTAGGAACGGAATATTCGGCTATAGCCGTTTCAGATCACGCCCCACATTGGGTGGATCTGGATCCAGGAGAGGAGAAGGAGCAGCGCCCACTTTGGAGATTAGACATGGGACTGTTGGCGGACGAGGGGGTATGTGGAAGGGTGAGGGGATGTATTGAAAGATACCTAGAGGTCAATGATGATGGAGCGGTCCAGGTGAGAGTAGTATGGGAGGCGCTGAAGGCGGTGGTTAGGGGGGAGCTGATTTCCATAAGAGCCCACAGGGGGAAACAAGAGGGTAAAGAAAGGGAGAGACTGATTGGGGAGATTCTGAGGGTGGATAGGCAATATGCGGAGGCCCCGGATGAAGGGCTATACAGGGAAAGACAGAGACTACAGACGGAGTTTGACCTGCTGACCACGGGTAAGGCGGAGACGCAGTGGAGGAAGGCACAGGGAATACAATACGAATATGGGGAAAAGGCGAGCCGATTGCTGGCCCAACAACTTAGGAAGAGGGGGGCAGCGAGAGAGATCGGAGGAGTTAGGGACGGGGCGGGAAGGATGGAGCAGAGAGCGGGGAGGGTGAACGGGGTGTTTAAGTCATTTTATGAGAGGCTGTATAAGTCCCAACCCCCGGAGGGGAAAGAGGGAATGATGCACTTCCTGGAGCAGCTGGAGTTCCCGAGGGTTGAGGAGCAGGAGGTGGCAGGTTTGGGAGCGCAGATTGAGGTGGAGGAGGTGATTAAAGGAATTGGGAACATGCAGGCAGGAAAGGCCCCGGGACCAGACTGGTTCCCGGTGGAATTTTACAGGAAATATGTGGACCTACTGGCCCCACTCCTGACGAGAACCTTCAATGAGGCTAAGGAAAGGGGGACACTACCCCCGACAATGTCGGAGGCGACGATATCGTTGATCCTGAAACGAGACAAAGACCCGCTGCAGTGCGGGTCATACAGGCCCATCTCCCTCCTAAATGTAGATGCCAAGTTACTAGCCAAAGTGATGGCGACAAGGATAGAGGACTGTGTCCCAGGGGTGGTACATGACGACCAGGCAGGGTTTGTTAAAGGGAGGCAATTGAATGCCAATATACGAAGGTTGCTGGGGGTGATGATGATGCCCCCACCGGAGGGGGAGGCGGCGATAGTGGTGGCGATGGATGCAGAGAAGGCATTTGATAGAGTGGAGTGGGACTACCTGTGGGAGGTACTGAAGAGATTTGGATTTGGAGAGGAGTTCATCAGGTGGGTTCAGCTCCTGTACGGGGCCCCGGTGTCAAGCGTGGTTACAAACAGGCAACGATCCGACTATTTCCGATTACATAGGGGCACAAGACAGGGGTGCCCCCTGTCCCCGTTACTGTTCGCGTTGGCAATCGAGCCATTGGCCATAGCGCTGAGGGGCTCTAAGAAATGGAGGGGGGTGCTCAGAGGAGGAGAGGAACATCGGGTGTCATTATATGCGGATGATTTGCTGCTATATGTGGCGGACCCAGTGGAGGGGATGCCAGAGATAATGCAGACACTCAGGGAGTTTGGAGAGTTCTCGGGATATAAATTGAATATAGGAAAGAGTGAACTTTTTGTGATGCACCCTGGGGAACAGGGCAGGGGGATAGACGATCTGTCGCTGAGGAGAGTAGCAAGGGATTTTCGATATCGAGGGATCCAGGTGGCCAGGAACTGGGGAACCTTGCATAAACCTAACTTGACGCGACTGGTAGAGCAGATGGAGGAGAACTTTAAGAGGTGGGACATGGTGCCCCTGTCATTGGCGGGCAGAGTACAGGCGGTTAAAATGGTGGTCCTCCCGAGGTTTCTTTTCGTGTTTCAGTGCCTCCCCATACTGATTACAAAGGCCTTTTTCAAGAAAGTGGACAGGAGTATTATGAGCTTTGTGTGGGCTGGAAAGACCCCGAGGGTAAAGAGGGAGTTCCTGCAGCGCAGTAGGGACAGAGGGGGACTGGCACTGCCGAGTCTGAGTGACTATTATTGGACCGCCAACGTGTCCATGATATGCAAGTGGATGAGGGAAGAAGAAGGGGCGGCGTGGAAAAGGCTGGAGATGGTGTCCTGTAAGGGAACAAGTTTAAAAGCACTGGCGACGGCGCCGTTACCGTTCCCCCCGAAAAAAATACACCACAAACCCAGTAGTGGGGGCGACTTTGAAGATTTGGGGGCAGTGGAGACGACATAAGGGAGTGACAGGTGTCTCGGTGTGGTCCCCGATAAGGAACAATCACATGTTCGTCCCGGGGAGGATAGATGGGGGATTTCAATCTTGGCAGCGAGCAGGAATTGGGAAGTTGAAGGACTTGTTCTTGGACGGGACGTTCGCGAGTTTGGGAGCATTGGTAGAAAAATACGGGTTGCCACCTGGGAATGCCTTCCGATATATGCAAGTGAGGGCATTTGCGAGGCAACAGGTGAGGGAATTTCCGCAGCTCCCGGCGCAAGGGATCCAGGACAGAGTGATTTTGGGGGCAGGGATCGGTGAAGGTAAAGTGTCCGATATATACAGGGAAATGAGAGACGAGGAGGAGATGATGGTAGAGGAGCTGAAGGGTAAATGGGAGGAGGAGCTGGGGGAAGAGATTGAGGAGGGGCTGTGGGCAGATGCCCTAAGTAGGGTAAATTCCTCGTCCTCGTGTGCCAGGCTTAGTCTGATCCAATTCAAGGTTCTACACAGGGCGCATATGACGGGAGCAAGGCTGAGTAGATTTTTTGGAGTGGAGGGTAGGTGCGGGAGGTGCGCGGGAAGCCCGGCGAACCACACCCACATGTTTTGGTCATGTCCGGTATTGCACGGGTTCTGGGTGGGTGTGGCAAGAGTGATCTCAAAGGTGGTGGGGGTCCGGGTCGAACCGAGCTGGGGGTTAGCTATATTTGGGGTTACAGAAGAGCCTGGAGTGCAGGAGGCGAGAGAGGCCGATGTTTTGGCCTTTGCGTCCCTAGTAGCCCGGCGAAGGATTCTACTTATGTGGAAAGAAGCCAAACCCCCGGGCGTGGATCCCTGGATAAACGACATGGCAGGGTTTATAAAATTGGAGCGAATAAAATACGCACGAAGAGGTTCGGCTCAAGGGTTCACCAGGCGGTGGCAACCGTTCCTTGACTATCTCGCAGAGCGATAAGGGAAAACAGGAAAGACAGCAGCAGCAACCCAGGGGGGAGGGGGAGTGTATTCGGTGTTTGGTTTTTTTTTTCTTTCCATCCTAGTTGTCCATATTTATTTTTTCAGTATTATTATTTCTCTTTTCTTGTTCTTTTTCTGTACTTGTTGTTAGTTTAATATATTGTTTAAATAACGGTCAATGTACATTTTGTTACAAAGTTGTAAAAATGGAAAATTCTTTTTGATTGAAAAACTTCAATAAAATATATTAAAAAAAAAAAGATTAAGTCAAGAGGAGAACGTGGGCGGCCAAGGAGAAGTGGCACCAAAGCGGGGACCGGGCCAGGAGGAACGACCTGCGAACACCACCACCCATTCCACCCCCCCCCCCCCGGGCCTGCGAGCCGGCCCGACCGAGCATGCCCCCACCCCCCGCACAGCAGAACGGACCGGTACCAAGACAGGGAAACAATCCTGCGCTGGGCCAGGCAAAACAGAACTTGCAAATGGGAAGGACATTTCATTAGTGTTTACGAGGACATTGGGGCAGACATCTCCAGATGGGCCGAATTCAAAAGAGCGAAAGCAGCTCTTCACAAGAACAATGTGCGTTTTGGTATGCTGTACCCAGCGAAATTTCTTTACAGCCCCCGATGACGCAAACAAGTTTATCGAGGAACACGGGCTGGAAAACCAACAGCTCGGGTAGAAATACGGGGCCCCTGGCGAGGGGCAACAACATGCCAACGGAGGGGGGAGGAGGGGTGAGGCAACACCAGGCCCCCCACCCCCACCATGGCGAGCGCACCCTGAACAAAAAGCAAATCACTGCCCAAGGGACCGCCACAGGTGGGAGACACGAGGGAACGAGAGTAGCGGAAAAGGGAGAGCAAGCGAGGGGAGCGCAGGGTAGGATGGGGGAAGAGCGGGCAGAAAAACGCAGAGGCCGGGCAAGGGAGAAGCGAGACAGTAACTCCCGAGAGGGGGGTCACCGCACTAGCAAGAAAGCTAGCACCGGGGACTAGCAAGAAAGCAGGGCCGCAGCGTACCCCCAACAGGGGGGGAGGCGCCAGGCAAGGGGGGGGATGGGGGGGGGGACCACTCAACAGAAGCGGGAGAGCAAATGGGGATAGGAACAGGGGAAAGAGGGACAAAGGAGGGATATACGAGAGAGGGGGAGAAATGGGGAGGAAAGGGAGGGACTGGGGGAGGGGGGCACAGGAAGGGAGGGATGGGGGGGGAAACACAGCGATGGAGGACAAACCAGGCTAGAAAAGGAACAGTAATAGGGCTACAAAGTGCCACAACAAGGGCTCGGAACAAGGAATCGCTGCAAGCATCCACCCAGTATGGCCTCTGGGTGAAGGGAGACCTCAGGGTGCAGGGGGCTACCCGCGTGGCGGTCGCACAGTGGGCAGCCATGTCGGGTGCCCCCTGGACGAAGGGAAACCCCGGAGTGCAGGGGCCCGACCGCATGGAGTGAGCAGTGACAGCGGCCATCCTGGATGGCCCCCTAACAAAGGGGAACCCTCAGAGGGCAGGGGTGCATCCAGCAGGTAAGTATGGTTAATCCCACAGGAGCGAGGGGACAGAAACCCCCCACCAGGATAGTCACCTGGAACGTAAGGGGACTCAACGGCCCAGTGAAAAGATCCAGAGTCCTCACCCACCTAAGAAACATGAAGGCAGACATAATCTTCCTCCAAGAGACGCACCTGAGAGAGCAGGACCGACTATGGGAAGAAAGTGCTGGGTGGGACAGACCTATCATTCCTGCTACGGGACGAAGGCCAGGGGGCTGGCAATACTGATCAGCAAATGGACGATGTTTAGGGCGACAAAGACGGTTACGGACCCAGGGGGGGGGGGCGGTACATCATGGTCAGCGGGGCCCTGGATGGGGCACCGGTAGTACTTGTTAACGTGTGCGCGCCCAACTGGGAAGACACGAGCTTCATCAAAAAGACCATGGCAGAAATCCCTGACATAGCGACGCATCGACTAATCGTGGAGGGGGACTTCAACTGTGTACAGGTTCCAACGACTGGCAGATCAAACGGGGAAAACCTCAAGCATGGCAAGGGAACTCGGTCACTTTATGGAACAGATGGGAGCGGTGGACCCCTGGAGGTTCACCCACCCAGGGGAGAAGGAGTTTTCCTTCTTCTCCCCAGTACACAACGTATACACCAGAATTGACTTCTTTGTGGTGGGGAAAACAGTGCTTCCGGGGATAGACAAAGTGGAATACTCCGCAATTGTGATATCAGACCACGCTCCACACTACATGGATGTGAGGCTGGAGACGGGCAGGGCCCAATGCCCCACATGGAGGTTGGACATTACCCTACTAGCTGACAAGGCCCTCGTGGGCCATAGCAGAGTACACGGAGAACAACCAGAACGGGGAGGTCTCACCCTCCACGTTCTGGGAAGCGCTAAAGGCCGTACTGAGAGGGAAAATCATCGCTTTCAAAGCGCGAAGAGATAGGGAGGAAAGGGCGGCTAGGCAGCAACTGGTCGACTCCATACTGGAGGTAGACCGTAAAGACGCCGAGGTCCCGACCATAGAGCTCTTGGCAGAGAGGAAAGATTTACAAAGGAACTTTGATCTGCTCTCCACCAGGAAAGCAGTGCATCAACTCCGCCAGGCACGTGGGACCCTATATGAACACAGGGACAAAGCCAGCCGCCAGCTGAGAAAGCAGGCAGCCACCAGAGAAATTGCACAAATCAGGGATACTAGAGGCACATTAGAAACAGAAATAGAAAAAATCAACAAAGCCTTCAGGGCCTTTTACCAAGGGCTGTACACCTCAGAGCCCCCAATGGGGGAGTCCGGGATGAAACGGTTCCTTGATGGACTGGACATACCAGTCGTGGGGAAGGGCAGAAAACGGGGCCTGGAAGCACCACGAGCACTGGGAGAGATCATGGACAGCATTAGCTCCATGCAGGCGGGGAAGGCGCCGGGACCAGATGGGTTCCCGGCAGACTTCTACAAAAAAGTTGCGACAGCACTGGCCCCGCACCTGCGGGAGATGTTCACAGACCCGCTGGCTAAGGGCACACTGCCACCCACACCAACACAGGCCTCAATCTCGCTGATACCCAAGAAAGATAAAGACACAACGGAATGTGGTCATTCAGACCCATCTCACTGCTGAACGCAGATCCCAAAATACTGGCCAACATTCTAGCCAAAAGGCTAGAAGACTGCGTACCAGAGGTGGTCGCAGAGGACCAGACTGGCTTTGTCAAAGGGACACAGCTTACTTCGAACATTAGGCGCCTGCTGAACGTGATAATGACCCCATCCGGGGAGAGAACACCAGAGGTGATCGTCTCCCTGGACGCAGAAAAGGCCTTCGACAGAGTCGAATTGAAATACCTCAGAGATGTACTGGAGCGGTTCGGGTTTGGAACAGGGCTCACCTCCTGGGTAAAACTCCTATACAACGCTCCCATGGCGAGCATACAGACAAATAACACCAATTCCCGATACTTCCAGCTGCACAGGGGCACCAGACAAGGATGCCCACTGTCCACACTGCTGTTCGCCCTAGTGATCGAGACACTAGCAATTGTGATCAGAGAGGCAAAAAGCTGGAGGGGATCCAAAGGGGAGGCAGAGAGGACAGAGTCTCACTCTGTGCAGATGACCTGCTCCTCTACATTTCGGATCCACAGAGCAGCATGGACGGAATCATCGCGCTCCTGAAAGAGTTTGGCGCCTTCTCGGGCTACAAACACACCATGAGCAAAAGCGAGTTCTTCCCGGTACACTCACAAGTAGGTGGGGCAGCACTAACGGGACTGCCGTTTAAACAAACCCGCCACAAATTCCGCTACCTGGGGATCCAAATAGCCCATGACTGGAAAGGGATCCACAAATGGAACCTCACCAGTCTGACAGAGGAAGTAAAAAAGGACCTGCAAAGATGGAACACACTCCCACTCTCCCTCACGGGGAGAGTCCAGACGATCAAAATGAACGTGCTGCCCAGGTACCTTTTCCTATTCGGATCCATGCCGATCTACATCCCCAAGACCTTTTTCAAAGCACTGGACAATCTAATCATGGCATTCGTATGGGGGGGAGGGAAGAATGCTAGGATCCCAAAGAAGGTCCTACAAAAAACAAAATCCAGTGGGGGGGCTAGCCCTCCCAAACCTACAATTCTACCACTGGGCGGCGACGGCCGAGCGAATGAGGGGATGGATCAAGGAGCCAGAAGCCGAATGGGTGAGCGCGGAGGAGGCCTCCTGCAAGGGGACCTCCCTCCGGGCCCTCGCCACTGCGGCACTCCCATCCCGACCCAAAAAACACTCCAGCAGCCCAGTGGTGATAGCCACACTCCAGTCCTGGAACCAGCTACGGCAGCAATTCGGCCTGACCAAAATGTCGGACAAAGCTCCCATCTGCAACAACCGTAGGTTCACACTGATTTGTTATGTTCTAGGTGTAACATAAGCGGCTTCCTTGTGGTGCACTTGACAAAGGAAGGTTCAGACGTGGAGATAACTTCAACACGTTTATTAAACTATTTACACTTCTATTACTCAGGTTCGACACTACTGCTAATCCAGTATAGCTACCCAGACTGACTAACCAGTTGCTGCATTCCATGTGGTGGGAGTGATATTGAATCAACCCTGTGTCTCTACTCACTGACTGTCTCCACTGGAAAGAGGCAGATCATGTGTGTGGTGTCCTTTGTATATGGGTTGGTGTAATGCCCTCCTGTGGTCGTGTCACCTCTGTGTGTATCGTGAATGTCCATTGGTCGTGTCCTATCTAACTGATCTATTGGTTGAGTGTGTGTGTGTGATGTCTGTGGTGCTCCCTCTAGTGTCTAGCTAGCCTACATGTATTTACATTGATGCACATCACCACACACACCAGCGCTGACTGACGCCCACCTTCAAAAGGTGGGGACAGGACGGAGGAACACTGACAGTCAGGGACCTATACACGGACGGTAGGATCGCAACACTGGACGAACTGACAGAGAAATTCCAGCTAGCCAGGGGGAACGAACTAAGGAGTCCCTTTCTTTTTCGATGTTTGTGATGGTGCTGTCGGATGGCATCTTGTAGCTGATAAGGTGTTGACGTTGAAGAGGTACCATCAACAGTATCATTCAAGGTCATGCATGTGCCATATGTTGAAGTTGGATAAGA
Organism: Scyliorhinus torazame; assembly: GCF_047496885.1. NCBI lineage: Eukaryota > Metazoa > Chordata > Chondrichthyes > Carcharhiniformes > Scyliorhinidae > Scyliorhinus > Scyliorhinus torazame. The sequence continues at coordinate 150,997,055 of NC_092717.1, read as the reverse complement.
CTGTACATACTGGTTCTGGCCACATGCTGTGCAGGAAAGGTGATCCTGCTGAGAACCGTTGAAGCTTGTCGAATTGGAAACAGAATTGCTGCTCGCATAAATACCTGGTGATGGTGTGAAACTAGAACCTTGCATCTGATAGGAATATGCCGTCTGGCCAGGCTGGGGTGCAGCAAATCCTGGGCTGTAACTAAGGCATCCAGTCTGTAGTGCAGATTGCGCTTGCGGTAGTCCTCCTTCGGTCTTGATTCCATTAGTGGGCAATCCGTAGTGCTGGCCTGTTTGAGAATATGACAGAGAAATTCCAGCTAGCCAGGGGGAACGAACTAAGGTACCTGCAACTCAATAACTTCCTACGAATGGAGACAAGGACATACCCACAACCAACACGACAGACATTACTGGAAGAGTTACTGGACGCAAGCGTACTAGATAAAGGAAACTGTAGGGACATGTATGACCGACTGGTAGAAAGGGCCGACACCGTACTGGACGCAACAAGAAGGAAATGGGAGGAGGACCTGGGGACCAAAATAGGGTGGGGACTCTGGAGCAAAGCACTGCATAGGGTGAACTCCACAAGCGCAAGGCTCAGCCTGACGCAACTAAAAGTGGTACATAGAGCCCACTTAACAAGAACCTGTCTGAGTAGATTCTTCCCAGAGGTTGAGGATAGAGGTCAACGGTGCCAAGGAGGCCCGGCCAACCACGCCCACATGTTCAGGTCTTGCCCCAGACTTGCGGGGTACTGGACAGCCTTCTTCGAGGCAATGTCCAAAGTGGTGGGGTTGAGGGTGGAGCCATGCCCGAAAGTGGCAGCCTTCGGGGTTTCAGACCAGCCAGATCTATTCCTGGGAAGGAGGGCGGACGTCCTTGCCTTGACCTCCTTGATCGTCCGCCGTAGAACCCTGTTCGGCTGGCGGTCAGCAGCACTACCCAAAGCTGCAGACTGGTTGTCCGACCTCTCGGAATCTCTCCAAATGGAGAAAATCGAATTCGCCATCCAAGGGTCAGACGATGGCTTCCACAGAACATGGGAGCCACTCACCCAATTGTTCCGGGACCTGTTTCTGGCCAACAAACAAGCAGAAGAATAGCCAGGTAGCCAAGAACCAAGGGAAAGTAGCCAAAGCATGAAAGGTAGAGATAGACCGGGTGGGAGGTGGCGGGGGGGGGGGGGGGCTAAATCTAAGAGGAAGGAAAGGCGAACCATGGGGGGGGGGCAGAAACAGCAGGGGGAGGGGGGGGGAGAGGGAAGAGACAGGGAACAATAGTGGAGAACCAGGGAGGTGGGGGGGCGGGAGACATCAAATGCCAGTACAACAAGACACAAGTATGGGGACCAGACTGTGGTGAGCCACTGTAATAGGACATGTAAGGTAGGACCTGCACTACAGGTTCGCCGGTAGCTCCTGCCGGCTGGCTCCGCCCAGGGAGAACTGTATAATAAATATGTATGACCTCCAGTGCCCTGCCATTTCGCCAGCTGCAGCAGGAGGCCACACATCTGACTGTAATAAAGCCACAGTTGTACCCAACTTTAGTCTTTGTGCAGTTGATCGTGCATCACAGACTCTGGCCTATAGGGCAGTATCTGCCATTGAAGCAGGCTGGTCCTGTTTATCAAAGGGAAGCAGCTGGACCAACATGGCAGGTCAACAGTCATGGAACGATATCAAGCTTGAAGGAGAACAGGTCGAGATGGAGGGAGAGCAGTTCAATGGTCTCTGAGAGAGGGTTGAGGGATACCGCCGACAGATCCAGGATGATGGGGGTAGGCTCAAGGACGATGGCAGGAAGGATGAAGGTGAAGGAAGAAGATCAATGGTGAGTCTCAGGGGACTGCAATCTCACTCTGGGTATATACATCCACATGGCTAATTCCTAAAGTTTAAAAAACTGGACAAAGACATTTTAAATGGCTAAAGGCATGCCTGTCTGTGATCCTAAACAAAGGGAGTTTTCTGGGGCAGTATCAAAGAAGCTGGCACTTTGTTATCTCTTAAGAGACTCTGGCAACTGTGTGGGCTGCAGAGACCAAATTCAAAGTGAACTACAAAGGCCATCTGCATTTCACATACCAGGCCTGGCTAACTGTCTCCGAGATCAAAGGACCCTGCAACAAAGAACAAAGAATAATACAGCAGAGGAGCAGGCCCTTCGGCCCTCCAAGCCTGCGCCGACCATGTTACCTGCCTAAACTAAAACCGTCAGCACTTACAGAGACCGTATCCTTCCATTCCCACCTGATTCATATATTTGTCTAGATGTCCCTTAAATGCCACCATAAGACCTGCTCCCACCACCTCCTCAGGCAGCGCGTCCAATATATTTACCAACCTCTGTGTGAAAAACTTGCCTCGCACATCTGTTCTAAACTTTTCCCCATGCACTTTAAACCTATGTCCCCTAGTACTTGACTCTCCTAAACCACTTCTGTACCCTCTCCAAAGCATCCACATCTTTCTGGTAGTGTGGTGACCAGAATTGTACACAATATTCCAAATAAGGCCTAACTAAGGTCCTGTACAGCTGCAACATGACTTGCCAATTTTTATATTCAATGCCCCGACCGATGATGGCCAGCATGCTGTATGCCTTCTTGACCACCTTATCCACATGCGTTGTCACTTTCAGTGATCGGTGGACATGCACGCCCTGATCTCTCTGCTTGTCAGTACTCTCAAGAATTCTACCATTTATTGTGTAATTCCTACATGCATTGGACCTTCCAAAGTGCATTATTTCACACTTGTCTGGATTAAACTCCATCTGCCATTTCTCTGCCCAAGACTCCAACCAGTTTATATCCTGCTGTATCCTCTGACAATCCTCTTCACTATCCGCAACTCCACCAATCTTTGCGTCATCTGCGAACTTATTAATCAGACCAGCTACATTTTCTTTCAAATCATTTATATACACCACGAACAACAAAGGCCCCAGAACTGATCCCTGTGGAATGCCGCCAATCACAATCCACAGCCTTCCATTCAGAAAAACACCCTTCTACTGCTACCCTCTGTCTTCTGTGCTCAAGCCAGTTCTGTATCCGACTTGCCAACTCTCCTCTGATCCCATGTGACTTCACCTTTTGTACCAGTCTACCATGAGGTACCTTGTCAAAGGCTTTACTGAAGTCCATGTATACAACATCTACTGCCTTTCCCTCAACTACCATCTTTGTCACTTCCTAGAAAAATTTGATCAAATTAGTGAGGCACGACCTCCCCTTCACAAAACCATGCTGTCCATCGCTAATAAGTCCATTTGTTTCCAAATGTGAGTAAATCCTATCTCTAAGAAACTTTTTCCAATAGTTTCCCTACCACTGACGTAAGGCTCACCAGCCTATAATTTCCTGGATTATCCCTGCTGCCCTTCTTAAACAAAGGAACAACATTGGCCATTCTCCAGTCCGCTGGGACCTCACCTTTAGCCAATGAGGATACAAAGATTCCTGTCAAGACCCCAGCAATTTCCTCCCTTGCCTCCCTCAGTATTCTGGGGTAGCTCCCATCAGGCCCTGGGGACTTATCTACTTTAATGATTTTCAAGATGCCCAACACCTCCTCTTTATTAATATGGGACTCAGAATATCTACACACTGACGGTGCTCCCAAGGTTTTTGTTCCTGTTCCAGTGCCTCCCCGTGTTTATCTCGAAGGCTTTTTTCAGGCGGGTTAACAGGAGTATAATGGGGTTTGTGTGGGCGCGAGGGACTCCGAGGGTGAGAAGGGTGCTCCTGGAGCGGAGTAGAGATAGGGGGGGGCTGGCGCTGCCCAACCTCTGTGGGTACTATTGCGCCGCCAATGTGACAATGGTGCGCAAGTGGGTGATGGAGGGGGAGGGGGCTGCATGGAAGAGGCTGGAGACGGCGTCCTGTGTGGGTACGAGTCTGGGGGCGCTGGCAACGGCGCCGCTGCCGCTCCCTCCAAGGAGGTATACCACGAGCCCAGTGGTGGTGGCGGCCCTCAAAATTTGGGGGCAGTGGAGGCGGCATAGGGGGGAAGTTAGGGCCTTGGCGTGGACCCCATTACGGGGGAACCACCGGTTCGCCCCAGGAAGAACAGGTGGAGGGTTTTCGGGGTGGCACAGGGCAGGCATACGAAAGTTGGGGGACCTGCTTGTGGACGGGAAGTTCGCGAGCTTGGGTGAGCTGGAGGAGAAGTACGGGCTCCCGCCGGGGAACACCTTCAGGTACTTGCAGGTAAGGGCGTTTGCCAGACGGCAGGTGATGGAATTCCCACGGCTACTGCCACACACAGTACAGGACAGGGTGCTCTCGGGGGGGTGGGTGGGAGTGGGGAAGATCTCGGAAACTTACCAGGTGATGTAGGAGGAGGAGGAGGCCTCGGTGATGGAGTTGAAAGGTAAGTGGGAGGAGGAGTTGGGAGAGGAGATCGAAGAGGGGACGTGGGCAGATGCCCTAGGGAGGGTGAACTCTTCCTCTTCATGCGCGAGGCTCAGCCTCATACAGTTTAAGGTGCTGCACAGGGCACACATGACCGGGACAAGGATGAGCAGGTTTTTTGGGGGTGAGGACAGGTGTGTTAGGTGCTCAGGGAGCCCAGCAAATCACACCCATATGTTCTGGGCATGCCCAGCGCTGGAGGAGTTTTGGAAGGGCGTAGCGAGGACGGTGTCGAGGGTGGTAGGATCCAGGGTCAAACCGGGCTGGGGGCTCGCAATATTTGGGGTGGCAGAGGAGCCGGGAGTGCAGGAGACGAAAGAGGCCGGAATTCTGGCCTTTGCGTCCCTGGTAGCCCGGCGAAGGATTCTCCTTCGGTGGAAAGATACGAGGCCCCCAAGTGTGGAATCCTGGATCAGCGATCTGGCAGGGTTCATTAAATTGGAGAGGGTGAAATTCGCCTTGAGAGGGTCGGTACAAGGGTTCTTTAGGCGGTGGCAACCGTTCTTAGACTTTCTGGCAGAACGATAGACATTGGTCAATGGCAGCAGCAGCTCGGGGGGGGGGGGGGGGGGGGGTTTACTTTATTTTTGTTTATGTTATTTACACTGGAAGGGTCTGAGGGGGTGTACACAACTGTTATCTTAAGTCGTGGTGTTCATGTTAATTTATTATTTAGGTACAGGGGGGGAGAGGTTTGGGGGGTTGCTTTTTTAGATTGTGTTTTGTACTTAACCCTGTTGGGTCCTTTTTTCTTTCTCATTTTGTTATTGATATTTTATGAAAACCTTTAATAAAAATTATTTTTTTTAAAAAAGAATATCTACACACTCTATCCTATACTCCTCATCCACCAAGTCCTTCTCTTTGGTGAAGCAAAATATTAATTTAGTATCTCTCCCATTTCCTCTGGTTCCGTACATAGATTCCCTCCAATAACCTTGAATGGACCAACTTTTTCTCTGGCTACCCTCTTGCTCTTTACATATGTATAAAACGCCTTAGGATTTTTCTTAATCCTGTTTGCCAATGACATTTCATGACCCCTTTTAGCCTTCCTAACTCCTATCTTAAGTTCCTTCCTACTTTCTTTATATTCTTCAAGGGCTTCATCTGTCCTAAGCCTTTTAGACCTCACGAATGCTTTCTTTTTCTTTTTGACAAGATTCATAATATCCTTCTATATACAGGGTTCCCAATACTTGCCACACTTATCTTTCATTCTCACAGGTATGTGCCGGTCCTGAATTCTAATTGACTGACATTTGAATGTCTCCCACATGCCGGATGTTGATTTTCCCTCAAACAGTCTCGTCCAGTCAACACTCTCCAGATCCTGCCTAATGCTGTTGTAATTAGCCTTCCTCCAGTATAATACCTTCACCTGAGGACCACTCTTTTCCATAAACAGCTTAAAACTTACAGAATTATGATCACTGTTCCCGAAATGATCTCCTACTGAAACTTCGATCACCTGGCCGGGCTCATTTCCCAGCACCAGGTCTAATATAGCCCCTTCCTGAGTTGGGCTATTTACATATTGTTTCAAGAAACCCTCCTGGACACTCCTTACAAATTCTGTTCCATCCTTGCCTCGAGCAGTAAGTATGTCCCAGTCAATACAGGGAAAGTTAAATCACCCACCACGACAACCCTATTGTTTATGCATCTTTCCAAGATCTGTCTGCATACCTGCTCCTCTATCTCCCGTTGGCTATTAGGAGGTCTGTAGTAAACCCCCAACATTGTGACAGCACCCTTCCTATTCCCGAGCTCTACCCACATTACCTCGCTGCCTGAACCCTCCAAGGTGTCCTCCCTCAACACAGCTGTGATATTGTCCTTAACCAATAATGCAACTCCCCCATCCATTTTGCATCTCCCTCTATCCTGCCTGAAGCATCTAAATCCTGGAATGTTTAGTTGCCAATCCTGTCCCTCTCAACCAAGTTTCTGTAATAGCAACAACATCATAATTCCACGTACTAATCCAAGCTCTAAGTCCATCTGTTTTACCTGAAATACTCCTCATATTGAAACTAATGCACTTCAGCCCACCAGCCCCACTGCACTGACAAACCACTCCCTGCCTGCTCTTCCTCTTAATCGTACTGGCCTTAGTCTGTAGCTCTCCCTCAGCTATTTCTCCTGCTGACCTACTGCTCTGGTTCCCACCCCACTGCCATACTAGGTAGTTCAATCTGTTTTTCTGCCTTCCACTTTTCTCCTTACTAGCTTTTGTTTCTGTCCCCTCTGACTTCCTGGATTGGTTCCCATCCCCCTGCCACATTAGTTTAAACCCTCCCCAACAGCACCAGCAAACCGTTCCTTTAATTCTGAATGACTGGGACATTTAACCATCTGGGGAACCCTGACAGGGGATATGCATACTTTGTCAAAGACAATATGGAGAGATTGGAGTCATGTGACATGAACCTTTCACTTGTGGAGTATTGCCTTATGAAGCTGCAAAGCTCAGTCTGCCATCTTTCCATCTATCTAACAGCAACATAGAAAAGGGCCTCTACCCAGGCTGAATATCTGGCCCCATCTGCAGTGTTTCTGCTGGACATGTTGTGCCATTTCCAACAAGACTGATTCATCTCTGCATGCTGATCTCATCATAGAAGTCAACATTACTGGAAAAGTGAATTACCTAGCCTCAGTTTTCAACCTGCTGGTCTCTGTGAAGGAAAAACACCATTGGACATTGATTCTGGATACACATGAAACAATAATTCCTTTCTCCGTGGTCTTTGCCCTGTAACTTTTTCTTCTTCTATCCCTTTTTACTGTATGAATTCACATGGGGCTACGTAGTGATCTCCTCTCTCATGTTTTTTGTGTGAAAACAATCTACCCCCTGATTTTATCCTATCCCTGGTTTGCTGCAGACTTTTTAATAGAAAATTGGATCACACCACAAGTGAGGGGTTGAAAAACACGCCACCGCTTATAAGAGGGAAGCAAATCAAAACACTTTTCTGCCTATGGACATGTACAGTAAGAAGTCTTACAACACCAGGTTAAAGTCCAACAGGTTTGTTTCGATGTCGCTAGCTTTCAGAGCGCTGCTCCTTCCTCAGGTGAATGAAGAGGTATGTTCCAGAAACATATATATAGACAAATTCAAAGATGCCAGACAATGCTTGGAATACGAGCATTAGCAGGTGATTAAATGTTTACAGATCCAGAGATGGGGTAATCCTAGGTTAAAGAGGTGCGAATTGTGTCAAGCCAGGACAGTTGGTAGGATTTCGCAGGCCAGATGGTAGGGGATGAATGTAATGCGACATGAATCCCAGGTCCCGGTTGAGGCCGCACTCATGTGTGCGGAACTTGGCTATACATTTCTGCTCGGCAATTCTGCGTTGTCGCGCGTCCTGAAGGCCGCCTTGGAGAACGCTTACCCGGAGATCAGAGGCTGAATGCCCTTGACTGCTGAAGTGTTCCCCGACTGGAAGGGAACATTCCTGCCTGGTGATTGTCACGCGATGTCCGTTCATTCGTTGTCGCAGCGTCTGCATGGTCTCGCCAATGTACCACGCTTCGGGGCATCCTTTCCTGCAGCGTATGAGGTAGACAACGTTGGCCGAGTCGCACGAGTATGTACCGCGTACCTGGTGGGTGGTGAACAGGAAAGAGAAAGAGAAAGAGAGAGAGAAAGGGAAAGAGAGAGAAAGGGAAAGAGAAAAATTCCAGATCTGAAAATTGGAAATGGAGCTAGCAGCATAAAGGGAGAGAGAGAGAGACCAAACTGGAAGCTGTGAGGAATAATCTCTCCCTGCTTGGTAGCACCCCTCCTATCTTCATGCCTCAGAACAACTCTCTGAGGCCCTCAACTATTCTAGATTCATTCTGGAATTTCAAGAGAGTGACGTGGGATCATTTTTTTTTGCTACTTTTGAGAAAGTAGCTTGACAGCTAAAATGGCTATCAGATATCTGTGTATTTTCAGTACAAGTGCAACTATCAGCCCAGGAGGCCTACTCCATGCTCACCCCTGATATGTTCCGGAATTATGGGCAGACCAAGGCTGCCACCGTAAGTGTCTTAAGTGTTATCCTGGAGGTATATCACAGTAATACTGGAATGCTCATAAGTTTGAACAGTTGAAGTAAATCAAATTCGACCAATGGGTAAGATTCCTAAGAATCACAAGCAAATATGATGGGTTGTGTGAGTTGGTATTGTTAGAGGAATTGAAAAATTGCTTACCTCCAACCTGCAAATACACTGAGCGGAGCAGAGAACCCTCACAACCAGGGATGCAGTCATCATAGAAGACAGGTGTGATCTTACCCATAGGCCTGGAAATGCAAGCAGACCCTTTCGAAATCATTCCCATGAGCATTGGAAAGATGAGCAAGGTGATCTCGATGAGAAAGATCCCACAACCAGAAAAGAAAACACAAGTAAGGATTCTAGAAGTCTGCCTGCAGCCCGAATGGAGAAGCCCTGGAGGCGGGTGTGTTCCCAGTGCAATAAAACAGACCACTCTATACCTGAGTGAGTGCTGGAGATTTCAAGGGAGACCCATAGGCTCCATATGAGTAGTCCCCAGAAGGATGCCCCAATGGGTAATGCAACAGAATATGGGGAGACTCTCAGTATAGAAACGTACCCCCTGAGGGCATGGCATTCTGTATGCCTGAGCTGAACAAACTTTCAGAGAGCTTCCGGAGTTGTGTCCTTTCACGAACAGTAACCCTCTACCTGTCCCAAGATCTGAGCAAGTTCATTGTACTGCTCCAGGACACTCAGTCCTTAATGTTGGAGGAAAACTTAAACCTACTCCCCGAGTCCTCCTTGAAAGCCAAAGCCCTGATCAGTGGAGTGGGAGGAGGATCTGTGCTTGCACTCCTCCATAGGATCCACCTAAAGTGTGACCTTGCTTCAGGCCCTGTCAAGGTAAGGAATTGTCCCTAAACTACCAGTAGCAGGAATCAATTTCCCCCTTGGGAACGATTTGACTGGCAGAAAGGTGTTAACCAGGTAACTAAAATAGACCAATGCCAACCAGCAGAAATCTGGACAGCAGAAAGCGGAGATCATATAGCACCCATAAACATTGAGCCAGGGCTACTTGAATGTAGCAAGTCTGAGGCGAGGCTGGTAAAGTTAAACGCGGTCCTGGAAGTGCCAATGGAATTTGAAATGGACTTACACCATGCTTAAACAGGGACCAGAAAAGTTCTAGAGCAGGGGAAGAGACAATGAGAGAGATGCCCCAAATAGTCAAAGAGGCTGAAAGTAAGTTATTAAACCAAGAAAGGAAATGGTTAAGGAATTGCCACAGGTATGGCTGGCAGAAACCTTCTTCCCAACATTAAAAAGAGATGAAGGGAATCCCGAAACAGATGAACAATTAGGGAATGAGATTCCTCACCCAGTTGGAAAGCCACAAAGCTGAAGCTGCATCCCCACATGAAGGCAAGCATTCCAAGGAACACATTGAGAGCACCCAGACCTAAGCTGCCAGTTAGGAAGTCATTGATTGGTCTGGCTTGTAAATTTATGGTAAATTTAAATGGGGACCAGGAAAGTTCACAAATGTGCCCTGAAAGCGTGATGGCGATGCCTCACTTAATGGAAAAGCAACCAGGATGTACAGCGACAGCAGCCCATCCACCAGAAGGCAGCAGTGTTCCAGTAGTGCTCCAAAGGACACAGAGCTTATTACCCAACTGACCAGCAGAGGGATCCAAACCAGATTGGATCCCGTACTCACCCAATTTAATGCACAATCACAGGGCAATCTGGCAGGATTGGCAACTGCATTTTAAAAGATCTGCAACAACCACCAGCCTACAGCACTGTGGACCCATCTGATATGGATGCAGGATATGTCCCTTCCAGAAGGCCATTTTCCTAACTTCCGGGATCAGAAATGTTGGCCCAATTTCCGGTGCAAACTGCCCGCTTGTTGTGTGTGAATCTAATGCCCTGAACATCACAGTTGTGCTGGCACCAGAGCAGGATACTGAACAGGAATTCCCGAAAGAGGCCAAAGTTCCAATGAAATACCCCGATCCCTGATCCTTCGCCTAACCAACACCCCTGGGTTTTAACAGCTGAACCCACAGGTTACCGAGGTGGACAGCAGGAGGGAAACTGGACCAGAGCCACTCAGGACTATGATCAAAGGCCTGGCACTTACAGAGTGAGATGCCCAGCATTCCCCTACAGAGCTAGAGCAGCTTGACCATTACTGACCCTGAGTGGGCACTTAATCAGGAGATCGGCAAGCACTGAGTTCTGAAAACAATGGCGTGTTTATGCCCAGTCCCCAATAGATGAAATTAAGAACTCTAGCCCATTATAGACTTCCGCAGAAGGACAGATTTGAATCTTCTCAGGTCACCTAAGGATTCCACATCCCAGGACTAGACAATATCTTTGCTGATGCACTAAACCAGATTTCAATCTTGAGAATAAAGGAAAACAAAGGAAATTGCCCCTGCTAGCTGTGTGCCTGACATGCCAGTGTAAATTAGAGAATCAATGCATATTTGTTTACTTCCTATTCTTCCATCATAGGATCACATTAAAGTTTGAATTGGAATTCATATTTTTTTCTCTAAGGCCGGGAGAACTGTCAAGAGGACTAATACCTCACACTGTATATATTTATTGTGTATTTGGGGCGGCATAATGGTTAGCACTGCTGCCTTAAAGCTCCAGGGTCCCGGGTTCAATTCCAGCCTCGGTTGACTGTCTGTGTGGAGTTTGTACTTTCTTCGCATGAATCCGGATCCTCCGGTTTCCTCCCACAGTCCAAAGATGTGCAGGTAGGTGGATTGGCCAGGATAAATTGCCCTTTTGTGTCCAAAAGGTTAGGTAGGAATGCTGGGTTGTGGTTTAAATACGGTGCTCTGGCAGCTGGGTGCTCTGTCTCAGGTAGTTAAAGCGCGGCGCTGGTAAACAGCAGATGCTGAGTTCAAATCTCAGCGCTGCCCCTCCACACCTTTCCCTCAAATAGGATACTCTTTCCAAGGGCAGGTGCAGACTTGATGGGCCAAATGGCCTCCTTCTGCACTGTAGGGATTCTATTCTATGTCCTCATGTCTCTCTTCAAAACTACATCTTACACACTATGATCCAACTCGGCCTCTTATTTTAATGTGTGATGCTTCCCCTTATGATGGCACGGAACACCCCATTGCGTTCGCCTCGAGAACCCTGGTGGACGCTGAGCGCTGTTACACGCAGATAGAGAAGGAATGTTTGGCTGTGATTTTTGGTATTAAGAAGTTCCAACAGTATGTTTATGGGCGACATTTCTTTATCGTAACAGACCGCAAGCTGTTGCTCGGCCTCTTCAGGGAGGATAAGGGCATCCCGCCAATTGCATCAGCATGGATCCAGCGTTGGGCGCTCCTCCTTTCTATTAATGAATACTTCTTTCAGCACCACCCAAGATTGCCCATGCCGATTCCCTCAGCATTCTGCCGTTGACCGTGGGCGCCCTGTCCCCACCTGTAGCGGATGAGGTGATTGCGACAATAAATGTTATGGACACTTTGCCGATGACATCTGTTTGGGTGCGTGTGTGGACACAGCGAGATCTGGTGTTGGCGAAGCTTTGTTTCATGCTGGACCAGATGGACTACACGCCAGGGTTCTAAAGGAGATTGCTGAGGAGATTGTGGAAGCATTGGTGGTGATCTTTCAGGAATCACTGGAGGCAAAAAAAAAATTTTTTTTTAAAAGCAGGCCCAAATCGGGGCCTGGTGAAATAAGCTAGGATTGCACTGGGAGTGAAATGCATTATATAGATCTTCATAGATCATAGAATCTACAGTGCAGAAGGAGGCCATTTAGCCCATCGAGTCTGCACCGGCTCTTGGAAAGTGCACCCTACCCAAGCCCACACCTCCACCCTATCCCCATAACTCAGTAACCCCACCCAACACTAAGGGCAATTTTGGACACACAGGGCAATTTAGTATGGCCAATCCACCTAACCTGCACATCTTTGGACTGAGAGAGGAAACCGGAGCCCCGGGAGGAAACCCACGCACACACGGGGAGAACGTGCAGACTCCGCACCGACAGTGACCCAAGCCGGGAATCGAACCTGGAACCCTGGAGCTGTGAAGCAATTGTGCTATCCACAATGCTACCGTGCTGCCCATTTTTGTAAATGTTTGCAAATAAATCTATCTTACGTTTACCATCAGCCTTCTCTGCATCATTATATGCAGGTATCTTAAAGAAAGATCAGTATTTAGAAGGCCTCAGATCTGCTCAAATTATTTTAGTATCTTGCTGAAATAGCCGGTGGAAGAAGGTGAGCCCAAATTCACAGGCTGGAATAAAGAATCTGGATCCATTTCACAAAACCAGATCCAAACACCAAGCAGACTAAAGTCTGAAATAGGTACGCCCATGATACTCGATCAAACGCCTTATGGCATCTGAAGCTAAAATCATGACCTCTACTCCACTACTTTCGGTGGGTGTCATGATATTAAGGAGTCTGCGGAGATTGTCTCCAGAGTAACACCCTGTTATAAATCCAGTTTGGTCTGAGTGTATAACCTCAGTTATTATTATATTTATTCTATGGTCTAGTATTGAGGTTAGAACTTTCAAATCACAATTAAATAACAAAATAGGATGATTTGACTCGCACTCCATTTTCTCTGCCCGTGAATGGCTGTTGTGACTGAATCTCTCCACGAAGGAGCCAATGATCCATTTTCTAGTGAGTGGTGAAAGGCTGTCGAAGTAAAGGTATGAGTATGTGATGAAAGGCTTTGTACCATTCATTTGTAAAACAATCAGAGCAGGGACTTTTATTATTTTTAAGGCATCGATCGCTTCATCAATTTGCAAGTCAGGGATTAGCTTACGTATCGCCACTACTTTCTGACAACCTTGTCACATTGATTTTCGTAGAAAATCATTAATTTTCCCGCAAACCCAACTGGTACCAGAATCCTTGTACAATTTCCAATATAAATCAGCAAAAGCAGAAGAGATTTGTTCTGGTTTGGATAATAAGCGATGGGGTGTCTGTGACCTAAGGTTGGGATGATATTGTATGATTGCTGCTTTCCTAATTGAAATGCTCACAAACGGTTTGCTCTATTGCTATGTTCATAATATCTGTTTTGCAAAACTGTAGTGAATGTATTATGGCAACCATTCACCACTGTATTTCATTTCATTTCATTTCATTACATTACATTGTACTATGCTGATGCCCTTGTGGGCTCCACCTATGGACCATTGTATTACATTACATTACATTGTATCATGTTGGTGCCCCTGTGGGCTCTGCCCCTGGCTCCGCCCCCTCAGGGGAGGTATATAGATCTGCTGCCTACAGACGGCTCTCAGTGCAGAGCAGTCGCAGGCAGGCACAGTTCGAGCTGATTAAAGCCACTGTTCACTTCAACTCTTCGTCTCGTGTGAATTGATGGTCGCATCAATTTAATCAGCTACAACATCGCGATGGAAGCAGCCCTCAAACCTGATCGACTGGAACTCGACCCACAGGCTGCTGAAGCCAAAGGGATTTTTTCACACTGGCTCCGCTGTTTTGAGGCCAACCTCGCCGCCCTCTCCTCGCCCTCCGTCACCGAGGAACAGAAACTGAGCCTCCTCAACGCCTGGGTGAGCCATAGAATTTCCGTGCAGATCGAGGAAGTGACCACGTCGTAGACGTGGTCGTGATCCTGAAAAGGCAATATGTGAGGCCGGTGAACGAAGTGTTCACGCGGCATCTCCTCACCACTCGCCGCCAACGCCCTGGGGAATCGTTGGAGGAATACCTATGCAACCTGAAAGTACTCGCGCAAAACTGCAACTACCAGGACGTCATGGCCTCACAGCACATGGAACTCGCCATCCGGGACACCTATGTGGCTGGAGTCCGGTCCAACTACGTCAGACAGCGCCTGCTCGAAAAGGGAGTCCTCGACCTAGAAGGGATGGTAAAACTATCCACCTCCTTAGATGTAGCTTTTCAGAGCCTCAAAGCTTTCCCCTCTGACCACGCAACCCTCTCGTGGACACCCAACCAGAGGGTGCCCCAGGCCTGTGCCGCGCGACTGCCCGCCCAACCCGGTGGGCTGCCCTGCTATTTCTGCGGTCAGCACCATCACTCCAGGCAGCGTTGCCCGGCTCGGAACGCGACTACGGCAAGAAAGGACACTTTGCCAATGTTTGCCTGGCCAGATCCAAATCTCTAAATCATAGGCCCAACTTTCAAACTCACAGGCCCGCAGACCCCGCAGTGTGGCTGATGCCTGATGGCACCGTCCCCTCCGGATGCGCATCTGCCTCGTGCTGTCTGTGGGTGCAGCCATCTTTGACTCTACCCAATGCGTGCGACTCACGGGGGCTGCCATCTCCCACACGGCCCGCCATGTGCGACTCATGGGGGCCACCATCTTGGCCGCCATCTTCATCGCCGCCCGACACGTGCGACCGACGGGGGCCACCATCTTGGCCACAATCTTCATCGCCTTGAGGTAGATTTTTGTCCCAGGTCACAGCTACAGGCCCATGATCAGAGAGAGATATTGGCAGGATGCCATTGTCAGTCATTTCATGAGCCTTTAACTTTGTTGTAAATAAAGGGGCAGCACGGTGGCGCAGTGGTTAGCACTGCTGCTTCACGGCGCTGAGGACCTGGATTTGATCCCGGCTCCGGGTCACTTTCTGTGTGGAGTTTGCACATTCTCCCCGTGTCTGCGTGGGTCTCACCCCCACAACCCAAAGATGTGCAGTGTAGGTGGATTGGCCACGCTAAATTGTCCCTTAATTGGAAGAAAAAAGAATTGGGTACTCTAAATTTAAAAAAAAAAAATAGTTAATTCGGGAGTAAGAGCCTGTTGGAATAAAATGAAAGAAGCCTATGGTCAGCTGGGACTATGGTGACTTGACCTTACCTTACCTGTTGTGAGTGAATACAGAAATTTCTAGATCTGTAGAATAGGATTGCTACCCCGCTTTTCTCTCTGACACAAGTGGGGAAAATAACACCTGGTTTGCTCAAGGTTCACCCAACTTACTATGTTCTATGCCTGACAGATACGTTTCTGGTAGAAATGCAATTTTGAAATTTAGCTGTTTCAACTGATGGTGTTAGTTCGTGGTGTTAGTTCGAACGCTCGCCTTGGGAGAATTGTACAGGAGACTCACCTAGGCGGTGAATCCTGCTCCTAGCCCAAACCGTTCCAGCACCTCAAAGAGGTACTTCCATTCGATTCAGTCGAAGGCCTTTTCTGCTTGCAGGGAGATGATCACCTCTGGGCTTCTCTCCCCGGCAGGGGGTCATTATCACGTTCATCAGCCGCCTGATATTCGCAGTGAGTTGCCTACCCTTGACAAAGCCCGTTTGGTCTTCAACGTCCATCTCCTGTACGGCATTTTCCAGCCTTGTAGCTAGGACCTTTGCGAGTATTTTCACATCCATATTCAGCAGCGAAATGGATCTATATGATCCACATTCCATCGGGTCTTTGTCTTTTTTGGGTATCAATGAGATTGTGGAAGCATAGGAAGCAAAGTGCCCCTTGCCAGCGAGTCTGCGAACATGTTCCTTAGATGTGGGGCCAGGGCCGGTGCAAATCTTTTGTAGAAGTCCGCCAGGAACCTGTCTGGTCCCGGCGCCTTCCCCACCTGTATGGAACTGATGCTCTCCATAATTTCTCCCAGGTCTATTGGTGCTTCCAACTCCCCCCACTTGTCCTCCCCCACATCCGGCATTTCCAGTCTGTTGAGGAACTGTTTCATCCCCGCGCCCCGTCGGGGGGTTCGGAGGTGTACAGCCCTCGGTAGAAGGCCTCAAATGCTTGATTGATATCTTTTGGTTCCGCTACCAGTCTGCCTCTGTTGTCCCTCACCTGAGCTATTTCCATCGTGGCTGCCTGCTTTCTCAGCTGGTGAGCAAGTAGGCGGCTAGCCTTTTCTCCATGTTTGTAAAAGGTCCCCGTGTCTGGCGGAGTTGGTGCACTGCTTTCCTGGTGGATAGCAGGTTAAAGTCCATTTGTAGCTTTTTCCTCTCCGCCAGTAGCTCTACGGTTGGGGCCTCGAAGTACTTTCTGTTGACCTGCAGGATGGAGTCTGTCGTGTTAAGCACAGTAAGATAACACGGGCTGCAACAGGATGCAGCTTTACCTGAGAGATACTCCACATCTTGAAGTTAGTTCAATATGATTTATTGAACCTGTCACACAGTTAGCTCAATCCTCTGTGAGTTTGACTCTCTGCTAACCTAGTGTGATTAATCTATCTGACTGAACCAGACTAGCTCTTAGCCACGTGCTGTAGGAGTTATATGATATGTACACCCTGACTCACACTGGAGATGTCACCAGTAGAAAGAGGCGGAGTGTGAGTGCCTCGTGCCATTTATAGTGGGAAACCACCCCCAAGTGTTCTGCCTGCTGATTGGTTATGTCCTGTTCTCAGTATTCATTGGCTGCCTGTTTGTATCTCACTATGTGCATGTCTGCATATCATGGCAGAGTCGATAACTTGTTGCCTAACCTCCCTCTCTTCCCTATTTCTACGTGTCTTGTAGGCTATAATTTCCCCTCTGATCAAAGCTTTCAGTGCCTCCCAGAACATGGAAGGGGAGACTTCCCCGTTCCAGTTGTTACTCATGTAGTCGCCTATGGCTTACGATGTTTTCTGGCAGAAGACCTTGTCGGCCAAGAGGTCCGTGTCCAGCCTCCATGTGGGGTGCTGGGCACGGCCCGTCTCCAACCTCAGATCCACATAGTGCAGAGTGTGGTCGGAGATGACTATCGCGGAGTATTCCGCTCCTGTAATTCCTGGAAGCACCGATTTCCCCACTGCAAAGAAGTCGATAGGGGTATATACCTTGTGCACTTGCGAAAAAAATGAGAATTCTTTTTCTCCAGGGTGTAGGAACCTCCCGTCTGCTCCATAAATGCTCCCAGTTCCTTAGCCATGCCTGTCTTTTTGCCCGTTCTGGGGCTCCACCGGTCAGTGAGCGGGTCCTCTACGCAGTTAAAGTCGCCCCCCCATAATCAGCCGAGTGTGTCAATGTTGGGGGTTTCTCCCATTGTCTTTTTTATAAAGTTTGTGTCGTCCCAGTTGGGAGTGTACACATTTTTTTTTAAGAAACATTTTATTGAGGTATTTTTGGTTTTACAACGACAAAATAAAGAATATACATAAGTCTATAAACATAGTGCAAAAAGCCTGCTTCCTCCCTTACAGGTCCCACCTTTATTAACCCCCTACTCTAAACTAAACTACCCCCCCCCCCCCCCGCCCCCCCCCCCCCCCCCCCCGCTTCTGCTGACGATTAATTTTCTGCAAAGAAGTTGACGAACGGTTGCCAACTCCGGGCGAACCCTAACATTGGCCCTCTCAAGGCAAACTTGATTTTCTCCAAACAGAGAAAGCTAGCCATGTCAGTAAGCCGGGTCTCCGACTTCAGCGACTTTGAGTCCTTCCATGCTAATAATATCCGTCTCCGGGCTACCAGGGAAGCAAAGGCCAAAACGTCTGCCTCTTTCTCCTCCTGGATTCCCGGATCTTCCGACACCCTGAAAATCGCCACCTCCGGACTCGGTGCCACCCTTGTTTTTAACACCGTGGACATGACATCTGCAAACCCCTGCCAAAATCCCCTAAGCTTCGGGCATGTCCAGAACATGTGGACATGGTTCGCTGGCCCCCCGGCACACCTTGCACACCTATCTTCTACACCAGAGAACCTGCTCATCCGGGCCACTGTCATGTGTGCCCAGTGAATGACCTTAAACTGTATCAGGCTGAGCCTGGCGCATGTTGTGGACGTGTTGACTGTACTCAATGCATTCGCCCAGAGATCATCCTCTATCTCTCCTCCTAACTCCTCTTCCCACTTGCGCTTCAGCCGGGGAGCTTCCCTTCTCCCACTCACACTCTGGAAACTACCCTATCCTGAATCTCCCTTGATGGTAGGAGCAGGAAGGTTGAGACCTGTCTACGTAGGAAGTCCCGCACCTGCAGGTACCTAAATTTGTTTCCCGTCGCCAATCCAAATTTCTCCTCCAGCTCCCTCAAGCTAGGAAAGCTCCCTTCTATAAAAATATCCCCCATCCTCTCAATTCCTGCCATCTGCCATCTCCGAACCCCCCCGTCTATCCTTCCTGGGGCAAACCGGTGGTTATTGCAGATTGGAGACCAGACCGATGCTCCCTCTGCTCCCACATGCTTCGTCCATTGCCCCAGACTCTCAGGGCTGCCACCATCACGGGGCTGGTGGAGTACCATGCCGGCGGGAATGGCAGAGGCGCTGTTATCAACGCCCCCAAACTGGTGCCCTTACATGAAGCCGCCTCCAAACGCTCCCATGCCGACCCTCCCCCCACCACTCACTTCCTGATTATGGCTAAATTCGCTGCCCAATAATAGTTCCTGAAGTGTAGCAGCGCCAGCCCGCCCTCTCCCCGGCTCCGCTCAATCATCCCCTTTTTTACTCGCGGGGTCTTGCCCACCCATGCAGAGCCCGTGTTAATTTTGTTAACCCGTTTAAAAAAGGTGCGCGGAATAAAGATGGGGAGACACTGAAACACAAACAGGAATCTCGGAAGGACCATCATCTTCACCGTCTGAGCCCTCCCAGCTAGTGATAACGGGAGTGCATCCCACCTCCGAAAATCGGCCTTCATTTGGTCCACCAGGCGGGCCAGATTAAGTTTGTGCAACCGTTCCCATTCCCGTGCCACTTGGATGCCTAGATACTAAAACTTCCCCTTACCACTCTAAACGGCAGTTCCCTCAGTCGCCTCTTCTGTCCCCTTGCCTGAATCGCAAACATGTCACTTTCGCCATATTTAGTTTGTACCCCGAAAACCAGCCAAATTCCCCCAGGAGCAGGTCATCTGCATAAAGTGAGACTCTGTGTTCCATTCCCCCCTGGACCAACCCCTTCCAGCCCCTTGAGGCTCTCAGTGCAATTGCCAGTGGCTCTATAGCTAGCACGAACAACAGTGGGAAGTGGGGGCACCCCTGTCTCGTCCCCCGATGTAGCCTAAAATAGTCTGATGTCGTCCTATTCGTCCGTACGCTCGCCACAGGAGCCTGATACAGTAACCTGACCCAGTCAATAAAGCCCTGCCCAAATCCGAACTGTCCCAGTACCTCCCACAGATATTCCCACTCTACTCGATCAAAAGCCTTCTCTGCGTCCATTGCGACCATTACCTCCACCTCCCTACCTTCTGGGGGCATCATGATCGCATTTAGCAACCTTCTTACATTGGACACCAACTGCCTTCCCTTAACGAACCCCGTCTGGTCCTCCCCAATCATGTCCGGAACACAGTCTTCAATCCTAGAGGACACATTTTTCGTCAGCAGTTTGGCGTCCACATTCAACCTGTAGGACCTACACAGCTCCGGATCCTTATCCTGCTTCAGAATCGTGGCCTGTGACATTGTCACGGGAAGCACCCCTCTCTCCCTTGCCTCATTGAATGCCCTCGTCAACAGTGGCCCCAATATCCCAGCGAACGTTTTATAGAACTCCGCTGGGTACCCATCCAGCCCCGGGGCTTTACCTGACTGCATGGCCTTCAGCCCCTCCGCTATCTCTTCGATCCCGATCGGGGTCCCCAGCCCTTCTACCAGCTCCCCGTCTACCTTCGGGAAATTCAGCCCCCCTAAGAAGTGCCTCATCCTATCTGGCCCCGGTGGGGGTTCCGACCCATACAGCCTACTATAAAACACCTTAAACGCCTTATTCACCCCTGCTGAGTCTCCCCCCAGGTTCCCGTCTCCATCCTTTACTTTCCCTATCTTCCTGGCTGCCTCCCTCTTTCTAAGCTACTGTGCAAGCATTCTGCTGACCCTCTCTCCATGCTCATAAAGAGGGTGAAACGAGACGAAGGAGGGTTAAAGAGAGTTAAACGAGATGAAGGAGGGTTAAAGAGTGTGAAACAAGACGAAGGAGGGTTAAAGAGAGTGAAACGAGACGAAGGAGGGTTAAAGGGGGTGAAACGAGACGAAGGAGGGTTAAAGAGAGTGAAACGAGATGAAGGAGGGTTAAAGAGGGTGAAACGAGACGAAGGAGGGTTAAAGAGAGTGAAACGAGATGAAGGAGTGTTAAAGAGAGTGAAACGAGACGAAGGAGGCCCTACCTCTGGGGTCTCCACATACCTCTTGTCGACCTGTAGTATCTCCTTTACCAGTCGGTCCGTCTCTGTTCTGTCTACCTTCTCCCTATGGGCCCGTATCAAGATCAGCTCCCCTCTAACCGCCTTCAATGCCTCCCAGACCACCGCTGCCGAAATTTCCCCCATGTCATTGACCTCCAGGCAATTCTGAATACATTTCCTCAACCGCCCGCACACCTCCTCGTCCACTAAAAGCCCACGTCTAACCTCCAGTGCAGGCGCTGATTACTGTCTTTACTAACCTGTAGGTCAACCCAGTGCGGGGCATGGTCTGAGATTGTGATCGGCGAGCACCCCGTGTCCACCAACCCCGTCAGTAGAGCTCAGCTCAGAATAAAGAAATCAATCCGGGAGTACACTTTATGCACGTGTGAGTAGAAGGAGAACTCCTTTACTCTTGGCTGCCCAAATCTCCATGGGTCCCCCCCATCTGCTCCATGAACCCTTTTAGCTCATTTGCCATTGCTGGCACCCTGCCCGTTTTTGAGCTTGACCGGTCTAAACCAGGGTCAATAACTCTGTTGAAGTCCCCTCCCATGACCAGCTTATGCGAATCCAGGTCCGGTATCTTCCCCAGTATCCTCTTTATAAACTCCACATCGTCCCAGTTTGGCGCATTTTCATTTACTAGTTCCACCTGCACCCCCTCCAGTTTCCCACTGACCATAACATACCGGCCTCCCACATCCGTAACTATTCTTCCCGCCTCAAACACCACTCACTTGTTGATCAGGATCGTGACTCCTCTGGTCTTCGAGTCCAGTCCCGAGTGAAAAACCTGCCCGACCCAACCTTTCCTTAACCTAATCTGGTCAGCTACTTTAAGGTGCATCTCCTGCAGCATTACCACGTCCGCCTTTAGTCCTCTCAAATGCGCGAACACGCGTGCCCTCTTGACCAGCCCATTGAGCCTTCTTACATTCCAGGTGATCAGTCTAGTTGGGGGGCTCATCACTCCACCCTTCGCCGATCAGCCATCTCCTCTCTTGGGCCAGCCGCCAGCCCGCGCCCCACGCCTCCACCGGCCCGCCCCCAGGCAGCCTCCGTCTCCGACCTCTCTGTCCCTCAGCAAAAGTCCCTCCCTCGTCAGCAGAACATTTCCCCCCCATCCCCCCCTAGTAATAGCACAAAATAAATCAACCCCTTTGATAAGCCTAACATCTGCTCACCCCCCGCCCCCCACATTACGCTTCCGTAAGCTAGCCCGCTCAGCTAGCTTGGTGGCCCTCTGGATCTTTTCACTGGGCCATTAAGTCCCCTTTCGTTCCAATTGACTACCTGGTGGACTCGCCCCTGCACTCTGGGGATTCCCTTTGTTCAGGGGACACCCAACATGGCTGCCAACTGTGTGTACGCCACGTGGGTGTGCCCCTGCATTCTGGGGTCTCCCTTTGTTTGAGGACCCTCCAAAGTGGCTGCTTGCAGCACCATCTTGATTCCTCAGCCTGTTCCATGCCTGTCGAGGCCTGTGTCTGACTCGCTGCCAACCCTTTCCTATCCTTCTGCCCCTTTTCTGTTCTATGCCCCCCTTCCCCACCCTGTCCCCCCTCCCTTTCCTCCCACCTGTATTCACCCCGCTTTCTGTCCTCCCCTTCCGCCTGCCCGTCCCTTGGCTAGACGCTCCCTCTCCCCTGGGAGGTGCGCCTTTGCCCCCTTTCCTGCTTGTCTTCCTGTGCTAGCCCTCCCTGGTAGTACGGTGGCTCCCCTCCCTGGGCTGTTCTCGCCCTCTCTCTGTTCTGAATGCCTGCCCCTGTTCCCTTCCCCGACCCCTGACCTGTTCCCCCATCCTCGCTTCCCTCTCTCTATCTTCCTACTTTAGTCCGAGAACGAGGCTGCACAGTCCCGCGCAAACACAGAATCCATACAGCAGATCTTGGTCCCATTTCGTCTTCCATTTTCCGACTTTTTTCCCCGCTGTCCTCACCGTTGCCCCATTTTTTCCTTCTCTATCTAGATTGTTGGTTCTCACAAACTCTTCGGCCTGGCAGGGGTGCCAAAGTAATGTTCTTTCCCTTTGTAAGTTGCCCAGAGTTTGGCCAGGAACGAAATGCCGAACCTCACCCTGCTCTTGTAAAGTGTCGATTTTGCCTTATTAAATTCGGCCTTTTTTTTGCGAGGTCCGCCCCAATGTCCTGATAAACCCTTATTCTGTGTCCTTCCCACAAGCACGACTTTGTCTGTCGGGCCCACCTCAGGATCTTTTCCCGGTCCTGGTACCGGTGCAGCTTCACAATGATCGCTCTCAGCTGTTCCCCAGTCTTGGGTTTTGGCCGGAGCAACCTGTGGTGGGCCCTGTCGAGTTCTGGGGGGTTTGGGAAGCTGTCCCTCCCGATCAAGTTGCCCAGCGTTTGGGCGATGTAGTCCGTTGGGTCCCTTCCCTCCATCCCCTCTGGCAGTCCCACAATACGGACGTTCTGTCGTCTGGACCAGTTTTCCTGGTCTTCTACTTTCCCCCTCACGTTCCCTTGGGCCGCCACCAACCTCTTCACCTTGGTCTCCAGAGTCACGATCCTATCACTCTGGTCGGTTGCTGCCCTTTCCAGGTTCAGGATCGTCCTTTCCTGGGCTTCCATCTTCTTTCCCAGGCCGTCTATTGTGCGCTGGAGGGCGGCTATCGCTTCCGTCACCACCTCTTTCACCGTCGCTTTCATCACCACCTGGAATTCCATTTTGATCACCTCCCTCATGGCAGCCAGTTATTTTTTTAGGAATGTCTTCCATCCATCCCCCTGTGTGGTGGGGGGGGGGGCCTGCCTGTTCATGTTCCTCTGTTCGGGTCGCCCCTTGGTTTGCCGGTGCCTCCGCCTCACCTTGTACATCCGCTGGTCCGTCTGCTCGTTGCTCCTGCTCCATGCTGCCGCTTCTGCCTTCTCGCCGGCCTTTTGAGCTATTGTTTTTGATTTGATTTGATTTGATTTATTATTGTCACATGTATTAGCATACAGTGAAAAGTGTTGTTTCTTGCGTGCTATACAAATAACGCATACCCTACATAGGAAAGGAAGGAGAGACTACAGAATGTAATGTTACAGTCATAACTGGGATGTAGAGAAAAGATCAACTTAATACGAGGAAGGTCCATTCAAAGGTCTGATGGCAGTAGGGAAGAAGCTCTTCCTGAGTCGGTTGGTACGTGAACTCAAACTTTTGTATCTTTTTCCTGACGGAAAAAGGTGGAAGAGAATATGTCTGGGGTGCGTGGTCCTTAATTATGCTGGTTGCCTTTCCGAGGCAGCGGGAATTATAGATGGAATCAATGGATGGGAGGCTGGTTTGCGTGATGGACTGGGCAACATTCACAACCTTTTGTAGTTTCCTGCGGTCTTGGGCAGAGCAGGCTCCATACCAAACTGTGATACAACCAGAAAGAATGCTGTCTTTGGTGCATCTGTAGAAGTTGGTGAGAGTCGTAGCTGGCATGCCAAATTTCCTTTGTCTTCTGAGAAAGGAGAGTCGTTGGTGGGCTTTCTTAACTATAGTGTCAGCATGGGGGGGACCAGGACAGGTTGTTAGGAATCTGAACATCTAAAAACTTGAAGCTCTCGACCCTTTCTACTTCGTTCCCATTGATGTAGACAGTGGCATGTTCTCCTCTACGCTTTCTGAAGTTGATGACAATCTCCTTCGTTTTGTTGACATTGAGGGAGAGATTATTGCCGGCACACCAGTTCACCAGATTCTCCATCCCATTCCTGTACTCTGTCTCGTCATTGTTTGAAATCCGACCCACTACGGTGGTGTCATCAGCAAATGTGAGAATCGAGTTGATGGGGAATTTAGCCACACATTCATAGGTGTATCAGGAGTATAGTAGGGGCTGAGGACACAGCCTTGTGGGGCATCGGTGTTGAGGATGATCGTGGAGGTGTTGTTGCCTATCCTTACATATTGTGGTCTGTGGGTTAGGAAGTTCAGAATCCAGTCACAGAGGTGTAGCCACCTAAAATGGCTGATTCCCTATTAATTTGGCCAAAACCCGATTTAAAATGGCTAACCGAAAAGGCTGATGGGAAAAGCAGCCAACAGGACACAAACGGACAGCTGCAGACAGAATAGCGTATTCGGCTCTGGGGAAGTCGGCCCAGATCGATACTCAAGACCATTAGCAGCCCATCAACCCAGACATCTGCAGTTTAATCGGCTATCCCTGGGAACAATTGCAACATATTAGCAATTGAATGCCGGGCCAGACCT
The DNA here is from genome assembly GCF_047496885.1 of Scyliorhinus torazame. Taxonomy (NCBI): domain Eukaryota; kingdom Metazoa; phylum Chordata; class Chondrichthyes; order Carcharhiniformes; family Scyliorhinidae; genus Scyliorhinus; species Scyliorhinus torazame. The sequence continues at coordinate 150,972,296 of NC_092717.1, read as the reverse complement.
GTCGGCGCCTGCAGTGGCCGAAACAAAGACAGGTGAACGACCACCCCCCGATCGAGGAATCGCCCCGTTATTGGACATATCGAACCCAGTGATTGGGAACAAGTCCAATCACTTGGGACTCAGGGTCAAGGGCCGCCCCGAGAGGCGGGAAGCCCCGGGGCCCTATAAAGTGAGGGGCCAAGTTCAGATCTCTCTCTCTCTCCCTTCTTCTCCTGCTCGAGGCCTTCGCAAGAACATCAACCAGAAACTGTAAGTTTGACTCCAGCGATCGCTACCCGATAAAGACTCCTAGCCATCGACCTGTATCAGCCTTTTTGAATCCCGCGGGCCAGATCCGATTCGATAAGCCATTCGTTTCCCTGACCTGGTGGGCCCTTCCTAAAGTTAAGTATTGGCCAGTAGTGGTAGGTTTCTATATAGATAGTAGGATTATTGTGTAAGCATTACTTGTTGTATATAATAAATGACCGTTGATTTCAATCTTACTAAGTGGTGTGCTGACTTATTAATCATAACTCGAGCTTGAACCACCAGGCGGTATCAGAAAGATACCTGGCGACTCGTGAGCAAAGGTGACATAATCAGAGCTAATAAAACTAAGGCTAAAAAGAGCAACAGAGGCCACGGAGTTTCGTCGGAATAATAATGTTGAAGGCTGAGCTGTAGTCAATGAATAGGAATCTGACATAGGTGTCTTTGTTATCTAGGTGTTCCAGTGTTGAGTGCAGGGCCAGGGAGATGGTGTCTGCTGTGGACCTGTTGCAGCGGTAGGCAAACTGTCGTGGATCAAGGCAATCCGGGAGGCTGGTGTTGATTCGTGCCATGACGAACCTTTCGAAGCACTTCATGATGATGGTTGTCAGAGCCACTGGACAATAGTCATTAAGGCATGCTGCCTGGCTTTTCTTTGGTACAGGGATGATGGCCGTCTTCTTGAAGCAGATAGAGACCTCAGATTTCCAGCATCTTCTCTTCTGCTTCTTAGCTACTCATGCTTTTTGGGTGGTTTTTTGAGCCAAGAATCCTGGAAAATTTGCTATTTGGGGTCCGATTGAGAGGAGAGCCACCTGATGGGTGTCCACTCAGCACATCACCACCACCGGAAGTCCACCCAATCACTTTTTCCGATTTTGGTGCCGGCCGACGGAGAATCCCACCCGATATGTAGTAAGCCACAGATCAGGCATAATTTCAGTCAATGGTGGAACTGGCTCAAGGGGCTAAATGGCCTACTCCTGTTCCTCTGTTCTTAGATTCCTAGAATAGCTTAATGCTACTGAGGATGACTATACATGTGGCAGCACAGTGCAACGGCAGTCCAATGGATGGTGTAATATGATCACTTGGCCCGATGGTGTCTTCAAGATGAGTCCTCAGTCTATAAACTATAATGTTATCATTGCACTTAAGATAAAATGAAAGAGAGAGCGTCTCAAGACTCTTCAATACTTTTCAGAGTAGCTGCCTATATAGGGTAAAATGCAGATTCTATACAATATTTAAAATTATAACATCTCTTCTTTACTGTATGTTCTATGATGTAGTTTAGAAATTTCTCTGAAAATAATCATCTGTTGTTTCAATGAGCAGTGATTCAATCACTCTTTAACAGTCAGGCCAATGTGTCTTCAAGTCTGAGAATGAAATAAGCCCTTTAATTGAAATGTAGTTTGGAAAAGTGAGGGAGGAAAGTGTAGTTATTTTGATGCTATCCCTCCAGTAGGTGGCATTTGAACAGCTGAGTAAAGCTTTAAGCCTATAAATAGAAACTGAAGAGGGTTGTGCTAGTGTATGAGGGTTGGGCTGAAGGACGCAAGAATCTGCTATTACAGCTTCTCTGCTTCTGGTGCAAAGTGCTGGTAACCAGTCCTCATTTTTCACCAGTAGCACAGCAATGATTGATCTGATATGGAATGTGAACACATTGACCAGAGATCTGACAGTGTATTTAGAAAATCAGGTCAAAATCAATCTGTCAGGTTCAGGGGTAGGTTTGTCTCTTGTTTTAGGATTCGGTGCTGCTTACATCTGTTATTACCTGAGCTCAGTTGCAAAGGTAAGGAAGAGGTTTATTACATTTTATTCACCAGTTTAATATAAAATCTGCCTGATGTCAGGTCTCAAAAGGCAACAAATGTTCCAGTAAATCATTTGATGTTGCTTGTTTTCACATTATCTACGTTTTCAGCTGTGCCTGTCACTTTACCAGGAAGAGGTTTGCAGCTGTATCGATCCCTGTATGGGATAAGGTTAAGTGATTGAATGTCTGCTGCAGACATTGGTGTTGTCACAACTGTTTGAGTTTTATGTGAAAATCTCCAATCACAAGTTTCTACCACTGCATTGAATGGGTCAGAGTTGTCACTTCCAGATGTATCTGCATAATGTACATCTGTACTGAGGTCAGTAACACCGTCTCATGCTCTACTTCCTCCTGCGCATTACTCTGCCCATTTCCTTCTTCTACTTTCTCACCTCAATGTGCCAGAGGTCCCGGTTACCCAATCCAGCCACATATCTTCTCTTGTACTCTCTTCAATTGTAATCTTTCACTATTATTGTCTGGTTTTATGTTGAAATGTTCTTTCCTTTAATTATTATTAAACTTACTTTAATTGCACTTTCCCAAGTCACAACTATTTTATATGCAATTAGATAGGCACCATTGTCACATTGAGACATTTCAAACTGATTTTTCCCCCCTCAGTACTTTGGCAGTTATTGTATTGAGATGAGTTTTGAGCAAATCTCTGGCTGTATATTTCTTCTGCATCATTTTGAATTAAAAGCGAAGTGTGAGTAGGAGATGATCACCATTCAGAGTGTATTAATTAACTTTTCTGCTTTTACTGCTACTCACGTACTAACATGTATTTTGCAATAACTATTCCTTATTAATGACTGTTGCAGGTTCTCTCAAAGATGATCATGGGAAAATTGAATGATTAACTTGCATGTAGACCTGTGGGATATCAGTATACCTGTACCTGTGATCCTAATTTAAGTTAATGATTCAATGGTATATGAATAACTGTTATGTGTATTCAGCAATAAAAGATAAACAATCAATAAACCTTTATCTCAAATCCACTGTACAAAACACAGTGACGGGATTTCTCCATTTGGGACACTATACTCTCCCGTCGAAGATGAATTTGCTCAGAGTTGGGCTCGCGGTTGGTGATTCACTATTTCTTGCGATGCAAATTTAAGCATGGCGGAGATTGCGAGGGATTCCATCACAAATTCCACTATTGAGCCACCCAATCAAAATGGTGGCCCGATAGCGAGGTCCGGTAGCTGGGCCCCATCCCCCTTCTCCACAATGTAATTCCACACCCCCATATCACAAATTTTTTGGGTCCCCCCTCCCCATAGTATAAGGGTGACCTGACAGCCCCTACAAAGACCCCTCCATAGCAGAAAACACCACCAGAACCCCCCCCCCCCCCATAAGAGAGACCCCCACCAGAGGCCCCCCATAAGAGAGACCCATTTCTGGAAGCGCCCCATTACAGAGATTCCTGCCTGAAAGCACTCCTTAACATATAACCGTGCCTGGAACCGCCCCCCCCCCCCCCATTACACAGACCCTGCCTGGAAGCCCCCCCATTGCACAAACCCCTGTCTGGAAGCCCCCCATTAGAGAGACTCCTGCCTGAAAGCCCTCCATTACATATACCCCTGCCTGGAAGCCCCCTCCCCCCAATTTACGATAGTGACATTTAAGGGGCATCTTGACAAATACATGAATAGGATGGGAATAGAGGGATACAGACCCAGGAAGTGTAGAAGATCGTAGTTTAGTCGGGCAGCATGGTCGGCACGGGCTTGGAGGGCCAAAGGGCCTGTTCCTGTGCTGTACATTTCTTTGTTCTTTGTAATTACACAGACCCCTGCCTGAAAGCTAAAGAGCAGTCCAGACAGAAACAGTGGAAAATAATCACTGCTTTAAAACTCACCTGTGCAATACACCTGCTGGCTCAGGCAGAGGAAGCAGCACCTGTAAATTCCTGGAAAGGGAAACAACATCAGCTCGGTTTAAACCCCCTCAAATATTTGATCTGCCAGGATTTCATTCATATAAATGTGAAATTGATTTTACTAGGCTGTGATTGACAGCTTGTGCACAAAGTCACCTGCCTGGACTGTTTAATTTCATTTCCCTTCATGCCTGAATGGATTTCAAGTTGCCTGCTGTGAAACTAACCACAATGTTTATAAACATCTAGCTATAATTGTCAGCTCTTGGACCACATCAAAGCCAGTTAATTGCTCATACTTCTCCCTTTTCCCTGCAGGATGCACTTAACTGCCTTTGATGTGCTCTAAGAGCTGTCACTCATAGCTTGATGTTTATAAATATGTGGTTAGTTTCACTTGTGCAATACGCCTGCTGGCTCAGGCAGAGAAATTCCTCGTAAGGGAAAACCACATCAGCTGGGTTTAAACTCCCTCAGATCTTTGTGGCGGGATTCTCCCCTACCCGGCGAGATGGGCCGTACCGGCGCCGAGGAGTGGCGTGAACTACCCCGGTGTCAGACCGCCCGGAAGGTGCGAAATCCTCTGCACCTTCAGGGGCTAGGCCGCCACCGGCGGGGTTGGCGCCGCGCCTGCCGTCGCAGAAGGGCGAAGGGCCTCTGCCGGCCGAGGCGAGTTGGTGCATGCACGGGAGCGCCAGTGTGTGCTGGCGTCATCCCAGCGCATACGCAGGGGGGTTCTTCTCCACGCCGGCCATGACAGACTGTTACACCGGCCATCGTGGAGGGAAAGAGTGCCCCCATGGCACAGGCCCGCCCGCAGATCGGTGGGCCCTGATCGCAGGCCAGGCCACCCTGGGGGTCCCCCCCGGGGTCATATCTCCCCCCCCCCCCCCGAGGACTCTGCAGGCCGCCCGCAGAGCCAGGTCCCGCCAGTACATACTTGGCGTATTTTACGCTGGTGGGACCCGCCAAAAACAGGCGGCCACTCTGCCCATCACGGGCCAGAGAATCGCCGGGGGGTGGCGCTGCCAATGGCCCCCGACTGACGTAGCGCGATTTCTGCCCCCGCCAAAAAACCGGCGCTGAAGAATCGGCCAGCCAGCGTCAGGGCTGTGGGGCGGAATTCACGCCCCCCCCCCCCCCCCCCCCCCCCCGCGATTCGCCGGCCCGGCAGGGGGTCGGAGAATCGCCCCCAAGATCTTTAATGTTTTCATTCCTATCAGTGTGAAATTTATTTTACTAGGCTGTTGACCCATTTGTATCCTATTTTCTGGGCACCAGATTCTCCAAGCCTGCATGAATCCCCGGGCTGCTGGACCGGGATTTGTGTGACCAAGAATTTCCCAGCATGGCCCTGGCACAGTGGACCTTGTGGTGGGCCAAGGGGGCAACTTTTTTAGAGAGTTGCCCTTAAACCCTATCAAAATGCTACCCTCACCCCCTCCCCCAGAGTGCAAATCCTGTCCACCCGACCCACACCAGTCCCCCATGCTCCCCACCAGAAATACCCCATTGCAGAGACCCCAACCAGAAGCCCCCCCCCAAAAAAAAGAGAGACCCCCACAAGAAAGACACTATCAGAGACCCACCCCATAAGATATATCCCTGCCTGGAAGCCTTCCATTGCAGATACTCCTTCCTGAAAGCTCCCTGTAAGAGAGACTCCTGCTGGAAGCACCCCCCGCACCTCCCCCCCTCCCCCCCACCCCACCCCCATTACTGAGACCCCTGCCTGGAAGCTAGAGAGCAATCCAGACAGAGACAATGAAAAGAATCACTGCTTTAAAACTCACCTCTGCAATACATATGCTGGCTCAGGCAGAGAAAGCAAATTAGTAAGTTACTAGAAAGGGAAAACAACATCAGCTGGGATTAAATCCCCTCAAACCTTTAATCTGCAAGGCTTTCATTCATATTAGTGTGAACCGTATTTTAATGTATTGTAATTGACAGCTTGAACATTTTCTGAATTGTTTAATCTCATTTCCCTTCATGCTCGAGTGGCTTTCAAGTAGCCAGCTGTGAAACTATCTGCAATGTTTATTAACATCCAGCTATAATTAACAGTTCTTGGAGCACATCAAAGCCAGTTAAGGGCTCTCATTTCCTCTTTTACTCTGCAGAAAGCACTTAACTGTCATTGATATGCTCCAAGAGCTGTCAATCATAGCTAGATGTTTATAAACATTAGCTTCATTGCCTTAAAACTCACCTGTGCAAATCACCTGCTGGCTCAGGCAGAGAAATCAGCACCTGTAAATCCTAGAAAGGGAAAACCACATCAGCTGGGATTAAACCCCCTCAGATCTTGAATCTACAAGGCTTTCATTCATATCAATGTGAAATTGATTTTACTCGGCTGTTGACCCATTTACATCCTATTAACAGGCTCGGCACCAGATTCTCAGAGCCTGCGTGAATCTCCGGATCTTTGAGCCGGGACTCACATGGGTGGGAATATCCTAATGTGGCCCTGGCATGATGGACCTCGTGGTGGGCCAAAGGGCTAGCTTTTTTAGGGAGTTGCCCTCAAACTCCCCCCACTGGTTAGCATTGTGCTTCACAGCACCAGGGTCCAAGGTTCGATTCCTGCTTGGTCTACTATCTGTGCAGAGTCTGCACGTTCTCCCCCTGTCTGCTTGGGTTTCCTCCAGGTGCTCCGGTTTCCTCCCACAAGTCCCGAAAGCCATGCTTGTTAGGTGAATTGGACATTCTGAATTCTACCTCTGTGTACCCAAACATGCGCGGTAGTGTGGCGACTAGGGGCTTTTCACAGTAACTTCATTGCAGTGTTAATGTAAGCCTACTTGTGACAATAATAAAGATTATTATTACAATGCAAATCCTGCCCACCCCACCCCCACCAGACACCCCCAATGCCCCCCACCAGAAACTCTTCCCCATAAGAGAGATGCCACCAGAGACTCCCCATAAGAAATCCCCCCCTCCCATAAGAGAGACGCCCCCAAATCCCCCCCTCCCATAAGAGAGACCCCCCCCAACCAGAAACCCCTCCATAAAAGAGACCTTGATGCCGCCACCAGCGGGAAACTGGAGCAATGGAAGTGGATCGGTGCCAGAATCTGGATTCTCCACCGCATTGGGAACTCAGCTATCAGCGGTGGGCTGTGGAGAATCCAGCCAAGTGACTCTCTTTCACATGAAGCTGACTTTAGAGGCAATAGGTGTGTTATAGTTTCTGCCTTGTGATTAAAGGTCAATTCTGCGAATATATGTTGGAGATCTAAAAGGTGTGTTTTCTAGCTTTGATTTCCCGGTAAGGAGCTTTTCCTGACGAAGCACAGAATTACAAAATTCATCGTATAATTCCAATGGATGAAACATAACTCGCAAAAAAGTGTGAATCTCTCACGTAAGATCAGTTCTTGAACAAGATTGATGAGCACTTTCCATAGCCTTCGATACAATCGGACAATCATGCACCAAGTTATGTTTGCTACTGTTGGCGCATCCTTTGCAAGTAGGTGATTCTCACTTTGTGCAGACGGTTCAGCCTTTTCTCCTTTCAGTCAATTTTATTTCCAGCATGCCGCCTGCATCCAGGCGAATAATTAGAAGCTGTAACTCAGTGCTGAGCAATCACAAGATTATGGGTTCATGTCCCATTCCAGAAACTTGAGCATAAAAATCTAGCTTGACATTCCAGTGCAGAACTAAGGGAATGCGGCACTATGGTAGGCACTGTCTCTCGGCTGAAATGTTAAACCGATTCCCCGTCTGCTATTTCAGAACGCCAAAAATCCCATGGGCCTATTTTGAAGATGAACAGGGAAGCTATTAGTGTTCTTACCCCTCAACCTACATCAGTAAAACAGATTATCTGGTCGTTATCACATTACTGCCTGTGTAAATTTGTTGTGTATAAATTTGTGCCACTTTTCCTACATTGCAACAGCGACCACACTTCAAAAGCATGTCATTGGCTTTGAGTGTCATGAAGGGCAAGTTCTTTTTTTCTTTCCCTTTATAACTTTGAACAAAATCATATTTAGATACATTTTTAGAATAGATAAATATTCATTCATCTTTCAATTGCTAGAACAAATTATGTTTTATTTCCATTTCTTTTAAAGGTTGCAATTAACTCACTGCTGTATACATTTTGCACCTATATTAAATTATATATTTAAAAAAACTTATAATTGTCTATCGGGCCCCAATGGTTGGCCTATTCTGGGTTCATGGTCTGAACTGGAGAAATTTTAAACGCCTAGAATTTACAGGACAGAAACTGGTCATTCAGCCTTATGCCACTGCCAATGCTTCACATGAGCTCCTTTCCATTCTAATGATTTCATCTCATTCTACAAATGATGAATTCAGTTTTAAATTGCAAAATGACTCCCTTTACATATTTCCTCTTTTCGGGTTGTGGGGTGGGGTGGTTGGGGATGTGGTACTGACAAATAGCGTGGTCCCTGTGAAGACATCCAAGTTGAACCCATTGGGGTACAGGTGCCGACTATAATAATGCAAGATTGGATACATCTCTCTGAAGGCCCGTCGGTCCATCAGAGTCATCTGTGGAGACTTCAGGCAGACAGAATTCAGGGTCCGCGGATTTTCAAGTTTTTTATTAGTTATCATTACCTACCTATTGGAATTATTGGTAAGACAACTATGGAAGGGATTTTGCACTCCCTTTTTGGAGGGGGCGGGACACGATTGATGGTGGGGGCATTCAATGCCACAGGAATCCCAAAATGGATTTATGCCAGCAGGATTTCCCGTTGCGATTGTCCTTTTGTCCTTGCCCCCACCAATGATGTAACAGGTATCCCAACTCTAAACCCATTTGAATATAATTATAAGGCCTTTACGCCTGAGAGTGCCGCAACGTTAAATTGTCCATTCACATCGGTGTGAGCGCATGCCGACATGAAGCATGACAGGTTTCCCATGATGTACACTTGTCGAGCAGAACCCGGCGGAAATGCACAGGTTAGTACAGCCCCCAGGTGGAACAGGGTCATTCCCGTGAATTACCCTGGCACTGCCCAGGCACTTCCCCTTGGCACTACCCCCAGCACTGCTCGGCAAAGGCGGACTTACAATGAAACATACCATGCCTAGGCAAAGAGTCCTGACCAATGGGGGTTGCCCATGTTGGCCGGTGTCTGTGGGCACCAATCAGAGCCTTATAGTTCTGCATTTACTGATAAGCTCATGGGTGTCGCAGCAGGTAATGCAGAGTGACATCAGATTCTGATTAGTTGAGTCCCTGTAAGCACGAAAATACTGGTGAACGTTGACGTGACTTGGAGAGAGAGAGGCAGCAGTCAAGGCAAAGGTCTCCGATGTTTACTTAACTACCTTTTTCGAATTGGGGGTAAAAGCCATGAGGGAGGGAGGTGGTGAGTCATCTAGCTGGTCGGGATTTGGAAGCAAACTGTCGTCAAGAGGTGCATGGTTGTCTCGACACACAGGCCAGGGCGGATGAGGGCTGTGCAGGCTACAGCCAGGCAACTAGCAGCGAGTTGAGGTCATTGTGGTGAGGTGCAAGGCACGGCCAGGGCCTGGTTGATGCACTAACAATTACTACAAAGACGAGAGTAGTGAATAATCGAGGCTTTATTGAGCAAAGATGTGTGGCCTCCTGTAGCTGCTACCAGAATGGGAGCAGCACCGGTGAGCAGACACATTTATACATCGCCTACTGGGCGGAGCCAGCAGGCAGGGATTTATCCATGTACCTCTAGTACAGGAGTCTTACCGTACTACATCTAATATACATCTAATACAGTTAGTGGTGACTACCACATTCACCCCCTGTTAAAAAAAAAGAGTCCGGCGGGGGTGGTGGAAAAATTTACAAGTTCAGTCTGTCGAGGGCCTTGATCCTCCACTGTGATCGCCTCGGTCCTGGTGGTGATGCCGGCGCCGACTTGGTCACCGGTGACTCCGGGAGTATGTTGTCCTCGTCTTCATCGCCCCCGAGTGGAACCAGTGGGAGGACGGATCCTCCTGGGGCGGGGGCTGCGGTGAGGTGCGCTGGGGGGGAGGGTGAGTGGCGCAGGGTCAAAATGAGGGGGGGTGTTGGGTGGTGGGCCGTGGGTGGGGATCCAGTGGGTGCCAGGTCCCGGAGGGAGACTGTGTCGTGGTGCCCGACGGGGTGCGCCACGTAGGCGTACTGCAGGTTCGCCAGCAGTAGTTGGACTCTTTCGACCAACGGGTCCGACTTATGGGTCCGCACGTGTTTGGGTCCAGGAACTGCCAGCCATGTTGGGAGCGAGACCCCAGAGGTGGACCTCCTGGGGAAGGCAAAGAGACATTCATGGGGGGTTTTGTTAGTTGCAGTGCAGAGGAGCGATCTGATGGAGTGGAGCGCATCGGGGAGGACATCCTGCCAGCGGGAGACCGGGAGATTCTTAGACCGTAGGGCCAGCAGGACGGCCTTCCAGACTGTCCCGTTCTCCCTCTCCACCTGCCCATTTCCCCGGGGGTTGTAGCTGGTTGTCCTGCTCGAGGCAATGCCCTTGCTGAGCCGGAACTGACGCAGCTCATCGCTCATAAAGGTGGATCCCCAATCGCTGTGGACGTAAGCGGGGAAACAGAACAGGTTGAAGATACTGTGGAGTGCTTTAATGACCATGGCAGAAGTCATATCGGGGCATGGGATGGCGAAGAGAAACCGGGAGTACTCGTCGACAACGTTCAGAAAGTACGTGTTTCGGTCGGTGGAGGGGAGGGGCCCTTTGAAGTCCATGCTGAGCCGCTCATAGGTGCAGGTGGCCTTCACTAAGTGCGCGCGATCTGGCCGGTAGAAGTGCGGTTTGCACTCCACACAGACCTGGCAGTCTCTGGTGACAGTCCTGACCTCCTCAATGGAGTAGGGCAGGTTGCAGGCCTTGATGAAGTGGAAGAACCGGGTGGCCCCCGGGTGACAGAGGCCATCGTGTAGAGCCCAGAATCGGTCCACTTGTGCGCTGGCACCTGTACCTCGGGATAGGGCATTGGGGGGCTCGTTGAGCTTCTCGGGCGATATAAAATCTCGTAATTATAGGTGGAGAGCTCGATCCTTCACCTCAAAATCTTATCGTTTTTGATCTTGCCCCGCTGAGTATTATTGAACATGAAGGCAACCGACCGTTGGTCAGTGAGGAGAGTGAATCTCCTGCCGGCCAGATAATGCCTCCAATGCCGCACAGCTTCCACAATGGCCTGGGCCTCCTTTTCGACAGAGGAGGCATGGAGGGTGCGGGAAAAGAATACCATGGGCCTGCCTTCCTGGTTGAGGGTGGCGGACAGAGCTACATCCGATGCATTGCTCTCGACCTGAAAGGGGAGGGACTTGTCGACCGCATGCATCGTGGCCTTGGCGATATCTGCCTTGATGCGGTTAAAGGCCTAGCGAGCCTCAACCGTCAGGGGAAAGACTGTGGACTGAATGAGTGGGGACCTTGTCCGCATAGTTAGGGACCCACTGGGCATAATAGGAGAAGAACCCCAGGCATTGTTACAGGGCCTTGGGGCAGTGGGGGAGTTCCATGAGGGGGCGCATGCGGTCGGGGTCAGGCCCTAGAACTCCATTTTCCACAACATAGCCAAGGATGGCTAAGCGGTTGGTGCGGAACACGCACTTCTCCTTATTGTACGTGAGATTAAGGAGTTTGGCGGTGTGGAGAAATTTGAGAATGTTAGCGTCGTGGTCCTGCTGATCGTGGCCGCAGATGGTGACGTTGTCTAGGTATGGGAAGGTGGCCCGCAGTCTGTACCTGTCAACCATTCGTCCATCTCACGTTGGAAGACCGAGACCCCGTTAGTGACGCCGAAGGGAACCCTAAGGAAGTGATAGAGGTGGCCATCTGCTTCGAACGCAGTGTATTGGCGGTCCTCCTTGCGGATGGCGAGCTGGTGGTAAGTGGACTTCAGGTCCACTGTGGAAAAGACCCGGTACTGCGCAATCTGATTGACCATGTCCGATATGCGTGGGAGGGGATACACGTCGAGCTGCATGTACCGATTGATGGTCTGACTGTAGTCAATGACCATCCTGTGTTTCTCCCGTCTTTACTGCTACCGCTTGGGCTCTCCAGGGACTGTTGCTGGCCTCAATGATGCCTTCCCGCAGAAGCCGCTGAACCTCCGACCTGATGAAGGTCCTGTCCTGGGCGCTGTACCGTCTGCTCCTGGTGGCGACAGGTTTGCAATCCGAGGTGAGGTTTGCAAACAAGGAAGGTGGATCGATCTTAAGGGTCGTGAGGCCGCATACGATGAGGGGGGGTAGGGGTCCGCCGAATTTTAAAGCTAAGCTTTGGAGGTGGCACTGGAAGCCCAGGCCAAGTAACAGGGAAGCGCAGAGGTGGGGGAGGACGTAGAGCCGGAAGTTGCTCAACTCTACACCCTGGACGGTGAAGGTCGCGATGCAGTACCCCCCGATTTCCACGGAATGGGATCCGTAGGCCAGGGAGATTTTCTGGCTAACGGGGTGTACTGCGAGGGAGCAGCGCCTTACCGTAGTGGGGTGGATGAAGCTTTCCGTGCTCCTGGAGTCAAAAAGGCAAGAAGTCTTGTGCCCATCGATTTTCACCGTTGTCGTTGCGGTTGCGAGGTTGTGGGGCCGGGACTTGTCGAGGGTGATCGAGGCAAGCTGCAGCTGTTGCTGGGAGGCCCCGGGCTGGTCAGCGGTGGTGGCAGGCAATGAGCAGCCAACCGAGCTTCCCGACGAGCAGGGGTCCTGAGGCGCCGTACAAAATGGCGCCTAAGATGGCGGCGCCCACTAGGCGCACATGGCAGGCGGCATTGAAGATGGCTGCCCCCACGGGCCACACGTGGCCTGCGGAGAAGAAGATGGCGGTGCCCACGGGCCGCAGGCGGCCTGCAGAGAAGACGATGGCAGCGCCCATGTGCCGCACGTGGGGGGTGTAGGAACGCTGGGCCTAGAAACAGCGGCGACTGACCGGGCCTGGCACACAGCAGCAAAATGTCCCTTCTTTCCGCAGCCGTTGCAGGTTGCGCTCCATGCCGGGCAGCGCTGCCGGGGGTGTTTGTTCTGCCCGCAGAAGTAGCATTTGGGCCCCCCAGGGTTGGCTGGCTGCCGCGTGGCGCAGGCTTGCGGTGGGCTGGGTCGGTAGCTGGTGGGGCCCTCGATGCCCATGACGGTGCCGTGCGGTCGGGGGCGTACGACTGGACATTATGGGAGGCCACTGTTAATGAGTTCGCGAGCTGCCTGGTTCCCGCAAGATCAAGCTTACCCCCCTCCAATAGGCGCTGGCAGATGTACGCCGACCCCATGCCTGTAACAAAAACGTCTCTGATTAAAAGTTCTGTATGCTGGACTGCCGAAACTGCCTGGCAGTCACAGTTCCTCGCCAGGATGTGCAAGGCATGCCAGAAATCGTCTGGGGACTCACCGGGGAGTTGCTGTCTCGTGGACAGGTGGTGCCTGGCGTATAGTTTGTTGACCGGCCGAACATAATGTCCTTTCAGGAGCTCCATTGCTTCAGCGTAAGTGGGCGGATACGGATGAGAGGAAAAATGTCAGGGCTCACCCGCGAATAGAGGACTTGGAGCTTCTACAAGTCAGAGGGTTCCTCAGCGGATGTTCGGAGGTAGCTTTCAAAGCAGGCTAGCCAGTGGTCAAAAGCGGACGTAGCATTGGCTGCTTGAGGGCTCAGCTGCAGGCGATCAGGCTTGATGCGAAGTTCCGTCGTTTTAAAATCTTTGCTCAATAAATTAATGCATGATCAATTACCACAAAGACGAGAGTAGTGGATAATCGAGGCTTTATTGAACAAAGATGTGGTGCCACCTGTAGCTGTTACCAGAATGGCTGCAGCACCGGCGAGCACACACATTTATACGCCGCCTACTGGGCGGAGCCAGCAGGCAGGGATTTACCCATGTACCTCTAGTACAGGAGTCTCACCGTGCTACATCTAATGTACATCTAATGCAGTTAGTGGTGAGTACCACACTGGTGAACTGGCAAAAAAAGTCACGACGGAGGTTGTGAATGAGCCAGCCAGCCGGTCAGGACTCGGACGCAGGCCATCATCGATGGGGGCAGAGGTGACCCGAGCCCCAGGACTGGGCTGAGGTGGGATGGGCTGTCCATAGCCAGGCAGCTGAACCAGCAGCAAGGCGAGGTTGTCAAGGTGAGGTGCAAGGCACCGCCATGGCTTGAGGTATTGGCGAGAAAAGACACGAGGGAGGTCGTTAGTGCCCCAGCCAGCTGGTCAGGACTCAGGGTAGCAGTTGTCGAGCAGCAAGGGGAATAGGGGTGATGCACGATCAATGACCACTAAAGCGAGGTTGTAGTCCAACTGAAGGCTTTAATAAGCTAGATGTTTTCCCCAGCAGCTCAGGTACAGAAAGAAGGCTGCTGGGGTGGCACGTGCTCTTAAATCCCGCCTTGCAGGGCGGAGCTACCATACAGCTTGACCAATTGGAAACATACAATATCTACAAATGGTGTTCCAGCATTACCAGGTACCGTAATATCTCTACACAGACTACCACATTCACCCCCTGTTAAAAAAGAGTGGTGGCTTGATATTACAACATGGTAACGTGGTAGAAATTATAGTTATGGAGGTACCGTAATACCTCCGTATAGCGTTTTGTCTTACTGTCGTAACTATTTACAGATTCACAATTAACTATATACTTTTTAAAAAATGAAGCAATCAGTCGACCGGGGGCCATGGTCGTCCTCTGTGATCGTTGAAGCTCTGGTGGTGACGCCGGTGGAGGCTCGGGCGTCTGTGACTCCAGGAGCGTGGCCTCAATCTCTGTGGCAGCTTCAACACCCCTAGACGGCGCTGGTGGGGAAACCGGTTGACCTGGGAAGGGAGCGTCTGCGCAGTAGTTAGCGTGGAGAAGATGGACCCTCTCGACCAACGAGTTCGACTTGTGTGCCCGCATGTGTTTTCGGAGCAGGATGGGTCCGGGAGCTGCCAGCCAGGTCGGGAGCGAGGTCCCAGAGGAGGACTTCCTGGGGAAGACAAGGAGACGTTTGTGAGGTGTTTGGTTGGTCTTGGTACACAGCAGTGACCGGATGGAGTGGAGGGCATCCGGGAGGACTTCCTGCCAGCGGGAGACTGGGAGATTCCTGGACCGTAGGGCCAGTAGGACGGTCTTCCAGACCGTTCTGTTCTCCCTCTCTACCTGTCCGTTACCCCAGGGGTTGTAACTGGTTGTCCTGCTCGAGGCGATGCCCTTGCTGAGCAGAAATTGACGCAGTTCGTCGCTCATAAAGGAGGACCCCCTATCACTATGAATGTAAGCGGGGAACCCGAACAGCGTAAAGATACTATGGAGGACCTTGATGAAGGTGGTTGCAGTCATGTCAGGGCAGGGGATGGCGAATGGGAACCGGGAGTACTCGTCAATCACGTTCAGGAAGTACGTATTGCAGTCGGTGGAGGGGAGGGGGCCTTTGACGTCCATACTGAGGCGTTCAAAGGGACGGGAAGCCTTTATCAGGTGCGCTTTCTCTGGCCTGTAGAAGTGCGGTTTACACTCCGCGCAGATTTGGCAATTCCTGGTGGCTGTCCTGACCTCCTCGATGGAGTAGGGCAGGTTGCGGGTCTTGATAAAGTGGAAGAAGCGAGTGAACCCCAGGTGGCAGAGGTCCTCGTGGGGGGCTCGGAGGCGGTCCACTTGTGCGTTGGCACATGTGCCGCGGGACAGGGCATCAGGAGGCTCGTTTATCTTCCTGGGACGATACAAGATCTCGTAGTTATAGGTGGAGAGTTCGATCCTCTACTGCAAGATATTATCGTTTTTTATCATGCCCCGCATTTTTTATCATGTGCATTATCGAACATGAAAGCAACCGACCGTTGGTCAGTGAGGAGAGTGAATCTCCTGCCGGCCAGGTAATTCTTCCAATGTCGTACAGCTTCTACTATGGCCTGGGCCTCCTTTTCGACTGAGGAGTGGCGGATTTCGGAAGCATGGAGGGTACGTAAGAAGAAGGCCACGGGTCTGCCCTCTTGGTTGAGGGTGGCCGCCAGAGCTACGTCAGACGCATCGCTCTCGACCTGGAAGGGGAGGGACTCGTCGATGGTGTGCATCGTGGCCTTTGCAATGTCTGCTTTGATGCGGCTGAAGGCCTGGCGAGCCTCTATTGACAGGGGAAAAACTGTGGATTGGATCAGGGGACGGGCCTTGTCCGCATAGTTGGGGACCCACTGGGCATACCAAGAGAAAAACCCTAGGCAGCGCCTAGGGCCTTGGAGCAGTGAGAGAGGGAAAACTCCATAAGGGGGCGCATGTGTTCAGAGTCGGGGCCTTTAACTCCATTTCGCACTACGTAGCCGAGGATGGCTAGGCAGTCGGTGCTAAACACGCATTTATCCTTGGTATATGTAAGGTTAAGGATCTTTGCGGTCTGGAGGAATTTTCAGAGGTTGGTGTCGTGGTCCTGCTGGTCGTGGCCGCAGATGGTGACATTATCGAGATACGGGAATGTTGCCCGTAAACCGTACCGGTCAACCATTCGGTCCATCTCGCGCTGGAAGACCGAGACCCCCGTTAGTGACACCGAAGGGAACCCTTAAGAAGTGGTAGAGCCGCCCATGAAATGAAATGAAATGAAAATGAAATGAATGAAATGAAAATCGCTTATTGTCACAAGTAGGCTTCAAATGAAGTTACTGTGAAAAGCCCCTAGTCGCCACATTCCGGCGCCTGTTCGGGGAGGCTGGTACGGGACTTGAACCGTGCTGCTGGCCTGCATTGGTCTGCTTAAAAAGCCAGCTATTTAGCCTTGTGCTAAACCAGCCCCAGCCATCTACCTCGAAGGCAGTGTAACTGCGGTCACTAGTGCGGATGGGGAGCTGGTGGTAGGCGGACTTAAGATCCACCGTGGAGAAGACCTGGTAATGCGCGATCCTGTTTACCAGGTCGGATATATGGGGGAGAGGGTACGCATCCAGCTGCGTAAACCTGTTGATGGTCTGACTGTAGTCGATGACCATCCTATGCTTCTCCCCGGTCTTTACCACCACTACTTCAGCTCTCCAGGGACTGTTGCTAGCTTCAATGACTCCTTCCCTTAGTAGTCTTTGGACCTCTGACCTAATAAAGATCCGATCCTGGGCACTGTACTGTCTGCTCCTGGTGGCGACGGGTTTGCAATCCGGGTGAGGTTCGCAAACAGGGAAGGCGGATCGACCTTGAGGGTCACGAGGCTGCAGACAGTGAGAGGGGGTATAGGGCCGCCGAATTTGAAAGTTAGACTTTGGAGGTTACACTGGAAGTCTAACCCTAGGAGTGTGGCCGCGCAGAGGTGGGGAAGGACGTAGAGCCGGTAGTTTTTAAACCCCTTTATCTCTCCTGAGTGGGAACCGGAGGCCAGGGAGATTCACCCCCTGTTAAAAATGAGTCCGGCGGGGGTGACGTAAAACAATATACCAATAGTGCAATTATGTACAGTGCTAGGAAAAAAGAACAAGTCCACTTTGACGGTCCGGAATCCGTCAAAGGTTCAGCCGGTCCGGTGCTTTGGTGCTTCATTGGGAGCGGCGTAACGGTGGCGGCGAAGTTGGTACTGGCGGTGGTGGAGGTGGCACCGATGGCGGTGCTGGCGGTGCTGATGCTGGCCAGTCATTGGGGAACTCCGGGAGCGTGCTGAAGTCCTCTTCGTCCTCTTGTGCGGTAAAGGGGGGGGTGTTCTGGTGGGGTCAATATTGGCGGTGCGGTGGGAGGGGGGACGCATGGGTGGGGGGGGGTTTGTTCGGGTGGAACCTGACGGTGCCAGGTCCCTGAGTGAGGCAGTATCTTGGCAGCTGTCGGGGAACTCAACGTAGGCGTATTGAGGGTTGGCGTGGAGCAGGTGAACCCTGTCCACCAAGGGGTCCACCTTGTGGATTCGGACGTACCTACTGAGAAGAGCCGGTCCTGGAGCTGCAAGCCAAGTCGGGAGCGACGCCCGGATGTGGACTTCCTGGGAAAGGTAAAAACACGTTCATGGGGTGTGTAATTAGTGGCGGTGCACAATAGTGACCAGATGGAGTGTAGAGCGTCAGGGAGGACCTCCTGCCAGCGAGAGGCTGGGAGGTTCCTGGACCATAGAGCAAGCTGGACGGCTCTACAAACCGTCCCATTCTCCCGTTCTACTTGCCCGTTTCCCCGGGGGTTGTAGCTGGTCATCCTGCTGGAGGCTATACCCCTGCTGAGCAGGAACTGACGCAGCTCATCGCTCATGAATGAGGATCCCCTGTCACTGTGGATGTAGGCGGGGAAACCAAACAGAGCGAAGATGGTGCTGAGGGCCTTGATGACGGTGGCAGACGTCATATCGGGGCATGGGATGCCGAAGAGGAATCTGGGGTACTCATTGACCACACTGAGAATGTACGTGTTATGGTCAGTGGAGGGGAGGGGCCCTTTGAAATCCACGCTGAGGCGTTCAAAAGGGTGGGAAGCCTTCACCAGGCGCACACGGTCTGGCCGGTAGAAATGCGGCTTGCACTCCGCACAGACCTGGCAGTCCCTGGTGACTATCCGTACTTCCTTGACGGAGTAGGGCAGATGGCGAGCTTTGACCAGATGGTACAATCGAGTGACCCCCGGGTGACAAAAGCTGTCGTGTTTGGTCCGGAGTTGGTCCACTTGTGCGCTGGCACATGTACCTCGGGAGAGGGCGTCTGGGGGCTCATTGAGTTTACCGGGGCGATACAAGATCTCGTAATTATAGGTGGAGAGCTCGATTCTCCACCACAAGATTTTATCATTTTTGATCTTGCCCTGCTGTGCGTTATTGAACATGAAGGCTACCGACCGTTGGTCCGTAAGGAGAGTGAATCTCTTACCGGCCAGGTAATGCCTCCAATGCCGCACAGCTTCAACGATAGCCTGGGCCTCTTTTTCGACGAATGAGTGTCGAATTTCAGAGGCATGAAGGGTGTGGGAAAAGAATGCCACGGGTCTGCCTGCCTGGTTTCGAGTGGCGGCAAGGGTGACGTCTGAAGCGTCGCTTTCTACTTGGAAAGGCAGTGACTTGTCCACTGCGTGCATCCCGGCCTTGGCGATGTCTGTTCTGATGCAGGCGTGTTGTGCCTCGGCCGCGAGGGGGAATTGGATGGACTGAATGAGTGCGCGGGCCTTGTCCACATAATTTGGGACCTACTGTCCGCCTCAAAGGCCGTGTATGGCCGGTCCGACTTCCGGATGGGCAGCTGGTGGATGCGGATTTCAGGTCAATTGTTGAGAAGACCCGGTACTGCGCAATCTGATTGACCATATCAGATATGCGTGGGAGGGGGTACGCATCGAGCTGCGTGCACCGATTGATGGTCTGGCTGTAGTCCACGACCATCCTGTGTTTCTCCCCAGTTTTAACCACTACCACTTGGGCTCTCCAGGGGCTGTTGCTGGCCTCGATAATACCCTCCTTAAGCAGCCGCTGGACTTCGGACCTGATGAAGGCCTTGGCCTGGGTGCTGTACCGTCTGCTCCTCGTGCAACGGGCGTGCAATCCGCAGTTAGATTGGCAAAAAGGGAGGGGGGATCGACCTTGAGGGTCGCGAGGCCGCAAACGGTAAAGGGGGGTAGGGCCCCGCAGAATTTGAAGGTGAGGCTCTGGCGATTGCACTGGAAGTCCAGGCCCAACAGGAGTGCAGCGCAGAGATTAGGAAGGACATAGAGGCGGAAGTTACAAAATTCTACGCCCTGGACGGGGAGGGTGACTGTACGGAAGCCCTGCATCGGGACAGAGTGGGATCTGGAGGCTAGGGAGATCCTTTGATTGGCAGAGTGGACCGCGAGGGAGTAGCGCCTTATCTTATCTGGGTGTCCAAAGCTTTCAGTGCTCCCAGAGTCCAGCAGGCACGAGGTCGCGTGGCCGTTGATTTTCACCATCGTCGACGCAGTGGCCAGGTTGTGCGGGCGAGATTGGTCCAGCGTCATCGAAGCGAGCTGCGGGTAGCCGTCGGATGTTTCGGGCGACGAGCGTGTGCGGTTCCGATGTCAGGATGTCCGGAGACCCTGTGGGGGACAAGATGGCGGTGCCCATGGTACGCACATTGCGGGGTCGGGACAAGATAGCGGCGCCAATGGGGCGCACGTGGCCGTAGGGGGACAAGATGGCGGCGCCCATTGGGCGCACATGGCCCCGGGAGGAGAAGATGGCAGCTCCCATTGTGCGTCTGGCGTGGGGGAGGGGGCGATAGCAGGCGCGATCCCAGCGACTGCGCGGGCCTGGCACACAGCTGCGAAGTGGCCCTTTTTACTGCAGGATTTATAAACGGCAGTGCGGGCCGGGCAGTGTTGGTGGGGATGCTTCTGCTGACCGCAGAAGTAGCAGCGGGGACCCCCGCAGTGCGCGGATCGGCACAGGCATATTGGGAAGGCAGGGCCCCGGCTGAGGAGGTCGTCGGCGGGGTCCAGGAGGGTTAGGAAGGGGTAGAATGGTGGGCAGCGCGGCGGGAGAGGTACGATTGCACATTACGGGATGCGACCGTCATGGAGAGCGCCAAGGTTTTCGTCTCCGCCAGTTCGAGCGTGGCACCTTCCAGTAATCGTTCTCAGATGCGGTCCGACACAATCCCAGTCACGAAAGCATCGCGCATCAGGAAGTTCACATGTTCGGCGGCTGTAATGGCCTGACAGTCACAATCCCGGACAAGTGAAATTAGGTCCCACCAGAAGTCTTCGATGGACTCACCAGGTAGTTGCGAGCGGGTGGTGAGTGCATACCTTGCGAAGAGCGTGTTCGCCTTCTGCGCGTCGTGTTCCTGAAGGAGTTCCATTGCTTTTGTGTAATTCGTGGCGTCTTGGATCAACGGGAACACGCTAGAGCTCAGTCTGGAGTACAGGACGTTTATCTTCTGAGCCTCCGTTGACACGGGGTCCACAGCATTGATGTAGGCCTCAAAACATGCTAGCCAGCGAGCAAAGTCTTTCCTGGCGTCGGGCGAGTGCAGATCCAGCTGCAGGCGATCGGGCTTAATTCTGATATCCATTCTGTAGAAAATCTGAGTGTAATAAATTGATGCACGATCAATTGCACAAAGACTAAAGTTGGGTACAACTGTGGCTTTATTACAATCAGATGTGTGGCCTCCTGCTGCAGCTGGCGAAATGGCAGGGAACTGGAGGTCATACATATTTATACAGTTCTCCGTGGGCGGAGCCAGCCGGCAGGAGCTACCGGCGAACCTGTAGTGCAGGTCCTACCTTACATCTCCTATTACAGTGGTTCACCACATTTCACATTATCAATTTCACAGGGAATAGTGTTTGACAAAATTACCAAATGGAGAGGGTCAATGTTACAGACTGCCCATTCTTTCAGCATTTACCAGCTATAAATGAGTAAAAAGCCAAAAGGCAGGCTGGCATCATTACAGAATTAAAAATGATAAAAATGTTGCCTCTATTCCTACTTGCTTGCACTTTTTCAAGGTAAAGATGTGGAAACAGTCTGATTAGAAATAACAAGTAGCGGGGGACTGGGCCAAAGATGTGGGGGCGCCATGTGGTATGGCCTACCCGGTGAGCGACCCATCACCACTCACCACTCCCATAACCACCCCACCCCACCCCCTCCCACCCCCGCCCCAACCTCCCCTGAAGGACTATGGGTGTAATGGAATGACCAGCACGCATGCAAGTATCACCCAGGCGGACAGTGGAGGAGATCCAGGGCACCATGAGGTCCACCATGCCTGAGCTACGCTGGTAAAAAGCATAGGTGATTCACGCTCACGTCTTTCCCGGCCGTGGAGAGAATCACAGCAGGTCGGAGTATAGGGCACCAGGCCAGCTAAATAAAATTTACAATGCAAGAGGCCATTCGGCCCATCGCATCAGCACCGGCCCCTGGAAAGAGCACCCTACTTAAGCCCATGGCTCCACCCTATCCCATAACCCAGTAACCCCACCTACACTTTTGGACACTTTGAAAGCAGACCAAGGCAGGCCAGCAGCACGGTTCAATTCCTGTACCAGCCTCCCCGAACAGGCGCCGGAATGTGGCGACTCGGGGCTTTTCACAGTAACTTCATTTGAAGCCGACTTGTGACAATAAGCGATTTTCATTTCATTTCATTTCATTTTCATTAAGGGCAATTTATCATGGCCAATCCACCTAACCTGCATATCTTTGGACTGTGGGAGGAAATCGGAACACCTGGAGGAAACCCACGCAGACACGGGGAGAACGCGCAAACTCCACACAATCACCTGAAGCCGGAATTGAACCCAGGTCCCTGGAGCTGTGAGGCAACTGGCCGCCGTACAGCGCGCATTGTGGACCTTATTCATGCAATCAGGGAGGGGTCGGAGCATCGTGTGGGCGCTGATCCTGATTTTCCCCCGACGCACGATTCTCCGTCCCATCGGGAATTAATTCCGGGCACCCCAGGTGCAGAATCCTGTACCAGAGGTTTGTCTTATGAAGAAAGTTTGAGCCAGTTAGGCATCTACTCTCTAGAGTTTAGAAGAATGAGGGGAGATCAAATTGAGGTACATAAAATGATAAAAGATATGGATAAAGTAGATGTGGAGTGGGTGCTTCTTCTTGTGGGGCATTCTAGAATAAAAGGTGATAATCTCAGAATAAAGGGTCACAAATTTAAAACAGAAATGAGGAGAAACTACTTCTCCCAAAGGATCGGGAATCTGTGGAATTTGCTACCCCAGAGTGCAGTGGATACTAAGACTGAGTAAATTTGAGGAGTAAGACAGATTTTTAATTAGTAATGGGTTACGGAGAATAGCAGGACATTGGAGTTGAGGCCAACCATGATCGTATTGAACGGTGGAGCAGGCTCGAGAGGCTAAATTGTGTACTCCTGCTCTTAGTTCTGGATGTTCTAAGAAAGAACTATTCTGTCTAATTCCACCTTCCAGCTCTTGGTCTGTAATCCTGTAGGTTACAGCACCTCAAGCACAAATCTGGTGTCTTGGATTAATAAGGGGATTTCTTGATTAATCAGGGGATTGTGGTTTTGGGGAGAAGACATGCGAATGGGGATGAGGAACATATCAGCCATGATTGAATGGCGGGGCATGCTCGATTGGCCAAATGGATTAATCCTGCTCCTATATACTATGGTTTTCAGAAACAGTGATGAGAGCAAGAGAGTGAATTTCTGCTGTCAGCGGCAAGGTCCACATTAAATTCTCCACTTCAACCAAATCAAATTCCCAGAGGCATGGGAATTGTTCATACGTCATCATTAATGAAACAACTTTAGGGTGGTACGGTGGCGCAGTGGTTAGCACTGCTTCCTCACTGCACTGAGGTCCAGGGTTCGATTCCGGCCCCGGGTCACTGTCCGTGTACAGTTTGCGTGTCTGCGTGTATCTCACCCTCACAACCCAAAGATGTGCAGGGTGGATGGATTGGCCACGCTAAATTGCCGCTTAATTGGAAAACAAATAATTGGGTACTTTAATTTGTTTAAAAAATAATAATGAAACAACTCTCATGATCCCAGGACATTTGAATTAGCTAAATTAGCTTACTCCATATTAGTTCATCTTTCTGTTGTCCATCTTTACGCTTCAGGCCCCACTACCTATTCCAGAAATCCTCCCTTCACTCAGAGCCAATTTAACAATTTACAGGGGCTAGTTTAGCACAGTGGGCTAAATAGCTGGCTTGCAATGCAGAACAATGCTAGCAGCACAGGTTCATTTCCCGTACCGGCCTCCCCGAACAGGTGCTGGAATGTGGCAACTAGGAGCTTTTCACAGTAACTTCATTGAAGCCGACTTGTGAAAATAAGCGATTATTATTACTAACTCCTTTCTCCTATTCCTGAAGACTGTAAATATCTCCCTTTCTGATTGAATGCAATTTCTCTTTCCTTCAAATATACCACCATCACCCTGTACAAAAAAAGTTCCCCTCAACTTCATTGTTTCCTCCTACAACTGTGAAATATCTAATCTCCCTTTCCTAAGATGTTTGAAAATACTACTACTCAGCTCTGTACTGACTTGGCTCACATTTCCTTGTTCAAATTATCCCAGTTGAGCTGCCCACAACACTAAAAACCCCCCTAGTCAGTCACGAATGACATCCTTCATGATTACACCCACTGGACATTATTCCTTCTTGACCGCTGCAATACAATTGGATATTCTCTCTCCTTCCAGCACCTCACTTCTGTAGTTCACTTAGCTTGTGGTAAAACAGAACAGAAAGGTTGAAAACTGCTTGTGCAGCCTGAGGAGCACAGGATCATTTTACACATGCATATTAATGACACTCAGCTCTACCATTCCACTGCCACTCGCAACTTCATTATCATCTCTGTGTGGTCAGATTACTTATGGACAACATTAAATTGTGGATAAACCAGAACACCCTTCAACTACATATCAGGAAGGTGGAAGTGACCTTATTTGGCTCTGTTATGATGACAGCAGATGTTAATTGCTGAGCAAACCAAATCCCAAGTGGAAACTTGGCTTACGGACCATACTCTTTTCTGCATTCTGAAAACGAGAAGAAACCATACTGACCACACTCAGCATTAAGATGTCCAGTAACACTTTTGGGATTTTAAAACATTTAAAAGAAAAGATTTATTAAAAAGAAGAAAAGAAAACTTAAGCACACAAGATTACAGTTACACAGTTAAAAATAGTCTTACAAAACATTCCCCTAAAAAACTCCCTACTTGGTCAGACCCACAAATAAACACCTTCCAGCAATATTCCTGTATAGATGTTTAACTATTGCCATGTGAGAGTACCTTTAAGAAATGGGTGTTTATAAATGGGTGTGTATATAAATATCTGTAATGAGAGTACCTTTAAGGGTGTTTATTTGCAGTGATGTCAGAGAGTGGGTGGAGCTGGGCTGTCTGTCAGCTTTTTACTTTAGCTTTAGGCTTTTTGCTGCAGGATGGGTTTGGTTTCATTTTAATTTTGGAGAAGCTGCAATCACAGCAGGATGTGTGTGAATCTCTGCAAGCTTAATAATGTCCATTTGTTGATTTCAATGTGGTAACTGTTCTCAGCAGTGAAGTTAAACCTGAGGTGCTTCTGTTAAAGGTTTTGTTTTAAGTCTTATGGATGTTAAAAGGAAAGCTCAAGGATTACTTAGTATTGTATTCTTTGGGGGTTGTATTTGTATTGATGGTTGCTAAGATGTTCAATGTATGTTTTAAAAAGGTTAACTTGAGTTCATAGAATAAACATTGTTTTGCTTTAAAAACTACTTTTCCATTTCTGCTGTATCACACCTGTAGAGTGGGTTGTGTGCTCCCCATACCACAATCTATTAAAAGTCGTGGGTCAGGTGAACTCCATGATACACTTTGGGGTTCTCTAAACCTGGCCCATAAAAAATTGGGGGCTCGAGGGTAATAAAAGCCTATCTATTGGATTGGCTTAGTGAACTTAAAGACAGTGAGGGGTGAGCATATTGTGGTTGCTTTTCAGGTGTGGTATTCCAGTTTAAGTAGAGGGTGTGTTGTGGACAATGGCTCTTTCAGAGGCTCTGAAGTTTTGGGGGGTGGAGACGATCACAGGCAGTACCTTACGGACAGAGACTAAAAGTATACTGTTAGATTTGGCAAAAACATTGCAGTTAACAAGGCCTCACAAAATGCAAAAAGATGAGGTAATTATGGCGCTGGCTAAGCATTTAAAGTTGCCTGAGATACAGTTTGACTCATAGGAAATGGCAAAAATTCAGTTGCAAATTAAACAAATGGAACATGAGAAAGAATTAAAGCAGCTTGAATATGAAAGAGAGGAAAAAGAGAGAGAAGAAAGGAAAACAGAAAGAATAGCCTAGCAGAACAAAGAGAAAGAGAGATACAGATCAGGGAAAAAGATAGAGAGAGAGTTGAACTTCAGAAAATGGCCATGAAACATGACAGTCAGTTAAAATTGGCAGACGTAAAGGGAAACGTACAGTTGGATGATAGTGATGAGGTTAGTGAGAAAGAGCGTCAAAGTCAAAGGCTTGGTGGAAATCTATTTAAATATGTCCAAGTATTGCCAAGGTTTGATGAGAAGGAAGTAGAAGCCTTTTTCATTTCATTTGAGAAGGTAGCTAAACAAATGAAATGGCCACAGGACATGTGGGTATTACTGATTCAAACAAAGCTGATAGGTAGGGCTAGTGAAGTGTTTGCATCACTACCGGAGGAGGTATCTGGGACGTATGAGGAGGTGAAAAAATCCATCTTTGGTGCATTTGAACTAGTGCCTGAAGCCTAAAGACAAAGGTTTAGAAATTTAAGGAAAGACTTTGGTCAAACATACATGGAGTTTGAAAGGATCAGACAGAGTAATTTTGTTAGGTGGATAAGGGCTTTGAAAATAGACAAAACATATGATGCTCTCAGAGAAATTATACTTTTGGAGGAGTTTTAAAATTCAATTCCTGATGTAGTGAGAACTCATGTGGAAGAGCAGAGGGTTAAAACTGCGAGGTTAGCAGCAGAAATGGCAGATGATTATGAATTAGTTCATAAATCAAAGCTTGGTTTCTGACATCAGTTTCAGCCTGTGAGGGATAGAAACTGGGGACATGAGAAATACTCAAGTGGTAAAGGTAAAGGTGATCTGATGGGAGATAATAAGGAGAGTGTACCTCAGATTAAAAAAGAAATCCAGGAGGGTAGAAGAGAAATTAAAAGTTTCAAATGTTTTCACTGCAATAAACTAGGCCATGTAAAGTTACAGTGTTGGTGGTTGAAGAAAGGCACTGGGAAGGCTGATGTAGTAAAACAGGATAAGACAGTGGGGTTTGTTAAAGTGGTAAAGGAAAGCCCAAGTGAAGCGAAAGAGGTGCAAAAGATTATACAGCATGATCAAGAGGTGATTGAAAAGAAGGTGCCAGATGTATTTAAAGAATTTACTTGTGTGGGTAAAGTTTACTCATGTGTATCAGAAGGAGCAGGTATAGAAGTCACAATTTTAAGTGATACGGGAGCTAGTTAATCTTTAATGGTAAGAGATGAGGAGTTCTGTAGTTTGGGAAGAATATTGGCAGAAAAGGTGGTTATATGTGGAATTCAGGGTGAGAGGAGTAGTGTTCCATTATATAAGGTAAGGTTGGAAAGTCCAGTGAAGAGTGGTGAAGTGGTAGTAGGAGTAATAGAGAAACTATCATGTCCAGGAATACATTTTATCTCGGGTAATGATATAGCTGGCTCGCAGATGGGAGTGATGCCGACTGTGGTCGATAAGCCAGTGGAAAATCAGACAAATGAAGTGTTGAAGGACGAATATCCTGGGATTTTTCCGGATTGTGTAGTAACAAGGTCGCAAAGTCACATGTTGAGACAAGAGGAGAAATCAAAGAGTGAAGATGAAGTTGAAGTGCAATTATCAGAAACGATTTTTGATCAAATGGTTGAAAAAGAACAAGAACAGGTGGAGGATGAGGCGGATATTTTTAGCTCGGGAAAATTGGCGGAGTTACAACAGAAAGATGTAGAAATCAAATGGATGTATCAGAAAGCATGTACGGAAGAGGAATCTGAGTGTACACCAGAGTGTTATTACCGTAAAAGTGATGTCTTGATGAGAAAATAGAGACCTTTACATATGCAGGCGGATGAAAAGAGGACAGAAGTTCATCAAGTAGTATTGCCGGTAGGGTATAGAAAGGAGGTGTTGCGAGTTGCACATGAGGTACCAGTGGGAGGTCATTTGGGAATAAGGAAAACTCAAGCTAAAATACAAAAACATTTTTATTGGCCTGGACTACATAAAGATGTAGTTACATTTTGTCATACTTTTCCATTTCTGCTGTACCACACCTGTTGAGTGGACCGTGTGCTCCCCATAGCACAATCTATTAAAAGTTGTGGGTCAGGTGAACTCCATGATACTCTTTGGGGTTCTCTAAACCCTGGCCCATAACACTATACAAATCCAGTGATATTACCCATGCGAAAACTGCTGCCACTTCAGTAAAGGCATACCATACAATCTCTCAAACTCACTTCCACCTTGCTATGGAAATCCAAGAAATGTCAGAAAAAAGATTGCTTTCTGAAGCTCAAGACTTTCCTGGTTTGACTGGATGGCTGATTCAGACTTCACACCTTCTCCCAACATTGGTTTGATTGGATGGCTGATTCAGACTTCACACCTTGTCCCAACATTTATGGGCATTGGGTTTGAAATTTAGCTGGAGCCACAAGCCTAGAAAAGCAAACCATCTGGCTCAGCCTGAGCAAGCATCCAGGAAAGGAAGTGGAATCAGGGGCTATGGAATGAGAGCAGTTTGTCCTTGAAAGCCTGCAAGGATGGATGTTATTTTTAAAATATGTTTGGGCGATATTGTGTTATTCTACAGAAGTCTGTGTAAAGTAACCTTCATCAACCGACCTATCCCCCAAAATATTGGGCGGGATTCTCCACTCCCACGCCGGTTGGGAGAATCGCCTGGGTCGCCGAATTTTCCCGCGACGCTGGTCCGACCCAAGCGGCGAGAACGGCCCGCCGAGTTCCCCGTGGCGCAGGCCGGAGAATCGCCCGAGACACCCAAAATGGCGATTCTCCGGCACCCCTGCTATTCTCAGGCCCGAATGGGCCGAGCAGCCAGGCCAAAGCGGCGGGTTCCCCCCCGGCGCCGTCCACACCTGGTCGCTGCCGGTGGGAACAGCGCGGGAACGCTGGGGGGGGGGGCCTGCGGGGGGGATTCCGCATGCGCGGGTGACGGTAGTTATGCGGCGCAGGCCGCGTCATGTATGCGGCGCCGCCTTTACGTGGCGACAAGGCCTGGCGCATGTAAATGATGCGGCCCCGCTCCTAGCCCATTATCGGGCCCTGAATTGGTCGGGATAGGGGCCGTTTCGCGCAGTCGTGAACCTTGACGCCGTTCACGACGGCATGGGCACTTCAGCGCGGGAGTGGAGAATCCCGCCCATTGACTTTCAAATCTGTATCTTCACATTCAAATCCATCTCGGGCTTCGTCCCATCTAACCTCTATCAACTCTCCAGCATTGTCCGCTTATGCACCGTTCAGTTCTCTAGCTCTGCCTACCTGTGCATTCTTACATCCACTCAATCACCATTGCTGGCAGAGCGATCAACCACCTCAGTCTTATTCTCTCAAAATTTTCCCTTTGCTCTTTTCTTTGCTTTCAAAGGTCCTCTTGAAACTTCTTTTTAAACATACAGTTGATCACCATTCTTAAATCTTCCATTAGTGTCCAATGCCAATTTTTATTCTGTGAAGCACCATGGAGCATTTACTACATTAAAGGCACTTGATAATTGTTAATGTTTAGTTACTGTTCCAGTCTACTCTACGGTTGATCATCTTTTATATAAATACATAGATTCTAATGCCATTAATCAATGAGTGGCAAGCAAGTAACACTTACGGCTGTAGATTTACAATTCTTAAACAGCTATAACATATGTCACATTGAGTCTATTCAGAGTTGCATGATTGTAAAATGGAACATAATTTTGGAATATAATTTTAAACTGCAAGATATGACCATTTTTAGATGCAGTACTTTTTCAGCATGAACGAGACTTGTAGATAAATTTTCTAAATCTGTTGAAACCATTGTGCATAAGATTTAGGGGCTCCACAGCCGTGTTACAGAACTGTTGATCAGTCTTTCCTGTTGATGGATTTCTTACAAACTTGTGAACTGCGAACAGATGCTTCTTAATAGGTTGTTTTTCTTTTATGCTGATGATTCTTATTTGGCAAAGCAGTTAGCAGCAACATTGCATACATTCAGTTTGATAATTTGATCTATTAAAACAATAAAAAAGCACAAGTATTCACAACAGCAGAAATATACAGTAATTCGGTGCATTCAAAATTATTTTACGTGATTTGCCAACTTGGGAAAATGATGTGCAAAAATATTAGCAAGATAATAGCATGTCTCTGAAGTAGCTGAGTAAATGAAGAGTTGGACATGATAGTCTGAAGTGAAATATATTAAATCAGATCAAATGCTAAAGGGCATTCAGCAGTGGGTTCATTTTTCAGTGGTTTAGTAAGGTACAAAGGGCATTGAACACTTATATGTGTACTTTGTTCTGCATGAATAGTTAAATATTATTTTATTAAATGGGGGCAGTTTACACTGGAGTAAATGAAGAGTTGGACATGATAGTCTGAAGTGAAATATATTAAATCAGATCAAATGCTAAAGGGCATTCAGCAGTGGGTTCGTTTTTCAGTGGTTTAGTAAGGTACAAAGGGCATTGAACACTTATATGTGTACTTTGTTCTGCATGAATAGTTAAATATTATTTTATTAAATGGGGGCAGTTTACACTGGCAGTTTATTTGTAAGAAAGAAAGATGCCCTTTCAATAATTGTCACTTTTTCCCCAAAAAATCTTCGCACAAAGCAGAGCTAATTCAATAATTGTTTTGCATTTCCTTATGTACTTGTGTGTCTTGATAGAATGTAAATTCCAAATTGCAGGCAAGATTTTATGATATCTACCATCTGATGGCAGGATCTGCAGGGAGAGAACAACCCGCCCTAAACAGACAGTCCCTTTGTTTACTCATTAATTCGGGTTTGTAAGGCTTGCATGCAAGTTTCTGCTGTTCTTGCATGTGGGACTATTTGGAGCTCATGGAGGCCTAACGGAGATTTCCGTGAGTATAGTGCGCCTCTGGCCACTTCCTGTATGCCCCCATTGGTGGAGTGGTTCATGCAGTTGCGTCCGCTGCCTGTACCAATGGCCTTAAAGTGACACTAACATGACATAAGTGACCCGAAACAGGCTGATGCAACACCAGGATATTTGGTTATCACATGTGCAGGTAGCATCTTGGTTAAACATTCCTTAACAAAAGTGTAAGCTAGATTGCTGCTGCTCTGGACATATTTAAAGAGTCCCTCAACGAGTTGCAGCTAGGAAACCTTACTTCACTTTTACTCAGGCAACATTTGTTGAAGCTGGTGAGTTGGTGGAGCAATTTTCCGGTTTTTGCTGACAGGAAAATAGGAAAGACCTATCCCTTGAACAGTTGTTGTTGCAGTTCCATTTGCTCTGTAACATGAGCAGGACATGAGAAGGAGGAGGCAGAGAGAGAAAGCTCTATGAGCAGGAAGAAGGAAGGCTCTTGATAGAATTTCAGGCCACAAGCGGTGTTCAGGGAGCATAACTCCTGCATAACATTGAGCCAACAGCAGGGCCTCACCGAGCTATGAATCACAAAGGAGGTTTTCATAGAGTTGTGCCACCTCCTTCGCACTGACCGGAAGCCTCAAACCAGTTCTCCTAATGACATGAATGTCACAACTTGCCTTACAGTCCCTGCCATTGGCGTATTACTTGGCCACTGAAGGACCTCAGTTGGTCCACAGATAAGGAGGATGCCTGGTGCCTCCCCCACCACATTCCCCTTTGTTGGTGAAATTGCTGCGAAGTGGGTGAGGAAGAGTAGGCAGTGGGAATACCTTCACTAGCATGATGCACAATTTGATGCCCCCCCCCCCCCCCCCCCCCCCCCCCCCACCAGCCATTCCACCCTTGGGAGCTGTAGAATTCTGGCCATGAAGATGAATATTTGGGCCCATCCATGCTTGGGAACAGAAATGGGGAATGGGAGTGGAGTGTTGAACACACCAATATTGGCCCGCATGTCTGGACGAAGTGATCAAAATGGGTGTCATCTCCCTCCCAGCTAACCCAGTGGTGTTCCAGGTTGGACCCGGTCCAAAACAGAATAGGTCCATCCATATCTGCTTCAATTTGACACAGCTCAATAAATCCATGGAGAGGGAACTCTACCCGATGTCCTTGGTGGATGACAGCCTGGCCAAACTCTAAAAGTAGTGTTTTCAAAACTTAATGCTAATAGAGCTTTTGGCAAATTCCACTGACAGAAAATTCAGATTGTTGACCACATATATCACTCCCTTTGGCAGATTTTGCTTCAACCATTTACCGTTCAGAATATCTCCTCATTGGAAATCTTTCAACGCACGATGTTGGCCATTTTGAAAGGCCTAAAGAATGTCATCGGCCATATCGATGATGTTTCGGTCCATGTCACAACAGCAGAAGGTGATGTGGGGTTCGATACAATAACCCACACTGTGATGTAAAGGAACACATGACCTGAGTCTTGGGAGCAGTCTTGGACTGGACAGAGACCTGTGTAGAGTAAAGCATGGAGACAGTTCCTGGATTGGACCTTTTGTACATATTTTGAGTGGTTAATAAACTCTTACTGTTAAACTATTCAAAACTAACTTTTTTGTGAGACCTACAAACTGCACACAACATCTTGCAACAGCTAATAAGGTCAATGCAGCAAATGGGAATTTGGTAAGGAAGTGCACTTGACACTGTGCAGATGGTAGGATAAGAGAAAATACAGACCTCAGGCATTGAATTAGGTGTGCTCACCTGCATTGCAGAGAGGCAAAGCTGCTAAGACAACTGTGTGCTCAGGTTTCTCCTTCATCCTCTGCCAATCAACACTTTCTCAGACCTTCTGTCTAACCCGTGTGTGAATGGATCCTTGGGGACAAGGAATATCTCTTGAAGGCATGGCAATTCTCCCCTCTCAGGGAACCCAGAAAGACACAGAGGGACAATACAACCAGTGCCACCTACTCACTAGAACAACATTAAGAAGGCCATTGGGTTCTGAAGATGCAATCCAATGCCTGGTTCAGTTGGGTGGTTCCCTCCAATATCCTTCTGGGAGGATCTCAGTCACTGTCGTGGCCTCCAATGCTCTCTCTAACTTGGTCCTATATAGCAGTGTGGACCTTAAGCACAGTGAGGACCAGGAAGGAGACAACTCATCGGGGAAGGAGCAGGAGGTGAGAGAAGAGGAGGAATTAGAGATATAACAAAGAGGTGCCCCTGCTGCAGGATGAGGTGACCACCTCCCACCACCCTCCAGGAAGTGAGAACCTTTCTCTTTGCCTTTTTATTCCCAACATTAGATCCAGGTCAGCATCGATGGACTGAGAGCAGTCCGGCTCCCAGTGCCAGGCTTCCAGCTGTCCTGTGACCTCTCACTTCCTGCTGATGCTATGGAAGTCTTTGGCATAAACCACAGATTTCTCCATTAGGACTGCCAGCAGCCTCAGTGATGACTGCCATGGGAAATCTAAATCAGTTCCAAACTTCATCTGGCCCACCTCTGCTTCCATTCCCACTGGCTCTACATTGGGCAGGGAACCAATCTCTTTATCAATTAAGCACTCACCACTGTGGTAAACTTAACTTTAATCAGTTGCCCATCAAAAGTGGATTTCTGACCCAAAAATAAACCAGGTATGGACTCGATGGGCTGAATGACTATGATTCTATTGCTCCTATTTCCTGCTTCCATGGTAAAAATTCCTTCATGGCCTCTTTCTCCTTGCCTCCATTTATGACAATTTCATCATGGATAAAATGACTGCAGATGCTGGAACCTGAAACAAAAACAGAAAATACTGGACAATCTCAGCAGGGCTGACAGCATCTGTGGACAAAGAAGGGAGCTAATGTTTTGATTCTGGGTGACTCTTTGTCAAAGCTTCAACTTGGATGACTTCACTAAAGTAGAAACCCCTTACCACAGCGTGGTGCGACAACCTCTTTGACACTGTGTTCAAAAATAATTACCCACAAATCATCGCTGCAGCTTCTCTTTTACTTGGATTGTGCCTTAAACAAGGGGAGGCTGCCTGGAGCCCATGGTTAGTTCAGAAAGCTAGTCAGCCCTCTGTGGTATGCAGGGGACATTGGCAGAACTACTGAGAACAGGTCAATGTGGGGTTATTCAATAAGAGGACAGAAAATTGTCCAGCCTGTACCAAAGAGGAACATGGAAATTACTGCCTAGCTTGTCATCGAGGAAATACTGCTTCACGCATTCCACAATCTGTACACTTCTTTCACAGAATCATACAATCATAGAATTTACAGTGCAGAAGGAGGCCATTCGGCCCATCGTGTCTGCACCGGCTCTTGGAAAGAGTACCCTACTTAAGCCCACACCTCCACCCTATCCCCGTAACCCAGTAACCTCACCTAACCTAAGGGCAATTTAGCTTGGCCAATCCACCTAACCTGCACATCTTTGGACTATGGGAGGAAACCGGAGCACCCGGAGGAAACCCATGGAGACACAGGGAGAATGTGCAGACTCCGCACAGACAGCGACCCAAGCTGTGAATCGAACCTGGGACCCTAGAGCTGTGAAGCAACAGTGCTAACCACTGAGCTACCGTGCCACCCTTTCTGCAGCACCATTTGATGCTGGGTGATGGGTGGGGTGTTTGGCTCCATTCTTACTCCAAACTGTTTCAAACTCTCCTGATGTTAACTGACACCATCATGTGACACCAATAATTCTGGAAATCATTCAACATTTGTCCACTTTATAGCTATCGACCAAAACTAGATTCTCTTTTCCTTCCAGTTCAAAGAGATCAACTTGTACTCATTCCTACAGTTTTTCCTGTGTTTGACCACAGAATGGAAGGAGCTCTGGGTGCATCATTTCTCATTTGGGAGACACCCCTCACAATTCTTTGCTAATTCTTCAATTCATTTATCTACCTTTGGATACCAAAAATAGCTACTTTGTACTGCTTTCATATGGACTATGCCTGTGTGCACTTGATGGAGTTCCTCTAACAATCTCTCTCTAAACCATGGTGGAATAAAGACTTTTAAACCACATTGGAGACAGGCTGGATCTATACTCAGTTAATTTCTGTCTGCAAATATTCCTACAATTTCTCATCATCACAGTCTTCAGGCCAGGTATTCATAACATAATTGAGCACTTTACTGAGCATGACATCCTTATGAGTTTCTGGACTAATTTCTCTGGGAGACACTAGCCTGTCACTTGTGTATGTAGTGATTCACTGATAATGCAACAGCTAAAAATGAATCGGATTCATCGGAAATCTTGAAGTAATATCTGGATTTGTATGATCGGCTCACATATGGGGGGCGATTCTCCTAGCCCCGCGCCGGGCCAGTGAATCGTCGCAACCACGCCACGATGCCCCGAAGCCGGCGTGCGATTCTCCGAGGTGCGGAGAATTGGCGCCATTTGCGCCATTGCGTTTGATGCAGCGCGGGCCGCTGGTATCGGCGGGGCAGCCGATTCTCCAGCCCGAATGGGCCGAGTGGCCGTGCGGATACGACAGAGTCCCGCCGGCGCCGGTCACCCCTGGTCGCTGCCGGCGGGAACACTGCATGAAGGGTTGGGGGCGGCCTGTGGGGGGGGGGGCCGCCGATGGGGTCTGGCCCGCGATCGGGGCCACCGATCGGCGGGCCGGCCTCCCCCCCCCCGGGCCTACTTTCCTGCGCGGCTGGCCCCTGAACACCGCGCCATGTTGAGTCGGGGCCGGCGCGCTGAAGAAGTCCCCCGCGCATGCGCGGGTTGGCGTGGCGCCCATTTGGCGCCGGGAAGGGAGGCGGGAGCGGCGTTCTGGCCCCCTGTGGGGGACAGAATCGGTCGTCCCCATGCTCATTTCGCGTCGTCGTGAAAAGCGACGGCGTTCACGATGGCGCGAACACTTGGGCTCCATTTTAGAGAATTGCACACTGATCGGCCATCACAATAAATGCCCATCTCTGAAGCTATGTTGCCACTAGAGATGGCACTCCCTTCTTAGAACTAAATTATGATCATACAGACTTGGTGCTCATTAATAAAGTGAGCGGCTTACTGTACAAGTATTTTGGACCTTAGTAGCACCATTTATGATTGATAATGCCTTTCTCAGCTGGTGAGATTTTAAAAAATGAATTTAGAGTACCCAATTTTTGTTTTTCCAATTAAGGGGCAATTTATTGCGGCCAATCCAGCTACCCTGCACATCTTTGAGTTGTGGGGATGAGATCCATGCAGACACGGGGAGAATGAGTTAACTCCACACGGCAGTGACCCGAGACCGGGATACAACCCGGGTCCTCGGCGCCATGAGGCAGCAGTGCTAATCATTGCGCCACCGTGCCCCCTAACTGGTTAGTTATTTTTCTCTGATTTTGTTAAAGTACATGAAGGATATGCTACATGCTTCTCCACACTGCCTTCCATAATGTGGTGAGGCATTTCACACTAAAACCAATTGTTTCTTGGGATCATAATCGATCAAAACTGCATCACTTATGTTCTTCATTTCAAATGCTTTCTGACACATCTGCAGTACTGTGTATATAGTATTATTTAAGGATCCTTCTGCACTGTAAATTCTATGAAGGATGTAAATGCATTTGGAGAAGTTCAGAGAAGATTTACCAGACAAATACTGGAATCAGAGGGTTGTCTTATGAGGCAAGGTTGGACAGGTTAGGCCTGTACTGGAGTTTAGAAGAGTAAGTGGAGGCTGGATTGATATAAGATCCCGAGGGTTCTTGACAGGGCGAATGTGGGGAGGATGTTTCCTCTTGTGAGAAACTCTAGTACTAGGGGTTACTGTTTAAAAATAAGTGTCCGGCCATTTAAAACAGAGAGAAGGCGAAATTATTTCTCTCAGAGGGTTGTGTTTCTTTGGAACACTCTTCCTCAAACAGCGGTGGAAGCAGAGTCTTGGAATATTTTGAAGGCAAAGTGGATAGGTTCTTGGCAAGCAAACAGGTGAAAGATTATCAGGAGTAGGCAGGATTCAGATTTTCGGTTGTAATCAGATCAGCCATGATCTTATTAAATGGCGGAGCAGGCTCAGAGGGTCGAATGCTACAGTTGCTCCTTGTTCATATGTTCGTATCTATTTCAACTTTGAGCAGTAGAAACAATGGACCAAATGTAATCGCTCATTTGGGGGGTGAACTTAGAATAATACAGATCATTTCATAGAATCATAGAACTTACAGTGCAGAAGGAGGCCATTCTGCGCATTGAGTCTGTCCCAGCCCTTGGAAAGACCACCCCACCTAAGCCCACACCCCCACCCCATCCCCGTAACCCAGTAACCCCACCCAACCTTTTTGGACACTAAGGGTAATTTAGCATGGCCAATCCACCTAACCTGCACATCTTTGGTCTGTGGGAGGAAACCGGAGCACCCGGAGGAAACCCACGCAGACTCGGGGAGAACGTGCAAACTCCACACAGACAGTGACCCAAACCGGGAATCGAACCTGGGACCTGGAGCTGTGAAGCAACAGTGCTAACCACTGTGCTATCGTGCCGCTGTAAGTTCTCCTTTGTTCTCTGGTCTCTTTGCTTTCAAAATCCATCAACCTTCTTCTGCGTCGGGTGGGGATACCTTCATCATCTATGTGGTGACCCAGGTATGGTACTATAAAGCAACACTTGGACTTATTGGCCGGGATTCTCCGAGGCTGCGATTCTCCGATTCTCTGCCGACCGGGAAATTGGCGGCAATCGCGCCCGTGCAGTCGCCACTGCGCCGGTCGGGGCCATTGAAAGCGGCCCCTGCAGTGATTCTCCACGCTCGATGGGCCGAGTGCCCGCCGAGATCCACCGACATGGTTCACATATAGTCCCACCCGGCGGGACACGGCTGCGGGGCCGTCCTGGTGAGGGGGCGGGGGGGGGGGGGGCTCCACGGTGGTCGGTCCCGCGATCGGGGCTACCGATCGGCGGCCACGCTCATTCCGGGGGGGGAGCCTATGTTCCACCGTGCCGGGCCCCTGTAGGCCTCCGTCATGTTCCACGGGGGCCGGGGTGCAGAGACGGCCGTGGCGCACATGCGCAGTCTCGCGCTGGCCGCGGCGCACATGCGCCGGCCATGGCGCGCATGCACGGACATGCGCCGTCCGTGTAGGGCTGGCTTTCGGCGCCAGAGCAGCGCACAGCACTCCGGTGCCATTCTAGCCCCCGAAGAAGAGGAGAATTACTGGGCCTGGAGACCCGTTGACGCCAGCGGCACTCGCGCCGGTTTTGACGCCGGCGTCAACACTTGGCCCCGATATCGGTGAATCCCGGCCATTATCTTTGATGCCTATTCCTGAAGTCAACCGAGGCGTTCAACCTTACAATATGTTTTTTCTCTGGCTGGGATTTTCTGTGCCCCCTGCAGCAGATTTTCTGGGGCCAGCGGCGGCTTACCATTGGCCGCCAGCAAGATCTTCCAGTCCCGCTGAAGTCTTTTTTTCAATAAATTTTGAGTACCCAATAATTTTGTTCCAATTAAGGGGCAATTTAGCGTGGCCAATCCACCTACCCTGCACAGCTTGGGGTTGTGGGGGTGAAACATGGGAAGAATGTGCAAACTCCACACGGACAGTGACCCAGGGCCGGGATTCGAACCTGGGCCCTCAGAGTCATAGGCAGCAGGGCTAACCACTGTACCACCGTGCTGCCCCCAGTCCCGCTGCAGCCAATGGCCATTTGTGCTGCTTGCTGGTTGGGCTGCTGAGGAACCTGCCACGGTGGTTGGGGTGGGCGGGGGGGGCACCTTCAGCGGGACCGGAAGATCCCACAGGCAGGAGGGACTGGAAAATCCCACTCTCTGCCTTACTGCTAATAATAATGTCATCTAAGGAACAGCATATTCCTTTTTAGTGCCCTATGCATGCGGGACACTGTGGAAGCAGTAGACACCCCAAATGGTAAGCTTTCATATTGATGCAACCTTTTGTGTGCATGAATGGTAAGCAATTCTTTTCTTTCGTTGGTTATCTGATGCAAATATGCATTTGGCAAATCTATCTTCCTGAACACCTTTCCGTTGGCTAAATTAGGAAACAAATCTCCACTGGCAGTCACTGGATAATTTTTAATCACTTTAATCACTTTACTGTTCATCTATAATCTTCACAAATCCCAATGGACCTATCTGCTTTTTAAACTACAATTGGTGCAGCCAATTTTCATCTTTTTAATTGCCACTGTTCTTTTCTAATCTATCCACCTCTCTACTTATTGCTTCTAACTATTCACAGAGCACTGGACTAACTAGCCTTACAAAATGTTGCCTGTGCATTGTCCTTACCTTGACTTAAGCCTTGCAATGCCAAAGTTTAGCATTTGACCCCCCTTGCATCCGCAATGACTGATCCCTACTGTAAATAACTCGGCCCAATTTACTGTATCTTCTTAAGCCAATTCCTTAACATCAGGGAGAATTTGTTCCCTGCTACTCCTGCCAATGGCAAGTAGCAGGATGCATCATCGTATTTCACCCTAATACTAACTTCACTTAACACTGGAATACTGTTATTGGAAAAACTAGTTAGATTCACGCAAACTTTGGGTTAGAGAATGTGACTTGGGAACCTCTTGTACTCTATTCCGAGACAACAAACAATGCTGCAGCTGTCCTTGTGAATCTCTAACTTCATTTATGCTGTGAGCGCTAAAATATAATGACAGCCTATTGCACTCACTTTCCATGTGCTGTTTGTCACGAATGTAAGAAATTGTCATTTTCTTTTGCAGTAATGTTACTAAAACCTGCCTCAAGATGCATATGACTGCTAAAACAGTGATTAAGGTGTTGTACAAGTGAGGTAATAATTGATTTGCAGATGAAGTGTTCTGCTAATAGATTTTGAGAACTGGGTGGCATGGTGGCACAGTGGCTAGCACTGCTGTATCACGTGCCAAGGACCCAGGTTTGATCCCGGCCCCGGGTCACTGTCCATGTGGAGTTTGCACATTCTCCCCATGTTTGCGTGGGTCTCATGCAGGTTAGGTGGATTGGAAACATTTTTAAAAGTTTTTGAGAGGTATTTACTTGTTTAGAGATAGCTAGCTGATGTAATATCGTTTAGGACCCCTGACATGTAGATAATTTACTGGGCTGGATTCTCCGCCAGCGGGTTGCTCTGTTTTGCCGGCAGCCCGGGGGTTTCCCGATGGCGTGGGGCTGCCCCACAATGGGAAACTCCACTGACCTACCAGCGTAATGGAGCATCCCGCCGGCGGGGTAAACCTGAAATGTGGCGCGTCGGGGCGGATAAACCAGCCCAGTGTGTTTGGTCCTGACTAAACAAATCAAGGAACATCTTGAAAGAAGAACCAAATGAATGCCTTATGATTTGGGTACAGATGATATAGTTAATGGGAGGAACCTGGGCCGGGGTTTTCTGAAATCGCAGCTAAGTGTTGACACCGGCGTAAACACCGGAGTTTGTCATGATGTCGTCAACGGGCCTCCTGGCCCAGTGATTCTGTGGCCCACAGGGGGCCAGCATGGCGCCGGAGTGCTGCACGCAGCCGATACGCGGCCCTGCACTGCCGGTCACGGGTCCACACATGCCAGCGCCGGCTGGCCGCGGGTCCGGCCACTTCCACGCCGGGCCCGCGCAACATGGCGGAGCCACACAGTGGGCCAGCGCGGAAGAAGGTAGGCCCCCCCCGGATCACGAGTGCCCTCCGATCGGCGGTCCCTGATCGCGGGCCTGGCCGTCGTGGAGCCCCCCCCCCAGGAGTCAGGGGCACAGATAGGAGATTTTGTGGGAGCGTGAGAGACTCACGTTTGGTATGTTGCCTCCCAGGTGCAAGGGTACGTGATGTCTCGGATCGTGTTTTCCGGGTCCTTAGGGGGAGGGGGAGCAGCCCCAAGTCGTGGTCCACATTGGCACCAACGACATAGGTAGGAAAGGGGACAAGGATGTCAGGCAGGCTTTCAGGGAGCTAGGATGGAAGCTCAGAACTAGAACAAACAGAGTTGTTATCTCTGGGTTGTTGCCCGTGCCACGTGATAGTGAGATGAGGAATAGGGAGAGAGAGCATTTAAACACGTGGCTACAGGGATGGTGCAGGCGGGAGGGTTTCAGATTTTTGGATAACTGGGGCTCTTTCTGGGGAAGGTGGGACCTCTACAGACAGGATGGTCTACATCTGAACCTGAGGGGCACAAATATCCTGGGGGGGAGATTTGTTAGTGCTCTTTGGGGGGGTTTAAACTAATGCAGCAGGGGCATGGGAACCTGGATTGTAGTTTTAGGGTAAGGGAGAATGAGAGTATAGAGGTCAGGAGCACAGATTTGACGTCGCAGGAGGGGGCCAGCGTTCAGGTAGGTGGTTTGAAGTGTGTCTACTTCAATGCCAGGAGTATACGAAACAAGGTAGGGGAACTGGCAGCGTGGGTTGGTACCTGGGACTTCGATGTTGTGGCCATTTTGGAGACATGGATAGAGCAGGGACAGGAATGGATGTTGCAGGTTCCGGGGTTTAGGTGTTTTAGTAAGCTCAGAGAAGGAGGCAAAAGAGGGGGAGGTGTGGCGCTGCTAGTCAAGAGCAGTATTACGGTGGCGGAGAGGATGCTAGATGGGGACTCTTCTTCCGAGGTAGTATTGGCTGAAGTTAGAAACAGGAAAGGAGAGGTCACCCTGTTGGGAGTTTTTTATAGGCCTCCTAATAGTTCTAGGGATGTAGAGGAAAGGATGGCGAAGATGATTCTGGATATGAGCGAAAGTAACAGGGTAGTTATTATGGGAGACTTTAACTTTCCAAATATTGACTGGAAAAGATATAGTTCGAGTACAATAGATGGGTCGTTTTTTGTACAGTGTGTGCAGGAGGGTTTCCTGAAACAATATGTTGACAGGCCAACAAGAGGCGAGGCCACGTTGGATTTGGTTTTGGGTAATGAACCAGGCCAGGTGTTGGATTTGGAGGTAGGAGAGCACTTTGGGGACAGTGACCACAATTCGGTGACGTTTACGTTAATGATGGAAAGGGATAAGTATACACCGCAGGGCAAGAGTTATAGCTGGGGGAAGGGCAATTATGATGCCATTAGACGTGACTTGGGGGGGATAAGGTGGAGAAGTAGGCTGCAAGTGTTGGGCACACTGGATAAGTGGGGCTTGTTCAAGGATCAGCTACTGCGTGTTCTTGATAAGTATGTACCGGTCAGACAGGGAGGAAGGCGTCGAGCGAGGGAACCGTGGTTTACCAGGGAAGTGGAATCTCTTGTTAAGAGGAAGAAGGAGGCCTATGTGAAGATGAAGTGTGAAGTTTCGGTTGGGGCGATGGATAGTTACAAGGTAGCGAGGAAGGATCTAAAGAGAGAGCTAAGACGAGCAAGGAGGGGACATGAGAAGTATTTGGCAGGAAGGATCAAGGAAAACCCAAAAGCTTTCTATAGGTATGTCAGGAATAAGCGAATGACTAGGGAAAGAGTAGGACCAGTCAAGGACAGGGATGGGAAATTGTGTGTGGAGTCTGAAGAGATAGGCGAGGTACTAAATGAATATTTTTCGTCAGTATTCACTCAGGAAAAAGATAATGTTGTGGAGGAGAATGCTGAGCCCCAGGCTAATAGAATAGATGGCATTGAGGTACGTAGGGAAGAGGTGTTGGCAATTCTGGACAGGCTGAAAATAGATAAGTCCCCGGGACCTGATGGGATTTATCCTAGGATTCTATGGGAGGCCAGGGAAGAGATTGCTGGACCTTTGGCTTTGATTTTTATGTCATCATTGGCTACAGGAATAGTGCCAGAGGACTGGAGGACAGCAAATGTGGTCCCTTTGTTCAAAAAGGGGAGCAGAGACAACCCCGGCAACTATAGACCGGTGAGCCTCACGTCTGTAGTGGGTAAAGTCTTGGAGGGGATTATAAGGGACAAGATTTATAATCATCTAGATAGGAATGATATGATCAGGGATAGTCAGCATGGCTTTGTGAAGGGTAGGTCATGCCTCACAAACCTTATTGAGTTCTTTGAGAAGGTGACTGAACAGGTAGACGAGGGTAGAGCAGTTGATGTGGTGTATATGGATTTCAGCAAAGCGTTTGATAAGGTTCCCCACGGTAGGCTATTGCAAAAAATACGGAGGCTGGGGATTGAGGGTGATTTAGAGATGTGGATCAGAAATTGGCTAGCTGAAAGAAGACAGAGGGTGGTGGTTGATGGGAAATGTTCAGAATGGAGTACAGTCACAAGTGGAGTACCACAAGGATCTGTTCTGGGGCCGTTGCTGTTTGTCATTTTTATCAATGACCTAGAGGAAGGCACAGAAGGGTGGGTGAGTAAATTTGCAGATGATACTAAAGTCGGTGGTGTTGTCGATAGTGTGGAAGGATGTAGCAGGTTACAGAGGGATATAGATAAGCTGCAGAGCTGGGCTGAGAGGTGGCAAATGGAGTTTAATGTAGAGAAGTGTGAGGTGATTCACTTTGGAAGGAATAACAGGAATGCGGAATATTTGGCTAATGGTAAAGTTCTTGAAAGTGTGGCTGAGCAGAGGGATCTAGGTGTCCATGTACATAGATCCCTGAAAGTTGCCACCCAGGTTGATAGGGTTGTGAAGAAGGCCTATGGAGTGTTGGCCTTTATTGGTAGAGGGATTGAGTTCCGGAGTCGGGAGGTCATGTTGCAGCTGTACAGAACTCTGGTACGGCCGCATTTGGAGTATTGCGTACAGTTCTGGTCACCGCATTATAGGAAGGACGTGGAGGCTTTGGAGCGGGTGCAGAGGAGATTTACCAGGATG
Organism: Scyliorhinus torazame; assembly: GCF_047496885.1. Taxonomy (NCBI): domain Eukaryota; kingdom Metazoa; phylum Chordata; class Chondrichthyes; order Carcharhiniformes; family Scyliorhinidae; genus Scyliorhinus; species Scyliorhinus torazame. Next base: position 150,929,038 of record NC_092717.1, on the reverse strand, counting down.
TTGCCTGGTATGGAGGGAAAATCTTATGAGGAAAGGCTGACGGACTTGAGGTTGTTTTCGTTGGAGAGAAGAAGGTTAAGAGGAGACTTAATAGAGGCATACAAAATGATCAGGGGGTTGGATAGGGTGGACAGTGAGAGCCTTCTCCCGCGGATGGATATGGCTGGCACGAGGGGACATAACTTTAAACTGAGGGGTAATAGATATAGGACAGAGGTCAGAGGTAGGTTCTTTACGCAAAGAGTAGTGAGGCCGTGGAATGCCCTACCTGCTACAGTAGTGAACTCGCCAACATTGAGGGCATTTAAAAGTTTATTGGATAAACATATGGATGATAATGGCATAGTGTAGGTTAGATGGCTTTTGTTTCGGTGCAACATCGTGGGCCGAAGGGCCTGTACTGCGCTGTATTGTTCTATGTTCTATGTTCTATGAGTCTGATCCCCTCGCCCCACACCAGGATGGCCACCGCGGCCGCGGGTCCGAGCTACCGCCGGGTGGAACCATGTTAGAACCACACCAGCGGGAACTCGGCCGGTCGACCGCGGAGAATCACCTCTTTCAACGGCCCCTGACCGGCGCCGCTCCGATCGCACGGGCGTAGCTGGCGGCGATTCTCCGATCGCCAGAGAACTGCGTCACGGCGCCGGACTGGCGTCGCGGGCTGTCCCGCATCAACTCCGGCACGGGCTTGGAGAATCCTGGCCCAGGTCTGTCTGAAGAGTCAGTAAGTCTTCAAACTCTAAACTGAACAGAGGTGTTTCACTTGGGTCCTGAAAGGTTCTCTCTCCATAGATTCTACACAGAGAAAAGCAAGTAAGGCCCTGATTATTAACTTTATTCATGAGTGGTATTTAATATATATTGTATATATAGGAAGCAAGTTAAGGTTTCTTCTTTTATTTAAGAACTGTTGTAACTGTTAACTGTAAAGCTATTTCTTTGTTGTTAATGTGGTTAATTCTGTGATGAAATTAAAGTTTGTTTTAACATAAAAAATAACTATTGGTTCGTGTTATCATTTCTGTGGTGCAGTAACATTTCCTAGCAGTTTTACAAATTGAAAATAGTCGGGTTTTCATTCGGTATCCTAGAAGAATTGGGGACTTGTACGTATTCCTAACACGTTGTTCTTGCTCTCTGACAGAGTACAACCCTGGATCTTTCCTTAAACTAACCTCCTGGATGTGCCTTGTTGACAAGACCAACATTTATTGCCCATCCCTCATTGCCCTTGAGAAGGTGGCGGTGAGTGGTCTTCTTAAGCCCCGGCAGTCCCTATGATGTACGAACACCCAGTTTTGTTAGGAAGGGAATTCTCGGATTTTGACCCTGCGATAGGGAAGGAAGATATATTCCCAAGTCAGGATGGTGAGTGGCCTGGAGTGGAAATTCCAGGTGGCAGGATTCTACATACCTGCTGCCCTTGCCCTTCTAGATGATAGAGGTCAGGGTTTGGAAGGTGCTGCCTAAGGAGCCTTGGTGAGTTTCTGCACTGCAACTTGTAGATGGTACACATGGCTGCCACTGTGCAGCGGTGGAAGAGTGGGAATGTTTGTAGATAGGGTGCCAATCAAGTGGGCTGCTTTGTCCGGGATGGTGTCGAGCTTCTTGAGTATGGGTGGAGCTGCACTCATCCAGGCAAGTGGAGAGTATTATATCACAGTCCTGACTTGTGCCTTATGGACAGGCTTTGGGAGTCAGGAGGTGACTTACACACCACAGGGTTCCTAGCCTCTGATCTGCTCTTGTAGCCACAGTATTTATATGGCTAGTCCAGTCCAGTTTCTGGTCTATGGTAACCCTCAGGATGTTTATAATGGGGGATTCAGTGATGGTAATGGCAGCTATGGAAAGGGGTGATGGTTAGATTCTCTCTTGTTGAAGGTGGTCATTGCCTGGCACTTGTGTGGTGCAGAATGCTACTTGCCACTTATCACCCCAAGCCTGGATATTGTCCATGTCTTGCTGCATTTGCCCATGGACTGCTCCATATCTGAGGAGTCGTGAATGGTGCTGAACATTGTGTAATCATCAGCAAACATCCCTACTTCTGACCATATGATGGAAGAAAGATCATTGATGAAGCAGCTCAAGATGATTAGGCCTTGGACACAACCCTGAGGAACTTCTTCCCGCTTGATAACATCAATTCTGTTTCCACATCCAATTTATGCACATTTGAGGATTTCCAGGCTCCTGTACTGGCTGTAGATTTACCACGGCCTCAACCTGGTGCATGACTGTGACCTGGTGCTTTATAGTGACCTGGAGTACTACTGTTTCCTTTATCCCTGCATGTCATTTGGATGTGACCGACTTTCCTGCAGGTACATCACTTTTACTGGTAATAGAGGCATTTAAATGGTTGGTGATTACCACGAAAATGGTAGCATCTAAATTTCTCACTCAAGAGACCGTGGGCTGGATTCTCCGTGCCGAAATCGCGATCGGCGCGGTGGGTGGGCACGTACGGCGAAATCCGGTCCGACGCCGCTCCCGCGATTATCAGCGCGAATCGCGCGCCCGCGATCTATGCGGTAGGGGGGCCATTGACAGAGGCGATTCTCCCAGGAAAACGGGCCGAGTTCCCGACGGGTTCACAGACAAAAATAATAGAAATAAAATGAAAGAAATGGGAACAAAGGAAATAAACAGAAAGGACTCTTACACAACCAAGAAATCCATAGAGTAATATGGTCTGGTTCATTGAGTGTCTCCTCAAAAGTGGGCAGAATTCTCCCATCTGGGACTAAGTTGCATGGTGGGGGCAGGGATGGGGAGTGTTTCGCCACCTGTGGAGGCCAATGGGAAACCACACCATATCTTCTGCCTCCAAACTCATTAATTTACCCATCCGGGGGTATAGCGTGTATTTCATTGCAGGGCAGATTTGATTGCAAGTGTCCTACCGTCACTTCTGTATATGTAAAAGGCACCCGACATCACTGACCCACCGTTGAAGAAAGACGATGGACCACCTCAATGACTTTGAAGCTGAAAAATCCACCTGATAGGTGCTCTCCGCCATCCACTGCTGTGGTGTTCCAAGGTAGCTGGCGGCCTCCATCCTGAATTCCAGTGGCAGGATGCAAATCAGTTTCACGCCAGCCACCTGCTGGTTTCTTGATGCGCCATGGTGGGCTCCAATGGAAAATCCCATGGGAAATTCGTGCCAGCGTAAAACTTTTTTCCACCTCCCACCAACCATTCAACCTGCCAGTGGAAGCATGGGAGAATTCTACTCAGTTTCTTTATTTTATAAATTTAGAGTAGCCAATTATTTTTCTTTTCTAATTAAGGGGCAATTTAGCGTGGCCAATCTACCTAACTTGCACGTCTTTGGGTTGTGGGGGGTGAAACCTGGGAGTGACCCAGGGCTGGGATTTGAACCCGGGTCCTCAGCGCTGCAGTCCCAGTGCTAACTACTGTGCCACATGCCACCCTAGAGTTTCTTAACTTACTCACACCAGTTAGGGTTGGTGACTGGAAAGAAGGTACGTCCTTGGAAATAATTCAAAGTTCCAAGTCACAAATCATGGGTGGAATCTTCCATTGGCAGTGAGGTCTTACCTCTGAACTAGAGAGCCAGTGAGGGACACATGTTGCCTCTTATTGGCCCACCTGGTCTTATGCCATCAAGCAGATCTGGGGACCAGCAGCCTTCCTTTAGAATCAAGTCCCCGGAGGTGAAAGTTCCACCTGTCAAGTACTGCTGACAAATCAAAGGCCAGCAATTCTTGTGATTGACAGTGCCATTCAGAGGGATGTTGCTGATGTCAGAACACCATGCCCCTGCAGTCCTAGGACCAAAGAGAAAGGTAAGTAAATGCCTGGGGGTTGGTGGGGGGGGTGGCTCAGTGCAGATGCCGTAGGGAAAGCGAGGCAGGGGAATCTGAAGCAAGGGCAAGCAAGCGTTGGCGATCAGTAGCCATCCCCCCCACCCCATGTCTATTCCCTCGGTCATACACAAATTAGTGGGATTGAGGAACCCCTCCAGCTGACATGCAACCTGCACAGTTTAAGCAGTTATGCAAGCCACATGTCAGCAGGTCTGCCAGGAGCAGAGAATATTGCAGTGGAAGTGGGAAGAGGCCTTTAAATGGTCAAATAAGGGTCTCAAGTGGAGGCAAGGTGGGAAGATCGACCATGGGCCTTCCATTCAGAACATAATCCGGGTGGAGGCAGGAAACTGTTGGCTATTGACCCTGGCGCAATACTGACCTTTTTCAGGCCCTTTCACCTCCTTTCTTGCCTCTGGCAGGGGCAAAAGATTTTACCCCATACTTGGCGGGGGGGAGGAGGAGGTAAGGGGGGTAAGGCAAAGGGGGGGAAGCGAAAGGGGGGGAAGGGGGAGGGGAGGGGGAAAGGGAAGAGGGGAAGGGGGAGGGGAGGAGGGAGGGGAGGGGGTGAGGGGAGGGGGAGGGAGGGGGAGGGGGAAGGGGAGGGGGAAGGGGAGGGGGTGGAGGAGGGGGAGGAGGAGGAGGGGGTGTGGGGGGTGCGGCCATCTGGGACGGGCGGCAACAAGGCCAACGAGGATGGGTTGTGTGAGGGAGTGCAGGGAAGGGGGAAATGGTGTTGGGGACGGTGGTGGTGTTGTGGTCCTGGGAAGGTGAACGGAGGACGGAGCGGGGAAATGATCCCACCATCCTGCCGGGTTGGGGGGGGCAACTAACGGTTGGCCGCGGGACGGAAAACCCCCGATGGAGTGCAGCGGCAGGAGGGTGGCAAAGACATCATACCAAACCGTCGGCATGGTGAAGGGGTCTGTCTGCTGGCCGAGCGATGCGGAGACACGTGTTGAGCGGTGCGGGAAACGGATACCATGGCGGGTGGGACGGTGCGTGTCTGATTGAACAGTGTGCAGGCTGCCTGGGCACCCATTCATCCAAAGGGCCCTGGCTGCCTCTTGTCAAAGTGCCCTACTAACAACCATCCTTGCATCTCCCGCCCACACCAGCCCCCCCTCCTCTTCAAGTGCATGATGTTTTCGCAGCAGCCATCGATGTTTGCCGTCGTGGCGGCAGTGGCAGCCATGCAGATGGCAAACCATTGCGTGCGAGGAGGGAGGCTCATGGAGGGTGCGGCAGAGGGAGTGGCAGTCCACGGAGGAGTGCGGACCACCCCCACGTCGCCAGCCGGGAACAGGGCGACAACACAGATCCTGAAGCGTCACCTGGAGATGAGGACGATCAGGTGGTCGTTCCAAAGCGGCGGAGGCGTGCCATGCATGACCGAGTGTACCGGGACCACATCTCGTACGAGGACATGGCGGAGGTGGCATGCAGGAGCAGACTCCGGATGAGCCGTGGGACGGTTGCACATATATGCAACCTGCTGGCACACCTTGAGCCATGTGGAACAGGGGGAGTAAATGCCCTCCCAGTGAGGGTGAAGATAACGCGGCCCTGAATTTTTTTGCGACCGGCTCCTTCCAGTCGCCGAGCGGGGACCTGTGCGGGATCAGTCAGGCGTCGGTGCACCGGTGCATCCGGGCAGTAACTGATGGCCTCTTTGCAGTCGCGGGACGATTCATCGACTTCCCGGAGGACCGCGCTCACCAGGCTGCCAGGGCATCGCAATTTGTCAAGGTGGCCGGCATTCCGATGGTACAGGGCGTCGTGGATGGTGTTCATGTCAACCTGCGTGCACCACCGCGGGATAGGGACGTCTTCATGAACAGGAAGGGGGCATACTCGATCAACGTACAGGTGGTGTGCGTTGGATTATGCACGTTTGCGCCCCGTATCTGGGAAGCGTGCATGACACCTTTATTTTGGCACAGTCGTTCAACCCCGCAATTTTCGAGGGTTACCCACCCCGGATGAGGGGCTGGTTGCTGGGCGACATGGGTTATCCGTGGCGGCCGTGGCTAATGACGCCCATGCAGAGGCCACAGACCAACGCGGAGCGCCGGTACAATGACGCACACGCAGCAACCAGGAGTGTCGTGGAGAGGTGCTTCTGTCTCATCAAAATGAGGTTCAGTTGCCTGGACCGATCAGGGGCGCCCTGCAATACGACCCCGACAGGGTCGGACGGATCGTCGTTGCATGCTGCGTTCTGCACAACATCGCCCAACAGAGGGGCGCTGTCATGGAGGAGGACGACGAACGTGAGGCCGAAAAGGCCGCCGACGCTGATCATGAGGAGGAGGAGGAGGGTGTGGTGGGGGAAGAGGAGGGGGGGAGGGCTGGAGGGCGGCGGGGCATAGACACCATCAGGGCGCGGGATACGGCTGAGAGGCCGCACGACGGAACCGATTGGGGCAGCGGGAACGCGATGCGTTGATCAGCGCACGGTTCGTTCGCTAGGGGGAGGGCATCGTTCTTCAGGGCACTGGCACCGTTGACCGCGCGCATTGGCACCACGCAGCACCCCCCTCACACACGTCCCGCACCAACGCCCAACCCTACCAGGCACGGCACCACCATCACGCCGCACTGCACCTGCGGAACCTTGTCACTGTCGGTAGACTGATACCTCCGTAAGCGGGTGTGAACACTGCCATGCTGGATGATGACAACCCGCTCTGCGATGAGCTGTAAGCCACAAATCGCTACTGACCGTCTGACTCATGGCCATTTCTGAACACCGCCACCTCGGTGTCCCCTCTATGCATCAGGGACATTCCATCACATGTTCATGTGGGGCCACGGGCGTTGTCGCACGGAGGACAAGGCGTGTTTGGTGTCGGGGTGGGTTCCACTCCCGGCCTCACCCTTGCGATGATCCTCGGCCAGAACCATCAGTGGGCACCCCCACTTCCCCCCCTAACCCCCCCACACCGCCACCCCCGCTTTCCCCCCTAACCCCCCCCCCACGCCGCCACCCCCGCTTCCCGCCCCTAACCCCCCCACACCTGCTTCCCGCCCCTAACCCCCCTACACCACCACCCCCGCTTCCCCCCCCAACCCCCGCACACCCCAATCCCACCCCCAGAAAAAGGGCAGACGCATGGAGGTTTGGAGTAGCAACATTTATTGTGACAATGCAACACACGTGCCCTAGACCCTATAACTAATCTGTGCCCTGCACCCGTGCCAACTTACGACATGCCTAACATTTTCTGCCTTACGGGCCCTACCACTACATCTAGGTGTTCCCCCAGACGGTACAGCAGGAGTGGATGCAGACTGCTGAGAGTCCTGCCCTTCGACTTGGCTTCCCATCGGCGCGCACTTCCTGGGGCGGCCCGGCCTGGATGGGCCAGGCTGCTCGGCGGGCGTGCAGGATGGCGTGGTGACACCCTCCTCTGCCCTCTGCCCACAAGATGCACCAGGGACATGACGGGGGGAGTGCCAGTGCCCCGGTTCCTCCCTTGCTGTGGCTACAGGGACAGGCACCAGGACCTCCTCCTGCCCCGGAGAGCCAATTGGCCCCCGGGCCTCTCTAAGGGACGGCGGTGCGCGGGGAGGCATGCCCCGTTGCACCACCGACACCTGGCGCTGCCAGTCCTTGAGGCCTGCTGTGGTATCGACAACGGTCTGAACGTTGCCAGCTATGGAGCTGAGGGAGTGCGACATCCCTGACAGGGACATCGCTACCTCACGCTGGGTTTGGGCGTCACCGTCCATCACATGGACAAGGCCGCCGATGCTCTCAGCGATGGCCTGCTGAGACTGGACCAGACCCCGGAGCGCAGCGGCAATGTCCATGTGGCTCTGGAGCATGGCTGCTTGTGAGAGGGTGGTCCTGTCATCGGCCACGGATGACGCGTGCGCACTAAGCCCCACGCCCTGAAGAACCTGACCCATGGCCAAAGTCTTTTCCCCCATTGCCTCCATCGCGGACGCCACCCGTGCGGTGTCAGCCTAGGTTGCAGCCATGACTGGCAACACTCCCTGCTCCTGGATGCGGATGGACTCCTCCAGCTGCATCTGCAGTTGCCGGAAGACATCGGGTCTGTGGGTGGGCCTGGGATGGCCAGGAAAGCAGGAGCCATCTGGACAGCAGCTGGGTGCTGGGCCTGGCCTGCCCTCCGACCGTCCATGCCCTCGGCTTCTCCTACCTCCACCTGCTGTACCAGTTTGACTGTGTGGTGCGCACCAGAATGTGTACCAGATGCCTCGACACTAACTTGCCCAACCGACGTGAATGTATCTGTGGTGTGATGAACGGTTACTGCCTTATCATCATGTAAGGTGATGTCCCCTTTAAGACCAGGCTTGGAACCCTGGGGACTCCGCCTCTGGCTCCGCCCATCTGGGAGCCATACATAAAGGCCTGCCTCATGGTCTGTGTAGCAGTCAGCTCTCGTCCATATCTGTAGCACAGTTATTAGCCTAATAAAGCCTTCTTTACAGTTTAATCTCTAAGCATCATTATTGAGGGTACCTCAATTTATTAGGCTAAACTAGATTCAGGATGGACGCTGGCCTAAAACCAGAGAAGCTCAATCTGGAAGCACGAACGCCGGAGGCAAAGGAAAATTTTAAATACTGGCTGCAGTGCTTCGATGCTTACCTGGACTCCGCAGAGACTCCCATCCTGGGGCCACGCAAGCTGCGTCTACTCCACGCCCGGGTGAGTCACAGAATCTCCGCCACGCTCGAAAAGGCGACGACTTATGAGGAAGCAATTGAGTTGCTCTGCAAGCGGTTTGTCAAGCCCGTCAATGAGGTGCACGCCCGGCATCTGCTCTCTACCTGCCGGCAGCGCTCGGGGGAATCGCTCGACGAGTTTGTTGAGAAACTCACCGCGCTGGCCAGGGACTGTGACCATCAGGATGTGACAGGGGAAGTCCATATGAACCTGCACATCAGAGATTCTTTCGTGTCCGGCATCCGCTCGACCTTCATCCGGCAGCGACTGCTCGAAAACGGGGCAAAAGACCTCCAGGAGACGCTAACGCTCACCTCCTCGCTGGAGGTGGCCCGACATAACTTGGGTACGTACCCCGCGGACTCTGGCAGCCCCCCCCGGAATTCCTCAGACTAGTCCCTATTACAGGCCTGCGCCACGCGGCGACCCGCTCACCATGGGGGCACACCTTGCTACTTCTGCGGGCAGGGCCAGCACCCACGCCCACGCTGCCCAGCCCGCTCCGCGATCTGCAGCGACTGCGGGAAGAAAGGGCACTTTGCGAGGGTCTGCCTGGCCAGACCCAGGGGCCAGAAAAACAACGAACAGCCGACTTGAAAATCAGGCTCTCAGGCCCGCAGGCCTCGCAATGCTGCTGCGCACCAACCCGACACGTCCTCTTCTGACGCGTCATCAGCCTCGTGCGAATTATGGGAGCGGCCATCTGGTCGGCAGCCATCTTCTCGACCCGACACGTGCGACCAACGGCAGCGGCCATTTTACGACTCCGACTACCCGCGACTGGGTGCGATCACTCTCGATCAAACTCGGCCAAAACACCTGCAGAACTCCATGATGCAGGTCCAGGTCAACGGGCACGACACTGCATGCCTCTTCGACTCCGGGAGTACCGAGAGCTTTATCCACCCTGAAACGGTAAGGCGCTGCTCCCTACGCACCCATCCCACATCCCAAACCATAGCCCTCGCATCTGGGTCCCACTCGGTACAAATCACGGGGTACTGTACTGCGGATCTCTCGATCCAGGGTGCCAAATACACCCGTTTCAAATTTTATATCCTCCCTCACCTCTGTGCCCCCCTGATGCTCGGACTGGATTTCCAGTGCAGCCACCGAAGCCTGACACTGAAGTTTGGCGGACCCTTGCCCCCCCTCACGGTGTGCTGCCTTGTGACACTGAAAGTCGCACCCCCCTCGCTATTCGCGAACCTCACTCCCGACTGTAAGCCCGTCGCCACCAGGAGCCGGCGCTACAGTGCCCAAGATATGGCTTTTATCAAGTCAGAGGTCCAGCGTTTACTGGGAGATGGGGTCATCGAGGCTAGCAACAGCCCTTGGAGAGCGCAAGTGGTGGTAGTCCGGTCCGGGGAGAAGAAACGGATGGTCGTGGATTATACCCAGACCATAAACCGATTCACGCAGCTTGATGCGTACCCCCTTCCTCGCATTGCGGAAATGGTAAATCGGATCGCCCAATACCGAGTCTTTTCCACGGTCGACCTCAAATCTGCCTACCACCAGCTCCCCATCCGACCAAAAGACCGCCCCTATACTGCCTTCGAAGCAGCCGGCCGGCTCTTCCACTTCCTCAGGGTCCCCTTTGGTGTCACAAATGGGGTCTCCGTCTTTCAAAGGACGATGGACCAAATGGTGGACCAGTACGGTTTGCGCGCTACATACCCGTACTTGGACAATGTCACCATCTGCGGCCATGATCAGCAGGACCATAACGCTAACCTCAAAAAGTTCCTCCAGACCGCCCGAGCCCTTAACGTGACCTATAACGAGGGCAAATGCGTTTTCCACACCACCCGGCTGGCCATCCTCGGCTATGTCGTGGAAGACGGGGTCCTAGGTCCCGACCCTGACCGCATGCGCCCCCTTAAGGAACTCCCTCTCCCCCGCAGCCTCAAGGCCCTCAAACGGTGCTTGGGGCTTTTCTCCTATTACGCCCAGTGGGTCCCCAAGTATGCGGACAAAGCCCGCCCACTCCTAAAGACCACCACTTTTCCCCTCTCGGCTGAGGCTCAATTGGCCTTCAACCGCATCAAGGCCGACATCATCAAGGCCGCCATGCACGCGGTGGACGAAACCATCCCTTTCCAGGTAGAGAGCGATGCATCAGACATCGCCCTGGCTGCTACCCTCAATCAAGGAGGCAGACCAGTAGCGTTCTTCTCCCGAACCCTCACCGCCTCCGAGATTCGACACTCTGCAGTCGAAAAGGAGGCACAAGCCATTGTGGAGGGTGTGCGGTGCTGGAGACACTGCCTCGCCGGTAGGAGGTTTACCCTCGTCACCGACCAACGGGCGGTCGCCTATATGTTCGATAACACGCAACGGGGCAAAATAAAAAACGATAAAATTTTGAGGTGGAGGATCGAACTCTCCACCTACTCGTACGATATCAAGTATCGTCCAGGGGAGCTCAACGAGCCCCCAGATGCCCTGTCCCGCGGCACATGCGCCAACGCGCAGGAGAACCGCCTGCAAGCCATCCACAATGACCTCTGCCACCCGGGGGTTACCCGGCTCGTCCATTTCATCAAGTCCCGCAACCTACCTTACTCAACCAAGGAGGTCAAGGCCATGGTCAGGGCCTGCCAGGTCTGTGCGGAGTGCAAACCACACTTCTATCGGCCAGACAAGGTTCGGCTCGTGAAGGCCTCGGGCCCCTTTGAGCGACTGAGCGTGGACTTCAAGGGGCCCCTCCCGTCCACCAACCGTTATGCCTATTTCCTCACCGTCATCGATGAGTTCTCCCGTTTCCCATTCGCCATTCCCTGCACCGACATGACCTCAGCCACGGTGATTAAGGCACTGCACAGCATCTTCACCCTGTTCGGTTTCCCTGCTTATATCCACAGCGACCGGGGTACATCGTTCATGAGCGATGAACTGCGTCAGTATCTGCTCAGCAAAGGCATCGCCTCGAGCAGAACGACCAGCTATAACCCACGGGGAAACGGGCAGGTGGAGAGGGAGAACGCAACATTGTGGAAGGCTGTCCTTCTGGCCCTGCGGTCGAGAAATCTCCCAACCACCCGCTGGCAGGAGGTCCTACCCGATGCCCTACACTCCATTAGGTCACTCCTCTGCACGGCCACAAATGAGACCCCTCATGACCGATTGTTTCTCTTCCCCAGGAAGTCTACCTCCGGGGTCTCGCTTCCACCTTGGCTGACGGCTCCGGGACCTGTTCTTCTCCGGAGGCACGCGAGGAGCCATAAAACGGACCCCCTAGTTGAAAAGGTCCGACTGCTCCACGCCAACCCCAGTTACACGCACGTGGAGTACTCCGACGGCAGGCAAGATACGGTTTCCCTCCGGGATCTGGCGCCCGCTGGATCCTCCACCACAGACGCCCCTCCCCGCGCCGCTCCCCTGCAGGACCCGTCGCCCCCTACAACACACCCCCTTCCAGCCCTACCACCCGTTGGTGAGCTCCTACCATGCGCACCCCCTTGCGCCCCCCCTTTACACACCCTGCCGGCACCGGCTCCACTACCCCCGGCCCTGCCTAGTTCCTCTGCCCCGGACCGAAGCTCCGACCGCTGTGCTCCCGGATGTGTCCTCAACCGGGACGTCCGTGCCCGCCGCACCACCGCCCGAATTGAGGAGATCGAGGAGGACGATCCGGCCGCCGAGACGGATGGACCTATGATGGCACTTCACCCCCGCCGGACTCCTTTTTAAACAGGGGGTGAATGTGATGAACGGTTACTGCCTTATCATCATGTAAGGTGATGTCCCCTTTAAGACCAGGCTTGGAACCCTGGGGACTCCGCCTCTGGCTCCGCCCATCTGGGAGCCATACATAAAGGTCTGCCTCATGGTCTGTATAGCAGTCAGCTCTCATCCATATCTGTAGCATAGTTATTAGCCTAATAAAGCCTTCTTTACAGTTTAATCTTTAAGCATCATTATTGAGGGTACCTCATGTGGTGTTGGCGGGTGTGGGTGACTGCAGTGCCGCGGCCACTAGGTCTTCGTCTGTCCCCAGCTGTGTCTCCTGTGTGGAGCCGTGGCCCGCTGGATTTCGACCACGGCCGGTGCGAGGTTCCCTGCCCCTGTGCCTTGAGTGGCGCGACGTCCTCTGTGCGTCACTGTCCGGACTAGCTGTCCCCTCCCCGTCCGGCAAACTTTCATATGAGTCGTTATCGTCCGTCCTAATGTCTGTCTGTCCTCTGTGCATCAGGCCTCGGTGTGCCAGCCTCAGAGGATGGCTCTCCTGCCCATTGTCATCCCCATCTGTCCGGTTGGACACTGCGGCCAGAAGAGGTTGGTGCTGCACGCCAGCGTGGGTCCCACGGTGGTGCTCGTGTGGCCCTGGATAACACATTAAGGCAGGTCTCGTTAGTCTTGCGTCGTCATTTGTTAGGGGTTGAGGGGCTGCATAGTGAGGGCGTTGACTGTGGGGTGGTGCAGTGTCAGGCGGTGGGGTGTGAGGGTGTGGACTGTGGGGTGGTGCAGTGTCAGGCGGTGGGGTGGTGAGGGTGTGGACTGTGGGGTGGTGCAGTGTCAGGCAGTGGGGTGGTGAGGGTGTGGACTGTGGGGCGGTGCAGTGTCAGGCGGTGGGGTGTGAGGGTGTGGACTGTGGGGTGGTGCAGTGTCAGGCAGTGGGGTGGTGAGGGTGTGGACTGTGGGGTGGTGCAGTGTCAGGCGGTGGGGTGTGAGGGTGTGGACTGTGGGGTGGTGCAGTGTTAGGCGGTGGGGTGGTGAGGGTGTGGACTGTGGGGTGGTGCAGTGTTAGGCGGTGGGGTGTGAGGGTGTGGACTGTGGGGTGGTGCAGTGTTAGGTGGTGGGGTGTGAGGGCGTTGACTGTGGGGTGGTGCAGTGTTAGGCGGTGGGGTGTGAGGGTGTGGACTGTGGGGTGGTGCAGTGTCAGGCTGTGGGGTGGTGAGGGTGTGGACTGTGGAGTGGTGCAGTGTTAGGTGGTGGGGTGGTGAGGGTGTGGACTGTGGGGTGGTGCAGTGTCAGGCGGTGGGGTGGTGAGGGTGTGGACTGTGGAGTGGTGCAGTGTTAGGTGGTGGGGTGTGAGGGCATTGACTGTGGGGTGGTGCAGTGTTAGGCGGTGGGGTGTGAGGGAGTGGACTGTGGGGTGGTGCAGTGTTAGGCGGTGGGGTGGTGAGGGTGTGGACTGTGGGGTGGTGCAGTGTCAGGCGGTGGGGTGGTGAGGGTGTGGACTGTGGAGTGGTGCAGTGTTAGGTGGTGGGGTGGTGAGGGTGTGGACTGTGGGGTGGTGCAGTGTTAGGTGGTGGGGTGTGAGGGCGTTGACTGTGGGGTGGTGCAGTGTTAGGCGGTGGGGTGTGAGGGTGTGGACTGTGGGGTGGTGCAGTGTTAGGCGGTGGGGTGGTGAGGGTGTGGACTGTGGGGTGGTGCAGTGTCAGGCGGTGGGGTGGTGAGGGTGTGGACTGTGGGGTGGTGCAGTGTCAGGCGGTGGGGTGTGAGGGTGTGGACTGTGGGGTGGTGCAGTGTTAGGCGGTGGGGTGTGAGGGTGTGGACTGTGGAGTGGTGCAGTGTCAGGCGGTGGGGTGTGAGGGTGTGGACTGTGGGGTGGTGCAGTGTCAGGCAGTGGGGTGGTGAGGGTGTGGACTGTGGGGTGGTGCAGTGTCAGGCAGTGGGGTGGTGAGGGTGTGGACTGTGGGGTGGTGCAGTGTCAGGCGGTGGGGTGGTGAGGGTGTGGACTGTGGGGTGGTGCAGTGTCAGGCAGTGGGGTGTGAGGGTGTGGACTGTGGGGTGGTGCAGTGTCAGGCAGTGGGGTGGGAGGGTGTGGACTGTGGGGTGGTGCAGTGTTAGGCGGTGGGGTGGTGAGGGTGTGGACTGTGGAGTGGTGCAGTGTTAGACGGTGGGGTGGTGAGGGTGTGGACTGTGGGGTGGTGCAGTGTTAGACGGTGGGGTGTGAGGGTGTGGACTGTGGAGTGGTGCAGTATTAGACGGTGGGGTGGTGAGGGTGTGGACTGTGCGGTGGTGCAGTGTTAGGTGGTGGGGTGGTGAGGGTGTGGACTGTGGGGTGGTGCAGAGTTAGGCGGTGGGGTGGTGAGGGTGTGGACTGTGGGGTAGTGCAGTGTCAGGCGGTGGGGTGTGAGGGTGTGGACTGTGGAGTGGTGCAGTGTTAGACGGTGGGGTGTGAGGGTGTGGACTTTGGAGTGGTGCAGTGTTAGACGGTGGGGTGTGAGGGTGTGGACTGTGGGGTGGTGCAGTGTCAGGCAGTGGGGTGTGAGGGTGTGGACTGTGGGGTGGTGCAGTGTTAGACGGTGGGGTGGTGAGGGTGTGGACTGTGGGGTGGTGCAGTGTTAGGCGGTGGGGTGGTGAGGGTGTGGACTGTGGGGTGGTGCAGTGTTAGACGGTGGGGTGTGAGGGTGTGGACTGTGGGGTGGTGCAGTGTCAGGCAGTGGGGTGTGAGGTTGTGGACTGTGGGGTGGTGCAGTGTCAGGCAGTGGGGTGTGAGGGTGTGGACTGTGGGGTGGTGCAGTGTCAGGCAGTGGGGTGTGAGGGTGTGGACTGTGGGGTGGTGCAGTGTTAGGTGGTGGGGTGGTGAGGGTGTGGACTGTGGGGTGGTGCAGTGTTAGGCGGTGGGGTGGTGAGGGTGTGAACTGTGGAGTGGTGCAGTGTTAGGCGGTGGGGTGTGAGGGTGTGGACTGTGGAGTGGTGCAGTGTTAGGCGGTGGGGTGGTGAGGGTGTGGACTGTGGGGTGGTGCAGTGTTAGGCGGTGGGGTGGTGAGGGTGTGGACTGTGGGGTGGTGCAGTGTTAGGCGGTGGGGTGGTGAGGGTGTGGACTGTGGGGTGGTGCAGTGTCAGGCGGTGGAGTGTGAGGGTGTGGACTGTGGGGTGGTGCAGAGTTAGGCGGTGGGGTGGTGAGGGTGTGGACTGTGGGGTGGTGCAGTGTTAGGCGGTGGGGTGGTGAGGGTGTGGACTGTGCGGTGGTGCAGTGTTAGGCGGTGGGGTGGTGAGGGTGTGGACTGTGGGGTGCTGCAGTGTCAGGCGGTGGGGTGGTGAGGGTGTGGACTGTGGGGTGGTGCAGTGTTAGGCGGTGGGGTGGTGAGGGTGTGGACTGTGGGGTGGTGCAGAGTTAGGCGGTGGGGTGGTGAGGGTGTGGACTGTGGGGTGGTGCAGTGTTAGGTGGTGGGGTGGTGAGGGTGTGGACTGTAGGGTGGTGCAGTGTCAGGCGGTGGGGTGGTGAGGGTGTGGACTGTGGGGTGGTGCAGTGTTAGGCGGTGGGGTGGTGAGGGTGTGGACTGTGGGGTGGTGCAGTGTTAGGCGGTGGGGTGGTGAGGGTGTGGACTGTGGGGTGGTGCAGAGTTAGGCGGTGGGGTGGTGAGGGTGTGGACTGTGGGGTGGTGCAGTGTCAGGCGGTGGGGTGGTGAGGGTGTGGACTGTGGGGTGGTGCAGTGTCAGGCGGTGGGGTGTGAGGGTGTGGACTGTGGGGTGGTGCAGAGTTAGGCGGTGGGGTGGTGAGGGTGTGGACTGTGGGGTGGTGCAGTGTCAGGCGGTGGGGTGGTGAGGGTGTGGACTGTGGGGTGGTGCAGTGTTAGACGGTGGGGTGGTGAGGGTGTGGAATGTGGGGTGGTGCAGTGTCAGGCAGTGGGGTGTGAGGGTGTGGACTGTGGGGTGGTGCAGTGTCAGGCGGTGGGGTGGTGAGGGTGTGGACTGTGGGGTGGTGCAGTGTCAGGCGGTGGGGTGTGAGGGTGTGGACTGTGGGGTGGTGCAGTGTTAGGCGGTGGGGTGTGAGGGTGTGGACTGTGGGGTGGTGCAGAGTTAGGCGGTGGGGTGGTGAGGGAGTGGACTGTGGGGTGGTGCAGAGTTAGGTGGTGGGGTGGTGAGGGTGTGGACTGTGGGGTGGTGCAGTGTCAGGCAGTGGGGTGGTGAGGGTGTGGACTGTGGGGTGGTGCAGTGTCAGGCGGTGGGGTGTGAGGGTGTGGACTGTGGGGTGGTGCAGTGTCAGGCAGTGGGGTGTGAGGGTGTGGACTGTGGGGTGGTGCAGTGTCAGGCGGTGGGGTGGTGAGGGTGTGGACTGTGGGGTGGTGCAGTGTTAGGCAGTGGGGTGTGAGGGTGTGGACTGTGGGGTGGTGCAGAGTAGGCAGTGGGGTGTGAGGGTGTGGACTGTGGGGTGGTGCAGAGTAGGCAGTGGGGTGTGAGGGTGTGGACTGTGGGGTGGTGCAGAGTAGGCAGTGGGGTGTGAGGGTGTGGACTGTGCGGTGGTGCAGTGTTAGGCGGTGGGGTGTGAGGGTGTGGACTGTGGGGTGGTGCAGTGTTAGGCGGTGGGGTGTGAGGGTGTGGACTGTGGGGTGGTGCAGTGTCAGGCGGTGGAGTGGTGAGGGTGTGGACTGTGGGGTGGTGCAGTGTCAGGCAGTGGGGTGTGAGGGTGTGGACTGTGGGGTGGTGCAGAGTAGGCAGTGGGGTGTGAGGGTGTGGACTGTGGGGTGGTGCAGTGTCAGGCAGTGGGGTGTGAGGGTGTGGACTGTGGGGTGGTGCAGAGTAGGCAGTGGGGTGTGAGGGTGTGGACTGTGGGGTGGTGCAGAGTAGGCAGTGGGGTGTGAGGGTGTGGACTGTGAGGTGGTGCAGTGTTAGGCGGTGGGGTGTGAGGGTGTGGACTGTGGGGTGGTGCAGAGTAGGCAGTGGGGTGTGAGGGTGTGGACTGTGGGGTGGTGCAGTGTTAGGCGGTGGGGTGTGAGGGTGTGGACTGTGGGGTGGTGCAGTGTCAGGCAGTGGGGTGTGAGGGTGTGGACTGTGGGGTGGTGCAGTGTCAGGCAGTGGGGTGTGAGGGTGTGGACTGTGGGGTGGTGCAGTGTCAGGCAGTGGGGTGTGAGGGTGTGGACTTTGGGGTGGTGCAGAATAGGCAGTGGGGTGTGAGGGTGTGGACTGTGGGGTGGTGCAGTGTCAGGCAGTGGGGTGTGAGGGTGTGGACTGTGGGGTGGTGCAGTGTCAGGCAGTGGGGTGTGAGGGTGTGGACTGTGGGGTGGTGCAGTGTTAGGTGGTGGGGTGGTGAGGGTGTGGACTGTGGGGTGGTGCAGTGTTAGGCGGTGGGGTGGTGAGGGTGTGGACTGTGGAGTGGTGCAGTGTTAGGCGGTGGGGTGTGAGGGTGTGGACTGTGGAGTGGTGCAGTGTTAGGCGGTGGGGTGGTGAGGGTGTGGACTGTGGGGTGGTGCAGAGTTAGGCGGTGGGGTGTGAGGGTGTGGACTGTGGGGTGGTGCAGTGTCAGGCGGTGGGGTGGTGAGGGTGTGGACTGTGGGGTGGTGCAGTGTCAGGCAGTGGGGTGGTGAGGGAGTGGACTGTGGGGTGGTGCAGTGTCAGGCGGTGGGGTGATGAGGGAGTGGACTGTGGGGTGGTGCAGAGTTAGGTGGTGGGGTGGTGAGGGTGTGGACTGTGGGGTGGTGCAGTGTCAGGCAGTGGGGTGGTGAGGGTGTGGACTGTGGGGTGGTGCAGTGTCAGGCGGTGGGGTGTGAGGGTGTGGACTGTGGGGTGGTGCAGTGTCAGGCGGTGGGGTGTGAGGGTGTGGACTGTGGGGTGGTGCAGTGTCAGGCAGTGGGGTGGTGAGGGTGTGGACTGTGGGTGTGGTGCAGTGTTAGGTGGTGGGGTGGTGAGGGTGTGGACTGTGGGGTGGTGCAGTGTTAGGCGGTGGGGTGTGAGGGTGTGGACTGTGGGGTGGTGCAGTGTTAGGCGGTGGGGTGGTGAGGGTGTGGACTGTGCGGTGGTGCAGTGTTAGGCGGTGGGGTGTGAGGGTGTGGACTGTGGGGTGGTGCAGTGTTAGGCGGTGGGGTGTGAGGGTGTGGACTGTGGGGTGGTGCAGAGTTAGGCGGTGGGGTGGTGAGGGTGTGGACTGTGGGGTGGTGCAGTGTTAGGTGGTGGGGTGGTGAGGGTGTGGACTGTGCGGTGGTGCAGTGTTAGGCGGTGGGGTGGTGAGGGTGTGGACTGTGGGGTGGTGCAGTGTCAGGCGGTGGGGTGGTGAGGGTGTGGACTGTGGGGTGGTGCAGTGTCAGGGGGTGGGGTGGTGAGGGTGTGGACTGTGGGGTGGTGCAGTGTTAGGCGGTGGGGTGGTGAGGGTGTGGACTGTGGGGTGGTGCAGAGTTAGGCGGTGGGGTGGTGAGGGTGTGGACTGTGGGGTGGTGCAGTGTTAGGTGGTGGGGTGGTGAGGGTGTGGACTGTGGGGTGGTGCAGTGTCAGGCGGTGGGGTGGTGAGGGTGTGGACTGTGGGGTGGTGCAGTGTTAGGCGGTGGGGTGGTGAGGGTGTGGACTGTGGGGTGGTGCAGTGTTAGGCGGTGGGGTGGTGAGGGTGTGGACTGTGGGGTGGTGCAGAGTTAGGCGGTGGGGTGGTGAGGGTGTGGACTGTGGGGTGGTGCAGTGTCAGGCGGTGGGGTGGTGAGGGTGTGGACTGTGGGGTGGTGCAGTGTCAGGCGGTGGGGTGTGAGGGTGTGGACTGTGGGGTGGTGCAGAGTTAGGCGGTGGGGTGGTGAGGGTGTGGACTGTGGGGTGGTGCAGTGTCAGGCGGTGGGGTGGTGAGGGTGTGGACTGTGGGGTGGTGCAGTGTTAGGCGGTGGGGTGGTGAGGGTGTGGAATGTGGGGTGGTGCAGTGTCAGGCAGTGGGGTGTGAGGGTGTGGACTGTGGGGTGGTGCAGTGTCAGGCGGTGGGGTGGTGAGGGTGTGGACTGTGGGGTGGTGCAGTGTCAGGCGGTGGGGTTTGAGGGTGTGGACTGTGGGGTGGTGCAGTGTTAGGCGGTGGGGTGTGAGGGTGTGGACTGTGGGGTGGTGCAGAGTTAGGCGGTGGGGTGGTGAGGGAGTGGACTGTGGGGTGGTGCAGAGTTAGGTGGTGGGGTGGTGAGGGTGTGGACTGTGGGGTGGTGCAGTGTCAGGCAGTGGGGTGGTGAGGGTGTGGACTGTGGGGTGGTGCAGTGTCAGGCGGTGGGGTGTGAGGGTGTGGACTGTGGGGTGGTGCAGTGTCAGGCAGTGGGGTGTGAGGGTGTGGACTGTGGGGTGGTGCAGTGTCAGGCGGTGGGGTGGTGAGGGTGTGGACTGTGGGGTGGTGCAGTGTTAGGCAGTGGGGTGTGAGGGTGTGGACTGTGGGGTGGTGCAGAGTAGGCAGTGGGGTGTGAGGGTGTGGACTGTGGGGTGGTGCAGAGTAGGCAGTGGGGTGTGAGGGTGTGGACTGTGGGGTGGTGCAGAGTAGGCAGTGGGGTGTGAGGGTGTGGACTGTGGGGTGGTGCAGTGTCAGGCAGTGGGGTGTGAGGGTGTGGACTGTGGGGTGGTGCAGTGTTAGACGGTGGGGTGGTGAGGGTGTGGACTGTGGGGTGGTGCAGTGTTAGGCGGTGGGGTGGTGAGGGTGTGGACTGTGGGGTGGTGCAGTGTTAGACGGTGGGGTGTGAGGGTGTGGACTGTGGGGTGGTGCAGTGTCAGGCAGTGGGGTGTGAGGGTGTGGACTGTGGGGTGGTGCAGTGTCAGGCAGTGGGGTGTGAGGGTGTGGACTGTGGGGTGGTGCAGTGTCAGGCAGTGGGGTGTGAGGGTGTGGACTGTGGGGTGGTGCAGTGTTAGGTGGTGGGGTGGTGAGGGTGTGGACTGTGGGGTGGTGCAGTGTTAGGCGGTGGGGTGGTGAGGGTGTGAACTGTGGAGTGGTGCAGTGTTAGGCGGTGGGGTGTGAGGGTGTGGACTGTGGAGTGGTGCAGTGTTAGGCGGTGGGGTGGTGAGGGTGTGGACTGTGGGGTGGTGCAGTGTTAGGCGGTGGGGTGGTGAGGGTGTGGACTGTGGGGTGGTGCAGTGTTAGGCGGTGGGGTGGTGAGGGTGTGGACTGTGGGGTGGTGCAGTGTCAGGCGGTGGGGTGTGAGGGTGTGGACTGTGGGGTGGTGCAGAGTTAGGCGGTGGGGTGGTGAGGGTGTGGACTGTGGGGTGGTGCAGTGTTAGGCGGTGGGGTGGTGAGGGTGTGGACTGTGCGGTGGTGCAGTGTTAGGCGGTGGGGTGGTGAGGGTGTGGACTGTGGGGTGCTGCAGTGTCAGGCGGTGGGGTGGTGAGGGTGTGGACTGTGGGGTGGTGCAGTGTTAGGCGGTGGGGTGGTGAGGGTGTGGACTGTGGGGTGGTGCAGAGTTAGGCGGTGGGGTGGTGAGGTGTGGACTGTGGGGTGGTGCAGTGTTAGGTGGTGGGGTGGTGAGGGTGTGGACTGTAGGGTGGTGCAGTGTCAGGCGGTGGGGTGGTGAGGGTGTGGACTGTGGGGTGGTGCAGTGTTAGGCGGTGGGGTGGTGAGGGTGTGGACTGTGGGGTGGTGCAGTGTTAGGCGGTGGGGTGGTGAGGGTGTGGACTGTGGGGTGGTGCAGAGTTAGGCGGTGGGGTGGTGAGGGTGTGGACTGTGGGGTGGTGCAGTGTCAGGCGGTGGGGTGGTGAGGGTGTGGACTGTGGGGTGGTGCAGTGTCAGGCGGTGGGGTGTGAGGGTGTGGACTGTGGGGTGGTGCAGAGTTAGGCGGTGGGGTGGTGAGGGTGTGGACTGTGGGGTGGTGCAGTGTCAGGCGGTGGGGTGGTGAGGGTGTGGACTGTGGGGTGGTGCAGTGTTAGACGGTGGGGTGGTGAGGGTGTGGAATGTGGGGTGGTGCAGTGTCAGGCAGTGGGGTGTGAGGGTGTGGACTGTGGGGTGGTGCAGTGTCAGGCGGTGGGGTGGTGAGGGTGTGGACTGTGGGGTGGTGCAGTGTCAGGCGGTGGGGTGTGAGGGTGTGGACTGTGGGGTGGTGCAGTGTTAGGCGGTGGGGTGTGAGGGTGTGGACTGTGGGGTGGTGCAGAGTTAGGCGGTGGGGTGGTGAGGGAGTGGACTGTGGGGTGGTGCAGAGTTAGGTGGTGGGGTGGTGAGGGTGTGGACTGTGGGGTGGTGCAGTGTCAGGCAGTGGGGTGGTGAGGGTGTGGACTGTGGGGTGGTGCAGTGTCAGGCGGTGGGGTGTGAGGGTGTGGACTGTGGGGTGGTGCAGTGTCAGGCAGTGGGGTGTGAGGGTGTGGACTGTGGGGTGGTGCAGTGTCAGGCGGTGGGGTGGTGAGGGTGTGGACTGTGGGGTGGTGCAGTGTTAGGCAGTGGGGTGTGAGGGTGTGGACTGTGGGGTGGTGCAGAGTAGGCAGTGGGGTGTGAGGGTGTGGACTGTGGGGTGGTGCAGAGTAGGCAGTGGGGTGTGAGGGTGTGGACTGTGGGGTGGTGCAGAGTAGGCAGTGGGGTGTGAGGGTGTGGACTGTGCGGTGGTGCAGTGTTAGGCGGTGGGGTGTGAGGGTGTGGACTGTGGGGTGGTGCAGTGTTAGGCGGTGGGGTGTGAGGGTGTGGACTGTGGGGTGGTGCAGTGTCAGGCGGTGGAGTGGTGAGGGTGTGGACTGTGGGGTGGTGCAGTGTCAGGCAGTGGGGTGTGAGGGTGTGGACTGTGGGGTGCTGCAGAGTAGGCAGTGGGGTGTGAGGGTGTGGACTGTGGGGTGGTGCAGTGTCAGGCAGTGGGGTGTGAGGGTGTGGACTGTGGGGTGGTGCAGAGTAGGCAGTGGGGTGTGAGGGTGTGGACTGTGGGGTGGTGCAGAGTAGGCAGTGGGGTGTGAGGGTGTGGACTGTGAGGTGGTGCAGTGTTAGGCGGTGGGGTGTGAGGGTGTGGACTGTGGGGTGGTGCAGAGTAGGCAGTGGGGTGTGAGGGTGTGGACTGTGGGGTGGTGCAGTGTTAGGCGGTGGGGTGTGAGGGTGTGGACTGTGGGGTGGTGCAGTGTTAGGCGGTGGGGTGTGAGGGTGTGGACTGTGGGGTGGTGCAGAATAGGCAGTGGGGTGTGAGGGTGTGGACTGTGGGGTGGTGCAGTGTCAGGCAGTGGGGTGTGAGGGTGTGGACTGTGGGGTGGTGCAGTGTCAGGCAGTGGGGTGTGAGGGTGTGGACTGTGGGGTGGTGCAGTGTTAGGTGGTGGGGTGGTGAGGGTGTGGACTGTGGGGTGGTGCAGTGTTAGGCGGTGGGGTGGTGAGGGTGTGGACTGTGGAGTGGTGCAGTGTTAGGCGGTGGGGTGTGAGGGTGTGGACTGTGGAGTGGTGCAGTGTTAGGCGGTGGGGTGGTGAGGGTGTGGACTGTGGGGTGGTGCAGAGTTAGGCGGTGGGGTGTGAGGGTGTGGACTGTGGGGTGGTGCAGTGTCAGGCGGTGGGGTGGTGAGGGTGTGGACTGTGGGGTGGTGCAGTGTCAGGCAGTGGGGTGGTGAGGGAGTGGACTGTGGGGTGGTGCAGTGTCAGGCGGTGGGGTGATGAGGGAGTGGACTGTGGGGTGGTGCAGAGTTAGGTGGTGGGGTGGTGAGGGTGTGGACTGTGGGGTGGTGCAGTGTCAGGCAGTGGGGTGGTGAGGGTGTGGACTGTGGGGTGGTGCAGTGTCAGGCGGTGGGGTGTGAGGGTGTGGACTGTGGGGTGGTGCAGTGTCAGGCGGTGGGGTGTGAGGGTGTGGACTGTGGGGTGGTGCAGTGTCAGGCAGTGGGGTGGTGAGGGTGTGGACTGTGGGTGTGGTGCAGTGTTAGGTGGTGGGGTGGTGAGGGTGTGGACTGTGGGGTGGTGCAGTGTTAGGCGGTGGGGTGTGAGGGTGTGGACTGTGGGGTGGTGCAGTGTTAGGCGGTGGGGTGGTGAGGGTGTGGACTGTGCGGTGGTGCAGTGTTAGGCGGTGGGGTGTGAGGGTGTGGACTGTGGGGTGGTGCAGTGTTAGGCGGTGGGGTGTGAGGGTGTGGACTGTGGGGTGGTGCAGAGTTAGGCGGTGGGGTGGTGAGGGTGTGGACTGTGGGGTGGTGCAGTGTTAGGTGGTGGGGTGGTGAGGGTGTGGACTGTGCGGTGGTGCAGTGTTAGGCGGTGGGGTGGTGAGGGTGTGGACTGTGGGGTGGTGCAGTGTCAGGCGGTGGGGTGGTGAGGGTGTGGACTGTGGGGTGGTGCAGTGTCAGGGGGTGGGGTGGTGAGGGTGTGGACTGTGGGGTGGTGCAGTGTTAGGCGGTGGGGTGGTGAGGGTGTGGACTGTGGGGTGGTGCAGAGTTAGGCGGTGGGGTGGTGAGGGTGTGGACTGTGGGGTGGTGCAGTGTTAGGTGGTGGGGTGGTGAGGGTGTGGACTGTGGGGTGGTGCAGTGTCAGGCGGTGGGGTGGTGAGGGTGTGGACTGTGGGGTGGTGCAGTGTTAGGCGGTGGGGTGGTGAGGGTGTGGACTGTGGGGTGGTGCAGTGTTAGGCGGTGGGGTGGTGAGGGTGTGGACTGTGGGGTGGTGCAGAGTTAGGCGGTGGGGTGGTGAGGGTGTGGACTGTGGGGTGGTGCAGTGTCAGTCGGTGGGGTGGTGAGGGTGTGGACTGTGGGGTGGTGCAGTGTCAGGCGGTGGGGTGTGAGGGTGTGGACTGTGGGGTGGTGCAGAGTTAGGCGGTGGGGTGGTGAGGGTGTGGACTGTGGGGTGGTGCAGTGTCAGGCGGTGGGGTGGTGAGGGTGTGGACTGTGGGGTGGTGCAGTGTTAGGCGGTGGGGTGGTGAGGGTGTGGAATGTGGGGTGGTGCAGTGTCAGGCAGTGGGGTGTGAGGGTGTGGACTGTGGGGTGGTGCAGTGTCAGGCGGTGGGGTGGTGAGGGTGTGGACTGTGGGGTGGTGCAGTGTCAGGCGGTGGGGTGTGAGGGTGTGGACTGTGGGGTGGTGCAGTGTTAGGCGGTGGGGTGTGAGGGTGTGGACTGTGGGGTGGTGCAGAGTTAGGCGGTGGGGTGGTGAGGGAGTGGACTGTGGGGTGGTGCAGAGTTAGGTGGTGGGGTGGTGAGGGTGTGGACTGTGGGGTGGTGCAGTGTCAGGCAGTGGGGTGGTGAGGGTGTGGACTGTGGGGTGGTGCAGTGTCAGGCGGTGGGGTGTGAGGGTGTGGACTGTGGGGTGGTGCAGTGTCAGGCAGTGGGGTGTGAGGGTGTGGACTGTGGGGTGGTGCAGTGTCAGGCGGTGGGGTGGTGAGGGTGTGGACTGTGGGGTGGTGCAGTGTTAGGCAGTGGGGTGTGAGGGTGTGGACTGTGGGGTGGTGCAGAGTAGGCAGTGGGGTGTGAGGGTGTGGACTGTGGGGTGGTGCAGAGTAGGCAGTGGGGTGTGAGGGTGTGGACTGTGGGGTGGTGCAGAGTAGGCAGTGGGGTGTGAGGGTGTGGACTGTGCGGTGGTGCAGTGTTAGGCGGTGGGGTGTGAGGGTGTGGACTGTGGGGTGGTGCAGTGTTAGGCGGTGGGGTGTGAGGGTGTGGACTGTGGGGTGGTGCAGTGTCAGGCGGTGGAGTGGTGAGGGTGTGGACTGTGGGGTGGTGCAGTGTCAGGCAGTGGGGTGTGAGGGTGTGGACTGTGGGGTGGTGCAGAGTAGGCAGTGGGGTGTGAGGGTGTGGACTGTGGGGTGGTGCAGAGTAGGCAGTGGGGTGTGAGGGTGTGGACTGTGGGGTGGTGCAGAGTAGGCAGTGGGGTGTGAGGGTGTGGACTGTGAGGTGGTGCAGTGTTAGGCGGTGGGGTGTGAGGGTGTGGGCTGTGGGGTGGTGCAGAGTAGGCAGTGGGGTGTGAGGGTGTGGACTGTGGGGTGGTGCAGTGTTAGGCGGTGGGGTGTGAGGGTGTGGACTGTGGGGTGGTGCAGTGTTAGGCGGTGGGGTGTGAGGGTGTGGACTGTGGGGTGGTGCAGAGTAGGCAGTGGGGTGTGAGGGTGTGGACTGTGGGGTGGTGCAGTGTCAGGCAGTGGGGTGTGAGGGTGTGGACTGTGGGGTGGTGCAGTGTTAGGCGGTGGGGTGGTGAGGGTGTGGACTGTGGGGTGGTGCAGAGTAGGCAGTGGGGTGTGAGGGTGTGGACTGTGGGTGTGGTGCAGTGTTAGGCGGTGGGGTGGTGAGGGTGTGGACTGTGGGGTGGTGCAGTGTTAGGCGGTGGGGTGGTGAGGGTGTGGACTGTGGGGTGGTGCAGTGTCAGGCGGTGGGGTGGTGAGGGTGTGGACTGTGGGGTGGTGCAGTGTTAGGCGGTGGGGTGGTGAGGGTGTGGAATGTGGGGTGGTGCAGTGTCAGGCAGTGGGGTGTGAGGGTGTGGACTGTGGGGTGGTGCAGTGTCAGGCGGTGGGGTGGTGAGGGTGTGGACTGTGGGGTGGTGCAGTGTCAGGCGGTGGGGTGTGAGGGTGTGGACTGTGGGGTGGTGCAGTGTTAGGCGGTGGGGTGTGAGGGTGTGGACTGTGGGGTGGTGCAGAGTTAGGCGGTGGGGTGGTGAGGGAGTGGACTGTGGGGTGGTGCAGAGTTAGGTGGTGGGGTGGTGAGGGTGTGGACTGTGGGGTGGTGCAGTGTCAGGCAGTGGGGTGGTGAGGGTGTGGTCTGTGGGGTGGTGCAGTGTCAGGCGGTGGGGTGTGAGGGTGTGGACTGTGGGGTGGTGCAGTGTCAGGCAGTGGGGTGTGAGGGTGTGGACTGTGGGGTGGTGCAGTGTCAGGCGGTGGGGTGGTGAGGGTGTGGACTGTGGGGTGGTGCAGTGTTAGGCAGTGGGGTGTGAGGGTGTGGACTGTGGGGTGGTGCAGAGTAGGCAGTGGGGTGTGAGGGTGTGGACTGTGGGGTGGTGCAGAGTAGGCAGTGGGGTGTGAGGGTGTGGACTGTGGGGTGGTGCAGAGTAGGCAGTGGGGTGTGAGGGTGTGGACTGTGCGGTGGTGCAGTGTTAGGCGGTGGGGTGTGAGGGTGTGGACTGTGGGGTGGTGCAGTGTTAGGCGGTGGGGTGTGAGGGTGTGGACTGTGGGGTGGTGCAGTGTCAGGCGGTGGAGTGGTGAGGGTGTGGACTGTGGGGTGGTGCAGTGTCAGGCAGTGGGGTGTGAGGGTGTGGACTGTGGGGTGGTGCAGAGTAGGCAGTGGGGTGTGAGGGTGTGGACTGTGGGGTGGTGCAGAGTAGGCAGTGGGGTGTGAGGGTGTGGACTGTGGGGTGGTGCAGAGTAGGCAGTGGGGTGTGAGGGTGTGGACTGTGAGGTGGTGCAGTGTTAGGCGGTGGGGTGTGAGGGTGTGGACTGTGGGGTGGTGCAGAGTAGGCAGTGGGGTGTGAGGGTGTGGACTGTGGGGTGGTGCAGTGTTAGGCGGTGGGGTGTGAGGGTGTGGACTGTGGGGTGGTGCAGTGTTAGGCGGTGGGGTGTGAGGGTGTGGACTGTGGGGTGGTGCAGAGTAGGCAGTGGGGTGTGAGGGTGTGGACTGTGGGGTGGTGCAGTGTCAGGCAGTGGGGTGTGAGGGTGTGGACTGTGGGGTGGTGCAGTGTTAGGCGGTGGGGTGGTGAGGGTGTGGACTGTGGGGTGGTGCAGAGTAGGCAGTGGGGTGTGAGGGTGTGGACTGTGGGTGTGGTGCAGTGTTAGGCGGTGGGGTGGTGAGGGTGTGGACTGTGGGGTGGTGCAGTGTTAGGCGGTGGGGTGGTGAGGGTGTGGACTGTGGGGTGGTGCAGTGTCAGGCGGTGGGGTGTAAGGGGGGATGGGGACAGAGATGGGATGAGGGACTGCATGCATACAGTGGATTCTCACTTGGAGCTTCGCCTCCAACCTGGCACGGCGCTCCCTCCTGGCTGGCGCCTCCCCCGGCAAGGTCCAGTGCCCTCTGCTCGTATGGGGTCAGGGTGTGCAGCTGGGGCGACCCACCTCCGGTTCTTGCACGCTCCTGGAAATTGTGCGCTGTCTTGCCCTTGGGGGGTGGGGGGTGTTGCACATGGTTAGACGCACATTTGCAGGACGCACGTATGAACGCAACTTTATCACACGCAGGGGACACTCCGACCCACGCCATGGCACCTGCCCACGGAGGGGGGATCCACATGTGTCCCAGGTGCAATCAGCACCCCCTGCCCCCCCCCCAGGCCCCCTGCCCCCCCCCCCCACCCCCTGCCCCCCCGGCACTCTGCCCCCCCCGGCCCCCTGCCGCCCCCCCCGGCACCCTGGCCCTCCAGCCACCGGCACACCCCCCCCCACCCAGCGTGGGCAATGGGGGGGGGCATTGCCCGGGGCGCGGCTCAGGGAACTTACCCTCGCTGCTCTCTTGAGGTCATGCAGCTTCTTCCTGCACTGTTCCCCCGTGCTGGGGATGTGCCCCACAGTGCTGACTGCGGCCTCCACCTCTCGCCGTCCACGCCTCACGGTGCTGCTTGACTGCCGTTGTCCTCGTTGGGGGCAGAGGATGGCCCTGCGCTCCTCCACTGCATCCAACAGTGACTCCAGGTCACTGTCCCTGAAGCTGGGTGCGGTGTGACGGGGCTTCTCCATGTCGTCCCCCAGTGTTTCTGTGCGCCCTGCGCACTTCCTTATACGTGGCGCAGCGTCATCGTGGCGTCGCGCGATGACGGTGCCGCTCCAGCGCTCTGCACACCGTGTTCCTCACGACGCCGCTGCTGGCCCCCTCTCAGGCAGTGAATTGGCAGCGGCGTAGGCCCGTTCGCGCCGTCGTGGAACCCGACGGCATTCACGACGGCGCGGGCACTTGGTCTCCATATGGGAGAATTGCCCCCAATTAGTCTAGATGTCACCAATAAAGAACATCAAACATCATAATTACGACAAGCATTTATCTGCTTGCATGATTTTCCTTTAACAGTTGAGTTTACGTGGGTTAACATCTTTAAAAATATTGGACGAGAAATATCATATGAATGGAAGTACCACATAGAGATACTGGAGTGGTTCGGGATTGGAACAGGGTTCATCGCCTGGGTGAAATCCCTGTACAACGCTCCCACGTGAGCGTACAGACCAATACCACTTCCAGCTGCACAGAGGCACAAGGCAGGGACGCCTGTTATCCTCGCTACTCTTCGCCCTAGCGATCAAACCATTTGCGATCGCGCTTAGGGCGATGAAGAATTGGAAAGGTATCCGAAGAGGAGACAGAGAGTCTCGCTTTATGCACATGAGCTGCTCTTCTCGGACCCGCGAAGCAGCATGGAAGGAATCAATGTGATATTAGTTGCCGGTCTTCTTTTCCAAGTGCTGTGAGTTCACTGCGTCAGCAGCCCATACGTTGGAACAACCAGCAGGTTCAGACAGGCCAAAATGGGGGCTGTTTTGGGGAATGGGTACAGACTCAGGCTACAAACTTAACCTGAGCAAAAGCGAGATGTTCCCGGTGAATCCGCAAGGTGGAGGGGCAGAGCTGGAGGGGCTGCCATTTAAACAGGCCCAACACCAATTCCGCTACCTGTGGATCCAAATCACCCACGACTGGACAGAAATCCACAAGTGGAACCTGACCAGTCTGAGAGGAAATAGAAAAGGACCTGCAGAGATGGAACATACTCCCACTCTCCCTGGCGGGGAGGGTGCGAACGATCAAAATGAATGGACTGCCCAGGTTCCTCTTCCTGTTTCGATCCATTCCGATCTATATCCCGAAGGCGTTTAACTCACTGATTATGGAGTTTGTGTGGGGCGGGAAGAATGCAAGAATCCCAAAGAGAATACTGCAGAGAACGAGATCCATGGGGGGCCTAGCCCTCCCAAACCTGCAATATTACCACTGGGCAGCGACTGCGGAGAGAATAAAGGGGTGGATAAAGGAGCCAGAAGCTGAGTGCTGCTTATGGAAGAGGGCTCCTGCAGAGGGACCTCCCTCCAGGCCCTAGCCACGGTGGCTCTCCCATCCCCGCCCAATAAAAATTCAACAAGCCCTGTGCTGGTAGCAACACACCGGTCATGGAGTCAACAGCGATGGCATTTCTGACTAACCAAAATGTCCGACAAAGCCCCCATCTGCAATAACTACAGGTTCACGCCGGCGACTGTGGACGCCACCTTTAAAAAGGTGGATACAGGATGGGGGGGGGGGGGGGGGGGCGGGGGGGCGACGCTGACAGTTAGGGATTTTTACACCAACAGGCAAAAACGCTTGAAGAACTGACAGGAAGATTCCAACTGATGGGGGACAACAAACTCAGGTATTTATAAATCAAAGATTTCCTACGAAGGGAAACAAGGACCTATCCGCAACCACTACGACAATCACTGCGAGAGGATATTAAGGGCCTCAATAGGCAATAAGGGCAGACGGGTTCACGGGTGCTTTACCCACTCACCATAATATGGGGAAAGCGTCGAGGTGGGGGGAAGATGATGAGCCATCCACCAGTCGTATTTTACCTACTCCCCGCCAAAAACGCACCTGCCGGGTGCAGTGAAATTCACCCTGTTAACTCGATTTCTCTCCTCACAGATGCTGACAGACCCGCTGAGTGTTTGCAGCATTTTCCTGCTTATTTCAGATTCCCAACATCTGCAGTATTTTACTTTTGCTAAAGTATATGCTGGTCATAATAGTCTAAGAGCTGAATACCATTATCTTTCTTTTAGTACTTTATATGCAGCTCTAAGCAAATCTCTTTTGAAATTATGTTCTATTATTATGTATTCTATTGTATTATGTTCAATTTGCGGCAGTAAATAATTCAACAACACTTTTGTAGTGGGACATTAGTAATCAAAAAGGAAAATGGCATAAATCTGTCAGTTTACAAAGAAGATAATTGTACGAATAGAAAAGCATTTAGGCAGCACTCTACTTCCAATGTAAGGCAGTTTCCTGGGACACTGCTCTTCCCACTATCCAAATCCTTTATTCAGCTAACTTGTTTTTTTGCATGTTTGGAGGACTTTGTATCAAGGTTAAGCTGACTCACAGCTAAAAACGCTGTGCTTTCATATGTAGAGCCATCAGAAAAATGACTCCTAACTATAGGTAACGTTATACTGAGAGAATGCTATTAATCACAGATGTAAAGTACACCCATTATCAACGGTACTCTGATATAAAATGCCAAGCTCTCCACTGCTGGATTACATGAGCTACGGGTCATATTAAAGTCCTAATCCACTTACCCGCTAAATGAGCAGAGTTAGTTCCATGCACCGGTGTACTTGCATCATGATCCTGTGCTGTGTCATGATGGAAGCACACACAAAATTAAACATTTGAACATTAATATTGCACAGTTATTTCTAAACTAACAATATTCATCCATTAGCAGATATTCTCATTCTTATGAGGAAAAGCTGTTTTTAATCTTTGCCCCTCACCCTCAGTGAAGGAAGCTAACCTGCACAAAAAGGGTGAGCAGCCTATTTTGACCATGTGACCAACCCATCAACCAGTTCAATGTGGCATGAGCTGGTGCAGCTGTCACATTCCAACTAAATTTACTTTGCAGTCCTTCCCCTAGTGACTGTACACATCAACAGTCTAGAGCAAGAAGCTCATCAGCACGCCCTCCTAAAGTTCGTCTTCACAAAGCGTGAGGCCCAGAATACACATCATGCCAGGTAGTCAGAATAGATCAGAGATGTACCATCAGGGAGTGAACATCAGCAATTTGATGACACATCAGGCTGGGAATTACACCGTCAGCATTCTCACTCAGGAGCAGTTGCCCCTGTGTTGTTGAAACATTTTGCTCAAAGTGTATTTCTCTGATTCGATTTCCCAGGTTCGATTCCTTGCTGGGTCAATGTCTGTGCGGAGTCTGCACGTTCTCCCCGTGTCTGCGTGGGTTTCCTCTGGGTTCTCCGGTTTCCTCCCACAGTCCAAAGACATGCAGGTTAGGTGGATTGGCCATGCTAAATTGCCCTTAGTGTCCAAAAAGTTCAGGAGGGGTTATTGGGTTGGGGGATAGGGTGGAAGTGAGGGCTTACGTTGGTCGGTGCAGACTCGATGGGCCGAATGGCCTCCTTCTGCACTGTATATTCTATGTTCTATGATCTATAATTTTAAATTATTCTCTCCAATCTTTCTCTCAAATGGTGCTGGAATAATGGGCCAATTTTGTTTGTGTCTTACCAGTATTGATCTAAATGTGCATGGGCATACTGCAAATTGTAGCCATTGTCCCGAAATATCAGGACATATAAATTTCTAGTCACAAGTCTCTCGCGTTGTTTAGTATCAGCTCATTGCTAGAACTATCCATGCTTCCTCAGTCTCACTGCAATCTCCTTCCCTCCCAGCAAAATGATCCAGTGATCTGGCCACCCGTCCAACATCAAGTCCTGGATGAGCTGAAGTTTTCTGCAGCTCCACAAAGAGTCTAATTACGCTCTAGCTAGCACCCACACGCTTCTGCCTCTGACTCTGTCAACACCTCTGGCTGAGCTTCGGTGATGTCTAACCTCTGCATTTATTCAACCCTGAATGAACTTTAAAACTCACATCCAATCAGTCACTCTCCAGATTACATAGGCATATCAAGTGACTCTTCATTACACAACAATCCTTGACCTCCAACCCCAGTGACTATCCCACCTTTCTGTAATGATGTCATGCCAGAACCTGAGTTGAACTGAATGTTGGCTGCACATGTTACAGCCTCCTGAGCCTCTGCTACAAGGTGCTAGCAGCCAGCCTTTCCTTTTAAAAAAAATGAGAACACCCTTACAATAATCACTAATGTCATATGTAACATGAATGAATTGATCAGGGAACTATCAGTATATTTAGATATCAATCTGTTTGATACCAGGACAAGTTTTCTTTTTGCTTTAGGATGTGGTGCTGTCTACATCTATATTTATTTGTGCTCAATATCGAGGGTAAGAAGATTTATCACCTGCTATTTAATAGGTTTTACGTACTACTTAAGTACTGTATTTTGTAATTTATTTCCTGATAGCGATTTATGTTCTACATCTGTACAATGGGTATTTAATATATAACAACTGTTTATAAGGAGTGTTGCAAAGCTAAATACAATTGTGATTTTGCACTTTAGAAAGCATTTACTTAGATTATTTTAATTAGGATCTGATCTGTTATGAATATCATTTTATATTTTCAACCTATTAACTAATGTTTTCTATGCTGTTTTGTGGTTAAATTAATACCTTCCATAATGCATTAATTTACAGTTTGGTTTTGTATTAACTCTAATAAGACCCTGTAAGTTAGCTCACAGTGGCCGTCTATAAAAGCATCGCCTTTGCTGAACCATGATGAAGAAAAACTCCAGGTTCAATGTCTAGTCCACTCTAACAAATTGAAGTTATTGCTGCATACTGCATTTTACTGTATTCATTGCATCATAGTTTTGCCTGAAAGGTGGATCATTATGATGCCATAATAGGATGGTAGCTGTGGAGATTAATTATGAGGATATAATGAATGGTGGACATGTAAGATAGTTTTATCGTGTGATTGAGTGAGATGGACCACAGACAAATATCACGTATGGTGTATATAAAACAAGCAGTCAGCAGTGAGACATGAGGCCAGGGATAATCAAAATCATAACACAGCATATCTTGGGGTACAATATTGACTGCAATACCTTTTTCAAAATAGTCTACAAAAAAAATACAACTTTTATTGTTTTTGAAGGTAGAAGGGATCAAAAAGTGCCTCATTTTCATTGGAATGCCTGTGCCATGATTATGTTTTACAATGTGGGGCTGAATTTTCAGGCCCCACAGGAACTGAGGCAGATTGGGCCCAAAAATATCAGCTTCAACATTGGTTTTCCTGATACCTTGTAATAAGTCCCTTCACCAGAATTCCTTTTATTAACAAAACCAACAGCAGTACAACCATATGAATTTAGTTTGCTATCTACATTGGGAGTGCAGAGGTTCTGGCACTCCGTGTTATATACAAAGAAGAGGTTCCCCGATTGGGCCACTAATCAGGGAACTCATATTCCAATTGGCCAATCTCAAAGGTCTGGTCTAAGTCATTACACACCCCATTCCCAGCATCAGCCATTTTTACAGAGGCAGGTTTGGGGTTGGCAGTGTTGTCTGTCCCCAAAAGGCAGGCAGCCAATCAAGCTCTAAGGGCATTGTTAAGTGTAATTAAAGGAGGTTGACTGAGATTTTCCGGAAGTGGGCAACCAGCCATAGGCAGTTAAAATGACATAACCGACAAATGGTCTACATTTGAAATGTTAACTTGTCCTTTTTGTCACAGGTCCTGACTAACCTGCTGAATACCACTATGATATGGAATGGAAATCATAGACATATGAGAAAGATATAAATTAATTTGATTTGAAATCATAGCACTGAAAAATTGTCCAGTCAAATATTCATTCAATTATTCTTTATATTGGATTGGATTGGATTGGATTTGTTTATTGTCACGTGTACCGAGGTACCGAGTTAGTCACCGTCTAACCACATTATTTTTCTGCATAAACCAAAATCTTCATATTATTCAACCAAATATATCTGCGCTATTAGCCTATGTTGGATTAATGGTAATTTACCATAATGGGATTAATTGAAATATTTTTCCAGTAGCTTTCAGAGGAATGATTTTAAAGCAGTGAGTTATATATCGTGAGACCACAACAAGTGGCCAATAATTCATCTGAAGGAGAGAAAATCACCTGAAAAAACTCAAGTACATAAATCCATTATAACAATATTGAAGATATGAAGCTCCATGGGTTGGCTTATTCCATTTTAATCCCATTCCGCCATGTAAATGCCATATGTGCGGTCGATGTGCGATGATACACACATTTTACCAGCATCATTGAGTTTTTTAGTACCATATGTTTACCAATTGATACTTAATATTTGATTACTATGAAATAACACAGTCAGCAACCTGTATTATTGAAGATTTCTTCTCACACCTAAAAGGTGAGATTCTCTGGCCTCCCCGCAACAGGGAGATGGCCCACCATTAGCTGGCAGTGGGATCTTCTGTTCTCACGGCTGTCAGCAGGATTTCCCATTGAATCTATCCCGCGTTGCCAGGAAACCCACAGCCGTCAGGTGGAGTGGAAGATCCTGCTGGTGTGAACAACCAAAAGATCTCGCTGCAGGCAGGATCTTCCCGGTCCCACCAACAATGTACCCCTCCCGTGGGTTTCCTGGTGGCCTAGAGTGGATTCAATGGGAAATCCCATTGACAGCGGCGAGGAAGAAGATCCCACCGCCTCTCACCGCAAAGAAACACACCACAGGGAGGCAAGAGAATCTCGCCCAGACTCTAAACTTTCTCTTTTGCCACTGTTTTCATGACTTTATCATATTACTCTTTCTATAATCGTCATACATATCAATGTTTGAATTAGCATTAGCCACAATCACAGATAGGGATTAAGGCAGAGCAAGTTCTTTCACCTTCAGCCCTCCTCCGGGTCTCTTCTTCCTCATGCTGTTGCCGATATGTCATTGAAAGCTGCTGCACACTAAAGAAGCAGCGGTTGCAGCAGGAAAAATTGAGGAGAACTTAACCAACCATGACATAGGATTTTTAATGTTAACATTTGCTGGACAGTACACTCCTGTTCTATTCCCTCGCGAAATGCACTACCTATTAAGGAGATGGTTGGGCTGGTAGAAAGAAAGAAAGGGGAGAGGGGGTGGTGGTGGCAACAGCAGTGTGACATTTGGAAGGACTGCAGTAGACAGCATTCCAAATGAATGAAATAAATATGTAGACAAAGAGACTGAGTTTGAACCCCTTATCTTATCGATAAAACGTCTTTCTCTCAGGAATCTATAATCTACTGCTACTGGGAGAAATAAATGCAAAGCAATGTTTAAATGCCCCCCATCACCACCACTGTCCCGAATCAGGCGCAAAGAGGCTGTCCAAACGGGTCGTACAGTTTAAATTTGGGAAACCACTGTGCTGTCCTGTTTCCAGTTTGAAAAGTTAAACTGTGGTGGTTGTCTATTCCTTTTTGGTAGAATTCGGCATTTTGGAACTTGGCTACTCGAGACGTTGGAAGTGTCCTCAATCCCTTCAATAGATGGTATTTCCTGGGTATTTATTCCAGTATCTGTCACTATAGGTATTGGAAAGACCTCAGAAACTGAATCTGAACATGTCACTGTGTCTGGTCTCTGTTCCGAAGTATCGCTCTCTCGATATTCCAAGGGAAGAACCTCTTTGAGAAGTTTCAGTGAAGTCAGTTGATGAAGCCAGTGGCTGATCAGCATGATGTCGCCAAACTCTTTCATCGTCCGCTTGTGCGGTATATGATATTGAACCTGTCTATTGTTGGTGGTGCAGCCCCTAGCTAACACTCTCTCTCCCTGATTGAATACTTGCTTTTTAGAGTTTTGCTCCCTCTTAGCAATTTGTGTTTGTCATTGTTGTTTGACAATCTCTGAAGTATCAGGTTGAGCTAACAAATCAAACTGTCTATAGTTTCCTTTTGAACAACATAATTTCAGGTGAACTCTGAGTGTAGCATGTACAGTGTTCCTGCAAGATATTAAAAATTTGTTCACTCTTCAAGCCAATGTCCCTTGTTCTTTCGATACTTTGATGGAATGCTTTCATAATTGCACAAAATGCTCGGTCAATCCATTCATTACAGGATGATACGGAGTTGACTTCAAATGGTGTAAACGTTTCCCTCCAAGCAGTCCTCAAACTCCTTCAAAGTAAACTGAGTACCATTATCACTAACAATCTGCTCCAGTGTTCCAAATCTTGCACATATTTCATCCAGTTTCTCAATGGTCTGCTCAGTCTTTGTTGACTTCATTATCGTGACTTCTGGCCATTTAGATTACATCCACAATCACTAAGAACATGCGTCCCTGCAGTGGACTAGTATAATCAATGTGTATTCTCTGCCATGGCTGTGTCAGCCATTCCCACAGATGCAAGGGTGGAGTGTTCCTTAGTTTTGCACAGGATTGACATTTCCAAACTTTCTCTCCAATTTGAGCATCTAATCCTGGCCAACAAAAATAACTGCGTGCCAGTTCTTCCATTCTTACCATACCAGGATGCCCCTCATGCAATGTCAACTTCTGTCTTAGGGTGATGTAGGGCTTGAGGTCTGGATTTTTCCTATGAATGTTTGACAGCATTCCTTTTTGGACCTTGTCCATCACCTTCCTCATTACTGGATTGGTTCTTGTATATCTGAACTTGAGGAGAAGTCACCGGTACACTATCCACGAGAGAAAAATACAGGATATTGACAAAATGTTCTTCAGGTTCTTGCTTGACTTGTAACTGCAATTGTGACAAAGCAGCAGTATTTGCATGCTGCTCTGACTTGCGATATTGGATATTGTAAGTATGTGCCAACAACATCAATGACCATCTTTGTAATCTGCTAGCCGCCAAAGAAGGTGTACCAGTATAGAACCCAAGGATTGTGGTCAAGGGTTGATGATCCGTTAAAAGTGTGAAATGACGCCCATAATGGTAATGGTGGACCCTTCTTGCACAGAAAATGATGCTCAAAGCCTCTTTTTCTAGCAGAGCCTAATTCATTTCTGCGTTATGTAGCCACCTGGGTTGACCACTTCCCGGCTTAAAATGGAGAACCGCAAAGATTAAAGGGAAATTCAGCCAACACAGGCAAAACGAGCAAGTGCAGAAATCCTGTGTATTGGAACTTGCAAAAACCAGACAGCACTGAAACCAGCAGCCATCTGCATAGTAATGAGCGAATCCCAGGCACAATTGATACACTTCATGTGAATAAGACCACGCCAGACTCCTCGGCGCCAGCAGGAGCCAAGACAAAGGGAGGCCAACGGACATTTACGGACCGCCCAGCGATTAGGGAACAACTCGAGTATTGGAGAAATCGATCCAAGTGATCGGAACGCAGTCCAATCATTTGGAACCAGGTACAGGGTCTGCCCTGAAGGGTGGGAAGCCCCTGGGGACTATAAAGTAAAGCCCCCAAGTTCAAATTGGTCTTCTTGGCAGGGTCATTCAACAACGCGAATCAACCCAAGAGTGAACTGCCCAGCTGCCGCACCAACCAAGTAAGTCTCCAGTCAACGCTCGCTACGAGATTAGGCGCTTCTAGCTACAAGTCCATACCAGCTTTTGAATCCTGCAGACTCAGGACCTGAACAAAAGGCCATTGGTTCCCCTGACCTGGTGGGCCAATTCTGAAGCTAAGTATAGGCCTTTTAGTGATAGAAATAGTCTAGAAAGTAGAGTTATATGCATAAGTAGTGACTTACTGTATATAATAAATGTATTTTGATTTGAATCTTACTAATTGGTGTGTTGAGTTATTGATCAGTACTTGAACTTGAACCTCGTGCAGTATCATAAAGATACCTGGCGACTCTAGAGCAAAGGTTATAGAAACAGAGCAAATTACGAATTAAGAGCCAACCAAAAGTAAGAACATTTACTGGTGACTTCCTGACGGGACCCGACTTAGAAGTGGCTGAACCACTCCGGGAGAACCCAAAAATTTGAATTAGAATCCAATTGGGAACAGAAAAACCACAAGTGTTCAAGCAGTTCTGATCAATCCTCGTAATTCGGAAGTGTGTTAATGCATGCATAACTAACAGGGCTATAAGGTAAAACTGATAGATTTTTGTTGCGAAAAAACTGTCGGGAGTTTGTATTCCGGGAAATAGTGAAAGCCGTACCCATAATTACAGAACCGCCTTAGTACCCCTCGTTCCATATTTTAAGAGAGTATTTAGAGAGGAAAGATGGCAATGCAGGCAATGCAATGCCTCATGAACCCTGAAGAATTTGTGGTCGCAGCGACCAGCAGCAGAGAAGGACAGTGTCCCGTTTGGGAAGAAGAAATCAGGAAGTACCTCAAAGGGAAAGGATGGCCCCTTTGGAGTGAGTTCTGTGAGAATAAGGAAACAGGACCCGGGAGTATAGGACATGCTTGGTGGGAGAACCTGTCAGAGATCCATAAGAAAAGCTTGGGAAAAGCTTGCAAGCCGATGGCAATCATGTCCTGTTTTGCACAATTGCGAGGCACAGAGGAGGTCGTTCGGACGCTCCGCAAAGAGATAGAGGAGACACATCGAATGAGCAAGGTCGATGTTAGCGAGATCGAGAAAGAGAATATAGAGTTGAGAAGGAAGTTGGCAGCAAAGGACGGAGAGGTGGATGATGCCAAGTTGGCACACCAGTCTTGTCTAGCGCATCTGAGCAGCTTCCAAACCCAATATGAAAAGGTCTATCAGGACACTCAACGTGCAGTCCTGGTAAGAGAAGAGACAGAGAAACAGGTAGAGGCATTGCAAAGGCAGTGCAGCGATTTAAACGCAGCGTTAAGAGCACTCCATGCTGCCACCACGGGGCACAGACAAAGTTCATTAGATCATGCGAAATGCAGGAAGCAGATTGCGGAACTGCAGTCTTTGCTTTCAGTACAAAATGGGTTTCAGAGCACCTTTGGATCCCAATTAGATGAGGAAGACGGCCCTGATTGGCAAGAATTAAATGAAACCGCGCATAGGTATGTTCAGGGAACATGTGCGCAAGGAAAGCCCCAAAGGAGAAAAGCACCCCAACCCCCCACAGAGCAGATAGATCAGGTTCCCATGAATCCAGTCACTACCCATCGCACAGTCACATCGGAAGGAGACGCAGAATTCCTTTACACCACCCCCTTAACCGTGAAACAATTACGGGACGCGTGCGCAAAGATCACACCGTCCCTCCCCACCTCAGACCCCCACCACTTCTTTGCTAGAGTGAAGCAGCAGGCGACCATGTACGGCCTGGATGAGCGTGAGCACGTGAAGCTCACAGTTTTGAGTGTCGACCCTTCAGTCGTAGCAGCCCTTCCCGACCCACAGAATGTAGGAGGAGGCACCCTTGCAGAGATGCACGCTGCGATCCTAGATGCGATCGGCTACAACAGAGGTGACCCAGTAGAAGGCCTGAATAAGTGCAGGCAGAAAAAGACAGAACACCCCATAGCGTTTGCTGGACGCCTGTGGATCCATTGCACAGCCGTTTTCGGTAATCTAGACCACGCCCATTTGTCCCAAGAAGGTATGGCCAAATGGACCCGCACCCTTATCTCGCATGCCACAGAGGCAGGACAAAAAGCCTGTACCAATTATGACCCCTCGGAAGAAGCGCACAACAAAAAGTGGGTTTTAAAAAGATTGTCCTGCGCTTGTGAGCAATCAATTGCAGGCAAAACCGCATTTATAGCACCCGATGAAGAGCAGGTAGAAATGAACCCAGTTAAAGCACACCAGAACACCGCATGGGTAAATGAGGGCAGGAACAGCCAACCCCAGCCCAAAGCTCAAGAATGTTACAATTGCGGACAATTAGGACATTACGCACGAGAATGTCAAGCCCCCCTGAAACAGCAACCGAATCAGCCCACAAATGCCCTCCGAACCAGCAAAGACACCAACAGCCCCGACCCCCCACCCAGGGAACCATACCCAAGGGAACAATGCACCAGAGAGCTTGCTCCACCTTATGTGCCCCAGGGGTCATGTTACAACTGTGGGCAGCCAGGACACTTCGCCCGAGATTGCAGGAGACCCCCACCAGCTAGACTAGCCCCCAGATATGAAAGAGAACACCACCCACAGCAGCTACAAGGACCCAACTGCCCCATGCAAACTGTGAGCGCTTACTCACCACTTCTCCTGGCAGGGACACCTCAGCAAGGCCACTTCATTTTTGTTTCACTCATCCTTCCTCTCTTCGGCCACACTACTCTGCCTCCATATGCTCGTTACACCCCAGTCCAAATGTGATTTACGATGTCCTTTCTGATGAAACCTGCAGCATGTTGTTCAATGTTTGTTCGTTAATGTTATCGTTAAGTGTTGTGTGTAAACTCGAAAGTTTTCACAACCCCACGTCACCACTCCTTTAACTCCCCCCAGCTGTTAAAGGTACAAGTTTGTCCCAGACAATAGTTCAGAGGAACTAGTCTGTCGGCAGACAACAATCATAACTACTCTCCTGATTCAAAGGTAATCACGAGAGGCAGCCCACCACGATTCTTTTTTTTTTTCATTTCTTTTTTTAAAAAAATATATTTATTAAAGTTTTTTAACACAATTTTTCTCCCTTACAAACAATAACCCCCCTCCACCCCCCCGTCGTAACAAAAAAAACAAACGAGAAATCGCGCAGAGCAAGATATATACATGGCAAAATGATATATTTACACAGCTATGTACACTGGCCCTCACCCATACGTGCCAGTTTCCCCAACCCTTCATGTTATCTCTTGCGCATCCACCCTCCCAGGCAGTCCCCCCTTTCCCCCCACCCCCCCTCCCAGGACATTCCCCCCCCCCCCCAAGGTTGCTGCTGCTGCTGACCGACCTTCCTCTAACGCTCCGCGAGGTAGTCTAGGAACGGTTGCCACCGCCTGTAGAACCCCTGCGCAGACCATCTCAAGGCGAACTTAATCCTCTCCAACTTTATGAACCCAGCCATATCATTTATCCAGGCCTCCAGGCTGGGGGGCATCGCCTCCTTCCACATTAGCAAGATCCTTCGCCGGGCTACTAGGGACGCAAAGGCCAGAATGCCGGCCTCTTTCGCCTCCTGCACTCCCGGTTCGTCCACTACTCCAAATATTGCTAGCCCCCAGCTTGGCTTGACCCGGACTTTCACCACCTGAGATATTGCTCCCGCCACTCCTCTCCAGAACCCCTCCAGTGCCGGGCATGACCAAAACATATGGACATGGTTCGCCGGGCTCCCTGAGCACCTTCCACATCTGTCCTCTACCCCAAAGTACCTACTCAACCTCGCCCCCGTCAAGTGCGCTCTGTGGACCACCTTAAATTGTATCAGGCTGAGCCTGGCACACGAGGAGGAGGAATTAACCCTACCTAGGGCATCAGCCCACAGACCTTCTGCGATCTCCTCCCCCAGCTCCTCCTCCCATTTACCTTTCAACTCTTCTACCAGCACTTCCCCCTCTTCTTTCAACTCCTGGTGTATTTCCGACACCTTGCCCTCCCCGACCCATACACCCGAGATCACCCTATCTTGAACTTCTTGTGCCGGGAGCAACGGGAATTCCCTCACTTGTCGCCTCACAAAAGCCCTCACCTGCATATATCTAAAGGCAGTTCCCGGGGGTAACTCGAACTTCTCCTCCAGTGGCCCTAGGCTCGCAAACGTCCCGTCGATGAACAGGTCCCCCATTCTTTCAATCCCCGCCCGATGCCAGCTCTGGAACCCCCGTCCATCTTCCCCGGGACAAACCGGTGGTTACCCCTGATCGGGGACCACACTGATGCTCCCATTACACCCCGGTGCCGTCTCCACTCGCCCCAGATCCTTAGCGTTGCCGCCACCACCGGGCTCGTGGTATACTTTGTCGGTGAGAGCGGCAGCGGTGCCGTCACCAACACCCCCAGGCTCGTTCCTTTACAGGACGCCATCTCCATCCTCTTCCATGCCGCCCCCTCTCCCTCCATAACCCACTTGCGGATCATCGCCACATTTGCTGCCCAGTAGTAGCTCCCCAGGTTTGGCAGCGCCTCGGTCCCTACTGCGTTCCAGGAACCCTCTCCTTACTCTCGGGGTCTTATTCGCCCACACAAACCCCATAATACTCCTGCCTACTCTCTTAAAAAAAGCCTTAGTGATCACGATGGGAAGGCACTGAAACATAAACAGAAACCTCGGAAGGACCACCATTTTGACCGACTGCACTCTACCCGCCAGCGAGAGCGGTAACA
This sequence comes from Scyliorhinus torazame, assembly GCF_047496885.1. Lineage (NCBI taxonomy): Eukaryota > Metazoa > Chordata > Chondrichthyes > Carcharhiniformes > Scyliorhinidae > Scyliorhinus > Scyliorhinus torazame. Next base: position 150,887,174 of record NC_092717.1, on the reverse strand, counting down.
TGTCCCATCTTTTGAAATCCTCCTCCATTTGCTCCACCAACCTTGTCAGATTCAGTTTATGTAGGGTCCCCCAACTCCTGGCTATCTGGATCCCCAGATACCGAAAGCTCCCCTCCGCCCTCCTCAGCGGTAGGTCCCCTATCCCTCTTTCTTGGTCCGCCGCCTGTAATACAAAGAGCTCACTCTTCCCTACATTGAGCTTATAGCCCGAAAACTCCCCAAACTCCCTTAGAGTCTGCATGACCTCCACCATCCCCTCCATTGGATCCGCCACGTACAGCAACAGGTCATCCACATATAGCGACACCCGATGCTCTTCTCCCCCTCGGAACACCCCCCTCCATTTATTAGACTCCCTCAATGACATGGCCAATGGTTCGATCGCCAATGCGAACAACAGGGGGGACGGGGCACCCCTGCCTCGTCCCTCGGTACAGTCGAAAGTACTCCGAGCTCCGCCGGTTCGTCACTACACTCGTCATCGGGGCTCTGTAAAGGAGCTTAACCGAATTGATAAACCCTACCCCGAACCCAAACCTACGCAGCACCTCCCAGAGGTACTCCCACTCTACTCGGTCAAAGGCCTTCTCCGCGTCCATAGCTGCCACTATCTCCGCCTCTCCCTCCTCCGATGGCATCATTCTCACGTTTAAGAGCCGCAGCACATTGGTGTTTAGTTGCCTGCCCTTTACAAATCCCGTCTGGTCCTCGTGGATTACCCCCGGGACACAGTCCTCGATCCTCGTGGCCAGCACTTTTGCCAGCAACTTTGCATCCACATTGAGGAGTGAGATCGGCCTGTACGATCCACATTGCAGTGGGTCCTTGTCCCGCTTTAGGATCAAAGAAATTGTCGCTTTCGACATTGTCGGGGGCAGGGTCCCCTCCTCTCTTGCCTCATTAAAGGTCCTCACCAGTAGCGGGGCCAACAGGTCTGCGTACTTCCTGTAGAACTCCACCGGGAATCCGTCCGGTCCCGGGGCCTTCCCCGCCTGCATGCTCCCCAAACCCTTGCTCAGCTCCTCCAACCCAATTGGTGCCCCCAAACCAGCCACCTCTTGCTCCTCCACCCTCGGGAATCTCAGCTGATCTAGGAATCGTCTCATCACCTCTTCCCCCGCTGGGGGCTGGGATCTGTCAGCTCTTCATAAAAGGCCTTGAATACCTTGTTTATTTTCGTTGCACTCCGAACCGTGGTTCCCCTTCCATCTTTGACTCCCCCTATTTCCCTCGCTGCCATCCTCTTACGAAGCTGGTGTGCCAGCATCCGACTCGCCTTTTCCCCATACTCGTAGGTCGCCCCCTGCGCTTTCCTCCACTGTGCCTCCGCCTTCCCTGTGGTCAACAGGTCAAACTCCGTCTGGAGCCGTCGTTTTTCCCCAAGTAATCTTTCCTCCGGGGCCTCTGCGTATCTCCTGTCCACTCTCAAAATCTCCCCCACTAACCTCTCCCTTTCCATACCCTCTGTCTTCTCCCTATGAGCCCTAATGGAAATTAGCTCTCCCCTGATCACCGCCTTCAACGCCTCCCATACCACCCCCACCCGCACCTCACCGTTGTCGTTGGCCTCCAAGTACCTTTCGATACATCCCCTCACCTTCCCACCCACCACCTCGTCCGCCAGCAGTCCCACATCCAGCCGCCACAACGGGCGTTGGTCCCTCTCCTCTCCCAGCTCCAGTTCCACCCAGTGCGGGCCATGGTCCGAAACGGCTATAGCCGAATACTACGTCCCCTCCACCCTCGGGGTGAGCGCCCTACCCAGAACAAAGAAATCTATCCGGGAGTAGGCTTTGTGTACATGGGAGAAGAAAGAAAGTTCTCCTTGCAAACCGCCATGGGTCCACTCCCCCCATCTGATCCATAAACCCCCTAAGTAACTTGGCCGCCGCCGGCCTCTTTCCAGTCCTTGATTTGGAGCGGTCCAGTGCTGGATCCAACACTGTATTGAAGTCCCCTCCCATTATCAGGCCTCCTATCTCCAGGTCCGGAATGCGCTTCATGAATCCTGCATCATCCCAGTTCGGGGCGTATACGTTTACCAACACCACCCACGACCATTGCAGCCTACCGCTCACCATTACATATCGCCCTCCATTGTCTGCAACAATAGTCTTGGCCTCAAATGACACCCGCTTTCCCACCAATATTGCCACCCCTCTATTCTTCGCGTCCAGTCCCGAGTGGAATACCTGTCCTACCCATCCCTTTCTTAACCTGACCTGGTCCGCCACCTTCAGATGTGTCTCTTGGAGCATGGCCACATCCGCCTTGAGTCCCTTTAAGTGCGTGAACACTCAAGCCCTCTTCACCGGCCCATTCAGGCCCCTCACATTCCACGTTATCAGCCGGATTGGAGGGGCTCTCACCCCCCCCACGCCCCGCCGACTAGCCATCTCCTTTTCTGGGCCAGTCCCGTGTCCACGCCTCCCTCACCCTCCAGTCCCCCAGAGGGGGGACCCCCGTCCCGACCACCTCTTCTGTGTCCAATTCCCTTTCGGCCAGTGCAGCAGCAACCCTTCCCCCCCCCTTCCCCCCTCCCCTCCCCCCGCTAGACCCCTGTCTAGCTTTTTTGCTCCCCCCATGTCACTCCCGGAAGTCAGCTGACGCCTGCTGACCCCGGCTTCCCCCGCCGTCCCATTGACCTCCCCGCGTGGGAGTCTCCCAATCCATATGCATTCCTTCGTTCCCCTTCCCGCCTTTCTTCCCACGCGCGGGAAAAACCCCGCGCTTTCCAAAGCCCGCTCCGCCCCCTCTGGCGCAGCTCCTGTCGCGGCCTTGTCTCTCTCCCCCAGCCCATGTAACATTTCCTGCGCGTGATTGACCCCCTATATACAACAACCATCACACATCAAACCCCAAAACATCCCCCCCACCCTCACAAACCCTCAGTTAGAGTCCAACTTTTCGGCTTGTACAAAGGTCCACGCCTCTTCAGGCGTTTTGAAGTAATAGTGTTGGCCCTTGTATGTGACCCACAGTCGCACTGGCTGCAGCATTCCGAATTTCACTTCTTTCCGGTACAATGCCGCTTTGGCCCGGTTGAAACCCGCTCTCCGCTTTGCAACCTCCGTGCTCCAGTCCGGGTATATTCGGATCTCTGCATTGTCCCACTTACTGCTCCGCTCCTTCTTGGCCCCTCTCAGGACCCACTCTCTGTCCGTGAACCGGTGGAACCTCACCACCATCGCCCTTGGCGGCTCATTTGCCTGGGGCTTCTTCGCCAGCACCCGATGTGCCCTGTCCAACTCCAGCGGCCTTGAAGGGGCCTTAGTGCCCATCATCGCCTCGAGCATCGTGCTCGCGTATGCCCCGGCATCAGCCCCCTCCACTCCCTCAGGGAGACCCAGGATTCGCAGATTCTTTCTACTCGACCTGTTCTCCAGGTCTTCGAGTCTTCCCGCCCACCTCTTGTGTAGCGCCTCGTTCTGCTCCACTCTCACCGCCAGGCCCACGAGCTCGTCCTCGTGGGACATGGGACATGTTGCCGCTCTCGCTGGCGGGTAGAGTGCAATCGGTCAAAATGGTGGTCCTTCCGAGGTTTCTGTTTATGTTTCAGTGCCTTCCCATCTTGATCACTAAGGCCTTTTTTAAGAGAGTAGGCAGGAGTATTATGGGGTTTGTGTGGGCGAATAAGACCCCGAGAGTAAGGAGAGGGTTCCTGGAACGCAGTAGGGACCGAGGCGCTGCCAAACCTGGGGAGCTACTACTGGGCAGCAAATGTGGCAATGATCCGCAAGTGGGTTATGGAGGGAGAGGGGGCGGCATGGAAGAGGATGGAGATGGCGTCCTGTAAAGGAACGAGCCTGGGGGCGTTGGTGACGGCACCGCTGCCGCTCTCACCGACAAAGTATACCACAAGCCCGGTGGTGGCGGCAACGCTAAGGATCTGGGGCCAGTGGAGACGGCACCGGGGTGTAATGGGAGCATCAGTGTGGTCCCCGATCAGGGGTAACCACCGGTTTGTCCCGGGGAAGATGGACGGTGGTTCCAGAGCTGGCATCGGGCGGCGATTGAAAGAATGGGGGACCTGTTCATCGACGGGACGTTTGCGAGCCTAGGGCCACTGGAGGAGAAGTTCGAGTTACCCCCGGGAAATGCCTTTAGATATATGCAGATGAGGGCTTTTGTGAGGCGACAGGTGAGGGAATTCCCGTTGCTCCCGGCACAAGAAGTTCAAGATAGGGTGATCTCGGGTGTATGGGTCGGGGAGGGCAAGGTGTCGGAAATACACCAGGAGTTGAAAGAAGAGGGGGAAGCGCTGGTAGAAGAGTTGAAAGGTAAATGGGAGGAGGAGCTGGGGGAGGAGATCGAGGAAGGTCTGTGGACTGACTCTTTTCTGTACCTCCTGGATCTTAGCTTCGTGGGCCTTCTGCGTGATGCCGAGTCCTTCAATTGCCGAAAGCATAGACGCCAACATCTCTTTGCGCATCTCCTCGCGCTGCTCCTCGAAGCAGCGCTTGATGAACTCCTGCAGCTCCCCTTTGTCCCTGGCCGCCGCCATTTTGTTTTCTTTCCCTCGCTTCTCCCGTTGCTCCAGTGCCGCTACTTTGGCCGTTACACTTCTGGTCCGTTTCATAGAAGTTGGCAGTGTTTGCTTCACCAGTCTGCCCCAAAAAGTCTATGGAAACTCCTGGAAAAGGTCTGAGAGTCGACTCCAGACGGGAACTGCCGAATGCACGACCTACTCCACCATGGCCGCCACCAGAAGCCTCGTCCCTGCTTCTTCAATGGCCCTGGGAGATCTTTTCACAGTTGTTCCCTCTGCTGCTAGAATTCACCTTTGATAGAGTCAAGCCAGGTTGCAGCTTTAAGCTTGCCCTTCCCCTGCCTGCATGCTGGAAGAGGCCCTCGTCTACTGCTGCAGATCAAGCCAAATCTTTCACTGTTTCGGCCGGGTCTGGTAGCCAAAAGACACAACACTCCTGGGGGACACTGTCAGGGGAATGCTGCAGCCTTCTTCCCACACCGGGAAATGTCAAACAAATGTCGTGGGGGCCCTGTAAAAGAGCCCAAAAGTCCGTTCCAAGCGGGAGCTGCCGAATATGCGACCTAGCTCTGCATAGCCGCACCCGGAAGTCCCCAGCCCCCCACGATGACTACATTTTTGCCCGTTCTTGCCGGTTGCTCAGGCATGGAGAAACGGCATTGGTCTCCGCCCTGCCTGAGGACCCCCCCCCCTCTGGTCAGCTACACTCGGGTAGAGCACATACGGCATTGATCACCGTCCTACCCCGGGATTCCATCCAAATCATACCCGTCGCGGCCCATACGCACCTCATTTCGGCACTCTTGGTTCAAAAAGTTTTGTTTTGTTTTCGGGCAACCCTTAGGTTGCCATCCCTATGCTATTTACATCCTCAAACATTTGGATGGTAAATCGCACAGCCTGCGAGACGGCTCGCACTGTTTCAGTTTTTAAATGTGTCTAGTCCAAATTTTCGGTTTAAAAAATTTTTTTTAATGAGGGAGTCACGCATGGTGACAAATTATAAAGGGAAATTGGCACCACAAGACAGACATGCTAACGCACAAGATATTAACCAAGATAGTAACAGAAACTATGCTTGATCCACAGAATTCCAGAAGCTCCAGGACGAGAGAAGAAACGGCAAGGAAGAGACGAAAAGGAAAGAAGACAACAATGAAAACGTCATACGTGTTTTTCGTCGTTATTGTAATTTGTATCCGGTTCCGCGGGAATGCGAACCCCCTGACCCCTACCACACAGGCCGTGAATGATTCCCACCCCTACCATACACTACACCCTGAAATAGTTAACCCCGAGACAGTCACCGACTCACCGTCATGGTGTGGTATGTTCATAACCTGGTATTCACTATCATACGTAATTGAATCCCTTCTAGTATTGGCGATACTCTGCAGCATCATGCAGACTATCCGCATGAGAAAATGGCGAAGGAGAGCCTACCGCTCTCGCACCCCGGGATACAGGATGAGATCCCCTATTTTTGGTTTTCACGAGGCCCCCGAACCCCTTGATCTGCAATAAAGACCATTTGTGTTGCATCTTTTGTAAACAAAGAAATGGAAATATTGTACACCCGTGTGCTTGACTGCCAAGCCAGGAAAAATGTGAATGCTGCTTTTATTTTTGTATTGTTAAGAAGTTAATATGACTGAATGTTTTAGTGAGTGTAGTTTATTGAGGACAGTTAGAGGTACTGTTTTTTTTTGTGTTGTAGTGCATGTCCCTGTCTGACATAGCGCCACTTAGAAATTGTTAGTTAAAATTTTTACTGCATAGTTATGGTCAGTGTAGAGGCCATGGAAGAGTGCTCGCTGGGTCAGGGAATGAAGACAACGCACTTATGTGATCCTTCACGCTTCGCGTTAGGGATCACAAGGAGGGAGTGTAGCCACCTGGGTTGACCACTTCCCGACTTAAAATGGAGAACCGCAAAGACTAAAGGGAAATTCAGCCAACACAGGCAAACACGAGCAAGTGCAGAAATCCTGTGTATTGGAACTTGCAAAAACCAGACAGCTCTGAAACCAACAGCCATCTGCATAGTAATGAGCGATTCCCAGGCACAATTGATACACTTCCGGTGAATAAGGCCAAGTCAGACTCCTCGGCGCCAGCAGGAGCCAAGACAAAGGAAGGCCAATGGACATTTAGGGACCGCCCAGCGATCAGGGAACAGCTCCAGTATTGGAGAAATCGATCCAAGTGATCGGAACGCAGTCCAATAATTTGGAACCAGGTACGCGGTCTGCCCCGAAGGGCAGGAAACCCCTGGGGACTATAAAGTAAAGCCCCCAAGTTCAAATTGGTCTTCTTGGCAGGGTCATTCAACAACGCGAATCAACCCAAGAGTGAACTGCCCAGCTGCCGCACCAACCAAGTAAGTCTCCAGTCAACGCTCGCTACGAGATTAGGCGCTCCTAGCTACAAGTCCATACCAGCTTTTGAATCCTGCAGACTCAGGACCTGAACAAAAGGCCATTTGTTCCCCTGACCTGGTGGGCCAATTCCGAAGCTACGTATAGGCCTTTTAGTGATAGAAATAGTCTAGAAAGTAGAGTTATATGCATAAGTAGTGACTTACTGTATATAATAAATGTGTTTTGATTTGAATCTTACTAATTGGTGTGTTGAGTTATTGATCAGTACTTGAACTTGAACCTCATGGCGGTATCATAAAGATACCTGGCGACTCTAGAGCAAAGGTTATAGAAACAGAGCAAATTACGAATTAAGAGCCAACCAAAAGTTAGCAACAGTTAGTACGAGTTTGTGAAGCAAATGCTATCAGTTGTTCCTCTCCTGATGGCATAATGTGCGGGAAAACTGCACCAACCCAATAGGGCGAGGCATCGCAAGTAAGTTGCAACTTCAGCCCGCGATTATAAAGAGTCTCTGACTTATGTAAGGCTTCTTTTACCTCAGTGCATCATTTTCACATTCTTCTAACTGATGCCATGCCTGTTTGGCACATAGCAAAGTGTGTAAAGGCTTCAATCGTGTTGCTAAATTTGGCACAAATTGACTATAATAATTGATCAATCCTAAAGACGGCCTTAATTATGTCACATTTTGAAGACGTGTTGATTCTAAGATTGCTGACATTTTCTTCGGCTCCTTGTGTAAGCCATCTTTGTCGTAGGCAATTTATGGATAGATTGAAAAAGTTGCACTTGGTGTGGTTCTGTAAACTTTTCAGGGTAGTTTCCAAATCCTCCAAGTGCTCCCATTCACTCGAACAGGTGATGAGTAGGTCATCTGAATAACATTGCACTTCATTTAAACTAATTAGAATTTGATCCAGGGATACTTGTAAAAGAGCAGGAGCAGATGTTATTCAAAAATAAGTCTTCTGTAACGAAACAGACCTATGTGTGTTGCTGTGTGAGAAGTGGCTCTGATTTGGCTTCCACATTCATCTGCAGCTATGCCTGTGAAAGATCTATTTGACTGAATTTCTGCATTCCAGAAAGCTCAGCCAACAAGTCCTCAATCAGCAGTAGTGCATAATGATCTGCGCACAACACTGGGTTAATAGTTGTTTTAAAATCTCACACAAATTCTCACTGAGCCATCACATTTCAATACAGAACTATTGGTGTTGCCCAATCACTGTCGCAACAGGTTCAATAACTTCTGTTCTTATTAGTCTTTAGTTTTTCTTCAACTTTAGGCCTGATGGCATATGGTCCGTCTCTAGCTTTGAGACATTGAGGTGTGGTGTCTGGCTTGATTTTTAGGTGTATTTCAACTCCAGTCATAGAACCTAGTGAATCTTCGAATACCTTCTCGTACTTCAGAAGTTGTTGCAAGTTCTTTGAATCCATGAATTGATTTACTGCTTACCAGTTAAGCCTAATCTTTGCCAACCAAGCTCTGCCAAATAGAGCATGAAAATGTCCATGGGCAACGTGAAGAATTGTCTGCCCATTTGCTTCTACTTTCACTATAATGCATCCTTATGTCCTTTGGATCACATTTGATGGTTGTAAAGGGAGATGCTTCAGCTTTAGATGATAAATAGTCTCAGGTAGTAACGACACTGCTGCACCCATATCCACTTCCATTTTAATTTCATGATCTTTTGAGTTTTGGATATGCCCAAAAATGTTGTTGATCACCCCGCACTGACAAGATGCCTACCTTCAGCTCTTGCAATAGCTTGGTTATGTTGTCTTTGTTTTGAGTGATCTTGAGCTTCGTCTACTAGTTGATAGGCACGACTAGTCTGTTTAGATAATAAGCGCAATCCAACAGCTATGCAGCACCCGAAAAGCACCTCGCCACAGCGCAGCATGGCCGTTGAAAGCTGGGAGACCCAACTCCCAGGATGTACCCTATTCCCAGGATCTACCCGGCTTGCAATGCCTCGCGAGATTCAATGCAATCTCGGGAGACATGGCGATGTGAAACCCGCCCACAATGGGCGGGATCACTTTTTAGCAAAATTTAAAATGGCGTCCTGATCTCTTGCTACAATAGGGAGTTCCAGGGAGCGGAGCTTTCTACTGTACAAGACGGGTCTATGTGTGGCCTCGGCCACGCATTCCCCATTCTGGCACCTTATTCAACGCAATGTGTTTCTCGACACTCCCGAGTGCTGGGAATCATCTGGCTAAACACTCTTGCTAGGGCACTTTGTTCCCTTTTGGGAAAATCGTGTGCAATGTTCTTTTTCTTACATATTCTTTGCGCAGGAGATATTTTATAAGCCTAACATGCCTTGGCAATATGGCCCTTCTTGCCACAGTTCTTGCTTGTATACATTTACTCCAGCATTCTCCTGTTGAGTGTACATCAGTGACATGGTTTCACCCTTGCTCCTTGTGGTAACCATTTTGTGGATCTTCACTTCGGCCCCCATCTGTGAAGCTTGTTTTGTTGCTAGCTCTATAGACGTGGCAAATTCCACAGCAGCATCTTGAGGTAAATAATTTACAGTAAGTAGTTTCCTCTGAGTAGCTTCACTGCAGAGTCAACTACCAGCCTATCATGAAGAGTATCATGTGTTGCACCAAATTCACAATATTCTGCCAACCTTCTTAAAGTCACTACAAATTGTAAACTGCTTTCATCTTCTTCCTGACTACGTGGTGGAAATTAAACCTTTCTACAATCAATTAACGGTCTATGAGAAAAATGACCCTCTTAAGATTTTTATTAATTCAATGTATGACTTAACTCCTGGTTTTTACTGGGTGAACTAAATTTTGTGGCAGCATAAAAGTTTTGCGCCAACTAAACTGAGAAATGTTGTGACCTTTAGATCCTCCGGTGTCTGATTTGTTATGAAATAAAATTGGAAACTTTCCTCATAAGAGTTCCATGCCTCAGTCTTCATCAAATGCATCCATGGTGCCCCTTATTCTTGCCATTTCAAAACCTGGCTCCTAGGGTTTACCTTCAAACAACTTCTTCCCTTCCAATTTTTATGGAACGTATGCACAAACGATCCCCTTTATTATATGCAACTCAAATTTTTTTCAATTTTGACTTTTTCCTCCCCAAGTAGTGGCCCATGGAGAGTCGGCAGATTTTGAAATCCCCGTTCTCCCAGAGCCCATTTAGTTTCGCCACATGCGCGGTCTCTGAAACTCCCCTACTCACTCTAATGGCAAGCAAGTTTCCCCTGGTTGATCTTCCTCACTGTTGCAGTCAAACATTTTTATTAAAACCTTCAGCATTGACGGCAGTGCTTTGCCGATGTGTTCGTCCAGTCCCAAGAATCTTCCTTTGCTCCCAATGCCATCTCCATTGTTTACTTGACAAATCTCTTTTTCCAGCGATTCTTTCTGCCTCAATCCTCATCGCCAATTTCTCTTCTTTATTTTTCTTTGTTGCTGCAAAGAGAAAAAGGTATGCAGGTGCCCACACTCTGAATTATTTCAAAACACGATGAGTGATTTATGAAGGGGTGTTGCTCATACTATCTAGATGGAGAACTGCACAAAGCCTATGCAAACACTCTACTGACGTCACTACACATCAAGTGGCGCTTTACCAGCAGGATGCATTTATTCCCTGATTCATAACAGCGAAGGGCAAATACAAACCACTCCCATTTGCTTAAGTTTCTTGGGAATTTTAATCCCTGCCCTCTTTTCGGTAGACCTGGCCACTTCCTAACTGTTCCACGTTGAAAAGTGAAGGTGCACTTAAAATTAAAATTCCTACTTTTCTGACTCTGTGGCATTCCCATTTTCATAATTTCCAGAGAACTGTATTTCATTTCACGACAAGCTTGTCCATATTTATACTGACACTAGTTTCAAGTTCATGACGATTTACTCTGGATTCTAATGCAAGCCCAGCCATTTCATTGAGCTATGACTCATTGAACCTCCACTTTCTTGCAATAATCTCCTCACCTCGATATGCCCTTGTGCGTTTCCGTATCTTTCTCCCTGAAACCATAACCCTTCCCTTAAGCTTTTTGAACAACAGGCAATTTTTGGATTACACTCATTTGTCAAATTCCCACAGCAATGCACTTCAGTACACCAATCATAGTTCTACTTCTCTCAAATATGTGCTTTTAAATTAAATTCTCCCATTTTCCTGACCCCACATCCTCACACTCTCTGTACAAGGCGCCAGTGCTGCAGCTTATTGATACTCATTAACTCTTCACAGCTCCACCATGTAATGGCCCACACAATGTAATCCAGCAGTATTTTATAAATCAGGATTGCAGAAATTGGCCTTAAAACTTCAACAATGGAATACACCGGCCTTAATTTATATATTTTTAAAAGCAGTAAAACAGGTCGGGTTTTCTACGTAAAACTCCGTAGTCACAAAGTGATGATATTGTATGCAGCAATACAAAGGCAAATATAAAATAAAAGCAGAAAATGCTAGAAGCTCAACTCTGCGGAACCTAGAAATGTAATCAATTTTTTCCTCCTTAGTTTTGTTTTTATTGTAGATTTCTAGTAGCTGCCAACTGTTGTGCTTTTAACTTCTGTAAATGTCATAAATTTGCTGTCACGCTATAACTGTGAGCTTGATTTATTGCAGAAGCCACAGCTTATCACAGGAGCAACAAGACTATCTCAGTTTCTACAGAGGTATTGTCCTGTGGTAACAGAGACTTATTATCCGACCTTTTGGTGCTGGGAAGCAAGAGTCCAGACACTGCTCAGGCCATTCATCACAACCAAACCTTGTGTGGAATACAGAAAGTACGCGTGACATTTTTTTCTGTTTATTGTACTGTTAGCATGGTCCGGAATTGATGCTTATTCATATATCAAACATATTCTTTCACATAGGAAATTACTCATTATTTTTCAGTTGGATATAATTCAGATTTCGATATACATTCAAATCACTGGTTTTTGGGAAATAAACATTAGAACCAAAATATTCAAACACAGGAACTCTGATTCAACTATTAAAATGTTCTGCTTTTTCATTGCACAACCCATGAAACAGTTATATTATAATTGTTATATTATATTTTAGTCAACTTTTTTTTAGAAAATATTGTATTGTGGCATTTATAATTTTAACATTTTAAACAACAGAGAGATCAAACATACTCAAAAAAAAACACCCTACTCCCCCCAGCCCTAATATTTTAGTCAACTTTTACAGCTTCAGTGATTTTAAAATTTTCTTTTGGATTCAACTGTTGAATACATTGGGGGCTATTTTCTGTCTGCCTGCACTCGGTGCTATGTCGGTAGAATTCCGAAAGAGGCCTGAAATGAGATTTGTGGCGGGCGCAAAACAGTTCTTGATGCTCCCGGGCCTGCCCAGCACAGATAATCAGGTACACGCAATCAAGGGCATTAATCTGATAATCTTAATTTGAATATATTTCAATATTCAAAATTGGCTTAACGCCAAATCTTCTGGGAACATGCTGGACCAGATTCTCTGATTCGGAGTCTATGTAGGGACAATCTCATGCGTTTTACGTGGGAAAAAAATCGGCGCCGCCCCCTCTCCGATAGCCGCTGAGCCGCGTAAAACTCCCGGCCTCCACAAAATAAACGGCTGGTGAATGGCTGGGTCTGTGGCCGCGCATGTGCACGGCGACGACCTGCAGTGATCACGCCATAAAACATGCATACGCAGTCCCGGCCTGCCAGATAGTACCCAACTGGGCACAGCCCTTGCCACCCCCTCGACCAGTCCCCCCAGCCCTTACAGAAGCCCCCTGACCAGCAGCACGGGTCCCTCCCAACTGTGGCGCAGCTGGACGGGTTCCCGCACGGCTGAGACCACAAGTGAACCATTGAACCATGCCATTAGGAACTCGGCCCATCGGGGGTGGAGCATCGGGCGACGGCCTGCAGGTGACCGGCTGAGGCCGTCCCAATGGCATGAGGTGATGTCGTCTCAGAGGGGCCAGAGCATACAAAACCTGCGGCAAACAGGCGCCGCCCCCCCCGATTTTGGCATCAAAAGGGATTCTCCGCCCAATCGCCCATTACAAAATCAGCGTAGGGGAACGGAGAATCCTGCCCCCCCCCCTCCCGATTTTTCCATTTATTGGTAGGACGTGACACCGGCGGGAATTATTACTGTTCTCCACAAACGGAGACCAGATGTGATGACCACACCGAAGGGCGCACGGAGGCCATTGCAGCTCCTGTGTGGTAGGAGATTGGCAGGACAGTGCCTGACGGGGTGGAGCATATAGTGCGACCCGTTGGGAGGGCCCAGTGCCAGTGATCTATGTTTTGGGGGAGGGAACAAGCCATTAGTGAGGGGGGATCCCCAATGTCCATTGGGGGAGGTGGGGGGGAGGTTTAATATCACCTCGATCTCTGTGAAGGCGAGCCCCTCATAATGACGGCACAATACACGCCTCCCTTGAAAAAAATGGACAAGTGTCAAAAGATCTCATTGGGAAACCTGCTTGCGCCGGTTTTCTGACTGAACCCGACATTTGTCATTTTTTGGGAAAATTCCACCCATTATTAAATGGGAAATGCGTAGAAACAATTTGTAAAATTAGCTTTTTTTTTAAATTCTAGTTTTACGAATTCCTGATCTGAGTAAAATCCAAGTCTAAAAGCATTGAATCTGTTGGCAGGCTAGTTGTTTATTCAACTGCATTATTTGCTCAGAACAGTAATAATAATCCAAATAATGGATTATGTTTGTACAGTGTCCAGAAAATAATGATTACATAAATTGATAATATCAAAAAAAATTAGATTGCTGTGCAAAAGTGTGTTTCAAGAATTAATCCATTTTCATTTTGTTTATTGTTTCTGCATTCTAGTGAGCTCATTAAAACAGCAGATGGTGGACATATTTCCTTGGATTGGAATGATAGCGATGTCAATGCACTATATCCTATTTCTACTACAAGACCTACTATCCTTATCTTACCTGGACTTACAGGAACGAGTAAGGAATCATATATACTGCACATGGTTCAACAGAGTGAAATACTTGGATACAGGCAAGAGTTACTTCTATTGATTCTTATTTTCATGTTTTTGTTTACAATCCATGCATCATTTTATAGTCAGTGGGAAGGGCAAGCACCATCTCTCATGCTTCTGGCAATTTCTCTCAAGGTAAAAGATATTAACCCTGGAAAATGGAACTATCCATTTTTGGCACTCCAAAGGTAGGTACAGCATGGTTAAATGTAAGTTACAGCTCCCTATACTCTCTTCCAGCATATGTAATAGCGCCAACCTTGGAGGATTATTCCCTACAGCACTAGTGTGACACTTGATAGATTACCAGGTCTTTGACTACTTCAATCCAGGTTAGATCTCAGCATCAAATATCAATAACTTCTGAAAGCAGTTCATATCTATAAATCTGAAAGACAGCGGGGTATCAGAGCAGCCAGAGCTACACATGGGAAAGGAGGCCGATGCCCTAGCTAATTCTTCCCTAATCGCACGCTGGAGAATCCTGCTCGGCTGGCGATCAGCAGCACCACCCACAGCTGCAGACTGGCTGGCACACCTGGTGGAATTTCTCCACTTGCAGAAGATCAAATACACCATCCGAGGGTCAGAGGAAGGCTTCCTCAAAGCATGGGGGCAATTTATTGGCCTGTTCAAAGCCAACAATAACTAGAAAGGAAGAAAATTAAAAATTAGAAGACGGACAAGAATACACAATGCTGGGGGAGGAAGACAGGAGGGAACCTCAGGGAGATGAAGGGAACACCACAGAGTGAGGGGGCAGAAGACCCCCCCCCCCCCCCACCCCTCCCACCCATCCACAAAGCAGACACAACAGAAACACAAAAGAAAGAAGGGAGGGGGAGGGAGAGAACAGAAGCGAGGGGTACCCCGAACAGGGAGGATACCAAGGGGGAGCTATGGGAGGGGGGGGGGGGGGGGGGGGGGGGGGGATAGTGCACCAGGATAAATGGTAACAAAATGTAAATATATATAAAAGAATCCCATATTCTGTACATATCAAACACGAAATATAACTGTATACAAAATTAAAAATGCTAATAACATTTTTTTCTTTCAGAAAAGTTCATGGGTGCGATCTACCAGCTACAATGCACCCGAAAGGTGGCACAGCTGGTAGATGTCGGAAAATCCCTCTTCCGGGATCTACCTAACTCACCACGCCTTGCGAGATCTAACGCAATCCCGCGAGACGTCACAATCTGAATCCTGTCAGTTGTGGGCTGGATCAGTATTTGGCAAATCTGCATATCAGAACTGTCCCCCTCTAATATGCGCTGCCCAGACCTACCGCAGCCCTGGAATCTAACCCCGTCACCTTGGAAACCTCGGGCAAGTGCCGTTCAGTGCTGGTCCATACAAACGGGAACCAGACGGAACGGCACTTCTGGGAGTCTCCCATGGGATCTGAGGCTCGCAGGTGGTTGCCTCTGGGCAGGGTGTCACTCTCGAACTGCTGATAGCATCTGGGTCCCCTGACGCTGCCAGGCAGGCATTACCAAGGTGCCAAGCTGGCATTTTTCTCACAGAGGAGGGAATCGGGCCCGGTGGTGCCCTGGGCGATTGAGGTGGGGGCCCCGAGGGGCCATCTATAGGCAAGTGGGGAGGTTCGGGGGTGGGAGGGGAAGGGTCACGTCAGGGAGTCAAGAGATCGGTTCAACATTTTAAAATGGCCTCCCAATCTTTTCCTGCACTTAAGAATCCTGGCGAGCGGAGCTCCTCAGTGCAGGAAACAGCCTCGATAGGCATTCCCCGCTAAGGCCCTGAATTGCAGATAGTGTGGTGTTGCCTACCAGTAGCGGCCATGGAGTGAGTGGTCGCACATTTGACAGCTCTCGCTCAAGGCATTTTTTGGGGGGCCTTTTCCCTGTTTGCTGGGTGGATGTTTTGGTGGAAAAAGGTTTAGAGGTGACTGAAGAAAGTTAAACTCCACTGGTGGATGGATTCATGGACCAGACGTGGGTCGAGAAGAAGGGAGCTGTTGGAGCAAGAAATTCTTTGTACGCCACAGGTGAAGATGGTGGAGGGTAAAGGGTCAGCCCTGCCTACCCAGTGGTCAACTGAGAAGCTGGTGGACTTCTTAAATAAGAAGCCGGCAGAGGAGGGAAGCCGAGGAAGACCTAGCCAGGGTAATGGTACCACTAAAAGCGGGAATTGACCGCGTGGAGCAGAGGCTGGAGACTCAGGGCTAGACCATTCGGAAAGTGGAGGTGGCAGTGGGGGAGCACGAGGAGCAGCCTACCTCATTGGCGGCTGAGGTTGGAATGATGCAAGAGACCCATAAACGGCCAGAATGTGGAAGACCTGGAGAATCACTCCCGGAGACAAAACTTAAGAATCGTGGAGATGTCCAAAGGCATCGAGGGAGCGGACACTGGCTCATATGTCGCCAAGATGCTGGAGACATTGATGGGGTAGGAGGCCTTCGACCGGGCCCTGGAGGACAACTGGGCGCATAGGGTGCAGATGAGGAAGCTGCAGACAAATGAGCCACCGAGGGCAATGATGGTGCGGCTCCACAGATTCCTCGATAAAGAGAAAATATTGCGGTGGGCAAGGCAAACGAGGAAGTGCACCTGGGAAGGCAAGGAGCTCCGGATGTACCAGGACCTCGGTGCGGACCTGTCGAAGAGGAGAGCCGGGTTTAATCGCCTGAAGGCTGCCCTCTTTAAGAAGGGGGTGAAGTTTGGAATGCTGTACCCAGTCCGCCTCTGGTTGACTCACAGAATTTTGGGACACCAGAGGAGGCGATGGGTGTTTTTGAAGAGACAATGGACTGGCACAAGAAGGTAGACACTTAACTGTGGAGGAGAAGTGAGGAGATGTTCGTTTTCTCTGCCTTTTTCTTTTTTATTGCCTTTTGTTTGAGAACTTCTCTCCTTTGAGATGTTTGGTTGGGTTCTGTGGCGGGATGTTTGGGAAGCGTGGAGGTGGAGTGCTTCCCCCTACATTATTGCAGACATCCATATCCCTAATATTAAAGGATAAAGATCAGAAGTAGTGTAGGTCCAATCGGCCGATATCATTGTTAAATGTGGACGGTCAGTTGTTAGCAAAGATCCTGCACTTGCGAACAGAGGACGGTGTGCTGGAGGTGATGGGGAAGACAAGTCAGGGCTTGTAAAGGGGAAGCAACTGTCAGCGAACGTTGAGGTTACTAAATGTGATGATTGATGCTCCCAGAGGGACTGGACTTGGAGGTGGCAGATGCAATGGATGCAGAGATGGCTTTTGATTGGGTAGAATGGGAGTAGTTGTGGAAGGTGTTGGGATGTTTCAGGTTCGGGCAGGGGTGTGTAGATTGTTGTATGGGGCACCGGTTGTATAAGGCGCAGATAACGAGCGTATGAACGAATCGGGTGAGCTGTGGGTACTTTGGCTTACACCGTGGGACAAGGCAGGGGTGCCCACTTTCCCGTTGCTTTTTGCCTTGGCAATAGAGCCACTGGCATTGGCGTTTAAAGCATCAAGGAGTTGGAGAGGGATTATGCTGGGGCGGGGAGGTGTTGAGCACAGGCTCTCACCATATGCAGGGACGACCTGTTGCTTTATATCTCGGACCCACTGGGAGGCATCGGGGGGAATTATGGGTATCTTAGAGGAGTTTGGCTGGTTTTCCAGATATAAACTAAACATGGAGAAGAGCGAGGTCTTCCTGATCGAGGCAGGGGGCAGGAGAGCAGGTTGGGTGAACTGCTGTTTAAGGTGGTGGCGGCGAGCTTCAGGTATTTGGGCATCCAGATGCCACGGGGATGCGAACAACTGCACAAATTGAATCTGGCGCGGTTGGTGGAACAGATGAAGGGGGATTTCAAGAGGTGGGATGTGCTGTCACAATCACTGGTGGGGCGGGTGCAGACAGTGAAAATGGCAGTGCTGCCGAGGCTTTTATTTGTTTCTCAGAACCTCACGATCTTCATCCCCAAATCATTCTCTAGGAAAGTTAATTTGTTGTTCTCAGGATTTGTGTGGGCGGATTTGTGTGGGCGGGGAAAACCCCACGGGTAAAGAAGGTGTTGGAGCGGGGGCGAGGCTTGCCTTGCCAAACATAATGAATTATTACTTGGCAGCGAATATTGTGATGGTGAGAAAGTGGGTGGGGGGCCAGTATGGGGGTGGATGGAGGCAGCATCTTGCAGGGGCAGGAGTTTAGGTGCATTGTTAACGGCGTGTTTGCCAATCTCGCCGGCCAAGTGCTCCACGAGCCCTGTGATAGTGGTGGCCCTGGGTGTGTGGGGACAGTGGCGGCAGCATTTGAGGTTGGAAGGTGCCTTGGTGTGGGCACCGATTTGCGGTAATCACAGATTTGCACCGGGAGGCGTTGGACGCGGGATCGAGCAGTTTGGTGACCTGTTTGTGGGGGGTTGTTTTGCGTGTTTAGAGGACTTGGAGGAGGAATTTGAACTGCCCGGTGGGAGCAGGTTCGGGACTTTGTGAGGAAGCAGGTGCCGTCTTTTCCAGATTTGTCGCTCCCGGGATTACAGGATAAGGTACTATCGAAGGAAGGAGTGGGGGAAGGCAAGGTGTCTGAGATCTACAAGGAGCTAATGGACTGGGAGGAGAAGTCACGCGGAAATGGGAGGAGAAACTGGGGGTTAAATGAAGGTTGGGTTGTGGGAGGAGGCTCTGAGGAGGGCAAATGCATCCTCGTTGTGCGCAAGGCATAGTCTTATCCAGTTTAAGATAGTTCATAGGGCACATATGACAGTGGCCAGGATGAGCAGGTTCTTTGAGGGGGTGGAGGATAGGTGTGGATGGTGCCCACGAACCATGTTTCCACAAACTGAAGCGGTTCTGGCAGGTGTTCACGGACGTAATGTCGGAGGTGCTCAGGGTGACGGTGGCCCCTGTGATATTCATTGCTTTGTGGATGAGGATGGCTTTGAAGTGTAGTGTCTCACAAAGAACATCAAGCTATGGTTTAAACAAAGCTAATTTATTAACACAACTAAATAGATTTGAATTACTCACTAAGATATAAATATTACAAAATATACTAAGGCTATGATTCTTTCTACAGAGCTTCTGAAAACACGCCTATCCTCTATCCCACCTAATCAACTACTCCGTTGAATCAAGGGTATCACGTGATTCACGTGTATGCTCTTGATCACCATCTAGTGGTTGGATGCATTCACATAAAATTATTAACCCTTCATTTACAATACAATATATATTGTCACAGCCCCGAGTCCAGAAGTGGCGATATTTGGTGTGTCGAAAGACCTGGGAGTCCAGGGAGGAAGGGTGGTCGATGTTTTGGCCTTTGCCTCCCTGGTAGCCCGGAGATGGATTCTCCTGGAGTGGAGGGACTCGGAGCCATCAAAACCAGGGGTGTGGGTGAATCACCTGGCAAAGTTCCTAAGGCTGGAGAAAATCAAGTTCTCCTTCAGAGAGTCGGTTGATGGGTTTGCCCGGAGATGGAAGTCGTTCATTGACTTCTTCAAGAAGAATTGTGGTGTCATCAGTGGGGGGGATAATGGGGTTAAAATGAGGAAGACAGGACGGGAGGAGGGGAATGGTAGCGTGGTTTGGGTGTCTGGGTAGCTATTTATTTACTATGAGGTTCCTCTTTGTTCTTAATCTTGTGTTGGCTAGTGTTTAATGTTCATACAAATGCTTTAATAAAAAAAATTTATTTAGGTGTTTCTCAGTGCTGCAAGCAGCAGGGAACACTCGGCTAAAGGCACACGTCACGGGACTCTTCCAATTTGTTTAGAATGCAGCCAGTATGGAAGAAATGTCAGCCAACTTGATCCAACGTTATTGTCACATGGAGCAGGATTATCTCATCCCACCCATGGTGGGTTTGGTGACAGGCGAGAGCAGAGCGTCTAACAGGAACCAAAAGGTCACAACTCACTGGTGTAAAATCATGTAGCAATTCTCCCAATGGTGGGTCGGGCTTCCCAGTGCCTGGTTGTGTGAATTTCATTTGCATTAATTTGTATCTCATGAATGCTCATTAAAACAGCTGCCCATCGACATTCCATCAGGCCTTCTAATCTGGCATCACACCAGCATGAAATTACATTAGTTTAAAACCCAATTGCCAATTAGTGGCATGCATGAGGCAATCCTCAGTTCACACCGGACTTGGACTTTGGGCTGAGTGCAACACTGAGCTTGGGGTGAGTCCAACATTGAGCTCAATCTAGCGGCCTCATCGCGTCCAACTCAGGACACGACGAGGCTGGTAAATCTCACGAGAGGCTTCGCAAGAGATTTACGATGCTCGTTACGCATTGTGAGATCTAATGAGATCCCATGAGGCATTGCGATCAGGATCCAGCCCTCTATGGGTTAGTCTCACTTGAACATGTCTGCGCTGGAGTTACCCTCGGTGCAGGATCCAACGGCCTCGCCTCAGAGAACCCGGGCAGGCGCTGTTTAGCACTGGTTTCCACAAGTATGGACCAGGCATACTTGCACTTGGGGGAGTCTTCTAGGTGACTGGGGGCCCCTGGGCTCTGGGCAGGACTTGCCCTAGCACCCCAGTGTCACCTGGGTAATGTGTCACTGCCCATGTGGCATCTTGCCCATGGGGGTGGGATCAGGCCCGAGAGTGTCCTGCCCTTATGAGATGGGTGCGGAGGGCTCAAGCACCCCCTAATCCGTAAGTTGAGGCCTGGAGGTTGTGGGGGGAAGTGTTCGGAGATCAGGGTGCCATTTTCAAATCACGCCCCACTGTCTTGAGTCTAAGTGCAGCCTCAGCTGGGCGTTCTTCACCGAGGCCCGGAAAAGAGGCAGAGTCCGTTAAATAGCAGGCTCGTTCTCGGAAATACCAGCTCAACGCCCCCAAAACATGGCTGTTCATTTTCCATTATATCACGCCCTTTATCATAGTGCTGCTCCTGATGTTCTTGTCACCACTTTGCTGGGACCGACTGGTTACTGCCCTCCACCTCCATGCTGAGCTGGTCTTCATGGACAGCATGGTACTCCTGGACCCTTCTGTGTCACCGATCAGTACTGTACTGGAGGTTGGGGAGTAAGTACAGGCTTCTCCTTCCCCCTGGTGCTACACACCAGTGCTTAACTGGTCAGGACTGTGCTTCAACACTCATGCAGCCACCGCAATGAAGGTCAAAAATTCAACCGGTGGTGCAGTGTAAGGTAAGGCTGGCAGGGGGAGGGGTGCGTGGCCTGACAAAGACAAGAAGACTAATATGGAAGGAGGGCTGTGCAAGGAGAAGGGGCAAGGGTGAGGGCTCACAATAGCGTGCAGAGGGGAAGGAGGTGGATAAAGAAGATGAACAATGGAAGGCAGGGGAAGAGTGAGAGGAGAGAAGCTGAACCCAACAAGGCTGCATAAAAAGCTCACAAACAAGAAGGTCAAAGGGATATCACACTGTTTACTGAAAGGGGACGCACAAAGGCACCATCCAGATGCGGTGGGTAGGTGCCCCAAGTGGAGGATTGACGCCTCACAAGTGATGGGCTCGGGGAGAGGGTGGTGGAATCAAGGGACAAACCTCCTCTTGAGGCTGTCGACCTTTTCCCTCTGGGTTGCTGACATCCTGCACAGTCTGGTGAAGACAGGTGAGCTAGAGAGAGTAACATGAGTGCGCTGAACTGGTATTTAAATATAGCGGCAGGACCTTCGAGCCTGCCAGCCGATGGCAGGTGGTCAAGTCAGCTGCTGGCTTGCCAAGTGACTCCGATGGGTACTCATCTGTTCATAATTAATGAGGTTGCAAACATGGCATGGGATTATGCTATTCTGACCAACAGGAAAGGTGCCACCAGAGCTGCCCACCACTACAGTTAGTCTCAAAATGGGACAAATCCACCCATTTGCTGCTCAACATACAGATGGCTTTGTTGCACCTCATACTATCTGGAACAGATTTTTGTGGAGTCGTGGAGATTCCACAGACCTTTAAAAATGGAGGACAGGACCCAGATCCAGAAGTCCGGACCCCATTTCAGATAAATCCCACTTTCACTGGTAGGAGGAAGAAGGGAAGGATAAGGCATGATTCACAGATGAGCAAAACCCAAATTCTTTTTTATTTAAACAAACAATTTTAATGAGGTATTTTTTGGCATTACAAGCAACAACAGTATAAAAACAGTGTACAAAGAACAATAAACATAGTGCAAACACTGACACCTGTCCTTCCAAGACCCGCCTATTTAACCCCCTATTCTACGCTATCCTAGCACCCACTCCCGCAACCCCCCCTCCGGGCGAACCCTAACACTGACCCTCTCAAGGCGAACTTAATCTTCTCCAGGCCGTGAAAGCTCGCCATGTCGGTTAACCAAGCCTCCGACTTCGGGGGCTTTGAGTCCCTCCCAGCTAATAATATCCGTCTCTGAACTACCAGGGAGGCAAAGGCCAGAACATCTGCCTCTTTCTCCTCCTGGACTCCCGGATCTTCCGACACCCCAAAGATCGTCACCTCTGAAATCATTGCCACCCTTGTTTTCAATACTCTGGACATGACATCCGCAAACCCCTGCCAATATCCCCTAAGTTTTGGACACGCCCAGAACATGTGGACATGGTTCGCTGGTCCGCCCGCACATTTTACACACCTGTCTTCCACCCAAAAGAATGTACTCATCCGAGTCACTGTCATATGGGCCCGGTATACCACCCTGAATTAGATCAAGCTGAGCCTTGCGCATGTAGCGGTTGCATTGACTCTGTTCAACGCGTCTGCCCATAAGCCGTCCTCCATCTCTCCCTCAAGTTCTCCTCCCACTTACGCTTCAGCTCCTCGGTCTGCGTCTCCTCCGCCCCCATTAGTTCGTTGTAGATTTCCGAGACGCTCCCCTCTCCCACCCATCCCCTAGACACTACCCTATCCTGGATCCGTCTTAGTGGCAGAAGTGGGAAGGATGATACCTGCCTGCGCAGAAAGTCCCGCACTTGTAAATATCTGAAGTCGTTCCCTCTTGGCAGCCCAAACTTCTCCTCCAGCGCCCTCAAACTAGGGAAGCTCCCTTCCAGGAACAGGTCCCCCATCCTCTCAATTCCCGCCCTTCGCCATACTCGAAACCCTCCATCCAGGCTCCCTGGAGCAAACCGGTGGTTGTCACGTATTGAGGACCAGACCAATGCTCCTACTGCTCCAACGTACCTCCTCCACTGACCCCCAGTTCCTCAAGGCCGCCACCACCACGGGACTGGTAGAATATCTCGCCGGCGGGAACGGCAGAGGTGCCGTTATCAGCGCCCCCAAGCTGGTGCCCCTACATGAAGCTGCCTCCATCCGCTCCCAAACCGATCCCGCCCCCACCACCCACTTCCTTATCATAGCAATATTGGCCGCCCAGTAGTAATTACTGAAGTTTGGCATGGCAAGACCCCCACCCCCCGATTCCTCTCGAGCATCACCTTCTTCACCCGCGGGGACTTACCCGCCCAAACAAAGCCCAAAATTATTTTGTTAATCCTCTTAAAAAAGGACCGCAGGATGAAAATTGGGAGGCATTGGAATACAAATAAAAATTGCGGTAGGACCGTCATCTTAACCGTCTGCACCCTCCCTGCCATTGACAGTGGGAGCGCATCCCAACTCCGGAACTCGCCCCTCATCTGCTCGACCAACTGGGACAAGTTCAACTTATGTAACCGGCCCCAGTCGCGCGCCACTTGTATCCCTAGGTACCTAAAACTGACCCCCACTAACCTAAATGGTAGCGCCCCCCGGGGACCCTCCTGACCTCTTGCCTGGAGTACAAACATCTCACTCTTTGTCATATTCAGTTTATATCCCGAAAACTGGCCAAATTCCCTCAAAGTCGCCATGATCTCACCCATCCCTGACCTTGGATCTGCTACATATAAGAGCAGGTCGCAGCCCCCCCCGAACCAGCCCCTTGAAGCTCTGAGCAATTGCCAGCGGCTCTATAGCTAACGCAAGCAGCAATGGGGAGAGTGGCATCCCTGTCTTGTTCACAGATGCAGTCTAAAATAGTCCGAGGTCATCCTTACACTCGCCTCCGGGGCCTGGTACAACAGCCTAACCCAGTCGATAAAGCCCCTACCGAATTCAAATCGTCCCAACACCTCCCATAGATAGTCCCACTTCACCATGTCAAACGCCTTCTCCGCATCCATGGCCACAACTACCTCAACCTCCCAACTCTCCGGGGCATCATAATCACATTGAGCAGCCTTATATTGGCCACCAACTGCCTGCCCTTGACAGACCCGGTTTGATCCTCCATAATCACATCCGGCACACAATCTTCAATCCTGGAGGCCAAAACTTTGGCCAGCAGCTTGGCGTCCACATTAAGCAGTGAGATCGGCCTATAAGACCCACATAGCTCCGGGTTCTTGTCCTGTTTTAATATTAATGAAATAGTG
This sequence comes from Scyliorhinus torazame, assembly GCF_047496885.1. Classification (NCBI taxonomy): domain Eukaryota; kingdom Metazoa; phylum Chordata; class Chondrichthyes; order Carcharhiniformes; family Scyliorhinidae; genus Scyliorhinus; species Scyliorhinus torazame. The sequence goes on along the minus strand of NC_092717.1, from coordinate 150,862,951 downwards.
GCTGAGACATTGTTGGGGGCAGCACCCCTCTGACCCTTGCCTCATTGAAAACCTTGACCAGCAACGGCCCTAATATCCCCGAGAATTTCTGGTAGAATTCCACCGGGTACCAGTCCGGCCCCGGAGCTTTACCTGACTGCATTGACTTCAAGCCCTCAGCTATTTCTTCGGCCCTGATCGGAGCCCCCAGCCCGTCCACCAGCTTCCTGCCCACCCTTGGGAAGGTCAGCCCGTCCAGAAAGTGTCTCATCCCTCGGGCCCCTTGGGGGGTTCCGAGCGATAGAGTCTGCTGTAAAAGTCCCTGAACACCCTGTTTAGCCCAGCCGAGTTCCCTACCAGATTCCCATCCGCATCAACCACCTTTTCTATTTCCCTGGCAGCCTTCCTCTTCCTAAGCTGCTGTGCCAGCATTCTGCTGGCCTTCTCCCCATGTTCATAAAGCGCCCCCCTCGCCTTTCTAAGCTGCTCCACTGCCCTGCCTGTGGACAACACCCCAAACTCAGCCTGCAGCCTCCGACGTTCCCTTAACAGTTCCACCCGCCGGGGGTCACCGCATACCTCCTATCTACCTGTAGGATCTCCTTAACCAGTCAATCCGTCTCTGCCCTATCCGTCCTGTCCATATGAGCCCGGATCGAAATCAGCTCCCCCCTCACCACTGTTTTCAGCGCCTTCCAGACCACCGCTGCTGAGACTTCCCCCATGTCGTTGACCTGCAGGTAGTTCTGCATGCACTTCCCCACCCTCTCGCACACTGCCTCGTCCGCCAACAAGCCCATGTCCAATCTCCATTGCGGGCACTGGAAGCTCTCCTCACTAACCTGCAGTTCCACCCAATGTGGGGCATGATCCAAAATAGTGATGGCCGAATACCCCGTGTCCACCACCCCGCCAGCAAATCCCTGCTAAAAATGAAAAAAAAAACAATCCGGGAGTAAACCTTATGCACATGCGAATATAAAGAAAACTCCCTCCCCGTCGACTGCCTAAACCTCCATGGGTCAATCCCCCCCATCTGCTCCATGAACCCTATCAGTTCCCTTGCCATTGCTGGCACCCTCCCAGTTATCGAACACGACCGGTCCAGGCCGGGGTCGATGACCGTATTAAAATCCCCTGCCATCACCAACTTGTGCGAGTCCAGGTCAGGTATCTTCCCCAGTACCCTCTTTATGAATTCCACATCGTCCCAATTTGGCACGTACACGTTAACCAAGACTACCTTCCTCCCCTCCAGCTTACCGCTCACCATGACATAACGGCTCCCCCCCATCCAAGACTATACTGCCCACCTGAAATTGCACCCGCTTATTGATTAAAATCACCACCCCTCTAGTCTTGGTGTCCAGCCCCGAATGAAAGACCTGACTGACCCAACCCTTCCTTAGCCTAACTTGATCCGCTACTTTCAGGTGTGTCTCCTGCAACATCACCACGTCCGCCTTCAGAGCCCTCAGATGCGTGAACACACATGCCCTCTTGACCGGCCCATTCAACCCTCTGACATTCCAGGTAATCAGCCAGGTTGGGAGGCACCGCGCCCCCCCCTGCCGATCAGCCATTCACTTTCCTGGGTCCACCCCCAATCCATGCGCCGCGCCTCCATCAGCCCACCTCCTGGCAGCCCCCACCCCTGACCTCCTCTCTGTCCCAAAACCTAAGTCCCTCCCTCGTCAGCAGAGTAACTCCCCACTCCACCCCCTAGCAACACCACCTTGTAACCTAGCCCCTGCCTTATAGTGAACATATACACACACCCCACTGTGCTTCCGTAGACTAGCTCACCTAGCTAGCCTGGTGGCCCTCGCATCTGGTGCCAAGAAGTCTCCCACCTATTGTTCCCTACTCCCCCCCCACCCCCCTGCACCCCCCCCCCCCCCCCCCCGCCCATCGAAACCACTTCCCTCATCAAACCAAGACCGAACAATCTCCCACTCACCATAGGAGACAACCCAAAATGAAAAACTCGCAAAGAACCCCCCAATAGTGCAAATCAAAGAGTAATAAAAAGTAAAAAGCCCCCACCAGCCACCCCGAGCAAAACACCGAAAACCCATAGAAACCAAATAACTTTTACTTCCCCATCTTCACCCAAACTTAAAAGCAGAAGAAAAATGACAGTCAAAACATATACACATCACTCAAAAAAGTTACAACTTAAAACCAAAAGGTTCTCAGTTCTGCGCCAGCCCCTTCTTCTTGGCAAAGTCCATCGCGTCTTCGGGCGACTCGAAATAATGGTGCTGGTCCTCGTGCATAACCCAAAGACGCGTCGGGTAAAGCAGCCCAAATTTCACCTTCTTCTTAAACAGGATCTCCTTCGCTTGCCTGAAGCCTGCCCTCCTTCTGGCCACCTCCTCACTCAGACCCGCAATATGCTATTGTCCCATTTGCAGCTCCTAGTATGCTTGGCCCACTGGAGAACACACTCCTTATCCAGAAATCTGTGGAACCGGACCACCATCGCCCTTGGGGGGTCCCCGGCCGTGCCTTCCTCGCCATCACCCTTTACGCCCTGTCCACCTCCAACGGCTGGGAAAAGCCCCCTCCCCCAGAAGCTTCTGGAACATACTCGCCACAAACGCACCAGCATCAGCCCCTTCAGGGAGACCGACAATTCTTAAGTTCTGCCGGCGAGCTCTGTTCTCCAGATCTTCCACCTTCTCCAGCAGCCTCTTTTGCTGATCCTTCAGCATCCCCACCTCTAGTTCGACCACCGTTTGGTGCTCCTCCTGGTCCGCCAGCGCTTTCTCCAACTTCTGAATCGTCCGATCCTGGGCAATCAGCCTGCGCTCCAGCCACTCGATCGACTCCTTTATCGGGTCAAGACAGTCCCGTTTCGGTCTGGCAAAGCCCTCTTGGATGACCTGCCTCAGCTCCTCCGTTGATGGCTGGGCCGTCGCAGCAGCGGTCCAAACATCAGCCATGTTGTCTTCAGCTGCCACCTCCACCCAGCCCTTGCTTATCTTTTTATTTCTTCCTTTTCGGTCCCTTGGGGTTCTCTATTCCATGCACCACTGTGTGGGTCCAGAGCCTAATTGCGCCTTCAAAGCCAAAACTCAAAACCACGAAAAAGTCGGGGAAAAAGGTCCAACAGTCCAGCCAGAGCGGGAGCCACCAAATGAGTGACTTACTCCCTCATAGCTGACACCCGAAGACACAAAACCCAAATTCAACTGGGCCATTTGAACTCATGTGATCGTTTAAACAGACCCCATTTTCCTCCACTGTTGGAGTCACACATTTATGGAGGGGATATAAATGCTCATGAAAGGGGGATAAAGTATGTAGAATTGTCAAATTATTTAAATACTCAGCCTTTTAAAAATGAAAGAAAGCCTACCTGAGTCAGCTGAATCCTTTCTAGCAGTTGCAATAGCTTTTTGTTGTCTTTGAAATAGTGGTTATTAATACAAATCTGGTCCTTTGTTAAGGAATTGAGAACTTGAGGGACTTGGGCTTTCCTAAATGGAATTTTTTGTTTAATATGGTGAAAACTATAGTAGATATTTAGGTCTTGATTTCATTTCATCTCAACATGACTCCTGAGATCTGCCATGGTGGATACTGGATAATCATAGAATCAATTGGCATGGAAGGTCTGTAAGAGCAAAGGATGGTTGATGGGGGAACATGAGTTGACATTAAGTTTGCATGGAAGCTTTAAGGAACCATGGGCTGGGTGGGGGTCATAGGATGGCATGGAGAGTGGGTGGGGTAAAGGCTAGAGGGCCTAATATTTAAGAAACCAACTGGGATGAAGTCCAAATGTAATGAGGTGGGTCTTTTAAACAGTCTGCCTCGGCACTCGACAGCCACTACATGTGACTGCAATCTGCGACTGTGGTTAGAGGCCATCCTCCCCTCCTGCACTGCCCATTTTCCGAGTCAAGTGCTCCAAGCCAGTAAATCTTTTGATTCAAGCTACCCATCTCCGGAGTGAAATGTGGAAGATGTTTCATGTCTTCAAAGATTAGATACTTTTGCATGGTTATGTAGACGTTACACACTTTCCAGGAGAATGACACCTTAAAGTAGACATGTTTCAAGTAATTCTGACTTTGTGAAACAATGTAAAATGGTCAAGCCCCTTTTATAACTCAGTGGGTTTGAGGCAGTCCTGTAAAATACTGTGCCTGCCGACACCTGCCCCCCAACCCAATTTTACCAGTGGTGGGAGGCGTTTGACTATTTAAGGTCCTTAAGTAGCCAATTTAAGCCCACTTAAGGGCCTCATCCAATCGCCACTGAGACTTAACTATCATCAGGAGATGTCCATGCCAAGTTTCCGGCACTGCGGTTTTCTCTGTCTAGGTTGTTGGTGGGAAGGTGGGTTGCTTCATTCATGGGGACTTTGCCAGGAATGTCAGCCTGGCCCCTATGAGCCTCCAAGTCTCATCTCCAGACATGGCTCTAACACAACACATCTTCTTGCCGATCTCGCTGCAGTACTGGCAGTGGTCACCACTCCTGGTGGCGCTTCCAGTACCGGAGAACTGCCATTCTCTGATTGGCTGACAGCTCTTTGAGGTGGGACTTCCTGTTTCTGAGGAATGGAAGTCCTGCCTCAAGCCAATTAATGACAGTCAGCCAACCAGAGAAAGGTTTGGCCATGTATTTTATGTGGGGTGGTACCACCACCTATAGAACATAGAACATTGCAGCGCAGTACAGGCCCTTCGGCCCTCGATGTCGCGCCGACCTGTGAAACCACTCTAAAGTCCATCTACACTATTCCCTTATCGTCCATATGTCTATCCAATGATCATTTGAATGCCCTTAGTGTTGGCGAGTCCACTACTGTTGCAGGCAGGGCATTCCACGCCCTTACTACTCTCTGAGTAAAGAACCTACCTCTGACATCTGTCTTATATCTATCTCCCCTCAATTTAAAGCTATGTCCCCTCGTGCTAGACATCACCATCTGAGGAAAAAGGCTCTCACTGTCCACCCTATCCAATCCTCTGATCATCTTGTATGCCTCAATTAAGCCACCTCTTAACCTTCTTCTCTCTAACGAAAACAGCCTCAAGTCCCTCAGCCTTTCCTCATAAGATCTTCCCTCCATACCAGGCAACATTCTGGTAAATCTCCTCTGCACCCTTTCCGATGCTTCCACATCCTTCCCATAATGCGGCGACCAGAATTGCACGCAATACTCCAAATGCAGCAGCACCAGAGTTTTGTACAGCTGCAACATGATCTCATGGCTCCGAAACTCAATCACTCTATCAATAAAAGCTAACACTGCCGTACACCTTCTTAACAACCCTCTCAACCTGGGTGGCAATTTTCAGGGATCTATGTACATGGACACCGAGATCTCTCTGCTCATCCACACTGCCAAGAATCTTACCATTAGCCCAGTACTCTGTCTTCCTGTTATTCCTTCCAAAATGAATCACCTCACACTTTTCTGCATTAAACTCAATTTGCCACCTCTCAGCCCAGCGCTGCAGCTTATCTATGTCCCTCTGTAACTTGTAACATCCTTCCGCACTGTCCACAACTCCACTGACTTTAGTGTCATCTGCAAATTAACTCACCCATCCTTCTACGCCCACATCCAAGTCACCTGCAATGTAAAATCCAACCCTATATCAATCTTGATGTTGGCCGGAATTTTCCAGCCTCCAATGGAGAGGTCAGCGAGCCATTGAAATCTCTTCAAACCGCCAGGACTGGAAAATCCCACCGACATGAAGGGTTAGAAAATTCTGGCCTATAAACTTGAAAAAAATTAACTCTGGCCGTGTATCTATTATTTTCACAGTTAGTTTGTTTATTTTGTACACTCAGTGGAATACACATGTCACGTCGCAATTTAATAATCTTCAGAAAATGCCTGAAGTGAGTATCAATAATTGCAACGCAAATTTTCCCCCATACATTCATCCACCTTGACCGCAACAACAGAAATACATCTTAAGAGTTAAAAAATTATAAATACTGTGGCTGGCACTAAGACTTTTACAAATACAACTTAAGAGGCGGATTCACAGCTTTGTTGCAGAGCCTCGCCTGTGGCGTCATGTGTCATATTGTGAAATATTCTCTGTCTCAACACCTGCTTTAATGGTGTTTTAGTCAGATGCTGTTTCTCCTGCAGGAAAAACACATCACTGGTGTGTCTGCTGCCGCTGAGGTCCTTTTTACTCCAGGGCATAAAGCAAATAAATAAAATTAACCAACAGCAACATCAAGGGGAGTTCATGCTGCTTCCAGTATTTATAGTCAATCTCCTGTCGCATTATTAGCTCACAGTAAAACCATCATCAAAACAGTTGTCCTGATTGGTATTATTCAATAACCAACTGAACCATAAAATCAGGAAGATCCCAGATTCCATTTCCAAACTCTTGATTTTCATGATCGGAGCTGCAACCAGTGATAAACATGCCACAGTTGGCCTCAGTGTCCATAAATTAGGGAAACTAAACGGCTATCAGCGGGATTGCTGCTTCTGATTGCCAAAGTTGGAAGATACACGTATAAATTTTTCAATATTTTGCTTGGTAATTAAAAATAAAAGATATGTTAACAACCTCCACCAGTAAAGCCAGCAAGTACAAACCATTCAATTTCTAAATCATCCAAAAACATTTATTTCACCGTCTATAAAAATTCTCTTAGAATTCCAAACATTTACTCGGGATTCCATGAACTTTCCCAGCAACATTTCCTTGCATCACTGCAACTGTTGACTCTACATAAACCTTGCCCCCGGAGATATTCTCGTATTTTTAGAAGTTGAAATTAAACTTGGTGGAACACGCTGAAAAATATTTTGGATTTATTTTAGGTGTGTTGTTTTCAACAACAGAGGAGTTTCTGGAGAGAAACTTTTGGTAAGTTTTTTTAAAATCCATGAATACTGTATGAACTGTTTATCACTATATCTAAAGCTATGGAGAGGGTCCACAAATTTGGGACAATGTCCCTGCATCATAATACTAGGAAGGAGCCTCGTCTGGCAGGAGCGTGCATTAGAAATTAAAGGACAAACTGTTTAAAAATAAAATAGTTTGTTCCACTCTCCCCTCTCCCACACACACAATAAACAGATTGTCTTAAAGAGTGCATCATAACTTTAAATATAAAAGGGTGAATTTTATGGTGGAATGTATTCCTTACCCACATCCACCCCTCCACCGCCCCCACAGATGCAAAGTCAATCGGAATCACACCAACTTTAACCCCACAGCAAATATATACCCCACCTTCCAACTTGCCTTTAGCCCATGCAGTGAAACTTGTCAGGCTACTCGATGTTCCCTTGCCTCGATAGGCCTAAGTGCAGGTGGGCTCTCTCTAAAATTTATCCCAAAGAGTTCTAAAGTAACAGCTTACCCCAGCTAAATGACAGGCAGGAAAAGAACAATTGATCTATCTAGCCAGATTTATAATTCCCTGGCCTGGCCATGATGAGCAGACAGTTCCTGCGCACCAACAGCCAGGATTAAAAAACTAAAAGATACAGAGGGAAAAAGTGAAAAAAATATGGAACATTATATTCTGGAAATATATTTTGGGCACGATTCTCCCAAAGGGGAACAAAGTCCTATGGTGAGCGTGTTTAGCTGCGTGTTTCCTGGTGCACACAGTGCCAAACAGCACATGTCTATTCGACATGACTTGCATTGTATAAGGGGCCTGAATGGGGAACACACAGCTGAGAATGCACATAGCCCCATTCGCCAGAACTCCCGAGAGTAGCGAGAGATCAGGACGCCATTTTTAAATGCCGTCCTGATCTCCAAGGCCCTCGCAAAACTATCCCCGACTTCCCCCCCCCTGTCCAAATGCATAATGGGAGGGTCCACGGCCCCATCACAACATCCACGTAGGACATGAGCAACCCGATCCCAAGTGCATAAAAATGCCAGCTTGGCACCGCCAACCTGGCAGTGCCCATGCTGGATGGCAGTGCCACCTGGGCAGTGCCAGGCTGGCACCAGGTGGCACAACTAGGATGCCCAGGTGGCACTGCCAAGGGCACGCCAAAGGGCATGCAGCTGGGTGCCTCCGATCCCCTGGGAGACTCCCATGAGTGCCATTCCATCTGGAATGGGGTTCACCTGAGGTCTCTGAGGCCAAGGAGATGAATCCCAAAGCCTCAGGTTCTTCGGGAATCTGCACATTAGAGTGATGCTAACTGCCTCGCTCTAATATACAGATTTGCTAAAAAGTTATCCCGCCCAAAATGGATGGGATTTACATTTGCGAGATTGCATGGGAACTCACGAGGAGTTGTGAGCCGGTTAGATCCTGGGAGCAGGGTCTCCCAGCTTTCATTGGCCATTCTACGTCACAGTGAGCTGCTTTTCGGGTGCAGAATGGCCATTGGATCGCGCCCTTTCTGTTTCAGGGATGCATCACACTTGAAAACATGTTATTAACTTAAAAATCCACCCAAATACCCCTTCTTAAAACATACAGGTTGGATTATATGCTGAGGGTGGGATCCCTGCTCACCACTGTAAATGTCAGGGGTGAACCCGCCACTGGTTGGCCAGCTCATCCCCCTTAGATTTTCTGCCATTGGGCCTTTAATTATTATGAAGGCAGCCCTCTGCCCCTCTTCAGTGGGTAGTCCCTATACTGAATATTCTGTAAGTATTGTATGTTACTGTCACTTGAAATCTTGAAAATAATTTTTTAGTGTCTAAAAGTTAAATAGTTAATTTTGATCATAGAAAGAGCTCAAGTAGATCAACAAATTTAAAATGTAAGTTGAATACTTCCCAGTTACTGAGTTGGTTAAGTCGTGTGAACTGCACCTAGCTTCAATCCCTGACCTGTGTTGAGATCACCTTGCCACAGCACAGGCATGGAAGGCTTACACATGAAAGTTGAGGAAGGTAACTCGTACCCAGTGACCGAGATCCTGCCTCAGTCAACATCCTAACCGGGCTGAATAAAGAGGGAGGAAGCATGTGTGGAGATAAACAACAGTTTAGATCAGTCAGACCATATGGCCTGTTTCTGTGCTGTGCAGTCTATGTAATTCTGCATAGAACAAATGAAAGTGAGAAGATGAAATTAGAATTTTGTTTCCATTACACTTCAACATAATGCTCAGTTATGATTTCTATTGTGAATGCCATGACAATGCACTGCTTTGGAACATCTTCAATTATAAACTATGATCCCTGCCTGTATAAATTGTCACATAATTCTGAAGTGCTTTTCTATTGCACAGTACTCTCTATCCAACTTGAGCCATTGAAACAGTTTTTGAGAGTACTCTTCTTGTAAATTAAAATAATTTAATTTCCTAAAACATAATAGTTTATCCAGTATGTACAAAGCAGGATTTTGAGACACTAAAAGCCTGATCTTAACTCAGAGAGAGAATCAGGCTGAAGGGCGCATTGCAACTAATAAGTCCTCAATCATGTTGCCAACGTGAGGCATGGGTGATTTTAATTCCTGGGCCTCGCTTTCATGATGGTGGGATGCCCAACCTAGCACGTCGCCTCGGGAAATGGACAATCGTCCATTTTCTCTGCACAAAGTAGTCTTAAAATGAGGGATCGTTCACGACTTTCACATTTTATTTACTATTAACTTGCTGCAAGGTGGGAATCTCTAAAATGAATTGCAGGGCTGTCCCTAGGTTTTCCGATGCCTCCTTGGTGAACGTCATGGAGAAGGTCAGTAGCAAGGAAGTTCCCCAGCATCTATAGGTACAATCCCAGAACCACTATCTAGCAGAGATGGCCGAGAGGGTCAATGCCAATAACACCATCCTTAGGACCTGGTGTTACATGTCTTGGGTGTGCCTCCTGGCTCCATATTCTTTTTTTAAAATAAATTTAGATTACCCAATTTATATTTTCCAATTAAGGGGTAATTTAGCGTGGCCAATCCACCTACCCTGCACATCTTTGGGTTGTGGGGGCGAAACCCACGCAAACACAGGGAGAATGTGCAAACTCCACACAGAGAATGGCCCAGAGCCAGGATGGAATCTGGGACCTCGGCGCCGTGAGGCAGCAATGCTAACCACTGCGCCACCGTTCTGCCCCTCTGGCTCCATATTCAAATAAGTATTTTTTAGCAAACTAAACGTTTTGTTGGCAGCCTATAAACCGGGGTTGGTTTAGCACAGTGGGCTAAACAGCTGGCATGCAATGCAGAACAATGACAGCAGCGCGGGTTCAATTCCCATACTGGCCTCCCCGAACAGGCGCCGGAATGTGGCGACTAGGGGCTTTTCACAGTAACTTCATTGAAGCCTACTTATCGAACATAGAACATAGCACATTACAGTGCAGTACAGGCCCTTCAGCCCTCCTCGATGTTGCACCGACCTGTGAAACCACTATAAAGCTCATTTACACTATTCCCTTATCGTCCATATGTATATCCAATGAACTTGTGACAATAAGCGATTATTATATTATTATTAAGGATCCTTTAGGGCTGCTCATTAGGCTGCATGTAAAGCTGATTTTCATGAATGAAGTCAGCCCTGGCTGCCTCAGAGCAAATTAATATTGTGGAGGGATACTTAAACATTTTAGGTTTTTTTCAATTGAAATTGTAAAGATCCTGGTGCCACTTTCAGGAACAGGCTCTGGGCACCTATTATTGGAGGCTCGCCTAGCACTGTAAAATGCGTATAGCATCATTGAAGTTCTAGGCCAATACAACTTGAATACTCCTAATTATAGCATTAACATAATACCCAGTACACCACAATAATGCCAAACCCAATTATTTCAGTGCTGATGTGCAAATGTAACATGGAAAGTTATCCTGATGCGATAGGACAATCCCAACAATTAATTTGAAAATTGCCTTTTTTTCTCTTTAGTGGATTTAATTTTTAAAGCCCGTTTCATCTTTCCAGCTCACAAGTGTACAGAGAATTCTGAACTTGCGAACTCTGAGGTTTTGGGCCTGGTAACAATTAATTTTGCTTTCAGCAATGGAATCATCCATATTACTTACTGTGCCACTTTGTATGACCGGTTCTAGACTCCCAGAACATACTGTGCAGCCAACACAGAAGATTTGGAAACAGTCATTTCACATGTGCAGAAAACATTTGTGGAAGCTCCACTGATGGCTGCTGGAGTCTCTATGGGCGGGTGAGTCCTTTATTCAAAGTTTGTAAGATTAAAGCAGAATATTTAAGGAATTGTAGATGGATTTTAATGTAGATTAAGGGTCAAACATTTTTAGAACAAGAAACAGCAAAATTAGAAAAGGAAACCATTGGTACATTATCATATAATTTGAGGCATCTAAAGTGTTTAATGCATTGAATTATCTTAAAGAGCAGTCATTAGATATGGGAGCAGAATTAGGCCATTCGGCCCATTGAGTCTGTTCTGCCATTCTAACGTGGCTTATTTGTTCGTTATCTGTTACCTAGATGCTACAGACCAAGAGCTGGATTGCAAAATCAGCCTGAGCATCTCCTCCCTATAACACATGACCTCAGAGCAGGAGTAGGCAATTTAGCCTCCCAAGCCTAAACACCTTCATTGTCCCTGCATCCACCCCACTCTGGGGTAGCGAATTCCAGACTCACAACCCTTTGGGAGAAGTAGTTTTTCCTAAACTCTGTTTTAAATTTGCTACCTCTTATTCTAAGATTATAACCTCTTGTTTTAGAATGCCTCACAAGAGGAGGTATCTGCTCCATGTCTACTTTATTCATACCTTGATTTGATCTCCCCTCATTCTTCTAAACTCTAGATAGTATAGGCCTAAACTGTTCAAGCTCTCCTCATAAGACAAACCCCTCATCTCTGGAATGAATCTAGTGAACCTCCTCTGAACTACCTCCAATGCCACTACATCTTTCCTCTAATAAGGGGACCAAAACTGTGCACAATCCTCCAGGTGCGGTCTTACCAATGCTTTGTATAGTTGCAACAACACTTCCTTACCTTTATACTCAATTCCTTTTGCTGTAAACGGCAACATTTCTTTTGCTTTCCTTATTATCTGCTGCACTTGCATGCTCGTTTTCTGTGACTCATTAACGAGGACACCCAGAAACCTCTGCATCGGAGCACCCCGAAGTCTCTCCCCATTTAGATAATAAGCTGCCTTTCCTTTTTTTCGACCAAAATGCACGGCCTCACACTTATCCACGTTAAACTCGATCTCCCACATTTTGGTCCACTCCCCTAACCCATCTCTATCCACTTGTAAGGTTCTTATTTCCTCATTGCAACTTACTGTCCCACCTATTTTTGTTTCATCTGGACGAATTTGGCTATAGTCTTCTATCCCTGTATCCAAGTCATTAATATAGATTGTAAATAGCTGGGGCCCAAGGACCGAACCCTGTGGCACTCCCCTAGTTATATCTTGCCATCTAGAAAAAGACCCATTTATCCAGACACTGTGTCTCCTGTCTGTCAGCAAGTCTTCTATCCAAGCTATTAAGTTACCCCTAATCCAATGTGGTCTCACCTTGTGAATTAACCTTCTGGACATCCAGATATACTACATGTACAGGATCACCATTATCTACTTTGCTTGTTACATCTTCAAAGAACTTTTTGTTATCTCAGCAAAAGACAGCAACCATTTCACACACATTCAGGCCTACAAAAGGCAATGAGATGAATGAAGAATAGTGAAAGAATGTCTGCTGTTTAAATGTAGCCAACAGTAAAATCCATCTTCAAATGTATACAATTGGGACACAAATAAAATCTGTTCCCAGCTCAGTCATTTTTGGTAAAGCAAGTGATGTTGCATGTGCCATCTAAATTATGTACAACATTTCTGCTATTATGTTATTGTCTCCTGGAAATGTCAGTGGGTTCCCATACCCTCGCTGCTTCATCCATACCCTTATTGAGGTGAGGAAGGAACTCCGATACAAAAGCCTTCTGATAACACTACACTGAATTGGCCGCTAAGATGTGTAGAAAGACAGCTGGTCTTACCTTAACTTTCGTTTTTCACTTAATCAGGGAAAGTGATTCATGAAACACTTCCAGGTGAGTTTGAGAACTCACTGTTTGAAGTAATTTGGTGAAGAAGCTGGCTTATGGTAAAGCACATGAGTGTACACTTGCAACCAGGGACACCTTAAACAATTCATTTTACTGTTCTAGCCCAATTCAAATAGGAATCCAGTGTGTTCCTTAAAGCTTAGGTAGCACAATAGTGAATTGTTAAGCCAACTTAATAAGCACATCTTCATTTCGTGCCTGATACAGAATGCTCCTGTTGAATTACCTGAGTAAGACTGGCCAGCAGACCCCACTGAAGGCAGCAGTAGTCTTCTCCGTTGGCTGGGATGTATTTGAGTGCACGGCTTCCCTTGAAAAACCACTTAACTGGATATTGTTTAATTACTACTTAACCAATTGTCTACAAGCTTCCGTCAACAGGTTGGTATCTAAGGATCAGGGAAGGCTTGTATCACTATGACTGATAACAAATGACATTTCCTATAATCATTATTGGAGTGGGTTTGCTTTTCTTGCTCATTATGCAGTAAAATGTTAAATTTAGAATAATGCCATGGAGAACCTTTAGAAGTAGATACAAATCCATTGTTAATGGATGATCATTTTGAGTGAATTACAGAGGGATTCTGTTCATGAAACACTTTTCTCTGGTCTAAAAGTAGAATAGCCATCTTTATGTTTTAAGTTATCAATGAAACCAAGTGAGCCTATGACATCTAGAGGTTATGGTATCCTTCCTGCCGCCCGAATGTTCAGTGGCACCTTAGAAGCCAAATGGTAGAAATGTTTGTTGGCAGTATGAAGGTTTAATGTATCTGTACCAAAATCTGCTCTCTCATATTTTAATAAAGGCTGCCAATGTTTCTTTTGAAATAACAGCAGGGCCGCACGGTGTCGCAATGGTTAGCACTGCTGCTTCACAGACCCGAGGACCCAGATTCAATCCCGGCTCTGGGTCACTGGCCATGTGGAGTTTGCACATTCTCCCCTTGTCTGCGTGGGCCTCACCCCCACAACGCAAAAGATGTGCAGGGTAGGTGGATTGGCAATGCTAAATTGTCCCTTAAATGGAAAAAATAATAATTGGATACTCTAAATCTCTAAAACAAAATATATCAGCAAGGATAACCTCTCACAATTATGTTGGTTTTTATAAAGTAACATTGCTAACAGTAATTTCTACCTCCCGTTGTTGTGAAATGAAGCTGAGTTTTATTCACAGATTTGTACAATGATCTTTCAGCTGAGTACAGTTGTGACTCTTTTCGTACAGAGATTGGGCAACACATCATTTTGACTTACATTGTTAAATTCAATAGTTCTCCAGAGACTTTAAAGATTTTATTTCAATGCATGTAAAGTGATCACTACATTAATTTCTCCTGCAAAATCATTAATCCTCAGGAAGGGATTCGTGATGATGACAGATTTTTTGGCCACACCTGATATTTTAACCAAAGGCAAAAATATAATTGGAGACATTTGAAGAATTTTAATGGGGGAGAATATTGACCTGCATAAGGGTGTGGGTTAGGGTGGGGGTGTGGTTACATTTTTTTTTTTAAATAACAGTGGCTTGAAACCTGACCTGATCTTGCTGACTTCAAGATTTAATTGGGATGCATTTCACAGTGCTTGGGAAGCCCCAGTCGGAAGAGGTTGGCAATTATCAAATGCAAAGTGGCAATTCATTGAAAATGTTAACCCCGCACTCTGGCTTTAACTGCCAGAGCATAGTTCCCTGAGTTGCCAGTGTTAACAAGGTGAGAGCACAGTGAGAGTTGACAAGGTTGTAAAATTGACAGGCTTGAGAGCCTACAATAATCAAAGTCAAAATAGTTGACAGGCAGCTGTTACCTTGCCTAATTGAATGTTTTTTGTTCAAAGGACTTGTGAGCTTTCACTTTTTTGGAGCTTGATGTGTTGGGTATGCCGGGTCTGCGAGGACTGCGTTTACTGCAGCAGTGAGAGAGACAGGCTTCCAACACTTGAAGAAATGCAACTCAATTTTATTGAACTCTTAACTATCATACATACTTTAACTGTGGGTTGACACTATGCTGACTTGACTGGAGATCTGAGGCTAACCTGACCAGACTATCTTACTACCACATAGTGTATGTTCTAGTTGCTGCTCACGGGCTCTGACTGTCTCAGGGGCTGGATCCCAAGAGAGCAGGAGAACTAGTGCTCTCTGGCTTTATAGTGGCCGTGTCCTGTCTGGTGATTGGCTGCTGTGTTCTGCGTGTTCATTGGTCATCCTGTGTGTCAATCACTGCCTGTCTGTGCACCATCATATACCTGTGTGTATATTATGACAGAGCTGATTTCTGCTACTTTAGACTTGTTGTCTTTGATCTGTACATCCCTCCTGTTAAACTTCTCAGCAGCTTTTGCAGCTCTGCTTTGTGTAAAATCCAGGCAGCCAGTTGACGAAGTAAGATACCAGCAGTTAATCTTTACTCAGTTATAGATTTCTTAACAAAGTGAAACAGTAGAAGCATATAGCTCTTAACTCTACCACAAAACCAGTGTCATTAAGTGTCTCTTTATAATGTCACTGGGCAGAGCTAGGACTGTCCTTCATTATGAAACAAAGGTCGTGATCTGTTACACTTTGTACCATTATAACATGGCAAAGAGGACTGCAGCTGCAGGAGAAGGAGAAAGAAGAGGAAGAGCAGGAAGAGGAGGAGCCAGATATGGGTGAGGTCTCTACAACCATTCACCTAGCTGCCAAACATATCCACAATGGAATCACACATACATGATTCACCTAAACTGAGACTGTGAAGCCATATTGCATGAAGAATGTGATACACCATCAATAAGAAATGACGAGTGATAAACGTAACTGAGGCTTTAATACACTAAACAGCAAGCCTCCTGCCTCTGGGTCCGGAGGCAGAGAATTGCCACTTTTATACAGAAGCCTGAGGGGAGGAGCCACAGGCGGAGCCAGCCTGGACAAGCCCAGGCATGTACAATACAGCACAGTGAATATAATACAATAACGTGGTTTACCACATTCACCCTGTTTAAAAAAAAGTCCGGCGGGGGTGAAGTGGTCTTAAAGGTCCAGTCTGTCGCGGGCCTTGACCTTCCCCTGTGACCGCCTCAGTCCCGGCTGTGGTGTGGGTGCCGGCATCAAGACCTGCGCTTCCGGGAGCGTGTTGACTTCTTCTTCACCCAGATGTTGAATCGGCGAAGGGGGGGGAGGGGGGGGCGGTGTAAGGGTGGTGTCCTCGGTGGGCCTGCGGGAGTCAGTTCGTGAGGGAGGTGGGCGGAGATGGCGGAAGACGGTGTAGGGTGGGGTGTGGTGGTGATGGTCGCCGGGGAGCCTGCAGGAGCCAAATCCCGAAGGGAGACCGTGTCCTGCAGCCCGTCCTGGTGTACCACGTAGGCATATTGGGGGTTTGCATGGAGGAGCAGGACCTTCTCGATGAGGGGGTCGGTTTTATGGCTCCTCGCATGCTTGTGGAGAAGGACGGGCCCTGGGACTGTCAGCCAGGACGGAAGTGAGACCCCGGAGGTGGACTTCCTGGGGAAGGCAAACATACGCTCATGAGGAATCTTAGTGGCCATACATAGAAGTGACCGGATGGAGTGGAGCGCATCGGGGAGGACCTCCTGCCAGCGGGAGACTGGGAGACATTTCGACCGTAGGGCCAGGAGGACGGCCTTCCAGACCATCGCGTTCTCCCTCTCCACCCGTCCGTTTCCCCGGGGGTTATAGCTGGTCGTCCTGCTGGAGGCGATGCCTTTGCTGAGCAGGAACTGACGCAACTCGTCGCTCATAAAGGAGGAGCCCCGATTACAATGATGTAGGCGGGGAACCCGAACAGGGTGAAAAGGCTGTGCAGGGCCTTGATAACGGAGGCAGAGGTCATGTCAGAACAGGGGATTGTCATGATATTCAGATAAACATCATGGTGCAAACACACATACACACTGATGGGCAGATCAAAGGACCAATTAACACACACGCAACATCACAGCCAATCACAAGCAAGAGCACACGCACTATAAAACGGGGAACACCACAGTTCCCGCTCTTTCCAGCAGGAGGCAGCTCAGGGCACAGAGCTCACAGCAAGCCACTCAGACATACACCATGTGCTGAGTGCCTCTCTAAGATAGTGTAAGGGCTGGGTCCACAGGTTAAAGGGTAAAGAACGAACCACAGTCATAAGTTTACAGATGTTGTTATTGATAGTAATAAAACAGAGTTGTACCATCTGTAACCGTGTTGGTTCGTCTGTATAGCGGAACACTCAACACGACAGGGATGGCGAAGGGGAATCTGGAGTACTCGTCAATGATGTTGAGGAAGTACACATTACGGTCAGTGGAGGGGAGGGGCCCTTTGAAGTACATTCTGAGGCGCTCAAAAGGGCGGGAGGCCTTTTCCAGATGTGCTCTGTCTGGCCGATAGAAATGCGGTTTGCACTCCGCGCAGACCTGGCAGTCCCTGGTCACGGGCCTGACCGCCTCGATGGAGTAGGGCAGGTTGCGAGCCTTGATAAAGTGGAAAAAGCGGGTGACAGAGGTCATCGTGGAGGGTACGGAGTCTGTCTACTTGTGCGCTGGCACATGTACCACGGGATAGGGCATCTGCAGGCTCACTGAGCTTCCCGGGTCGATACAAGATATCATAGCTGTAGGTGGAGAGCTCGATCCTCCACCTCAGAATCTTGTCATTCTTAATCTTGCCCCACTGTGTGTTATTGAACATGAAGGCAACCGACCTTCAGTCAGTGAGGAGAGTGAATCGCCTGCCGGCCAGGTAATGCCTCCAATGTCTCACAGCTTCTACAATGGCTTGGACCTCCTTTTCAACGGAGGAGTGTCGAATTTCGGAGGCATGGAGGGTACAGGAGAAGAAACCCACGGGCCTGCCCACCTGGTTGAGTAGCGGCCAGAGCAAAGTCCGACGCATCGCTCTCCACTTGGAAAGGGAAGGACTCGTCCACTGCGTGCATCGCGGCTTTGGCGATGTCTGCTTTGATGCGATCGAAGGCCAGTCGGGCCTCAGTCGTCAGGGGAAACGTGGTGGACTTGATCAGTGGGCGGGCCTTGTCTGCGTAGATGGGGACCCACTGCATAGTAAGGGACGACCCCAGGCATCTTTTCAGGGCATGCGGTCGGGGTCGGGCCCTAGGACTTCGTGTTCCACGACGTAGCCGAGGATGGCCAGGCGGGTTGTACGAAAGACGCATTTCTCTCCATTGTAAGTTGGGTTCAGGAGTTTTGCAATGTGGAGGAAGCGCCGGAGGTTCTCGTCATGGTCCTGCTGGTCATGGCCGCCGATGGTGATGTTGTCTAGGTACGGGAACGTGGCCCGCAGCCCGTACTTGTCAACCATTCAGTCCATTCCTGTTTGGAAGACCGAGACCCCATTGGTGACGCCGAAGGGGACCCTGAGGAAGTGATAGAAGCGGCCGTCTGCCTCGAAGGCAGTGTATTGGCGGTCCTCCGGGCGGATAGGGAGCTGGTGGTACGCAGACTTCAAGTCGACTGTAGAGAAGACAATGCTGCGCAATCTGATTGACCATGTCAGATATGTGGGGGAGGGGGTATGCATCGAGCTGCGTGTACCGGTTGATGGTCTGGCTATAAGCGATGACCATCCGGTGCTTCTCCCCAGTCTTGAAGACCACCACTTGGGCTCTCCAGGTGTTGTTACTAGCCTCAATGATCCCCTCTCGCAGGAGTCACTGGACCTCTGACCTGATGAAGGCCCTGTCCTGGGCACTGCAGCGTCTGCTTCTGGTAGCGACGGGCTTACAGTCCGGGGTGAGGTTTGCGAAGAGGGAGGGTGGGGCGACCTTAAAGGTTGTGAGGCTACAGACGGTGAGAGGGGCAGGGGTCCGTTGAACTTTAGGGTAAGGCTCTGGAGGTGGCACTGGAAGTCGAACCCCAGTAATAGGGCAGCGCAGAGATGGGGGAGGACGTAGAGCCTAAAGTTGGTGTACTCTATGCCTTGCACAGTGATGGTCGCGATACCCCCGGATTTCCACTGCGTGGGATCCGGAAGCCAGGAAGATTTTCTGGGTCGCGGGTAGGATGGGGAGGGATGTGCTCCCGGAGCGAAAAGGCAGACCGTCTCGTGCCCATTGATCCGGACGGTCATCGTGGACTTCACGATGTGGTGCGGCCGGGACTGGTCGAGTGTGACGGAGGCGAGTGTCGGAAGGCGATCGGTAGGCCGGTCGGAGGTGGCGGCGGCCAGCATACGGTCGGGTGAGCAGGGCTCCCGGGAGGCCGCGGAGTGGTCCCAAGATGGCGGCCCCCATGAATCGCCCGTGGCAGGTGAGGTGCAAGATGGTAGCCCCCGTGGGTCGCACATGGCGGGTGGAGTGTAAGATGGTGTAAAAAATGGCAGCCCCCGTGTGACGCACGTGGCGGGTGAAGTGTAAGATGGCGTCCAAGATGGCGGTCCCTGTGGGTCGCACGTGTCGGCCGAAATTAAAGATGGCGGCACCCACGGGTCGCACATGGCGGGTGGCGCGCGGCAGCTGAGGGTGGCCACGACAGGCAGCAGGCAGCGCTGCTGGGCCTAGATGATTTAGGGGGGCGTCGGGCCTGGCAGGCTTTTGCGAATTGTCCCTTCTTCCCACAGCCGTTACAGATCGTGTTCCGTGCCAGTCAGCGTTGTCGGGGGTGATTACTTGGCCGCAGAAGTAGCACTTTGGGTCTCCGGCGTAGGCGGGCCGCTGCGCGGCGCAGGCTTGCGTCGCACCCAGGTCGGTTGATGGCTGCGCCCACAAGACACATGAGGGTGCCGCGCGGTCGGAGGTGTAGGCCCCCATGTTCTGGGAGGCCACCTCCAGTGAGTTGGAGAGTTGTACTGTCTCTGGGAGGCCGAGTGTCCCCCTTCTAATAATCGTTGGCGGATATAGTTTGAGTGCATGCCCGCGACACAGGCGTCCCTGATCAGCAGCTCCGCGTGCTGGGTAGCCGATATCGCCCAGCAGTCACAGTTCCGGCAGAAGATGCGCAAGGCACACAGGAATTCTGCGAGTGATTCCCCAGGGCGTTGGCGTCTCGTAGCGAGGAGGTGTCTAGCATATACCTGGTTAATGGATTTCACATTGTGTCCCTTTAGCAGCGTTATTGCATTGGCTGTTCCCATCCCATTTATCCCAATGGTTTCTCTCAGATATCAGGGTCACGGCAAAATCTTGCATTACTGTCCCCAAAAGGATGATCTTCTTCTTTTGGGATGATAGTGAGAACTTCAAGGTCGGAATGAAATTTTTCCTTACCATCATCAGAGTCAAGGGTCAGGACACAAGTAGTAATGACAGCAGCATATTGAATACGGCTGACCTGTAGGTGAAGAGCCTTGAGTCTTTTATACAATTGGGGTGTTTGGGCAGTGCATCTATGATCCTATTCTAGATGGCAAAACTAACTCCACGGACCCAAGGGTTTCTGTCAGTCTTTTCTTTCCAGTAGAAGGTGTATCCCTCCTGTTTGTTCCTTCAGCTGCTCCTCTTCAGGAAGGCAGGCTTCAATGAGTGGGCAATGCCAATTTGGAGTCATGATTGCTCACATGATACAATTACTATTCTTTTTTCTGGAACATCACTCTGAGTGACTCTTACCCATGAGCGTTGTAACATTCCAAGTTACAAATTTTTTTTATGTTGACCATGAAGATGGAGATCCTGCAGGGTGTGGTTCCACAGCTACAGGAAAGTGGGGCAGCCTATTTTTAAGATATCTTTTCTCGCCTCTCCCTCTCCATTTGGGCTGAGCAGAGTGTATCCTGCAGAGGACTGTTCAGTCACAGGCAATGCTGCCCAAAGACACCTCTTTCCCAACACAGGTGTCCAACGGCCTTCTATCGCCTGTGTGCAGATTCTTGACTAGGGACTCACAGGTTCACAGCCCTGTCACTGTTGCCAATATTCCATCGCCGCATGATTTGATAAATGGTAGAAGTCTGAGGACGGGATTTTTCGGCTGCGCCCGCCCGGTGAAATTCCTGCCCGAGGTTAATGGACCTTGACATGGTTCCCATCCCATCAGTGGTGATCTTGCGGCGGGTGCAGCCAAAAATTCCAGCCCTGAATCATTTTTTGGTTAATGTCGGGACCTTGGACCATCATTGTCCATATGATCGTGACAGGTTACTGGTCAGATTTCAGTAATGTGTCAAGCCACAATGGCTGGGACCACATTGCTGGTGCAGCCTTCTTCCACCTTTGTAGCCATGAAAGTGGCCCTCAGTGCAAAGGCCTGAGACATTTCCTGTTTGGAACTTATTCTGCAGTACAGGATCCATTGTACTTTTGAAGACAGCCAAAGGCTTGCACATCTGTTAAAGATTTTAAATAGCCAAACAGATGGTGAGGCTGATTTGCATAGAATAAATGAAAGCAATAGGAATTTAAAGAATTGTTTCTGGAATTCATACTGAGCTAGCCTTTCAATATTACAAATTCAGAAAAACCTTTTAACCAGTGGATAATATATTCTAATGCATCTGAAGACTTTTGCAGCAGTGCTGATCTTTTATTTGTTCGCTTGCCAATTGTTAGAAGTAATGTGGCAATCAAATTATTTAATGATCACCAAACTTTTAATCACAACATTGTCATCACTCACTTTAGTAAAGACAGATTTAACTCAGATATGAACTGTAAGGAAGGCCATTTTTACCCAACTTTTATACTCCTTCCACCTCTAAACCATGATTTATTTCTGTGAGGTAAGGCTTCCAAATCACAGCCACCTTCATAAAATAAGTTTGAACATAGCCACTTCTGGAATGGTGCCGGCAACTTTTAAATCACTAGATTAATCCCTAGGTTGAGAGGGTTGTCCTGTGACCAGAAGCTAGAGGCTAAGTAAATTGGATCTATACTCTGGAGTTTAGAAGGAAAGGTGATCTCACTGAAACATATGAAATTCTGAAGGAGCCTTATAGCTCAGACACTGGACGCTTATTTCGCCTGGTTGGGTATCTAGAACACAGGGGCACAGTCTTATAATAAGCGATTGATCATTTAGGACTGAGATGAGGAGAAATTTCTTCACTCAAAGGATTGTAAAACCTTGGGATTTTCTACCCCAGAGGGTTGTAGATGTGGCATTATTGAATCTATGTAAGGCAGAAATAGACAGATTTTAGGGCCCTCAGAAAATCAAGGGATATGATGGGAAGCAAGTAGGAAAGTGGGAGGCACAGTGCTTAGCACTGTTGCCTCTCAGCGCTTGGGACCCGGGATCAATTTTGGCCGTGGGTGACTGTGTGGAGTTTACACATTCTCTCCGGGCCATGGGTGACTATTTGTGTGGAGTTTACATGTTCTCCCAGTGTCTGCGTGGGTTTCCTCCGGGTGATCCGGTTTCCTCCCACAGTCCTAAGATGTGCAGGACAGGTAGATTGGCCATGATCAATGCACAGGGTTACGGGAATCGGGCAAGAGTGTGGGCCTAGGTAGAGTGCTCTTTTGGTGGTGGAGACTCGATGGGCTGAATGGCCTCCTCCTGCACTGTAGGGATTCTATGAATTTGAAGCCAAAGGGCAGCCATGCTCATATTGAAAGGCGGAGCACGTTTGATTTTCTATTTGGCCTACTGCTTTTATTTCTTAATGAATGATTAGGATCTGGAATGGATTTCCCTGAGTGTGGTGAAAGCAGATTCAGTCATAATTTTCAAAAGAGAATTAGATAATGAGATAAAAAGAAGATAAAATTACAGGATGACAGGGGAAAGGCAGGGGTGTGGGAACTAGATGAGTTGCTTCTGCAGAACACCAGCATGGAAACCACAGGCCGAATGGCCCCCTTTGGTGCTGTTACCAAATTATCATTCTATTATTACTAAATGCTTATAACAATGAAATGACATTCAGATTTTAGTGATAATGGTGCTCATATCTTCTGCGCATTGGATAGAATATTTACTGAGAGTATATTGCCTGAAGGAGCAGCTGACTTTGAATTGAAAGCCCCTAATTAAAGTAAGGAAATTTCTCCCTAGAATCAGCATTTGGAAGATGCAGGTAGTTCCTGTGAAAAGTGAGTGCCTGTGTTTAATTTGTTTCTTTGCTTACATCTGTACATGTAGGTCAGTGTGGGTCCAAAGCATCATTCTTTTTAATCAGCAAAAAGGCTGGCAATTGCCTACGCGCTTCCAACGAATGAATGCCACTGTTTAATTTTACTAAATAAAATCAATTGCTCACAAACTGTTTAGAACCTTTGAGCCCCAGACAGTTTTTAAAAAAATGTTCTTGCTTACTCCTTCTCTCCTTCAAAGCGATGGCTTGTGCTGAAATATGGTTCAATGGCACAGGCCACCTTCTGGTACTTTGCCCAAGTATTCACTCTTCATTTGAGAGCCTAGATGGTGAGTGGCAATGAGCTACTTGACTGAAGGGGAATTACAGCCAAATCCTGTTTTTACTTGACATCCAACCGCATGCATTCTAGCAAAGATCAAGAGCTGGAACCCTGGCTGATCTTTTCCCTCACCTTAGCTGAACGAAGTTAAGGCCAATTATAGTGCTTTCTTCCCCTTTCCCACCTACCCCAATACACAATATTTTAATTACTAAACTTTTACTTCAGGTTTTTTATATATATTTTGACATTTTGTGTTTCAGAAATATCTATAGTTTCTTTTTGCATTATAGGCACAGGCACATCTTGGAAAAAGTATTTGACATTGACTACGTCCTCAAGGTAAATACTTCCTTTGTTACTTTCTGTTAGTTTTGGAAATAAGTTTGGATACAGTAAATGTGTGTTGCTTTCATTTTATGCTTGCTTAACTTATTTCAATATAGGCTAAAACTATCCGAGAATTTGATGAACGGTTTACATCACTGATGTTTGGTTACAAGACAATTGCTGATTACTACAGAGATGCCAGTCCTCACCACAAACTAAAGTCCATTGAAATTCCAGTCTTGTGCTTGAATGCTTTAGATGATGTTTTCTCACCAGGTCATGGTAAGTTTATATTTCATATTTAGAGGCTCCATTAATCTTTAAATCTATCGTACGGAGTTGAAAGGAGAGCAAAGTTCAAAATCAATTCTCCCCTTCTTTTCAGACTTGGGTTTTCTTTCGTCAAGACTGTATAAACTTTTCATCTTTATGGGTGCTTAGCTGCACACTATGGAGCTTTGGGAGTGGGGGTTGGGGGGGGGGGCACATTCAAGGGCAAATGGCTTTGTTAGATATGAGATCAAAATTAATCAGCATAAAATCCTGTTTTGCAGGAGACTCACTCGCAGAATTTGATCTATAAAGTTAAAATTTACATTAGCATTAACTTGCATTTATTTCAAGTTGTTGACGCAAAGAGCTTGCAGTTTGGGGAGGTAGTGGTGTAGTAGTATTGCCACTGGACTAGTAATCCAGAACCCAGAGTACTCTGGGGTCCCAGGTTCAAATCCCAGCAGATGGTGAAATTTGAATTCAATAAAAATCTGGAATTAAAAGTCTATTGATGACCATGAAATCTAGCCCTGTAGGGAAGGAAATCTGCCATCCTTACCTGGTCTGTCCTATATGCGACTCCAGACCCCCAGCAATGTGATTGACATTTATCTGCTCCTCAAGGGCCATTAGGGATGGCACAGCTTGTGACGCCCATGTCTCATGAACAAGTAAATAAAATAAATTAATAAAGGAAAATATTCCACAGATACCTTGCTAAAGAAAGGAAAGTTGGGATAATAATAATGCCCCTAAGAGACAAGCATGATAAAATTGCAGGCAGTGATAGCAGCAATATTAAATAACTATTATGCTTCAGTATTTACCCCTTCAATGTCTTCATCCTCATACAGCTCTTCCATCTCGACATCTGGCAAGTCATCACCGCTTTGCAATGCTGGATTGTGTAGTGTGCAGCAAGGCAGGATGATGCATGGCACCCTGTGGGGAGTGTGCTGGAGTGCTGTGCTAGATCTGTCCAGGCATTGGAACCCCATTTTTAGTATCCCTATGGTGCATTCCACCAAAGTCTGGGTTGCGCCGTGAACTTCATTATACCTTCTTTCAACAGGTGGCTAAGGCCACCGTAAGGGCATCAGCAGCCACGTTCTTTGGGGGCGACGTTTGTCCCCAAGGAGCCAATCCTGGATCGGGTGTGGTCCATTGAATATGTCTTGAATCTGTGATTAACTCCAGATATGAAAGATGGACATTCCTAAGATATCATGTGCAATACTGCATGATCCGTTTGCCCTGGTCACACATCAGCTACACTCTGAGTGAATAGAAGCCTTTGCAGTTGACGTACTGGACGTCTTGTTGCCAGGGAGCTTTAACAACCACATGAATACAGGCAATGGCACCTTGCACTTATGGAAATCCAGAAATCTCAGAAAATATCAATGCTTGATCTCTGTCAACTTTCGCAAGATCATGGGCTTTGCAAAAATGGCACCTGTGAACTCCTGGATGCATTTGTGGGTTGATGCTTTGGAGATCATGTACAGAGGGCTCCAGTGGAGTCCTGGAAGGAGCCAGAACCGTAGATGTTGGGTGCGACAGTTATTTTCATTGCCATTGGCAATTGCTGTCCTCTCAGTCCCCATGGCGCCACATCCTGCAGATTTGAGTGACCAGTTCCCTTGACATGTGCAGGCATTGGCGACACTTGTTCTTGCTCATCTGCGGATAACACATGCAGCTTCTATACACCCAGGTCTAGTGAGGCACCTATGAATGATGACTCTCTGAGGATCATCCCCTTAGACATGAGGGTTTGGTTCCTCCCTTTGAGGAACCAGATGCTTCATTTGCATTTTTCTCCTTCTTCTCTCCTAACTATAAGCAATAATGCAGGTAGTGACAACACCAGAATCCATCTTCCCGATGGTCACCTCATTGAAATATCAAAGAGAGAGGCACAAGAGTCAGCATTTGTTTGTAAAGATCCACTTTTGATCAAGGAATAATTTGCGACTGCAGCCTCAAGGCCTCTCTGCACATGCCGGAGAGTCCTGGCCCCTGAAATGATGCCCAGTGGGGGAGTGCACGTTTGCCATTTTTCCCCTTACCCCAACCCACTTGACCGACTGCCGACAGCTTTGGCCAGGCAGCTAGATGTCTGCTTTCAGTTGAGGTGCTGGGATTGCCATGATCTGCACTCCAAGACTGAGCAGTTTGGCCTGACCGTGGACAAATGTTCAGTGTGTACATTACAATAATTAAGTGGGTCCGGAGGCTTCTGTGAGTGCTCCATGGCCACATTTACAAGGAGGTCCTCTAGTTTGTCCAGTCGCTCAATAGTTCTGCGGTTGCATGACACCTAATGTGAAGGCTGCACACAAGGGATTGAAACTAGAGGAACAACCATTGCTACTTTGAGGGATCAATATTATGTGATTGGGCATAATTGTTTCACCTCCCTCACTCCCTGCATGTCGAGTGAGTAGCTGCAGACCTCTCTCAGCTGTGCCTGTGTCATCATCTTGGAATTAACATTACAGTGGACTGGTTATTTATTTCCCATAACCCCAGTCATGTTTTTGTGTACAAACCTGCCCGCTCATTCTCCCTCAGTGGAGCTCATGCTTTGCAGCCCCTTCCCTTCCCTTATCTTACCTTCCCACAATTCTTTCTGGCCTTTTCTCACGATAGACCCATTGCCCAGAAACACATTTAAAACCAGCCCACCTTCACCCTCGTGTGCACGCTGCAGAGACTTGCCTGAAACCCCCCGAAACTGAGGTGGTGCAGCCTGCGAAGGCTGGTGCTTTTCACTGCAATCGCTGCGCAATAGAGGTTTTGCGAGCTCATCTTGAAGTCCTGAGCAAAGTGCAGGTGGCCTTCTGCACATTGCTTAAAAGCTGAATTGAAACATGTTGTTCTAATTGCATGCCGACATCGGGTTTAAATTAAATGGAGGGGAATGATATCAATGAGTAGGCATCATAATGAGATATTAATGTATGCCAACGACATCTGCGATGTTCGATGGTGGGAAATGCAGCCTGCCATGGACATAGTGCGCACACACTTCCTCATCTTACATCATTGGAAAGCCTGTTTTGAGCCTTCTTAGGAGATTTAGCTCTTCTCCTGCCCTGCGCCCACCCCGATCAGGAGCGGAACCCTCTTTGACCAAACTTTTAATCAGGTGCCCGATTATCTCCAGATGCAATTTATTGCTAAGTTTTTCTTCACAAGATTCCTGTGAAATGCCTTTGAAGTGGCTTGCGGGAGGTGCTATATGAATGCTGTTGTGTGACATTGTTAGAACTCTTGATTCATTTCAAATTTTCAAATGCGTAACCAATCTTATACAATAAATATTGTCTATTTTATTTTCCAAATCAGATCTGTGTATTGGGCAAATGCACTGTCTGGGTCAGCACTGAACTGTTGACTGGAAATGTCCCAGATTTTATCACGGGTCAGCTGCTGAGTTCGTTGGCTTCTGTTGGGCTGTGGTGCAAATGTGTTACAGTTGGTCATGTAGTTGGTCACAGTGTTCCAGTCTGAGGAAATTATATTTGAAAATAACAACCTAAATTGCTGCTTTTGATCACTTTTCAGTGACTTCTATTGAAAGTGACTTTGTGTGGACATTGGGCTAGGACAGGATCAGAATTGGATGTGATGCCCCAGTAGTCATGTAGCCTGCCAAAAGTCAGTTCTACAGCCCACAGAAGTACTAGAAAGAGACTGGAACCTATGTCATTGTACTTCAGCATGGACAGCCACCTCAGGAAAGGAAGTTTGTCATGAGAATGTCGCTTTAAGACATGTTTGACTGCTCATGTTACTGCAGTGATGTCAGAGTGTGGGTGGAGCTGAGCTCTGGTTCTGCTTTTTAGTTTCACTTTGGGAAAAGCTTGGGTGTGTCTGTGTCTTTTTGTTTTTTCAGTGTGTTGCAGCTGACGTCAGCCAAAGCAGCTGTATTGTTGAGCTCTCTGCCATGAAGGACTATCTCTTGATCATTTGGTGAATTCAGAAGAATTATAAATGTTTTCAATAGTGAATGTAAACTCTGATGTACTTCTGTTTAAAGGTCTGTTAAGTCTTTGGGTGTAAAAGAACAGCATACAGGTTACTTAGTGTTGCATTCGTTGGGGGGTGTATTTCATTTACTGGTTGCTAAGATGTTCACTTTGCTTTAAAAAGGTTAACTTGAGTTCATAGAACAAACATTGTTTTGTTTTAGAAAGTGCTGGTCCATTCCTGCTGTACCATACCTGTAGAGTGGGCCGTGTGCTCCCCATACCACAATCTATTAAAAGTTGTGGGTAAGGTGAACTCCATGATATACCTTGGGATTCTCTAAACCCCTGACCCATAACAATTGGTAGACAAAAGTCTATCTATTGGATTGGCTTAGTGAACTTAAAGACAGTGAGGGGTGAGCATATTGTGGTTGCTTTTCAGGTGTGGTATTTTAGTTTAAGTAGGATGTGTGTTGTGGACAATGGCTCTTTCATATGCTCAGAAGTTTTTGGGGTGGAGACAGTCACACACGACAGAGACTAAAAGCAGACTGTTAGATTTGGCAAAAACATTGCAGTTAATATTACCTGACAAAATGCAAAAAGATGAGATAATTATGGTGGTAGCTAAGCATTTAAAGTTGCCTGAGATACAGTTTGACTCATTGGAAATGTCAAAAATTCAGTTACAACTTAAACAAATGGAACATGAGAAATAATTAAAGCAGCTTGAATACAAAAGAGATAGAGAGGAAAAAGAAAGAGAAAGGGAGTTACAGATCAGGGAAAAAGATAAAGAGAGAGAGTTTGAACTTCAGAAAATGGCCATGAAACATGACAGTCGGATAAAATTGGCAGGCATAAAGGGAAACGTACAGTTGGATGATAGTGATCAGGATAGTGAGAAAGACCGTCGAAGTCGAAGGCGTGGTGGGGATCTATTTAAACATGTCCAAGCATTGCCAAGGTTTGACGAGAAGGAGGTAGAAGCCTTTTCATTTCATTTGAGAAGGTGGCTAAATGAATGAAATGGCCACAGGACATGTGGGTATTACTGATTCAAACAAAGCTGGTAGGTAGGGCCAGTGAAGAGTTTGCATCACTATCAGAGGAGGTATCTGAGTCGTATGAGGAGGTGAAGAAATCCATTTTAGGTGCCTATGAACTAGTGCCTGAAGCTTATAGACAAAGGTTTAGAAATTTAAGGAAAGAATTTGATCAAACATACATGGAGTTTGAAAGGCTCAAACAGAATAATTTTGATAGGTGGATAAGGGCTTTGAAAATAGAGCAAATGTATGAAGCTCTCAGAGAAAGTATACTTTTGGAGGAGTTTAAAAATTCAATTCCTGATCTAGTGAGAACTCATGTGGAAGAGCAGAGGGTTAAAACTGCGAGATTAGCAGCAGAAATGGCAGATGATTATGAATTAGTACATAAATCAAAGCTTGGTTTCTGACATCAGTTTCAGCCTGTGAGGGATAGAAACTAGGGATATGAGAAATACTCAAGTGGTAGAGGTAAAGGTGAAATGGGAGATAATAAGGAGAGTGTACCTCAGATTAAAAAAGAAATCCAGGAGGGTGGAAGAGAAATTAAAAGTTTCAAATGTTTTCACTGTCATAAACTAGGCCATGTAAAGTCGCAGTTTTGGTGGTTGAAGAAAAGCACTGGGAAGGCTGATATGGTGAAACAGGATAAGACAGTGGGGTTTGTTAAAGTGGTAAAGGAAAGCCCAAGTGAAGCGAAGTAGGTGCAAAAGATTGTACAGCCTGATCAAGAGGTGATTGATAAGAAAGTGCCAGATCTCTTTAAAGAGTTTACTTGTGGGGGTAAAGTTTACTCATGTGTATCAGGAGGAGCAGGTAAAGAAGTCACAATTTTAAGAGATACGGGAGCTAGTCAATCTTTAATGGTAAGAGATGAGGACTTATGTAGTTTGGGAAACATGTTGTCAGAAAAGGTGGTAATATGTGGAATTCAGGGTGAGAGGAGTAGCGTTACATTATATAAGGTAAGGTTGGAAAGTCCAATGAAGAGTGGTGAATTGGTAGTAGGAGTAATAGATAAACTATCTTGTCCAGGAATACAGTTTATCTTGGGTAATGATATAGCTGGATCGCAGGTGGGAGTGATGCCTACTGTGGTTGATAAGCCAGTGGAATATCAGACAACTGAAGTGTTGAAGGACGAATATCCTGGGATTTTTCCGGATTGTGTAGTAACAAGGTCGCAAAGTCATAGGTTAAGACAAGAGGAGAAATCAAAGAGTGAAGATGAAATTGAAGTGCAATTATCAGAAACGATTTTTGATCAGATGGTTGAAAAAGAACAAGAACAGGTGGAGGATGAGGGGGTTATTTTTAGTTCAGGAAAATTGGCGGAGTTATAACAGAAAGTTATAAAAATAAAACGGATGTATCAGAAAGCATATACGGAAGAGGAATCTGAGTGTATACCAGAATGTTATTACCGTAAAATTAATGTCTTGATGAGAAAATGGAGACCTTTACATATGCAGGCGGATGAAAAGTGGGCAGAAGTTCATCAAGTAGTATTGCCGGTAGGGTATAGAAAGGAGGTGTTGCGAGTTGCACATGAGGTACCAATGGGAGTTCATTTGGGAATAATGAAAACTCAAGCTAAAATCCAAAAACATGTTTATTGGCCTGGACTACATAAAGATGGTCGTAAAATTTTGTCAATAATGTCACACATGTCAAGTGATAGGGAAACCTCAAGCAGTGATAAAACCAGCGCCCTTAATACCCATTCCAGCATTTGAGGAACCTTTTACAAGGGTCCCAATTGATTGCGTAGGACCGCTTCCGAAAACAAAAAGTGGGAATCAATATATTTTGACTATAATGGATTTGTCTACTAGGTTTCCATAGGCCATTCCAGTACGTAATATTACAGCTAAAAGGATTGTGGAGGAGTTAAGTCTTTGGGTGTAAAAGGACATCATACAGGTTACTTAATGTTGTATTCTTTGGGGGTGTTTGTTCAAAAAAAGTTAACTTGAGTTCATAGAATAAACATTGTTTTGTTTTTAAAATTGCTGGTCCATTTCTGCTGTACCGTACCTATAGAGTGAGCCGTGTGCTCCCCATACCACATCTAGTAAAAGTTGTGGGTCAGGTGAACTCCATGATACACTTTGGGATTCTCTAAACCCTGACCCATAACAAGTTGAAAAAGAAAGTTGGAACAAAAATCAATATATAAATGGTCTTGACATTGTATACTTAAATTGCAAGCAATATATTGTATCAGAATTATGATAGATAGAACTTGAAACAAAATTGATAAATACTAATGATTGTCATTAGCTGGTAACAGTTTGAAATTACAGCGAGATTTTGCAGCAATACTTTAAGGTACGGCAAAAGTCCAGAGTTGCAGCCAACATGATGAGAGAAAGACAGACAGAGAAAGAAGTTGTGCTCATGAGGTGATAGACATGCATCACTTGGGTTTGGCAGCTAGCATATGAAGGAATCACAAATGCACAGGACAAATGTAGGCAATTGACAACATTCATTTTGTATTTGTGGGTTGTCGCTCCCAAAATAAATATCAGTATATCAGTGAGGTTGCAACTTGTTAAAGGTGGTAGCAAGCTAAAAGTGCTGCTTATAACCTTTCTGGGCTGCTGTAGCTCAGCTCAGTTTGTTTGACATGTAGATTTTTGGTGTTTGGAAATGCCGAACCTGCACTTTCTTGACAACATGAATGTTCCTGGAGCACCATCTTTGCTAAACTATCCCTGCATTCTGGCAGCTATTTCTCCACGTCTAACAATTTCCACTCCCCATCAGTCTGAAAAAGTACCATCAGTGCTTCCTCTGTAAGATCCTGAAAATTCATTGGCAGGATAGGCACACCAAAGCCAGTGTTCTTGCTCAGGCCAACATCCCCAGTATTGAGGCACTGACCACGCTCAATCAGTTGTGGGTGGGCCACAACTTCCGCATGCCTGACATGAGACTGCTGAAACAAGCGCTCTACTCAGGGCTTTGACAAAAAAGACAAGCCCCAGGAGGGCAAATGAAATGACACTCCCAAAGCCTCTTTCAAAAAGTACAATATTCCCACTGACATCTGGGAATCCCTGGCTCAAGGCTGCCCAAAGTGGAGGAAAAGCATCCTGGAAGGAGCTGAACACTAGTTTCATTCCGGGAGCCAGGTGAAGCCAAGCTTCGACAATGAAAGAAGTGCATAGCAACCCAGGCATCCGACCCACTCACTTTGCCAACCACTGTCTGCCCCACCTCCAACAGAGAATGTAGGTCGTGCATTGGACTCCTCAGTCACCTGAGAACTCAATTTTAATGTGGAAGGAAGTCATCCTCGAATCGGTGGGTCTGCCTAAGAAGAAAAGACTGTGGGCGGGATTCTCCGTCCTGCCGGCAGCGGGATTCTCCATCCCAGCAGCCGGCCAATGGGATTTCCCATTGTTGACACCCCCACGCCGTCGGAAAATCTGGCCTGTATATTTTGAGAGCAGAATGGTGAGCATATGTAGGATGCTCAGAGAAATAGCAGATTGGGAAAGTACCATCAGCAGAGGATAGTAAGAGCCTGCAGAAATGCAGTGCACATTACATCTACAAGCTAATCTGTTTCTATCTAAGCTTGTCCTCTTAACAAGCACAAAACTCCACCTAAAAACGACATACGTGGGGAATTGTCATTTTTTTAAAATTGCTATTCCCAGAGCCTTGCAGGTGTATTCAGCTATACCAACGCACTGCATCAATTTCCTTTTCCCACACTTTGGAGAGCATCACATAGTACCAAAATGGTGCTAGTCCCTGAAAATTAATTAAGTCCCCTGTATTGTAATATAGATGAGTTTTTAATACAGTGATTGATCACAGGGCTCTGTCTTGCAAAGATTAGTTGACTATTACAATGACTGCCATTGTGTAAATGTTGTGCATTTTAGTACTTTTCCCTATGTAGTAAGTGCCATAATGCTTTCAAAACTCTACAGAAATGTCCTGGAAACTCTCCTGTCATGTTTTGTGTTGTTATTTAAATATCCAAAGATCTATAGCTTTGAAAATGTCCTGCTATTGAAAGTAAAAGTAAAGCCATCGCTTCACTCCATTGATCGACAGGCAATCTGCTATGAAAGGGAAATGAAAGTGTAGCTGTGGCTTACAAAAGGCCAACTGATTTTCCATTTGGTCTCTTTGGCTGCTTTGATAGCTGATGCTAATATACATGTTTGACTGGGTGACTCACTTATCTCAGCAGGGGACTTCATTCACAATTTGATTGACAGCTTTAAGAGGTTATTAAAGCATAATATGCCTTAGATGTAGTAAATGGATAAGTTTGTTTTTACAATGAAGTGACCACTTGAAGGGATTTACATTTTATGAATGGCTTTTATGAATGACAACTTTTTCTCAGTATGGATTGTCTTTGAATAGGACAGCTATATTGCCTGTTAATTTATTTTCACTGTCAATTTTTCCAAATTGGGCAGCACGGTAGCATTGTGGATAGCACAATTGCTTCATAGCTCCAGGGTCCCAGGTTCGATTCCGGCTTGAGTCACTGTCTGTGCGGAGTCTGCACATCTTCCCCGTTTGTGCGTGGGTTTCCTCCGGGTGCTCCGGTTTCCTCCCACAGTCCAAAGATGTGCAGGTTAGGTGGATTGGCCATGATAAATTGCCCTTAGTGTCCAAAATTGCCCTTAGTGTTGGCTGGGGTTACTGGGTTATGGGGATAGGGTGGAGGTGTCGACTTTGGGTAGGGTGCTCTTTCCAAGAGCCGGTGCAGACTCAATGGGCCAAATGGCCTCCTTCTGCACTGTAAATTCTATGCTAATCTATGAAACCTTTTGCGCTACAGAACCCCTTGTGACTTCCCAAGAGCATTGGGGAACACCAAGCATCTTCATAATGTTGACGCCCCTTTTTTGCCCCAAAACAGGTGTGAACAAAGGAATCAAATGTAGACAAGTCTTCCAGCTATATCTATGTATATATTAGGAAGAGGTACACAGTCACAAATACATTCATCACCAACATAACCCCGTCACATTAACCTCTGGCCACACCACCATCCCATTGCCCCTTAACATCAACCCCTGGAAGTAGTACCCACTTTAAGAATGGATATTCTGGTAATAATTAAAAAGTTCTCTTTATTAAAAAAGTACTTAGTTTTACCTTTTGTCATTATTAATGGGAGGAATAATGCTGGAAAGCTGATTCTCATTAGTCAGCCTATCAGCACCTAGTGCTCCAAGAGACCTTGCTCTAATTGGCCGATTTCATTGCTGTATTTCTTTTTGAAATTTGGTCGGTTTCCCCTTTCAAACTGGTGTTTACCAGACACGTGGCGGCTGCAGTTCACTGGAAACCCTTCATGGACCTCAAGGGGTCCACAGACCCCAGTTGGGGAACCCCTGCCATAATGGATACTGGGTGAGTGTCTATAGGTGGGGTTATGGAAAGGGCATGGGGATTTTGAGGGGACATGGTTGGCATGAAGGACATAGAGGGGGCATAAGGGGCCTAGAGTGGCAATGGCGCATGTCAAGGTGAGTGGGGGTGAAGGTTAGGGAGCACAATAATTATTATGTGTTAAATTTATGGGGTTTAGGCGATTATTAAGTTTTAGGATTGTAGCTGTAAATTTAGGTTAAATGAAGGGGGTATTGTGCCCTGTTTGCAGTCTCATGTCTGGGGACGGTAGACCTGGATTGTTTGCTTATTAGAAGAAGGTACAGGATGTTTACTCTTGGAAGTAATGGTAGCCATCTCTGAGTTTACAATGGGTAAACTCTGAGTCTCCCAAAGTCCCAGAATGGTATTGTAGGTATTAGGTAGTAAATAACCTTATGTAAATTGTCCACATACTTTGAAGATGAAAAGGAATTGGGGTCAACAATAGACTATCAGCATTTCTACCTGGATGCAAGGTTAATGGGCAGGATTCTCCAATTTGAAGGCTAAGTGCTGTTGCCGGTGTGGGAACAGAGGCGTTTTATGCTCGAAAAAAGGCTCAAAAGGTGCACCGATCCTCCGTCTGGTGGGGGGATAGCAGGCATGCAGCGTAAAGCCCCCAGCTTTACCTGCCCATATGGCCGGAGAATTGCCGGGTCCGTGGTCGCACATGCAACATGGCGTCAGCCGCGCACGGACCAGGCCTGCCAAAAACTGTAATCAGCTTCACCACCCTCGAAACACCCGCCACCAGTGCCCCCAGCCCTCACCAAAGCTCCCCCCCTGCCCGTGGAACAGCACCCCCCTGACTGGCGGGTTCATGAAAAAGAAAGGACAAGTGTTCCACGCCAGCGGGAACCCGGCCCATTGGGGGTGGAGCATCAGGGGCGGAGCATCGGGCGAGGGCCTCAGGGGATGTCCTGAGGCCATCCCAACGTGGGCGGTTTCGACGGGGGGAGCATTGCGAAAGCGGCACCGGTCCCGATTTCGGCGCAAACGGGGAATCTCTGGCGACCGCCTAACGCGATTTCCGCATCACCACCGACCGGAGAATCCCGCCCAATGTGTTTCATATTCCCATGGAGAGGAGGTCAGAGGAAGCCATTTTTAAAATCAGGTTACTGGCTTGTCTACAAATCAATAAATATCACAGACAGACAGCAGTTTTGTGTGGTCAGCAGAGGGAACAGGCTGTTTGGTTTTTCAAGCTACCATGGCAGGTGTGGGAGGGAGATGGTCTCTAGTTGAACAGGTGCATCCTGTTACCCTTTAGCAATTCCAGTAAATTCATTCTCCCGTGACGGTTTGGGGGGCGGGGGGATGTAAGAGAGAGAGATCATCAGAAATACATACTGCTAGTGGTGGATTTAAGGAATTCCCAGAACTGAGGAAGATAGCTGGAAACGGGATCACAAGATCTCGTCGGAAACTGGGAACTGCTTGCTCTGAGGACTGAAATTCTATGGGGAGGGCAACATGTGATAAGTATAAAGGGGAATGTTCCTCTCTGCAGTTTAAAGAACAAGTTGCCCACTAAACAAAAACAGTGTTTAGTCAGCAGTAAATTTGTTACAGTAATATGTGAAATCATACCATGTTGTTCTTTCAGCCAGTAAGTAGAAATTTAAATTGGGCAGCACGGTAGCATAGTGGTTAGCACAATTGCTTCACAGCTCCAGGATCCCAGGTTCGATTCCCAGCTTGAGTCACTGTCTGTGCGGAGTCTGCACATTCTCCCCGTGTCTGCGTGGGTTTCCTCCGGGTGCTCCGGTTTCCTCCCAGAGTCCAAAGATGTGCAGGTTAGGTGGATTGGCCATGCTAAATTGCCCTTAGTGTCCAAAAAGTTTGAGTGGGGGATAGGGTAGATACGTGGGCTTGAGTAGGGTGCTCTTTGTAAGGACCGGTGCAGACTTGATGGGCCGAATGGCCTCCTTCTGCACTGTAAATCTATGATTCTATGATAAATCTCTTTCCAAAAGTTGTCTGTCTCTATGTAGATCATAATAGTTGGAAATCGACTTCCGGTTGCGGCGATGACCAGCTAAGCCGCACGTTTCGGCGGCTCCAGCTCAAACGGACCTTCGGGCTCTTTTAAGAGCC
This sequence comes from Scyliorhinus torazame, assembly GCF_047496885.1. NCBI lineage: Eukaryota > Metazoa > Chordata > Chondrichthyes > Carcharhiniformes > Scyliorhinidae > Scyliorhinus > Scyliorhinus torazame. The sequence goes on along the minus strand of NC_092717.1, from coordinate 150,826,490 downwards.
CCAACGGGGAATTTTTTCGGGACGAAACCCGGTGTGGGGTGAGACAACAGGGAGTCCCCCCCAACGAAAAAGAAAAATATCGGCGGCGGCGGCGGCCAGATCGCGAAGAATCCTCGAGGACAGGGGCAGAAGGAAAAAGGAGCAAGATGGCGGCGGAGAGAGCCCAGGCGACATGGGGGCCGGACCAAGACGAATTTTTGAGACGGTGTGTGGAGCTGCTTAAGAAGGAGGTGCTGGCCCCGATGCTACAAACAATTGAGGGGCTTAAGGAGGCACAAAAGACCCAGGAGATGGAGCTCCGTGTGGTGGAGCAGAAGGTGACGGACAACGAGGACGAGATCCTGGGCCTGGCGATCAAAACGCAGACGCACGAGGCGCTCCACAAAAAGTGCATTGAAAGGATTGAAGTCCTAGAAAACAGATCACGGAGAAAGAACCTTCGGATCCTGGGTCTCCCCGAGGGAGTGGAAGGAGCGGACGGCGGGGCTTACGTGAGCACGATGCTACGCTCGCTAATGGGAGCTGAGGCCCCCTCGGGCCCCTTGGAAGTGGAAGGGGCCCATCGGGTCCCTGCGAGGAGACCAAAGGCGGGAGAACCACCTAGTGCAACGATCGTGCGATTTCATCGCTTCAATGACAGAGAGGTGGTTCTGAGATGGGCCAAAAAGGTACAAAGTAGTAGATGGGAGAATGCGGTGGTACGGGTGTACCAGGATTGGAGTGCGGAGGTGGCGAGAAGGAGGGCGAGTTTTAATCGAGCCAAAGAGGTGCTACACAAGAAGAAGGTGAAGTTCGGGATGTTGCAGCCGGCGCGACTGTGGGTCACGCACCAGGAAAGGCATCACTACTTCGAAACGGCGGAAGAAGCATGGACCTTCATTAAGAACGAGAAACTGGATCAGAACTGAGGGACTGATGTTGGAGGGGAAACGACCATGCTGATGTATATAGAGATGTAAATTGGGGAGGGGGGGGACACTAAGAAATGTGGGCGCCGGTGGGGGGGAAGAAGAGACATAGGCGGGGGATGGGGAATGGGAGTGGGGCGGCAGAGGGAGCTGCGCCACAAGGGGCGGGACGGCTCTAGAGAACACGGGGCTTATTGTTCTTGTTCCCGCGCCAGAAAGATGATGGCAGGAAGATAGGCGCAAGGTAGATGGGAGTTCCCCACACGGGAGGGTCAAGGAGAGAGCGGGAGAAGCCGGGGTCAGTTGAAGACAGCTGACTTTCGGAAGCAATATGGGGGGAGTAATCATGCTAGATGGGGATCTAGCAGGGGGCGGGGGGGGGGGGGGGGGGGGGGGGGGAGGATAACTAGGTTGCTGCTGCAGAGATCGAAGAGGAACTGGTAAAAGAAAAGGTGGTCGGGGCGGGAATGCGCCGCCTGGGGAACGGGTGGGTGCGCGGAACCGGGACGTGGGACTGGCCTAGAGAGGGTGATGGCTAGTCGACAGGGGAGGGGGGCAGGTAGCCCCCCCAGTTCGGCTGATCACGTGGAACGTGAGAGGCCTAAATGGGCCGATTAAAAGGGCCCGAGTGTTCGCGCACTTGAAAGGACTGAGGGCAGACGTGGCCATGCTTCAGGAGATGCACTGATCACTGATCTCGAGGGTGGAAGGAACTGAGTACTCAGCCATAGCTGTTTCAGATCATGCCCCACACTGGGTGGACCTGGAACTAGGAGAGGAGAGGGAGCAGCGTTCACTCTGGCGACTGGATGTGGGATTACTGGCGGATGAGGGAGTCTGCGGAAGGGTGCGGGGATGTATCGAAAGGTACCTGGAGGCCAATGACAACGGGGAGGTCTGAGTGGGAGTAGTATGGGAAGCACTAAAGGCGGTGGTCAGAGGAGAGCTGATCTCCATCAGGGCCCACAAAGGGAAAATAGAGGCCAAGGAAAGGGAAAGACTACTGGGGGAGATTTTGAGGGTAGATAAAGAATACGCGGAGGCCCCGGATGAAGGACTATACAGGGAGAGGCGACGAGTCCAGATGGAGTTCGACCTGTTGACCACAAGTAGGGCGGAGGCACAGTGGAGGAAGGCACAGGGGATGAGATATGAATATGGGGAAAAGGCGAGTCGCCTGTTGGCCCATCAGCTGCGAAAGAGGACAGCGGCGAGGGAGATAGGGGGAATTAGGGATTAAATGGGAGCTACGGTGCGGAGAGCAGGGAAGATAAACGAGGTGTTTAAGACCTTTTGCGAGAGACTATATAGGTCCCAACCCCCAGAGGGAAAAGAGGAGATGCGGCAGTTTTTGGACCAATTAAGGTTCCCGAGGGTGGAGGAGCAGGAGGTGGAAGGCCTGGGGGCGCCGATTGGGGTGGACGAGGTTACCAAGGGGCTGGGGAACATGCAGGCAGGGAAGGCCCCGGGACCAGATGGGTTCCCGGTGTAATTCTATAGAAAATATGTGGACTTGTTGGCCCCGCTGCTGGTAAGGACCTTTAACGAGGCCAGAGAAGGGGGGACCCTACCCCCGACAATGTCGGAGGCGACGATATCGCTAATCTTGAAGCGGGATAAAGATCCGCTGCAGTGCGGGTCCTATAGGCCTATCTCACTGCTAAATGTGGACGCCAAGTTGCTAGCAAAGGTGCTGGCAACGAGGATAGAGGATTGTGTCCCGGGGGTGGTGCACGAAGACCAGACAGGGTTCGTAAAGGGGAGACAACTAAATGTCAACGTGCGACGGCTATTAGGGGTGATAATGATGCCCCCAGCAGAGGGGGAGGCAGAGATAGTGGCGGCAATGGATGCAGAGAAGGCATTTGATAGGGTGGAGTGGGAGTATCTATGGGAGGTGCTGAGGAGGTTCGGGGACGGGTTTGTCAGCTGAGTTAAACTCCTCTATGGGGCCCCAACGGCAAGTGTGGTCACAGGTCGGCAAAGGTCGGAGTATTTTCGACTACACAGGGGAACAAGACAGGGATATGCCCGTTGTCCCCATTACTGTTCGCGCTGGCAATTGAACCACTGGCCATAGCGCTGAGAGACTCCAGAAAATGGAGAGGGGTGATTAGAGGGGGAGAGGAACACCCGAGTGTCACTCTACGCGGATGACCTACTGCTGTATGTGGCGGACCCAGTGGGGGGGATGACTGAGGTCATGCAGATATTGAGGGAGTTTGGAGATTTCTCGGGATATAGACTTAACATGGGAAAGAGTGAACTTTTTGTGATACACCCTGGGGACCAGAGTAGAGGGATAGATGGCCTACCGCTAAGGAGAGTGGAAAGAAACTTCCGATACCTGGGGATTCAGATAGCCAGGAGCTGGGGAACCTTACACAGACTCAAACTGACACGGCTGGTGGAACAAATGGAAGAGGATTTCAAAAGGTGGGACATGCAGCCGCTGTCACTGGCGGGCAGAGTGCAGGCAATAAAGATGATGGTCCTCCCGAGGTTCCTATTTGTGTTCCAATGTCTCCCTATACTGATCACTAAGGCCTTCTTTAAAAAAATAGATAGGAGCATCACGAGCTTCGTGTGGGCAGGGAAGGCCCCGAGGGTAAGGAGGGGGTTCCTACAACGTAGCAGAGACAGAGGGGGACTGGCGTTGCCGAATTTGGGCGACTACTACTGGGCCGCCAACGTGGCGATGATTCGTAAATGGATGATAGAGGGAGAGGGAGCGGCGTGGAAAAGGTTGGAGATGAAGCCCTGCAAAGGGACGAGTTTAAAAGCGCTGGTGACGGCGCCACTACCGCTCTCCCCCCAAAAATTTACCACAAACCCAGTGGTGGCGGAAACATTAAGTATCTGGGGGCAATGGAGGCGACAGAGGGGTGTGCTGGGAGCCTCGGTGTGGTCCCCGATCAGGAACAACCATAGGTTTGCCCCAGGGAGGCTGGACGGAGGATTCCAGAGCTGGCACCGGGTAGGAATCAGGAAAGTGGGAGATTTATTTATAGACGGGACGTTTGCGAGCTTGGGAGCGCTTGAGGAAAAGTATGAGCTGCCCCGGGGAAATTTCTTTAGATATATGCAGGTGAGAGCGTTCACGAAACAACTGGTGAGGGAATTTCCGCTGCTCCCGACACAAGAGATCCAGGACAGGGTGCTTTCGGGGGTGTGGGTCGGGGTTTGGGTTTTTGGAGGAGGAGAGGGGGCGGGGGGGAGTATTACTTTGTGTTATTTGGTTAGTTTACCATGTTAGTTCAACAATGTTATATTGCAGTTATCATGTTACCTTTATTTTTTTTTGGATTTGTAAGGGAAAAAATTGTGTTTGAAAACTTTAATAAAATATATATTTTTTAAAATAATAGTTGGAAATCTGGGACAATGTCCCAGCAAACCAAGGCGTGGGACTTCTAACCAACCAGCCTCAGAACCTGCACTCCTCCAATGCTGTATCAGGACTCTGAGAACCCCAAATCTGCCTGCTCTCCAGGAGAGAAAAATATGGTGTGTTTGTGCAGAGGCAGTACCGGGAGCTCCTCTGGGGAGCTCCATGGGGAGCACAACCCCCTCGTGTGTGTATACATGGGGTGCTCTGAACTCAGGATTCCCAGTTTTGCTGGCTTTTCCTGGCCCCTCTCCGCCATCGTGACAGCATGGGTCACCCCTGTAGATTTGTTTGCACCAAGTGTTGGATTACCTCGCCTGAAAAGCCGGCTGTGCAGCTCGTGTGCTGCACGTCAGTTTATTCACCCCAGCCAGGACTCTGCAAAAGTGAGAACATTTCACCCCGCATATCTTGCAGAACATATTCCTGCAATACGCTTCTTCAACTGCCGAACATAATTCTTTCAGTGATCTCCAACAATTCTTTTCTTTTTGTTCAGATTTTTAATCTGCTTTTGAAAGCCTGTATTTGTTACATGGAATTCTGAACTAATTACCTGGAAAATCTTCCAGTCCTAAAAATAAAAAATGCAGAGTTCTAGATGTAATAGAGCATGGCATATCATAAGGCTTATAATTCTCGCTGATGGAAAGCAAAATTGAAATTGTTGACCTTGATTTCATGACAAATGGAATAGCTATGTTAAATTAATTTGTGGTTCTCTGAACGTCTGTTGCCCTTGAAAAGTGCCTTGCATTGATTTTGTTCTGTGCCAGCTGCTGAATGGTGGAATGAGCTTTGTGTTTCTTGCAGTTTTCAAATATCTGCTCACAGACATTAATATCTAAAATGTCAATGGATGTTGCCTTATAATTTATGCATTTTAAATTTGCACATAAACCGATATTATATTTTGTAAAAAAGGAAATTAAGTGACCACTTTTCATTGGTCAGCTGAAAACACCAGCAATCTTTTACTGAGGGTTTCCTTCCCAGTGGGGTCTGAGCACGGCGGCAGCACAGTATTTAGCACTGTTGCTTCACAGCGCTAGGGTCCCAGGTTCAATTCCTGGCTTGGGTCACTGTCTGTGCGGAGTCTGCACCGTCTCCTCGTGCCTGCGTGGATTTCCTCCGGGTGCTCCGGTTTCCTCCCACAAGTACCGAAAGGTGTGCTGTTAGGTGAATTGGACATTCTGAATTCTCCCTCAGTGTACCCGAACAGGCGCTGGAGTGTGGCGACTAGGGGATTTTCACAGTAACTTCCTTGCATTGTTAATATAAGCCTACTTGTGACACTAGTAAAGATTATTATTATTATTCCTTTATCAGGTCTCATTCATCAATGCATAATGAGCTCCTGGTATGTAATTGGGAGGTTGCTGTTTTGGAAGCAGGTTATCCAGTGCTGATGCAGGGAATGAACGATCTGCAATAGTAGCTTAACGATCTGCGTTTTTGTGGTCAGCATATCCAATTCCTATTAAGATAGCTAGAATGCAGCCAAGGCATGTGCCTCATAAATTGAACATGCAGCAGCAGAAGTGCTGTTGGAAGCATGCTAGAGGAGGGTTACGTGATTTAACTCTCTAGGGCACCCCACAACAGGAAAACAGTACAGATATGAAATAAATGGTGCCCCAGTATAACATCCAAAGGCGCGATCGAACCAAAGGGGAACTATGTTCCATGGCAAGCGCGTTGAGCTGTGTGTTAGCCAGCGCTCGCAGCGCTGAAAAACACACTATCTAACCTGACTCTGGGTAGATACGGGGCTTCAGCGGAGAACGCGCAGCCGAAGCCGCATTTAGTCCCATTTAAAAATAGTGTCCCGATTTCTCGAGCCCCTGGTGCAACCCTTGAGCCCAGCCCCCCACCCAGCCTCAACTCACTGTAAGGGGGTCCCCAGGACCCCCACACCCCTCAACATCCAAGCACCCTGACAGTGCCAGTCTGACTCCCTGGCAGTGCCCCTGCCCACAGGTGGTGCTGCCAGGATGCCAGGCTGGCACTGCCAAAATACCCAGGTGAAACAAGCAGGGATGCAGCCGTGGCATTCAATAAGAGATGTCGGGTACATTCCAGTGAGTGCACAACCGATTGGAGGAGTCCCAAAGCCTTCGAGCGCAGGAGATGATGCCAACCATGCATGGCACTGAGGCCAACACTGCTAGGGTGGAGACCGCAGTAGAAAGCCTGGAGCACGACGTTCGTGTCTTGAGCGGTGGCCTAGTCATGGTTCAGTCTGTGACGACCATGGCTGAGTGCCTTGATATCATGTCCCAATTGCTGAGGGACATATCCCAGATGCAGGTGGGCATTGCCGAGGCACTGCAGAGCATGGCCCAGTCACTGAGGAGCATCGCTGAAGACGTTAACACCATGATGCAGACAGTGGGATGCCACCAGGACTGCCAGAGCCAGATGCCCTGAATCCCATGGAGTCCACCAGGCTTCTGCAGAACATTCTGTCTGTCATCTCATTGAAAGACCAACAACGCTTGTACACTTTGGACCGTCGTTGGCCTCCACCTCTGAATTCCTCCTTAATCTGATGGGCAGCTGGGTCCTCAGGGTGTGTGATGGTCCCCTGCACATGGGGTGCAGACTGGGTGGTCGCTGCTGCCTTCTCCGGCATCTGACCGCCTGAGCTGCCACCAGCAACACGAGGGCAGCAGCTGCAGGACTGACACCACCATTCATGTAAGGAATTGGAGAAGGAGAGAGACCGACAATCAGTTGGGGCTACCATCCCGGGACCCTCAAATCCCACAAGCCTCCCCCATTCTTGTGTGTTCTGCCTTCTCGCAGAGTGCCATCCAGCGAGCCAGTTGTGTTGGCAAACCTTGCTCTGCATCCTCACCCCGACCACACGGCTCCATAGACCCCAGACCTCTGCCGGGGTCATGAGGGAGACCCGTTGGTCACCATCTCTGTTCCTGCTGTGGCTCTAAACACCAGAGTAATCTTGCATAATAAAAATAATAATTCTCTCAGAGCAGGGATGAAAGGAAAAGAGTAAAATACAATTGGGCTGGATTCTCCATTCCCCCAGCCACATGCTTCTCGGCCGCGCGTCACACGCTGGCTGCAGGATTCTATCTGCCCGCCACTTGTCAATTGGATTTCCCATTGAAACCACGCCACGCCGCCGCGAAACCCGCTAGCTGGGGTGGGCTGCCAGCGGAAAAGTGAATCCCGATGATCGGAGAATTCCGGCCATTGAAAAATATTCATCTTGAATTAAGTTCTGCTCAAGTAGCTTTTACAATAAAACATGTCAAATTACTATTGTTCTCCACACTTAAGGGAAAATATCAGAAAATCAGTCAGGTTAAAGGGGCACATACCTGTAAAGAAGCTTGTGTGATTTGATCCAAACCATTTGATTTTCTGCTATTTTCTGCACCAGACAATCCAGACAAAACTCTTCTCAATAATATCGCAAAACAATTGCGACAGTCGGAATATTTTAAAAATTAACCCAATATTTAACACCTCCATTCATTTAAATATTAAAGCAGTTGCACACATGTTTTGCTTTTCAAGAAGAATTGATACAGCAGAAATTGCTCTCAAATATAGGGCGGGCCACTCTGGCGCTGGGCTGACCCGAAGGTGCGGAATCCTCTGCACCTTCAGGGGCTAGGCCAGCGCCGGAGTGTTTGGTGCCGCGCCAGCTGGCACGAGTTGGCGCCTGCGCGGGAGCGCCAGCGTGTGCTGGCGCCATCCCAGCGCATGCGCAGAGGGATTATTTTCCGCACCGGCCATGGCGGAGGTTGACAGCGGCTAGTGTGGAGGGAAAGAGTGCCCCCACGGCACAGGCCCGCCTGCGGATCGGTGGGTCCCGGTCGCGGGCCAGGCCACTGTGGGGGCACCCCCCGGGGCCATATCCCCCCACTCTGCAGGCCGCCCGTGGAGCCAGGTCCCGCCGGTAAGGACCGGTTGTGATTTACGCCGGCGGGACTGGCCGAAAACGGGCAGCCACTCGGCCCGTCGCGGGCCGGAGAATCCCGACCAAGTTCTCTCACAAGTGTGTCGGCTGTCAAATTAAAAGCTGGCATCTTCCATTTATTCAGGGCACATAGGCTAGGAGATGGGAATTTGAGACCTTGAATTTGAGAATTAGGATTGTGATATCTGTTTTAGGATGTTGCTGCTAAATACACTATAAGGGAGTGAGCATTGTGCGTGCTTAGTTTTTCACCACCTCCAAGGCTGCTGGAGAAAAGGTAAGTGAAGGTTTTATCCTTTTATGGAATCAGGTGGAGCAGACATGTTCCCCCGATAGGGGACAAATTGGGAGTGTGATGGAAATTGGCCCAAAATGACTAGGTGCACCTGAACGTCTGCTCAGAGATGTCAGGCTGAACCTCACTGTTCATCGGGCCCCATTACCCTGAAACAGACAAAGCCAGTTGGGCATCCTGATACAGCTCATCACTCAGGCCCTTGGGAAATCTAGCTGCCTCCGACACAGAAGCTGCGTTTCCCTGACAGGAAAGACAATCAGTAGGAGAGTGAGTCCAGGCCAGCAGTCACCAACAGTGTTCTTGTGGAGATGGACTCTGGGGTAATTAGGATCTGCAATGACATTGTGACAGTATTAGCACAGAAATGGTGAATACATTCATCTGAATTTGCATAGCTCCATTGTTTTAAATGGCAGTGTTCAGCAATTCACTTCAAACAGGTTAACACTTCAGGCCAAATAGCAGGGATGGTAAATAATGAAAAATGTATCAAACATCCAAATACTCGTTATTTCATTGCAGACTTTCAGCGGCATGTTCTGTGATATTCAGAGAAGAGAACCAAATTTAATCTTAACTATGTCTTTAACTTGTAAACTAAAATATTACTCATAGGATTAATTTTACTTTTGCTAGATTACAGTGCAGTGAGTTGAAGTGGATTTGTATGTGAAAATTATTTCCTAAATTAAAGCATTTCTCATGAGCATTGCTCTTCAGTGTGCTCCTCTATTGTTTATTTGTTGAATGGCTTGCAAAAAGTTCATGCATTACTGCTCTGACATTTGTATTTCTTTTAGCCATACCTACGCAGTCTGCCAAACAGAACCCAAAGGTTGCATTATTACTAACTGCACATGGGGGACACATCGGCTTCTTGGAAGGAATATTTCCACGATGGGCCACTTATATGGACAGAGTCTTCAAACAATTTATACAAGCTGTCTTTGAGCATAAAGATGAGTTGAAAAATACATAACTCTTGAAATCTGTCCATTCTGAATGTTTGATAATTTAAATTTACTGACTAAACCATTGAAAATCTCGACATTGGTATTTGAGCACATTGAAAAATACATATTTACTTGTATCATCGTGTATTTAAAATGGGCTGTCTGTTACTTGAATTTGGTCAGAAATTAATTAAGGGGTGAATGACAAAGAGCCAAGAATATTATACTCAGACTAAATATCAATTTATACATGGCTCTCTTTCTTTCATACGAGTTGGTAATTTTTGTTAATTTGAAATATTCAAGTTTTTAGTTTTATATCATTTTCTAACTACTGCTTCATCTTCTATCATAATTGTTAATTTTGTATACCCATTGGGCACTGAATCTAAACAATTACCACATTATCAATGGTAGATTGAATTCCTCAGGGCTATTATTTAATTTCAGGGCCAGTTCAATCTTTTTCAATGTATTTGCAATTCATAACATGATTGAATTGTTCAGAAGAGAATGCATTTGCACACAATTTAACTTTGCCCAAATAACTTACTTTGCAGCACTTTACGGCTTGTACCTAAAAGCTAGTGTAATGATATAACATATGAATAAGCATCATAAATTAATAAAGAAGAAGCACAGACACTGCTAGGACAAAAACTCTTGCCTGAAAAGAAATGCTGATTGCTGGTGCATTTTCTTATAAGTTTGGGCTCAATTAAATTGTTTTCAAAACCAATAATCTATCTTGACTGTGCCAAGGTTGATCTATTCCTTAAAAGCTTAGAAACCATAGAAATCAATACAACACTTAAACTAACTCTGAACTGAACCGTATTTGAGAGATGTCACTGTGAATGCAATATATTTGACCCTGGACTATAGTATTTACATACAGTATTTTAGTGCTTCTGAGTTGGACATGAGTTACTCCACATACTTAGTCATCCTGTCAGAGGGTCCAGGACTTGTTAGGATCTTCCAATACTTAGAGTACAATAACAGACTGTATGTGACAATATGGCTTACAAATGTAATAAGCTTTTTCTGAGAAAACTCTTAAACAACTGGAATAAATTTTAAGATATTTACTATATATAAAAAAATAAAATTTTGTAAACTGTGCACTGTTTATCTATTTATTTAATACAAATAATATACATTTTAAGGTTATCTACTATTTCATGTTTTGGATAATGGATTGGTCCAATGACTACAATGATTCTGTCCCACTTTCAGCCAAGATATGTAAATTGAAATGTGACCTAATTCATAAGTGTGTATTGTTTTTATTATTTCCTGTGGTTGTTTGAACTTATTATTTGATTTACAGCATGAATACGGCCCAATTTTGAAAAGAATCCAAGACAAAGTCACACCAATTACTGCTCAGCAAAGGTTATTTCAGGGACTATTTTACGTATCATTTGGTCTCTGCTGCTTGTAAAGTAGAAGGAGCTGAACAGTGCGATGGCACTGTACTTGCCAACTGATTCTCATGGAAATTTCCCTTATGTCAGTATCCAAAATTTATTATATCTATTATTAGATTATTATACTGCCAAATGAGAAATAAACAATTAACCAATGGCAGCAGCAATAAAGGTCATTCATAGTTCCAATACTCATAGAATCGCAGAATTGTTACAGCCATTCAGCCTGCCCTGCCTGTGCCATAGGAGCAATTTACGTAGTCCCACTTCCCTGCCTTTCCCCTTAGCCCTGCACTTTCTTCCTTTTCCAGATAGCAATCCAATTCCTTCTTGAATGCCTCGGTTAAACCTGCTCTGTAGGCTGCTTTCTCCTTTGAAGGGGGAAGAGCTGACTGGTGGTGATTTAACCTGAGGATCACCACTCCTCAAGGTTGAGAAAGGGGGCCTTTATGAATAACCTCAACCAGTACAGGAATTGAAATCATGCTGCTGGCCTCACTCTGCATCACAAACCAGCTGCCTAGCCAACCCCTGCTTCATTGCATTCGAAGGCAGTGGATTCCAGATCCAAATCAGTTGCCGCATGAAAAATGCTTTTCCTCATTGATGCACTATCAATTACTACAAAGACGAGAGTAGTGAATAATCGAGGCTTTATTGAGCAAAGATGTGTGGCCTCCTGTAGCTGCTACGAGAATGGGAGCAGCACCAGCGAGCACACACATTTATACACTGCCTACTGGGCGGAGCCAGCAGGCCGGTTTATCCATGTACCTCTAGGACAGGAGTCTTACCGTACTACATCTAATACAGTTAGTGGTGACTACCACATTCATCCCCTGTTAGAAAAAGAGTCCGGCGGGGGTGGTGGAAAAATTTACAAGTTCAGTCTGTCGAGGGCCTTGATCCTCCACTGTGATCGTCTCAGTCCTGGTGGTGATGTGGGCGCCGACTTGGTCACCTGCGACTCCGGGAGCGTGTTGTCCTCGTCTTCATCGCCCCCGAGTGGAACCAGTGGGAGGACGGATCCTCCTGGGGCGGGGGCTGCGGTGAGGTGCGCTGGGGGGAGGGTGAGTGGCGCAGGGGCAACCGGAGGGGAGGATGTCGGGTGGTGGGCCGTGGGTGGGGATCCAGCGGGTGCCGGGTCCCGGAGGGAGACTGTGTCCTGGCGGCCATCGGGGTGCGCCATGTAGGCGTCCTGCGGGTTCGCGTGCAGTAGTTGGACTCTTTCGACCAACGGGTCCGACTTACGGGTCCGCACGTGTTGCGAAGAAGGACGGGTTCAGGAACTGCCAGCCATGTTGGGAGCGAGACCCCGGAGGTGGACCTCCTGGGGAAGGCAAAGAGACATTCATGGGGGGTTCCGTTAGTTGCAGTGCAGAGGAGCGATCTGATGGAGTGGAGCGCATCGGGGAGGACATCCTGCCAGTGGGAGACCGGGAGATTCTTAGACCGTAGGGCCAGCAGGACGGTCTTCCAGACCGTCCCGTTCTCCCTCTCCACCTGCCCGTTTCCCCGGGGGTTGTAGCTGGTCGTCCTGCTCGAGGCAATGCCCTTGCTGAGCAAGAACTGACGCAGCTCATCGCTCATAAAGGAGGATCCCCAATCGCTGTGGACGTAAGCGGGGAAACCGAACAGGGCAAAGATGCTGTGGAGTGCTTTAATGACCATGGCAGAAGTCATATCGGGGCATGGGATGGCGAAGGGAAACCGGGAGTACTCGTCGACCACGTTCAGAAAGTACGTGTTTTGGTCGGTGGAGGGGAGGAGCCCTTTGAAATCCATGCTGAGGAGCTCAAAGGGGCGGAAGGCCTTCACTAGGAACGCTCGATCTGGCCGGTAGAAGTGCGGTTTGCACTCCGTGCAGACCTGGCAGTCTCTGGTGACAGTCCTGACCTCAATGGAGTAGGGCAGGTTGCGGGCCTTGATGAAGTGGAAGAACCGGGTGACCCCCAGGTGACAGAGGGCATCATGTGGAGCCTGGAGTCGGCCCACTTGTGCGCTGGCACATGTACCTCGGGATAGGGTATCGGGGGGCTCGCTGAGCTTCCCGGGGCAATACAAAATCTCGTAATTATAGGTGGCGAGCTCGATCCTCCACCACAAAATCTTATCGTTTTTGATCTTGCCCGCTGTGTATTATTGAACATGAAGGCAACCGACCATTGGTCAGTGAGGAGAGTGAATCTCCTGGCAGCCAGGTAATGCCTCCAATGCCGCACAGCTTCCACAATGGCCTGGGCCTCCTTTTCGACAGAGGAGTGCCGAATTTCGGAGGCATGGAGGGTGCGGGAAAAGAATGCCACGGTCCTGCCTACCTGGTTGAGGGTGGCGGCCAGAGCTACGTCCGATGCATCGCTCTCGACCTGAAACGGGAGGGACTCGTCAACTGCGTGCATCGTGGCCTTGACGATGTCTGCCTTGATGCTGTTAAAGGCCTGGCGGACCTCAGCCGTCAGGGGAAAGACTGTGGACTGAATGAGTGGGCGGGCCTTGTCCGCATAGTTAGGGACCCCCTGGGCATAATAGGAGAAGAACCCCAGGCATTATTTCAGGGCCTTGGGGGAGGGGGAGTTCCATGAGGGGGCGCATGCGGTCGGGGTCGGTCCCTAGAACTCCATTTTCCACAACATAGCCAAGGATGGCTAAGGGGTTGGTGCGGAACACGCACTTCTCCTTATTGTACGTGAGATTAAGGAGTTTGGCGGTGTGGAGAAATTTGAGAATGTTAGCGTCGTGGTCCTGCTGATCGTGGTCGCAGATGGTGACGTCTAGGTACGGGAAGGTGGCTCGCAGTCCGTACCGGTCAACCATTCGGTCCATCTCACGTTGGAAGACCGAGACCCTGTTAGTGACGCCGAAGGGAATCCTAAGGAAGTGATAGAGGCGGCCATCTGCTTCAAACGTAGTGTATTGGCGGTCCTCCTTGCGGATGGGGAGCTGGTGGTAGGCGGACATCAGGTCCACTGTGGAAAAGACCCGGTACTGTGCAATCTGATTGACCATATCAGATATGCGAGGGAGGGGGTACACGTCGAGCTGCATGTACCGATTGATGGTCTGACTGTAATCAATGACCATCCTGTGCTTACCCCCAGTCTTTACTACTACCACTTGGGCTCTCCATGGGCTGTTGCTGGCCTCAATGATGCCTTCCCGCAGAAGTCGCTGGCCCTCCGACCTGATGAAGGCCCTGTCCTGGGCACTGGACCATCTGCTCCTGGTGGCGACGGATTTGCAATCCGGGGTGAGGTTTGCAACCAAGGAAGGTGGATTGACCTTAAGGTTCGTGAGCCGCATACGGTGAGGGGGGGGTAGGGGTCCGCCGAATTTTAAAGTTAAGCTTTGGAGGTGGCACTGGAAGTCCAGGCCGAATAACAGGGCAGCGCAGAGGTGGGGGAGGACGTAGAGCCGAAAGTTGCTAAACTCTACTCCCTGGACGGTGAGGGTCGCGATGCAGTACCCCCGGATTTCCACGGAATGGGATCCGGAGGCCAGGTAGATTTTCTGGCAAATGGGGTGTACCGCGAGGGAGCAGCGCCTTACCGTAGCGGGGTGGATGAAGCTTTCCGTGCTCCCGGAGCCAAAAAGGCAGGAAGTCTTGTGCCCATCGATTTTCACCGTTGTCGATGCGGTTGCGAGGTTGTGGGGCCGGGACTGGTCGAGGGTGATCGAGCCGAGCTGCGGCTGATGCTGGGAGGCCCCGGGCTGGTCAGCGGTGATGGTAGGCAATGAGCGGCCAGACTAGCTTCCCAGCGAGCAGGGGTCCTGAGGCGCCGTCCAAAATGGCGCTGAAGATGACAGCGCCCACGGGGTGCACATGGCGGGTGGCATTAAAGATGGCGGTGCCCACGGGTCGCACGTGGCCTGCGGAGAAGAAGATAGTGGCGCCCATGGGCCGCACGTGGGGGTGTAGGAACGCTGGGCCTAGAAACAGCGGCGAACGACCGGGCCTGGCACACAGCAGCAAAATGTCCCTTTTTTCCGCAGCCGTTACAGATTGCGCTCCGCACTGGGCAGCGCTGCTGGGGGTGTTTATTCTGCCCGCAGAAATAGTATTTGGGCCCCCCAGGGTTGGCTGGCTGCCGCCCGGCGCAGGCTTGCGGTGGGGTGGGGTCGGTAGCTGGTGGGGCCCACGATGCCCATGAGGGTGCCGTGCGGTCGGGGGCGTACGACTGGATGTTATGGGAGGCCACTGTTAACGAGTTTGCGAGCTGCCTGGTTCCTGCAAGATCAAGCGTACCCCCCTCCAATAGGCGCTGGCGGATGTACGCCGACCCCATGCCTGTAACAAAAACGTCTTTGATTAAAAGTTCTGTATGCTGGACTGCCGAAACTGCCTGGCAGTCACAGTTCCTCGCCAGGATGTGCAAGGCATGCCAGAAATCATCTAGGGACTCACCGGGGAGTTGCTGTCTCGTGGACAGGTGGTGCCTGGCGTATAGTTTGTTGACCGGCCGAATGTAATGTCCTTTCAGGAGCTCCATTGCTTCAGCATAAGTGGGTGCATCCCAGATGAGAGGAAAAATGTCATGGCTCACCCGTGAATCAAGGACCTGGAGCTTCTGTGCGTCCGAGGGTTCTTCAGCAGATGTTCGGAGGTAGCTTTCAAAGCAGGCCAGTCAGTGGTCAAAAGCGGACGTAGCGTTTTCTGCTTGAGGGCTCAGCTGTAGGCGATCAGGCTTGATGCAAAGTTTTATCGTTTTAAAATCTTTGCTCAATAAATTGATGCATGATCAATTACTACAAAGACGAGAGTAGTGAATAATCGAGGCTTTATTGAGCAAAGATATATGGCCTCCTGTAGCTGCTACCAGAATGGGAGCAGCACCGGCGAGCAGGCTGGGATTTACCCATGGAGCTCTAGTACAGGAGTCTTACCGTACTACATCTCTGTCATGTGAGAGTACCTTTAAGACATGGATGTTTAAGCAATGTACCTTTAAGAAAAAGTGATGTCAGAGAGTGGGTGGAGCTGAGGTCAGGTCAGCCATTTTGCAGTTTAGTTTTGCAGTTTGAAAAGAGCTTGGGAGTGTCTGTGTTTGCAGGGAGCTGGATCTCTGACATGAAAGACTATCTCTGGATCATTTGGGTGATTTAAACTCATAATAGTAAAGCTTTAACCTGATGTGATTTTGTTTAAAGGTGTTAAGTCTCTTGGAAGTTTGAAGGAACATTTTAAGGAATTATTTACTGTTGCCATATTTTCTGAGTTACCTTTGAAGTAAGGGGTGTTAAGAGATCCAATGTTTATTTAAGATGTTAAGTTGGGTTCATGGAATAAACAGTGTTTTGTGTTAAAAAAAACCACGTGTCCATAATTGTAATTCCACACCGAGGGAACAAGCCGTGTGCTAGGAAAAGCAACAAATACATTAAAGGGAGAGGTTGGTTGAATTCCATGATACATTTTGGGGTTCTGAAAATGCCTCTCCCATAACATCTCATATACATCTAATACAGTTAGTGGTGACAACCACACTCATGTTGCCATTTTCTTTTGCCAATTACCTTAAATCTATTCCCTCTTGTTCTTGAATCCTCCCACCAATGGTAAGAGTTTCTCCGTATCTACTATGTCCAGACCCCATCATGATTGTGAATACTTCTCCAAGGAAAACTGTCCCACTTTCTCCAGTCTATCTACATAAATGATTTTTTTTCATACCTTGGACCATTCTCATGAACCTTTTCTGTTATAATGTGTTGGTAGCCACTTTGGGCACAGCAGGCTTCCCTAAGAAGTAATGTTGGATCTTTAACATCCTTCTAATGGAGCAGACATGGGGCTGAATTCTCAGCACCCCGATGCTGAAATCGGGCCGGCACTGGTGCGGAGAATCCATTTCCGCGCATGGAATTGGGACTGGCTCCGGTTCCTCGATTCTCAGGCCCCCGAAAAGTGGCGTACTCAGAGAGTACGCAGCACCGCATATCCCCTACCTGCGGCCATTGCCAGAGGCCCACCCCACTGTTCTCCGCCCCCAACCGGCCGAAGTCCCGATGGCGTGGATCTAACATGATCCTGCCATTCGGGATACTTGCGTGGCGGCTGCAAGTATCAGTCGGGGTGGGCTGATTGGAGGGCAGGGGGGACCTCATACGGGACTGGGTTATTTTGGGGCGAGCAGTCCGGGTCGAGCGCGCAGCCGATCGGGGGCACTATTTAGGGGGTCCAGCTCCATGGTCTGAGTCCACCATGGAGCACGGCGTGGCGGCTGGAGGCCACAGCCATACACATGCGCAGCCTCTGACCCGGAGGTGTGGGGGCCGTATCTGCAACTAAAGCTGCGAGATTCACGACGGGTCTCTGCTAGCCCCCTGAAGGGCTGTGACTATGGGGCCTTTTGACACCAGATTTTCTGGCGTAAAAGGCCACAGTTTTCACGACGGCGTGGGGACATAGTCCCTGAAACTGAGAATCCAGCCCACGGTCTCAGATCAACATTTCACCTGAATACTGGCAGCAAAGAGAGTGCATTACGCTGGGACTGAGGCGCTGGGGATTTTTAATGGCCTTAATTGGCTCTTTAATTGATAGGGATTTGGCAGTAATAATGCTATTCAATGTCAAGGAGAGATGGTTAGACTCTCCTGTTGGAGATGGTCCTTGCCAGGTTCTTGCATGGCATGCATGATTCTTGCCACTTATAAATCTAATCTGAAAGCTGTTCCCATCTTACTGCATGCAGGCATAGACTACTCCTCTTCATTCACCTGAGGAATGAGCAGCGCTCTGAAAGCTAGTGACATCGAAACAAACCTGTTGGACTTTAACCTGGTGTTGTAAGACTTCTTACTGTGCTCACCCCAGTCCAACGCCAGCATCTCCACATTCATTATTTGAGGAACTGAACACTGTATAATCATGAGCGAATATCCCCACTGCTGACTTTATGATGGAAGGAAGGTCATTGATAAAACAGCTGAAGATGATGGCGTCTAGGACATTGTCCTGAGGAACTCTTGTCCTGCCACTCAAATGACTGGTTTCCAAGAACTTCAACCATCTTCCTATGTGAAGGTACAACCCTAATCAGTAGAGAGTTCCCCCCAATCCCCATTGACATCAATATTACCAAGTCTCCTTAATGTCACACTCAGTCACTCGCACCTCACCTTTGGAATTCTGCTCTATTGTTCATGTTTGAGCCAAGGCTGTAGTGTGATCTGTAGCTGAGTGGTCCTGGTGGGACCCAAACTAAGCATTGGAGAGGAGGTTATAGGTAAGTAAGTGTCACTTGATAGCACTGTCAACAAAACTTTCCATCACTTAATTGTTGATTACGAATCGACTAATCAGGCAGCAATGCAACTGTCCCCATCCTCTGTTGGGCTATCTATCACTTGATCTTAAGTTTTGCTTTCATCGAGCACAGACATTTGTTCTCTATTAACATATTCTGCTATCTTACCTTAATGACATTATCAGCACCTTCCATAGTCCTTCTCACTGCCATTAATGCTTTCTCTGTCTTGTGCTCCACACATGTTTGTTGCAATCTCTCCTAGCTCCCACCTATCAGGGACCCTTGACTTTGCCCCGCCTGCTCACCCCCTCTTGTACAATATAAAATCCATCACGTTGCTGCCTCTCTTTAGCTCCGAAGAAGAGTCATATGGACTTGAATCATTAACTGTTTCTCTCGCCACAGATGCTACCAGACCTGCTGAGTTTTCACAGGATTTGCTGTTTATAGTTTTGATGAAGCGACAACTCGCCAGACTGGATTTATCCTGCTTCATGGGGGGAAATTACCTTGTGAATCTCAAAATGTAACAGCCAGAAAAATAAGCAGTGAAATTGCCTAAATTGGAATGAATCAAAAGATATATAAAATATTATTTATAACTTCTCATCATTGTGTTTCCTATGCTATTCTTGACTAAGAAGACAGGTTTGGAGGTCAACTATTCCCAGGCTTTTGGCTGCGGTGCCCTATCAGCAGCACTGGGAAGTGTGCATGATGTCATTGTTTGGATAGGCACATCCCTAGCTCTCCGAAGGCTAGTGATTTGAAACAAACCTGTTGGACTTTAACCTGGTGTTGTAAGGCTTCTTACTGTGCTCACCCCAGTTCAACGCCGGCATTTCCACATCTTTGTTTGGATGGTGATAGTGAGGAAATAAAGGGAAGAAATTCACCCTCATTCCCTACAGGGAACTACTTGGAATGACATGGCTGAGATTGGTAGTACGCTGAGTGTAGAAATCACAAAAATAAATTTATTCTATCATGATGGCACAGAGCATCTGAGGTTCTTTGACATTTTTTCAAAGATTACATGCATTTCAGTCGAATTGGGTAATTATAGAAGGGATAATACATTATAAACTTCATAAACATTTTGTGTAGCTGCAAGACCTCTGCTTTCCCCTCCTTCACGTATAAATGTGTGCTGTAGAAAATAAACATTTGTCTGGGATATTATTTTGGCTCAAATTTGCTTTTTGCTCAAATAATTGATTCATTTTCAAGAACTGAAGATAAGTCCTCTGATAGCAGACTATTAGGTCATTACATGATCCTGCACCAATAGAACCATCGCACGTACAGAAAAGGTAGGTCAGGGAGAGTGCCAGAGCAATGTGGAAAATTACCAAGTACGTCCTGAACACAAAAAGCAGGACAAATCCAACCCGGACAATTACTGCCCCATCAGTCTACTCTCGATCATCAGTAAAGTGGTAGAAGAGGTAATCAATAGTGTTAACAAGTTCTGGGGATCCAGATAGCCAGGAGTTGGGGGACCCTACATAAACTGAATCTGATGAGCTTGGTGGAGCAAATGGAGGAGGATTTCAAAAGATGGGACATGTTACCGCTCTCGCTGGCGGGTAGAGTGCAGTCGGTCAAAATAGTGGTCCTTCCGAGGTTTCTGTTTGTGTTTCAGTGCCTTCCCATCGTGATCACTAAGGCCTTTTTTAAGAGAGTAGGTAGGAGTATTATGGGGTTTGTGTGGGCGAATAAGACCCCGAGAGTAAGGAGAGGGTTCCTAGAACACAGTAGGGACCGAGGAGGGTTGGTGCTGCCAAACCTGGGGAGCTACTACTGGGCAGTAAATGTGGCGATGATCCGCAAGTGGGTTATGGAGGGAGAGGGGGCGGCATGGAAGAGGATGGAGATGGCGTCCTGTAAAGGAACGAGCCTGGGGGCGTTGGTGACGGCACCGCTGCCGCTCTCGCCGACAAAGTATAACACGAGCCCGGTGGTGGCGGCAACGCTAAGGATCTGGGGCCAGTGGAGACGGCACCGGGATGCAATGGAAGCATCGGTGTGGTCCCCGATCAGGGGTAACCACCGGTTTGTCCCGGGGAAGATGGACGGGGGGTTCCAGAGCTGGCATCGGGCGGGGATTGGAAGAGTGGGGGACCTGTTCATCGACGGGACGTTTGCGAGCCTAGGGGCACTGGAGGAGAAGTTCGAGTTACCCCCGGGAAATGCCTTTAGATATATGCAGGTGAGGGCTTTTGTGAGGCGACAGGTGAGGGAATTCCCGTTGCTCCCGGCACAAGAAGTTCAAGATAGGGTGATCTCAGGTGTATGGGTCGGGGAGGGCAAGGTGTCGGAAATACACCAGGAGTTGAAAGAAGAGGGGGAAGCGCTGGTAGAAGAATTGAAGGGTAAATGGGAGGAGGAGCTGGGGGGGGAGATCGAGGAAGGTCTTTGGGCTGATGCCCTAGGTAGGGTTAATTCCCCCTCCTCGTGTGCCAGGCTCAGCCTGATACAATTTAAGGTGGTCCACAGAGCGCACTTGACGGGGGCGAGGTTGAGTAGGTTCTTTTGGGTAGAGGACAGATGTGGAAGGTGCTCAGGGAGCCCGGCGAACCATGTCCATATGTTTTGGTCATGCCCGGCACTGGAGGGGTTCTGGAGAGGAGTGGCGGGAGCAATATCTCAGGTGGTGAAAGTCCAGGTCAAGCCAAGCTGGGGGCTGGCACTATTTGGAGTAGTGGACGAGCCGGGAGTGCAGGAGGCGAAGAGGCCGGCATTCTGGCCTTTGCGTCCCTAGTAGCCCGGCGAAGGATCTTGCTAATGTAGAAGGAGGCGAAGCCCCCCCAGCCTGGAGGCCTGGATAAATGATATGGCTGGGTTCATAAAGTTGGAGAGGATTAAGTTTGCCTTGAGAGGGTCTGCGCAGGGGTTCTACAGGCGGTGGCAACCGTTCCTAGACTATCTCGCGGAGCGTTAGGGGAAGGTCGGTCAGCAGCAACCTTGGGGGGGGGGGGGGGATTGGAGGGGACGTCCTGGGAGGGGGGGGGGAGGGAGGGGGGAAAGGGGGGACTGCCTGGGAGGGTGGATGGGCAAGAGATAACATGAAGGGTTGGGGAAACTGGCACGTACGGGTGAGGGCCAGTGTACAAAGCTGTGTAAATATATCATTTTGCCATGTATATATCTTGCTCTGCGCGATTTCTCGTTTTTGTTTTGTTACGAGGGGGGGGTTATTGTTTGTAAGGGAGAAAAATTGTGTTAAAAAACTTTAATAAATATATATTTTTTAAAAATAGTGTTAACAAGTGGCACTTGCTGAGCAATAATTTGCTCATTGCTGCTCAGTTTGGGTTTCACCACAGTCACTTAGCTCCTGACCTCGTTACAGCCTTCGTTCAAACACGTGCAAATTAGTTTCTTCCAGAGGTGATATGGGAGTGACTGCCCTCGACATCAAGGCCACATTTGATTCAGTGTAGCATCAAGGAGACATAGCAAAACTGGAGTCAATTGGAATCGGGAATCCCTCCACTGGTTGGAATCATACCTTGCAAAAAGGAAGATGGTTGTGGTAGTAGGGGGTCAATCATCTCAGTTCTTCCTCAGGGTAGTGTTCTGGGCCCAACCACAGACATCTTCCTTCCATCATAAGGTCACAAGTGGGGATGTTAATGGGCAGCACGGTGGCGCAGTGGTTAGCACTGCTGCCTCACGGCACCGAGGTCCCAGGTTCAATCCTGGCTCTGTGTCACTGTCCATGTGGAGTTTGCACATTCTCCCCGTGTTTGCGTGGGTTTCGCCCCCACAACCCAAAGATGTGCAGGGTAGGTGGATTGACCGTGCTAAATTGCTCCATAATTGGAAAACATGAATTGGGTACCTAAATTTTTAAAAAAGTGGGGAAGTGCACATGCACCTTCCAAACCCACAACCGTTATTTTCTAGAAGGACAAGGGTAGCAGACACATGGAAACACCACCACCTGGAAGTTCCAATCCAAGTCACTCACCATCTTGACTTGGAAATATATCAACATTCCTTCACTGTCACTGGGTCAAAATCCTGGAACTCCATCCCTAATAGCTCTGAGGGTGTACTTACAGCACATGGACTGCAGTGGTTCAAGAAGGCAGCTCACCACCACCTTATCTAGCGCAACTAGGCATGGGTAATAATTGCTGGCCTAGTCAGATGCCCACATCCCATAAATGAACAAAAAATATTGTAGCCCAGACCCACCCATTGGTGAACCTTACAAGCACTGCTCTCTGTTGGGACCATAAGAACATGCAATCACCCCCTATCATTTCAGCCAACCAATCTAATAGTAATATCATGGGTCACAACCATGTGTTTGGCTTCATGTAACTCTGATATTTGCATTTGTCTCCTGTTTGAAGTTCAACAATTGACCTTTTTCAGTTTTACTTTGTCAGCAAAATGTTTCATTTTCCTCAATTTCACAGTGCCTTAGAGGTCAAACTTCTAACCGCAGGATCACTCACCTGCTCATCTTCCTCTGTTATTATAAATTGCTATCGTTCCAATATAATCAGAATGACCGCAGCTCGTTGGCACAGTGCACCCAAACCTCAACATGTTACGCTATAGAAATTCAGGTTGCTGATTTGCAGTCCTGGATGCACTCAATTAAAAATTTCATTCACATCACGTCAGTGATCAAGGGCGAAATTCTCCCCAAACGGCGCGATGTCCGCTGACTGGCACCCAAAACGGCGCCAATCAGACGGGCATCGCGCCACCCCAAAGGTGCGGAATGCTCTGCATCTTTGGGGGCCGAGCCCCAACCTTGAGGGGCTAGGCCGACGCCGGAGGGATTTCCGCCCCGCCAGCTGGCGGAAATGGCCTGAGTTGCCCCGCCAGCTGGCGCGGAAATGACATCTCCGGGCGGTGCATGCGCGGGAGCGTCAGCGGCTGCTGACAGTTTCCCGCGCTTGCGCAGTGGAGGGAGTCTCTTCCGCCTCCACCATGGTGGAGACCGTGGCGGAGGCGGAAGGGAAAGAGTGCCCCCACAGCACAGGCCCGCCCGCGGATCGGTGGGCCCCGATCTTCGAAACGCTGGGGGGGTCGGAGAATGACGCCCCAGTATCTTCATCAAAAAGATCAGGGGCAAAATTCTCCCCAAATGGCGCGATGTCCGCCGTCTGGCGCCCAAAACGGCGCCAATCAGACGGGCATCGCGCCGCCCCAAAGGTGCGGAATGCTCTGCATCTTTGGGAGCCGAGCCCCAACATTGAGGGGCTAGGCCGGCGCCGGAGGGATTTCCGCCCCGCCAGCTGGCGGAAACAGCGTTTGCTGCCCCGCCAGCTGGCGCGGAAATGACATGTCGGGCGGCGCATGCGCGGGAGCATCAGCGGCCGCTGACAGTTTCCCGCGCATGCGCAGTGGGGAGAGTCCCTTCCGCCTCCGCCATGGTGGAGACCGTTGCGGAGGCGGAAGGGAAAGAGTGCCCCCAGGACCCCGGAGCCCGCCCATGCCGCCTTGTCCCGCCGGTAAATAGGTACTCTAATTTACGCCGGCGGGACAGGCAATTTCTCGGCGGGACTTCGGCCCGATTCCCACCCCCGCTGAATATCCGGTACCGGAGACTTCGGCAACCGGCAGGGGCGGGATTCACGGCGGCCAACGGTCATTCTCCGACCCGCTGGGGGGTCGGAGAATGATGCCCTATGAATTAGACAAGCCTTTTTAAAATATATTTTTATTAGAGTTTTATCATTTTACAGATAATGCAACAAACTTTCAAAACAAACTGGTACAGTACAGAACAATTATTTCTGCAAACATAAGAATAGAGAAAAACTGGATAATTTCAGAACTATGGCCTCTAATTGCACAACTGATCAAGCAAAGAGTGGGGGGGAGAGGATAAAGCCACACAAACATGATAAAATGACATAACTAGATACATACCTCTATATATAGGGAGATCAAGATTTGCAACATGGCTCATGGAAAACGTTGCAGGTGCATGTCATACAGAACAGAGCTTATGAATTTGAGATAGGGGTCCCATACTTTGCAGGGTGTATCTGACTTAGAATGGAGTACAGAATTCAGGGCCGGGATTCTCCAAGCCCGCGCCGGGTCGGAGAATCGCTGGGGGGGGGGGGGCGGGGGACGCGAGAATCCCGCTGCGTCACTCCGACGCCGGGCCACCGATTCTCTGGCGACTGGAGAATCTGCGGCAATCGCACCCGCGCAGTCACCACGGCACCGGTCGGGGGCCGTTGAAAGCGGCCCACGCGCCGATTCTCCGCCCTCGACGGGCCAAATGCCCACCGAGTCCTGCCGGCATGGTTTACGTATGGTCCCACCCGGCGGGACCTCGCCGTTCTGGCTGCGGGGGCCGTCCCAGTTGGGGGGGAACCGACTCCGGGGGCAGCCTCCACGGTGGCCAGGCCCGCGATCGGGGGCAACCGATCAGTGGGTGCACTGATTCTGGGGGCGGGGCCTATGTTCCTCCCCGCCGGGCCCCTTGAGGGTGCCACCATGTTGCCTGGGGCCGGCATAGAGACGGCAAACCCGCGCATGCGCCGGCATGGAAACTGCCATGGCGCACATGCGTGGACCCACGCCGGCCATGGCGCACATGCGCGGACCCGTGCCGGCTGTGTAGGGTGGTCTTTCGGCGCCGGAGCAGCGTGCAGCACTCGCGCGGCGCCGTTCTAGCCCCCGAAGAAGAGGAGAATTCCTGGGCCTGGAGGCCCGTTGACGCCGGCGTCGCTCGTGCCGGTTTTGACACGGGCGACAACACTTGGCCACGATATCAGTGAATCCCGGCCCAGGAATTCCACAGGAATTCAATCTATAACTTTCATGAAAATATTGGATTGAAGAATACTTGTCACTAACTCAGGAATAGAGGATATTTTTCCGAGCTGCAAAAGTTAGGGGGTGGGATTCTCCACTCCCGTGCCGAAGTGCCCACGCCGTCGTGAACGCCGTCGAGGTTCACGACGGCGCGAAACAGGGGCCACGTCATCTACACGCGCCAAGCCTTGTCGCCGCGTAAAGGCGGCACCGCATAGATGACGCGGCCGGCGCCGCATTAATGGCGTCACCCGCGCATGCGTGGTTGCCGTCCTCTCTGAGTCCGCCCCACAAGAAGATGGCGGACGGATCTTGCGAGGCCACGGAAGGAAGGAGGTCCTCCTTCAGAGAGGACGGCCCGACGATCGGTGGACACCGATCGCGGGCCATGCCACATTTGAGGTACCCCCCGGTGCAGGAACCCCCCCCCCCCCGCAGGCCACCCCCCCAGCGTTCCCGCGCTGTTCACGATGGCAGCGACCAGGTGTGGACGGCGCCGTTTTGGCCTGGCCGCTCGGCCCATCCGGGCCTCAGAATAGCGGGGGTTGCCGGAGAATCGCCATTTTCGGTGTCTCCGGCGATTCTCCGGCCTGCCGCCCGCGGAACTCGACGGGGCCGTTTCCGCCGCTTGGGAGAATCGCGGGAGGGCGTCGGACCAGCGCCCCGGGACATTTTGGCGGCCCAGGCAATTCTCCCAACCGGTGCGGGAGTGGAGAATCTCGCCCAGGATGTTACACAGCCTTTTTTCATTAACTCCAATAATTCTCCTATCTGGAGTTAGCAATAAAGGATTAAAGTCCAAGGCTGTGCGAAATATTCTCTCAAACTCCTTTTATTTACAAAAATATTTTTATTAAGGCATTTATATAAACATTAAACACAAACCAACACAAGTGTAAGAACAGAAATTGCATAATAAATAAATAACTACCCAAAGCCCGACCTCCCTGCCGATCCCCTCTCCTGACTTGCCTTCCCCATTTTAACCCCTATAGGCCCCCCCCTCCCCTCCCCCAATGCTGACACCTCAATTTTCCTTGAATGAAAATCCCTGAATGGCTTCCATCTCCGAGCAAACCTATCAACTGGCCCTCTTAAGGCAAACTTAATTTTCTCCAACCTTAGGAACTCTGCCAGGTCGCTTACCCACACCCCCGGCTTCTATGGCCCCGAATCCCTCCATTCCAGCAAAATCCGTCTGCGGGCCTACCAGGAAGGCAAAGGCCAAAACGTTGGCCTCTCTCGCCCCCTGGACTCCCGAGCATTCCGACACACCAAATATCACCACTTCTGGGGCGACATTCTCCGACCCCCCGCCGGGTCGGAGAGTCGCCGGGGGCTGGCGTGAATCCCGCCCCCGCCAGTTGCCGAAGTCTCCGGCACCGGATATTCGGCGCAGGCGGGAATCGCGCCGCGCCGGTTGGCGGGCCCCCCCGCTCGATTCTCCGGCCCGGATAAATTGCCTGTCCCGCCGGCATAAATTAAATCACCTACCTTACCAGGGACAAGGTGGCGTGGGCTGGCTCCGGGATCCTGGGGGGGGCGCGGGGCGATCTGACCCTGGGGGGTGCCCCCACGGTGGCCTGGCCCGCGATCGGGGCCCACCGATCCGCGGGCGGGCCTGTGCCGTGGGGGCACTCTTTCCCTTCCGCCTCCGCCACGGTCTCCACCATGGCGGAGGTGGAAGAGACTCCCTCCACTGCGCATGCGTGGGAAACTGTCAGCGGCCGCTGACGCTCCCGCGCATGCGCCGCCCGGAGATGTTATTTCCGCGCCAGCTGGCGGGGCAACAAAGGCCGTTTCCGCCAGCTGGCGGGGCGGAAATTCCTCCGGGGTTCGGCCTAGCCCCTCAATGTTGGGGCTCGGCCCCCAAAGATGCGGAGCATTCCGCACCTTTGGGGCGGCGCGATGCCCGTCTGATTGGTGCCGTTTTGGGCGCCAGTCGGCGGACATCGCGCCGTTTCCGGAGAATTTCGCCCCTAGACTCGGGTCCCTTCACCTTCAGCACTTCGGACATTACGTCCTCGAACACCTGCAAGAACCCCTTCAGTTTTGGGCATGGCCAAAACATGTGGACATGGTTCGCGGGCCTCCCCGTGCACTGCCTACACCTGTCCTCCACCCCCTCAAAGAACCTACTCACCCTGGCCACTGTCATATGCACCCGATGGCCTACCTTAAACTGGAAAAGGCCTTGCGCACGACAAAGATGCATTCACCCTCCTCAGAACCTCCTCCCGCAATCCAGCCTCCATTTCCCCCCCCCCAGCTCCTCCTCCCATTTCCGCTTGACTTCCCCTATCAGGGCTCCCCTATCAGGGCCAATGGACAGGGAGTGTCCATTAACTCCTTGTAAATCTCGGACACCTTGCCCTCCCCCACCCTCCTTCAACATCACCTTATCCTGGAGTCCCGGGGGGAGCAGATCAGGGATGGACGGCGCCTACTTCCTCACATAGTCCCGTACCTGTGTCATGTGAGAGTACCTTTAAGAAATGGATGTTTAAGCAATGTACCTTTAAGAAAACAGTGATGTCAGAGAGTGGTGGAGCTGAGCTCAGTTCAGCCATTTTGTAGTTTCAGTTTTGAGAAAAAGAGCTTGGGGTGTGTGTCTGTGTTTGCAGTGAGCTGGATTTGCTGTGATCGCTGCCATAAAAGACTATCTCTAGATCATTTAGGTGATTTAAATTCATCATAGTAAAGCCTTTAACCTGATGTGTTTCTGTTTAAAGGTGTTAAGTCTCTCTTGGATGTTGAAAGGAATAACTGAAGGATTATTTAGTGTTGTAATATTGTCAGGGTTATCTTTGAAGTAAGGGGGTGTTAAGAGATCCAATGTTTATTTAAAAGTGTTAAGTTGAGTTCATGGAATAAACCTTGTTGTGTGTTTAAAAACCATTTGTCCATAATTGCTATATCACAGCTAGGGAACAAGCCGTGTGCTGGAAAAGCAACAATCCATTAAAGGGGGAGGTTGGTTGAACTCCATGATACATTTTGGGGTTCTGAAAACACCTCGCCCATAACAATTGGGGGCTCGTCCGGGATAAAAGGCTATCTATTGGATTGGCTTTTGTGAACTTAAAGACAGTGAAGGATTATTGCTTGTCTGGTGTGGTATTTTAGTTTAAGTGGGGAGAGTGTTGTGAACAATGGCTCTTTCGGAGGCTCAGAAGTTTTTGCCGGTGGACGCGGTAACATGTGATACCGTACGGACAGAGACTAAAGACAGACTGTTAGGTTTGGCAAAAGCATTGCAGTTAACATTGCCAAGCAAAATACGAAAATATGAGGTACTTAATGTGGTATCTGTGCATTTACATTTGCCTGTGATACATTCTGACTCATTAGATATGGCAAAGCTCCAGTTGCAGATTAAGCAATTTGAACATGAAAAAGAATTGAAGCAGCTTGAACATGAAAAAAAAATTAAAACGGCTTGAATATGCAATGAAAGAAAAAGAAAGAGATAGAGATAGAGAGGAAAAAGAAAAGGAGAGAGAAGAAAGAAACAAAGAAAGAGATAGAGAGGAAAGGGAAAAAGAGAGAGAGTTTGAACTTCGGTAAATGGCTCTGAAACATGAAAATCAGTTAAAATTGGTAGACGCAAAGGGATACGTACAGTTGGAGGAGATGGATGAGGATAATGAGACAGAGCGTCATAGTCGAAGACGTGGTGGGGATCTATTTAAATATGTCCAAGCATTGCCAAGGTTTGACGAGAAGGAGGTAGATGCATTTTTCATTTCATTTGAGAAGTTATCTAAACAATGCAAAGGCCACAGGAAATGTGGGTATTACTGACTCAAACAAAGCTGGTAGGTAGGGCTAGTGAAGTGATTGCATCACTACTGAAGGAGGTATCTGGAACATATGAGGAGTTGAAGAAATCCATCTTAAGTGCATATGAGCTAGTGCCTGAAGCTTACAGATAAAGGTTTAGAAATTTAAGGAAAGAATTTGGTCAAACATACATGGAGTTTGAAAGGCTCAAACAGAGTAATTTTGATAGGTGGATAAGGGCTTTGAAAATAGACCAAACGTATGAAGCTCTCAGAGAAATTATACTTGTGGAGGAGTTTAAAAATTCAATTCCTGATGTAGTGAGAACTCATGTGGAAGAGCAGAGGGTTAAAACTGAGATTAGCAGCAGAAATGGCAGATGATTATGAATTAGTTCATAAATCAAAGATTGGTTTCCGACATCAATTTCAGCCGGTGAGGGATAGAAACTGGGGACATGAGAAATACCCAAGTGGTAAAAGTAAAGGTGATCTGATGGGAGACAATAAAGAGAGTGTACCTCAGATTAAAAAGGAAATCCAGGAGGGTAGAAAAGAAATGAAAAGTTTCAAATGTTTTCACTGTAATAAACTAGGCCATGTAAAGTCAGTGTTGGTGGTTGAAGAAAAACACTGGGAAGGCTGATGTGGTAAAACAGGATAAGACAGTGGGGTTTGTTAAAGTGGTAAAGGAAAGCCCAAGGGAAGCGAAGGAGGTGCAAACGATTGTACAGCCTGTTCAAGAAGTAATTTTTAAGAAGGTGCCAGATGTCTTTAAAGAATTTACTTGTGTGGGTAAAGTTTACTCATGTCTATCAGGAGGAGCAGGAAAGAAGTCACAATTTTAAGAGATACAGGGGCTAGTCAATCTTTAATGGTAAGAGATGAGGAATTATGTAGTTTGGGAAGAATGTTGCCAGAAAAGGTGGTGGTATATGGAATTCAGGGTGAGAGGAGTAGTGTTCTATTATATAAGGTAAGGTTGGAAAGTCCAGTGAAGAGTGGTGAAGTGGTAGTTGGAGTAATAGATAAACTATCTTGTCCAGGAATACAGTTTATCTTGGGGAAATTATATAGCTGGATCGCAGGTGGGAGTGATGCCTACTGTGGTTGATAAGCCAGTGGAAAATCAGACAACTGAAGGGTTGAAGGACGAATATCCTGGGATGTTTCCGGATTGTGTAGTAACAAGGTCGCAAAGTCACAGGTTACGACAAGAGGAGAAATCAAAGAGTGGAGATGAAGTTGAAGTGCAATTATCAGAAACGATGTTTGATCAGATGGTTGAAAAAGAACATGAACAGGTGGAGGATGAGGCGGATATTTTTAGTTCAGGAAAATTGGCGGAGTTACAACAGAAAGATGTAGAAATAAAACGGATATATCAGAAAGCATATACGGAAGAGGAATCTGAGAGTATACCAGAGTGTTATTACCGTAAAAGTGATGTCTTGATGAGAAAATGGAGACCTGTACATATGCAGGCGGATGAAAAGTGGGCAGAAGTTCATCAAGTAGTATTGCCAGTAGGGTATAGAAAGGAGGTGTTGCGAGTTGCACATGAGGTACGAGTGGGAGGTCATTTGGGAATAAGGAAAACTCAAGCTAAAATCCAGAAACATTTTTATTGGCCTGAACTACATAAAGATGTAGTTACATTTTGTCATTCATGTCACACATGTCAAGTGATAGAGAAACCTCAAGCAGTGATAAAACCAGCACCCTTAATACCCATTCCAGCATTTGAGGAACCTTTTACAAGGGTCCTAATCGATTGTGTAGGACCGCTTGCAAAAACAAAAAGTGGGAATCAATGTCTTTTGACTATAATGGATGTGTCTACTAGGTTTCCAGAGGCCATTCCAGATAATATTACAGTTAAAAGGATTGTGGAGGAGTTACTTAAATTATTTACTAGATATGGACTACCCACAGAAATTCAATCGGATCAAGGATCCAATTTTACTTCAAAGTTATTCAACAAATTTATGGATAGCTTAGGAATAAAACAATTTAAATCAACTGCGTACCATCCAGAATCACAGGGAGTGTTAGAAAGGTGGCATCAGACATTAAAGACAATGTTGAGGGCGTATTGTCAAGATTATCCTGAGGATTGGGATAAAGGAATCCCATTCGTATTGTTTGCAATTAGGGATGCACCTAATGAGTCGATCAAATTTAGTCCTTTTGAACTAATTTTTGGTCATGACGTAAGAGGACCACTTAAATTGATTAAGGAAAAATTGGTGGGTGAGAAATCGGAAATTACACTATTGGATTACGTGTCAAATTTTAGGGAACGATTAAATAGAGCAGGTGAATTGGTCAGACAACATTTGAAAGTTGCACAAAATGTGATGAAATGGATACGGACAAGAAATCCAAAGTTCGTAGTTTTGCCAGTAGGGCTAAAGTTTTAGTATTGTTACCAGTGGTAGGTGAGCCTTTAAAAGCTAGGTTTTGTGGACTGTATCAGATTAAAAGGAAATTAAGTGAGATGAATTATGTGGTAAAAACACCAGATAGAAGGAAGACTCACCGAGTGTGTCACGTGAATATGCTTAAAAGGTACTTTGAAAGGGAAGGAGAGAAAAAAGAGGTTTTAATGATTCTAACTCAAAATGACGAACCAAATCCAGATAACTGTGAATTTACATACCTCAAATTAAATTGGAAAATGAGGATGTTCTTAAAAATTGGGATAAATTGTTACGTTACCTTCCAGAGGAAAAACAAACTGACCTGAAAGAGTTATTGATATCACATGGACAAGTTTCTGGAGATAAATTGGGAAGTACTCAAATGGCTATACATGATGTAGATGTGGGAAATGTTGTTCCTATCAAACAACATCCATATAGACTTAATCCTTTAAAATTGGCACAGGTTAACAGTGAGATTGAGAGTATGCTTAAAATGGCATAATTGAAGTGGGTTGCAGCCAATGGAGCTCACCCATAGTGATGGTACCTAAACCAGACAGTACCCAACGGTTGTGTGTGGACTATTGAAAGGTGAATGCTGTTACAAGAACGGACTCTTATCCTATCCCACGTTTGAAGGATTGCATTGAGAAAGTGGGACAATCTGCTTTTATGTTCAACTTCCAGACATGGAAAGAACACTTTTAACATCGTATGGAGTTCTTCGATCGACTTCAGGTGGCGGCTTTGGTGATGAATCTAGCCGAAAGTGATTTGGAGAAGCCCGAATCACTTTCCTTGCGGAATTTCCGATACCCTCAAGACGAAGGGGAATAATGCGATCTCTTAGCATGAATGAATTTGATCGAACCTTTGTGCAAAAGATTTGTAGCATGGTTGCTCCACTGATGGAATTGCTGAAGAAACGTCAAAAAAATTTCAAAGGACAGCGGACTTTCAACAGGCATTTGACTGCCTGAAAGCTGTGGTAACCGATGCTCCTGCATTGGAGAATTGCAAGGGGCTCTGTGGTCAGATTGAACTAAAGTATCTGTTTCTAAAGAGAAATGCCAAGGAGTAGAGGAATGGATGGATCGTGCAGAGACTTTGTTCAAAGAGACTGTCAATCGAGAAGGATTTCGGTTGGAGGAAGAAGAACAAAGAAAAATGGACTATATTATTATGCCTGTTTGCGTGCGTTGCTTTTTTCTGTGAAACAAAAAAATGTATTTTTACTGTGTGCATTTCTTAGTGGATAGTGCAAAAGTGAGAAATGAAACCATCTTGAAGTTGATGGTTTATTTTTATTTCTTGGGGGAGGTGTCATGTGAAAGTACCTTTAAGAAATGGATGTTTAAGCAATGTACCTTTAAGAAAACAGTGATGTCAGAGAGTGGGTGTTGCTGAGCTCAGTTCAGCCATTTTGTAGTTTCAGTTTTGAGAAAAAGAGCTTGGGGGGGGTGCGTCTGTGTTTTGCAGTGAGCTGGATTTGCTGTGCTCTCTGCCATGAAAGACTATCTCTGGATCATTTGGGTGATTTAAACTCATAATAGTAAAGCCTTTAACCTGATGTGTTTCTGTTTAAAGGTGTTAAGTCTCTCTTGGATGTTGAAAGGAATAACTGAAGGATTATTTAGTGTTGTAATATTGTCGGGGTTATCCTCGAAGTAAGGGGGTGTTAAGAGATCCAATGTTTATTTAAAAGTGTTAAGTTGAGTTCAAGGAATAAACCTTGTTTTGTTTTTAAAAACTATTCGTCCATAATTGCTGTATCACAGCTAGGGAACAAGCCGTGTGCTGGAAAAGCAACAATCCATTAAAGGGGGAGGTTGGTTGAACTCCATGATACATTTTGGGGTTCTGAAAACACCTCGCCCATAACACCTGTAAGTATCGGAACCCGTTCCCACTGGGCAGCTCATATTTCTCCTCCAATTCCTCTGAACTCGAAAAGCTGCCTCTCACAAACAGGTCCCCAAACCGCTCGATCCCTGCCCTCGCCACCCCCGAAATCCCCATCCAACCCTCCAGTACAAATCTATGATTACCGCAAAGCGGTATCCACACCAAGGCACCTCAAATGCTGCCGCCACTGTCCCCACACCTGCAGGGCCACCACCACCACAGGGCTCGTGGAGTACTTGGCCAGCAAGAACGGCAGAGGCACCGTTAATAATGCCCCCAAACCCCGGCTCTGGGTCACTCTCCGTGTGGAGTTTGCACATTGTCCCTGTGTTTGCATGGGTTTCGCCCCTACAACGCGACGGTGTGCAGGGCAGGTGGATTGCCCACGCTAAATTGCCCATTTCATTGGAAAAGTAATGAATTGGGGACTCAAAATTTATGTTAAAAAAAATAATGCCCCCAAACACGCACCCCTACAAGAAGCCACCTGCATCCGCCCCACGCCGACCCTTCCCTCACTATCCACTTACTCACCATAGCAATATTCACTGCCCAATAATAATTCATCATGTTTGGCAAGGCCAGCCTGCTCCCCTACCCCCTGCCAACCCCGTGTCCCCGCTCCAACAGCACCTTCTTTACCAGTGGGGTTTTCATCACTCACACAAACCCCGAGAACAACAAATTCACTTTCCCAAAGAATGATTGTTGGGATGAAGATCGTGAGGTTCTGAAAAACAAATAAAAGCCTTGGCAGAACCATTATTTTCACTGTCTGCACCCGCCCCACCGGTGATACTGGCAGCACATCCCACCTCTTGCAATTCCCCCTCATCTGTTCCACCAAATGCCTAAATTCAATTTGTGCAGTTGTTCCCATCCCTGCGCCACCTGGATGCCCAAATATCTAAACCTTGCCCCTACCTTAAACGGCAGCTCGCCCAACCTCCTCTCCTGCCACCTGACTTCGACCAGGAAGACCTCACTCTTCTCCATGTTTAGCCTGTATTCGGAAAACAGGCAAAACACGTCTAAAATAGCCATAATTCCCCCGATGCATCCCAGCGGGCCCTAGATATAAAGCAATGGGTTGTCCGCATAAAGCAAGACCCTGTGCTCAACTTCCCCCCCCCCCCCCCCCCCCCCCCCCAGCACAATCCCTCTCCAACTCTTTGACACTCTGAGCGGCATTGCCAAGGCAAAAAGCATCGGGGAGAGTGGGCACCCCTGCCTTGTCCCACAGTGTAGCCAAAAGTACCCCAAACTCACCCAATTCGTCCGTACGCTCACTACCACCGCCCTATACAACAATCAGATCAACGACTTCCGGTTGCGGAAATGCCTAGGTAGGTCGCACGGTCGGCAGCTCCCGCCAATAACGGACTTTTGGGCCCTTTTAAGGAGCTCCAGCGGCACTTTGACGCCGATTCCCGGAGTGGGAAGGAAACAGTGAGGGTCCCCCAGTGCTGTATGGAGTGGACCAGGAGTGGGCCGATCAAAAAAGCTGCTTTGGAGAAGAGAGGAGAACGGGCGCGAAAAAGCAAGATGGTGGTTGGCGGGGATCAGGCAGCGTGGGCCCAGTGGTCACGAGAGCAGCAGGAGTTTTTAAGAAACTGCTTTGCGGATTTAAAGGCAGAGATGCTGGCTCCTATGAAGGCATCGATTGAAAGGTTGGTGGAGACCCAGAAGATGCAGGGGACGGCGATCAAGGAGGTGCAGCAGAAGGCCTCTGATAATGAGGACAAGATTCTGGGCCTGGCGGTTAGAGTGGAGGCGCACGAGGCCCTGCACAAAAAATGGCAGGGGAAGCTGGAGGACCTGGAGAATAGGTCAAGGAGGCAGAACCTGCGGATTCGGGGTCTCCCTGAAGGTGTGGAGGGGTCGGATGCTGGGGCGTATGTGACCACGATGCTGGGTACGCTGATGGGCGCGGGGGCTTTCCTGCAGCCCCTGGAGCTGGATGGGGCGCACAGAGTCCTGGCAAGGAGGCCGAGGGCGAACGAGCCACCGAGAGTTATGGTGGTAAGGTTCCACCGCATAACCGACAAGGAGTGTGTCCTGAGATGGGCGAAGAAGAAGTGGAGCAGCAAGAGGGAGAACACCGAGATCCGTATTTATCAGGACTGAGTGCAGAGCTGGCCAAGAAGTGTGCGGGATTCAACCGGGCCAAAGGCGGTCCTCCACGGAAAGGGGGTGAAGTTCGGGCTGGTACAACCGGCGAGGCTGTGGGTTACATATCAGGACCGGCATCACCATTTCGACACGCCGGACGAGGCGTGGACTTTCATCAAGAATGAGAAGCCTGGACTTCCGGGTGCGGCGATGACCAGCTAAGTCGCATGTTTCGGCACCTCCCGTTTTAACGGACTTTTGGGCTCTTATCGGGAGCCCCAACGGCAATTTTCGAAGGCTAAACCCACTGTGAGGCGACATAGAAGGGAGTCCCCCCGGATGTGAATGGACAGAAGAGATAATAGTGGCCAGATTGCGGAGGATCCTCTGGAGCAGCGGCAAAGAAGGGAAATGAGAAGCAAGATGGCGGTGGAGGGAGGCCAGTTGGTATGGGGCCTGGAACAGCAGGAGTTCCTCCAGCGATGTGTGGAGGAGCTCAAGAAGGAGGTGCTGGCGCCGATGCTGCAGGCGATTGAAGGGTTAAAGGAGGCGCAGAAGACCCAAGAGATGGAGATCCGTGGAGTGAAGGCAAACGCTGCTGAGAATGAGGACGAGATACAGGGCTTGGTGGTGAAGACGGAGACGCACGAGGCACTACATAAGAGGTGTATGGAGAGACTGGAAGCCCTGGAAAATAGCTCGAGGAGGAAGAACTTAAGAATCTTGGGTCTTCCCGAAGGGGCAGAGAGAGTCGACGTTGGAGCGTATGTGAGCACGATGCTTCATACCTTAATGGGAGCTGAGGCCCCGACGGGCCCCCTGGAAGTGGAGGGAGCGTATTGAGTCCTCGTGAGAAGACAGGAGAAATACCTCGAGCAATAGTGGTGAGGCTCCACCGCTACAAGGACAGGGAGATGGTCCTGAGATGGGCGAAAAAGACACGGAGCAGCAGGTGGGAGAACGCGGTGATCCGCGTGTATCAGGATTGGAGTGCGGAGGTGGCGAGAAGGAGGGCGAGTTTCAATCGGGCCAAGGCGGTGCTCCACAAGAGGAAAGTGAAGTTCGGAATGTTGCAGTCGGCAAGACTGTGGGTTACATACCAGGGTAAACACCACTACTTCGAGACGGCAGAAGAGGCGTGGACATTTATTGAAGAGGAGAAGTTGGACTAGATTGGAGAAAGTGTTTGAAATGAAGTAGTGAGGTGGTGGTAAGGGACTGTGAATCAGATGGGGGAAAATTTTCTTTCCCCTCGAAGGGGGGGGACACGAAGAAATGTGGGCGCCGGTGGGGAAGGGGAGGGGGAAGGAGAGAGGGAGCTGCGCCATCAGGGGCGGGGCCGAGAGGGAAGCGCGGGCTTTGTTTCCGCGCTATGGAAATTGTGGCAGGAAAAGGGGGCGCAGGAAGGAGGGGGCCTCACATAATGGGATGCTAAGGATAAACGGGGGAAGCCGAGGTCAGCCAGAGTTTGCTGACTTCCGGAAGCAATATGGGGGGAGCAACTAAGCTAGAGAGGGATCTGGGGGGGGGTTAACTGGGTTGCTGCTGCTAAGGGGAAGGGGGAGCTGTTATGGGATGGGATGGTCGGGATGGGAGGGCGCCGTCGGGGGGATAAGCAGGTGCGTGGGAACCGGGTGAGGAACTGGTCTAAAAAAGGGGATGGCTAGTCGACGAGGGGGGGGGGGGTAAAGAGCCCCCCAACCCGGTTGATCACGTGGAACGTGAGAGGGTTGAATGGGCCGATTAAGAGGGCTAGGGTACTTG
The DNA here is from genome assembly GCF_047496885.1 of Scyliorhinus torazame. NCBI lineage: Eukaryota > Metazoa > Chordata > Chondrichthyes > Carcharhiniformes > Scyliorhinidae > Scyliorhinus > Scyliorhinus torazame. The sequence continues at coordinate 150,789,518 of NC_092717.1, read as the reverse complement.
CGCACCTAAAGAAGCTAAAGGCAGACGTGGTTATGCTTCAGGAGACGCACCTGAAACTGGCGGATCAGGTCAGATTAAGAAAAGGATGGGTGGGACAGGTATTCCACTCGGGCTTGGATGTGAAAAATAGAGGGGTGGCAATACTGGTGGGGAAACGGGTATTGTTTGAGGCGAAGACCATAGTGGCGGACAGTGGGGGTAGATACGTGATGGTGAGTGGCAGTTTGCAAGGTGAGGCGGTGGTGCTGGTAAATGTATATGCCCCGAACTGGGATGACGTGAACTTTATGAAGCGTATGTTGGGGCGCATCCCGGACTTGGAGATGGGAAAGTTGGTAATGGGGGGGGACTTCAACATGGTGCTGGACCCAGGGCTGGACCGGTCCAGATCTAGGACCGGGAGGAGGCCGGCAGCGGCCAAGGTGCTTAAGGGCTTTATGGAGCAGATGGGAGGAGTGGATCCCTGGAGATTTACTAGGCCAAGGAGTAAAGAGTTTTCCTTCTTCTCCCATGTCCACAAAGTGTACTCCCGGAAAGACTTCTTTGTCCTGGGAAGGGTGCTGATCCCGAAGGTGGCAGGAACGGAGTATTCGGCTATAGCCATTTCAGATCATGCCCCACATTGGGTAGATCTGGAAGTAGGAGAGGAAAAGGAACAGCGCCCACTCTGGAGATTAGATATGGGACTGTTGGCGGACGAGGGGGTATGTGTGTAAGGGTGAGGGGATGTATTGAAAGGTACCTAGACATTAATGATGACGGAGCGGTCCAGGTGGGAGTGGTCTGGGAGGCGCTGAAGGCGGTGGTTAGAGGGGAGCTGATCTCCATAAGGGCCCATAAGGGGAAACAAGAGGGTAAAGAAAGGGAGAGATTGTTGAGGGAGATTTTGAGGGTGGATAGGCAATATGCGGAGGCTCCAGATGAAGGGCTATACAGGGAAAGACGGAGATTGCACACGGACTTTGACTTGTTGACCACGGGTAAAGCGGAGGCACAATGGAGGAAGGCACAGGGAGTGCAGTATGAATATGGAGAGAAGGCGAGCCGCCTGCTGGCCCAACAACTTAGGAAGAGGGGGGCGGCGAGACAGATCGGAGGGGTTAGAGACGAGGAGGGAAAGATGGAACGGGGAGCGGAGAGGGTGAACGGCGTGTTTAAGGTATTTTACGAGAGGCTATATAAGGCTCAACCCCCGGAAGGGAAAGAGGGAATGATGCGTTTCCTAGACCAGCTGGAGTTCCCGAAGGTTGAGGAACAGGAGATGACAGGACTGGGAGCGCAGATTGAGGTGGAGGAGGTGGTAAAAGGAATTGGGAACATGCAGGCAGGGAAGGCCCCGGGACCGGATGGGTTCCCAGTGGAGTTCTATAGGAAATACGTGGACCCGCTGGCCCCACTTCTGACGAGAACCTTTAATGAGGCTAGGGAAAGGGGGACACTACCCCCGACGATGTCGGAGGCGACGATATCGCTGATCCTGAAAAGAGACAAAGACCCGCTGCAGTGCGGGTCATACAGGCCTATTTCCCTCTTGAACGTAGATGTCAAGCTTTTGGCCAAGGTGATGGCGACGAGGATAGAGGACTGTGTCCCTGGGGTGGTGCATGATGATCAAACGGGGTTTGTTAAAGGAAGGCAATTGAATGCTAATATACGGAGGCTGCTGGGGGTGATGATGATGCCCCCACCGGAGGGGGAGGCGGAGATAGTGGTGGCGATGGATGCAGAGAAAGCATTTGATACCACTCTAGTGGGACTACCTGTGGGAAGTACTGAGGAGATTTGGATTTGGAGAGGGGTTCATTAGATGGGTTCAGCTCCTGTACAGGGCCCCGGTGGCAAGTGTGATTACAAATAGGCAACGATCTGACCACTTCCGACTATATAGGGGTACAAGACAGGGATGTCCCCTGTCCCCGTTACTTTTTGCGTTGGCAATTGAGCCACTGGCCATAGCGCTGAGGGGCTCTAGGAAGTGGAGGGGGGTACTTAGAGGAGGAGAAGAGCATCGGGTGTCATTATACGCGGATGATTTGTTGTTGTATGTCGCGGACCCAGTGGAGGGGATGCCTGAGATAATGCAGACACTCAGGGAGTTTGGAGAATTTTCAGGATATAAATTGAATATGGGGAAGAGTGAACTGTTTGTGATGCACCCTGGGGAACAGGGCAGGGGAATAGACGATTTACCGTTGAGGAGGGTAACAAGGGATTTCCGGTATTTAGGGATCCAGGTGGCCAGGAACTGGGGAACCTTGCATAAGCTTAACTTGGCACGACTGGTAGAGCAGATGGAAGAGGACTTTAGGAGGTGGGACATGGCGCCCCTGTCATTGGCGGGCAGGGTGCAGGCGTTAAAATGGTGGTCCTTCCGAGGTTTCTTTTTGTGTTCCAGTGCCTCCCTGTACTGATTACAAAGGCCTTTTTTAAGAAGGTGGACAAGAGTATTATGAGCTTTGTGTGGGCTGGAAAGACCCCAAGAGTAAAGAGGGGGTTCCTGCAGCGCAGTAGGGACAGAGGGGGACGGGCACTGCCGAGTCTAAGTGATTATTATTGGGCCGCCAACGTGTCAATGATATGTAAGTGGATGAGGAAAGGGGAAGGAGTGGCGTGGGGTCCTCAGGGGTTTTATGGGTGTGTTTATATATTAGTTATTTATATTAGATGTTACGAAGTTACTATTTTAGTTACTATTTCTGTTGTTTCTTATTTTGTTGTTGGCAGTTGCCGTTAGTTAGCATATTATTTATTTTTTTAAAAACGATCAATGTATATATTATTACAAAGTTGTAAAATGGGAAATTTTTGTTTGATCGAAAAACTTTAATTTTAAAAATGATTCAATGATGGGGAAAAAAAATAAGAAGTTAATGGACTGCAGTATGTTGTGGGGGTTGTTGGTGGGGGGGAGGGGGCAGTGTTATGTTGGGGTTTTCCCCGTGTTTTCTTGTGTTTTTGTGGCCCCTTTGCCCTGGGCCCTCGAGGCTTTGGGCGAGGTCGCAGTTGGGAAGAGTTGCGTCACAGGAGGTGGGGATGGCCCAGACAGGGAGCGTGGTTCACCCGCAAAATGGTGCAGGTGGCACCTGAAGCCGGGGGTTTGAGTGTACGGTACTTTGTTTTGTTTTTCTTTCTCTGTTCACACGGGGTGTAGGGGGTGGATTCTCTCTACCCCACTTAGGTGTGGGGGGGATTGGAGATTGTAAGGGGAACCCACAGGGGGATTGGAGGTGGAGGCGGGAGTGGCCGGGGTCAGCATGAGTCAGCTGACTTACGGGAGTGCAATGGGGGGGGGGGGGGTAAGGGGTTAAGCGGATGCTTGACTGGGGGGGGGGGGTGAGGCACGATCAATTTGACTGGAGACGAAGTTGAATCCAAACCGAGGATTTATTAGTATCCGATGTGCGGCCTCCCACAGCAGCTGACGAAATGGCTGCGAGCTGGAAGCCACACATATTTATAACCCCTGCTCCTGGGCGGAGCTAGCATGCAGGGGCCCCAGGTGAACCTGTAGTGCAGGTTCTACCGTGGAACCTATAATATCAGAACACAGTGGTTTACCACATTCACCCCCTGTTAAAATTGAGGCCGGCGGGGGTGGTGGATAACTATATACAATTAGCAATTTTTAATATTTACAGAGCAGTAAAAAAAATGTCTCTGGTCATCCGGCGGGCCGGTCAGCGGTTCAGCTGGTCCGGTGCCTTGATGGTCTTCTGAGATCGACGAAGTGGAGACGGCGAAGTTGGTGCCGTCGTGGTCGAAGTTGACTCCGGGAGCATGCCGAAATCCTCTTCATCAACGGTGGTGGGCAGGGGGAGGACGGACGGTCCTAGGGGGGGTGATGGGGGTGGCGGGGGAGAGGAGGGTGGCGCCGGGGGTGGTGTGGGGGTGGCATCTGTTGGAGCCAGGTCCCTGAGGGAGACGGTATCCGGGCGGCCGTCGGGGAATGCCATGTAGGCGTACTGTGGGTTTGCGTGGTGCCGATGCACCCTTTCCACCAAAGGATCCGCCTTGTGGAGCCGCACATGTTTACAGAGAAACACGGTTCCCGGAGCTGTGAGCCAAGTTGGGAGCGATACCCTGGATGTGGACTTCCTGGGGAAGGCAAAAAGACGTTCATGCGGTGTACTGTTAGTAGCAGTGCAGAGTAATGGCGAATGGAATGTAGTGCATCAGGGAGGACCTCTTGCCAGCGGGAGGCCGGGAGATTTCAGGACCGCAGGGCCAGCTGTCTCCATACCGTCCCATTTTCCCTTTCTACCTGTCCGTTTCCCCGGGGGTTGTAGCTCGTTGTTCTGCTGGAGGCGATACCCCTGCTGAGCAGGAACTGACGTAGCTCATCACTCATGAATGAGGATCCCCTGTCACTGTGGATGTAGGCAGGGAAGCCGAACAGAATGAAGATAGAATTAAGGGCTTCAATGATGGAGACAGTCGTCATGTCGGGGCATGGGATGGCGAAGGGAAACCGGGAGAATTCATCGATCACACTGAGGAAATATGTGTGTCGGTTGGAGGAGAGAAGGGGGCCTTTGAAATCCACGTTGAGGCGTTCAAAGGGGCGGGAGGCCTTCACCAGGTGCGCGCGGTCCGGCCGGTAGAAGTGCGGCTTGCACTCCGCACAAACCTGGCAGTCCCTGGTGATCGTACTTACTTCCTCGACGGAGTAGGGCAAATTTTGTGCCTTAATGAAGTGGTACAACCGAGAGACCCCTGGGTGACAAAGGCTGTCGTGCAGGGCCTGGAGTCGGTCTACCTGTGTGCTGGCACATATACCTCGGGATAGGGCGTCTGGGGGCTCATTGAGTTTGCCAGGGCGATACTTAATCTCATAATTATAGGTGGAGAGCTCAATTCTCAAGATTTTATCATTTTTGATCTTGACCCGCTGTGTGTGTTGAACATGAAGGCTACCGATTGTTGGTCAGTGAGGAGAGTGAATCTCCTGCCGGCCAGGTTATGCCTCCAATGTCGCACAGCCTCAACGATAGCCTGGGCCTCCTTTTCGACGGATGAGTGCCAAATTTTGGAGGCATGAAGGGTGCTGGAAAAGAAAGCCACGGGCATGCCTGCCTGATTGAGGGTGGCGGCAAGGGCGACTCTGATGCGTCGCTTTCTACTTGGAACGGAAGTGTTTTGTCTATGGCGTGCATTCCAACTTTGGCAATATCAGCTCTGATCCGGGCGAAAGCCTGTTGGGCCTCGGCCGTCAGGGGGAAATGAGTGGACTGTATGAGTGGGCAGGACTTGTCCGCATAGTTTTGTCCACTGTGCATAATGTGAGAAGAACCCCAGGCAGCGCTTGAGGGCCTTGGGGCAGTGGGGGAGGGGGAGTTCCCTGAGGGGGCGCATGTGGTCGGGATCGGGCCCCAGAACTCCGTTCAGGACTACATAGCCGAGGATGGCTAAGCGGTTTGTACGGAACATACATTTCTCCTTGTTATACGTGAAGTTGAGGAGAGTGGCGTTGCGGAGAAATTTAGCGAGGTTGGCGTCGTGGTCCTGCTGATTATGGCACCAGATGGTCACATTGTCTAGATACGGAAACGTGGCCCACAAGACGTACCGGTCGACCATTCGGTCCATCTCCCTTTGGAAGACCGAAACCCCATTGGTGACGCCGAAGGGGACCCTAAGGAAGTGATATAGCCGGCCGTCTGCCTCGAAGGCAGTTTATGGCCGGTCCGATTTACGGATGGGGAGCTGATGGTAAGCGGATTCAGGTCCACCGTTGAGAAGACCCGGTATTGTGCAATCTGGTTAACCATGTCAGATATGCGTGGGAGGGGGTACGCATCGAGCTGCGTGTACCTGTTGATGGTCTGGCTGTAGTCCACGACCATTCGGTTTTTCTCCCCAGACTTAACCACTACCACTTGGGCTCTCCAGGGGCTGTTGCTGGCCTCAATGGCTCCCTCCCGAAGCAACCGCTGGACATCGGACCTGATGAAGGCCTTATCCTGGGTGCTGTACCGTCTGCTCCTGGTGACGACGGGTTTGCAATCTGGAGTTAGATTGGCAAAGAGGGAAGGAGGATCGACCTTTAGGGTCGCGAGGCCGCACACAGTGAGGAGTGGTAAGGGTCCGCCGAATTTAAGGGTCAGGATTGCACTGGAAGTCCAGGCCGAGGATAAGTACAGTACAGATGTTAAGGAGGACGTAGAGGCAAAAACCGTGGGCCTGGCACACCGCTGCGAAATGGCCCTTCTTCCCACGGGCCTTACAAAGGGCAGCGCGGGCTGGGCAGCGTGGCGGGGTGTTTTTGCTGGCCGCAAAAATAGCATCGGGGCCCCCCGGAGATCACTGGCTGGCACGTAGCACAGGCGTATTGGGTGGGTAATGCCCCCGCTGGGGCGGCTGCCTGTGGGGCCCATGAAGCGGAGGAGGCGTGGGCCATGCGGTTGAGGGCGTAGGACTGGACGTTGCGCAGGGCGACCGTCATGGAGAGCGCTAGTGTTTTAGTCTCTGCGGGGTTGCGCGTGGCCCCTTCTAGGAGCCGCTGCCTGATAACATCAGACCCAATCCCAGTTACAAAAGCGTCCCACATAAGGAGATCTGAGTGCTCCTTATCTGTAACGTCTTGGCCGTCACAGTCCCACACTAGTGGGATCAGGGCCCTCCAGAAGTCCTCGATTGACTCACCGGGTAGTTGCGTACGCGTTGCGAGCGCGTGTCTGGCGAAAAGCATGTTCGTCTCCTGCTCATAATTTTCTTTGAGTCGAGTCATGGCATCAGCGTAATTGGGAGCATCCTGGATCAGCGGGAAGACGTTGGAGCTGAGTCTGGAGTACAATACTTGAATCTTCTGAGCCTCTGGACCAGGGGTCGGCGTTGCATTGATATACGCTTCAAAACAAGCTAGCCAGTGCTGGAAGTCCTTTCTGGCATCGCTTGCATGTGGATCCAGCTGCAGGTGATCTGGTTTAATCCGGAGGTCCATCTTCTGAATCTGATACTAATAAATTGAGGCACGATCAATTTGATAGGAGACAAAGTTGAATCCAAACTGAGGCTTTATTAGTATCAGATGTGTGGCCTCCCACAGCAGCTGACGAAATGGCTGCGAGCTGGAGGCCATGCATATTTATAACCCGCCTCCTGGGTGGAGCTAGCATGTAGGGGCCCCAGGTGAATTGGGGACTGGAGGGTGCGGGAAGCGCGGGCATGTAGCTGGCCTAAAAAAGGAGATGGCTAGTCGGCAGGGGGGCGGTGGGAAGCCCCCCGAATGGGCCGGTCAAGAGAGCCCGTGTGTTTTCGCACTTAAAGGGGCTAAAGGCAGACGTAGCCATGCTACAAGAAACGCACCTGAAGATCGTGGATCAAACCAGGCTGAGGAAAGGATGGGTGGGGCAGGTTTTCCACTCAGGGCTGGATGTGAAGAACAAGGGGGTCGCAATTTTGGTGAGCAAGCGGGTGGCATTTGAGGCGGCAATGGGGGGGGACTTTAACACAGTCCTGTACCCGGCACTGGATCGGTGTAAGTCGAGATCGGGTAAGAGGCCGGCAGCGGCCAAGGTCCTGAGGGGGTTCATGGACCAGATGGGGGGAGTGGATCCGTGGAGATTTGCCAGGCCAAGGGCGAAGGAGTTTTCCTTTTTCTCCCATGTGCACAAGGTGTACTCGCGGATTGATTTTTTTGTGGTAAGTAGGGCGCTAATCCCGAGAGTGGAGGGGGTGGAGTATTCGGCCATTGCGATCTCGGACTATGCCCGCACTGGGTGGAGTTGGGGCTGGGGGAGGAGAGAGGCTAATGCCCTCTGTGGATAATGGACGTGGGACTACTGGCGGACGAGGAGGTCTGTATCCAAAGCTATGTGGAGACCAATGATAATGGGGAGGTTTCGGTGAGTGTGGTCTGGGAGGCGCTGAAGGCAGTTGTCAGAGGGGAGCTAATTTCAGTCAGGGCCCACAGAGTGAAGAGGGATAGGATGGAGAGGGAGAGATTGGTGGGGGAGATACTTAGGGTGGACAGGAGGTACGCGGAATCCCTCGAGGATGGGTTGTTGAAGGAGCGCTGGAGCCTGCAGGCGGAGTTTGACTTACTTACCATGGGGAAGGCTGAGGCTCAGTTGAGGAAGGTACAGGGAGCAGTGTACGAGTATGGGGAGAAGGCAAGTAGGATGCTGGCGTATCAGCTGCGGAAGAGAGAGGCAACCAGGGAGAATGGGGGAATTAGAGTTGGGGGGGGTAACATGGTGTGGAGCTCGGCAAGGATTAACGAGATCTTCAAGGACTTTTATGGCAAATTGTACGAGTCAGAACCCCGGGGGGGGGGGGGGGGGGGGGGGGCAGAACCCGGGGGGGGATGAGGCATTTCCTGGACCAACTGAGGTTTCCACAGGTGGAGGAGGGGCGAGTAGTGGGATTGGGGGCCCCGATTGAGATGGAGGAACTGGTTAAGGGGGTAGGGGGTATGCATGAGGGCAAGGCCCTGGGACCGGATGGGTATCCCGTAGAGTTTCATAGGAAATTCTCGGAGCTGCTGAGTCCGCTGTTGCTGAGGACTTTCAATGAGGCTAAGGAAAAGGGAACCCTTCCCCCGACGATGTCGCAGGCTCTGATCTTGCTTATCCTCAAGCGAGATAAGGACCCGTTGCAATGTGACTCCTGGCCGATTTCGCTCCTTAATGTGGATGCCAAGCTGTTGGCCAAGGTTTTGGCCACTGGGATTGAGGACTGTGTCCCGGGAGTGATCAATGAGGATCAGACGGGGTTTGTGAAGGGCAGGCGGTTGAATACGAATTTGTGGAGGCTCCTGAATGTGATCATGATGCCCTCGGAAGGGGGGGATGCAGAAGCGGTGGCGGCAATGAACACGGAGAAAGCCTTCGATCGGGTGGAGCGGGAGTACCTGTGGGGAGTGTTAGGCAGATTTGGGTTTGGAGAGGAATTTATAGGGTGGGTTAAATTGTTGTATCAGGCCCCGGTAGCGAGTGTGTCGACGAACCGGCTGCGGTCGGGGTACTTTGATTACATCGAGGTACAAGGCAGGGGTGCCCCCTGCTGTTTACCCTGGCAATCGAGCCGCTGGCCATGGGGTTGGGGGAGTCCAGAAACTGGAGGGGGTTGGTTCGGGGGGGGGGGGAGAGGAGCACCGTGTCTCACTGTATGTGGATGACCTGCTCCTGTACATTGCGGATCCGGTGGAGGGGATGGGGAGGTCATGCAGATTCTCAGGGATTTTGGAGATTTTTCGGGGTATAAGCTGAATATTGGAAAAAGTGAGCTTTTTGTGATACATGCGAGGGGCCAGGAAAAGAGACTGGGAGAGCTACCACTTAAGATGGTGAAGAGAAGCTTTCGTTACTTGGGCATTCAGGTGTCTAAGAGCTGGGGGGGTCCTGCACAAGCTCAATTTAGCGTGGCTGGTGGATCAGATGGAGGAGGACTTTAAGAGGTGGGACATGCTACTGCTTTCCCTGGCGGGCAGGGTGCAGTCCGTAAAGATGACGATGCTCCCCAGGTTCTTGTTTGTCTTCCAGTGCCTTCCCATTCTCATCCCCAAGTCCTTTTTCAAGTGGGTAAATCGGATTATTGCGGGATTTGTGTGGGCAAACAGGACCCCGCATGTTAAGAGACTGTTCTTGGAGCGCAGTCCGGGGGGGCGGGGGGGGGGCGGGTGCAGCTATTACTGGGCAGCGAATTTATCCATGATTCGGAAATGGGTAATGGAGGGAGAGGGGGTAGCGTGGAAACGGTTAGAAGCAGCGTCTTGTAAAGATACTAGCTTGGGGTCACTGATAACGGCGCCATTGCCGCTTCCACCGATGCGGTATACCACGAGCCCGGTGGTGGCGGCAACATTGAGGATCTGGGGTCAGTGGAAAGGGCACAGGGGGAGGCAAGGGCTTCAGTCTGGGCCCCGATATGGAACAATCACAGGTTCATTCCGGGTAGAATAGACGGGGGGTTCCTAAGTTGGCACAGGGCGGGTATCAAAAGGATGGGGGACTTGTTCATTGATGAGACCTTTGCTAGTCTGAGGGCGCTGGAGGAGAAATTTGGGCTACCCCCGGGGAATACCTTTAGGTACATGCAGGTTCGGGCGTTCATGAAAAAGCAGGTGGGGGAATTCCCGCTGCTGCTGCTGCTGGCAGAATCGGTGGTTTAACCTTCAAGGTCTGGAAGGCTGACCATGCGAGGAGATTGGCGGAGGCACCAGTGTCCAGGCGAAATGTGATCTGTGATCGGTTAACCGTTAGGGTGGCACACCACTCATCGCCCGGATCAATGCTGTGCACTGGCAGCGGCTGGTGGTTCCGACTGGGGACATCCGGTTCTTGTGGATTACTGCAACGCGGAAGGGCTCCCTGTCTTCGGTATCGCTGGTCTGCATGTTGTCATGATATGACTCAGTGTAGGGGGGCTGAATCGCCCGCACATCCCTACGAGGCTGGTGGAACTGTTGGGAGTGGGCAGGTTGAGCTGTTCGACAGCAGGCATCGTAGTGGCCCATCCTGCCACAGTAGAGGCATCGTCCAATGCATTCTCCCTGTCTGTGGCTTCTAGGAAGAGCTGGAAACGCTGTTTAAACAGCTTCCAGTTTACGCCAAGGTTTCCAGCAATTCGGAGCAGCTGCAGCGGGCTAATGTTTTCCATGGAGCAGGATGGCGGATTTCTGAAAGGGTGCAGGTAGGTCTCACAGTCACTGGTTAGCTTCCACTACTGGTATCATGTCGTAATGGGAGTTCCGATGCACAAATGATCCAACACGGCTGTCGATGGTACAACTCTGTTTTATTGTCTTAACAATGACAACTACTAACTGCTTGCTTGGGTACGTGCTTCACCAGCTCACCTGTGGACCCAGCCCTATCACTATCTTAGTGAGGCACTCAGCACATGGTCTATGTCTGAGTGGCACGCTGTGAGCTCTGTGCTCTGAGCTATCTCCTGGTAGAATGAGCGGGAACTGTGGTGTTCCCTGTTTTATAGTGCGTGTGCTCTCACTGGTGATTGGCTGCGATGTTATGTGTGTGCTGGTTGGTCCAACTGCCTGTCCATCAGTGTGTGTGTGATTGCACCATGATATGCTGATGTGGATATCATGACAGACACTATAGTCATGAAAGCCCACCAATGACTCTACTTTCTCAGAAGACTAAGGAAATTTGGCATGTCAGCTACGACTCTCACCAACTTCTACAGATTCACCATTGAAAGCATTCTTTCTGGTTGTATCACAGCTTGGTATGGTTCCTACTCTGCCCAAGACTGCAGGAAACTACAAAAGGTCGTGAATGTAGCCCAATCCATCATGCAAACCAGCCTCCCATCCATTGACACTGTCTATAATTCCCGCTGCCTCGGAAAGGCAACCAGCAAAATTAAAGACCCCACGTATCCCGGACATACTGGCCGGGATTCTCCAAGCCCACGCCGGGTCGGAGAATTGCCAGGGGGGTGCGCGAGAATCCCGGCATGCCGCTCGGAAGCTGGGCTGCCGATTCTCCGGTGAACGGAGAATGGGCGGCAATCGCGCCAGCGCGGTCACTGCGGCACTGGTCGGGAGCTGTTGAAAGCGGCCCCCGCGGCGTTTCTCCACGCTTGATGGGCTTTGCCCCCCCGAGTCCCGCCAGCGTGGTTTACATATGGTCCCACCCGGCGGGACCTCGCCGTTCTGGCTGCGGGGGCCGTCCTGGTGGGGGGCGCTGGGAGCCGACTCCGGAGAGGGCCTCCACGGTGGCCAGGCCCGCGATCGGGGCCTACTGATCGGCGGGTGCGCTCATTCCGGGGGGGACTATGTTCCTCCACGCCGGGCCCCTGTAGGGCTCCGCCATGTTGCCCGGGGGCTGGCACGGAGATGGCCGTGGCGCGCAGGCGCGGACACACGCTGGCCGTGGCACGCATGCGCGGATCCGTGCCGGCTGTGTAGGGCTGGCTTTCAGCACCGGAGCAACGCACAGCAGTCCGCCGCCGTTCTAGCCCCAGACGACGAGGAGAACGACTGGGCCTAGAAGCCCGTTGACGCCAGCGTCAACACTTGGCCTGGATTTTGGAGAATCCTGGCCACTCTCTTCCACCTTCTTCCGTCAGGAAAAAGATACAAAAATTTGAGGTCACATACCAACCGACTCAAGAACAGTTTCTTCCCTGCTGCCATCAGACTTTTGAATGGACCAACCTCGTATTAAGTTGATCTTTTCTCTATACCCTAGCTATGACTGTAACATTACATTCTATTGTCTCTCCTTCCTTCCCTATGTACGGTATGCATTGTCTGTATAGCATGCAAGAAATAATTATTTTCACTGTATACTAATACATGTGACAATAATAAATCAAATCAAATGAAATCATAAAGGGTGGGGAGATAGTGAGTGGGGTGGGGGGGGGGGGTAGGGGGTAAGAGGCAGTCCCTAAAACATAAGGGAAATATACATGGCATCAGAGGTGCAGGGGCCCACGAGCAGCGATAAAGAAGCTCGTCCCAAAAAGAAGGGCAAGTTCCCTTCACGAGGCCTCACTGGCCTCGCCCTAGTTCCTGGTCCAACCAGGTGAGATGGTATGCTGGGACGATCCTCTTCCCCACAGGTGACAACAGGGGAGGGGGGGTGGGGGTTCTGTTTTGTTACCACAAGCCAAAAGTTACCATGTCGGGCATGATCCACTAATATAGACCACGCCGGCAAAATGGACAGCATAAGTGTATAGTTTAACTCCAAGTGTCTGGAATGAATTAAAGATGTCAAACATTTATTTCTGTTCCCTTGGCTATTGCTGTGTTATGGTTTTGCTATTTGTATACTCTTGTGATGTATTTTTTCCTTTCTTTTTATTTTTCTTGGGCAACTGCAATTGTATAGTGTGTGTGTGTGTGATAAGTCTGTATGTCACAACATAAAAATCTTTCAATAAAAACATTTTGTCGAAGAAGTCTGCTGGAAAGAAGCCTCAGGTCGATAGTTCGGTGAGGGAGTTGAAGGAGGGAAGATGGTAGCTGCAGCCATTCCCTTCACAGTAGACTCATTGACTGTGGGGATGGCGCAGGAGTTTGAGAAGTTTAGGAAACAAATGGACAAACAGTTTGTTCGGCAAGGCAAGGAGCTAAGGGAGTCCTTCAAAGCTACCATTGAGGAAGCATTGGGCCCGATCCAAGAACAGTTGGGAAAGATGACGAAAGCTGTGACGCATCAAGGCGAGAAGCTGAAGGATGTAGAGGAGGCCTTGTCATGGACTGAAAGGCGGCTTGTCTCGTTGGAAGCAGAGATACAGTTCTTGGAAGAGAGGAGCAAGGGCCTGAGAGAAAAAATGAAAGACCTAGAAAACAGGTTGAGGCGATAGAACCTCAGGATAGTGGGACTGCCGGAAAGAACTAGCAAAGAGACGTGTGGCCTTTAACAAGGCGAAGGCTGTGTTATATTAGAAAGGAGTGGGGTTCGGGGTGGTGTATCCGGTGAGGCTGTGAGTCACGATGGAGTCAAAAGATCGCTACTTCGACACGTCACAGCAGGTAGAGGCCTTTATTAAGGAGAAAGGACTAGGACTTGCCTGAAGAGAGTTGAATGGGACTTTTAAAGAGGACAGGAAAGGTTTGTTGGGAACATTATGGTACTGGTGTTAATTCTTTGGTTTCTGAACAGAGGGAGTTTTTCTCTTGGGGTGAGGTGTGGGGGGGCCAAGGCAGTTTGGGGTAGTAACTAAAGTGGTACAGTGTGAACTGTATGACCCCGGTGGGAAGTGGAACACAGTAAGGTTACTGATGCTCAGACACATGAGCAGGGAGGGATTATGTGTGTGTGTGGGGGGGGGGGTGTCAGAGGCAGAGAGAGTTAACAGTTGCCTAGGGATTTTCTTTGTCCTATCCTTTGGAGGGGGGCGGTGGCCATCTTAGGTGGGCCTGAGACCTAGAAATTTGTAATGAGGACGGGATGACTCAGTGCAGTGGATATGGCTGATTTCAGGCTGAAGGGAAGTGAGAGACCCCCGACAGGACTAGTTATCTGGAATAAGCGGGGCCTAGGAGGGCTTGTGAAAAGGGTGAGAGTTTTCTCTTACCTAAACAATTGAGGGTTGATGTGGTGTTTTTACAGGAGACCCATTTGCGGGTGCGGGACCAGACCAGGCTTCGGAAGGGCTGGGTGAGCCAGGTATTCCACTTGGGCTTTGATAGTAGGATCCGGAGTGTGCCGATCTTAATCAACAAGAGAGTCCGTTTCTTAGCAAAAAGGGTGATGGCTGATATGGGGTAAGTCTGTGATGGTCACAGGCATGCTGGAGGGTAAGTCGCTGATTGTCGTAAACGTGTATGCCCTGAATTGGGATGCCGTGATGATTATAAGGCGGCTGTTAGCCGCAATACCGGATCTAGATACACATCAACTGATTATAGGGGAAGATTTAAATTGTGTCTTAGATCCGTGACTCAATCGATCTAATCCAAAGTTGTTGGCCCCTTCAGAGGTGGCAAAGGAGCTGCTGGAGTTTATGTGGGGGGGGGGGGGCGTGGTATAGAGTTTTTATTTTTCTCCCCAGTACACACGGTGTACTCTAGGATAGATTACTTTGTGATGGGTAGGTCTCTTCGTCACGGGGTGAGGAAGGAGTAATATTTGACAATAGTCGTCTCAGACCATGCTCATATTTTGCAGATATAGTGCTGGAGGCAGGCCCAATGCAACGCACAAGATGAAGAATGGATGTGGCCAGGGCTGTTGGCAGATGTGGGGTTATGTGGAGTTCAACGAGAATGGAATGATTTTGCCCTCTATTCTATGGGAGGCGTTGAAGGCAGTGATTAGAGGTGAACAAGGCACACATGGACAGGGAGGCTAGGAAGGAGTGCCAGAAGTTAGTTGATGACATTTTGGAAGTGGACTATAAATACTCGAGTGACCCAACCTCAGAACTCCTGGCAAGCAGGAAAAAACTGCAAATGCAATTTGATCTGTTGTCTACTGATAGGCCGGTGCGTCCGTTGCAGTGTCTGAGGAGGGTTATCTATAAATATGGGGAGAAAGCCATCTGTCTCTTGGCTCACCAGCTAAGGTGGCAGGTGGCCTCTCGAGAGATTATCCAGATAAGGGGGGGCGCGATTCTCCGCTCCCTCGCCAGTTGGGAGAATCACCTGGGTCGCCAAATTTTCCCGCGACACCGGTCCGACGCCCTCCCAAGCGGCGATAACGGCCCCGTCGAGTTCGGCGCGGCGCAGTCCGGAGAGTCGCCCGAGACACACAAAATGGCGATTCTCCGGAACCCCTGCTATTCTCAGGCCCGGATGGGCCCAGCAGCCAGCCCAAAACGGCGGGTTCCCCCCTGCGCCGTCCACACATGGTCGCTGCCGGCGGGAACAGCGCGGGAACACTGGGGGGGCGGCCTGCGGTGGGGAGGGGGGGGATCCTGCCCCGGGGAGTCTTCAAATGGGGCCTGGCCCGCGATCGGTGCCCACCGATCGTCAGGCCAGCCTCTCTGAAGGCAGACCTCCTTTCTTCCGCAGCCCCGCAAGATCCGTCTGACATCTTCTTGCGGGGCGGACTCGGAGAGGACGGCAACCACGCATGCGCGGGTGACGGCAGTTATGCGGCACCAGCCACGTCATGTATGCGGCGCTGCCTTTACGCGGCACCAAGGCCTAGTGCGCGTAAATGACGCGGTGCCGCTCCTAGCCCATTATCGGGCCCTGAATCGGTCGGGATAGGGGCCGTTTCGCGCCGTCGTGAACCTCGACGGCGTTCACGATGGCGCGAACACTCTGCCTCCATTTCGGAGAATCCCGCCTGGGATTTGGGAGGTAGGCTGGTTTCAGCCCCGAATAAAGTGAAATCGGCATTTCAAACCTTTTATGAGAGGCTTCACAGGTTGGAGCCTGTAGAAGAGTCTCAGATGACAGAGTTTTAGTGGGTTTGGAGTTCCCTGAGG
The DNA here is from genome assembly GCF_047496885.1 of Scyliorhinus torazame. Taxonomy (NCBI): domain Eukaryota; kingdom Metazoa; phylum Chordata; class Chondrichthyes; order Carcharhiniformes; family Scyliorhinidae; genus Scyliorhinus; species Scyliorhinus torazame. Next base: position 150,773,660 of record NC_092717.1, on the reverse strand, counting down.
TAGGGGAGGAAATGCGGGATGGGTTGGAGATGTCGTTGGGTCTGGAGGAGGTCCAAACAGCGATAGGTCAGATGCAAATAGGGAAGGCACTGTGGCCTGATGGGTTCCCGATGGAAATATTTAAGAAGTTTGTGGACTAGCTGGTTCCGTTACTGGTGGGGATGTTCAATGACTCTTTGTCTTGGGTTTCCCTTCCTGCGATGCTTGGGCAGGCATCCATCTTCCTTCCCCTGAAAAAGGACAAGGATCCTGTGGAATGCGGGTCGTACCATCCCATTTCACTCTTAACGTAGCTGTTCGCTAAGATTCCAGCATTGAGGTTGAAACCCTGTCTTCCAGAGGTAGTTGGGTAGGACCAGACGGGATTTGTAAAGGGCCGAAGACTGTTGTCCAATGTACGCCGACTGCTGAATATGGTTCTTACCCCAGCGGCCAGGATGGAGCCAGAGATAATTGTGTCGTTGGATGCAGAAAAGGCATTTGGTGGAATGGAATGGAGGTACTTGTGCAGTTTTGGAGAAATTTGTGTCAGGGATCCGGGGTCTACCTGGGTGCAGATGGAGGGGTCATGCAGGGGTACAATTTGGGTGCATTGGTGATGGCTTCTCTTCCGTTCGCACTGACAAAGTACTCGTCAAACCCGGTGGTTGTCTCCACTTTAAAAATATGGGGTAACTCCGTCAACATTTTAAACTAGGGTCAGTGTCAAGGCTGGCCCCCATATGTGCTAACCACCTGTTTGAGCCAGCAAGGTTGGATGCCATATTTGGAGTATGAAAGGGGAAGGAGGAAGGGGGAAGGGGTTGGATAGATTATGTGATCTATTTCTGGAGGGGCGTTTGGCCAGCATGGAGGAATTGAAAGAGAAGTTTGGGCCCGTTGACCCGGATTCGTTTAGGTACCGTCAGATGTTAGATGAACGTTCCTGGCATTCCCAGAGGCGCCACCACTCTCCTTGGTAGAGAGGATCCTTTTGTGCATGGGGTCGGAGGAGGGGTGCTGGTACCAGAGATTGAGGTGGGGGGGGGCCTGATGCCGGCGATTGGGGTAGGGAATTTTGCTGGCGAGAAGAGAGGATGGGTCTGTAGTGTTATTTTGAGAGAGATCCATAGAACCTCTACAGTGCAGAAGAGGCCATTCGGGTCAAGTGGCTACACTGACCCTCTGAAAGAGCACCCTACCTAGGTTCACTCCCCCACCCCATCCCCGTACCCCCAGCGAGCCTGCACATCTTTAGACACTAAAAGGAAATTTAGCATGGCCAATCTACCTAACCAGCACATCTTTGATCTGTGCGAGGAAACCAGAGCACCCGGAGGAAACCCACGCAGACACGGGGGGAGAATGCAAACTCCACAGAGACAGTCACCCAAAGCTGGAATTGAACCCAGGTCCCTGGCACTGTGAGGCAGTAGTGCTAACCACTGTGCCACTCCTAAATATAAAATTCAGGAACCAGACCTGCAGAAAAACTCTGTGAGCCTGACGTGATTTGAACATGCAACATTTTGATTTGGAGTCAGATGCGCTACCATTGCACCACAAGCCCAGCCTCTGAGGTTCTGGCCTTGCCAGTGTCCTTGGGTCCTGCACATCTCATTATCGGCACAAATCACTCCTGGCTCCAAAAAAGTGACTTAGTGTGGGAAGACCGTGGGCGGCACGGTGGCGCAGTGGTTAGCACTGCTATCTACGGCATTGAGGACTCAGGTTCGATCCTGGCCCCGGGTCACTGTCGGTGTGGAGTTTGCACATTCTCCCCATGTTTGTGTGGGTTTCAGCCCACAACCCAAAGGTGTGCAGGGTAGGTGGATTGGCCACGCAAAATTGCCCCTAAATTGGAAAAGAAAATAGAGTACTCTAAATTAAAAAGAAAGTGTGGGAGGATCGGCACAATTTGCACCAATTTTCATTACCAAAATGACACTTACTAATTTTCTGAGAGAATTCCATCCTTTATCTTGCTTTCTGCTATTATATTGACAAAGAAAGTAATAAGATGCTGGATTATCTAGAAGCATTGACTACTGTGGTTTCTAACTCTGGGGTATTCTAACCCCACGGACAGAGGCATTGAGGGGTAGATTGGGAATTTTGTTATTGTGACCCTCATGCACCCGTGGTTAAAGGAAACATATCTGGATGCCTGTGGGTAACCCAATCTCCAAAGTCGAGGCTTTAATTATTGTAGGCGGCCAAATAGTATTGTTGAAATTAATATCCTTCGGAGATGTTAATGAGCAGCAATAAATTTAACAACTTCAACATGGTTTTCCCCCTTGGGAAAATGACCAGAGAAACAGAAGCAAGATTGAAGATTGAACTGAGGTCCAGGTGGGTATTTAAACCTGCCGTCCCATCTGAATAAAACCTTACAGTTTGCAACTTGCATCTCAGTTCCCTATAACCAATATTTGGCAGACAGTACTTGTGTGATTATAATTTAACCTCAACTTTAGAGGGTTTTAAACTGGCAGAACTAACATGGGAAACATATTGGGTATGTTTGACGGCACTTCAGAAGAGAAAGGCTATTACCATTCACAACAGCAATGACATGCTGTGATGGGATTAACAGATGCACAGGAGAGAGGTGCTCAGGAGAGGTGCACAGGAGGGACATGCACAGGAAAGGGGTCAAGGTTGCAGGAGGCACTTCTTGTGTTATAAAGTTTACAGAAATTCAGTGTTCTTGGCTGCTCCAAAAAAAAAGTGCTTTCACCGGCTGAGTTTTAATGTCAGATGACAGCAAACATCTGCAGGTTCCGGAAGACCCTCTTTTGATTGGTGGAGATGAATTCTAAATGACAATGAAGGTCACCACATCTCTAATTTTTTTACCTCTAGTTCCTTCCACAAAACTACCAATGACATCCTGAAGGACTCATAGTCTGTTGTACATTAACACACAAGGAAGATGGTGGGTGAAATGTTTGCTAAGACTGAGTTATGTAAACTTACTCTGTGATGACAATTGCTATACTGAGTGGGCACTTGGGTTCACCTCTCTGGCTGGATTCCCACTGGTATAGGGTGCTATGCACACGCGGCAATCTAACCACCAGTCGAGCAATAAGAAGTTTTGATAACCCGCAAGGGATGTTTATCTATCAATGCACAGATGGTGTGAAACCACAAGACGTGGTTGATGCAGATTTCCTGGGAGTTGTCAAACTGCATTCATACTTAGAGTGAGAGGTGACTTGATTGAAACCTTTAGGGTTCTGTGGGGTTTTGAAAGAGTGGATGTGGAGAGGATGCAGGAATGTGGAGTGGAGATTACAATCAGATCACGCAATGATCTTTTAAAAAAAAATTTAGAGTACCCAATTCATTTTTCCAATTAAGGGGCAATCCAGCTACCCTGCACATCTTTGGGTTGTGGGGGCGAAACCAACGCAGGCACGGGGAGAATGTGCAAACTCCACACGGACAGTGACCCAGGGCCAGGATTGAACCTGTGACCTCGGCGCTGTGAGGCAGCAGTGCTAACCACTGCATCACCGTGCTGCTCCTATCACGTAATGATCTTATTGAATGGCAGAGAAAGGCTTGAGGGGCGAAATGGCCTATACCTGCTCCTAATTCACATGTTTATATGTTTGTATACTTCGGCAACCCAACTTTACAGGCTTTCTCATTCCAGGAAGCAGACTTGAGCTCTGGCTCAAAGGAAACAAGAGATTTTGTTGTTCAACTTGGCTTATGGGACATTTGAGGAACCCGATCCAATGATTCACAGGCGTGTAACTGCCAGAGTCACATGATCACCAGACGTGTTATAGAGCATCATCAGAATGTTGACAATGATCTATAGGCATCTGGATAAGTCTGCAGTACCCTTTATTACCGTGCAGCAAGGGTATCCAGGGTAATAGTGGAGTAGGAATGATTACAGGTGGAGGAGAACAAAGGGGATCATCATGCATCTTAAGCTGAGGTTAAGGTTGAAGGTGGGGCATCCATAACCAAAACAGCTGCTTATCCTGAGATACCAGGATTTCCTTAATATTGCAACGATATTAATATTGCAACAATTCACCTAGCTTAAAACATAAGAAATTAAACTCTGCAATCTTCTCACTATCAGAACCAACATCTTCCTCTCCCTTTTCATCACATTGCAGATCCGCACAATGAGTCCCACTAAGTATTGCTATTTATCATGAAACTAGTGAAAGGGCGAGTTGATCCTTGGGCAAGATGGGTAACATAATATTTTGTCAAACTCACATTTCATATCTTTGGTGAATAACAATTTCTTGAAGATAAAAGCAAATTACTGTGGATGCTGGAATCTGAAACAAAAACAGAAAATACCAAAGAATCGCAGCAGGTCTGAGAGCATTTTGGAGAGAGAAGGAAGAGATAAAGAGAGAACAATTTCTTGAACTTTCTCTTCTGACCATTTCTATGCCATGCTTCCTATGTGGCATCAGCTTTTTAGAGGCAGTCTGCTCAGATCCCTGCCCTGAATGCTGAGATGCTTTTGACCAACTCCCTCTGGATTTTAGAGCCTTGGGATCTTGTCAAAGGCTGCTACATGTGCATTTGAACAGCAGCAGAATTGGACATCAAGTGAGAAATGGGAACACATTGAGTGGAGTTCCCACTTCATGTCTCCTTTGCCTTCATTTCTCTCCTAATTTAGTGCTACATCACTCCTATAATCTTCCACAAACCAGATTGGTGGAGATCAGTGGCACATTTTAAGGCCGCAGATATGGTATGTATTGTCCTGTTTAAGGAAGCAGACATCTCTTGTATGGACATGGTCATGACCTGCATGAACTCATTTTGACAGCCATCCATGAATCTATATGGAGACAGGCACTCTCTTTCATGGTAGACATTCTTGCAATCCCTTTCACTACCAATCCACTAATGATCGATTTGGACCCCTCCAACCTATGTTATTGTATGACATCTGTTACACCTGGCTAAGTTGTTGATTTGCCTCTAGAATTTTTCTTGATTTCCATCTGTGCATTGTTCCTTTAAATACGGCTGAGATTGCGTCATACGGGTATTCATCATTCCCAGGGCACATCTTAGAGGCATAAAACGCAGAAGTCAAAATTAATTGCTTCAATTCAATTGCAATCATAAATTCTAAGTTTTGATGTCATAATCTCAACACATTTTAGCACTGACTCAGAAGCTGCTGTCGGTCAATGTTTATGCTGTAACCTTTCTTTGATTCTATCATATCAGGGTCTGTATTTTTGGAGGTAAATCTCTCAAATTCACTGCTCTGGGCAAGGCAGTGAAGTAGGCAGTGTAATTGAAAAAGTTTCTCCCAGTTGTCTGGAATTTCCCATCCATAGCATTTAACATTTTAGCACAGTAGTTTGAGGAAATTATTGCATTGGTATGTTATTCTATTTATTATGCTACTTCAAAATTTCCACGGTCATTTGTTGAGAACCAATTTGTTAAAAGAGACATAATTTAATTATAGTTTGTCCCCGTTCCAACCTGGAACAATGGTGAATTTTTATTCATTATAGTGTTTTGATGGCTGGAAGAAACACTGATTTAAAAAGCACATAATATAATCATCTTTATGAAATGAAATGAAATGAAAATCGCTTATTGTCACAAGTAGGCTTCAAATGAAGTTACTGTGAAAAGCACATAGTCGCCACATTCCGGCGCCTGTTCGGGGAGGCTGTTACAGGAATTGAACCGTGCTGCTGGCCTGCCTTGGTCTGCTTTCAAAGCCAGTGATTTAGTAGGCTTACATTAACACTGCAATGAAGTTACTGTGAACAACCCCGAGTTGCCACATTCCGGCGCCTGTTCAGGTACACTGAGGGAGAATTCAGAATGTCCAAATCACCTAATAGCACAGCTTTCAGGAGGAAACCGGAGCACCCGGAGGAAACCCACGCAGTCACGGGGAGAACGTGCAGGCTCCGCACAGACAGTAACCCAAGCCGGGAATTGAACCTGGGACCCTGGCGCTGTGAAGCCATAGTGCTATCCACTATGCTACCGTGCTGCCCACATCGGCATTTCACTTCCGGAACTGATGATCTTGGAACTGAAATGAAATGAAATGAAAATCGCTTATTGTCACAAGTAGGCTTCAATGAAGTTACTGTGAAAAGCCCCTAGTCGCCACATTCCGGCTCCTGTTCGGGGAGGCTGTTACGGAATTGAACCGTGCTGCTGGCCTGCCTTGGTCTGCTTTAAAAGCCAGCTATTTAGCCCAGTGTGCTAAACCAGCCCCTGGTTGAGACTGATCTCATTGAGCATCAAAAGTGGCTTTCTCCGAACTTCCGGTTGCGGCTATGCCTAGGTAGGTCGCACGTTCGGCAGCTCCCGCCGGGAACGGACTTTTGGGCTCTCCAGAGGGGCCCCAACGGCAATTGTTCGACGGCTTCCAGTGTGGGAAGGTGACAGCAAGGTCCCCCCGACATTATATGGATTGGACCAGGAGTGGAGTGGTGAAAAAAGTGATCTTGGAGCAGCGAAAAGTGCGAGGGAGGAAAAGCAAGATGGTGGCGGGTGGAGACCAAGCAGCATGGGCGCAGTGGTCGCAGGAGCAGCAGGGGTTTCTTAAACGCTGCTTTGAGGAGCTGAAGACAGAAATGCTGGCGCAAATGAAGGCGGCGATTGAGAAGCTAGTGGAGACCCAGAAGGCCCAAGGGGCGGCGATCCGGAAGGTGCGGCAAAAAACCTCGGAGAACGAGGACGAGATCTTGGGCCTGGCAGTGAAGGTGGAGGCGCATGAGGCGCTGCACGAGAGGTGGGCGGAAAGATTTGAGCACCTGGAGAATAGGTCGAGGAGGAAGAATCTTCGGATTCTGGGTCTCCCTGAAGGAGTGGAGGGGCCCGATGCCGGGGCATATGTGAGCACGATGCTCAATTCGCTGATGGGCGCGGGAGCCTTCCCGAGGCCCCTGGAGCTAGATGGGGCTCACCGGGTCCTAGCAAGGAGACCCAAGGTCAACGAGCCGCCAAGGGCTGTAGTGGTGAGGTTTCACCGCTCTATGGACAGAAAGTGAGTCCTGAGATGGGCCAAGAAAGAACAGAGCAGCAGGTGGGAGAACACGTGGATCTGAATTTACCAGGACTGGAGTGCGGAGATGGCTAAGAGGAGAGCTGGTTTCAATCGGGCTAAGGCGGTGCTCTATCGGAAGGGGGTGAATTTCGGTATGCTGCAGCCAGCGCGATTGTGGGTCACGTTCCAAGATCGGCACCACTATTTTGAAACGCCTGATGAGGCATGGAGCTTTATACGGACTGAAAAGTTGGACTCAAATTGAGGGTTTGTTGTGGAGGGATGTTTACTGTGTATATGGTGTTTATTAAGTTTAGGGAATGTTCCTTTGGTTTGAGTGCTGGATGGGGATGGGGGAATGGATTTGATGGGGAGACTGTGGGAGAGTGTGGGCGTCGGGGTTGGAGGGGCAGACCCCCACGAAGGAAGAGGGGGAGTGGAGGCCCGGGGATGGGGAATTGGGGTAAGGCCGCAAAATGAGCTGCGCCAGAGGGGGCGGGGCCGGCTCAGGAAAGAGCGGGCTTTTTTCCGCGCGAGGGAAGGACGGCCGTGGGGGCCGGGTGGGGGGGGGTGGGCGGTGCTGGAGAGGAGCGCACACTGACTGCCGGGGGGGGGGGGATTCTCACACTGGGGGGGTCGATGGAATGGCGGGAGAGGCCGGGGTCAGCAGGAGTCAGCTGACTTACGGGATGTTATGGGGGGAGCAAAATGGCTAGATGTGGATCTAGCGGTGGGGGGGGGTGGGGGGGGGGGGGGTGGAATAGGGTTGCTGCTGCATTGGCCAAAGGAGAGCTGGAAGTAGGAGAGGTGGTTGGGGCGGGGGTCCGCCGCCTGGGGAACTGGAGGGTGCGGGAGGCGGGGGCATGCGGCTGGCCTAGAAAAGGAGATGGCTAGTCGGCGGGGGGGGGGGGGGGGGGGGGGGTGCGAGCAGCCCCCCAGTCCGGCTGATAACTTGGAATCTGAGGGGCCTGAACGGGCCGGTCAAGAGAGCCCGGATGTTTGTGCACTTAAAGGGACTGAAGGCAGAAGTGGTTATGCTCCAGGAGACACATTTGAAGGTGGCAGATCAGGTTAGGCTGAGAAAGGGATGGGTAGGACAGGTATTCCATTCAGGGCTGGATGCGAAGAACAAAGGGGTTGCAATACTGGTGGGGAAGCGGGTGACGTTTGAGGCAATGCATATTGTAGTGGATAATGGAGGTCGATATGTGATGGTGAGCGGTAGGTTGCAGGGGGTGCGGGTGGTACTGGTAAACGTATATGCCCCGAATTGGGATGATGCCGGATTTATGAAACGCATGATGGGTCGGATTCTGGACCTGGAGGTAGGAAGTTTGATAATGGGGGGGGTTTCAACACGGTGCTGGACCCAGCACTGGATCGCTCTAGGTCCAGGACGGGTAAGAGGCCGGCTGCGGCCAAGGTGCTCAGGGGGTTTATGGACCAGATGGGGGGAGTGGATCCATGGAGGTTTGTCAGGCCACTGGCCAGGGAATTTTCCTTCTTTTCCCACGTCCACAGAGTCTACTCCCGGATAGATTTTTTTATTTTGAGTAGGGCGCTAATCCCGAAAGTGGAGGGAATGGAGTATTCGGCCATAGCCATCTCAGACCACGTCCCGCATTGGGTGGAGCTGGAGTTGGGGGAGGAGCGGGACCAGCGCCCGCTGTAGCGTCTTGATGTGGGATTATTGGCGGATGAGGAGGTGAGCGGGCGGGTGCGGGGGTGCATTGAAAGATATTTGGAGGCCAACGACAACGGGGAGGTGCTGGTGGGGATAGTCTGGGAGGCGCTGAAGGTGGTGGTCAGCGGAGAGTTAATCTCCATCAGGGCTCACAGGGAGAAGAGAGAGGGCAGGTAGAGGGAGAGGTTGGTGGGGGAGATCTTAAGGGTGGACAGGAGATATGTAGAGGCCCCCGAGGAGGGACTACTCAGGGAGCTGCGGAACCTCCAGACGGAGTTCGACCTGTTGACCACAGGGAAAGCAGAGGCACAGTGGAGGAAAGCGCAGGGGGCGACGTATGAGTATGGGGAGAAGGCGAGTCGGATGCTGGCACATCAGCTTCGTAAGAGGGAGGCAGCGAGGGAGATAGGTGGAGTTAAGGATAGCGGGGGGAATACGGTGCGGAATGCGGTGAGAATAAACGCGGTATTAGGGACTTCTATGGGGATCTGTATAGGTCTGAGCCCCCAGCGGGGGAAGAGGAGATGCGACGATTCTTGGATCAGCTGAGGTTCCCGAGGGTGGAGGAGGAGGAGGTGGCTGGTTTAGGGGCGCCAATTGGGCTGGAGGAGCTGATTAAAGGATTGGGGAGCATGCAGGTGGGGAAGGCCCCGGGGCCAGATGGGTTCCCGGTCGAGTTTTACAGGAAATACGTGGACCTGCTAGGCCCGTTGCTAGTGAGGACTTTCAATGAGGCAAGGGAGGGAGGGGACCTTGCTTCCGACAATGTCCAGGGCGCTGATCTTTCTGATCCTGAAGCGGGACAAGGACCCACTGCAATGTGGGACGTATAGACCGATCTCGCTCCTTAATGTGGATGCTAAGTTGCTGGCAAAAGTGCTGGCTACGAGAATTGAGGACTGTGTCCCAGGGGTGATTCATGAGGACCAGACGGGATTTGTTGAGGGCAGGCAGCTAAACACTAATGTGCGGAGGCTCCTCAATGTGATCATGATGCCCTCGGTGGAGGGAGAAGCGGAGGTAGTGGCAGCTATGGACGCGGAGAAGGCCTTCGACCGGGTGGAGTGGGAGTATCTCTGGGAAGTGCTGCGGAGGTTTGGGTTCGGGGAGGGGTTCATCAGCTGGGTCAGGCTGCTATATCGAGCCCTGGTTGTGAGTGTGGCTACGAATCGGCGGAGGTCGGAGTACTTTCGGCTGTACCGAGGGACGAGGCAGGGGTGCCCCCTGTCCCTCTTGTTGTTTGCATTGGCAATTGAGCCTCTGGCCATGGCACTGAAGGAGTCCAGGAAATGGAGGGGACTGGTCCGAGGGGGAGAGGAAAACCGGGTGTCGCTGTATGCGGACGACCTGTTACTGTATGCGGCAGATCCAGTGGAGGGGATGGCGGAGGTCATGCGGATCCTAAGGGAGTTTGGGGACTTTTCGGGGTATAAGCTCAATGTATAAGCTCTTTGTGGTGCATTCAGGGGACCAGGGAAAGGGGATAGACGAGCTACCGTTGAAGAGGGCGTAAAGGAGCTTTCGGTACTTAGGGATCCAAGTGGCTGGGAGTTGGGGGGCCCTGCACAAGCTCAATTTGACGCGGTTGGTGGAGCAGATGGAGGAGGATTTCAAAAGATGGGATGTGCTGCCACTCCCGCTAGCGGGCAGGGTGCAGTCGGTTAAAATTACGGTCCTCCCGAGGTTTCTCTTTGTGTTCCAGTGCCTTCCCATTATGATTCCCAAGGCCTTTTTCAAACGGGTAGGTAGGAGCATCATGGGTTTCGTGTGGGCAAATAAGACCCCAAGGGTAAAGAGGGTGTTTCTGGAGCGTAGTAGGGACAGGGGGGGGGCTGGCGCTGTCGAATTTGTACGGCTATTATTGGGCTGCCAATGTGGCGATGATCCGTAAGTGGGTAATGGAGGGAGAGGGGGTGGCGTAGAAGAGGTTAGAGATGGCTTCCTGTGTGGGCACGAGCCTGAGGGTGCTGGCGACGGCACCGCTGCCGCTCTCGCCGACAAGGTACACCACGAGTCCGGTGGTGGCGGCGACGTTGAAGATCTGGGGGCAGTGGAGACGACACAGGGGCGAGTGGGAGCCTTGGTTTGGTCCCCGATTCGGGAGAACCATCGGTTCGTCCCAGGAAGGATGGATGGGGGGTTTCGGAGCTGGCACCGGGCAGGGATTAGAAGAATGGGGGACCTGTTTATAGATGGGACGTTTGTGAGCCTCGGGGCGCTGGAGGATAAGTTAATGCTTTCAGGTACATGCAAGTGAGGGCGTTTGTGAGGTGGCAGGTGAGGGAATTCCCACTGCTCCCGGCACAGGGGACTCAGGACAGGGTGATTTCGGGTGTATGGGTTGGAGAAGGCAAGGTTTTGGCGATTTACCAGGAACTGAAAGAAGAGGAGGAGGCCTCGGTGACAGAATTAAAGGGCAAGTGGGAGGAGGAGCTTGGGGAGGAGATAGATGAGGGTCTGGGGGCTGATGCCTTGAGTAGGGTTAATTCTTTCTCCTCTTGCGCCAGGCTCAGCCTAATACAGTTCAAGGTTACTCACAGAGCGCATATGACAGGGGCGAGGTTGAGTAGGTTCTTTGGGGCGGAGGACAGATGTGGGAGGTGCTCGGGAAGCCCGGCAAATCACGTCCATATGTTCTGGTCGTGCCCGGCACTGGATGGGTTTTGGAGGGGTTTCGCGAGGACTATGTCCAATGTGGTGAAAGCCCAGGTCAAGCCGAGTTGGGGGTTGGCAACATTTGGGGTAACTGACGAGCCGGGAGTGCAGGAGGTGAAAGAGGCCGGTATTCTGGCCTTTGCGTCCCTGGTAGCCTGGCTGAGGATCTTGCTATTATGGAAAGACGCGAAGCCCCCTTGTGTGGAAGCCTGGATCAATGACATGGCAGGGTTCATCAAACTGGAGAGGATAAAGTTTGCCTTACGAGGATCTGTGCAGGGGTTCTTCAGGCGGTGGCAACCGTTCCTAGACTATCTCGCGGAGCGTTAGGAGGAGGTCAGCAGCAGCAGCAACCCAAGGGTGGGGGGGGGAGAGGGGGCGTCTCTTACGGGGGGGGGTATTCGTGTGGGTGGGGGGGGCTTCCCTATGGGTACTTTTGAATGTCATATGGGGGGTTACTGTATATGGGGGGAAACCCAATGTCTAAGTTTTGTATAATGTTTGATTGTTGTGTTCGTGTTTCTTTCTTTTTGTTGCTGGGGGGGGGGGGTTAGTTAAAAATTCTGTTGGAACATTTGAATAAACATTTTTTTTTTAAAAGTGGCTTTCTCCTGTTGTCACTTATTTTAACAGAACATTAGGCTCAGAATTTAAATTTCATTTTTTGGTCAGGGGTTGCTGTAGGATTTTCTGTGACATATTCTTCTTTGTCAGGTATAACAACATTCCTGTGGCTCCACCGCTTGATTCCTGTGGATTTGTAACAAAGATACACAGAAGGCAGCCACCTGGCCCATTGTGTCTGTGCCAGCTGAGAAAGAGCTACATCCCATTGTCCAGCTTGTATATATTTCAAGCAAGTACTTCATTGGCTGTAAAGCAGTTTGGGACCTCCTGTAGCACTGTATTGGATGGGCATAACATCTCAGAAACAAAATTAAGAATGTTATTTTCACTTTCTTAGCTGACTAATATTGATCTTCTTGAATATTGTCGATCATATAAAGTACGCTGCAGGTACAATGTGACAGCTATTGGTTATTGACTACACTATTTCTAAATTGTCAGTGTCCTCAATGTGGTGTATTTACTGTTTTCCACAATACATTGGCACCAATTTTCCACTGGAGTGTCGGGATGTCCGCTGATCAATATTCATTGCCCAAGTCATTGGTTGCAGGAAATTCCTGGCAAATATATTGCATCTTGATGAAAGGACCTGTCAGTTAATTCTGTTTTCCCATCCCCAGATGTGACCATTGACCTACTGAGTGTTTTCAACTTTTTTAGTTTTTATTCCAATATTTTCTTGGACTCCTTCTCTTCGGGCATCTCTTCCACGGTCACACCCAGTTAGCACCTCCTGCGGCACCCGGCCACACCCAGTTAACACCTCCTGCGGCACCCGGCCACACCCAGTTAGCACCTCCTGCGGCACCCGGCCACACCCAGTTAGCACCTCCTGCTGCCACGTTCTGCAGGTGGGCTCCCGTCACGTGGAGCCGCCTGCCCAGTGCGCAGGCGGGTGGCGCATGCGCGGTGGCGAGCGAATAGCCGGCGTCATGTCTCCGGCCCGGAGCTGGAGGCCGCGGTCCTGGTGTCAGGCCCTGCGGGCAGGGATGTGACAAGCTGATGCTGAGGGAGAAACCCAGTCATCATTTGGACGACGTGAGGGCAGTTTTTCTTGTCATCATCCGGAAAATGGCAGCGCAGAAACGGAAGGCGGCTGCTGAGCCAGGGTGAGTGACCGGCAAGAGCATCGCGTCGGGTGGCCCGGGAACAAAGCAAGAGCCCAGGCTCCGACCTGGGCCGAGGGGAGCGCTCGGTGTTTGCACCATCCCGGCCAGTGAGAAGCAGGGCCTCTGCTCCACGGCAGCTGGTGTTGCTGCGGATTGGCGGCGGCTCTGATTTCCCAGCCGGTGAGAGGCTGCGAACCGGCACCGCCATGTTGCGGTCAGTTTCCGCTTCCGTCCTCACTATCCAACCCACAACAGCACCTTTCTGTTAACTTGGCATTCCCATTTATAATTCATCGCACCGAATGGTGTGAGAAAGACTTATTTGTATCCCAGAACATATTTTTTCTTCCCACTGCACGACTTATTTTTGGGATGTTTGCGGATACAAGGAGTGGATGCCACAAATATTGTTAAAATCCCCTGTGTTGAAATGTTCTACGCATATCTCTAAGCATAACGCGAGTTTGTGAATCACTGGCATCCAGACTGCCGGAGAGGAAAGTGACTGATACTAACCTTTTAACTGATTTAAACTTGTGTCCCAATCACGACTTAAAGGACAGGAACGGCATCTCAAAGTTCCTGTTTACAGGTGGGATAAAGAACCATGGGTGGATGCAGTATTGGTTAAAGAAACCATGAGCGGCTGTAGAGAATTATAACATGGTCACAACACAGAACAAGGCCATATGCCAACTCTGCAAAGGCAGCTCGGCTGGGCCCACTCCAACCAGATCCCCCATGATTTTGAACACCTATGAAATCTCTTTTCAACCGTCTCTTTTTGGAGAACAGCTTCAGCCACTCCCATGTATCTATGTGGTAAGAACAGAGCGCTGGAGATTCTCAGATCTCGAAGCATCTGTGAAGAGAAACAGAAAAATGCTGGAAATACTCAGTCCTGGGAGTATCTGGAGAGAGAAACAGTTAATGTTTTGAGTCAAATATGACTTCAGAACTAATTGTGAATATATATAATATATTATAAATATATATATGTGTATATATAGCCCAAGGTGCCACATTCGCTGCTGCACTGCAGTCATATGCTGAATAACATTGTATCAGTTTGTTAATCCACCAGTCATACAGATATGCAAGAAATACACTTGATGAAGATCCAGCATTTAATAATCTTAATTGTCATAAGTAGGCTTACATTAACACTGCAATGAATTTACTGAGAAAAGCCCCTAGTTGCCACATTCCGTCGCCTGTTTGGGTACACATAGGGAGAATTCAGAATGTCCAAATTACCTAACAAGCACGTCTTTCGGGACTTGTGGGAGGAAACCGGAGCACCCGGAGAAAACCCACGCACACATGGGGAGAACGTGCAGACTCCGCACAGACAGTGACCCAAGCCGGGAATCGAACCTGGGACCCTGGCACTGTGAAGTGACAGTGCTAACAACTGTGCTACCGTGCCGAATCATTTTGAGTCTAAAGTGTGATTTCTAATAGGGGAGGCAGAAGTCATAACACTATGTAACTGAAGTGTCTCATCCCTGGACCTGTTGCAAATATTTTTTGCTACTCATGCCAACACACCTGAAGTGTGGTGGATTTAACACACTAGGCACCAATCAGTAATTTTAGTAAAGGTCCCCCATAAATTCCTTGCTTTTGTACTCTATCCCATTACTTATAAATCACATTACTTATAAAGCCCAAGATCCAGTTTACCTAATTAACCTGTTTCTCAATCTGCCCTGCCACCTATGAGCCTTGCTCCTGCACCCCCTTAGAATTGTATCTTTTATTTCATATCACCTTTCCTTGTTCTTTCTACCAAAATGTGTCACTTCAAACTTTTTGCATTAAATTTCATCTGTCTGCTCATTTCCACCAACCGATCTATGTCCTCATACTTCCAAGTTCTATATATCAAATTCTATCCTGCAGATTTTGAAATTGTGTTCTTAAACGCCCAAGTTTAAATCGTTAATGTGGACCAAACTACCTGATACTTGAGGCATGCCACTATATAATCTTTATTGTCACAAGTAAGCTTACATTAACACTGCAATGGAGTTACTGTGAAAAGCCCCAAGTCGCCACATTCCGGCACCTGTTTGGGTACACAGAGGGAGGATTCTGAATGTCCAAATTACCCAACATGTCTTTCAGGACTTGTGGGACCCCAGTCCGAAAAACAGCAATTCACTGTTACGTTCTATCCTTGCCACTGCCTTTTCTGATCCATGAGCAAGCCTATTGCCTGCCCTTTATCAAATGCCTTTGGGTAGCCCAACACACCTCATTGACACTCTCTTTTGCCTTATCAAATAAGTTTCTAAAAGTTTTCCCACCACTGAGGTTGAATTGGCTTGCCTGTATTTACCTTTGTACCATATTTTTGAACGAGGGTGTAAATTTGCAATTCTCCAGTCCTCTGTCACTGCCTCTAAATCTGTGGAGAATTGGAAGATTATGACCAGTGCCTCTGCAATTTTCAACCTCACTTGCCTCAGTATCCTCAGATGCAATTGACCTGGTCCTGATTTATCAACTTTAAGTGCAGCCGGCGTTTTTAATACTTTGCCTGTCCAATGTCTCCACAATATCCTTGTTCACTGTGACTTTAGCGGCATCTGCTTTCTTGGTAAAGATGGATGCAAAGTACTCATTTAGTACTTCAGCTATGCACTCTGCCTCCATGCATAAATCCTTTTTTTGGTTCCTTATTGGCCTCATTTGCCCTTTTACCATCCTTTTATTATTTACAGGCCTGTGCGAGAATTTGGATTCCCTTTTATTTTAGCTCTTTCTTCTACTAATGGTTACATTTGTGATTGATATTTAGTTGTGGAAAATATGCATGTGTGAATGCCAAGCATATAATTCCCATCAGTGTAGAAGAAGGCCATTCAGCTCATCGAGTCTGCACCAGCCTTCTGAAAGAAGGAATGCCTCCACCCAACCCCGTAACCCTACCTAATCTTTTGGACACGTAAGGGCGATTTAGCATGGCCAGTCCACCTAACCTACACATCTTTGGACTGTGGGAGGAAACCGAAGCACCCGGAGGAAACCCACGCAGACACGGAGAGAAAGCGTAAATCCCACACAGTCACCCGAAGCCGGAATTGAACCCGGGTCCCTGGAGCTGTGAGGCAACTGCTACCGTGCCACCCATAACAACAACATAGGTGTGCAAGTGGTACTTGTAGCCTGCTTGTCCACAAAGATTTGACTGAAATGGCTGGCTGCCAATTTGAGTGCGGTCATTAAAACTTGAGTTAAAAGTTAAAATAGCTCTTCATTTATTACAATTTGGATGATATAGTATGCTAACTTGAGACGGGTGAGTAACTTCAAAAGATTTCAAAATAATTTACTGTGCATTGCTAGTGTGAGATCATGCCTTGGCTTTCAGTGTCAAACTTCTGAATTCTGTCACGTTAAACTAAACATTTACCATTGGCATAGTATCAAATTTGCAACAATTTTTGTACAATTTGTGCATTATAACCAGGGTTTTTTTAATCATAGCGAATAAGGTGCACAGTTCATGTTTTGTAAAATATTGCAATGTAGTTGAAGATTTCGGTAAACGTTAAACTAAGAAATTATTTCATTATTGTTACGAACCTGTTGAGACTGAACTTTTAAAAATAAATTAATTTTCCAAATAACTACGGAAATAACCAAAAGACAAGCTGTCACATTTTAAGACTTTACTGCAACAGACCAACTAAAATCAACAAAGCACAAACATTTTTTAATAAACATTTTATTGAGGTATTTATGGTTTTATAACAACAACAGAAGAAACACTGTACATACAAATATAAACATGGTGCAAAAGCCATCTTCCTCTCTCACAGGTCTCACCTTTTCTAACAAACATAGCACAAACATTGATTAACTAATGCAGCAAACTTTGAAAAAAGGGCACTTTTGCATTAACTAATTGATGCAATTAGGATACATTTTAGAACTCCTTTGTGTGCACTATATCTCTGACAGATACGTAGTGGTGTTACAAAAACAAGACCAGTGTTACTCCCAGCTAGCTCTCTAGCAGGGTCACTTTTATCCCAGGTGCATTGGTCACAACTTCAGGTGCCCTTCAAAAGTAATTCCACTCAACCTGAGTCTTCCAGATCCTACTCCACCAGAAAGGTCCACGGTGGCGACTTTTTGTTCCTTAAATCTCCAAGTTCATTTGGTTCTGTCACCTTCCTTTCAATTAGAAAACTGATTTTGCAAGCATCCAGCTTCTCCATGAGAATAGCTGCTTTCTCTATCTTTTCCACTTTCACAAAGCAACTGTCCCTTTACTGTGAGTTATCACGTGATTTCAATAGATTTCTGTTTGATTTTCACCCCATGGCAATCAGACCACATGGGTATTTCCCTGAGCTGGGGTTCTTCTGGAATTTTACCTTGAGTTAAAGGAGAAATTTTAAGACTTAACTAACTGTCTTGTTAAATCCAATGTTCATAAAATTGACTTGCTTTGGAGAGCAATTCAAAAATCTTTAGTTCAATTCTCTAAGTTGGTCCACTTCTAGATGTCTTGTTTTGGTAGTGACTCCTCCACATGCCGTTTTTGTTCTTAATTACACCATTGTAAGTATCTGCATTTCCATGAAAAATTACAAAGAAGCAGAAATGTTGATAGCAAGTAACGAGCTCATGTTCTCTGCAAGCAAATTCAAAGGGAGGAGTTAAAAATACATTTCTGCACTCCCTCCCTCTTCCTTCTCCAACACCATCCCCACAGATCCCTCAAAATGTACTGTAACAGTCTGATTATGGAAGATGGTTACCTCCGGAGTCCTAAGTAACTGTTCTCTACTATTTTGTTTCTCATAATTGAATATACTGCTCAGTTTATTTTTCACTAGCATGAATTAAGTAATTGAAAATACCACTGACAAATATTCATCATAATTTATCTAATAGGTCTTCCCAGCAGCAACGTGGCTCAGCAAGAGGTGGACCTTCAACCAAAAAGCAACGTTTGGAGAAAAAGACAACACCTCAAAGAGGGTTCACAAAGCAGTCAGCCACTCAGTCACATCGGGTGTCCACTAAAAAAGAAGCATTGAAGTTGCCTAGAGGAACTGTAAAAGCGAACAGATTAGCAGCAAAAAAAACAGCAAAGCTCAAGAGGAAAGGCACAAAGATCATTAAAAAAAATAAAAGAGTGGCTCCTTTGAAGAAAAAATCTAAGAAACCTTTACTTAAAAATGGTGCATTATTGAAGTCTTCCCAGCAGAAGAAAATTGTAGATTCTTCAATATCAAAGAGGAGATCTTGCAAAGTGCTGCCTGAAAGGAAAACCACAAAAAAGCAAAAGAGCTCCAAAACTGTATGCAAACTAATGCCAGTGAAGGTTACACAGAAGTTAATCCAGAGTAATGGAACTTCACAGTCAAGACCTGCACATAAAAATCTTCGTATTTCCAAAGAGCTCACCTTTAAAAAACTTCCTTTAAAAATGTCCCCAAAAGCTTGTTCTCAGAAAAAAGTTCCTCTAAAGGCAAGTAAATCAACTAAAACAAAATCTCTTCAAGTTGTTGGAAATTATGTAAGAGCTACAACAAACAAATCACATTCAAGTAAGAAAAACGTGAGAGTGCAACCGAAGTCTACCATGAATGTATCCAAAATGAAACCGACAAAGAAAGATGTAAAGCCTTTACCAGTAACTGCAAGGACCTATAAGAAGCAGACTGGCAAAAAAACAGTTAAATCTGTGACATGCAAGGGTAATCGTACTAAACAATTGACCTCACATAAAGCTATGAAAACTCTGGTAAATAAAGTTTCTTCTAAGAAAGTTTCTGTGAAGGTACAAACTAGCACAAAATCAGTAAAGAAGCTTCAACAAAAAAAGACACTGAGGTTAAAATCATCACTACATCACCTTACAGGTAAGGATAATCTTGAGACTAATGCTGTGAGACCTCAAACTAGATCTGGTCAAAAGCATGCAAAAGAAAATATTCAACATGTAGTAGCATCCAAGTTAAGATCCATGACTAAGAAAATACTGAATCAAAGACCGACTAGGTCATCTCAGAGACTCAACCTGAACCCTTTATCAACAAAATCATCCTCTTCCACGGACAGCAAGTCCAGTACATTTGCCACTCCAAGGAAACTGAGAAAAAGGACACTAAGTGATTTATGTCCCAAAACTGTTGAAAATAGTTTGCCTATGCAAAAACGAATTAAAGTAGAAAGTAATCTTGGAAGAACTAAGCAGGCAAAAGTTATAAAAACTCCAAAAGTGAAGACTTCCAAAGCTTCAGGAACAAAAGTGGATGGTAAATTTGGGAGGAAAGCTTCAGCAGCAAAGGTTACAACTCCCAAAGAAAATAAGTCCAATATTGTAGAGACAAAAGCATGTATTGCACACAAAAGAAAAACTGATCTGGAGAAAGTGGAAAATACTATTGATAAAACTTTAACAGCTTCAGGAGCTCATCAAGCAAAATCTAAATCCAGGAAGACAGTTCTACAAGCCCATTCCGAAACAAAAATTGGAAGAGGTGCTTCTCATGCAATATTGCAAAATGTAAAAAAATTTGAAGGTAAGGATCAGAAACTGGTCACTACAAAAAAATACAATATCAAAGCAAAAGGAAAAAGTGAAGTGAAATCATCTACTGAAAAGAAACAAACTAAAACTCTGAATAATGCTCCACAAAATAAGAAAAAGTTAAATAATTCTGTGAAAGAACACCAGCAAGGTTCAAAACAATCTCGAGAAACTATTCGTAAAGGTAATAATGCAATTTCTAATCCAAAAACAGCTATGGCGATACCATGTCTGCAAACTGATGATAATGCCAAGTGTAAGCGTCAAAGTATTCTTGAGCTGTGTGAAGAGATTGCAGAAGAGATAGCTTCTGACACGCTTGATCTTTCAGTGAAAAAGGAACCTGCAAAGATAGAAGATGAAAATATCCAAAAAGAACCAGAAGCCATAATGCCAGAATATATTGAGAAAACAAAACGGGCAAAGCCAATTTATTCCAGTCTAAACAGATTCCAGTTTTCGGGACAAAAATGTGTAAAACGTAAACCAATTGAACGTAATAAATATGTAACTGCAAGATATAATTTACAAAAGGGGGGAAATAGTTGGACTAGAATTAGGCAAATTAAAACTGATCAAAAAAAGCTAACTGCCATCAATTCCACCCACAAGTTTAGAAATTTGCAGGTTAGGCAAGCAGTTTCAAAAGTAGTAGTTGAAACTATTAGGAAGGTAGAGAAAACAAAGCTGCCAAATGGGGTGCCTATACAGACCAAAGAAGAAAATATCACACTTGCGCAACAGAAATCGAAAGCTGTTGCTTCTCAAATGGAAGTTGGAAAAACCACCAATAACGATCAAAAATCATCTGAAAACAGTACACCTGAAGAAATAAAACTAGTAAATTTATTTGACAGCAAAGAGGATGAGGCAGAGATGCCAAAAATGGAAACTGAATCTGAAGCTGATGAGGTATTTTTGTATTTCAGTTAAATATATACTTTTGTGGTATGGCAAAGCTTATGAATACAAACATACAAATTAATTAAAGCACAGAAATCTATTAGGCTAAGTTACATCTGTTACATCTTCCGGATGAGCACTAGTCCTATTTTCTCCTTCAGCCACTGATCTACCTTATTATTCAATGTCGGCATGATCGCTCTTTCAATTACTTGCACCAGTGATCCATTCTATAGACCCAACCTTGTGGATCTATGGAATACTGAGAATTTTTTTTTTTTAAACAAATGTTGAGTTCTGTTCCTTCAGATTTTAATTATCATTGAAGATTTAAAGAATAAGATTTAAATAAAAGTATATTTGTTTTTCTTTTACCTCTTTCTTAATCTCAGAATCACAGAACTGTTATGATGCAGGATAAGGCCATTTGGGCCTAGCATATCTGCACCCGCTCTCCGAATGAGCAACTCGCCTAGTTCCATTCTCTTGACTTCTCCCTTTAACCCTGCACAGTCATTCTTTTCAAGTAATAGGCCAGTTCCCTCTTGAATGCTTTAATTGAACCTGCCTCCACTTCGTTTTCAGGCACTGCATTCTGGACCTTAACCACTCGCTGTGAGAAAAAGGTTTTCCTCGTATTGCAATTGCTTCTTTAACCAGTTACTTGAAATCTGGGCCCTCTCGTTCTCCATCTTTCATGAGTGGGAACAGTTTCTCCCTCTCTATTCTGTTCAGACCCCTCATGATTTTGAATACAACTATCAAATCTCCTCTCCGCTTTTACGCAAAGGAAGCAGTCCTAACGTCTCCAATCTAATGTCTTATATCTATCTTCACAACTGAAGTTCCTCATCCCAGGAATTATGCTTCTGAATCTTTTCTGCATCCTCTCCAATGCCTTCACAGCCTACCTGAAAGTGTGTGGGGCCCAGAACTGGACATGATACTAAGGCTGAACTAGTGATTGATACAAGTTCAACATAACCTCCCGTGATCTTGTACGTTATGCTCCTACCAATAAAGTGTAGGAAACTCGATGCTTTATTAATGGCTCCCTCAATCTTTTTTTTCTAATTTAGGGCACCCAATGATTTTTTTTCCCTCAATTAAGGGGCAATTTAGCATGGCCAATCAACCTAACCTGTACATCTTTGGGTTGTGGGGGTGAAACCCACGCAGAAATGGGGAAAATGTGCAAACTCCACACCGACAGTGACCCGGGGCCGGGATCGAACCCGAGTTCTCAGCGCCGTAGGCAACAGTGCTAATCACCGTGAGCGAGAAAATGCTGGAAAATCTCAGCAGATCTGGCAGCATCTAAGGAGAGAAAAGAGCTAACTTTTCGGTTCCAGGCGGCCCTTTGTCAAAGCTATGACAAAGCTTCAGATGACCAGCTTTGACAAAGGGTCATCTGGACTTGAAGCGTTAGCTCTTTTCTCTCCCTACAGATGCTACCAGACCTGCTGAGATGTTCCAGCATGTTCTCTCTTGGTTTCAGATTCCAGCATCTGCAGTAATTTGCTTTTATCCAGTGCTAACCACTGTGCTGCCCCAACGCTCCCTCAATCTGCCCTATAACCTTTTAATGGCTCATGCACATGTGCACCCACGTGCTCTACTCCTACAACCCTTCAGAGTTGTAACCCCTATTTTCTATTGTCGCCATGTTCTTTCTACCAAAATTAATCACTTCACATTTCTATGCATTAAAATTCATCTGTTCACCCATTCTGCCAACTTGTCTCTGCCATTCTGAAGTTATACTTTTCTTCTCCGTTCCCAATGCTTCCAAGTTTTGTATAATTGGCAAACATTGAAATTGTTTCCTGCACACCAAGGCCCAGGACATTTATAAACATCAGAAAAAGCAAATGTCGCAACACTGACCCCTGGGGAACTCCATTACAAACCTCCCTCCAGCCCAAAGAATATCCATTAACCACCATGCATACACTTCCTGCCATTCAGCCAATTCCGTATGTGTTGCTAGTCGCTTTTATTCCACAAGCTATAATGTTGCTCACACGTCTATTATGCGACATTGTATTGCACATCTTTTGGAAGTCTACATACACCACATCAATGGCATTGTCCTCATCAATCCTCTCTGATACCTCTTCAAAAAATTCCCAAGTTAGTTAAATATGATTTGCCCATAACAAATTCATGCTGGCTTTCCTTAACCCACCCACAGTTGCCCCTGTGCTAATACCTTTGTCCCACATTATTGTTTCCAGAAGCTTCCCCACCACCAAAGTTAAACTGACTAACTTGGAGTTGCTGGGCTTATCCATACACCCTTTCTTGAACAAAGGTGTCACATTAGCATGGTGGCACAGTGGCTAGCACTGCTGCCTCATAGTGCCATGGACCCGGGTTTTTTTCTGACCTTGGGTAACTGGTGTTTGCATGTTCTCCCCGTGTCTGCCTTGGTTTCCTCCAGGCGGTCTGGTTTCCTCCCACAGTCCAAAAATGCGCAGGTTAGGTGGATTGGCCATTCTAAATTTCCAATGGTTAGGTGGGTTATGGGGATAGGGTGAGTGAGTGGGCTATGGGTAGGGTGCTCTTTCAGAGGGTTGCTGCAGACACGATGGGCCAAATGGCCTCCTGCACTGTAGGGATCAATCATTTGCAATTTTCCAGTCTTCTGGCACATCCACAGAGTCTAAGGAAAACTGAGAAATTATGATACGTGTCTCCGCAATTTACACGATTACTTCTCGCAGTATCCTTGGGTGCATCTCATCTGGTCCTGGTGCCGTATCAATTTAAGTACAGATCTCTCATACCATATCTCTCAATTTTCAATCCATCTAGTGTCGTGAATTACCACCTCTTTTACCTTGGCCTGGCATCATCTTCCTTGGGAAAGACATATGCAAAGTATTTAATTAGTACCTCAGCTACGCCCCCTGCCTCCAGGTGCAAATTCCATTTTTGTTCTCTCACCATCCCTATTCTTCCTTTTACCACCTTTTTACTACTTATAAGCCTATAGAAGACTTTGTGATTCCCTTTTGTGTTGGTTGCCAGTCACGTTTCATACTCCCTCTTTGCTTCTCTTATTTGCTTCTTGATCTTCCCTCTGAACCTTCTTTTTTTCAACCTGGTCCTCAATTGTAGTTTCTACCCGCACCTGTCATAAGCACACTTATGCTTCTTAATTTCTATCTCCTTTGTCATCCAGGGAGTTCTGGATTTGCTTGCCCTACCTTTCCCTTTCAAGGGAATGCATCTTGACTGCTGGAATTTACTCTTCTTTAAAGGTCCATTGATCAGTTATCATTTTTCCCGCCAACCTTTGACTCCAGTTTATATGGCCTGGATCTGTTACCCCATTGAAATTGACTTTCCTCCAGTTAATTTTTCTTACTCTGCATTATCCTTTGTTCTTTTCCATAGTAAACTTAAACCTTATGACACAATAATTGCTGTCTCCTAAATGCCTAATGACACTTGCCCCCTTGGCCCACCTCATTTCCAAGAACCAGGTCTTGCAGTGCCTCTTTTTTTGTTGCATTGGAAACATCTGGTGAAGAAAATTTTCTTGAACACATTGTGAGGACGCTTGACCCTCTCTGCCCTTTACACTAATACTATCCCAGTCTATATTTGGATAATCTTCATTATAGTACTCTTATAACTTTTGCATTTCTCTGGTTTTTCCTTGCAACTTTGTTCCTCTACAGCCCTCTTACTAGTTGGTGGCCTATAGACTAGACAAAGCAATGTAATTGCACTGTTTTTTGTTCCTTGGCCCTAGCCAAATGGATTCCTATCTTTCCTGAATAACTTGTATCCAGGAATATTTAACTCCCAGTCCGGCCCTTCTTTGAACCAGGTTTCTGTTATACCGCAACATAATATTTCCACATGGCAATCTACGCCTGTAACTCACCTGTCTTATTTCCACATTCCGCCCATCCACACACGTGGTCAGTAACTCTGATTTATACTCTTACTTCTTTACTCTGACCCCACCTATTAACTTGCTGTTCTACTTTTGTGCTATCTATCTTCCCAAATTTTGTGCACCTTGGTATTCCAATCTGATATCTTCTGGTTCCCTCACCCCTGTCAAGTTAGTTTATTTCCTTTCCTCTTTATTTGCTTTATGTACATATTTTGGCATGGAATTAAGTATTCCAACCATGCCACCAGTTTGGGTGCTGCGTGTGTTGTTCAGACTTCTTCAACCGGATTGGTTAAGGCAATACATAGCTGTTTGCCTGTTTGCACAGCTCCCAGATCCTCTCTGGAGGGCTGGAATCAAAATAGCTTTTTAATCAAGTGCAAATTCAAGTGCAAATCCCTATAGAAAGTCCAATTAACAACTAGGGCTATTCATTCACTGCTGACTACTATCTGGTGCAATATTGCATTAACTTTTGTGTCATTATTTGCTCAAGTTGCCACTTTTGAGATATTGTGAACCAGATTCCCAAATTCCTCTGCTCTTCCGTAGCATACAACCGTTTCTCCACTCCCGTAGTGTACCATCACTCATACTGAATTCCATTTGCCACTTTTCTCCCTATTCCACCATCTTGCTGATAATCTGTTGCAATTTCCTGTCGAGGCCAGTTATGTACAATGCCCTTGAGCACATCTGAAAATTTGGGCAGCTTTCTCTTTGATTCTATGACTACTTAACAGATGCACACCGTGAACGGAAGCTTTCCCAGAACAGAACCCTGTTTAACACTATAACTGACTTTCAGCTACTCTGAGAAACTGCTTAAATCCTTCTTTGTTCCCTCTCTCGTAACTTTTTCGTTCAATGTTCTACTTTTTGCTAATTTTATACCCATTAACCTTCTCCAATAATGTTCTCTGTAATACTTTAAAAGCCTTTCTGACAATCTATGTTCTCACACACCCTGCTTTTCACCCATACACCATATATAATCTGAAATAATTCCCAAATCTTTCCGAAATCAATGCTGCTTTTGATTTGCTTTCTCTTCATCTAGATGTTTAGCACTTTATCATTTTGCTCATACTTGAAGCTATTGGTTTTCACTTCTTGTCCAATCTTTAACATGTTTTTTCTTGCTTGAAACTGGCCAATTTAACTTTCCTGCTTCATTCCACTTCCTTTTTAAAATTTAATTTTCTGTATAGTAGCTTCCTACCTGTTCAAATGTAGCCCATGCTTGCAGAGTAGCTCCTGTTTTTGAGAACTTGTGTAAAAAATTATAAAACTCCTCCTGACAACATCCCGTTAAACTATGAGTTGAACTCTCTAATTTTTCTCTTCCTCTTCTAGTAAACAGCAGTGGAAGTTATCTGGCAGCTACTCTCTTTGTAACAGGTGCTTTTAGATTAAGAATTCTGTTTCTAAACCTACCTTCTAAACCCTTTGCAGGATTTCAAACATTGTCTGAAATATTTCTTGCCTTAGGAACTAGGTAGCAACAAAGCATTGAAGAGCTCTGATTTAGATTGCAAAAGCTCCTACCAGTCTATCAAGTCTCTCATTAGAGCAATCATAATTAAATTTCTAATTTTTCTCCTTGTTATTTTGTTTTTGGTGATGCTGTTATGTATTTGATGGTCCTGGCTGGAGTTCTATTCTTCACCACAGAAAACCAGTGCTTCAATCATGTTGAAGAGGATGTGCTGGGATGGGTTCCTCTTTGCTTTCCCTGAGCTGTAGGCAATCACCTCTGTTTCCACCCAATGCAAGTTCTCAAATTGTTACTCCTAACAAACCCTTGCACTAGAAACCTTAAAAATTCACGGTGACATGAGCTCAAAAATCTCAGGTAGCAACATATCTTGCAGATATGCTTGTCCAAGTTCATGTCACCTACTTGAAATTACTGCATCCTGCAACCATACATCACTATCTCTTCCTGAACTGTAATTCTTGATGTAAATGTTAACTAAGTTATGGTTAAGTTTTAATTTTATGCTCGTCAGTTTGTCACAAAGGATTCCACTACCCCATTCATTGCTGCATACTAAGTTTGTGATTTTGATTAGATTTTTCCAATTGTTTCGGTGATATAACATTTTTGAGGCCTGTGTTGTGAATTTGACAAATGAGTAAGAGCAGTTTTGTTAGTTTATATCCACAAGGAGCTGGAGTGACACTGCCATAAATTATTACAGCCAGTAGAGTGAAAGAACTTTGACTACTGTCTCAGACTGCATAAATGACAGTCGGAGGCCACTGGATTAATCTATCCCATTTATAAGTATCAATGTTTAAAATCTATACGTCATTTGCAACTAGTTCAGTGTATTATTTATATATTTTTTTAAATTAACAATCTTAATGATTGGTAATCTTTTGTTACTTCTAATCTCTGTGGGTTTACTCATCAGGGAACCTCGAGAGTAATTCGGGATGGCACAATGCTCACCTAGCCAACGATACTCACATTCCACAAATTAATTTTTAAAAGTCTCTTCCCTAAGGGAAGATATTAGATTTGGGAGGCATTTTGGCAAAACATCTCTTAGTGACAACACCATGCCTATTTAGATTACTTGGGGCAGTTGAACAGTGGCCAGAATGGGACAGCATAGTATAAACACCACAGCAAAAGGGCCCGGATCTCTGTTAAAACAATACTCTTGTCTCCCCCCCCCCCCCCCCCCCCCCCCCCCCCCCCCCCCAGCCGACAAACACCACGCAATGGCCTCCCACCCCATAAGCACCAGGGCTATCCCTCCCAATAGAGCTACCTAAAGGGCCTGCCCTGGCACTGCCATGTTGGCATTGCCCAGGCATGTTCTTATTCCCCTGGGGGCTGTACTTAACCTTTGCATTCCCAGCAGGTTTCCTTGGCTGCTTCACACTTAAACACCTGTTGTAAACTTTAATTATAATAATATAATAATCGCTTATTGTCACAAGTAGGCTGCAATGAAGTTACTGTGAAAAGCCCCTAGTCTCCACATTCCGGCGCCTGTTCGGGGAGGCTGGTACGGGAACTTTGCCACCATGAGTTTGTCGGTGGGGGAACATATGGCGGGGAACCCCCTTTAAGTGTATGTTAATTTATGGCAGGGGCGGTGAAAATCAGAGAACAAGATCTCGCCATCGAGATTCGCGTTTCCATGGTCTCCCATGATTTTCCGCCAACGTCACCAATTTTGCGCGCAGTAAACGCTGGCAGAAAATTCCCCCTCCCTGTGGCATGTGCTCCAACCTCAGGAGCACACATGCGTTGGCACTGGGGACCAACCAGTGTACTACTTTGACTGACATCAGATTATTTACATCTAACCAATTATAACTAATGCCCATCTATAAACACTTGATTTTGTGTTGTATATCTTGTATTTCTAAAATAATGCACTGCAGTAAAGCATCGCCAAAAGGGCAAAGTTAGATTTGTGTAATTGTTATTTTTCTTCATTTGCTATCAGTCCACCGTAAAGAGATTTGTGTTTTTCTTCAGAGTTTTACGTTACATTTGGAGTCCAGCCCTGAATGTAGTCCAGAAAAACGCTATACAGAGTTACCGCTGAAAACAGTTAAGAAGCATTTGGGAAATGAGTCAGAAGGTATAGTAGAACAAATTATGCTCTCGGTTAAATGCCAGGAAATGTATGGTTTATGAATCTAACTTGGCTTTAAAATGAATGAATGTGACAAGAAAACCCAGTTCCTTTTTTTGCTGACATGCTTTTGTGTGAAAGTAATGCATTTTTGACATAACTTTTTTTTTAAAAAAGCTTTATCACCCAACTCAAAAAGCTGTCACCCAACTCCTAAATTCGGTTAAGTGCCATTAGGTGCCCAATGTCCACCTCAAAGGATGCCTACTCCATTTTCATCTTTTCATTTCAACATCAGTCATACCTGAGTGAGCTTGACAGTTAATGTTGGTCAGTTTGTACTATGGATGTAACTCAAGAAGTTGGATTCAAATTTACTGAATTCCTTTCATGCAAGACAATTTCAGACAGCAAAAAAATGTTTCTTCTGTTCCTGACCAACTGTGCCCCCCATATTCCACCAGTAAGATTATTTTTTTAGTGCCAAACACACACTTCTCTTCTGACTGTGTTCCCACCAACCAACTCCCAAAATGTTTTCCTGCATGAGCTGCATAGACCTTTCACATCTGGTATTTAATCCATTTAACTGCCATTTTTGCTTCCATGACACAATTCTTAATTTGAGCAGACCAGTTTCGAGCAGACCATTTGAAAACTAAGTTAGGAGTAATTTTGACATTATGAACTGTTTAAGCTTTATACCCATACTGCGTATAATATTTTACCGTCAGGACTAATTTTCATTTCACTAGAAGATCTGTTTAGTTCAAATATGTTTTTTGTCTTCATTGAATAACATTATAGGATCATTATCGAAGGAAACTGTGCGGACTCTGTTCAATAATCCAGATTCATCAAAAATGGATAATGAAAGGTAATTGTCGTGGTTTTTGAATCGTCATGAGAAAACCATTTATCTGAACATTTTGAGTTAGTGAATTGTATAGATAACTGTATATTGAACAGTATTAACCATTTAGCATTGTGACTGTTGTACAGCAAGGTGAAGTAATTATACACAGGACATGCTGCTAACTTAAATTGTGTTAATCAAGTTATTTTGGTAGCACTCACCATCAGAATGTAATGGGTAATGTAATGTAATGGGTTCAGTAACACTAGATATTGTACTTTTTAAACTTAATTTGCAAACTGAAGATTGTTTCCTTCAGTTCAAATTCCAAGATATACTTTAAGTGTTTATATCAAATTTTCTCACCTTTTGAAGATGAAAGTAGCATATTGCTAGACCAAATAAGTTAAAAGTACATGTTTATTGAAATATGGAATAAACCATGGAGACAGAAAGAGACAACACTTTTCTTGATTGGGGATTTTTTTTTTCTTTTCATGGATTGAGCTATTTTTCATCTGATGTGTTTAAAATCAAGTAAGGGCTCTAAGCAGTTGTCAGCAGTAATAAAACCAACTGCTGGGACTGTTACATTGCACATTATTAGTTAATGGCAAGTTGTATCAATTGAGCTAAGTAAATCTGACCATAACTATTCAAATGAGTGCACAGTTAATATCTGGCCTTATCTTGCTGGGTGTTTTCTCCTTTTGAAGAAGCATGGGTTACAATATAGTATTATTAGATCATTATCCCAGTCACAACCCTACATTTAAGATATTTAGATTGAACAAGAACAAAGAACAAAGAAATGTACAGCACAGGAACAGGCCCTTCGGCCCTCCAAGCCCGTGCCGACCATACTGCCCGACTAAACTACAATCTTCTACACTTCCTGGGTCCGTATCCTTCTATTCCCATCCTATTCATATATTTGTCAAGATGCCCCTTAAAGGTCCCTATCGTCCCTGCTTCCACTACCTCCTCCGGTAGCGAGTTCCAGGCACCCACTACCCTCTGCGTAAAAAACTTGCCTCGTACATCTACTCTAAACCTTGCCCCTCTCACCTTAAACCTATGCCCCCTAGTAATTGACCCCTCTACCCTGGGGAAAAGCCTCTGACTATCCACTCTGTCTATGCCCCTCATAATTTTGTATACCTCTATCAGGTCGCCCCTCAACCTCCTTCGTTCCAGTGAGAACAAACCGAGTTTATTCAATCGCTCCTCATAGCTTATGCCCTCCATACCAGGCAACATTCTGGTAAATCTCTTCTGCACCCTCTCTAAAGCCTCCACATCCTTCTGGTAGTGTGGCGACCAGAATTGAACACTATACTCCAAGTGTGGCCTAACTAAGGTTCTATACAGCTGCAACATGACTTGCCAATTCTTATACTCAATGCCCCGGCCAATGAAGGCAAGCATGCCGTATGCCTTCTTGACTACCTTCTCCACCTGTGTTGCCCCTTTCAATGACCTGTGGACCTGTACTCCTAGATCTCTTTGACTTTCAATACTCTTGAGGGTTCTACCATTCACTGTATATTCCCTACCTGCATTAGACCTTCCAAAATGCATTACCTCACATTTGTCCGGATTAAACTCCATCTGCCATCTCTCCGCCCAAGTCTCCAGACAATCTAAATCCTGCTGTATCCTCAGACAGTCCTCATCGCTATCCGCAATTCCACCAACATTTGTGTCGTCTGCAAACTTACTAATCAGACCAGTTACATTTTCCTCCAAATCATTTATATATACTACAAACAGCAAAGGTCCCAACACTGATCCCTGTGGAACACCACTGGTCACAGCCCTCCAATTAGAAAAGCATCCCTCCATTGCTACCCTCTGCCTTCTATGGCCTAGCCAGTTCTGTATCCACCTTGCCAGTTCACCCCTGATCCCGTGTGACTTCACCTTTTGTACTAGTCTACCATGAGGGACCTTGTCAAAGGCCTTACTGAAGTCCATATAGACAACATCTACTGCCCTACCTGCATCAATCATCTGAGTGACCTCCTCGAAAAACTCTATCAAGTTAGTGAGACACGACCTCCCCTTCACAAAACCGTGCTGCCTCTCACTAATACGTCCATTTGCTTCCAAATGGGAGTAGATCCTGTCTCGAAGAATTCTCTCCAGTAATTTCCCTACCACTGAAGTAAGGCTCACCGGCCTGTAGTTCCCGGGATTATCCTTGCTACCCTTCTTAAACAGAGGAACAACATTGGCTATTCTCCAGTCCTCCGGGACATCCCCTGAAGACAGCGAGGATCCAAAGATTTCTGTCAAGGCCACAGCAATTTCCTCTCCAGCCTCCTTCAGTATTCTGGGGTAGATCCCATCAGGCCCTGGGGACTTATCTACCTTAATATTTTTTAAGACACCCAACACCTCGTCTTTTTGGATCACAATGTGACCCAGGCTATCTACACCCCCTTCTCCAGACTCAACATCTACCAATTCCTTCTCTTTGGTGAATACTGATGCAAAGTATTCATTTAGTACCTCGCCCATTTCCTCTGGCTCCGCACATAGATTCCCTTGCCTATCCTTCAGTGGGCCAACCCTTTCCCTGGCTACCCTCTTGCTTTTTATGTACGTGTAAAAAGCCTTGGGATTTTCCTTAACCCTATTTGCCAATGACTTTTCATGACCCCTTCTAGCCCTCCTGACTCCTTGCTTAAGTTCCTTCCTACTTTCCTTATATGCCACACAGGCTTCGTCTGTTCCCAGCCTTTTAGCCCTGACAAATGCCTCCTTTTTCTTTTTGACGAGGCCTACAATATCACTCGTCATCCAAGGTTCCCGAAAATTGCCGTATTTATCTTTCTTCCTCACAGGAACATGCCTGTCCTGTATTCCTTTCAACTGACACTTGAAAGCCTCCCACATGTCAGATGTTGATTTGCCCTCAAACATCCGCCCCCAATCTATGTTCTTCAGTTCTCGCCTAATATTGTTATAATTAGCCTTCCCCCAATTTAGCACATTCATCCTCGGACCACTCTTATCCTTGTCCACCAGTACTTTAAAACTTACTGAATTGTGGTCACTGTTACCAAAATGCTCCCCTACTGAAACATCTACCACCTGGCCGGGCTCATTCCCCAATACCAGGTCCAGTACCGCCCCTTCCCTAGTTGGACTGTTTACATATTGTTTTAAGAAGCCCTCCTGGATGCTCCTTACAAACTCCGCCCCGTCTAAGCCCCTGGCACTAAGTGAGTCCCAGTCAATATTGGGGAAGTTGAAGTCTCCCATCACCACAACCCTGTTGTTTTTACTCTTTTCCAAAATCTGTCTACCTATCTGCTCCTCTATCTCCCGCTGGCTGTTGGGAGGCCTGTAGTATACCCCCAACATTGTGACTGCACCCTTCTTATTCCTGATCTCTACCCATATAGCCTCACTGCCCTCTGAGGTGTCCTCTCGCAGTATAGCTGTGATATTCTCCCGAACAAGTAGCGCAACTCCGCCTCCCCTTTTACATCCCCCTCTATCCCGCCTGAAACATCTAAATCCTGGAACGTTTAGCTGCCAATCCTGCCCTTCCCTCAACCAGGTCTCTGTAATGGCAACAACATCATAGTTCCAAGTAGTAATCCAAGCTCTAAGTTCATCTGCCTTACCCGTAATGCTCCTTGCATTAAAACATATGCACTTCAGGCCACCAGACCCGCTGTGTTCAGCAACTTCTCCCCGTCTGCTCTGCCTCAGAGCCACACTGTCCCTATTCCCTAGTTCTCCCTCAATGCTCTCACCTTCTGACCTATTGCTCCCGTGCCCACCCCCCTGCCATACTAGTTTAAACCCTCCCGTGTGACACTAGCAAACCTCGCGGCCAGGATATTTATGCCTCTCCGGTTTAGATGCAACCCGTCCATTTTATACAGGTCACACCTGCCCCGGAAGAGCTCCCAGTGGTCCAGATAACGGAAACCCTCCCTCCTACACCAGCTGTTTAGCCACGTGTTTGCCTGCTCTATCTTCCTATTTCTCGCCTCACTGGCACGTGGCACAGGGAGTAATCCCGAGATTACAACCATTGCTTATGGGAATGACTAATATAGCTATACCCAGGGAATGTTTTGAGGCAAAAACCTAAATTTCCAGCATTACGAAACAGCGCAAAATACTGAAAAGATGTAGGATTGCATGGAGCAGAAACGTTGGCATGGGCCAGTTAGAACAAATTAAGTTTATTTTGGGCTGTAGGTATATAGTAAAACCTAGGAAGTGTCCCCAGTCTTTTGGAAGGAATAGTCCTGTTTATTTGTGCTGTAGATGAAATGTAGTATTTGGATGACTGACCAGTTTTGCCAAAATTAAAAACCATGGATTTCCTGTGGTTATTTAGTACAAGCTTTGAAGTCACAGCTATCTGTCAGCTCTGATAAATTAACACAATACATGAAAATTATTACAGCCATGGTGAAGAACAGTTGGTCATTACATTTTGGGTTCGGTATAACTGCTAATACTGTGCAGTTCCATATTCATTCAGAACAAGCCCATTGAATTTCCACATAATCAATCTTGCCTAATCCTGTCATCTATTTTGAACTAAGCAGCTTCCATTTCCTCAGTTGTTGCATGGTTACACTACTTAACTGCATGTGATTAATTTTAGAATTGTAAATTGATAAAAAGTCACTTGTCTCCCTGTCATTAGTGCATACAATTTTCAATGCACAGTGCCACACTCTCAATTGGTTTGGAATCAGAAGTGACAACCAAAAAGTTTTATCAAGTAAAATTGGACTGGTGTTCTATTTTCACCCCACACTCAAGTGTTGCTGATGTCTTATTTAAGCTGTATATCATTGTATCTGCCACACCACAATTCTCCTGGGACGCTTAATTATAAGGTAAATTTCCTGGGGGAGTTCATTGCTGTTCTTGTCGTCACACACAGTTGAGAGAAGGCAGATCTATCTGAATATCCATATTTGATTTGAAAACATTAAATGTAGAATTGTGACCATAATGAGGCTTTTCTTTGATTTTTCATAATTAGATTCCTTGCCAACAGCTGGGGAATAGAATCAAAGCACATTTAAATGTAAATACTGTATTTCTAGTAGTTCTAGTCACCTTCCCTGTATAAATGTAAATGGTAGAAATGATGAAAGTACAGTTTAAGAAGTTCTTATTTTTTAACAAAAAATGTCAACTTTTATTCTTTCAAAGTGTATCTTTGTCTAATCAGCCAACCATAGCGAAGAACACTGTAGATCCCCCTGAACTTTCTGTACATGAAGAAACCAAACCAATTACCAATGCAGAAGGAAGTGGGCTTCAACAACCAAACAATGTAAGTGTAGATCCAAATCAAATACAATAAACCCTTGTTTTTATAAGCCCTATTTTTGAATGTGTCTGTTCTTTAACATGCTAACTTTTAACTTTTGAATCTCTAGCAGCAACATTCATTCACCAGCATGTGAAATGTATCTCCAACCACTATCTTATTTCACTCACAACTGCAAGCACTATGTGGTTTATAGTGGTGTATTGGCCCCAATTACTAATCTGAAACTTGGCACTTCAGATTGGACTGCATCAGAATTGTACATTGCAAATTTTAACTGAATATGTTGGTGCTTAAGTTGTGTCTTTGTTGGGTACAAATCAGTAACCAGATTGGCTTAAAACAATAACTGCCGTAAAATTCAAGGAACCGATCCAGGAATTATGTCATTGGATTGGCTCCAGATGTAATGAAATGTTAGAGAGATGTCTTCATAAAATCATTGAATTTACAGTGCAGGTGGAGGCCATTCGGCCCATCGAGTCTGCACCGGCCCTTGGAAAGAGCACCCTATTCAAGCCCACACCTCCACCCTATCCCCGTAACCCAGTAATCCACTTAACCTTTTTGGATAGTAAGGGCAATTTAGCATGGCTAATCCACCTAACCCGCACATCTTTGGGCTGTGGGAGGAAACCGGAGAACCCGGAGGAAACCCACGCAGACACGGGGAGAACATGCAGACTCCGCACAGACAGAGACCCAAGCCGAGGAAAGTAACTTAGTAAGAGTAAACTGTCTGATTCAGAAGAGCTGATATGTTCTATAAGTTTAAGCAAACCGACTACTTTGCACAGAATTACTCAAAAAAATTTTTTTTATTGATTATAAATAATAAAAATCTAGGTTTCTTTTCCAATGATTAGAAACAATGAAATTTCAGAGTAAGATCATTTGTGAAATAGGTTTTGTAAGAAATAGACCGGTGTCAATGCAGAATGAGACATATAGGAAAACAAAAACTGGAATAACACTTTGTTACACCTCTCAGTGAATTAAAAGAAAGATGGGCTTGCATTTATATAGTGCCTTTCAGAATTTCAGGATATCCCAAAACGCTTAATAGCCAATTAAATACTTTTGAAATGTAGTCACTGTTGAATGTAGAAATAATATAGAGAGAAATTAAATGAAAATGTGGATGCAAAATTGAACTGCAGGTATATGTAAATACGCATATATATCTTCACAGGATGCTGGACAGAAAAGGATTGGAGCCATTTCTTGCACTACATGTGGAATGTTGTATGCGGCTTCTATTCCAGAAGATGAAGCCCAGCACTTTCAGTTTCACAAACGTTTTATTAGTGCTGTAAAATATGTGGTAAGTCAGTCGTGCACTGTGGTCAAAAGATCTTTGCCTATCAAATGGTGTTTAGTTGTCTAAATGGTACAGGCTTAATCTATAATAATGCAATCGATTGTAATTATGGTACTTTTCAGTTTGCCATTCATAGAAACACAGAAAATAGGTGGTGGAGTAGGCCATTTGGCTCTTCGAGCCTGCATCACCAGTCAATATGATCATGGCTGGTTATGCAAATTCAATATCCCACTCCTGCTTTCGCTCCATACCCCTCAATTCCTTTAGCCGCAAGGGCCATGTCCAGCTTCCAGTTGAATATATCCTCTGAACTGGCCCCCAACAGCTTTCTGTGGAGAGAATTCCACAAGTTCACAACTCTGTGAGAGACAAAGTTCTTCCTCATCTCAGTCCTGAATGGTTTACCACTTATTCTTTGGCTGTGACCCCTATTTCTGGACGTCCCCAACATCAGGAACATTCTTCCTGCATCTAGCCTGTCCAGTCCCATCAGTATTTTATATGTTTCTGTGAGATCCCCTCATTCATCTAAACTCCTGTGAGTACAAGCCCAGTCGATCCTGTCTTTCTTCATATGTCAGTCCTGCCATCCCGGGAATTAGTCTATTGAGCCTTCGCTGGACACCCTCAGTAGATGCTGGAATTTATCATCAAGGAAGAAATAGCGAGGCATCTGGATGGAAATTGTCCCATTGGACAGACGCAACATGGGTTCATAAAGGGTAGGTTATGCCTAACTAATTAAGTGGACATTTTTGAGGACATTACCAGTGCGGTAGACAATGGGGAGCCAATGGATGTGGTATATCTGGGTTTCCAGAAAGCTTTTGATAAGGTGCCACACAAAAGGTTGCTGCAGAAGATAATTATGCATGGCATTAAGGATAAAGTAGTAGCATAGATAGAGGATCGGTTAATTAATAGAAAGCAAAGAGTGGGGATTAATGGGTGTTTCTCTGGTTGGCGATCAGTGGCTAGTTGTGAAGACTAGGGAGGTTATGCTGCAGTTGTATAAGGTGTTAGTGAGGCCACACCTGGGGTATTGTGTTCAGTTTTGGTCTCCTTACCTGAGAAAGGACGTACTGGCACTGAAGGGTGTGCAGAGGAGATTCACTAGGTTAATCCCAGAATTGAGGGGTTGGATTACAAGAAGAGGTTGAGTAGACTGGGACTACTCGTTGGAATTTAGAAGGATGCTGGGGGATCGTATAAAAACATATAAAATTATGAAGGGAGTAGATAGGATAGATGCGGGGAGGTTGTTTCCACTGGCGGGTGAAAACAGAACTAGGGGGCATAGCCTCATAATAAGAGGAAGTAGATTTAGGACTGAATTTAGGAGGAACTTCTTCACCCAAAGGGTTGTAAATCTATGGAATTCCTTGCCCAGTGAAGCAGTTGAGGCTCCTTCATAAAATGTTTCAAGATAAAGATAGTTTTTTGAGGAATAAAGAGTTATGGTGTTCGGGTGGGAAAGTGGAGCTGAGTCCACAAAAGATCAGCCATGATCGCATTGAATGGCGGAGCAGGTTCGAAGGGCCAGGAGGCCTACTCCTGCTCCTAGTGTTTATGTTCTTATGTTAATAGCAAGAACGTGCTTCCTCAAACTAGAAGACATCCTTGATGTAAAGTGATGATCACTGCAACTGTAACAGGATAGGTTGAGTGAAAAGACTTGTAACTGACGAGTGATTTAAAAAAAATTTTTTTTTAATATGTATAACAATTGCTGTTAAGGGATTGGGTAAACATGTTGTGGGTTTATATATTTAGACTGGATACATAACATGAAGAAATCAGCAACAGAGCTGTGTGTGTTATGTCCTGCTAACAAGCCAAAGTGAAATGAAGACTGGATCACAGGACAGATTTACCTCTAGTGATGACATGCTGCTATCCCTCAAAGTCCTATGACAACATCCCCCTTTCTTTTAAAAGACACTATTGCTTCCTCCCCACATCAACCCCTTTCAAAAAAAGTAGAACTATTTACAATACAAGTTCATGTTTAGTTGCCTTTACATAAATGTATAGAACTTACGAGTCTGAATTAGAGGTAATTTGCTGCTATGCCCAGATATTGGAATGGTAACCTTGTCTGGCAGTTTCTTTAATTGCTCACCAAGATCTGTAGGATTGCCATTATTGGATGTTATTCCTGCTTGCATTGAGGATGTTGTCCCAGATGCAACAGGACTGTATGTTCGTTGAGGAACTAGAATGGATCTGATGTATCCCTGGTTGAGGGGCTGGAATGGTCTGATTTGCCCCTGCTTACTTCGAAACATACATAGAAAATAGAATCAGGAGGAGGGCATGAGCCATTCATTATGATCATGGTTGATCATCAAGTTCAATACCCTGATCCTGCCTTTCCTCCATATCCCTTGACCCCTTTAGCCCAAAAGCGCTATCTAATTTCTTCTTGAAATTATGCAACATTTTGGGCTCAACTACTTTTTGTGGTTCCACAGATTCACCACACTCTGGGTGAAGAAATTTCTCCTCACCACAGTCCTAAAAAGGTTTATCCTCAGACTATGACCCCTAGTTCTGGACTGCCCCACCGTCGGAAACATTCTTTCTGAATCTACCCTGTCTAATCCTGTTAGAATTTTATAAGATTCTAGGAGGTCCCCTCACGCTTCTCAACGCCAATTAATATAATCCTAACCAATTTAGTCTCTCCTCATATGGCAGTCCTGCCATCCCAGGAATCAGCCTGGTAAACCTTCACTGCACTCCCTCCACAGCAAGAACATCCTTCGTCAGATAAGGACACCGAAACTGCACACATTACTCCAGGTGTGGTCTCACTAATTCCCTATACAATTGTAGTACCCACAATTGTACTGTGAACGTTGGTCATCTTCCCATGTAGTTTTTTTACTGTAAATTTTTATTAGTTTTATAAGTTTTATGTTGCAACAAACTTTCAAAACACAACTGGTACAGTACCGAATAATTATTTTGCAAACATAAGATCAGAGAAAGACTGGATAATTTCAGAACTATGGTCCTTAAGAACTAGTGCCTCTAATTACACATGCCTCCAATTACACAATTGATCAATCAATGTGCGGGGGAGGGTAGAATAAAGCCACACAAACATGGTAGAATGACATAACTAGATGTACACCTTTATGTATAGCGAAATCCAGATATGCAATGTTGCGTACGGAAAACCTTGCAGGAGCAGGGCAGACAGGGCTGAGCCTATAAATCTGAGATAGGGGTCCCAAACTTTATGGGGTGCATCTGACCTAAAATGGAGTACAAAAGTGAGGATTCCATAGGAATACAATCCATAACTAGGGCAGCATGGTAGCACAGTGGTTAGCACAGTTGCTTCACCGTACCAGGGTCCCAGCTTCGATTCCCGGCTTGGGTCACTATCTACAGAGACTGCTCCGGTTACCTCCCACAGTCCAAAGATGTGCAGGTTAGGTGGATTGGCCATGCTAAATTGCCCTTTGTGTCCAAAAAGGTTAGGTGGGATTACTGGGTTACGGGGATAGGGTGGTGGTGTAGGGCTTAAGTGGGGTGCTCTTTCCAAGGGCTGGTACAGACTCGATGGGCCGAATGGCCTCCTTCTGCAATGTAAATTCTGTGTTCTATTCTGTGCCAATTTTGATTAGAAGGATAAGTCACTAATCCAGGAGTAAAATATATTTTTCCGAGCTGCAAGCAGCCTTTTTTCATTATCACCAAAAATGCTCCTATCCGAAAGACTCAGCATTAAGAATAAAGGATCAAATTCCAAGGCCATGCCAAATATCCTCTCAAGCTCCTGAACTAGATCTGACCAATGGAATGAATCTTGACAGCACAATATGTAGGGTACTCTCCCTTGACTACTAGGCACTTTAGGCACACCGGAGAAATAACAGGATCAAACCTGTGTCTCAAGCTTTGTGTAATGTGCAAATGGTGCAGTATCTTGAACTATGTCCTTCACTCTGTTAACATAGCAAAGTTTTATTGGCGTAATCCCATATGCTACCCCATGTCTCCTCATCAATGCGCTGAGGACCCAGGTTCGATCCCGGTCCCGGGTCACTGTCTGTGTGGAGTTTGCACATTCTCCCCATGTCTGCATGGGTTTCACCCCCACAACCCAAAGATGTGCAGGTTAGGTGGATTGGCCACACTAAATTGCCCCTTAATTGGAAAAAAATAATTGGGTACACTAAATTTTAAAAAAAAAAGGATCTAGTCAACACCTTACAAACCCCAACACAACAAAAATTCAAAACAATCACGACCTCAATAGTTTTGTGAGCATTTGCCTCAACACAAATGAGCACCAACACAAATGAGCACCAGTAAGGCTCATTTGTGTTGAGCTTCTAGCCTCTAGCCATACCATCATTACCATCAGGAGAAACAGTCCTTGTAAAGAAGTCCTTGTAAAGAAAAACAATTCACACCTCCTTAACCTGGGGTTACCACATCTCTGGATCTGTAAAGATTTAATCACCTGCTAATGCCCGCATTCCAAGCATTGTCTGGCATCTTTGAATTTGTCTATATATATGTTTCTGGAACATGCCTTTTCATTCACCTGAGGAAGGAGCAGCGCTCCAAAAGCTAGTGATATCGAAACAAACCTGTTGGACTTTAACCTGGTTTTGTAAGTCGTCTTACTGTGCTCACCCCAGTCCAACGCCGGCATCTCCACATCATTGTAAAGAAGGAGAAGAGATCAGCCAAAAAGAGAATGGGGAGCCAAATGTCCCTCCTGCATCAGTCATCGTGCCATCAAAACCACCGGGTTGGGAACCCCCTCAAGGATCAGTTGGCCATAGTGAGAAGACAGCTCCACCCCTGTTATATCTGGCTGCTCCCTTTTATCACCAACATTCTTAGGATTCCTTGGCATTTTTCCTCCACTCACCCAAAACGTTTCTCGGGACATACTATGGAGCATTAACTCCCGTATTAGGCAAGCGTGTGCCGAGCAAACCGGATAAAAGAAGGATTTTAAAATGAGTAGCACTAGAGCCAGCGGAAAAGCTGCTATTCTCACATTTCTGATCAGGTGATCCATACCCCCCGCCTCCCCTCCAATATGGTTTTAAACGTTGCTCTCTGTTTTCTGAGAGGGTAGAATGGGTAAGAGTTAGATAAATTGATGCAAACCGGCCTGCAAAGCATCAATTTGCCGGTGATGGAATAGCTATACTTACGTGTGTCACTCTAAGGTGTAACATTGAGTATATGGAACTTGCTTCATCTATCTACATTTGAGAATTGGAGACGGATTCAGGGATTATGGGGAGAAGGCAGGAGAATGGGGATGAGAAATGTATCAGCCATAATCGAATGGCTGAGCAGACTCGATAGGCCGAATGGCTTATGGTATTATTTAACATGCAAATCATTCGTTGAACTAGGCTATTCGATAGAGGGTAATATGTAGAAGTAAAACTGTGATTTAGATCCCATTTCATCACTCGTATCCTGAAATGGCTAACCAATAAATTGTGGACTGTTATCTGTAATGATCTCTGGACGCACCAAATAAACTAAAAATAGCTTTTGTGTGTGTGACAGTTGTGCCTGATGTATTGTGCAATTGTCGCGTAATGGAATACCTTTTTTTTATATAATGTATTTTATTACAAACTTGTATCAAAACACCATGATGAACAGTTCCTCAAACACAGTCACAAACATCCCTTACCTTTTCTCAAATCCCCCGCCCCGTTAACTCATATTTTATCTTCTCCAACCCTGGAACTCGTACAGATCACCCAACCAAGCCGCTACCCCCGGTGGCGATGCCGACCGCCACTCCATTAAAATTCGCCGCCGTGCAATCAGAGAG
Organism: Scyliorhinus torazame; assembly: GCF_047496885.1. Lineage (NCBI taxonomy): Eukaryota > Metazoa > Chordata > Chondrichthyes > Carcharhiniformes > Scyliorhinidae > Scyliorhinus > Scyliorhinus torazame. The sequence continues at coordinate 150,732,266 of NC_092717.1, read as the reverse complement.
GCAAAGGCTACGATATCAGCCTTCCACCTCTCCATGAGCTCCGGCTTCTTTGAAACCCCAAATATCGCCACCCAAGGCTAAGATTGCGAACACTCCTGCCCAGAATCTTCCCACTTTTCCGCAACCCAAAAACATGTGCGCGTGACTCGCTGGCCCCCGCCACACCTCTCACGCTCATCTGCTATCCTCTGAAAGAACCCACTCATTCTCGCCCTAGTCATATGCTCCCTGTGCACTACCTTAAATTGTATCAGGCTCATCCTTGCACAAGAGGAGGTCTCGTTTACCCTACACACAACTCAGTCCAATCTCCCAAATTGATCTCCCCTCCCAGCACTATTTTGCGTTTCCCTTTGATCTTCACCACACGATCGCTTCCCTGATCCCCCAGCCACTTATGTATATATCCCCAATTCTTCCATCTCCTTTGCATAATGGAATACCTGGTAAAGTAGTCAACAATGAAGTTAGTGCCATGGACATGAAAGAGGTCAGTTGTGATTTTGGACCAGGGATGGGTGTGGACTTCATGTGAAATCAGTGGTTCTTTGCGCTGACTTGGAAGATGCTCTTGACAAGCCTCACACTTCTTGACGAAAACCTCAATGCCTTTGTCTCTCAAAGCTTTTTGGTTTGCACTCATCTGGGCACTTGTCAAAATTTTTTTTTTATTATTTAGAGTAACCAATTATTTTTCTTTTCCAATTATGGGTCAATTTAGTGTGGCCAATCCACCTAACCAGCACATCTTTGGGTTGTGGGGGTGAAACCCATGCAGACATGGGGAGAATGTGCAAACTTCACACGGACAGTGACCCAGGGACGGGATTCAAACCCGGGTCCTCAGCGCCGCAGTCCCAGTGCTAACCACTGTGCCACATGCTGCCCCTCACTTGGCAAAATTACTGATATAAGAGACAAATAACAATTTATACTGCGTGAATTGTTTTTTTCCCCATATCGGTATTTTTGCAAGATGCACTGCGAGTGCGGGACAAAACGTTTGCTGAGTCTTTTTCAGCAATACTCAAGACCTGAACTACCAAACAACCTTTTCAATGTAATTGTTCATACCTAACCAATAGGCTGTCTCTCTTATGAATCTTCTCATCCGGTCTGTGTCCATTTGTGAGCAATTAATAAGCTGCTGAAGAATATCAGATCGCAAAGATTCGGTATGGTGATCTGCCTGCCTTTAAAAATTGCTCTCCTGGAAATGCCTAGCTTGACCTGGTAAAGCCAAAATGGTCTTGTGTTCATGGTCAAGCTGAATTGAATATGGCCATCCTTCAATGATAGTTATCCGCAGTTTCTGCAGTGAGGAAGCTTTTGCCGTTTTTTCTTGTAGCTGTTGGCATTTGTGTTGTGCAAAATGTACCAGATCAATTTGGAGAACATCATCTAGTGAAGTTAACTTGTAAATCTAAGGATATATCTTCCATTTGCACTGGGTTGGGCAGTACCTGTGTGACCATCAAGTTACCTGGCTTGTACCTAATTTTGCACTTATAACCGTGAATCTTTATCAAGAGAGCTTGAGGTCTTGGCAATGCACTGGTCAATGGCTTTTGCCAAATTATCTCCAGTGACTTGTAGGGGGGTCTCTACCACAAACCTTTTGCCAAATAGAGAGTTATGAAAATGTATGATTCCAAACACTAAAACTAATGTTTCCCACTCTATTTTGGAGTAGTTGGATTGTATTATAAACAGAGATCTGAAGCAAATTAAATCAGTTTGTCTTTTTTGTAGTAAGCATGCTCCTAGACCTTTGTGAGGCATCTATCTCCAGGATGGTTGTGTCCCAAGTACATTAAAATTGCTACGTCAATGCTTCTGATAATTAATGTTTCATGTTTTGAAGAGGTATTCATGGTCTTTGAGGCACAGGAGAGAAAATCCTTTCTCAGCATTTCTCTTGATGATGAAGATGTTTGTGTGGAATTAGGAATGTATGGAGACAGAAAATTAAAGAGACCTAGACATCTTGGAAGATAGTCCACATCTTGAGTTGGCATGGCCTTCATATCCTGTTTTTTTTACTTTAATCGGGATGTATGCCATCACTGGAATAAATAGAACCGAAGAAATGGACCTCCCTGTACATTGATGGCAAATTTTAGACGGTTGAACATCAATCCTTCATTACTTAACACTTGCAACAATAAGTGTAGATTATGGTCCTGCTCTTGCTTTGTTCTTCCCTCAATGCCAGATGCATCCTGGCACAGTGCCTGTCCATGTGAGCTTGAAAGAGATTCTGGCTGACAGCCTGAAAATAAGTAATTGGAAACAATATCATTCAAATGGGACTTTTCTGCAAGATGTGCTGTCCAGAAACCATGCTTGGCATCAAGCTTAGAGAAGAGTAATGTGTCCTTCTTTATGGCACATGCAAGTGAGCTGTACCAGTCTGTGTGCTCTTGCATTCTTCTAATGGTTCTGTCTTTCGCCATTTTGTCTACTTCGACCTTCAATTTGTCTTGACTGTGGATGCTGCATTTATGTGGGGGATCAATTGACAGACTTGCGTTCTCCTGCAAGTACATTGTTGCAGCTTCCTTGAGACTGCCAATTTTGTCAAAACATTCTGGATATTTTGATGAGTCGTGAACTGAGGTGCTGGGAGTAGTTTCTGAGGTTGATCTGCCATAATCATTTTTATTGGTATGACGTCTGACCAATTCCATGAATTATGACCAGTGCGAGTTCACGTCATGCTGGTAGAGTTACAATCACTGCGCCTTTAGTTTCCACAATGTAAAACATTTGTGACCTCCAGGAGGATTGATTGTCCTTGCACTCCCAAGACTATGGACTCTGGATCCTGCACATGTAATTAATAAACTTGTATGCTGAAAGTCTCTCAGTAGTAGGTTTTGCCATGGCCTTCCTTGTCTGTGGATGCATATTTGTTAGCATGTTGGCACTTTCCCCTTTGTTAGCCTTGACCAAGAAGGAAGTTACCAACTTTCTTGGGCAGATAATTCTGATCTTGGCAAACACTTTGGACAGAGTAATGGAATCTGTGTTTTCCATGAGATTGACTGTGTGAAATGTGTTCAACATTCTTTGCCTTGTCACGTACACCGTTTGTCATCTTCTGGTTTGTCAATTTCTTTGTACATGTTTCTGACTAGATACCAGACGGTCGTTCTTGTTGCTTAAAGGTATCTATTGTGTATGGTTTGTTTGGATCAGTGCATGCTCTTTGTAGCTGCATCAGGCTTACTCTAGTTCACTGCTGCTACCAATGGCTCTTTCTGCGACATGATTTGCAGAATTGGTGGAAAGCTAGGTATTTCCTTGGTGAATGCAGAAGACAACACCTTGCATATGTTCATACTAGGGTTTGGGTGTTTCAGTGAGCGCATCAACAATTGGGGTTGTGCTCCAGAGCTGTAAGCTTTGTCTACCTGCAAGAATTGCTTCGTACATGCATCCATTCTTGAGTGTGTGTCGATGCTATATGTTTTGGGCTTCTCTAACAGATTGTTCTAGAACACTTCCATGGGAATGGAGATGGTCATCAACTCAACAATTCTGTCTGCTAGCCCAGTGTTTGGGGAAAAAAAGTCACAGAATGTACTCTTTTCTCTGCTGACTAAGTGGCCTATGGATTCTGTAGGCTTCTGTTGAAAGGCCATGAACTGTAATGGATAAATATGAAGTTTAACCTGATTCCGAAGCAGTCTTCCAATGTATTCCGTATCTTTTGGGGATCTTTTGGCTCTTGTTCTGTTAATATTGATGTGTTCTGCATGTGTAGACCACCTATCCCAATTGCTAGGTGCATTTTTATTGCTTCCTTGTCTAGTTCATTCAGACACATCTGAATCAAGAAGCCATAGCTCTGTATACTGTTTACGAGTATTGAATTCGAATGGTAGGCTAGCTGCATCCCAATTGTGAACATTTTGACAATATCCTTTTGACATTCCTCCATTCATTTTATTTAGTCTATTGTTCAGCAACTCCCGAAGCTATCCATTAAAATCACAACCTTCTCTGGCTCAATTTTTATTACAGCTTTGGTTTTTTTTGGTTTTCTCATTCGCTATTGATCTGGTCCACATGCTGGTCACTTGTCTCTCCTGACAAAGCTAACTCTGTTCTGATCTCTCCGACATGCTAACCCATTCACTGAATTGACAGGCTATGGACTGCAAGCTCACTACAAGGAATATGTCTGCTTGCCAGCTCTTTTTGAGCCTGTTTCTGCACTGTTTGCTGAACTTTTCTGCGCAGTCCAGCACACTGCAATTGCAACACTGACGGTGTGACTTAGTTGCAATCTGACCAAAATGTCAAGGGTTGCCTCCTGCCATATAGGACGACCGAAGGCCGTATACCCTGTATTTAATCTTGATGTCATGCTGTTTGACCACTACTGAACACCATGTTTTTATATAATGATATAAAAGCACTAATCACTCATAATGAAATGAATTATGGCTTTGTTTATTTAGACTAGGCACAATACTATACTATATCTGTACTAACTTTACTAACATCTAGTCATGGATGTTCTCCTTGGATGGGTAGAAAGCTTGAAGATGTCAACAGCAGAGCCCTCCTGCTCACAGACCCATGTGAAATAACACTGGATCACATGACACCCCTTCTAGTGATGGCATGCTGCAATCCCTTAAAAGTGTATTATAACATGTGACCTGCTGAATATTCTTCTGATTTTTTTCCTCCTCTTCCCTCTCCCTTCCAAGAAAAGCACTATCCTTTCAGTATGGCAAGCCTATTAATTTGGGGGGGGTGAAGCAGATTTCAGTTGCATTCATTGCCACCTTGCAGTTTCTCATAGTGCAGTGTACAACTGTTTCCTCTTGAACCTTGTGTGTTTACAATATACCAATACTGGAGATGGGAAGCACTTTGAATCTGAAAGATGTACTCTTTTTAAATTGTGATTTCTACTATGAAAAGACTAATTCCTGTTTTGTTTCAGTCACAAAAATACAAATGTATTGGGATACAATCATTGTGTCTTTTGGACTGGAAGAATTTTCCTCATTGATACATGTTGTAGGATTGCCCTTGTAGTTTGGTGTTTTGTTTTCCCAGCCCCTATGTTGATCCTAATTCCTCAACTTGAATCAATAAGTCATGCCAGTTAGCACCTTCATCTTTAAGCCCTCTGTTGAATACTGGTACATCAACTGGCTCTAAGACCAGATGTTTCACAATTTGTACAAATACTTATTTTATTGGTATGCTAAATGATCATTTTAAAATTTACCTATTGTAAATTCTGATTCTTTTTAACCAGGGCTGGAAGAAGGAGAGAATTTTAGGTGAATACCCTGATGGTAAAATAATAATGGTTCTTCCTGATGATCCAAAATATGCCCTGAAAAAGGTAGCTTTATTCTGTATTGCATTTCTGCTTTGTTTATATAATTTGGTGCACTTTACAAGGAAAATGCTCTAGTGCTGTTTATTAAATTGAGCAAGACTTCAAGACTCCCATGAAATAACTTGTAAAACATTGTAGTTACGTTTCTGTTAAGATAGGGCAGCACGTTGGCGCAGTGGGTTAGCCCGGCTGCCTCACGGTGCCGAGGTCCAAGGTTCGATCCCAGCTCTGGGTCACTGTCCGTGTGGAGTTTGCACATTCTCCCAGTGTTTGCGTGGGTTTCGCCCCCACAACCCAAAGATGTGCAGGCTAGGTGGATTGGCCACGCTAAATTGCCCCTTAATTGGGAAAAATGAATTGGGTGCTTTAAATTTATTTTTAAAAGTTTCTGTTCAGATATTTTGCAAATTTGATCCAATATATTCATGCAACAAAGATAAAAGCAAGTTACTGCGGACGTTGTGGGGGGTGGTGGAGCAGTGGGGCTGGATAGAGCGTCAGTGATCGGTGGAGATTCACAAAGATTACGATAGTGACATTTAAGGGGCATCTTGACAAATACATGAATAGGATGGGAATAGAGGGATACGGACCCAGGAAGTGTAGAAGATTGTAGTTTAGTCGGGCAGCATGGTCGGCACGGGCTTGGAGGGCCGAAGGGCCTGTTCCTGTGCTGTACAGTTCTTTGTTCTTTGTTCTTATGCTGTGGACAGAAAGACGGAATGCAAAAGAGGGTGATTAAGGATAAGAAAGATGATGATAGTGTCACACAAAGGGATTAGAATATTTTAATGGTAGAACAAAGGTAAGCAGTGTGGCAAAGGGCAACTAGGGAAACCGGGAACAGGTGGCCGAATTGGGTTGGGGTAAGTGGGGACAATGGTGAGGGAAAAACAGATCGATTCAGTTTCAACTTGCCATCCTTCCCTCATGTCCATATGTCCGTCCTTGGCCTGCTGTAATGTTTCAGTGAAGCCCAGCGCAAACTGGAGGGAGCAGCACTTCATCTTCCGACTAGGCACGTTACAGCCTTCCAGAGTTAACATTGAGTTCAACTTCTATCAATTTATTTTCATTTTTTCCATCTATCTGTTTTTCCCTTGCCACTTGGGCCATCTGTTCCCTGTTCCTATTTGCCCTTTGACACACTGTTTACCTTTGTTCTGTCATTAATACATTTTAATCTCTTTTTATGTGCCGCTATCAGCACCCGCCTTAGCCCTAATCACTCCCATTTACATTCCATTTGTCTTTTTCCATGACATCTTTGTCAATTACCATCTATCACTGGCCCTTTATCCCCCCCCCCCCCCCCCCCCCAACCACCTCACAACAGTATAAATCTGTTTGAGTCACCCAGACTCAAACGTTAGCTCCCTTCTCTCCACAGATGCTGTCAGACCTGCAATTTTCATGAAACAACCTGCAGTCAACTGCTGATTGACCTGCTATATATTCCCAGTATTTTCTGTTTTATTTTCTGGTTTCTAGCTTTTGTGTTTTTTTTTTATCTCTATGGATCTTGAAAAAATTGTGACTTTCAAGATGTATGTAAACAATAGAAATTCAATGTGTGCAAGCTTACTTGGGTTTGCTTATCTTGTAAAACCACTGTTTAAAAAAGGAGGTAGGCAGAAAGCGGGTAATTATAGGCCAGTTAGCTTAACTTCGGTAGGAGGGAAGATGCTAGAATCTATCATCAAGGAAGAAATAGCGAGGCATCTGGATGGAAATTGTCCCATTGTGCAGACGCAGCCTGGGTTCATAAAGGGCAGGTCGTGCCTAACTAACTGAGTGGAATTTTTTGAGGACGTTACCAGTGCGGTAGATAACGGGGAGCCAATGGATGTGGTATATCTGGATTTCCAGAACGCTTTTGACAAGGTGCCACACAAAAGGTTGCTGCATAAGATAAAGATGCATGGCATTACGGGTAAAGTAGTAGCATGGAGAGAGGATTGGTTAATTAATAGAAAGCAAAGAGTGAGGATTAATGGGTGTTTCTCTGGTTGGCAAACAATAGCTAGTGGTGTCCCTCAGGGATCAGTGTTGGGTCCACAATTGTTCACAATTTACATAGATGATTTGGAGTTGGGGACCAAGTGCAATGTGCCCAAGTTTGCAGACGACATTAAGATGAGTGGTAAAGGAAAAAGTGCAGAGGATACCGGAAGTTTACAGAGGGATTTGGATAGGTTAAGTGAATGGGCTAGGGTCTGGCAGATGGAATACAATGTTGACAAATGTGAGGTTATCCATTTTGGTAGGAATAACAGCAAATGGGATTATTATGTAATTGATAAAATGTTAAAACATGCTGCTGAGCAGAGACCTGGGTATGCTAGTGCATGAGTCGCAAAAAGCTGGTTTACAGGTGATTAAGAAGGCAAATGGAGTTTTGTCCTTCATTGCTAGAGGGATGGAGTTTAAGATTAAGGAGGTTATGGTGTTAGGGAGGTCACACCTGGAGTATTGTGTTCAGTTTTGGTCTCCTTACCTGAGAAAGGTTGTACTGGCGCTGGAGGATGTGCAGAGAAGATTCACTAGGTCAATCCCAGAGCTGAAGGGATTGGATTACGAGGATAGGTTGAGTAGACTGGGTGGAATTTAGAACGATGCGGGGGGGGATCTTATAGAAACATATAAAATTCTGAAGGGAATGGATAGGCTAGATGCTGGCAGGTTGTTTCCACTGGCGGGTGAAAGCAGAACTAGGAGGCACAGTCTCAAAATAAGGGGAAGTAGATTTAGGACTGAGCTAAAGGTTTGTGAATCTATGGAATTCCTTGCCCAGTGAAGCAGTTGAGGCTCCTTCATTAAATGTTTTTAAGATAAAGATAGATAGTTTTTTGAAGAATAAAGGGATTCAGGGTTATGGTGTTCGGGCTGGAAAGTGGAGCTAAGTCCACAAAAGATCAGTCATGATCTCATTGAATGGCGGAGCAGGCTCGAGGGGCCAGATGGCCTACTCCTGCTCCTAGTTCTTATGTACATAAAGAACATTGAAAATAAATTCAGTAACATTTATATATTAAGACTAGTATATTTACTGCAGGTTGAAGAGATTCGAGAAGTGGTTGATAACGACCTTGGGTTTCAGCACGCAGAACTAAAGTGTCCTTCCAGGACAAAAACACTTCTTTTCATTTCTAATGATCGAAAAGTGGCTGGCTGCTTAATTGCAGAACATATACAACAGGTTTGTATATTTTAACTTGCTTTTTAAAAAAATATTCAAAACTTTTATTCCATTTTATATCTTGAATGTAGTGACTGCGTATAAGTAGTTGTTTTGTTTATCTCAGGCATGTTTTTAATTTCCCTTTTTCTAACCATCACATTAGCACCTTATCTAGTAACTTAAACTGGTAACATAGTTATTCATCCTCTTCAGAGAAAAAAGTAGTTCAGCTTAAATCCACGGAAATGAAATCTTTTTGCTGTTCAACTTTACAGGGCTTCAGAGTTATAGCAGATAAAGCCACTCAGCAATCGTTGAATGATACAATTATGCTCGAACGCCAGCGAGCGTGGTGTTGTTCGACCAATCCAGAACCTGCAATTTGTGGAATAAGTAGGGTATGGGTCTTCAGTATGATGCGGCGGAAAGCAATTGCTACAAGAATGACTGATTGCCTCAGGTAATTTTGCATGTGTGTGTGTATATATATTATATGTTTTTATATTTTCTCACTATACTGGATTTGTATATACTGTATTCTTCAGGCTTAACTAAAACAGATAAATGATTTATGGTGCGCTTATTAGTCATTCTTCCAATTGAACACTGACATACAAACCACTAGCACAATCTCCCTTTGAGTTTGCTGATTTGTAAACTAATTACACATATGTACCTCTGACTTTAAAGTATTACAAAGAACAAAAAAAAGTACAGCACAAGGTCAGGCCCTTCAGCCCTCTAAGCCTGCACCCACCATGCTGCCCGCCTAACCTAAATCCTTTTAAATGTCCGGGGCCCATATTCCTCTATTCCCATCCTATTCATGTATTTGTCAAGACACCCCTTAATCGCCACTATTGTATATGCTTCCACCACTTCCGGCAGCGAGTTCCAGGCACCCGCTACCCTCTGTGTAAAAAAAAAAAAAAAAAGTAAATAAAAATTCCCTCGCACATCTCCTCTAAACTTTGCCCCTCGCACCTTAAATCTATGTCCCCGAGTAATTGACTCTTACACCCTCAGAAAAAGCTCTGACTATCCACTCTGTCCATGCCCCTCATAATTTTGTAGACTTCTATAAGCTTGACCCACCACCTTCATCATTCCAGTGAGAATAAACCAAGTTTATCCAACCTCTTCTCATAGCTAATGCCCATCATACCAGTCAACATCCTGGTACATCTCATCTGTACCTTCTCCAAAGCCTTCACATCCTCGTGGTAGTGTGGCGACCAGAAATAAACACTATATTCTAAATGTGGCCTAACTAAGGTTCTATGTAGCTGCGCATGACTTGCCAATTTTTATACTCAATACCCTGCCTAATGGAGGCAATCATGCCGTAAGCCTTCTTGACTACCTTCTCCATCTGCATTGCCACTTTCAGTGACCTGTAGACCTGTACAAACCGATCCCTCTGCCTGTCAAGGCTCTTAAGGGTTCTGCCATTTGCAGTATGCTTCCCACCCATATTAGACCTTCTTAAATGCATTACCTCACATTTGTCTGGATTAAACTCCATCTGCCATCTCTCCGCCCAAGTCTCTAACCGATCTATATCCTGCTGTATCCTCTGACAGTCCCCATCGCTGTCATTTGTTGTCTGCAAACTTTCTAATCAGCCCAGTTACATTTTCCTCAAAATCATTTATATACACTACAAGCAGGAAGGTCCAGCACTGATCCTGTGGAACACCTCCATTCAGAAAAGCACCCTTCCACTGCTACCCTCTGTGTTCTATGACCAAGCAGTTCTGTATCCATCTTGCCAGCTCATCTCTGATCCCATGTGACTTCACCTTCTGTACCCATCTGCCATGAGGGACCTTGTCAAAGGCCATGTGGAGGTTGTCTACATGAAGTTCATGTAGACAACCTCCACTGCCCTACCTTCATCACTGCCCTACCTTCATCAATCATCCTCGTCACTTCCTCAAAAAACTCGATCAAGTTAGTAAGATACTACCTCCCCTTCGCAAAACCATGCTGCCTCTCGCTAATACGTCCACTTGTTTCCAAATGGGAGTAAATCCTGTCTCGAAGAATCCTCTCCAATGATTTCCTTACCACTGATGCAAGGCTCACTGGCCTGTAATTTCCTGGGTTATCCTTGCTACCCTTCTTAAACAAAGGAACAACATTAGCTATTCTCCAGTCCTCTGGGACCTCACATGTAGCCAGTGAGAATACATATTTCTGTCAAGGCCCCAGCAATTTCCTTCCTTGCCTCTCTCAGTGGGGTAGATCTCATCAGGTCCTGGAGACTAATCTACCTTAATGTTTTTCAAGACGCCCAACATCACCTCCTTTTTGATCTCAATGTGACCACACTATCTATACATCCTTCCCCAGACTCACCATTCACCAATACTGATGCAAAGTACTCATTTAGTACTTCACCCATTTCCTCTGGCTCTATGCATAGATTCTCTCCCCTGTCCTTGAGTAATCCTGTTTCGGAATTATTACTGCAAACTTATAATACCACAATTCTCTAGAAACTTGGGTGTAAATTTCTTACAATTTTTAATGGTTACAGGATGCTTAGCTTTGCCTCTTTATATAGTAAAAATATAAATTTTTAAATTTGAAAATGGAAGTATATGGCCGCAAACTACAATTAAACCGACATTCACTCATAGATGTCAGTTTTGTTTCTGGAGTTTTTAGTTAAGTACATTTTTTTCTTAAAATGTAAAGTACCCAATTATTTTTATTTCCAATTAAGGGGCAATTTAGCATGGCCAATCCACCTAACCTGCACATCTTTGGGTTGTGGGGGTGAAACCCACGCAGACACCAGGAGAACGTGCAAACTCCACATGGACAGTGACCCAGGGCCGGGATTCGAACCCGGGTCCTCAGCACCGTAGGCAGATTGGATTGGAATTTGGCAAATTGGATCCAAAATTGGTTAACTGGCAGTAAGCAGCAGGTGATGGCCAAGGGGTGCTTTTCTGACTGGAAAGCCTGTGTCTATTGGAGGCCGTAGGGATCTGTGCTGTTTGTGGTCTATATAAATGATTTAGACTTGAATATAGAAGGGTTGATCAATAAGTTCATGGATATTACGAAAACTAATGAGGTGGTAAGCTTTAGATTACAGGAGGATATAGACGGGCTGGTCAGATGGGCTAATCAGTGACAAATGGACTTCAATCCAGATAAGTGTGAGGCGATGCACTTGGGCAGGACAAACAAGAAAGAAAATACATGATGACAGCAGGACTCTGGGAAGCACCGAGAATCAGAGGGGCAGGACTCTGGGAAGCCCCGAGAAACAGAGGGACCAGAGTGTGCATGTACTCCGGTTCCTTAAGTTTAGGAGGGCAGGTGAATAAAGTGGTTAAGAAGGTGTCTGGTATACTTAACTTGAAGTGCAGGGAGGGTATGCTGAAACTGTAAAGCAATTGATTATGCCACAGCTCGAGTATTGTGTGCAGTTCTGGAATCCACGTTACAGGAGGGATGTGATAGCACTGAAAAAACTGCAGCGCAGATTTGCCAGGGTGAAAATCACTTATTGTCACAAGTAGGCTTCAAATGAAGTTACTGTGAAAAGCCCCCAGTCGCCATTTCTGGCGCCTATTCGGGGAGGCTAGTACAGGAATTGAACCGTGCTGCTGGCTTGCCTTGGTCTGCTTTCAAAGCAAGCGATTTAGCCTTGTGCTAAACCAGCTTCTTGTGTCTAGTTGCAGATGTGCCCAGCAGCCACTGGCAGTGTGTTTAGGAAGTTTAAAGCCAGAATGATCTCCTGGGCTACATGTGGTGGTGGAATGTTCTTGGGTAGGGGCAGAAGCTTAATGGATTCACATTAGCAATTTGTGTCTCGGGTCGGTGCTGGAATGCATTGTTGTAGGCTGCCAACAGCAAAGCCCAATGCTACACCTTTGCCGAGGTTATGGGCGGCATGGGATTATCTTCCCGTTATAGGTTCAGTAATGGCTTGTGGTTGGTTACTTATGTCAAACTGTCAACCATACACATACTGGTGGAATTTCTTCACATCGTATATAACCGCTAAGCCCTCCTTCGCAAATTGGGCATAGTTTAATTCTGCTTCTGAATGGCTCACTGAGGCAAAGGTGATGGGGCGCTCTGAACCATCTCCCATTATGGGACAAAACTCCCATGCCGTAGGGGGAGACATCACATGTAAGCACAATTGGGTTTTCCAAGAAGTTTGAAGACTCGTAATGTTTGCCTCACAACTCTGAAAACTTCTTTTGGGGCTCTCCATTACCATCGCTGAGTCTTCCCTAATTGCTGGTGCCATTGTTATGGCTTAATTCAAAATGAACCTCCCATAGTAATTCACCATATTGAGGAAGGATTAAGCTCACTGCCATATTTGGGTGGATGGATGTTCCGTCTCGCCATGGCCTTTTCTTCCAGGGTTGCAACCCTGTTGCATTTTTGCAAAATCCTGGGTACGTCACTTCTGAAACCTGAGAAGTAAATTTTGAGCCTATTTAGGTGGACCCTATATCACAAAACCTCTTTAATACTTCCTCTGGGAGGGCCATGTGTTCTTCTGGTGTAGTGCTGGTGGCTAGCATGTCATTATGGTAAACCATCACCATGGGAATTCCCTAGAGGAGATTTTCTATCGTGCGTTGGAGATAGCACAGGCTGAAGCAATGTTGAACGGCAGTCTGGTATACTGGACGAAGCTTTGTGGATATTGATTGTAGCAAACCTCTGAGACTCCATATCCAACTCTAGTTTCGGGTAGGCATAACTGAGATCCAATTTTGAATAGATAAGCCCCCCTCGCCAGCTTGGCATAGAAGTCCTTGATTTGGGGAATCTGCTACCGGTCGACCTGGGCAGCCTGATTTATGGTCAATCCCCATAAATCCTTATCGAACAATCAGGTTTAAGGACATAGACTATCAGAACCACCCACTCTGAAAACTGAACCAGCTTGATTATACCTTGCTCTTCCAATCTCTTAGCTCTGCTTCAACCTTCTGATGCAATGCGTATGGCACTGGTCTGGCTCTGAAGAACGTAGCCGTCTAATCCGGGTTGACATACAATTTGGCTTTTGCGGCCATAATCCGGCCCAGTTCCTTGTAGAAGATGTCTTCATAGCTCCTTAAGACATCCTGGAGGATACCAGTGGAAAGGCAATTTCCAGTCATTTGAGCTAAATCTTCTGTAACCAGTCTCTTCCCAACAAACTGGTCCTATGTCCTTCCACAACAACCAAAGGCAGTTTGGCCTCCTGCCCTCTGTAGGCCACTGGGGTATTGGCTTTTCCATGGATCTTCAAAATGTTGAAAGCTTGACTGTAGTACTCTTTAAAGCTTAAAGACTGAGTTTCTGCACAAAGATATTGGAAAATCTGCTCACCCACTATGGTCACCGAACCCCCGGCGTTGACTTCCACTTTGAGGGGTTTACCATTTACTCATAAGATAATTTCAATTGGAGCCATCTTATTCAATTGGACTGCATTCAATCAATACATTGCATACTGTCCTTCAGAGCTCTTCTCCACTATGTGGCACTGTGGACTGCTATTGCTTGTTATGTTTATGCATTGGCGTGCTTTGCCTCGCGTGGCAACGTACTTGAATGTACATCAGAAGTAGAGAAACTCCTGAATATGACAGGTCTCCTGGGGATAAACTCCTGAATATGACAGGTCTCCTGGGGATCGTCTCCCTCGAAACGACAACAGTCCACCTTGGACTTGGGTTGATGCCCCACTTCTTCCCGCTCCTTGGGTTTCGGTCCGGTCCCAGGGACCGTGTCTGATTCTGTGCTATGCCTGTTGATCCCACCGCAGACCTCGCGGCCATACTGCCCCATACTGTTAACTCTCCTTCAGCCATGCTTTGGAACTCTGCTGCGCCTTTTTCGGTGCACTGCGTCATTGAGCTATATCGATCACTTTTCCAATGTAATCGTGGTCTTTGCCAAAAGCTTCTTCTGAATATTAATGTTGTATATCTCACAAACCAGCCAATTGTGCAACATGTAATTAAGCAGGGTCCCGAACCCAGTGCTGAGCAAGCTGGTAAATCCTGGCTTTTGAAGGTTGACACAGGCTCTCCATGATCCCTCTCAGTAGGGTTAAACTTAAAACGTTGCAGGAAAATTAAGGGCCTCGGTCGAAATATTGTATAACCAATTTTACTATCTGGTCAAAGGGGTGTTGGGGAGGGGGGGTGTTGGGGAGGGTGCGTGACGGGGTGGAGAGAGGGGGCGTTTGGGGAGGGTGGCCGGGGATGGCGAGTGATGGAGAGGGTGTGTGCTGGGGTGGAGGGGGGGGGGGGGTGGTTGGGGAGGGTGCGTGCCGGGGAGGAGAGGGGGAGGGGTTGGGGAGGGTGCGTGCCCGGGGAGGAGGGAGGGGGAGCGATTGGGAGGGTGCGTGCCATGGAGGAGAGAGGGGGTGGTTGGGGAGGGAGCGTGCCAGGGAGGGGTGGGGTTGGGGAGGGCACGTGCCGGGGAGGACGGGGGGGGGTCGTGGGGAGGGCACGTACCGGGGAGGAGAGGGGAGCGTGGGGAGGGTGCGTGCCGGGGAGTAGAGGGGGGGCGTGGGGAGGGCACGTACCGGGCAAGAGAGGGGGGGGAGGGTTGGGGAGGATGTGTGCCAGGGAGGGGAGAGGGGGTGTTTGGGGAGGGTGCGTGCCAGGGAGGAGGGGCAGCCAGGACGTCGCGTGATGGAGAGGGTGCGTGCTAGGGAGGAGAGGGGGCGGGGGGTTGGGGCGAGTGCGTGCTGAGGAGGAGAGGGGTGAGTTTGGGGGGGGGGGTGTGCTGGGGAGGAGAGCGGGGCGTGGGGGGGGGGGTGTGCCGGGGAGGGGAGGGGGGGCGTGGGGAGGGTGCGAGTTGGGGAGCGTGCGGTGCCGGGTAGGGGAGGGGGACGTGGGGAGGGTGCGAGTTGGGGAGCGTGCGTGCCGGGTAGGAGAGGGGGGGGGTGTTGGGGAGGGTGCGTGCCGGGGAAGGGGGGGTGGGTGTTGGGGAGGGGGCGTGCCAGGGAGTGGTGGGGTTGGGGAGGGCACGTGCCGGGGAGGAGAGGGGTGCGTGGGGAGGGCACGTGCCGGGGAGGAGAGGGGAGTGTGGGGAGGGTGCGTGACGGGGAGAAGAGGGGGTGTGCGGAGGGTGCGTGCCGTGGAGAGGAGTGCGTGGGAGCGTACGTGCCGGGCAAGAGAGGGGGGGAAGGGTTGGGGAGGGTGTGCCGGGGAGGAGAGAGGGCACATTTGGGGAGGTTGCGTGCTGGGGAGGGGGGGGGGGCCAGGAGGTCGAGTGATGGAGGGGGTTGGGGAGAGTGCGTGCTGAGGAGGAGAGGGGGGTGGGGGGGGGAGGGTGCGTGCCGGGGAGGGGGTTGGGGAGGGTGCGTGCCGGGTAGGAGGGGGGGGGGGCTGTGCCGGGGAAGGGGGGGGGTGCGTGACGGGGAGGAGAGAGGGGGGCGTTTGGGGAGGGTGGCCGGGGATGGCGCGTAGGGGGGGGGGGTTGGGGAGGGTGCGTGCCAGGGAGGAGAGGGGGGAAGGCTTGGGGAGGGTGCGTGCCGGGGAGCAGAGAGGGGGAGGGGTGGGGGGGAGCGTTTGGGAGGGTGCATGCCGTGGAGGGGGTGGTTGGGGAGGGAGCGTGCCGGGGAGGAGAGGGGGGGTGCGCGATTGGGGAGGTGCATGCCGTGGAGGAGAGAGGGGGTGGTTGGGGAGGGAACGTGCCAGGGAGGGGTGGTTGGGAGGGAGCGTGCCAGGGAGGGGTGGGGTTAGGGGACGGCGCGTGCCGGGGAGGAGAGGGGGTGCGTGGGGAGGGCACGTGCCGGGGAGGAGTGGGGAGGGTGCGTGCCGGGGAGGAGAGGGGGGCGTGGGGAGGGTGTGTGCCGGGGAGGAGAGGAGGGTGTGGTAAGGGTACCAGGACCTCACGGACCGGGCATTCAGGAGGAGACTCCGGATGAGCCGGGAAACCGTGGCACACATCTGCCACCTGATGGCACACCTGGCACCGCGTGGCACTGGGGGTGGACACCCTCTCCCCGTGGTCGTCAAGGGTACGCTGGCCCTGAACTACTATGCCACGGGGTCATTCCAGGTGCCGAGTGGGGACCTGTCCAGCATCTTGCAGGCACCGGTGCATCCATGCAGTGACAAATGCCCTATATGCCATTGCGGACCGCTACATCCAGTTCCCTGTGCACCGGGTCAGCCAGGATGCCCTGGCAGCGGGCTTCGCTGCGAAGGCCAGGATGCCCATGGTCCAGGGGGGCGATCGATGGGATGCACGTCGTTGTGCGGCCTCCTGCGGAAACAAGGCCATGTCCACGAATAGAAAGGGGACCTATTCCATGAACATTCAGCTAGTCTGCGACCACCGCATGATGATCCTGAACGTCTGTGCCCAGTACCCGGGCAGTGTACATGACTCATTTGTATTGGCGCAATCTTTCAACCCCACCATGTTCGAGGGACGGCCCCCCACCTCTGGCTAAGGGGCTGGTTTGGGCAACGGGTTACCCGTTGCGGTCGTGACTCATGACGCCTATACGGAGGCCACAGACTGACGCGGAGAACCGCTACAACAATGCCCATGCAGCGACCAGAGGTGTGATAGAGAGGTGCTTTGGGCTGCTAAAGATGCGCTTCAGGTGCCTGGACCGCTCTGGAGGGGCCCTCCAGTACCCATCATATAGGGTCGGCTGCATTGTTGTGTCTGCTGCGTCCTGCACAAAAGAGCCCAGCAGAGGGACGATGTGCTGCAGGCAGAGGAGGGGGATGGGGAGGAGCAGCAAGACAAGGCGCAGACCTCCCCAGATGAGGAGGATGGGGGGCAATGGTCAGGACAGATGGGCTGGACATGGACGGGAGGCTGCCCACCGTTACCGGCTGGGCCAACGGGCACAGGACAGGCTGATGGCCGCCCGGTTCACGGACTAAGGGGATGCGGGAATCGCCGAGTATGGGCACAGACTGCACACTATGGCACCAGCCAACCACCCTCACCCCACCCACCCACCTAACACCAACCACCCCCTCCATTGCACATTCACCTGCGGCACAATGGGCCGGGCTCACACGGTCGCCGGGGAAGCGTGTCAATTGCAGGCCATGGAGGATGATGACAACCCGCCCTGCGATGAGCTCTGGGCTCTACGTCATTCGGACAATCTCTGACCCATGGCCACAGTACCACCCTCCACGGGACCGTCTCTGCATGCGGCTGTGACACTGCAGCGCACGGTCCCATCGTCTGCCAGGGGGGATGACGAGGGCGACTCGGGGGTAGGGGGGGCACACTCACCTGAGGCCGACGTTCTATCACTCCTCACACACCCACTGGCGCTCACCTCACACCACACCCCCGCACGCATCGGACAGAGCACAAAGGCAGCTTCTGTAGGTGTGAAAGTGATTTTAGTAACAAACAGTTCCTACACGTACCCTGGCCCAGAACTAACCTGGGCCCCTGCTCCCGTGCCAACTCAGTGTCTAATTTTCTGGCCTTACGGGCCCTATGACTACGTCTAGGTGGTTCCCAGACGGTACAGCAGAACTGGAGGTGGACTCCTATGATTCCTGCCCTGTGACTAGGCACCCCTTTGGCGGCCGTTTCCTGGACAGCCTGGCCTAGATGGGCCAGGCTGCGGCTCGGGCGACTGGGATGGCGAGCTGCCAGCCTGTCCTGCCCGTTGCCCACCCGGGGGGGGGGGGGAGAGTCCAAGGTGTTGCGGTGTTCCGGGGTCTCCCCTACAGGGGGACCTGGAATGGGCCCCAGCACCTCCTCCTCCCTCTGGGTGCCTGATGGCCCCTGGGCCTCTACATGGGTCGGGGATGCGAATGGACCGAGCATCCGACGCCCCCCCGACACTTGGCTTCCCCCATATCCCCGCTTCCCCCCATATCCCCGCTTCCCCCATAACCCCGCTTCCCCCATAACCCGCTTCCCCATATCCCCGCTTCCCCCATATCCCCGCTTCCCCCATATCCCGCTTCCCCCCCATATCCCCGCTTCCCCCCCCATATCCCCGCTTCCCCCCCATATCCCCGCTTCTCCCCCATATCCCCGCTTCTCCCCCATATCCCCGCTTCTCCCCCATATCCCCCCGCTTCTCCCCCATATCCCCGCTTCTCCCCCATATCCCCGCTTCTCCCCATATCCCGCTTCTCCCCCATATCCCCGCTTCTCCCCCATATCCCCGCTTCTCCCCCATATCCCCGCTTCTCCCCCATATCCCCGCTTCTCCCCCATATCCCCGCTTCTCCCCATATCCCCGCTTCTCCCCCATATCCCCGCTTCTCCCCCATATCCCCGCTTCTCCCCCATATCCCCGCTTCTCCCCCATATCCCCGCTTCTCCCCCATATCCCCGCTTCTCCCCCATATCCCCGCTTCTCCCCCCATATCCCCGCTTCTCCCCCATATCCCCGCTTCTCCCCCATATCCCCGCTTCTCCCCCATATCCCCGCTTCTCCCCCATATCCCCGCTTCTCCCCCATATCCCCGCTTTCTCCCCCATATCCCCGCTTCTCCCCCATATCCCCGCTTCTCCCCCATATCCCGCTTCTCCCCCATATCCCCGCTTCTCCCCCATATCCCCGCTTCTCCCCCATATCCCCGCTTCTCCCCCATATCCCCGCTTCTCCCCCATATCCCCGCTTCTCCCCCATATCCCCGCTTCTCCCCCATATCCCCGCTTCTCCCCCATATCCCCGCTTCTCCCCCATATCCCCGCTTCTCCCCGCTTCTCCCCCATATCCCGCTTCTCCCCCATATCCCCGCTTCTCCCCCATATCCCCCCGCTTCTCCCCCATATCCCCGCTTCTCCCCCATATCCCCGCTTCTCCCCCATATCCCCGCTTCTCCCCCATATCCCCGCTTCTCCCCCATATCCCCGCTTCTCCCCCATATCCCCGCTTCTCCCCCATATCCCCCGCTTCTCCCCCATATCCCCGCTTCTCCCCCCATATCCCCGCTTCTCCCCCATATCCCCGCTTCTCCCCCATTATCCCCGCTTCTCCCCCATATCCCCGCTTCTCCCCATATCCCCGCTTCTCCCCCATATCCCCGCTTCTCCCCCCATATCCCCGCTTCTCCCCCATATCCCCGCTTCTCCCCCATATCCCCGCTTCTCCCCCATATCCCCGCTTCTCCCCCATATCCCCGCTTTCCCCCATATCCCCGCTTTCCCCCATATCCCCGCTTTCCCCCATATCCCCGCTTTCCCCCATATCCCCGCTTTCCCCATATCCCCGCTTTCCCCATATCCCCGCTTTCCCCATATCCCCGCTTTCCCCCATATCCCCGCTTTCCCCATATCCCCGCTTTCCCCCATATCCCCGCTTTCCCCCATATCCCCGCTTTCCCCCATATCC
This sequence comes from Scyliorhinus torazame, assembly GCF_047496885.1. Classification (NCBI taxonomy): domain Eukaryota; kingdom Metazoa; phylum Chordata; class Chondrichthyes; order Carcharhiniformes; family Scyliorhinidae; genus Scyliorhinus; species Scyliorhinus torazame. The sequence continues at coordinate 150,712,385 of NC_092717.1, read as the reverse complement.
CCGCTTTCCCCCATATCCCCGCTTTCCCCCATATCCCCGCTTTCCCCCATATCCCCGCTTTCCCCCATATCCCCGCTTTCCCCCATATCCCCCGCTTTCCCCCCATATCCCCGCTTTCCCCCATATCCCCGCTTTCCCCCATATCCCCGCTTTCCCCCATATCCCCGCTTTCCCCCATATCCCCGCTTTCCCCCATATCCCCGCTTTCCCCCATATCCCCGCTTTCCCCCATATCCCCGCTTTCCCCCATATCCCCGCTTTCCCCCATATCCCCGCTTTCCCCATATCCCCGCTTTCCCCCATATCCCCCGCTTTCCCCCATATCCCCGCTTTCCCCCCATATCCCCGCTTTCCCCCATATCCCGCTTTCCCCCATATCCCCGCTTTCCCCCATATCCCCGCTTTCCCCCATATCCCCGCTTTCCCCATATCCCCGCTTTCCCCCATATCCCCGCTTTCCCCCATATCCCCGCTTTCCCCCATATCCCCGCTTTCCCCCATATCCCCGCTTTCCCCCATATCCCCGCTTTCCCCATATCCCCGCTTTCCCCCATATCCCCGCTTTCCCCCATATCCCCGCTTTCCCCCATATCCCCCGCTTTCCCCCATATCCCCGCTTTCTTCCCCCATATCCCCGCTTTCCCCCCATATCCCCGCTTTCCCCCATATCCCCGCTTTCCCCCATATCCCCGCTTTCCCCCATATCCCCGCTTTCCCCCATATCCCCGCTTTCCCCCATATCCCCGCTTTCCCCCATATCCCCGCTTTCCCCCATATCCCCGCTTTCCCCCATATCCCCGCTTTCCCCCATATCCCCGCTTTCCCCCATATCCCCGCTTTCCCCCCATATCCCCGCTTTCCCCCCATATCCCCGCTTTCCCCCATATCCCGCTTTCCCCATATCCCCGCTTTCCCCCATATCCCCGCTTTCCCCCATATCCCCGCTTTCCCCCCATATCTCCCGCTTTCCCCCATATCCCCGCATTCCCCCCATATCCCCGCTTTCCCCCCATATCCCCGCTTTCCCCCTATCCCCGCTTCCCCATATCCCCCTGCCCCCATATCCCGCTTGCCCCCATATCCCCGCTTGCCCCCTATCCCCGCTTGCCCCCATATCCCCATCCCCGCTTGCCCCCATATCCCCGCTTGCCCCCATATCCCCGCTTGCCCCCCCATATCCCCGCTTGCCCCCATATCCCCCGCTTGCCCCCATATCCCCGCTTGCCCCCATATCCCCCGCTTCTCCCCCATATCCCCCGCTTTCCCCCCATATCCCCATCCCCTCGCCCCCATATCCCGCTTCCCCATATCCCCGCTTTCCCCCATATCCCCGCTTTCCCCCATATCCCCGCTTCCCCCAGACGAAGCCCGTGATCACTCTGTTGACCCCACTTAAAAAAGACCACGGAATAAAGATGGGAGGCACTGAAATACAAATAGGAATCTCAGGAGGACCGCCATCACCGTTTGCAACCGTCCCAGCTAGAGACAACGGAAGCGCGTTCCATCTCTGAAAATCGTCCTTCATTTGGGCCACCAGCCGGGCCAGATTCAATTTGTGCAGCCGGTCCCATTCCCACGCCACTTTGATGCCTAGGTACCTAAAGCCTCCCTCTACTAACCTAAACGGCAGCTCCCCCAGTTGCCTCTCCTGTAATCCTCGCCTGGACCACAAACATCTCACGTCTTTCCCATATTAAGCTTATACCCTGAAAACCCGGCCAAATTCCCCTGGAGCCCTCATGATTTTTTCCATCCCCTATATTGGGTCCGAAATGTACAGAATCAGGCCCATCCGCATAGAGCGAAATCGTTGCCTGTGACATCATCGGGGGCAACACCCCTCTCTCCCTTGCCTCATTGAACATCTTCATCAATATCCCAGACAACTTTTTATAGAACTCCAGTGGGTACCCGACCGGCCCCGCAGCTTGCCTGACTGCATGGCCTTCAGACCCTCCACTATCTCTTTCAACCCAATCGGGGCCCCCAGCCCTTCTACCCCGCTCCTCGTCCACCTATGGGAAATTCAGCCGCTCCAAGAAGTACCTCAACCGCTCCGGCCCCGCAGGGCGTTCCGACCTGTACAGCCTGCTGTAGAAATCCCAAAACGCCTTACTCGCCCCTACTGAATCACCAACCAGGTTCCCATCTCCATCCTTTACTTTCCCTATCTCCCTAGCTGCCTCCCTCTTCCTAAGCTGCTGTGCAAGAATTCTGCTGGCCTTCTCTCCGTGTTCGTAGATCGCCCCCCTCGCCTTTCTCAGCTGCTCCACCGCCCTCCCTGTGGTCAGCAAGCTAAACTCCGCCTGTAACCTCCGCCGTTCTCCCTTAAAAGCCCTGCCTCTGGGGTCTCCGCATACCTCCTATCAATCTGGAGTATCTCCTTTACCAGTCGGTCCGTCTCTGCCCTATCCACCTTCTCCCTGTGGGCCCGGATCAAGATCAGCTCCTCCCTGACCACCGCCTTCAGTTCCCAGACCAACGCTGCTGAAATTTCCCCCCCGTAGCTTTGAATATATTTCCTCAGCCGCTCGCACACCCCTTCGTCAGCCAAAAGTCCCACATCAAACCTCCAGTGCGGGCGCTGGGTACTGTCTTTACTAACCTGCAGGTCAACCCAGTGCGGAGCATGGTCTGAGATTGTGATCGCCGAGTACCCTGTATCCGCCACCCCAGCCAGCAAGGCTATCCTCAAAATAAAGAAATCAATCTGGGAATACACTTTACGCACGTGTGAGTAGAAGAACTCTTTCACCCTCGGCTCCCCAAATCTCCATGGATCCATCCCCCCCCCCATCAACTCCATGAACTGTCTTAGTTCCTTTGCCATTGCTGGCCCCCTGCCCATTTTCGAGCTTGACCAGTCCAAGCCAGGGTCAATACCTGTGTTGAAGTCCCCTCCCATGACCAACCTGTGCAATTCCAGGTCCGGTATCTTCCCCAGGACCCTCTTTATAAACTCCACATCATCCCAATTTGGCGCATGCACATTTACGAATACCACCTGCACCCCCTCTAGCTTCCCACTGACCTTCAATCCCCTAAGATGCGCGAACACACGTGCCCTTTTGACCGGCCCATTTAACCCTCGAACATTCCAGGTGATCAGCCTAGTTGGGGGGCTCATTACCCCCCCCCCCCCCCCCCCCTCCGCCAATCAGCCATCCCCTTTTTTATGCCCGCCTCCAGCCCGTGCTCCGTGCTCCACCGATCCATCCTCAGGCAGCCCCCGCCCCCAACCTCCTCTCTGTCCCTCAGCCCAAGTCCCTCTCTCATCAGCAGAACATTTCCCCCCCCCCCCCCCCCCAGTAACAACACCCTGTAACCCAACCCCTTTACTAAACCAAACATATGCACACCCCCCACTGTGCTTCTGAGAGCTAGCTCGCCCAGCTAGCTTGGTGGCCCCCATCCCTGGTGCCAGATAGTCTCCCACCTATTGTTCCCTCAAATCCCCACACAATTGCCCAACAGAAAAAACACCAAGATCAAAACAAGCACACCTCCATCCCGCAACAGTGCAAATGAAAACCTTAACTCACTCAGCTCTACCGCTGGTTCCAAATCAATGCAACCGGCATCACAAACATCTTCCATGAAATGCAAAACGAGAAACTTTTTATAAAAACAGAAAGAAAAAACAAAAACATGAACGTTGCAGCCAAGTTCAAAATTCTCAATCCATCACCAGCCATTTCTTTTTCGCAAAGTCCAAAGCGTCCTCAGGCGACTCGAAGTAGAAGTGCTGATCCTCATGTGTGATCCAGAGACGGGCTGGGTATAACAGTCCAAACTTCACCTTTATCTTAAAAAGGATCGACCTGATCTGATTGAAGCCTGCTCTCCTCCTGGCCACCTCTGCACTCAGGTCCTGGGAAACCCGCAAGATGCTATGTCCCATTTACAGCTCTCTGTCTGCTTGGCCCACTGTAGAATGCGCTACTTATCCGAGAACCTGTGGAATCTCACCACCATTGCCCTCGGGGGGTTTCCCATTCGCGGCTTCCTCGCGAGTGCTCTGTGAGCCCTATCCACCTCCAAGGGCCGGGAGAAAGCCCCATCCCCCAGTAGCTTCACAGACTTGTCTGCGATGTATGCCCCAACGTCCGTTCCTTCGGACCCCTCCCGGAGCCCAACGATTCTTAGGTTCTGCCAGCGGGACCTATTTTCTAGGACCTCCACCTTCTCCAGGAGCTTCTTCTGCTGGTCCCTCAGCACCTCCAGCTCCACCGCAGTCTGATGTTCCTCCTGCTCAGCCAGCGCCTTCTCCACCTTCTGGATCGCCCGATCCTGGGCGTCCAATCTATGCTCCAACCACTCAATCGACTCTTTTATCGGGTCCAAGCAGCCCCGTTTCTGCGTAGCAAAGCATTCCTGAATGACTTGCATCAGCTGCTCCATAGACTGCTGGGTCGACAAGCCAGAGGTCCGAACCTCCGCCATGCTGTCTTATGTTGCAGCTACAGCCCAAGCCTTCTCTATCTTTTTGTTTCTGCCCTTACAAACACTTCTAGTCCTTCTCTCCATGCACCGAAGTGGGAATTCAGTAAACACTTGCCCCTAACATCCGTTTTACAATTCAAGTCCGGTAGAAAAACGGGGGAAAGGTCTAAAAGTCCGACCAAAGCAGGAGCTACCAAATGTGCGACTTACTCCTCCATAGCCGCCACCGGAAGTCCGCCAATCATCATTTCTGACCATTGGTTTAAATCCTATTGTTGTCAGCAAATGTGGCTGATTCCTCATTTTAAAATTGGAGCAGGCTGCTGACGGGACTTTCTAACTACTGTTGCCCTCTAGAGTTAGCAGATTCTGACCTTTCAACCTTGCTTGTTCTGCAATAGAAACAGAAAATGCTGGAAATAATTTTGCAGAGAAGGTATCATCTGTATGTCCCCATTTAAAATGGGAAGCAGCATATTCTACCTTGGATATAGGGTTGCACCCCACCTCTCTTCCAGGTCGTCCAGTATGAAATATAAACTTAGAAGAAATAGCAGGAGTAAGTCACTTGACTGTCCAAAACTGCTCTGCAGTTCAATAAGATCATGGATGATTTGCATGCTCAACTCCTTGCTGCATTATCCTCCTATCCCTTGATTCTCTTTGTATCCAAAGAATATACTTGAGAACTGAACATCCACAGCTCCTTAAGGTAGAGAATTCCAAAGATTCATAACTTTTAGTGGATAGATTTCTCCTTACCTCATGGTAAATGACCCACTCCCAACTCTTGAGACTGTGATTCTAGCTCCACACTCCAAGTCGGGAGAAACACCCTCGTAAGGGGTCTGACAGGATACATTTGGTAGGTTTCGATAGATGTGCGTGCAAGTTACATTGCTCAAACTTTTCGTCTTTTGTTTGGTTTGTCAAATTAGTACAGATGTTTTTCAGAAGGAAACCTTATGCTGCTATTCGGGTAATATTTATTAGGGAAAAGTTTGTTTACATTGGCTTTTCATCCATTGAGGATGAAAATTCCTTTTTGTATTTGAAAGTGAAGTTAACAACTTTCAAAGGATTGAAAATAGCCATAGCTAAAAAAGGTAATCTAATCTGAAAACAGTATTCAAGAAAACGTCTTGGTCATATGGAATATGTGTCTATCAAATGTAATTGAAAATGAGCTGGCCTTATCATTGCCAAACGTGCAATGGTAGAATATGGGGCAGGATTCTCTGTTTCAGAAACTGTGTTTACTCTGGGACTGAATCAGTGGATTTCTATTCCAATGAAAAATGGTGTCCGATTCACCGGGGCCGGGATTGCCACTCGAGAGGCTGACAAGCTGCAGCTGCAGATTAGCACTTGAATCCACACACACACTCATCCCAGCCAACAAGATAGCAGCACGGAGAGCAGCACCCAGGTTTGCGGATGCGGTGCTCGAGACCTTACTGGACACTGGAGGAGAGGCGGGCCATCCTGTTCCCCGGGGTGGGAAGGAGGCTGCCACCTGCTGCCGTACACAGTTATTAAGGCGGAGGTTGTCATCTGGCAACCGAGTGAGACCCTACTGTGTTGAGGATTCCCATGGTGTGAGTGGCATGACCCCCAACCCACGATCCAGTCATGCCTTGTGACTTGCAAGATCACCTGTCCAGGGGCTGGTTTAGCTCACTGGGCTAAATCGCTGGCTTTTAAAGCAGACCAAGGCAGGCCAGCAGCACGGTTCAATTCCCGTACCAGCCTCCCCGAACAGGCGCCGGAATGTGGCGACTAGAGGCTTTTCACAGTAACTTCATTGAAGTCTACTCGTGACAAGTGATTTTCATTTCATGAAGCGGACCCTTGTGTCCCCAACCCCAAGCAGATTCCAGAGACGATGAGGCAACGGACAGTGATGTGAGCCCCCAAAACACCAGTCCAAGACACCCCGGAGCACCTGTCCGGGGACGACACTGACATCCTGTCGCAGCTGTCTCCAACATCCTCCACTGTCCCAGTGAAACTCGCCTCGGGTGGGCACTTGAGTGAAGAAGCTCCAAGGGCACTATCAGGTGTGCACCACACGTGTCACGGTACAGCAGGTGGAGGTGGGGATCCCCGAGGGGGCGGACGATCGGAGGACGGGCCGATCTAGGAGTCTAGCTGCTTTCTAGACGGGTCTCGGGTGTCTGGTAAGTGTGGTCTCATCGATAATGGAGATGCAGACAGCGAGTCAGTAACTACGTGAGGGGCTGTCAGCAACCATCCAGCGGGTGCAGATGAAGGAGTCCAACCACCTGCATGGGCAAGAGACAGTGCTGACCATGCAGATCACTCAGGCCAACACCGCACGGGTGGTGTCCACGGTGGAGGCCTTGGGGCAAAGGTATCAGCCATGGGCCAGGATGTCCAAGGCCTGGGGCACTCTGTGCAGGCGGTGGCCGAGGCACAGGACAGGGCTGCCCTCTCACAGGCAACTATGTACCAGGGCCACCTGGACATTGCAGCGGCGCTCCATAACTTGGCCCAGTCACAGAATTATGGCTCAGGGCGTTGTCAGCATTGCCCAGGCACTGGTTGACCTGCGCCAGTCCTGGAGGAAGGTTACACAGTCACTGAGTGATGTGGCACAGTCCCAGAGGGAGGTGGCCTAGTCCCTGTGCTCCATGGCTGCAAGCGTGAGAGACCCTGGTCGAGACGAGCGGGCCTTCAGGACTGGCAGTGCTAGGTGGCGGGAAAGCCCCAGGGGTTTGATCCGGCTGCACCACCGCACCATGGAGTATACTTGAGGGAAGAGGTTTTGTGGGGAGGGGAGGAGATTTGCATAAATGAAACTGGCCCCATCCGTGTTCAAGATTTTGTTGAGCAACTTGTATCATTTAAAATTGATCCCATTGTCCTATATTGTAAAGAAAAATAAATGTATTATTTTTGCAGGAGCAATTTCGTATATGGATCGTATTTGAGTAAAGATGAGATTGCATTCTCGGATCCTACTCCAGATGGTAAACTCTTTGCAACAGAGTATTGTGGAACACCCAGGTTCCTTGTATACAATTTTGTCAGCTAACCTCAGACAGATTGAAATGAGAGACTTCGCAATTACTAGTGAAGATGTCTTAATACAGCCTTGGATGATTGCTATACTTGTGTATAAGCTGTTCACAAATGTGACTCACAGTTTCGGGAGCCGAACTGTAGGAACTGTACTGATTTTTATTACTGTGAACTCAGGACCGATAGCAACCAAATGGTTGTTTCATATTTTAGAAAACTGGAAAGGATGCAGTAACATTTGACATTATGTTTGATTTGTATTTCAAAACTCAAGTTTTTTTTTCAGAGAAGCATGCCTTTAAGTTCAGTCATGCTTACAGATTTTAGGATGTTTTATGTAAGGCAGGAAAATCATTAACTGTAAAAATGTTGAAAATTTGTTATACAATGTACATAAAATATGCTATAAAATTAAAAGACAATTAGTGTTGGTGTTTCTAAAACTGCTCTATGACCTTCTGGTCTGTATATGCTGTACAGCAAGCAAGCAGCTTTGAATGTTCTTGTTTTTGAGAATTAAGTGAGTGGTCTGATATCTGGGTTATTGTGAAAGGTGTTACTGGAACTTTCCTAGTTTCTTTCAGGGGTATCAGACTGCTGCATTAAAAGCAACATTGCTTTTGAGGTTATCTGATCAGTTACATATTTTGTCAAACTATTAAAATCTTTATTGGTTTTGCTCTGGGAATATGCAGTTGTCAGTGTTCAAAATGTAATACCTCATTTAGTATTGATGTTAAACCACTGCAATATTTGGTGTCCAAGATAAAAATTGGCACCTTGTGTTAATGTCTTGATACTTGGTTTTGAAAAGATTTGTTAAATCTACCTAGAGTAACTTATATGAATCTGATTGTGCCTTTTTCAGTGTAGGTTAGACTTTGGGCTTGACGCAATGGTTGAATTGGTTTAACCCATTTGATCACTTAAAATAGCTCTCAAGGCTTTATTTTAAAACTTTGAAGGGAGAACCGATCAATTCAGTACATCTATAAGCAAGCTCCATTTCTTCTAAATTAAACATGAATTGAAAGGATACCAACCTCCCCGGTAAATACTACAGCAAAATTCACAGACCCCAGTATTTCTTGCTGCTACTTTCAAAAACTCCAAATTTAGTTTCATGTTATGTTTTGTTGAGAGCCTAAATTTTGATTTGAGGTGAAGAGAGCAATTCGATCTGAAAGTGGGAACGTGGGAGGCTGATCTTTTTGAATTTCCGTATTGATTGATGGTTTCACCAGAACTAAGCAGTTTTAAACAAAACATTGTTTTTGCAAGTGTATAACAAATCTAGTGTGGAAATGTCACAGAAATCAATCTGGTTATCTTGACTTGTATTTATCGTAGGATCCCTTGATGGTTTTTAAAATTATACAATTCAGAGTATGTTTCCCAATAAGAGTCAAATTGAAATGCTCTACAGGCAAGGTCTAATTTGTTAATTCTGCTTTATATTCCTGAACCTGGTGAGTTTTCTACTTAAAAATATTTTAAAATATATTTATCAAAGTCAGTAACCTGCTGGTAGGAAGAGGTGGGGATGTTTCTCTGCACTAAGATTGTACTATAATTTTATTGAGTCACTAATTCTTTGGAGGTCTCTGGTTTAAGCCATAACGTGCAGAATCCCAATGAATTGAATGATTGACTCCTGGACTGTTTGCATTTATGTACCTTTCTTAACCTGAGTCACTTGGCGATAAGAAGAAAAACATTCTTGTATTGCTTGAAGTTGAGATTTTGTTTCCAGTTATGATTAATTATTTTAAATTAATATTATTTTAAGTATTAAGTTTAATTTTTAGCATAATGTGTTTGAAGTGGAAATTAGCAATATGTCTAAGTTTGGATTTAAAGAAACGTTTTAGTGCTAAAGGTTTTTAATATTGGCTACATCTTTATTAAAAACACATCCTATTTACAGCATTCCAAAATCTCAATACAATAATTTTTAATCAGCAACTTACAACAGAGAGTAGAACAAACCTTTCAGTTGCCCGAGTTCAGAATGGTTGAAGTTTACCTCATGTAATATAATTATTTGTAAATAGGTATAGAATTGTCAAGTTGGAAACAATGGGATGCAGAACGATAGAGAAATTCAGAAGATGTAATTATAAAGCTGAAGGATGGTTTGACTGCATCTCATTACCTCTTATGTGTTACCTTTCAGTATCCCACTGCTCCCAAGGTGCTAATTCTGTTTATACCATAATGGTACAATGAGAAAATGATTTTTTTATGAACAGTGAAATGCTGGTGAATGTCGTGGCCTGAGGTCATGTGCTATTATCAACATTGCTTACAGGTTATAAAATAACCCTCTGCAACTCAGACATATGTGGTATGAATTTATACAGGTACTGTATATACCAATTTAGATTTGTTTTGACTGGGAGGAGGCTAAAATTTTTAATGTCCTGATCACTCAACCTAGTACTCTATGCACTAGATATTAAATGGACCAAATGCAGATCGGCTGAAACGAACCTTTTGGTCTGTTTTTTTCTTTAACGCTAAAACTTTAAACGTGAATCATATGAGCTATACTTGCTTTTAAAGAATTGCAAACGGGTAACTTGAAAATCCTACGATTTTAAGACATGGTGTACAACTGAGTACTAACAATGTTTGAAAAAAATAAACATACCTTTTTAGTGAATATATTAATTTTCTATGTCTTTTATGGAACTAATTTTGCAAGTTACTGCAGATTGTTTAACAGTTTGCTTGAGTGGAAAAATACAGCCCCATCCCTATAAGTTTTAACTAATACCATTCTTGTGTGTTTGTTACCTTGGTCAACTTTATCTTGTGATTCGTCCACATGCCTGTTGTGTGTTTCTGAAAGACAATGACAATTGCTAATGCATCCCATTGGAAGACACGCGATACCATGTGTATTTTGTTCTTGTTTAAAATACCTTGTGACTAGGAAATGTTCTGAGTTTAAATTCTAAGTGACTTTGTTAACACAATAAATTTGATTTGTTGGAGGGCTAAATGCTCTAGGTGAATTATTTCTGTTAAATTGTGCAAACCAGCAAATTACTGTAGGTTAATAAACTGCTGGAGTCGCTATTGGATATCTCCATGTCACATTCAGCTGAATTCCAAATAGATAAAAAAACAGGTGTGCTTGGGTCAAGTGGTGTTGGGGGATGCTGGTTAAAGTCTCAAATCTCTACCCCACCCATTTCTGGCTGTAAATGAGGCTGCCAGGTGGACAGGTGACCAACCTGATCCAAGAAGGCAAGTTGCATAGTTAAATATAATAATGAGGCTATAGGCCTCCGTCATCTAACTTTTGAAATTGGGCTATAGTTGGCCCGGTTTCAGGTAAGGCAGCGGCTTCCTCAAAGAGAAAGACCATGGGTTCAGGAGGTAAGTAACTTTCACACACCCTGGACTTAAGTTCCTGCATCCATGATCACCCCTAGTGCCCCACTGCCCACAATAGCCTTCCCCATGTATGCTCTGTCCTCCACATCCCACCCCACTAAACCCCAATTTTCCACTCCTCATCCGTAGTGTCCACCCACACACTACGACTGTTAGTACATGGCAAAATCCCACCTGTGGGTCAGGTCAGCAAAATTCTGCCCATTGTCTCTGGTTAAGTGACTATTGTGTCTGTGAAACCCAGCTCGAGCCTCAGTGACTCATTTGATTAACCCCGCTCCCACAAAACAAGAAAATAACAAAACATCTAGTCACTTAGGAGCAAAAATTTCAGTATAGTTTTTTAAAAACACTGTTGAAGCTTTTTGTCTTGCATCACCAGGACAGATGCAGGAATGCCAATTTCAAAGGAAACAACAATTTATACTGCAAGAGAAATGGGGTACTAATTGATTGGCAAGTTGGCTCGGATTGGTCAAGATGTTGCCGTGTGGATGTATCGGAGAAATTGCCCCCCCATGCTTTTGTTTATCGAAAAGAAAATGCAATGTCATTAATAGGGCCTGAGCCATTTGATCACCATGCAAGCTTGACCCTGAATTGGGTGGATCTATGATCATGTCTAGCCCAATCAGATTATTGCTCATTGTGCATCACTCATACTCATGAATGAGCCAAAGACTGCCATGTTTGGACTTGAAAAGTGCCCAGTATACCTCAAATTACCCTAGAAGATTAACTTCTCTTTTAAAAAAAAAAAGTTTACGCAATAGGTGAAACTAGTTACAAGCTGCTACAGAACAGTGGCAACACGAACGGTGTTTTCTTTGGGATGTTGTCAAGGCAAAAAGTCGCTCTGCTTACTGCACAAATAAGTAATGTATATGGATTTCGGTGCTGTTGTAAACTACATCCCAATGTCTGGTAGATCGTATCAAAAAGCACAAACTATCTGCTGTTTGCAGGAGGCAGAATACCAACTAAACCAAACTGCTTCAAAAACTGCATTTGGGCAGCATTTACTAAATAATCCTGAGTGCTAAAGATTACACTAACAGCCAATTTAAGATTGTCAAGTCAGGCTTGCGATGTAGATCATGCTTACTGGAAGCTACATATATTCATATGCAAGGATCTGTCATCTGCAGGCAAAAGGACGATTACCAGACATTGCACCATTCTGAATAAACAAAGGAATGGGAAAACAATAACTTCATGCTGCATTCGCCTTGGCAACTTGACCAATCAGCCAACTTGCCAACAAACAGCCCCTTGTGCAGCAAAAACTGTTTGTCCTTTTGAAATTTGGCATTCTTGTGTCTTGTCTCAAGTGCAAGACAACGCTTCGACATCATCGCTCTTCAGCAAACTATCAGTCTTTGCTGAGTATCTTTTCATGTTGGCTGAACTGATCGTTAACTCATTCTGTGGTGAATGTTGATGTGTACAAGCAACGTTCGTTTTGATTGTATGGTACTGCTCTAAAGTGCTAATACGTTCTGTAGTTTGAAATGATCTCTTGTATCTACTTCAATCTGTTCCAGCTCTGTCCTCAAATGCTTCTATAATATTTTTGATGTGTTTCAAAGTGCCCATTTGAGCCCTATGTTGGGGCATCTGATTTGGGAATCTCCTAATTCATATGCAGTTTCATCCTAAAATAAAATTGAATTACAAGAGCCTTATGAAAGACAATTAAATTGCTGAACAATTGACATGAATAATTCGGTGGAATTAATGATGACTAATTAGAGCTAATGTGCATAATACTGATCTTTTATAAAAAAGGATATAGAGGCATTTGCGAAGGTGCAGAGAAAAGGATCTACTGAGAGATTAGACCTATTGGGAAATTTGAAGAGGCTGTGGCTCTTTAGAAAGGCAAAAGCTAGGAGCTGACCTGATATCAATCTACTGTTATGAAAGTTTTATAGGTTAGATGTGGAAAATAGGTTTCATATTTGAGGACGTCCATTAAAAGCAGCGTGGTCACTAAAGAATTCACTGGAGGACTTCCGGAGGCAGCCATGGAGTGAGTGGTTGCATATTTGGCTCCCGCTCAAGGTGCATTTTTTATTATTATAATCTTGTTAGTGTCGCAAGTAGGCTTGCATTACACTGCAATGAGGTTACTGTGAAAATTCCCTAGTCGCCACACTCCACTTTAATCACGTTTGCTCAAGAGTCGCCAGGTATCTTTCGACACCGCCACAAGGTTCAGAACCGAATACTGATCAATAACTCGATACGCCAGTTAGTAAGTTCAAAAGCAATGCTCATTTATTTACACCGTCAAATCTACTCATGCATAAACCACTATTACTAAAGCCTATACTTAGCTTCGGGTGCCCACTCAGTCAGATGAACAATGGCCGTTGCTCGTTTCTGGGTTGAGCTGTTTACAGGGTAGCAACTAGGAGCGTCTATCTCTTAGCATGCGTTGACTTGGGACTTACTTGGTCTGATGCAGCTGCTAGGCAGGTCTCTCTTCGGTGAGAGCCAAAGCCAAAAGAGGGCGTTTCTCCCTTGGGGGATACCTTTTATACTCAAAAGGGCTTCGCGCTCTTTTGGGTGGTCCTTGAACTTGGTCTCAACTAATTGGGCCTTTCCCAATCATCTGTATTGATTTTCCTCCAATAGAGGGGTGGTTCCCTAATTGCTGGGTGTGTCCTGTTGACTGTCAGTCTGCTTTGTTTTCGCTTCTTCTGGCGCCAGGGAGTCTGTCCTAACATTGTGTATCTAAATGTTTCCCTTTTGTCCCCGGAGATGGCTCATTGGTATGTAGATTGTTTGGTAGTTTCTGTCCTGTCTGAGAGTTTACGGTTCTAATCAACAGACAGAGTTTGCACCTGCTTGTTTCTTAGCATTGTCCAATTTTGCCTGCATTCTTTGCGGGTGTCCATTTTGTAATCAGGACGTGGCCATCCCAGATGGCTACACCCCTCCTTGTGATCCTCAACGCAAAGCATGAAGGATCACATTACTATGTCGTCTTCATCTTCTGACCACTGGGGCACCCATGCTTAGGCTCTACACTGTCTTATCCTATGCAACACAATTTTACCTAAACCATTTAAAATACATTCAGTATCATAAAATTCTATGGGACGCTATGACATTAGTACATTCATTACAGAAAAATAAAAAAACTGGAACCTCTAACTATTGTCAATAAGCTATCCTCATTCAAACAATCCAAAAATACAAACAATCCAAAAATAATCTATACATCTTAAAACTGTACAAAATAGCAGCACACAAATTTCTCTGGCAGTCAGACACAGGTTTACATCTCTTTATTCCACAGAATACATTAAACAAAATGGATGCTCTTTAATCTGTCCCAATGGGTTCGGGGGTCTGGTGAAATCCGAAAATGGGGGACCTAAATCTGTATACTGGGGTGCGAGAGCGATATGCTCTGTTTCGCCATTTCTTGACTCTTAAACGTTTGCACGACAGTGCAAAGTATCGCCAGCACTAAGAGTGCTTCAACTACATATGAGGAGAGTGAGTACCAGGTGATAAACTTATCACACCAGGTCGGGGATTTGCTAGCTGTCGCTGGGCTAGTTATCTCGGGGTTCCGTGTATTACAGGGGTGAGAGTCATTTACGGTTTGTGTGGTAGGGGTCAGGGGGGTAGCGCCCGCACGCAACTGAAGGGATCCCGCTAAGATCCATGTGAACACGAAGGCTGTCTTCATCTTTGTCGGACTTCTTCTTTGTCTTCCTCTCGGGTTCCGAGTTCTGTGAACACGAGCATAATTTCTGTTATTATCTTGCTTAAGATCTCGTATGTCTGACTGTCTGTCCTTTATTGCCAATTTCCCTTTATAATTGATCACCATCTGTGACTCCCTCATTTTTTTTTTCAACCGAATATTTGGAAAATACTGCCATACTGCGAGCTGTCTCAGCCTGTGTGATTTACCATCCCAATGTTTGAAGATGTAAATAGCATAGGGGAGCAACCTAAGGGTTGCCAAAACCAAACAAAAGAACTTTGAACATAACGAGCCAAAATGGGTTGCCAATGGGCCGCGGCGGGTAAGAAATGGGTGGAATCTCCGGGTAGGACGGTGATCAATGCCGTATGTGCTCTACCCGAGCATAGCTGACCAGAGGGGGGGGGTCCTCAGGCAGGGCGGGGACCAATGCCATTTCTCCACTGCCTGAGCAACCGGCAAGAACGGGTAAGAATGTGGTCGTCGTGGGGGGCTGCCTCTCGAATTAGGAGAGCAACTATGAGTCGTGTTCTGTGGACAAACTAGTTCCTCTGAACTATTGTCTGGGACAAACTTGTTCCATTAACAGCCGGGGGGCGTGAAAAAGTTTCCGAGTTTACACACAACACTTAACGATAACACTAACAACAAACATTCAACAAACGGTGCAGGTTCCATCAGGAAGGACACCGTATCTCTCCATCGGTTCCTTTTTCTGCATCATCTGGACACCTCACTGCTCAATAGCGAACAGGGTCACAAAGGGATTTGTTTATTGGGAGTCAGACTCTATGTCATCATCTTCTCCCGGCTGCCAAACTCTTGTCTGTAGTAACCGTGCTTGGGGCGAATTGGGGTCCATCTCGTCATTCCGGATGAGCCTGAACGAATTGTCTCGGTGCCAGAATCGTGTGTCAAGGTTGGAGCTACTATGCTTCAATCCGTAATCGTCGGGCGGTGGGTCTGGGTCAGGGGCTTTGATATAGGTGATCTCGAAGTGGTCAGTAGAATCATGCTCAGATTCACTGGGAGTGGGGCCAGGTACAGGGGTGTAATCATAACGTGGTGTGCTGTGGCGGTCGTAATTGTGATCGCTATCACTGTCGCTGCTGGTTGAGGGAAGGGAGAGGCGGAGTCGTGCCTCTGGGGGCGAAGTTAAAGTCATGTCTGAGGGCGGACTGGAGTGGTTGCGGGAGGGTAGGAATACGTCATCTGTGGGCGGGGTGTGTGTGTGGTTATTCTGTGAGCCGTAAGCCTTGAGCTGGTTTATATGAAACCACGCAGACTTACCATTCGGATAGGTTATTTTGTATACTGAGGGGCTGACTTTGTCCGAAATGGAGTACGGTCCGGAAAACTTTGGCGAAAGGAATGAACTGGGGTTGTAAAGGGAAAGCATAACTTGTTGCCCTACTGTAAACTCAGTGGCGTGTACTGTTTTGTCGAAACAGACCTTGCTCTGTTTCTTCCTGGTTCCAAGTCTCACTGCTGCGGCGAGTTGGGCTGCCTTTATGTTCTGTACTAGCTGTGTAACCGCGTTTTCATGTGTGAGGGCTGTAACTGTGGGGCTGGCCAAATCCAGTCCTAATAAATACTCAGTGCCTTTCATGGGGCGTCCGGTCATGAGGGTGTGGGGGGTATAACCTGTGGATGTAGATGCCGTGTTTCTTAAAAACATTAAAGGGAGTACTGAATCCCAGGTGCTATTATTCTGCTGTGCCATTTTCCTGAGGGTGGCTTTCAATGTCCTATTCATTCGTTCTACAATACCACTTGACTGGGGGTGGTATGCAATATGGAACTTTTGTCTAATGCCGAAAATCGTGAGGACATTTTTCATTACACGTCCGGTGCAATGGGAGCCTTGGTCGGACTCTATACTGCGTGGGGGGCCCCATCTTGGAAAGATGTGGTGTGTTAATATTTTAGCCGTCATCTTGGCCGTATTAGTTCTTGATGGAAATGCTTCCACCCATTTTGTGAAGGTGTCTATGACCACCAACACATACTTGTAACCATTTCTGCATGGGGGTAGGGGTCCTATATAATCTATCTGGAGATTTGTCCAGTGTCCATTAACGGGGCGGGTATGGCTAAGATGAGCCTTTTTTAGCATATCTGTCCGGATTGTTCTGGGCACAGATTAAGCAATTCTCCACGTAGTGTTTTTAAATCAGGCCACCAGCAAAGTGGTCTGAGGTGGTCTAGGGTGGGTTCAATTCCTTGGTGTCCATGATTGTCATGGAACTGACAAATGATCTGGTTCCTGTCCTGGCTGGGATCTGTGTAAATGCCATCCTTTAAAATCACACCGTCGTGTGTGGTGATTGCGTTTTTAAACTTGTCGTACGGGGCTGGGAAGGTTCCCTTTAAAACTTCCCTTAGTTTCTCGTCCTCTTTCTGGGCCTTCGTTAAATCCTGAATGTTGGTCTGTGAGACCTGAACTGCGTGTACTGGGGTGCTTTCGGGGGGGGTTCCAAAAATAGCCATGCCTGGAGCCTGCCTTCGCTAGGGCGTCTGCTTTAACGATACCAGGGGGGAAAGAATGGTGATGACTGTGAATCTTAATTATTCCGTATTTCCTATCCTTCGCTGTCTCTAAGATATGGTGGAGTAATGGGGCTGAGGGTAGGGGTTTACCGTCCGCGGAAACAAATCCTCTTGTTTCCCAGAATGGTAGGAACTCTGTCAAACTATTGCAGACATGCAAGCTGTCTGAATAGATGTGTGCTGGGGTCGGGAACGAGTCTGGGTGGTCTACAATATATGCAATCGCTGCCAGCTCTGCTGCCTGCAATCCTAAGTGTCCTGGCAACTTAAAGGAAATTTCATCTAGGGCACGTCCCTGCGCGTCCTCTCCATATATACCACAACCGGTAATTCTCTCTCCGTTTAACACTGTGGAGGAGCCATCCACATAAATCTTCAGGGGTGCGCACGTGTCTGTGGGCTGGGGTCTCTGGTGTGTACTACCTGTTTTCCTGGGGGTGTTTTGGGAATAAATGTGCCTGTGTTCTGTTTCGTGGTGATGATCTCACATTCATTTAAAAAAAAATATGTTTATTCAGAATTTTTCAACAAAAATATTCAACCATTCAAACCCCCCCCCCCCCCCTAACAAAAAAGAAAAGAAAAGTCGCAGAGCAAGACATAAACATATCAATCCAACATAATGCAGAACATTGTACAATGGGTTCGGCCCGCACATATTGACTTTCCCATATGTTTATGTTTTTCTTTCTCAAGTGCCCCTAGGAAAAACCCCTTTCCCCGCCCACCCTTCTACCCCCGCCGAAAGAAACGCCCCCCCCTCCCTTCCCTCCCTGGGTTGCTGCTGCTGCTGACCGACCTCCATCTAACGCTCCGCGAGATAGTCTAGGAACGGTTGCCACCGCCTGAAGAACCCCTACGCAGACCCTCTCAAGGCAAACTTTATCCTCTTCAGCTTGATGAACCCTGCCATGTCGTTTATCCAGGCTTCCACACTGGGGGGCTTCGCGTCTTTCCACAATAGCAAGATCCTCCGCCGGGCTACCAGGAACGCAAAGGCCAGGATACCAGCCTCTTTCGCCTCCTGCACTCCCGGCTGGTCTGCCACTCCAAATAGTGCTAGCCCCCAACTTGGCTTGACCCGGACTTTCACCACCTTAGACGTAGTCCTCGCAACACCCCTCCAAAATCCATCCAGTGCCAGGCACGACCAGAACATATGGGTGTGATTCGCCGGGCTTCCTGAGCACCTCCCACATCTGTCCTTCCCCCCCCCCCAAAGAACCTACTCAGCCTCGCCCCTGTCATATGCGCTCTGTGAATAACCTTAAACTGTATCAGGCTAAGCCTGGCACATGAGGAAGAGGAATTAACCATACTCAGGGCATCAGCCCACAGACCCTCTTCAATCTCCTCCCCCAGCTCCTCCTCCCACTTGCCCTTCAGCTCCTCTACCAGAGCCTCCTCCTCTTCTTTCATCTCCTGATATATCGCCGACACCTTGCCCTCTCCGACCCATACACCCGAAATCACCCTGTCCTGAATCCCCTGTACCGGGAGCAACAAGAATTCCCTCACCTGCCGCCTCACAAACGCCCTCACTTGCATGTACCTGAAAGCGTTTCCCGGGGGTAGCCCAAACGTCTCCTCCAGCGCCCCTAAGCTCGCAAACGTCCCATCGATGAACAGGTCCCCCATTCTTCTAATCCCTGCCCGATGCCAGCTCTGAAACCCCCCGTCCATCCTTCCTGGGACAAACCGATGGTTATCTCTGATCGGGGACCACACCGAGGCTCCCATCGCATCCTTGTGTCATCTCCACTGCCCCCAGATCTTTAGCGTTGCCGCCACCACCGGACTCGTGGTGTACCTTGTCGGCGAGAGCGGCAGCGGTGCCGTCACCAGCGCCCCCAGGCTCGTTCCTTTGCAGGACGCCATCTCCAATCTCTTCCATGCCACCCCCTCTCCCTCCATCACCCACTTACGGATCATCGCCACGTTGGCTGCCCAATAGTAGCCACCCAGATTCGGCAACGGCAGCCCTCCTCTATCTCTACTACGCTCCAGAAACCCCCTCCTTACCTTCGGGGTCTTGTTTGCCCACACAAAACCCATAATGCTCCTGCCTACCCTCTTAAAAAAGGCCTTGGTGACCATAATTGGAAGGCACTGGAACACAAAAAGAAACCTCGGGAGGACCATCATTTTAATCGACTGTACTCTGCCCGCTAGCGAGAGTGGCAACATGTCCCATCGTTTGAAGTCCTCCTCCATCTGCTCCACCAGCCACGTCAAATTAAGTTTATGCAGGGCCCCCCAACTCCTAGCTATTTGGATCGCCAAGTACCGAAAGCTCCTTTCCGCCCTCCCCAACGGTAGGTCGTCTATCCCTCTTCCCTGGTCCCCTGGATGCACCACAAAGAGCTCACTTTTCCCTACATTGAGCTTATACCCCGAGAAGTCCCCAAACTCCCTTAGGATCTGCATGACCTCCACCATCCCCTCCACTGGATCTGCCACATGCAACAACAGGTCGTCTGCATACGGCGACACCCGATGCTCCTCTCCCCCTCGGACCACCCCCCTCCATTTCCTGGACTCCCTTAATGCCATGGCCAAAGGTTCAATTGCTAATGCAAACAACAGGGGGGACAGGGGGCACCCCTGCCTCGTCCCTCGCTACAGCCGTAAATACTCCGACCTCCGCCGATTCGTAACCACACTCGCCACCGGGGCTCTATATAGGAGCTTAACCCAACTGATAAACCCCTCCCCAAACCCAAACCTCCGCAACACTTCCCAGAGATACTCCCACTCTACTCGGTCAAAGGCCTTCTCCGCGTCCATAGCTGCTACTATCTCCGCCTCTCCCTCCATCGATGGCATCATTATCACGTTTAGGGGCCTCCGCACATTGGTGTTTAGCTGCCTGCCCTTTACAAATCCCGTCTGGTCCTCGTGAATCACCCCCGGGACACAGTCCTCAATCCTCGTAGCCAGCACTTTTGACAGCAACTTAGCATCTACGTTGAGGAGCGAGATCGGTGTATACGGCCCACATTGCAATGGGTCCTTATCCCGCTTCAGGATCAAAGAGATCATCGCATCAGACATTGTCGGGGGCAGGGTCCCCCCCTCCCTTGATTCATTGAAGGTCCTCACTAGCAACGGGGCTAACAGGTCTATGTACTTCCTGTAGAACTGAACCGGGAACCCATCTGGTCCCGGGGCCTTCCCCGCCTGCATGCTCCCCAGTCCTTTAATCAGCTCCTCCAACCCAATTGGCGCCCCCAAACCAGCCACCTCCTGGTCCTCCACCCTCGGGAACCTCAGTTGGTCCAAAAATTATCGCATCCCCTCATCCCCCGCTGGGGGCTGGGATCTGTACAGCTCCTCATAGAAGGCCTTAAATGCCTCATTTACTTTCACCGCACTCCGCACCGTAGTTCCTCTTCAATCCTTGACTCCACCTATCTCCCTTGCTGCCATCCTCTTACGGAGCTGATGTGCCAGCATCCGGCTCGCCTTCTCCCCATACTCATACGTCGCCCCCTGTGCTTTCCTCCACTGTGCCTCTGCCTTCCCTGTGGTCAACAGGTCAAATTCCGTCTGGAGACTTCGCCTCTCCCTAAGTAGTCCCTCTTCAGGGGCCTCTGCATATCTCCTGTCCACCCTTAAAATCTCTCCCACTAACCTCTCGCTTTCCCTGCCCTCTCTCTTCTCCCTGTGAGCCCTGATGGAGATTAACTCTCCCCTGACCACCGCCTTCAGTGCCTCCCATGTGGGAGAAAAAAGAAAATTCCCTGGCCAGAAGCCTGGCAAATCTCCACGGATCTATTTCCCCCATCTGGTCCATAAACCCTCTAAGCACCTTGGCCGCAGCCAGCCTCTTCCCGGTCCTAGATCTGGAACGATCTAATGCTGGGTCCAACACCGTATTAAAATCCACCCCCCCATTATCAAGCTTCCTACCTCCAGGTCCGGAATGCGCCCCAGCATACGCTTCATAAATCCAGCATCGTCCCAGTTCGGGGCGTATACGTTTACCAATACCACCCACGTCCCCTGCAGCCTACCGCTCACCATCACGTATCGACCTCCATTCTCCACTACTATGTTCTTGGCCTCAAATGACACCCGCTTCCCTACCAGTATTGCCACCCCTCTATTCTTCGCATCCAGCCCCGAATGGAATACCTGTCCTACCCATCCCTTTCTTAACTTGACCTGGTCTACCACCTTCAAATGTATCTCCTGAAGCATGACCACATCTGCCTTCAGTCCCTTTAGGTGCGCGAACACTCGGGCCCTCTTAACCGGCCCAATCAGGCCCCTCACATTCCACGTTATCAGCTGGATTGGGGGGCTCCCCCCCCCCCTACCGACTTCCCATCTCCTGTTTTAGGCCAGTCCCGTGCCCGTGCCTCCCGCACCCTCCAGTCCCCCAGACGGGGAACCCCGCCCCGACCACCTCTTCTGTTTTCAGCTCCCCCTCGGCCAATGCAGCAGCAACCCTATTTCCCCCCCCCTCTCCCCCCCCCTTCCTCCTCCCCCCGCTAGATCCATATCTAGCTCTTTTGCTCCCCCCATAACACTTCCGTAAGTCAGCTGACACCTGCTGACCCCGCCTTCCCGTTGACACCCCCCCCCCCCCCGTGTGGAAATCCCCCCTCCTCCTCCTCCTCAGGAATCGGTGTGCGCTCCTCCATCCCCCCCTCCGCCCTTCCCCAACGCGGGAAAAAGCCCACGCTTTCCTGAGCCAGCCCCGCCCCCTGTGGCGCAGCTCCTGTTGCGGCCTTATCCCAATTCCCCCATCCCTGGGCCTCCCCTCCCTCCAGCACCGGCGCCCACATTCCCCACTGTCTCCCCATCAAATCTCTTCCCCCATCCCCATCCATCGCCCCACCCTTGGAACATTCCTTACGCATAGTTAAAACCCTGTATACAACCGACATCCCCCCACAACCACAGACCCTCAGTTTGAGTCCAATTTTTCAGTCTGGATAAAGGTCCAAGCCTCTTCAGGCGTTTCAAAGTAGTGGTGTCGATCCTGAAATGTGACCCACAGTCGCGCTGGCTGCAGCATTCTGAATCTCAACCCCTTCCTATGCAGCACCGCCTTGGCCCGATTAAAACCAGCTCTCTTCTTTGTCACCTCCGCGCTCCAGTCCTGGTAGATTCGAATCACCGCATTCTCCCATCTACTGCTCCGCTCCTTCTTGGCCCATCTCAGGACACACTCTCTGTCCACAAAACAATGAAACCTCACCACTACCGCCCTTGGTGGCTCGTTGGCCTTGGGTCTCTCCGCCAGGACCCGGTGAGCCCCATCTAACTCCAGGGGACTCGGAGAGGCCTCCGCACCCATCAGCGAATTGAGCATCGTGCTCACATATGCCCCGGCATCGGCCCCTCCACCCCTTCAGGGAGACCCAGAATCCGAAGATTCTTCCTCCTCGACCTGTTCTCCAGGTCCTCTAATCTTTCGGCCTACCTCTTGTGCAGCGCCTCATGCGCCTCCATCTTCATCGCCAGGCCCAAGGTCTCGTCCTCGTTCTCGGTGGCTTTTTCCTGCACCTCTCGGATCTCTACCCCTTGGGCCTTCTGGGTCTCCTTCAGCCCCTCGATCGCCGTCAGCAGTGGCGCCAGCACCTCTTTCTTAAGCTCCTCCACGCAGCGCCTGAGAAACTCCTGCTGCTCCGGCCCCCATGCTGCTCGATCTCCGCCCTCCGCCATCTTGTTTTTTCTCCCTCATTTCTTTCGCTGCTCCAAAGCCGCTTTTTTTTACCGCTCCACTTCTGGTCCACTCCATATACTATGGAAGGGAGACCTTGCTCTCACCTTCCCACACGAGAAGTCGTCGAAAATCTCCGTTGAGGCTCCTCTGGAGAGCCCAAAAATCCGTTCTAGCGGGAGCCGCCGAAATGTGCGGCTTAGCTCCGCATCGCCGCAACCGGAAGTCTCCTGATCTCACATTCATGAGGGGTGCCTGCATCCTGCAAATTATCGGCAAGGAAGGTATGGGTTTTGGTTCTCTTTATCGTGATGTCCCGCCCCTGTAAAAGAAGGGTCCAATGGGCTGCGCGGATTTGGCTGACTGTGCCATCTTTAAGTCGGCCGTCTAACAATAGCTGTGTCAGTGTGTGTTCTGTGAGGATGGTGATGGGGTCGAGTCCTGTAATGTAGGCGAAGTATTGCACTTCCCAAAAAACTGCGAGCAGGTGCCTTTCACAGGCAGAAAATCCTTGCACTACGGGGTCTAACACGCGTGAGGCGTATGCTACGGGGCGTAATTGGTCATGGCGTTCCTGGAGGAGCACGGCCAAAAGGGTTCGGTCGGTGGTTGCAACTTCGATTGCACATGGGGAAAGTGGATCTGGGACCTATAGTGCAGGGGCTGTGCTGGGTGCACTTTTTAAACGTCCCCGGCATCTGTATGCTGTGAAGCCATTCCCAAGGTGCCTGCTTCTTGAGAAGGTCGGTTAGGGGCGCTGCTTTAGTGGTGAAACCGTCAATATGGTTTCGGCAGTAGCCAACCAGTCCTAAAAATGACCGGAGGGCTGAGACATTGTGGGGAAGGGGCAATTTGACGATCGAGTCAATTCTCTTGTGCTCGATCTCGCGTTTACCATGTGTGATCACTGTTCCCAAGTAAATCACTTTTTCTTTCAGAATCTGGGCGTTCTTGGGGTTGACGTTACAACCAATTTCTTTTAGGAGTACTAGGAGCTCGGTGAGAAGCGAAATATGCTCTCCCTTTGTGTCTGTCTGTAGTAACAAGTCGTCTACGTACTGGACCAGACAATCGGGGCGGGTAAATTTTGCTAATTCATTTGCCAGCTGTCGGTGGAAAATGGAGGGGGAGTTGTGGAAGCCTTGTGGAAGGCACGTCCACGTGTACTGTTGCCCTTGGAATGTAAAGGCGAATTTGTACTGGCACGCTTTAGCCAATGGAATGGACCAAAAGCTGTTACTAATGTCCAAAACCGAAAAAAAATTTGATTCGAGTCCCTGTTTGAGCATGGTCTCGGGACTCGTGGCTATGGTGGGGGCTGCTGCTGGGGTTACTTTGTTCAGTACCCGGTAATCAATGGTCAGTCACCATGATCCACCCGGTTTCCTGACGGGCCAAATCGGTGCGTTGTTTGTGGAGGGTACTGATCTGAGTACGCCTTGATCCAACAAACGCTCTATTACTTTGGAGATTTCTCCCTCTGCTTCCTGGGGAAATCTGTACTGCTTCTGGGGTTTAGGGTCGGGACCTGTAATGTTCACAAAGCCAGCCAATTTGCCACAGTCGTGCTTGTGCTGTGCAAATGCTGCTTTATGTTCCTGCAGGACTGCCCTAACCTGTTTGTCTGCAGTAATGGCTCGAGGATCGAACTAGAAGTCTCCTACTGAGCTAATCCTATTTACGTATTCTCCTACTGTGAGCGTGGCTGGAACTCGTGCTGCCTTTGCCATTTTCAGTTAAAAGGAACTTGTTAAAAGGAAAGGTTATGGGAGTGCATGAAATCGATCCCAAGGATATGTTCTGCTGTCTGGGGCAGATCAACTAAAACTACGGGGTGCTTAGTCATGATGTTACCTATCTGTAATGCTATAGGGGCTGTGGTGTGTCCCTGTTGTAAATGGCCTGTAAAACCGCTGAGTGTGATGGTGTCTGTTGTGGGCCACGTGTCTCGCTGGAACATCGTGGAGGAATTTAGTGTGGTGTGGGTACCTCCTGTGGCCCAAAGAAATTCTACGGGGTGTCCCCGAACTTTGCCTGCTACTACTGGTTTACCAGACTTGTCCCAAAGGGTGTCGCAGACCCAAGTTGGGGAGCCGAAACACCGTCAGTTGGTTCCGTTCCTGTCTGTACTCTCTGAACGGGTGGTAACGCTGTGGATTGGCTTTACCCTATTCTTGTTTAGATTGCCTATCTGTTGGTTTCTCTGCTGCTTCTGGGGCACGTTGCACTCTCGTGCAAAGTGTCCTAGCTGTCCACAATTATAACATTCTTGAGGTTTTGGCTGGGGTTGGCTGTTCCTGCCCTCAGTTACCCATGCGGGGTTCTGGTGTGCTTTAACTGGGTTCATCTCTGCCTGCTCTTCAGCGGGTGTTATAAATGCGGTTTTGCCTGCAATTCATTGTTCCCAAGCGCGGGACAATCTCTTCAAAACCCATTTTACATTGTGGACTTCATCTGAGGGGTCATTATTTGCGCAAGCTTTTTGTCCTGCTTCTGTGGCGTGGGAGACTTGAATTCGGGTCCATTTGGCCCTATTATCTGGGGACAAATGGACACGGGCTAACTCTCCAAAAACTGCGGTAAAGTGAATCCACAAACGTCCAGCAAATGCTGTGGGGTGCTCTGTCTTCTTTTGCCTACACTTATTTAGGCCTTCTACGGGGTCTCCTCTGTTAAAGCCAATCGCATCAAGGATCGCTGTGTGCATCTCTTGGAGTGTGCCTCCTCCTACATTCTGTGGGTCGGGAAGGGCTGCCACGACTGAAGGGTCAAGGCTTAGAACTGTGAGCTTCACTTGCTCCTTTTCGTCCAGGCCATACATGGTTGCCTGTTGTTTGACTTTCACGAAAAATTGGTGGGGGTCTGAAGTGGAGAGGAACGGTGTAATCTTTCCACACACATCCCGTAATAGTGTCACGGTTAACGGCGTTGAGTAAAGGAAGTCTGCTTCTCCTTCTCCTGCGGCCCTGCGATGTGTGGTTACAGGATTCATGGGGGTGTATTCTGCCTGTTCGGTTGGGGGTTGGGGTGCTCTCCTTTTCTGGGGTTTTTCCTGTGTACATGTCCCATGTATGTATCTATGGGCAGTCTCGTTCAATTCCTTCCAGTCAGGGCCGTTTTCTTGATCTAATTGGGGTCCGAATGTACTTTGAAATCTTTTTTGCACGGACTGCAGAGATTGCAATTCTGCAATTTGCTTCCGGCACTTTGCATGGTCTGCTGAGCTCTGCCTTTGTTCCATTGTGGAAGTATGGAGTGCTCGTAGGGCTGCTTTTAAATCGTTGCATTGTTTCTGCAATTTCTCAACTTGCTGTTCTGTTTCTTGTCTTACCAAGACCGCACGTTGCGTGTCCTGGTGCGCCTTATCATATTGCGTCTGAAAACTGTTCAAATGTGCGAGACAAGACTGATGTGCCCTCTTGGCATCATACACCTCTCTGTCCCTTGCTGCTAACTGTTCTTTCAGATCTTGACTCTCTTTCTCTACCTCAGCCACGTCTACCTCACTAATTCTGTCTCTCTCCTCTATCTCTCTACGGAGCATCCTAACGACCTCCTCTGTGCCTCGCAGTTGTGCCAAACAGGACACGATTGCCATCGGCTTGCGAGCTTTTCCCAAGCTCTTCTTATGGATCTCTGACAGGTTCTCCCACCAAGTATGTCCTATACTCCCAGGTCCTGTTTCCTCATTATCACAGAATTCACTCCAAAGGGGCCAGCCTTTCCCTTTGAGATATTTTCTGATCTCATCTTCCCAAATGGGACACTGTCCTATTCTACTGCTGGTCGCTGCGACCTCAAATTCCTGAGGTTTCATAAGTCGTTCCATTGCCTTCATTGCCATTCTCTCTATCTAGGGTCTCGACTAAATTTGGAACAGGGGGTGATAAAGCGGTGATGTAAACACAGGGACGGCTTACGCTAATTTCCGGCCTACAAAACTCCCGACAGTTTTACGCAACAAAATCTCTCAGGTTTACCTTATATCCCTGTTAGTACGCATGCATTAACACACTTCCGAATCTCAGAGGCTTGGTCAGTACTGTTTTGACGCTTGTGGTTTTTCTTTCTGATCCCAATTGGATTCTCAATTCAAATTTTGGGTTCTCTTGGAGTGGTTAGGCTACTTCTATGTCGAGTCCCGGCGGAGTCGCCAGTAAATGTTGCTAACTTTTGGTTGGTTCTTAATTTGGCTCTATTTAATCACGTTTGCTCCAGAGTCGCCAGGTATCTTTCGACACCACCACAAAGTTCAGAACCGAATACTGATCAATGACTTGATACGCCAGTTAGTAAGTTCAAAAGCAATGCTCATTTATTTACACACAGTCAAATCTACTCATGCATAAACTCTACAAACTAAACTACCACTATTACCAAAGCCTATATTTAGCTTCAGGTGCCCACTCAGTCAGATGAACAATGGCCGTTCCTCGGTTCTGAGGCTGCTGGGTTGAGATGTTTACAGGGTAGCAACTAGGAGCGTCTATCTCGTAGCGTGCGTTGACTTGGGACTTACTTGGTTTGATGGAGCTGGTAGGCAGGTCTCTCTCTTCAGTGAGAGCCAAAGCCAAAAGAAGACGCTTCTCCCTTGGGGGATACCTTATATACTCAAAAGGGCTTTGCGCGCTTTGGGCGGGCCTTGAACTTGGCCTCAACTAATTGGGTCTTTCCCAATCATCTGTATCGATTTTCCTCCAATGGAGGGGTGGTTCCCTGATCGCTGGGCGTGGCCTGGTGACTATCAGTCTACTTTGTCTTAGCTTCTTCTGGCGCCGGGGAGTCTGCCTTAACAAAGAACAAAGAAATGTACAACACAGGAACAGGCCCTTCGGCCCTCCAAACCCGCGCCGACCATGCTGCCCGACTAAACTACAATCTTCTACACTTCCTGGGTCCGTATCCCTCCAATCCCATCCTATTCATGTATTTGTTAAGATGCCCCTTAAATGTCACTATCGTCCCTGCTTTCACCACCTCCTCCGCTAGCGAGTTCCAGGCACCCACTACCCTCTGTGTAAAAAACTTGCCTCGTACATCTACTCTAAACCTTGCCCCTCTCACCTTAAACCTATGCCCCCTAGTAATTGACCCCCCTACCCTGGGGAAAAGCCTCTGACTATCCACTCTGTCTATGCCCCTCATAATTTTGTAGACCTCTATCAGGTCAGTATCCTCTGACAGTCCTCATCGCTATCCGCAATTCCACTAACCTTTGTGTCGTCTGCAAACTTACTAATCAGACCAGTTACATTTTCCTCCAAATCATTTATATATACTACAAACAGCAAAGGTCCCAGCACTGATCCCTGCGGAACACCACTGGTCACAGCCCTCCAATTAGAAAAGCATCCTTCCATTGCTACACTCTGCCTTCTGTATCCACCTTGCCAGCTCACCCCTGATCCCATGTGACTTCACCTTTTGTTCTAGTCTACCATGAGGGACCTTGTCAAAGGCCTTACTGAAGTCCATATAGACAACATCCACTGCCCTACCTGCATCATTCATCTTTGTGACCTCCTCGAAAAACTCTATCAAGTTAGTGAGACACAACCTCCCCTTCACAAAACCATGCTGCCTCTCACTAATACG
Source organism: Scyliorhinus torazame (assembly GCF_047496885.1). Lineage (NCBI taxonomy): Eukaryota > Metazoa > Chordata > Chondrichthyes > Carcharhiniformes > Scyliorhinidae > Scyliorhinus > Scyliorhinus torazame. Next base: position 150,683,943 of record NC_092717.1, on the reverse strand, counting down.
TCCATTTGCTTCCAAATGGGAGTAGATCCTGTCTCAAAGAATTCTCTCCAGTAATTTCCCTACCACTGAAGTAAGGCTCACCGGCCTGTAGTTCCCTGGATTATCCTTGCTACCCTTCTTAAACAGACGAACAACATTGGCTATTCTCCAGTCCTCCGGGATATCACCTGAAGAGAATGAGGATCCAAAGATTTCTGTCAAGGCCTCAGCAATTTCCTCTCCAGCCTCCTTCAGTATTCTGGGGTAGATCCCACCAGGCCCTGGCGACTTATCTACCTTAATATTTTTTAAGACCCCCAACACCTCGTCTTTTTGGATCTCAATGTGACCCAGGCTATCTACACACACACCCTTCTCCAGACTCAACATCTACCAATTCCTTCTCTTTGGTGAATACTGATGCAAAGTATTCATTTAGTACCTCGCCCACTTCCTCTGGCTCCACACATAGATTCCCTTGCCTATCCTTCAGTGGGCCAACCCTTTCCCTGGCTACCCTTGACGAATGTGATGTAAAATAGTTACTTTAGAGATATTAGTTAATGTAATGTAGAGGTAGGCCAGTCTAATTCTGGTGAGTTCACAGACAAAGGATTTCAGACCGCATGGCAAAGCAGGAAGAGGTGTGTCCACTAAAGGAGGAGAAAAGGATGCTAGGTAATAGGGGCCAGAGGAAGGGATTGTAAGTGAGCCAATCAGAATATATCAACAGGTCAGGAGGGGTATAGGATGACCTATGGGAATTGTGTATGTGAAACTTGATGCCATTTGAATGTATCAATAGAGACTCCTTTGTTCTACAGCCTCACTTGATTCCAGAAGTGTACGAAGCAGGATGTGCTTTGTGCGACTGAGAATTGAGTAAAGCTTGCAAGCTAAATAAAATAACTAATGCTGTACCTGCAAATCCATCTCTACTTTTATTGAGGCCAGGCTGACGGGTAAAGAAACTTGGGATTTGACACCCTCTTGCTTTTTATGTACGTGTAAACATTGTGTATCTAAAGAGATGGCTCATTAGTATGTAAATCGTTTGGTAGTTTCTGTCCTGTCTGAGAGTTTAATGTTCTAATCAACAGACAGAGCTTGCACCTGCTTGTTTCTTAGCATTGTCCAATTTTACATGCATTCTTTGCAGGTGTCCATTTTGTAATCGGGACATGGCCATCCCAGATGGCTACAAGGGAGAATTTAGAAGGTCCAATTCAAGCACGCCTTTTGGGACTTGTGGGTGGAATGGTGAGCACTGAAGGAAACCCATGCAGACATTGGGAGAACGTGCAGACTTCGCACAGTGACCCAAGTTGGGAATTGAAACAAGTTCTTTGGCACTGTGAAGCAACAGTGCTAACCACTGTGCTACCATGCCACCCTTTTGGGTCCTTCCCCCACCAGAGTTGTGTGGTGTTTGGGGGAAAATGTGTATGAGCGCCCTGGGAAGGTAATACTCCTCTAGTGTATGGATCAGCGGAGGAGTGTGGGAGCTGGGGAGTTTTTCATGGTGTGACACAAGTGGAGATGGCGGAGGGCAAAGGGGCAGCGTTGCCCTCTCAGTGGTCAATGGAGCAGCTGGTGGAGTTCCTAAATGGCAAATTCCAGCAGCACAGAAGGGCCTTGGAGGATTTGACGAAGGTGGTGGATCCACTTAGGGCAGCGATTGAGTGGGTAGAGCAGAGACAAGAGGCTCAGGCCCTGGTGATCCAGAAGCTGGAGCAGTCGGTGGTGGAGCATGAGGCTCATCTGACCTCGCTGGAGATGGAGATGGGGAAGGTGATGGGCAGCCAGAAGAGGCTGAGAGAGAAACTGGAGGACCTTGAGAACCTCTCCAGGAGGCAGAATTTGAGGATCGTTGGGATACTCTAAGGTGCAGAGACCACCAGTTTAGTGGCAAGCATGTTGGAGAAGCAATGGGGGAGGAGGCCTTTGACCAGCCCTCAAGGTGTATCGGGCGCACAGGGCGATAAGTAGGAGGCCACAGGTGGGGGAGCCTCCAAGGGTGATGGTGAGGCTGCATCTCTTCCTCGATAAGGAGAAGATCTTGAGATGGGCGAGGCAGACCTGGAAGTGCACCTGGGGGTGTGGGGGTGTGGGGGGGGGGGGGGGGGGGGGTGGTGTGTGTGGGGGGGGGGGGGGGGGTGTGTGGGGGGGGGGGGGAGTGGGCTGCGGATTTATCAGGACATGGGTGCGTAGCTGGCCAAGCGTACGGCCGGGTATAATCATTAAAGGCCACCCTCTACAAGAAAGGGGCAAAGTTTGGGGTTCTGTACCCTGCCTGCTTGTGGGTGACGCATCAAAAGCAGGAATTTTATTTTGATCGTCAAGCAAAAAAGGCAGATCTTCAAGCAACAAAGGAAGCTCTTTACGCAACTAAGAAAACTCTTCAAGCAACAAAGAATCAGCAAGTCAACATCGTTAGTAATGAATGGATGACAACAGTATGTATCAACAATAGCCAAATAACATTTACGTTAGCAATCCACTCAACTTCAAGGACTTGTTTACTATCACAGGTGACTACGCCATAGTATCTGCGGAATGTTCACTGAAAGATTACAATGGAAATCAAATCATTTTGCATGGCTTATGATATCTAAATGCCAGCAACAGGGACATTCATAAAAATCTAAGATTTGAAATAGTGGATGATCACCAATCTTTGCTATTGGGTGATCAGGCATGTAAAGACTTACAGCTGATTCAGAGAGTCTTCCTGAATACTTCTGAGACATCTACAATAGAAGATGACATCCAACAATTATTGAAAGAATACCCTGATGTTTTTCATGGCATGGGCACACTGCCATATCAATATAAAATTCTTCTTAAAATAGATGCCAGGCCAGTGATACATCCACCGAGACGAGTACCAGCACCTCTCAGAGAACGATTGAAAGCTGAACTCACGCGACTGCAATCTCAAGGAATAATATCAAAGGTGACACAACCAACAGATTGGGTGTGCTCCCTAGTCTGTGAAAAAACCATCTGGTGACATAAGGATATGCATGGATCCTAAAGACCTCAACAGAAATATTCGTCGAGAGCATTACCCAATACCTAAAGGAGAGGAAATCGCCAATGCCAAAATATTCACCAAATTAGATGCCTCACAAGGATTTTGGCAGATGCAGCTTGATGACTGCAGCAAGCTCCTCTGCACGTTAAACACACGTTTTGGAGGTATTGTTTCCTTCGGGATTATTTCTGCATCAGAAATATTTCATTGCATAATGGAGCAAATGACAGAGAATATTGAAGGTGTTCGTGTTTACGTCGATGACATAATCATCTGGTCTATGACAGCAAAAGAACACATGATATGACTCAGAAAAGTTTTCAAGAGAATAAATAAGTTTGGTTTTAAGCTCAACCAATCGAAGTGCATGTTTGCCACCTCATCACTAAAATTTCATGGTGACAACATAACAGCACATGGTATCAAACCTGAAGATGATAAAACTCAAGCCATTAAAACAATGCAGTAAGCGAAAGACGAGAAAGCTGTCTTGCGCTTTCTTGGGTTTGTGAATTTCCGAGAAAATTTTATTTCAAATCTTTCAACCAGAACTACTGTATTCTGTCAGCTCATCATGAAAAACACTGATTTTTAATGGACTCAGCGTCACAATGAAGAATGGTTGGATCTTAAACAACAGCTGATCCAGGCTCCAAGCTTGACATTTTTCGACCCGACTAAGCCCACAAAAATTTCGACTGATGCCAGTCAGAATGGCATAGGTGCTATTTTGTTACACAGCAAGATGACCAAAACAACTGGGTTCCCATCGCCTATGCATCTAGATCAATGACATCAACTGAGTGTAGATACGCCCAGATTGAAAAAGAGTGTCATGGACTTGTTACTGGAACTACCAAATTTCATGATTATGTTGTTATGGGCCAGGGTTTAGAGAACCCCAAAGTGTATCATGGAGTTCACCTGACCCAAAACTTTTAATAGATTGTGGTATGGGGAGCACACGGCCCACTCTACAGGTGTAGTACAGCAGAAATGGAAAAGTAATTTTTAAAGAAAAACAATGTTTATTCTATGAACTCAAGTTAACCTTTTTAAAACATAGTGAACATCTTAGCAACCATCAATTCAAATACAACCCCCAAAAAATACAACACTAAGTAATCCTTGATAAATTCCCAAACAACATTCAGAAGACAAAAGACCCTTTTAACACAAAGATTAGGTTTAAATTCACTATTGAGAACAGTTACCACATTGAAATCAGCAAATGAACATTCATAAGCTTGCAGATTCATACACATCCTGTTGTGATTTCAGCTTCTCCAAAACTAAAATGAAACCAAACCCACCCTGCAGCAAAAAGCCTAAAGCAGAAGTAAAAAGCTGAGACAGCCCAGCTTCACCCACTCTCTGACATCACTACAGTAATAAACACCCATTTATTAAAATAACTCTCACTACAGATATTTATATACACACCCATTTAAAAACACCCATTTCTTAAAGATGCTCTCACATGACACCTCCCCCCAAGAAAAAAAAAACCATCAACTTATGGATGGTTTCATTTTTCACCTTTTCACTAACCTTTAAAAAGGTTACTGCACACAGTAAATATACTTTTTTGTTTTAAAAAATAACACACGCCAACAGGTATAATAATATGGTCCATTTTATTTTCTTCTTCCTCAAACTGGAATCCTCGATTGATAGTCTCTTTGGACAAGAAGGTCTTTGCACGATCCATCCATTTCTCTACCCCTCAGCATTTCTCTTTAAAGTCAGATACTTTAATTCAGTCTGATCACAGAGTCCCTTGTAATTCTCCAATATAGGAGCACTGGTGATCACAGCTTTCAGGCAGTCATAGAATCATAGAAGTTTACAGCTTGGAAACAGGCCCTTCGGCCCAACCAGTCCATGCCGCCCAGTTTTTACCATTAAGCTAGTCCCAGTTGCCCGCACTTGGCCCATAACCCTCTATACCCATCTTACCCATGTAACTATCTAAATGCTTTTTAAAAGACACAATTGTACCCGCCTCTACTACTACCTCTGGCAGCACAATAGAATCATAGAATCACAGTCAAATGCCTGTTGAAAGTCCGCTGTCCACTGAAATTTTTGGCGTTTCTTCAGCAAGTCCATCAGTGGAGCAACCATGCTACAAATATTTTGCAGAAACGTTCGCTCAAATCCACTCATGCCAAGAAATCACATTATTTCCCTTCGTCTTGAGGGTATCGGAAACTCCTCAATAACTGTTGTCTTCACATCCCGTGTGACCATTCAACCCTGTCCATTTGTATGGCCAAGAAAAGTGACTTGGGCTTTTCCAAATTCACTTTTGGCTAGGTTTATCACCAAACCCGCCTCCTGAAGTTGATCGAATAACTCCATCAGATGTTTTAAATGTTCTTTCCATGTCTGGCTGAAAATTACCAGATCGTCGATGTATACCGCACAATTGGGTAATCCTGAAACAAGTTTGTTAGTTAACCGTTGAAATGTGGCTGGGTTTTCTTTCATGCCAAATGGCATATCTTTGAATTGGTATATACCATCTGGAGTCACAAAAGCTGAAATCTCCTTTGCCCTTTCAGATAAAGGTACCAGCCAGTAACCTTTAAGTAAATCCAGTTTGGAAATAAAAGCTGACTGTCCCACTTTCTCAATACAATCCACCAAATGTGGGACAGGATAAGAGTCCGTTCTTGTAACTGCATTAACCTTTCTATAGTCCACACATAACCGTTGGGTACCGTCTGGTTTTGGTACCATCATTATGGGTGAGCTCCATTGGCTGCAACCCACTTCAATTATGCCATTTTTAAGCATACTCTCAATCTCTTTGTTAACCTGTGCCAATTTTAAAGTCTATATGGATGCTGTTTGATTGGAACAGCATTTCCCACATCTACATCATGTATAGCCATTTTAGGACTTCCCAATTTATCTCTACAAACTTGCCCACGTGATATCAATAACTCTTTTAGGTCGGTTCGTTTTTCCTCTGGAAGGTAACTCAATATTTATCCCAATGTTTAAGAACATCCTCGTTTTCCAATTTAATCTGAGGTATGTCAAATTCACAGTCATCTGGATTTGGTTCGTCACTTTGAGTTACAATCATTAAAACCTCCTTTTTCTCTCCTTCCCTTTCAAAGTATCTTTTAAGCATATTCACATGACACACTCGGTGAGTCTTCATTCTATCTGGTGGTTTTACCACATAATTCACATCACTTAATTTCTTTCCAATCTGATAAGGTCCACAAAACCTAGCTTTTAAAGGTTCATTTACCACTGGTAACAACATTAAAACTCTATCTCCACTGGCAAAACTACAAACTTTGGATTTCTTGTCCGCTACCAGTTTCATCACATTTTGTGCAACTTTTAAATGTTGTCTCGCCAATTCACCTGCTCTTTTTAATCGTTCTCTAAAATTTGACATGTAATCCAACAATGTAATTTCTGATTTCTGACTCACCAATTTTTCCTGAATCAATTTAAGTGGTCCTCTTACCTCATGACCAAAAATTAGTTCAAAAGGACTGAATTTGGTTGACTCATTAGGTGCATCCCTAATTGCAAACAGTACAAATGGAATTCCTTTCTCCCAATCCTCTGGATAATCGTGACAATAAGCCCTCAACATTGTCTTTAATGTCTGATGCCAACTTTCAACGCTCCCTGCGATTCTAGATGGTACGCCGTTGATTTAAATTGTTTTATTCCTATGCTATCTATAACCTGTTTGAATAAACTTGAGGTAAAATTTGATCCTTGATCCAATTGTATTTCTGTGGCTAGTCCATATCTAGTAAAGAATTTAAGTAACTCCTCCACAATCTTTTATCTGTAATATTACGTACTGGAATAGCTTCTGGAAACCTAGTAGACAGATCCATTATCGTCAAAAGATATTGATTCCCACTTTTCGTTTTGGGAAGCAGTCCGACGCAATCAATTAGGACCCTTGTAAAAGGTTCCTCAAATGCTGGAATGGGTATTAAGGGTGCTGGTTTTATCACTGCTTGAGGTTTCCCTATCACTTGACATGTGGGACATGATTGACAAAATTTAACTACATCTTTATGTAGTCCTGGCCAATAAAAATGTTTTTGGATTTTAGCTTGAGTTTTCCATATTCCCAAATTACCTCCCACTGGTACCTCATGTGCAACTCGCAACACCTCCTTTCTATACCCTACCGGCAATACTACTTGATGAACTTCTGCTCACTTTTCATCCTCCTGCATATGTAAAAGTCTCCATTTTCTCATCAAGACATCACTTTTACAGTAATAACACTCTGGTATACACTCAGATTCCTCTTCCGTGTATGCTTTCTGATACATCTTTTTTATTTCGATAGCTTTTTGATGGAACTCTGCCAATTTCCCTGAACTAAAAATATCCGCTTCATCCTCCACCTATTCTTGTTCTTTTTCAACCATCTGATCAAAAATCGTTTCTGATAATTGCTCTTCAACTTCATCTTCACTCTTTGATTTATCCTCCTGTCTTAACTTGTGACTTTGCGACCTTGTCACTACACAATCCGGAAAAATCCCAGGACACTTGTCCTGCAACACTTCAGTTGTCTGATTTTCCACTGGCTTATCCACCACAGAAGGCATCACTCCCACCTGCGATCCAGCTATATTACCCAAGATAAACTGTACTCCTGGACAAGATAGTTTCTCTATTACTCCTACTACCACTTCACCACTCTTCACTGGACTTTCCAACCTTACCATATATAATGGAACACTACTCCTCTCACCTTGAATTCCACATATTATCACCTTTTCTGGCAATATTCTTCCCAAACTACATAACTCCTCATCTCTTACCATTAAAGATTGACTCGCTCCCGTATCTCTTAAAATTGTGACTTCTTTACCTGCTCCTTCTGATACACATGAGTAAACTTTACCCACACAAGTAAATTCTTTAAAGAGATATGGCACCTTCTTATCAATCACTTCTTGATCAGGCTGTACAATCTTTTGCACCTCCTTCGCTTCACTTGGGCTTTCCTTTACCACTTTAACAAACCCCATTGTCTTATCCTTTTCATTACTTTTCCACCCTCCTGGATTTCTTTTCTGGTCTGAGTATACTCTCCTTATTATCTCCCATCAGATCACCTTTACTACTTCAGTATTTCTCATGTCCCCAGTTTCTATCGCTCACAGACTGAAACTCATGTCGGAAAACAAGCTTTGATTTATGAACTAATTCATAATCATCTGCCATTTCTGCTGCTAACATCGCAGTTTTAACCTTCTGCTCTTCCACATGAGTTCTCACTACATCAGGAATTGAATGTTTAAACTCCTCCAAAAGCATACTTTCTCTGAGAGCTTCATACGTTTGATCTATTTTCAAAGCCCTTATCCACCTATTAAAATTACTCTGTTTGATCCTTTCAAACACCATGTATGTTTGACTATATTATTTCCTTAAATTTCGAAACCTTTGTCTGTAGGCTTCATGCACTAGTTCATATGCACCTAAGGTGGATTTTTTCACCTCCTCATACGTCCCAGATACCTCCTCCGGTAGTGATGCAAACCCTTCACTAGCCCTACCTACCAGCTTCCTTTGAATCGGTAATACCACATGTCCTGTGGCCATTTCATTTGTTTAGCGACCTTCACAAACGAAATGAAAACGGTTTCGACCTCCATCTCATCAAACCTTGGTAATGCTTGAACATATTTAAGTAGATCCCCACCAAGCCTTCGATTATGACGCTCTTTCTCACTATCCTCATCACTATCAACCAATTTTACATTTCCCTTTACGTCTGCCAATTTTAACTGACTGTCATGTTTCATGGCCATTTTGTGAAGTTCAAACTCTCTCTCTCTTTATCTTTTTCCCTGATCTGTAACTCCCTTTCTCTTTCTTTTCCCTCTCTATCTCTTTCGTATTCAAGCTGCTTTAATTATTTCTCATGTTACATTTGTTTAAGTTGTAACTGAATTTTTGACATTTCCAATGAGTCAAACTGTATCTCAGGCAACTTTAAATGCTTAGCCACCACCATAATTATCTCATCTTTTCGCATTTTGTCAGGTAATATTAACTGCAATGTTTTTGCCAAATCTAACAGTCTGCTTTTAGTCTCTGTGTGTAAAGTACTGCGTGTGACTGTCTCCACCCCCAAAAACTTCTGAGCCTATGAAAGAGCCATTTTCCACAACACACATCCTACTTAAACTAAAATACCACAACTGAAAAGCAACCACAATATGCTCACCCCTCACTGTCTTTAGGTTCACTAAGTCAATCCAATAGATAGACTTTTATCAACCAATTGTTATGGGTCAGGGGTTTAGAGAATCCCAAAGTAGATCATGGAGTTCACCTGACCCACAACTTTTAATAGATTGTGGTATGGGGAGCACACGGCTCACTCTAGAAGAGTGGTACAGCAGAAATGGGAAAGTATTTTTTAAAGCAAAACAATGTTTATTCTATGGACTCCAGTTAACCTTTTTAAAACATACCATGAACATCTTAGCAACCAATAATTCAAATACAACCCCCAAAGAATACAACACTAAGTAATCCTTAATAAATTCCCAAACAACATTCAGAAGACAAAAGTCCCTTTTAATATAAAGATCAGGTTTAAATTCACTATTGAGAGCAGTTACCATGTTGAAGTCAGCAAATGAACATTCATAAGCTTGCAGAGATTCATACACATCCTGCTGTGATTTCAACTTCTAAAAATCTAAAATGAAACCAAACCCACCCTGCAGCAAAAAGCCGAAAGCGAAAGTAAAAAGCTGACAGACAGCCCAGCTCCACCCACTCTCTGACATCACTGCAGTAATAAACACCCATTCCTTAAAGGCACTCTCACTACAGATATTTATACACACACCCATTTATAAACACCCATTTCTTAAAGGTACTCTCACATGACAATGTATACGGCTTACCAAAATTTACTGTGGAAACGGACCATCGTCCACTTGTTAACATTATCAACAAGAATCTTAATGATATGACATCTAGACTGCAATGACTTATGATGAAATTGTGCAGATATGATTTTAACCTTATCTATACTCCAGGTAAAGAGTGGCAACTTTCAAAGATCTATGAACATAGACCCCAAGATCTCTATGCTCCTCCACATTGCCAAGAGCCCTACCATTAACCCTGTTTTCCGCATTCATATTTGTCCTTCCAAAATGAACAACCTCACACTTTTCAGGGTTAAACTCCATCTGCCACTTCTCAGCCCAGCTCTGTATCCTATCTATGTCTCTTTGCAGCCAACAACAGCCCTCCTCACTATCCACAACTCCACCAATCTTCGTATCATCTGCAAATTTACTGACCCACCCTTCAACTCCCTCATCCAAGTCATTAATGAAAATCACCAACAGCAGAGGACCCAGAACTGATCTCTGCGATACGCCACTGGTAACTGGGATCCAGGCTGAATATTTGCCATCCACCACCACTCTCTGACTTCTATCGGTTAGCCAGTTTGTTATCCAACTGGCAAAATTTCCCACTATCCCATGTCTCCTTACTTTCTGCATAAGCCTACCATGGGGAACCTTATCAAATGCCTTACTTAAATCCATGTACACTACATCCGCTGCTTTACCTTCATCCACATGCTTGGTCACCTCCTCAAAGAATTCAATAAGACTTGTAAGGCAAGACCTACCCCTCACAAATCCGTGCTGACTATCCCTAATCAAGCAGTGTCTTTCCAGATGCTCAGAAATCCTATCCCTCAGTACCCTTTCCATTACTTTGCCTACCACCGAAGTAAGACTAACTGGCCTGTAATTCCCAGGGTTATCCCTATTCCCTTTTTTGAACAGGGGCACGACATTCGCCACTTTCCAATCCCCTGATACCACCCCTGTTGACAGTGGGGATGAAAAGATCATTGCCAACGGCTCTGCAATTTCATCTCTTGCTTCCCATAGAATCCTTGGATATATCCCGTCAGGCCCAGGGGACTTGTCTATCCTCAAGTTTTTCAAAATGCCCAACACATCTTCCTTCCTAACAAGTATTTCCTCGAGCTTACCAGTCTGTTTCACACTGTCCTCTCCAACAATATGGCCCCTCTTATTTGTAAATACTGAAGAAAACTACTCGTTCAATTCCTCTCCTATCTCTTCAGACTCAATACACAATCTCCCGCTACTGTCCTTGATCGGACCTACCCTCGCTCCAGTCATTCTCATATTTCTCATGAATGTGTAAAAGACCTTGGGGTTTTCCTTGATCCTACCCGCCAAATATTTTTCATGCCCTCTCTTAGCTCTCCTAATCCCTTTCTTCAGTTCCCTCCTGGATATCTTGTACCCCTCCAGCGCCCTGTCTGAACCTTGTTTCCTCAGCCTTACATAAATCTCCTTATTCCTCTTAACAAGACATTCAACCTCTCTTGTCAACCATGGTTCCCTCACTCGACCATCTCTTCCCTGTCTGACAGGGACATACATATCAAGGACACGTAGTACCTGTTCCTTGAACAAGTTCCACATTTCACTTGTGTCCTTCCCTGACAGCCTATGTTCCCAACTTATGCACTTCAGTTCTTGTCTAACAACATCGTATTTACCCTTCCCCCAATTGTAAACCTTGCCCTGTTGCACGCACCTATCCCTCTCCATTACTAAAGTGAAAGTCACAGAATTGTGGTCACTATCTCCAAAATGCTCACCCACTAACAAATCTATCACTTGCCCTGGTTCATTACCAAGTACCAAATCCAATATGGCCTCCCCTCTGGTCGGACAATCTACATACTGTGTTAGAAAAGTTTCCTGGACACACTGCACAAACACAACCCTATCTAAACTATTTGATCTAAAGAGTTTCCACTCAATGTTTGGGAAGTTGAAGTCACTCATGACTACTACCCTGTGACTTCTGCACCTTTCCAAAATCTGTTTCCCAATCTGTTCCTCCACATCTCTTCTACTATTGGGGGGCCTATAGAAAACTCCCAACAAGGTGACTGCTCCTTTCCTATTTCTGACTTCAACCCATACTACCTCAATAGGGTGATACTCCTCGAACTGCCTTTCTGCAGCTGTTATACTATCTCTAATTAACAATGCCCCCCCCACCTCTTTTACCACCCTCCCTAATCTTATTGAAACATCTATAACCAGGGACCTCCAACAACCATTTCTGCCCCTCTTCTATCCAAGTTTCCATGATGGCCACATCGTAGTCACAAGTACTCAAGTTCACCCACCTTATTACTGATGCTTAAAGAGGACATAGACAGGTTAATTCAGTGCTTCCCGAACTTTCTCCCACTGTGACCCCATTTTGAAGCTTAAAAGTTCCGATGATCCCAGAGTAAATGCCTGGGGTGATAACAGAGGTGGGGGAGATGGGAGATCAGGCATCCATATATTTTTCACCTACCATTTTTTAGGCTCTGCTGGAGGCAATAATCAGGCCTCAGAGTTGATTAGGCAATGCCCACCTGACCAAGGCCGGAAAGAATTGTGTCAAGGTGCCTTAGAATCAATCACAGTGCTGTCCCATTTCTCCACTCCACAATTGTGATTGTTGCCACAGAAGAGAGTGAGTCTATGAGCCCATTTGCTCGTACCCACCACTCCACTGGGGGTTACAAGCCATTGTTTGCAAACCCCCGGCTGGACACATGGCAGACAAAATCTAATGCAGAAAAGTGTGAAAACACGGTAGCACAGTGGTTAGCACTGTTGCTTCACACGCCAGGGTCCCGGGTTCAATTCCTGCTTGGGTCACAGTCGGCACGTTCTCCCCGTGTCTGCGTGGGTTTCCTCCGGGTGCTCCAGTTTCCTCCCACTAGTCCTGAAAGATGTCCTTTTTAGGTGAATTGGACATTCTGACTTCTCCCTCTGTGTACCCGAACAAGTGCCAGAGTGTGGCGACTAGGGGCTTTTCACAGTAACTTCATTGCAGTGTTAATGTAAGCCTACTTGTGACAATAATGAAGATGATGTTTGGCGGGAAGATTGAGAGGCAATATAAACTATGATTTATGTCATAGATGTATCGATGTTTTATATATCTAAAGGATGTTCATAGAATAGAATCATAGAATCCCTACAGTGCAGAAGGAGGCCATTCAACCCATCGAGTCTGCACCAGCCCTTGCTCTGATAAAGCCCTCTACCTCGACCCAAACCCCCGCTCCTGTCCCATAACCCCACCTAACCTTTGGAAAATATTAGCACGTCCAATTCACCTAACCTGCTTATCTTTGAACTTAGCATCATCACCTTTGCACATCAGGAACAGTTAAAGCTGGGGGCACATGTGCACAAATCACAAAGAGGAAGGGAATGTTGAGAAAACAGTTAATAAGACATAAGGGATGCTGAGCATTAAAAATAGAAGAATAGTTTACAATTAAAAGGAAGTTATGGCCATCCTGATCAAAGGTAGGTTTGGTCTCAAGTGGAGCATTACATTCCGTCATGGGCACCACAATATAGAAAGGACGTGAATGTTCTGGAGCAAGTACAGAAAAAATATGAAAATTTCCCGCGATTCCATTAGAATAGAATCGCTACAGTACAGAAGGAGGCCATTCGGCCCATCAAGTCTGCAACAGATTGGAAGAGTACACTACCTAGGGATGAGGGATTTCAATCACATGATAGATTGGAGAATCATGCGAAGTCTAGACAAAGTAGATGGATGGAGAGAAACTGTTTTAATCGGCGAAAGGACAGGGATGTAAGGCAAAACAATCAATGGTAACATGAGGAAACATTTTTTTTCGTCAGAGTGGTTACAAGCTGGAATTCACCGCCTGAGAGCTTGGTCAAGATTGATTCAATTCAAAAGGGAATTGGGTAAGCACCTACAGGGAAAATATTCGCCAGGCCATGTAAGGGTGAGTGTGTGGGACGAGCTAAGTTGCTATAGCAGACAGCCCACACAGAATTGGCAGACCAAATGGTTGCTGTAACAATTCTATGATTCAGTGGGCAGGGACCGATATATGTTGACAAGCACAGGGATGGTGGTGGAATGGACTTGGTACAAGTCTGAGTATGAGCAGCAGAGCTTTGGTGAGCTCAGTCGTTATTGAAGAAAGGAGGCTGGCCAGGATGGCAATGAAATAGTCAATTTAGAGGAAATAAAAAATATAGATGTGGATTTCAAAAACTGATGCAATGAGGCAGTGCTGGGGGGGTTAGGCGATGAGGCAGTGCTGGGGGGGGTTAGGCGATGAGGCAGTGCTGGGGGGGGGTTAGGCGATGAGACAGTGCTGGGGGTTGGGTGACCTTATGGAGCTGGAAATAGGTGGTTTTAATTTGAGGTAATTTTAGCTGTTACTGAAAGGCGTAAATCAGTTAATAATTTGTAACAGGTTTTGTGGCATGATTGAGTCTCTCGGTTGCAAAAGACAGCAGAGAATATATTGTTGGAGAAACCTATCTTGTGCTGGATTATGTGTTCCTCCACTCTTCAACTTGACTGGCCCACATTTCACAATCAGCGGCGCCTTAAGGGATGGCACTTGGTTCTAACCTTGAGCAAAGCTGCCGCAAAGTTAAGAATCAAGGGTGACTGTAATATCCTGCATGGGAATTATGGGTGAACATGATTATCTTCCCCGCGGTTCTTGCGGAGTACGAGCTCCCCCACTGAGGGGCGTGACAACCCCATTAGAATAGAATCTCTACAGTACAGAAGGCCAGTCGGCCCATCAAGTCTGAATCAAATTGGAAAGAGTACCCTACCTAGGCCCATGCCTGCACCCCCCGCCCCTTCATTGGGAGAGCTGATATAAAATCCTAATGGACTGGTCAGGCTAGATGCGGGAAGAATGTTCCCGATGTTGGGGACATCCAGAATTAGGGGTCACAGCCTAAGAATAAGCCATTCAGGAATGAAATGAGGAAGAACTTCTTCTCTCAGGGAGCTGTGAAAGTTGTTGGGGCCAGTTTGTTTGATATTTTCAAGAGGGAGCTGGACATGGCCCTTGCGGCTAAAGGGATCACAGGGTATGGAGAGGAAGCGGGAGTGGGATACTGAATTTGCATGATCAGCCATGATCATATGAATGGTGGCGCAGGCTCGAAGAGCTGAATGCCCTACTCCTGCACCTATTTTCTGTGTGTCTATATTCCCCAAGGAATAGGGCAGCACGGTAGCACTGTGGATAGCACAATTGCTTCACAGCTCCAGGGTCCCAGGTTCGATTCTGGCTTGGGTCACTGTCTGTGCGGAGTCTGCACATCCTCCCCGTGTGTGCGTGGGTTTCCTCCGGGTGCTCCGGTTTCCTCCCACAGTCCAAAGATGTGCAGGTTAAGTGGATTGGCCATGATAAATTGCCCTTAGTGTCCAAAATTGCCCTTAGTGTTGGGTGGGGTTACTGGGTTATGGGGATAGGGTGGAGGTGTTGACCTTGGGTAGGGTGCTCTTTCCAAGAGCCGGTAGAGACTCGATGGGCCGAATGGCCTCCTTCTGCACTGTAAATTCTATGAAGGAATATGGGGTAACCAATTGACCCCAGCCAATAGGTTCCGATTGGTTATAACACCCACCTAACCTTTTTGGCACCAAGGGGCAATTTAACATGGCCAATCCGCCTAACCTACACATCTTGGGACTGTGGGAGGAAACCGCAGTACCCGGTTATACAATTAGCATTGTGTAAAACGTCGGCCAGTAAGGTACTGACTAGAAAGGGACCCACCCAGTAAGGATCTCCGGGAACTGTTATTGTAAATAAATCAAAGATGTTTGCTTTACTCAGTGTGGACTCCAGGCGACGAGAAGCAAACTGGCCTGCTGTAGAGACTGCGACCTACTCGGCTGAGCCACCTCCCTGATTTTCTAGACCCAGGTTGGAACCAATTATTTTGCCATGCCTCTGTTATCCTGAGAGAGAATGCAGTGTCCAAGAAATACATCTTGGAGCATCGCCCCTCACATGGTATCCTCATGTCCCGGACTGACCACTGTGGCAATTCCGGCCTCTGGGTGAAAGGCTGGCCATTAAGACATGGGACATTCCCAGACTTGGTTGAGGAAGACTCCAGCCAGTGTGCGATGTGCGTGTGCCAGTCTAGGCCTAACTGCAGGCAGGAGGGCCAGTGTTCCAGGCTCCCTGGTCAAGATAGGCATCCGGCCTGGCATCTGGATGACCCAGAGATAATTCCTTTATTTATCTTTGGGGACTTCATTGTCCTCTTTGCCCAACTGTGCCAGCATGCAGTTATCCTGTTAACATCTGTGTTTTTTGCAATATTCAACTGCCAAGCGATGGTCTTATAGAATACATCAAGATCCTTTCCATGACAAAATGGTTAAGTCACAAAATGCATAAGTATTGACATCAGTGTACTGACGTACCCAACATCAGAAAACTTACTTTCTGGACTCAATAAAAACAGTAAATTTTGTTATTGTCCTCCCACCATGCCACACACACAGTCATCTGAAGTCATGACCATGAGATATTTGAGGGGAAAAAAACCTGAAAACTGAAAATCGCTTATTGTCACAAGTAGTCTTCAAATGAAGTTACTGTGAAAAGCCCCTGGTCGCCACATTCCGGCGCCTGTTCGGGGACGCTGGTACGGGAATTGAACCGTGCTGCTGGCCTGCCTTGGTCTGCTTTAAAAGCCAGCTATTTAGCCCAGTGGTAAACCAGCCCATGGTTTAGAAAAAGACATTTGTAACCTTTTTGGAAAAGTTGATATTAAAATTTCTGAATAGAACATACAACATTCATCACAGGTAGGTAATTTGTGAGTATAAGCATGCTTTTGATTTATTCAGTTTATTTTAAAGATATTAAGGTCTCAGTTTATTATTTAAATTAACCATCAAGATAACATGCAATGTGTTGGAACTCTATGAATTACATTAAATATATTACTTTTGAAACTTCAATTAAAAAAGCATCTAAATTTAGACATACCTGAAGAGCTCTCAGAATATTCTGGCATACTTAATGAGCATTCATTGTTTAAAAAATAATAAAAACATTTTTTTTTCCAATTAAGGGGCAATTTAGGGTTGCCAATTCACCTACCCTGCACATCTTTGGGTTGTGGGGGTGAGATCCACGCAGACACAGGGAAAATGTGCGAACTCCATATGGACAGTGACCCGGGGCTGAGATCGTACCCGGGGCCACGGCGCTGTGAGGCAGCAGTGCTAACCACTGTGCCACCATGCAGCCCTATGCTCCTCATGTCCTAACATTGGGCAGGATCTTCCGGTCCCCCCAGCTGCATGCTTCTTGGCAGTGCCACATTCGTTTGCAGGAGGATACTCTCTTCATTCCCCAGTGTCCTGTCTCCAACTGCTCCGGCTTCCAGTTAAAAGTAAGAACAAAGGAAAGTCCTTCACTGTGAAAAGTAGCCTTTTCCCAAAGGTAGAGGAGTCGAGAACTAGAGGGCATAGGTTTAAGGTGAGAGGAGACAGATACAAGAGACCAGAGGGGAAATTTCTTTTAAAAAAAAAAATGTTTATTAAGTTTTTTAACAAAATTTTCAACCATACAAACAAACCCCCCCTCCACAACAAAAAAAAAGAAAGCTCACATAGCAAGTCAATATGATACAGAACTTTGTACATTGGATTCCTCCCGTACATGTCAGTTTTCCGGATCATTCATGTGTTTTCTTGCTCAAATGCCCCCCAGAAACCCCCCCCCCCGCACCACCACGAAAGATATCCCCACCTCCCCCCCCCCCCCCCGCCCCCGGGTTGCTGTTGCTGCTGTCCGACCTTCATCTAACGCTCCGCGAGATAGTCTAGGAATGGTTGTCACCGCCTGTAGAACCCCTGCGCAGACCCTCTCAAGGCAAACTTTATCCTCTCCAACTTGATGGATCCTGACATATCATTTATCCAGGCCTCCACGCTGGGGGGCTTCGCCACTTTCCACATTAACAAGATCCTTCGCCTGGCTACTAGGGACGCAAAGACCAGAATGCCGGCCTCTTTCGCCTCCTGCACTCCCGGCTCGTCCACTACTCCAAATAGTGCTAGCCCCCAGCTTGGCTTGACCCGGACTTTCACGACCTTAGATACTATTCCCGCAGCTTCCCTCCAGAGCCGGGCATGACCAAAACATATGGACATGGTTTGCCGGACTTCCTGAGCATCTCCCACATCTGTCCTCCACCCCAAAGAACCCACTCAGCCTCGCCCACGTCATATGCGCTCTGTGCACTACCTTAAACTGTATCAGGCTAAGCCTGGCACACGAGGAAGAGGAATTAACCCTACTTAGGGCACCAGCCCACAGCCCCTCCTCAATCTCCTCCCCCAGCTCCTCTTCCCATTTACCTTTCAGCTCCTCTACCAAAGCCCCTTTCATCTCCTGGTATATCGCCGACGCCTTGCCCTCCCCGACCCATATGCCCGAAATCACCCTGTCTTTAATCCCCTGTGCCGGGAGCAGCGGGAATTCCCTCACCTGCCGCCTCACAAACGCCCTCGCTTGCATGTACCTGAAAGCGTTTCCCGGGGGTAGTCCAAATTTCTCCTCCAGCGCCCCTAAGCTCGCAAACGTCCCATCGATGAACAGGTCCCCCATTCTTCTAATCCCTGCCCGATGCCAGCTCTGAAACCCCCCGTCCATCCTTCCTGGGACAAACCGATGGTTATCCCTAATCGGGGACCACACCGAGGCTCCCAAGTCGTCTCCACTGCCCCCAGATCTTTAGCGTTGCCGCCACCACCGGGCTCGTGGTGTACCTTGTCGGCGAGAGCGGCAGCAGAGCCGTCACCTGCGCCCCCAGGCTCGTTCCTTTGCAGGACGCCATCTCCAACCTCTTCCACTCCGCCCCCTCTCCCTCCATCACCCACTTACGGATCATCGCCACGATGGCTGCCCAATAGTAACCACCCAAATTCGGCAACGCCAACCCATCTCTATCCCTGATACGCTCCAGGAACCCCCTCCTTACCCTCGGGGTCTTGCTCGCCCACACAAAACCCATAATGCTCATAACCCAGCCTACCCTCTTAAAAAAGGCCTTGGTGATCACGATTGGAAGGCACTGGAACACAAAAAGAAACCTTGGGAGGACCACCATTTTAATCGACTGTACCCTGCCCGCCAGCAAGAGTGGCAACATGTCCCACCTTTTAAAATCCTCCTCCATCTGTTCCACCAGCCGCGTCAAATTAAATTTGTGCAGTGCCCCCCAGCTCCTAGCTACCTGAATCCCCAAGTATCGAAAGCTCCTTTCCGCCCTCCTCAACGGTAGTCTATCCCTCTTCCCTGATCCCCCAGATGCACCACAAAGAGCTCGCTCTTTCCCACGTTGAGCTTGTAGCCCGAAAAGTCTCCAAACTCCCTTAGGATCTGCATGACCTCGACCATCCCCTCCACTGGATCTGCCACATACAGCAACAGGTCGTCTGCGTACAGCGACACTCGATGTTCCTCTCCCCCTCGGACCACCCCCTTCCATTTCCCCGACTCCCTTAATACCATGGCCAAAGGTTCAATTGCCAATGCAAACAGCAGAGAGGACAGAGGGCACCCCTGCCTCGTCCCTCGATACAGCCGGAAATACGCCGACCTCCGCCGGTTCGTGGCCACACTCGCCACCGGGGCTCTATACAGGAGCTTGACCCAACTAATAAACCCTCCCCCGAACCCAAACCTCCTCAACACTTCCCAGAGATACTCCCACTCTACTTGGTCAAAGGCCTTCTCCGCGTCCATGGCTGCCACTATCTCCACCTCTCCCTCCACCGATGGCATCATTATCACATTTAGGAGCCTTCGCACATTGGTATTTAGCTGCCTACCCTTTACGCATGCCGTCTGGTCCTCGTGAATCACCCCCGGGACACAGTCCTCAATCCTCGCAGGCAACATTTTTGCCAGCAACGTAGCATCTACGTTGAGGAGCGAGATCGGTCTATATGACCCACATTGCAGTTGGTCCTTATCCCGCTTCAAGATCAAAGAGATCGTCGCCTCCGACATTGTCGGGGGCAGGGCCCACCCCCCCTCCCTTGCTTCATTGAAGGTCCTTACCAGCAACAGGGCTAACAGGTCTACAAACTTCCTATAAAACTCCACCGGGAACCCATCCGGCCCCGGGGTCTTCCCTGCCTGCATGCTCCCCAGTCCTTTAACCAGCTCCTCCACCCCAATTGGTGCCCCCAAACCAGCCACCTCCTGCTCCTCCACCCTCGGGAACCTCAGTTGGTCCAAGAATCGTCGCATCCCCTCTTTTCCCCCTGGGGGCTGGGACCTATACAGCTCCTCGTAAAAGTCCTTGAATGCCTCATTCACTTTCCCTGCACTCTGCACCGTAGTTCCCCTGCCATCCTTGATTCCACCTATTTCCCTCGCTGCCATCCTCTTACGGAGCTGATATATCACCCCCTGTGCCTTCCTCCACTGTGCCTCTGCCTTCCCTGTGGTCAACAGGTCGAACTCCGTCTGGAGACTTTGCCTCTCCCTGAGTAGTCCCTCTTCAGGGGCCTCTGCATATCTCCTGTCCACCCTTAAAATCTCCCCCACTAACCTCTCCCTTTCCCTGCCCTCTCTCTTCACCCTAAGAGCTCTGATGGAGATTAACTCTCCCCTGACCACCGCCTTCAGCGCCTCCCATACTACTCCCACCTGCACCTCCCCGTTGTGTTGGCCTTCAGATACCTTTCGATGCACCCCCGCACCCTCCCACACACTTCCTCGTCTGCCAGCAGTCCCACATCCAACCGCCACAACAGCCGTTGGTCCCTCTCCTCCCCCAGCTCTAGCTCCACCCAATGCGGGGCATGGTCTGAAATGGCTATAGCCGAATACTCCCTTCCCTCCACTTTCGGGATCAATGCCCTGCCCAGAACAAAAAAAATCTATCCGGGAGTAGGCCTTATGTACGTGGGAGAAAAAAGAAAATTCTCTGGCAAAAGGCCTGGCAAATCTCCACGGAACTACTCCCCCCCCCCCCCATCTGATCCATAAACCCCCTAAGCACCTTGGCTGCAGCCGGCCTCTTCCCCGTCCTAGATTTGGAACGATCTAATGCTGGGTCCAGCACCGTGTTAAAATCCCCACCCATTATCAAGCTCCCTAGCTCCAAGTCTGGAATACGCCCCAACATCCGTTTCATGAATCCAGCATCGTCCCAGTTCGGGGCATATACATTCACCAGTACCACCTCCGTCCCCTGCAAACTACCGCACACCATCACGTATCGGCCTCCATTGTCCGCTATGTTCTTGGCCTCAAACGACACCCGCTTCCCCACCAATATTGCCACCCCTCTATTCTTCGCATCCAGCCCCGAATGGAACACCTGTCCTACCCATCCCTTCCTTAACCTGACCTGACCTGCCACCTTCAGATGTGTCTCCTGAAGCATGGCCACATCTGCCTTCAGTCCCTTTAGGTGCGTGAACACTCGGGCCCTCTTAACTGGCCCATTTAGTCCTCTCACATTCCACGTGATCAGCCGGATTGGGGGGCTACCCCCCTCCCCCCCGCCGACTAGCCATCTCCTATCTTAGGCCAGTCCCGTGCCCGCGCCTCCCGCACCCTCCAGTCCCCCAGACGGGGAACCCCCGCCCCGACCATCTCTTCCATGTTCAGTTCCCCCTCGGACAGTGCAGCAGCAACCCTAGAATCCCCCCCCCCTCCCTCCCCGCTAGATCCGCATCTCGCACTTTTGCTCTCCTCATATTACTTACGTGAGTCAGCTGACCTCTGCTGACCCCGGCTTCCCCGCCTTACCGTTGATCTCCCCATGTGGGAGTCTCTCCTCCTCCTTACTTTCCTACATCCCCCCCCCCCCCCCAGCGCGGGAAAAAGCCCGCGCTTTCCTGAGCCAGACCCGCCCCCTGTGGCGCAGCTCCTGTTGCAGCCATTGTCCCAGTTCCCCCATCCCCGAGTCTCACCTCCCTCCAGCACCGATGCCCACATTCCCCACCATCTCGTCTACAGAGAAAAAAAAAGAATTTTAACCAGAACTCTACCCACATCCCCATCCATCATCCCACCCATGAAATATTCTTTACCCATATTTACAACACCGTATACACCCAACATCCCCCCCCCCCCCAAACCACAGCCCCTTTCGAGTCCAATTTTTCCGTTTGGATAAAGGTCCAAGCCTCTTCTGGCGTTTCAAAATAATGGTGTCTGTCCTGATAAGTGACCCACAGTCGCGCAGGCTGCAGCATGCCGAACCTGACTCTTTTTTTGTGCAGCACCGTCTTGGCACGGTTGAAGCCATCTCTCCTCCTTGCCACCTCCGCGCTCCAATCCTGGTATACTCGGATCACCGCATTCTCCCATCTACTGCTCCGCACCTTCTTGGCCCATCTCAGAACACTTTCTTTGTCTGCGAAGCGATGGAACCTTGCCACTATCTCCTTTGGCGGCTCATCAGCCTTGGGTCTCCTCGCCAGGACCCGGTGAGCCCCTTCCAGCTCCAGGGGGCTGGGAGAGGCCTCCGCTCCCATCAGCGACTGGAGCATCGTACTCACATACGCCCCGGCATCAGCTCCCTCCACTCCTTCGGGGAGACCCAGAATCCGGTGATTCTTCCTCCTCGACCTGTTCTCCAGGACCTCGAGTCTCTCGGCCCACCTCCTGTGCGCCTCCATTTTTACCGCCAGGGCCAGGATCTCGTCCTCGTTCTCATTTGTTTTATCCCTCACCTCACGAAGCTCCACCGCCTGGGTCTTCTGGGTCTCCTTCAGCCCCTCGATCGCCAACAGCATTGGCGCCAGCATCTCCTTTTTCAGCTCCTCCACACAGCGCTTAAGGAACTCCTGCTGGTCTGGCCCCCATGCTGCTCGATCTCCACCCTCCGCCATCTTGTTTTTTCCCCCTCGTTTTTGCCGCTGCTCCAGAGCCTCTTTCTCCGACGCTCCACCACTAATTTCCGCCATACAACGTAAGGGGGGACTTTACTTCACCTTCCCACACGGGATTAAATCAAAACATTTCCGTTGGGGCTCCTCTGGAGAGCCCAAAAGTCCGTTATAGCGGGAGCTGCCGAAATGTGCGGCTTAGCTCCGCATCGCCGCAACCGGAAGTCCCAGAGGGGAAATTTCTACACACAGAGCGTGGCGAGCATCTGGAATGGGCTGCCAGAGATAGTGGTAGAGGCGGGTACAATTTTGTCCTTTAAAAAGCAGTTATAGACAGTTACATGGGAAGGGTGCGTATAGAGGGATATGGGCCAAATGCAGGCAAGTGGGACTAGCTTAGTGATAGAAACTGGGCAGCATGGACCAGCTGGGCTGATGGGCCTGTTTCCATGCTGTAAACATCTAGGACTCTAGCCTCCTGTTTCTAAGCAACAACTTACTCCTACTATTTATTCTTCTCTGAGCACAATAGAAACACAGTTGAACTTAACTCACCCTGACACATACAAACACCTTTATCCAGCTTGAATCTAACTTCCAGGCACAGAATCATCAAACGCATTAAAAACCATACCTTATTTCTAATGTTTACCAATACAAACCTAAATCCACCTTTGTTTTCCTAATATTCTAATGCCCTATTATTATATTTTAAGCTCTCGGTCCCTTCCTTACATTTTATAGAATCCCTACAGTGCAGAAAGAGGCCATTCGGTCCATCAATTCTGCACCGACACTCTGAAAGAGCACTCTACCCATGTCCACTCCCCCGTCCACCCTGCCCTATCCCCGAAACGAATAGACAATTTAGCATGGTCAATCCACCTAACCTGCATATCTTTGGACGGTGGGAGGAAATAGAAGCCCCTGGAGGAAACCCATACAAACATGGGGAGAACATGCAAGCTCCACACAATCACCCAAGGTTAGAATTGAACCCGGGTCCCTGGTGTTGTGAGGCAGCTGCGCTAACCACTGTGCCACCAAGCCACCCTTACTCATTCTCATTTTTATACTCTGTTCTACAGCCAGATGTTTTCCTTACTGCTTTTTAATTTACCCTTTCCTGAATCCTCCCAATCACAGTTTGTTATTTTAAGGCTCTATGGCCCTATATACTCGATTTTCCAGGAAGCTAGTCCCAGCTCAGTTTAAGTGGAACTCGTCCCGAAGGAACAAGCTCACCTTTTCCACAGTATTGGTGCCAGTGCTCTCTAAAGTCAAACCCCTGTCTCTCACACCATTCTTTAAGATATGCATTCAATCTTGTGGTCCATTTGCCTCTATGCAAATGTAAACCTAATCCAAGGATTACTACCTTTGAAGTTCTGTTTATTTTGAACCTTGCTTGCTAGATTCTACCAGCAGAACCTTGCTCCTGTTTTACCTATATCTTTGGTTCCAACATGTACCATGTACCATGGATACATGAACTGGATCCTTCACTTCTCTTTCCAAGTTATTCTCCAGCCAGAAGGATATGCCTTTAATCCTGGCACCAGGCATGAAATAAAACCTTCAGAACTCCAAGTCACAACTACAGAGAATAGTATCAACCACCCAAGTATACTTATAGTCCATAACCAATACAACATTGCTTTTCACCCTGCCCAATTGAATGGTCTCCTGTGTCTGTGTTCTGCAGTCTTTTCTTTTATCACACAAGCAGCAAGCACCTTAAACCTGCGTGATCTGGCAATCAAAGCTATCAACAAAAAATGCAAGTCTATCGTTACAAGGTGTTGAGACATTGTAGACTCCAACAAAACATTAGCTCGTTCCTTTTTATTTCATTTTCCTATCAGTAGCTGGCAAACTGGTTTTACAGCACCAAAACAAAACAGACTTTTAACAACGTAAAAGCCCTAATAATGTTATACTTGAATCAGTGATATATACTCTATAGTTTGGATCATGATTACAAAAGGATTGGTTCTCCTGGGACCTGGTCGAAATGGAATCCATCCTAGATTGGTTAAAGAAGTAAATATAGAAATAGCAGATGCAATGGTCTCAATCTTTCAGTCTCATGGAGTACGGGAGTAGTGCCGTAGGACTACAGGGTTGCTAATGTTAATGTTATTTAAGAAAGGAGAGCGGGGTAAAGCAGTAAACTACAGACCAGTCAGATTAACATCAGTAGTAGGGGATTGGAAACCACTATCATGGACAAAATACTTTCATTTGGAAACATATGGATTTGATGATAGTAACCTGTGTCGAACTTGATCAAATTCTTTGAAGAAATAGAGAGTTGATCAGGTAATGCAGTAGTGTTTGGATACACTTGAGGCCTGTTTAGAAGATGACCCCCTGGAACGGATGGAGGAAGGGGTGATATAGATACAAACCTGACTCAAGCAATATTGTAGTAGATGGGTAACTCATTACTGCTGGGAGATTGTTTACAGTGGTATTCCAAAGGGTAATGTTTAGGCCCATTACTCTTCTCAATTTTTATTTACAATTAAGACTTGGGTACACCCTAGAGCAGCATTATAAAACTTGGCGATGATACAGAACTCGGCAAAGTAACAGATCATGATGAAGGTAGTTATAAGCTTTAGGATGACAAAGATTGGTTGCCAAAATGGTCAGCAGCATGGCAGATGAGTTCAATGTGGGGAAGTGTGAAGTGATGCACTTTGAGAGGGCTAACATGGAAAGACTACTATAAATGATAAACACAAATATTTAAAGGTGGCAGGACAAGTTGATAAGGTGGTTGAAAAAATACATATGGGTTTATTTGGACTATTATAGACAAAAATAAGATCAAAGCAAAGATCAAGCTAGAATTTTGCAAATCAATGGTTAATGCTCAGCTGGTGTTTTCTGGACAATTGTGGAAAATTAAATGGGTATAGAGGAGGTTTACCAGGATGTTATCAGGGGTGAAGGTCTTCAGTTATCAGGACAGGTTGGAAAAGTTAGGATTGTTCTGCCTGGAACAAAGGTTAAGTGATGACTTAATAGAGATTTTGACGGTGATGATAGGTTTTGATAAAGTAGCATTTGATGGTTCAGTAACTAAAGTTCATAGTTGTATGAAATCCTTTTACTCATATATATGGGATTTCCATCGAACGTTTAATCATTAGAACAATGGAGCAATATAAAGTCTAAGATAGTTCACCAACCCCTATCGCCCTGCTAGGGGTTTACCTCTAACCCATGTTCTTATTGACCTCCATATCTCCAACACACATTTCAAAATGCTGCTCATGGCTTCACCTCACCCTATCAGCATTTGTCGCATCCTGTGTCCTTTCTGTTCCTACTAAATGCTCCCATTAGTGGGCCAGCCTTTATTTTCCTGAAACCCTCCAACTTCCTACATCTATTCAAAATTTATGTCTCCAGCCACACCTTCTGTTATCTTCTTGTCATACCACTTCATCAGCGTCCATTTCTCCCTTATGTGAAGTGTCTGTGGACATTTGTGGACATTAAAGCACAGTATGCATACTTTACATTAATGTGAGAAGAGAATGCAAACTCACAGAGAGTAGTTGGAGCAAATAGCATTAATGCAATTATGGGGAAGTTGGATAAGTATGAGGGTAAGGAATATAGGATTATTCTGACAAGAGTTAGATGAGGAAGGATGAGGAAGTTTGAGCGCAGCATAAATGCTGGCATGGACTAGTTGGGATGAATGGCCTGTTTCTGTGCTGTATATTCCTTTCAATGTGTAATATAAATGTGAGAAGCTGTTTTGATTGGCTTTTGATCACTTTTCTAATTGTCTAATATGTTAATATTGTTTCGAATAATACTGATAATGCTCGTGTAAGTTCAATCGCGTAAACCTCTCAGGAACAGTGGAAGATTAACTATGTCAAAAATAAAAACATTTTGTCCATAAAGAAATCATTTCAACCAATATTTCAGTTTAAATGTCAATTTAATACATTCAAAGTAAACTAACACATTCAAAACAAAAAGGAACCACGATTTGCAGAAAGACAATTTAACACAAACATTGTACAAATGTTGAAACTTGAGGTAGGTCTGGTTGGCAACAAACAAATTACCATATTTAGGGATGCAAAAAGTAATTAAATTCGGAATTAACATAATGATAAAGCAGCAATTAGATAAAACATCCTATGGAGTTTCAAAAAGCCATTGCATAATTTAAGCTTCACAGTTAAGTTGTTCATACTCTACAGCTAAACTAGTTTTGA
This sequence comes from Scyliorhinus torazame, assembly GCF_047496885.1. Taxonomy (NCBI): domain Eukaryota; kingdom Metazoa; phylum Chordata; class Chondrichthyes; order Carcharhiniformes; family Scyliorhinidae; genus Scyliorhinus; species Scyliorhinus torazame. The sequence continues at coordinate 150,656,886 of NC_092717.1, read as the reverse complement.
ATCAACTACTGTTTACATGCAACAAAAAAGAGATTACTCACTTTCAGGTGTAGTACTCTTTTTTTTTTTTAATGAAGGTATCCTATACAGACCATTGAGTAAACTATCCAACTGGGAAAATTAATGGGAAAACCTTAAAGGAACATTCAGGCTGGAGTGGGACTTTTCTTTATCACACTATGTACAGGATTTTTAAAAAAATCATTCAGGGGATGAGGGCGTCGCTGGCTGGGCCAGCATTTATTGCCTATCCCCGGGGGCATTTAAGAGTCAATCACATTGCTGTTGATCTGGAGCCACATATAAGACAGATCAGGTAAGGATGACAAAGTTCCTTCCCTGAATGACATTAGTGAACCAAATGGGTTTTTACGACAATCGACAGTGGTATGGTCATCATTAGACTTTTAATTCTAGATTTTTATTGAATTCAAATTTCACCACCTTCCAAGGTGGGATTCAAACTCGGGTCCCCAGGGCATTACCTGGGGTCTCTGGATTACTAGTCCAGCAATAATACCACTATGTCCCAGCCTCCCCCAAGTGAGCATATTGAGTGTTTACTTATTTTTTGCAATTGTGTTATTTTGCATACCTATTCGATGAATTGTTAGCTATGAAAGCAACAGATTTATAACCAGAAAAAAAAGAGGTGCTTTTGCATTTAAAGTCTATTTCAATCTGCCAGCATGGTAGAATCTGCAATGTGCCTATTACTCAAGACGCATACTGGAAGAAGGGCATTGCAGGCTGCAATGGAGACAGAGCCAGTGATTGAGCCACATTTTGAGATGCGGTGTCAAGATGTAATGATGTTTGAGCACTGGAAAGATGGTATGAAAGAGAGGGGAAGCAAAACCTGGAACTGCTCCCCTGCCAGATATTGTCAATGGTGACGTTTCTGCCAAAGCCAAATCTATTTTCGTAATCCAAAAACCTGGGATAGTATAGCTAGAGCTTAGGTACAGAGCCTCAAAACCAGTAAATGTGTTGAAAGAAAATACCTGGAATCTTATGAGAAAATGCTGGAAAGGTTAGGCTTGTATTTTCTGGAGTTTAGAAGAGTAAAATGTAACTTGATTGAAACATATAAGATCCAGAGAAGTCTTGACAGGGTGGATGTAGAAAGGATGTTACCCCTTGTGTGGGAATCTAGCACTAGGGGTCACTATTTAAAAATAAGGGGTCGCCTATTTAAGATAGAGACGAGGAGAAATGTTTTCCCTCAGAGGCTTGAGTCTTTAGAACTCTCTTCCTCAAAAGGCAGCAGAAGCAGAGTCTTTAACTATTTTTAAGGCAGAACTCGGTAGATTCTTGATGAACAAGGGGGTGAAAGGTTATCGGGAGTAGATGGAAATGTGGATCTGAGGTCTCAATCAGATCAGCCATGATCTTATGAATGATGGATCAGGTTCAAAAGGATGAGTGGCCTACTCCTGCTCCTAGTTCATATTTAGGATAACAATTAATGTGAAAGCTATAAGATTTGCAAGTAGAAAACATAGGGCTCTCCTCCTGTTGAAGTATCTCATGAGAGTGCCGCATACTCCACCTCCACAATCAAGGGTGCCTTGAAGTGGACTTTGTAACATAATTATTACATCAGAATTTGGCTAAGAACCTGTCACTGGATATATTCTGAGCTTTAGTGAGCCGCATTATGCTACTGGTAATATCTACTGAACCTATTGGTGCCCAAAAGTCTAAGAGCTAGTAAATTACACAAAGACAAAGTGCACATGGTGCCCTGGTAATGGCAAATCCTTGTAATGGGGATCACTGCAATCAGCACTTGATTCTTCAAACCCTTTAAAGACACTTTTTCAGCTCCCTTGGTAGTCAACGGGCAAGGCCAACAGAATCTCAACGTCTACTTTCCTGGGTTGGGAATGAGGTAGGTGAACCATACTGGGCAGAATCACTGATCAATTTATGATTGGTTAACGACAATTTATCCATAAATTGTATTTCTAACTACTTTGAGTATTCAAACTCTACAAAATCTTACCATGTCAAGGCATGTAGTGATAAATCAATGTAATTCACCCTAATCCCTGGCATGCTTATATTCATGATGAATTTCCCTTGGGTCATATCATCACTGAAAGATCGCATCCCTCCATCAGGAACCAAAGTTAATTAGAAGTTAATGTATGTTTGCAGCAGCGGATCTTCTGGTCCCGCCATTGTCAATGGGGTTTCCCATTGAATGCACTCTTTGTCACCATGAAACACACGGCGGGGGTGCACCGTCGGCAGGGCCAGAAGTGCGTCGGCGTGAACAGCTGGAAAGTTCTGGCCATAGTGTCTGATTCCTGTTGCTCAAACATCAGGAACTCTAGCATTACACCATTAGCTACCAAAGCTTCAATAATGTTTGCAGACGACAACCTGTCTGAAAGTAGAGATGAGGAGACTGGTGCTGGTTCCTCTTACAGCTTTTAATATATGGCCTTGTGTGGCTTAAAAACAATTTGAAAAGAGAGCAGAGTTGGAAACAGACAGGAAAATGGAGTTGAGACCACAATCAGATCAACCATGATCTTAACAAATGCCAGAGCAGGCTCAATGGGCTGACTTGGCCTACCCCGGCTCCTAAGCCCTATGCTCCTTTGTTCTTACAGGGAATTCCCTTCCTGTTGTACATATGGATTGGGTGCCTCGGGACAGAGGGCGGCTTAGAATTTACATGATCAGATGGACTGCTATCATGCCAAGATATAAAACATGAAGAGTTACACCTTGAAATATGAAGTAACTTTTTGAGATAGTAACCGATCTTTTGTGGCTTTCCAGCACTTTCTGTTTTAATTTCAGGATTCAGTACACTAAATAACATCTGTTCATCAACGTGTCTGAGTTAAACACTACCGTTAAGAAACTAACAAAATTTACCAGTGTTCTAAAGTTGTTTGCTTTAGAGAACCTTGTGGACAGCGTGCAATGTCTTCATTTTATTCTTCAAGAGAGATTTCATGAAGGATTAATTAAAAAAGGGCAAAGTTATTCTCTGACTAACACTGCTTTTCTTTGTCTCGATGTTCCTTCTCCAAATGATTATTACCAATGCAAGCTTAATAATCGCCAAGAGACAATGCAATCTCTGGTGCTTCGCTCTTTGCTGTAATTTAAAATCAGAGTAGCTGCAGTTTACGGCACAGATTGGCTTTATGGAGCTGATGCATCATTTGAAACCTGGACGCTATCAACATCAAGAGTTAGATCAAATTAAAGAAGAAAAAAATAACTTAAGCCCAATTTAACTCTTCCAATGCAGATCACATGGATGAAAGCAGTACATTCCAATAGTTGGAAAAGACTTGGTGTGTGCTATGTGTAGCAAATTCACAAATGTATTTTGTAAAGAGAATGTTTCACATTCACTACACATAGTACACCAGGAAATCATCCACCAGCAGAAGCCTGTGTAAGAACAATGTTACAGAACAGAACTAGAACAGAAAGTTATCACTCCAGCCTGAAACGTGAGTTTCCACTTATTTTTCCAATTGGCCTATCTAACTTGTTCATGGTATGTAGCGTACAACAAATGCAGAAGAATTTATATTATGCCCTACAAATTTAAAAGTGAATTTACAATGGTGTTCTAACTAACACAGCATACATTCAATCATAAAATGCACAAAGTTCAGTGACAAGACTGGATGCTATGCTACGGCAGATTGCCAATCACAGCAAAATATATTGATTTCACAATAACTGAAGGTTAGATTATGAAGGACAAGACATGATCCAAACAATACCTGTTGCAAATGTACATATAAACCAAATACTCAGATGGAGAGGTCTATAATTTATTTAGCTACTTCTAGTCTCAGCTAAGAAAGCAAAATGTAGCACTATGTCCTGTCAGTGGAATTTGAACTTCAGCAATACATTCATGTAATACAAAGCTACCTGAGATCCGTGACAATAATGGTGTCATAATCCATCTCCCAACACCAATATCATATGATATCTTTAAAATCCATAAACCCCCAAGGCAGATATCTTTTGTACAAAGCTCACATAACACTGGGTGAAGACTAAAGTTTTTTAAGTTCTATGCTTACCGTTGAAAATTCAAACAAGAAATTGTGTACAGTGCAGGGGTAGAAAGAACTACATTGTAAAAGAGATAAACCTTCATTTGTAATTGGCAATATTTACAGTACAAGAGTTTGATTTAAAGGTTACCTCACTAATAACAATCAGTGTTTATCAGCTGATATTCCCATACCCACCTTTGCTATCACAGCACATGCATATTGTTGCTGGCAGAGCTGTGCCTGTGTAGTCTGATTTTAACATTGTACTGACACTTTCCAACTGTCACATAAATACGTGTTTAATTTTTCTCTCTCCATATGTCAATTTGGAATGTTTTTATTCAATACTTTTGTTTGTAACAAAAGTCATGATTTTATGATCATCTCAGCACATGCTTAAATTATCAAACTTGTGGGGGGGGATAACTAATTTAACATTTTTATACAATTGCTCTTTTGTATTTGAATTGCTGTCAACATTATCACTCCTTCTTTAATATGAATTATATAAGGTCTCTTACAGACTTAAGTCTGTTGTAGGTGCCTAAAAATTAGTCAAAGTGAAATCGTGTTTCACAGAGATAGGATGAATTACAACTAAACCAATGTTTACATTCATTTATATAACTGCAGAACATCTCTGAAAACAAAGGAGATATTAAAAATGACACTTTACAGGCAACACAGCAGAGAACTATAAGATGTGTGATACTAGTGCACATTTACTCTTTTTATATGTGTCGTACAAAAAGGAAATGAAAACCACATTGCCTCCATCCTCTTAACAGAATTTGGCGTTTACCATTTTAACATTTAAAATTGAAAAAATGTATATGTTCTGGGTGTCAAGGCAGCACATTCAGTCTACCAAAAGCTACAGTTCAATGCATTATGGATAGCTCCATGCATGAAATTAAGAGTCAATTAAACAAATAGTGGGAGTTATGTGTAAACAAAAGCAACAACTACCTGTGCAATATATAGAAGAGTACTCTTGGGGTGGTTATACAGGAGAGAGCAAACACAATTCTGTTAAATGAAATTACAAATTAACAAAGGTCTACATTGTGTACAGTCAAAAAAGCTTCTCGACAAGATGCCATTAAAATTTATAGCAACACCCCCACAAAGCATCAGATAATGAAATCTTGCAATTTTCATAGTAATGCAATTAGATTAAAATGTTCAGAAGATATGTGAGCTTTCTAAAAAAAATACTTAAGAAGGGTGAAGTATTACATCAAATAAGTATGAAACCATACGCTACAAAAACAAAAACTTATAAGAATAGTTAGCATGATTACGGACAACCCCTCTCCATTGTCACCTATATGTAAACCCCTGAGCTTAACTGTAATTACGTACAGTCAGAATAGTGACGGTGGAGAATCTTCAACATACAATCTTCAATTGCTTTCATTCCACTGCTTTGGTTCCATTCTTTTCAAGTGAAGTATTTCTATTGACAGTAGTTCACTCTTCTTTGATCCGAGCCTACTTTGGACATGTTTTAAAATAAGTAGTACAGGTCAAACCCATGATGGAAAAATACACATTCTGCAGCTCATGCTGCCTTTTTCTGCCATGATGAATAGGTTGATGTAACAAGTTGTATGTAAAGCCATTTTCCTCACAAATTACGTAACAAACTCTTTTCTGGAGTTACTGAAGAAACTGACCTCAGAAGGTAGCCCTCTCTTATCTCTGTGGGCTATGTTTCTGTTCTGAGATAATTGTTTGTTAAAGTGACTGTCGTCAAACTACCAACAAACTTCGATGTGTTTTTTCTACACAACTGTGCCACCTTACCCTTCCCGTGGAATTATAAATTGTGCTTTATCATACTGTTTTTAGTGCCACCCATCACCCTCGCTTATTGTTTCTTGCCATCTGAAGTGAGTTTAAATATGCCGTCCAGTAAGAAAATAAAGTGGCTTATCATCACTGCTACTGGCTGTCTGGAACTCATCACGCAGTCGGAACTGCCATTCATCTTCCAACTCCAGGCGTACAATTGTTTGGCGTAATGAACTTCGGTCTTGACAAATCACGCAAAGTGTGGCACCTTTAAATTTAAATGTAAGTAATATTAATTTACAAACTTTCAAAGCTCATCTTCTAAACGCTGTAAATTCACCCCAAAATTGAAGTATTGTTCTTCCACTTCATAACAAGAGCTAGCAGCCATTTGCTATCAATTGCAATCGATCTGTCATTTGAAGGACCTTCCAACCAAAGTGTAGTCAATTTTTAGGGGAAAGGAATAAGCAACTGGCATCATCCTTTTGGTTGATTGTACATTTGTGCCAGCAGCAGCTGAAGTAAAGTGATGATACACTTCTGTGGAAACTAGAAATGAGTAAAATGAAATGAAATGAAAATGAAAATCGCTTACTGTCACAAGTAGGCTTCAAATGAAGTTACTGTGAAAAGCCCCTACTCGCCACATTCCGGCGCCTGTTCGGGGAGGCTGGTACGGGAATTGAACCCGCGCTGCTGGTGAGAATCTCGTTTTCCGCTTCTCGTGAGATTTTGCGCTCACATCGCCATTTGCGCTCACAGTGAATCACCCCCATTATCTTTTTAAAAAAATATATTTTATTGAAATTTTTTTCCAAACAACAATTTTTCCCTCTTACAAAGCAAACAAAACAATAACAAAACAGAAATTTTTAACAATACACAGGTAACAAAACCCCATTGTCTATTGACCTAAACTAAACTAACCCCCCCCCCGGGTTGCTGCTGCTGGTCATCTGTCTTCCCTCTAACGTTCCCCTAGGTAGTCGAGAAATGGCTGCCACCGCCTGGTGAACCCTTAAGCCGATCCTCTCAGGGCAAACTTTATCTGCTCCAGTTTAATGAACCCCGCCATATCATTTACCCAGGCCTCCAATCCGGGGGGGTTTCGCCTCCTTCCACATGAGTAGGATCCTGCGCCGGGCTACTAGGGACGCAAAGGCCACGACATCGGCCTCTTTCGCCTCCTGCACTCCCGGCTCTTCCGCAACTCCAAATAGAGCTAACCCCCAGCCTGGTTTGACCCGGGCCTTCACCACCTGCGAAATCACTCCCGTCACTCCCTTCCAATACCCTTCCAGTGCCGGGCACGCCCAAAACATATGTGCGTGGTTTGCCGGGCTCCCGCCACACCTCCCACATTTGTCCTCCACTCCAAAGAACCTGTTCAATCTTGCCCCCGTTATGTGTGCTCTATGTAGCACCTTAAATTGAATCAGGCTAAGCCTGGCGCATGAGGAAGAGGAATTTACCCTGCTTAGGGCATCAGCCCACATACCCTCCTCTATCTCCTCCCCTAATTCTTCTTCCCACTTTCCTTTTAGTTCACCCACCGACTCCTCCCCCTCTTCCCTCATCTCTCTATAAATCTCTGACACCTTGCCCTCTCCGACCCACACCCCTGAAAGCACCCTGTCCTGTATCCCCTGTGTCGGGAGCAACGGAAATTCCCTCACCTGTTGTCTAGTAAACGCCCTCACCTACATATATCGCAAGAAATTTCCCCGGGCAACTTACACTTTTCCTCCAATGCTCCCAAGCTCGCAAAAGTCCCATCTATAAATAAATCTCCCACCTTCCTAATTCCCAACTGGTACCAGCTCTGAAATCCTCCATCCATTCTTCCTGGGGCGAACCTATGGTTGTTCCTGATAGGGGACCCCACCAGGGCTCCCCGCACCCCTCTCTGTCGCCTCCACTGTCCCCAGATATTCAGTGTTGCCACCACCACTGGGTTCGTGGTAAACTTTTTAGGTGAGAACGGTAGCGGCGCCGTCACCAGCTCCTCTAAACTCGTCCCTTTACAGGACTTTCTCTCCAGTCTTTTCCACGCCGCTCCCTCACCCTCCATCATCCATCTACGTATCATTGCCACATTGGCGGCCCAATAGTAATCACCCAAGTTCGGTAGTGCCAGTCCTCCTCTGCCCCTACTACGCTGAAGGAACCCCCTCCTTACTCTCGGAACTTTCCCTGCCCACACGAAGCTCGTGATGCTCCTATCTATTTTATTAAAAAAGGTCTTGGTGATTAGTATAGGGAGACATTGAAATACAAATAAGAACCTCGGGAGGACCATCATCTTAATTGCTTGCACCCTGCCCGCCAGCGATAGAGGCTGCATGTCCCACCTCTTGAAGTCCTCCTCCATTTGTTCTACCAGCCGTGTCAGATTAAGTCCGTGCAAGGTTCCCCAGCTCCTTGCGATCTGAATCCCCAGGTATCGGAAGTTTCTTTCCACTTTCCTTAGCGGTAAGCCTTCTATCTCTCTACTCTGGTCCCCTGGATGTATCACAAATAATTCACTCTTCCCCATGTTTAGCCTATACCCCGAGAATTCCCCGAACCCCCTCAAAATTCGCCTAACCTCTATCATCCCCCCCGCTGGGTCCGACACGTATAACAATAGGTCATCTGCGTATAACGAGACTCGGTGTTCTTCTCCCTCTCTAATCACCCCTCTCCATTTCCTGGAGTCTCTCAACGCCACGGCCAGAAGTTCAATTGCCAACGCGAACAACAATGGAGTACGCGGGCATCCCTGTCTTGTTCCCCTATATAATCGGAAATACTCCGATCTATGTCGACCTGTAACTACGCTTGCCGTTGGAGCCCCATAAAGAAGTCTAACCCAGCTAATAAACCCGTTCCCAAACCCAAACCTCCTTAACACTTCCCATAAATACTCCCACTCCACCCTATCAAATGCCTTCTCTGCGTCCATTGCCGCCACTATCTCTGCCTACCCCTCCACTGGGGGCATCATTATTGCCCCTAATAGTCGTCGCACGTTAACATTCAGTTGTCTCCCTTTTACGAACCCTGTCTGGTCTTCGTGCACCACCCCCGGGACACAGTCCTCTATCCTCGATGCCAGTACCTTTGCCAGCAATTTGGCGTCCACGTTCAATAGTGAAATAGGTCTATAGGACCCGCACTGCAACGGATCTTTGTCCCTCTTCAAAATTAGCGATATCGTCGCCTCCGACATCGTCGGGGGTAGAGTCCCCCCCCTTCCCTGGCCTCATTGAACGTCCTCGTCATCAACGGGGCCAACAAGTCCACATATTTTCTGTAATATTCCACCGGGAACCCGTCTGGCCCCGGGGCCTTCCCTGCTTGCATGCTTCCCAGTCCCTTAATAACCTCGTCCACCTCAATCGGCGCCCCCAGGCCTGCCACCTCCTGCTCCTCCACTTTCGGGAACCTCAATTGGTCCAGGAACTGCCGCATCCCCTCCTCTCCCTCTGGGGGTTGAGACCTATACAGTTCCTCATAGAAGGTCTTGAACACCTCATTTATCTTTCCTGCCCTTCGCACCGTGTCTCCCCTTTCGTCTCTAATTCCTCCTATCTCCCTCGCTGCTGCCCTCTTTCGCAATTGATGCGCCAACAGGCGACTAGCCTTTTCCCCATATTCATACCTCCTCCCCTGTGCCTTCCTCCACAGTACCTCCGCATTTCTGGTGGTCAGAAGGTCAAACTCCGTCTGGAGTCGTCTCCTCTCCCTGTACAATTCCTCCTCCGGGGTCTCTGCAAATTCCCTGTCCACCCTTAAAATCTCCCCCAGTAATCTTTCCCTTTCCTTGGCCTCTGTTTTCCTTTTGTGGGCCCCAATAGAGATCAGCTCACCTCTGACCACCGCTTTTAATGCTTCCCAGACCACTCCCACAGGGACCTCGCCGTCGTCATTGACCTCCAGGTATCTCTCAATACACCCCCGCACTCTTGCACACACTCCCTCATCCGCCATCAGTCCCACATCTAATCGCCAGAGTGTTCTCTGCTCCCTGTCCTCTCCTACTTCCAGGTCCACCCAATGTGGGGCATGATCCGAAACAGCTATGGCTGAGTACTCAGCTTCTTCCACCCTAGAGATCAACGACCTTCCCAACACAAAAAAATCTATCCGGGAGTACACTTTATGGACATGGGAGAAGAAGGAAAACTCCCTAGCCCTAGGTCTAAGAAATCGCCATGGATCCACTCCCCCCATTTGGTCCATAAACCCCTTAAGTACCTTGGCCGCTGCCGGCCTTCTTCCGGTCCTTGAGCTGGATCTATCTAGCCCCGGGTCCAGCACCGTATTAAAGTCCCCTCCTAAAATCAAGTTTCCTGCCTCCAGGTCCGGTATACGCCCCAGCATCCGTCTCATGAATCCCGCATCGTCCCAATTTGGGGCATACACATTAACCAACACGACCTCCATTCCCTCCAGCCTACCACTCACCATTACATATCTACCTCCGCTATCTGCTACGATGTTCTTTGCTTCAAATGCTACCCGTTTCCCCACCAAAATGGCCACCCCTCTGTTCTTTGCGTCCAGTCCTGAGTGGAACACCTGTCCCACCCATCCTTTCCTTAGCCTAACTTGGTCCGCCACCTTTAGGTGCGTCTCTTGGGGCATAACCACGTCTGCCCTTAGTCCTTTCAAATGCGCGAGCACTCGGGCCCTTTTTATCGGTCCGTTCAGGCCTCTCACGTTCTACGTGATCAGCCTCACTAGGGGGCTACCTGCCCCCCTCCCGTGTCGACTAGCCATTACCTTCTCTAGGCCAGTCCCATATCCCGCCTCCGCGCTCCCGCTCGCTCCGCCAGCGTCGCACACCATCCCCGCCCACCCACTCTTTAGCCATTTCCTTTTGGATTTCCGCAGCAGCAACCCAGTTGTCCCCCTCCCCCACCCCCCCCTCCCCCCCCACCCCCACTAGATCCCTATCTAGCATGATTGCTCCCCCCATATCACTTCCGTAAGTCAGCTGACTTCAACTGACCCCGGCTACTCCTGCTCACTCCTCGACCCCCCCCCGTGTGGGGGAACTCCCATCCGCCTTGCGCCTGTCTTCCCGCCTTATTCTTTCTGGTGCGGGAACATCCCTTCACCTGACCCGCCTCTTATGGCGCAGCTCCCTTTCCCCTCCCCCTCTCCTTCCCCATTAAATCACCCCCATTATCAATTTCATCGGAGCACTATCTGATAAGGTTTGTTTCCACCCAGTGTTACCTCCGAATATATTGGGTGAAAAATAGGGAAACTTATCAACTAGAAGCAAATAAAACTAAATATCAAACAGTCAAGTCCCCTGGTCACCATTGTTAGTCGATTCAGCAAAAATGAAAAATGAAAATTCCATCACCTTTAAGAAAGAGGAACTTTTTGAGAAAGTCAGCAACAACGAATGAGTCACAGAGGTAGAGGAGAAGCCCACTGAACAACACCTCCTCAAATTTTATGTTAACTGAGTGAGGTCGCGAACTTATGTAACAGACAGCAATCTAAGAATGGGAATAAATAAAAAAGGTTAGGTGAAATATTTAGGAATATCTGGTTCCTGATTATTACATACAATTACATATAGCACAGAATCAGGCTCTTCGGCCCAACCAGTCCCTGGTGGTGTTTATGTCCCACTTCAGCCTTTCGTCCTTCCTCAATTAACTCTACCAACAATACTTTCTATTCCTTTCTCCCACATATATTTATCTAGCCTCCCCTTAAATGCATCAATACTATTCCACCTCTTGTAATAGGGAATTTCACATTTTTATCAATCCCTGGGTAAATAAAAATCTTCCACATTCCCTACTTGACCTCTTGGTGACTATCTTAAGCTCATGGCTTCTAGTTTTGCTCTTCCCCACAAGTGAAAACACTCTGTATGGATGGGATTTTAGGGTCCTATCGAGGTTGGGAATGACAGCGGATGGAAGGGGTCTTAAAATACCATGCTGGCCAGAATACTACTTTGCTGACATCATTCCCATTTTGGAGCCGATTAGATTAATTAAGAGCCTTGTTAAAGGCAGTCAATGGAGATCAAATTTTCAGACAGCTAATGGAAATGGGAGCAGTTCAACTGTCTGTATGCGGGAACCCAATGGCAGACCTGGATGCCAGCGCTCCAAGCAGACCTAAAGGCCCTCCCTGTTTAGCGTGCAGCCAAAGGGCATCCATTTGACGGATTCCCCCCACCCCCCAAAAAAACAGTGGCGGGTTGGCTGCTTTCTCCATTTTAAAAAAAGTAAATTTCTGAAAATGTTGGCGAGGGGACACTTTTATGATAAAGCGCCCTCTCCGTTACTTATCCTTTATTGCAGCTAGCTGCTTCTTTGAAGTTGGAAGGCGTTTGATTGGCCCTCCAACTTGATTGGCCTCTATGCCAATTAAGGTGGCATCAAAATTACAAAGTATAGCATGTGGGATTTCGGACCCAGAAACAGTCTCAGCCGAAAAGCAGCCCTCTGTAATTGCTCTATCAAAACCGTCCACCATTTTTAAAGACCTCAGTTAAGTCACCCGTCCGCTTTCTCTTTTCAAGAGAAAAGGGATCTGGGCTGCCCTTCCTTTTCTGACTGGGATAAGCTCTCAGTCCTTCTTGTTCATATTTTTTGCACCCACTCCAGTCTCTGTATAATATTTTTTATAATGTGGCAACCAAGTTTAATTTTAGTGATAAAATCTGCAAACTCCAGGAGTTAATTTTTTAATGCAATGCTGAAGAACGTCTGAATCTGATGACCAGACAGACCAATGACGATAAGTGTCTCCTTTTTGGCAACTTTTTTGTGAAAATCCCCCCCTCCAAATACATTCATTAAAAGAAAACATGTTTCATTATATTGCTATTTCACTCAGAACACACTTTTATCATAATGCTCATTCTTTCCTGTTGGAAGTGTCACTTGAATCAGGAATTGCAGAAAGATCCACATTAAATGTTACGAGTACTGTACACGATATGCATCTCAGAATTAGTGCATGGTTAACACTTGAGTTCATTGCAGTGATTGATGTAGGCAAAGTCTCACCTCAGGACCCAGGTTCATGTAGCAATCAATAGCTAAAACGGGATTCTTACTGTTGCGTACACCTTTAGGAAAGAGTTTGTAACTCGCATGTTGCAGGAACTTTTCCAGGAGAAACTGGGCAGGAGCAGCCAGCATTGTGCTTTCACTATCTGGAGCACAGACGTACTGAGAAGCAGAAATTATCTTCAGGCTATCACTCACCTGTACACAAGAAAAACAAGGTTATCAACGAATAGGTCAGGAAGGAAAATGAGTTGCTGCAAGGTTACCTCGATCAGTCCAAAGCTCCCAACTATTCCTTTCTGATACACAATATAATGAGACCCGTGGAAACTAATCTTCACAAATATATTAACAAAATCAGTAAAATATACAGGAATTTTAGTAGCGGCATCTTTAATGCCAAACAGGGAAAACATTGGTCAGGATTTTACGGCCTTGCTATGGTGGGATGTGGATACGGCGAGCCAGCCAAACATCCATTGACTTGGGGTAAATTCCGCCAGATGGGCAGGACCGGCAGATCCTGCCGATGAGAACAGTTCATTAACTGCAAATGCACAGCTTGGATTTTCAAATTTTAACCAACCAATTAGGATCAACCACATGTTACAATATCAAGTATTTGCAGACAACTTGACATCATTTGCCTAGAGTATAAGTTTTACTCCATAGATAATGTAAGGGTCCTTCCTGTTTGTTCCTGTTTATTCCCAAGCAGTTTGTACGTTTAATTCAAACAGAAGGATCCAGAAGCTATTTAAGACTGGTTGACATCAGTGATGACTCGGTTTGATTGGTGGCCAATGAATTAGCCCATAAGGCTGTGCTCTGCCTGGTAACAGGTGGTGATTGGATCTGATCCCAGTGGAATGTTTCAGAGCTTCAAGTGTTGGGTTTTGGATTCGGGTTGACTCTTGGCAGACCTGAGGAAGGACCACTGCCCTCTCCCCTCTCCATTTTCTCCAAAAAGGCTGTGTTTCTGAACTGGCAAGGAGCCTGGACGAATCTATCTATCAGAGAACCATAACAGGCAGTGCAGGCAGGAGAGAACCGATCAACACTCTCTGCAGAAAAAGGCTGATGTGAACTGACCAACCCTCCAGAAAAGGTAGAGTCTGGAAATAAACCACAAACTGAAAGCAGAGTTTAATGTGAAGCAAAGTGACCTCTCCAGGAAAAGTGGTGAGTAATATATTCCAGTTATCCAGCTGGATTTACTCCATATTTCATTATTATTCTTGTTATAAATAAGTGGTAATTGTGTTTCAACTTACATATTTGATGACTGTTATTATTGGGCAGCCAGGGGCCAAAGACTTTGCGCATTGTAGTAACCTAGCAAGGCCTAGATTTAGGCTCAATTAAAATTGGGTATTTTAAATTAAAGAATTCGCCCGATTAAATTGGATATCCTAAATTAAAGAATTGGGCATTTGAAAATCTTGCTGCAGTAAAACCTCAAGTAGGCTGTCGGAATTCAGACTTGACCAAAGTCAAACACACAACCAACAGACAAGCTGCCAGATCATGTCTGTCCGGCCAATCACCCATCAAAAATCATCGCACTCTACTGAGATCCAGTAGGAGATCATCGCACCCCATTGAAATGCACCGGCCTATTGTTAGAAGCTCTGATCGGGCCAGACTTTCTGTCACCTAGAGTTCCTGCCGTTACCTTATATAGCAACAGGTCGCATGTAAGCAAAACCATGGAGATGGACACCTGGGTGCGGGCCCCGGTGTCCTGTCAGGCAGACACCAAGAAACCCACTGAGTAATGCGACCCCTCCCGAGACCTCGTTGGCCGGAAACCAGAGAAGTTTCTGGAAAGACGAGAAGAGAGGGGGATAAAGGAACGCATCTCAGACACACCAGCAGCAAAGATTCGGTGTGCGAGGTGACCTTGACCAGTCCGGAATGAAGGAAGGAAGCAAGGAAGAGACCGGCAGCAAGAACCACCTTTGTGAAGATGGGCCAGAGGAATTCCAGCAGATCCACAGCCTACCAAGCCATCTTTGCGGGTAGTATACCTAAATCTGGGGTATCCTCTTGTTTTATATGGGTATTTTAAGGGTTAATAGTATTATTATTAAGACACTTATTAAACCTTTACTTGTGTTTGTCCTTTGTCCAGCTTACAACTAAGGACACCTGGGTAAAACTTTGATTGATATAGTGTCAAAGTATCTGAGTTTTGCAGATACAACAGTATTTTATCAGAATTATTGATTAATTCACTTGTGATGTGACTCCAGGGCACGTAGGGCTGGAATTGGCCGTGCACTTACCCTGCGTGATTAACACCAACCAAAGCTCAAGAGTAGGCAATCTTGTAGACTTGAATTTAATTTTATTGTTGAAGGCAAGTGTAAAAGACATAAATATTTTTAATATCCTCATCCATAAACTGAAACTTGCATAGGAAGTATGCAAGGTCTCGCATAGCAGATTACTTAAAGCACATGTGCTTGTGGGTAGTGTCTTGAGATGGATAGAAAGCTGGTTAACCAGTGTCGGGTGGCGGCTATGGAGGAGTCGGTCGCACATTTAGTGGCTCCCGCTCGGGTCGGAACTTTGGACCCTTTTCCCCGATTTTTTGTCGGATCTGAAGTGGAAAATTGATGTTGGATGCAACTGTGACGAAGAATCCTACATCAGTGCATGGAGAGGCGGACCAGGAGTGCTCGCAAAGGAAGAAATAGGCGAACGGACAAGGCTTGGGCTGAGGCTGTAATGGGAGAAAGCATTGCGGACGACTGGAGTTCTGGTTCGACGACCCAGCGGTCGACGGAGCAGCTGATGCAGTCTATACAGGAGGGCTTCGCCAAGCAGAAACAGGAATGCTTGGACCCGATTGAGGAGTCGATTGCGCAGCTTGAACTCAGACTGGATGCTCAAGCTCGAGCGATCCAGAAAGTGGAGAAGGCACTGACTGAGCAGGAGGAGCACCAAGCTGCAGTGGAGTTGGAGGTGGGGATGCTGAGAGACCAACAGAAAAGGCTCCAGGAGAAGGTGGAAGACCTAGAGAACAGGTCCCACCGGCAGAACCTGAGAATCGTGGGTCTCCCAGAGGGGTCCGAAGGAACGGATGCAGGGGCATACATAGAGGGTATTTTTGAGAAGCTACTGGGGGAGGGGACGGTCACCCGCCCCTTGGAGGTGGACGGGTGCACAGAGCGCTAGCGAGGAAGCCGCGTGTAGGTGACCCCCCGAGAGCAATGGTGGTGAGATTCCGCAGGTACCTGGACAAAGAGTGCATTCTGCGGTGGGCCAGGCAGGCATGGAGCTGTAAATGGGAGAACAGCGTCCTGCGTATATATCAGGATCTCAGTGCGGATGTGGCCAGGAGAAGAGCAGGGTTCAACCAGATAAAATCGACCCTTTTCAAGAAGAAGGTAAAGTTTGGACTACTGTATCCGGCCCGTCTTTGGGTTACGCACGAAGAGCAACATTTCTATTTTGAGTCGCCCGAGGAAGCGATGGACTTTGCTAGAAGGAAAGGGCTGGTCGCGGACTGAGGTGTTTGGACTGAACTTTGCTGCAGTGTTCATGTTTTTTTTTTATTTTAGAAGTTTTTGTCTTTGGATGTTACTTGCAATGCCTTTTGTATTGATTTGGGGTCTGCAGACGAGCTGCTTGAATTAAACTTTGCATTTGCACTGATGGGGGATGGATATGAATGTTAGATGTTGGATCTTCGTTCTGATTTTCTTTGTGTTTCTTTTGGGCAATTGGGTTGGGATTGTTTACGTTGCATATGTGTGGGTCCGAGCTGGGGGGAGGGAACAATAGGTGGGAAAATGTCTGGCGCCATGGGCGGGGGCCACCAAGCTAGCTGCGTGGGCTAGCTCACACACACGGAAGCGCAGTGGGGGGGTGAGCAGATGTTATGCTTGTTGAAGGGAGCTGTGTGTATAGTGCTGTTACTGGGGGGGGGGGGGGGGGGGAAATGTTCTGCTGACGGGGAGGGATTTTTGCTGTGGGACAAAAGGGAGGTCGGGGGCTGCCTGGGGGCGGGCCTGCGGATGCGAGGGGCGCGGGCTGGAGACTGGCCTAAGAAAAGTGATCGTTGATCGGCGGGCGGGAGCGAGATGCCCCCCAACCAGGCTGATCACATGGAACGTAAGAGGGCTACATGGACCGGTTAAGAGGGCACGCGTGTTCACACATTTGAGGGGACTGAAGGCGGACGTGGCAATGTTGCAGTAGACGCACCTTAGAGTAACTGACCAGGTCAGACTAAGGAAGGGATGGGTCGGACAGGTTTTCCACTCGGGTCTGGACTCTAAGACTAGAGGGGTTGCGATCCTGATTAATAAGCGAGTGTCATTCGAAGTGGGAAGAATAGTTGCAGATTTGTGGGTCGGTACATAATGGTCAGTGGGAAGCTGGAGGGGCTGCCGGTGGTACTCGTGAATGTGTACGCGCCAAATTGGAGGATGTTGGGGAAGATCCCGGACCTGGAATCGCATAAGCTGGTTATTGGGTAGGGTGGGGGGGGGACACGATGACTTCAACACAGTCATTAACCCAGGGCTAGACCGATCTAGCTCAAGGACAGGCAAGGTGCCGGCAATGGCAAAGGAGCTAAAAGGGTTTATAGAGCAGATGGGGGGCGCGGGGGGGGGGGGGGGGGGGGAGAAGAGCTAAAGGGGTTTATGGAGCAGATGGGGGGGGGGGGGGTGGACCCATGGAGATTTGGGCGGCCGAGAGTGAAGGGGTTTTCCTTCTACTCGCACGTGCATAAAGTGTACTCCCGGATTTACTTTTTTATCCTGAATGGGGCTTTACTGATGGGGGTAGTGGACACTGAGTATTCAGCGATCACGATCTCGGATCATGCCCCGCACTGGGTTGACCTACAGGTGAGCAAGGAGGGTAGCCAGGGGCCGCACTGGAGGCTGGACATGGGACTTTTAGCTGATGAGAAGGTGTGTGGGCTGCTGACGAAATGTATCCAGAACTATCTGGAAGTCAACTACATGGGGGAAGTTTCAGCTGCAGTGGTCTAGGGGGCGCTGAAGGCGTGGTTAGAGGGGAGCTGATCTCAATACGGGCCCACAGGGAGAAGGCAGACAGAGCAGAGACGGACTGACTGATAAAGGAAATATTACAGGTCGACAGGAGGTATGCGGAGACCCCAGAGGCAGGGCTTCTAAGGGAACGACAGAGGCTACAGGCGGAGTTTGGCTTGTTAACAACAGGGAAGGTGGTGGAGCAGCTGAGGAAGGCGAGGGGAGTGATCTATGAATATGGGGAGAAGGCCAGTAGAATGCTTGCGCT
Organism: Scyliorhinus torazame; assembly: GCF_047496885.1. NCBI lineage: Eukaryota > Metazoa > Chordata > Chondrichthyes > Carcharhiniformes > Scyliorhinidae > Scyliorhinus > Scyliorhinus torazame. The sequence goes on along the minus strand of NC_092717.1, from coordinate 150,638,720 downwards.
TTCGGACGAACATCGGGCTTTTTTAGGCTGCACCGGGGGTCGAGTCTTGCTATATGCGAACGATCTGCTCTTATATGTGTCGGACCCATTGGAAAGGATGGAAGAAATTATGGGGATTCTGGCCGTTTTTGGGTTACAAATTGAACATGGGGAAAAGCGAGATGTTCACGATTCAGGCAAGGGGACAGGAGAGACGATTGGGGGAGCTGCCGTTTAGAGTGGTAGGGGGAAGCTTTCGGTACCTAGGCATCCAGGTGGCGCAGGAATGGGAACGGCTGCACAAGCTAAATCTGGCCCGACTAGTAGACCAAATGAAGGAGGATTTTCGAAGGTGGGACGTGCTCCCGCTGTCACTGGCTGGGAGGGTACAGACAGTGAAAATGACGGTTCTCCCGAGATTCCTGTTTGTGTTTCAGTGCCTCCCCATCTTTATTCCTCGGTCCTTTTTCAAGCGGGTCAACAAGGTGATCTCGGGCTTTGTATGGGCGGCTAAGACCCCGCGAGTTCAAAAGGGGATGTTGGAGTGCGGGCTGGCACTCCTGAACTTTAGTAATTATTACTGGCCGGGGTCTGGGGCAATGGAGAAGACATGTGGGAGCAGAGGGAGCATCGATCTGGTCTCCAAATTGCAATAATCACCGGTTTGCCCCGGGGAGGTTAGATGGAGGGTTCCGGAGATGACAGAGAGCAGGGATAGTGAGGATGGGCGATATGTTTATAGAGGGGAGCTTTCCCAGCTTGAGGGAACTGGAAGTGAAATTTGAATTGACGGGACGGAATGAATTTAGGTACCTGCAGGCGCGGGACTTCCTACGCAGGCAGGTCGCAATCTTCCCACGCCTACCACCAAGGGGGATACAAGACAGGGTAGTTTCCAGAGTGTGGGTGGGAGAAGGGAAGGTTTCGGACATCTATAAGGAGCTTATGAGGTCAGAGGAAACACAGACCGAGGAGCTGAAATACAAATGGGAAGAGGAGTTAGGAGGAGAGATAGAGGATGGTCTCTGGGCGGATGCGTTGAGCAGAGCCGGGATTCCAGGAGGAGAAAGAGGCAGACGTTCTGGCCTTTGCCTCACTGATAGCCCGGAGACAGATATTATTAGCTTGGAGGGACTCAAAGCCCCTGAAGTCGGAGACCTGGCTTACTGACATTCTCTAGCGATCTAGAGAAAATCAAGTTCGCCTTGAGAGGGTCACCGTTAGGGTTCGCCCGGAGGTGGCAGCCATTAGTCGACTTCTTTAGAGAAAATTAACCGTCAGCAGAATGAAAGGGGGGGGGTTGTGGGGCTAGTTTAGTGTAGTGTAGGGGGTTAGAAAAGATGGGACCTGTGAGAGAGGAAGAAGGCTTTTGCACTACATTTGTAATTGTCTGTACACTTTCTTCAGTTAGTTACTGTTATAAAATCATAAATACCTCAATAAAATGTTTATTAAAAAAAAGAAAGCTGTTTCGCCGACAGGAAGCAAAGAGTTGGAATAAATGGATTGGCAGACAGTGACTAATGGGGTAACACAGTGATCTGTGCCAGGACCCCAACTGTTCACATTGTATATTTATGATTTGGACGAGGGAGCTAAATGTAGTATCTCCAAATTTGCAGATGATACAAAGTTGAATGGGAGGGTGAGCTGTGAGTATGTTGCAGATGCTTCAGTGGGTTTTGGACAGGCTAAGTGAGTGGGCATGGCAGATGCAGTATCATGTGGATAAATGTAGTTATTGCTTTGGTAGCAAAAATACGAAGGCAGATTATTATTTTTATGGGTATGTTATGTGCCAGGGTTTAGAGAACCCCAAAGTGTATCATGGAGTTCACCTGACCCACAACTTTTAATAGACTGTGGTATGGGGAGCACACGGCCCACTCTACAGGTGTGGTACAGCAGAAATGGAAAAGTATTTTTTTAAGCAAAACAATGTTTATTCTATGAATTCAAGTTAACCTTTTTAAAACAAACAGTGAACATCTTAGCAACCATTAATTCAAATACAAACCTCAAAGAATACAACACTAAATAATCCTTTAAGCTTTCCTTTTAACATCCATAAGACTTAAAACACCTTTTACCAGAAGCACATCAGGTTAAAGTCACTACTGTTATTAGTTTTAAATCACCAGGATCGATTTACAGTCTTTAGATTACAGAGAGACTTTAATACACCTTCTGGCTGTCACTGCAGCTATCCAGCTCTGAAAACAAAACTAAAACACACCCTCCAGGAAGCAGCCTAAAACGAAAGTAAAAAGCTGACAGACAGCCCAGCTCCACCCACTCTCTGACATCACTGCAGTAATAAACACCCATTTCTTAAAGGTACCCTCACTACAGATACTTATATACACACCCATTTATAAACACCCATTTCTCAAAGGTACTCTCACATGACAGGTGTAAATTGAGTGAAGTACATACTCAGCGAGATCTTGGTGTCCTCGTGCATCAGTCACTGAAAGTAAGCACACAGGTACAGCAGGCAGCAAAGAAGGCAAATGGTATGTTGGCCTTTATAGGGAGAGGATTTGAATTTAGGAATAGGGATGTTTTTCTGCAATTGTATAGGGCATTGGTGAGGCCACACCTGAACTACAGCTTTGGAGTCTTTATCTGAGGAAGGATGTTCTTGCTATGGAGGGAGTGCAGCAAAATTTACCAGGCTGATTCCTGGGATGGCGGGACTGTCATGTGAGGAGTGACTAAGTCAGTTAGGATTATATTCACTGGAGTTTAGAAGAGTGAGAGGGGATCTCATAGAAGCTTATAAAATTCTAACATGATTAGACCGGATAGATTCAGAAAGAATGTTCCTGATGGTGGGAGACTCCAGAACTAGGGGTCATAGTTTGAGGATAAGGAGTAAACCTTTTAGGACTGAGGTGAGGAGAAATTTCTTCACCCAGAGAGTGATGAATCTGTGGAGTTCGCTACCACTGAAAGTAGTTGAGGCCAAAATGTTGTGTAATTTCAAGAAGGAATTAGATATAGCTCTTGGGGCTAAAGGGACGACTCAATGTGAATCCCGTCATTTTTTAGCATTATCTGCATTTTAGAGTGAGACAGCTAATCTCACTCTAATATGAACTCCCTCGATCTACCCAAGGTGTGGAATCTAACCCTCTTGCCTTGAAGATTTTGGATGAGCGCCGTTCAGTGCTGGACTCCACAAAAGGGGACCACGGAATGGCACTCGTGGGGGGGTCTCCCAAGGGATAAGACGCCCCCATGTGCTTGCCTTCTGGGCAGAGTGGTACCTCAGCACTGCTGGTGCCACGCGGGCACCTTGGCACTGCCAGGCTGGTACATGCAGTCTGGCACCCTGGCAGTGCCATCAGTGTGCCAGCCTGGTCCTACCAAGGTACCCGGGTGGCACTGCCAACTGGTAGGGGCGCTGCCAGGGTGCTAAACAGGCAGTGCTATTGTGCCAGGTTGGCATTTTCCTGTGACAGGGATCGGGCCCGGGGGTGCTCTGCACGGGTAGGCGGGGGGAGGGGGGCAGGCGGGGCCGAGGACCCCCTTATAGGTGAGTTGGGGCTTGGGGGGGGTTCCAGTGGTCACGTCAGGGGGTGGGGTTGAGATATTGGCACGCCATTTAAAATTGGTGGGATCAAGTGTGGCCTCGGCCACGCGTTCCCTGCTAAGGCCCCCAGTCTGCCCAAATGGCCGTTCGATAGCGTGGTGTTTCTCGGCACTCACATTCGGGGACTTTGTTCCCGTTCGGGTAGATCGCGCCCAGAGTAATTTCAACACAAATATCAGGGATGATACGGTTCTTTTCTCCACAGATGCTGCCTGACATGCTCAGTATTTCCAGCATTTTCTTTTCATTACAGATTTCCAGCAACAGTATTCTGCTTTTGTTTCAAAACAAATTGTAATGTCCAGCCTGTATTTCTGGCATTTTCTGTTTCATTCCAAATATCGAAGAATAGTTTTAAATTCATTTATGGCTTGAATGATGTTCAGGAATGAAATAGCCACAAGTACTTCAGTTCACAAAAAAAAAAGAATGAGAAACTGCATTTCAGGAACAAATGCGCAGAAGGGGGGGGTGACTATCAGCCCGCATTAGCCGTCAGCGAAAATGACGGTGCGGGCAGAAAATCCCATGGGAATCGGAAAGTGCAATTATTGCCGGTGAGGTTGTTTTCCGATTTTCCACTCCCCTCGCCAGTGACGTAACGAGGTTCAGGCCCAGAAAGGGAAGTAACCTCATTTTAATACAATTACCGAATCCCCTCACCACATGAGTCCCCTCACTGAATATCCATACTCGACGTGATATGGCATCGGCGAGGCTTCCAGCAGGTTTGGAAAAATGTGAATCAGTCGAGGGGATATCTCCGGGGCTGGAAAGTCTAGCCCCCGGGGAGGGAGAGGGACATGCCCTGACAGTGCCTTGGCATTGCCTTCGGGCACTGCCTCCTGGCACAGGCTGACAGTGACAGTGCCAACCTGGCAGTGCTATGGTAGGGGGACCTTCTGGGGGCGAGGTTCACACTATGTTTGTTTTGGGGGGCGTTGGAACAGTCCCTGATGCTGATGCTTGTGGTTGGGGAGGCGGAAGAGCCCTGATGCTTGTGGTGTCGGGCGGAACCCCAATGTTGATGGTGGGGGAGTAGGCATGATGGCGAGAGCCCCAATGCTGATGGTGGTGGAGGAGGGGGAAGAGCCCCAATGCTGATACTTGTGAATGGGTGAGGTGGGGTTGAGATGAGACCCCTGATGCTGATTGGGGCACTGCATTCTCTGTGGAGCCGGATCCACCAGGCACCGTCACGCCAGAGTTATGGCGTAAAACACGCCCACTGAATCTTCTTTTTCCAGAGAGGCACGGAATCGGGACTAAAAGCTCGACTGCCAGCAGGAGATTGACAGTCCGGGTTTTAGTCGGGGCCTGACACTCGAACAAATATGGGAAAATTCCGCCCAAGTTCTCTCTCCCAATGTTCTTCTTCCTTGCTGCACTTCTGTGCTTGATCTCCTGGCATTCTGGACTGGCAGATTAATCTCATTATGACCAGAGTGAAGCAGAGTAAAGCACTCCAGTAATGATTTGTCTGAATTTTAGCCTCAGAACAGCGATTCAATAACCCTAATGGCCTCTTTTAGTACGCATCAGCAACTTGAGTAGTTTTGTATGGCTGACTCAGGTCCACAAAGGACCAAGTTGAGAGTGCTAAAATCCATTTAACATCCTTACAGCTCAATGAAAGGGAGAGAGAAGAGATTACAATTTCATCAGCTTGCACAGGTGGAAGGAATTACATTTCCTACCTACACCACCTCGCAGTCCTCCTTTGGAGGGCATGCGGCAACTATGAAAATATATCACTGCTTATAACCATGAGCCTATATTTTAACTCTTATTTGAGTTTATGAATGACTACGAATTAATCAACTATGGCCAACTGATTAGACTACTCCAGGCCTTACCCACTGCTACTCTCGTGGAGCCTGAAAGTAGTCTAAAAGGAGTAACACACCTCTGATTTCTAGGAAGAATTCCAGCATGATAGAAGGAATATGCTGAGAATTGTTAAAAACTGCATTGGGGTTCCTCCTGTTCACAACTCTCGTCAGCAACATGTTAATATTCATGGCCTCAGCAGAGGGATCAAACCTCTATTTGAATTGAATTTTGTCAGTGCCAACATGGTTCACAGTGGAATTGTGTAACCAATCAAAACTATTCAGAATTGCACTCGATTGCCAATTGACAGCGAGATAGGTCACAAGAATGTCACTTATTGTATAGAGATGGGAAGTCAAAAGTTACAATCCTAAAAATAGGTTTTACATTACTTTTACTCTCCTATTCATTATTAAAACATAATTGCAATTATATTATGCACCTTTACTGGTGTTAAGACAGCTCAAGACACTTGATTACAATGAAACAAATTGAACCCATTTTCTACATTTCCAGTGATGTATCATATTATAAGACAATAGGATTTTGGCTCAAACCTGAATTAGTTTAGAACAAAATTCATAGATTCCTTATAAAGAATGGGACAGATATTGTTGTCGGAATGTTTATATTCAAAATGTACAGTACCTTCCTGCGAGGAACAGATGCACAGTTTTATGAGGGTATCCAAAACCCGCTGTTCAAATTATACTGATCCAGTGTTAGCTTCACACAAACAATATCTCACTGTCTGACTCATCATTGAAATACATTGGGTACCATAAAGCTGTTATGTTTTTGAGCCAGATACAGACTAAATTGACCAGAGAAAGTTTAGACTTGCCAATTTCAAGTTTAAGTACACATTTGACAATGTGATAAATGTTAATTATTGCCTATCAACTTCACTGGCACTAGGAGGTAATTATTAGGAGTGTGAAGATCCATTCCTTTTGATTTGATTTTTGATTTAAATATGTAGGGCGCAATCGAACGGCCTTGTCATTCCCGACTCTGTGATGCGATGAGGTTGGTGAATTTCGCGAGAGGCATGATGCAATGCCTCGCTAGATCTAACGAGATCTCGCAAGGCGTTGTAATCTGGCTAAATGAGTCATTAGACCAGGATGGCACTGCCAAGGTGCCTGGTGACACTTCCAGGCTGGCAAAGGCCTGGGCTTGAGGGAGGCCATGCCCATGAAAGGGGGATTGATGGGGGTCCTGAAAGAGGGGAGGGGCCAAAGGGGCAGGTTGGATGTCCTGAAAGGCGAGGGGGGCCATCAACGACCCCATCGCAGGTGTCCTCACTTGGTGGTGGGAGGGGAGGGGAGGAGGGGTGAGGTAATGCACATGTGTGCGGGGGGTGACATTGTCCCTGGGAGGGGGTCCCTCAAGCTCACTTAGAGAGCGGCACCTTTCAAAATAGCAGCCCGATCTCGGAGAAGCCAGTCTCGCCCAAAAATCTTTTTAAAAAACTCTTCCTTAACTTCACATGGCATACAAACAAGCAGAAGAATAGCCAGGTAGCCAAGAAACAGGGGAAAGTAGCCAAAGCATGAGAGGGAGAGATAGACTGGGAAGGGGGGGAGACACACAGTTAAATCTAAGAGGAAGGAAAGGCTAAACATGGGGGGGGGCAGAAGCGGGGAGAGGGGGTGTAGAGGGAAGAAACAGGGAACAATAGAGGAGAGCCAGAGAGGGGGAGGGGGGAGGCAGGGAAACATTAACAAACTTAACATCCACAGGAACAGAGCAAACGGGGAAGACGGGAGGGCTGCAGAAGCGGAAGTGTGCACGAGACGACAACGGGAGCGAACTCCATCTGGGAGAAGCAAGGGACGACAACACCACGAACAGATGCCTACTTATGTGTGAAAATAATTTTGCCAATTGTACAGAGCAGCTGCTGTTGAGCGGGGGCATAATACCGTCCGATGACTTCTCAGGGAAAATTAAAATGTCAGCAGCAGCAGCGAACCATAGGGAGTGGGGGTGAGTGCTCCATTGGGAGGGTGTGGGAAGACTGAGGCGCGTGGGGTTACGTCTAGTTAATTGCTATTGTATATTCTCTTTTTGCACTATGTTAATGTTCACTCTATTTTGCTGTGTTAGGATTATTACTATTTATTATGAAAAACTTTGCAAAACATTAATAAAAATAAATATTTTTTTAAAACTTCACATGGCATGAAAAGATTGTTCATTTAGTCTGTTGCATGAGTTTCAATGTCAGGTGACACATATTCTTGTTTAGGATGAAACTATGTTCATAAAACATATCACAGGCTGTTCCTTACCATGATCTTAGGTTTGATAACAAAATCTTTATGTCCCCCAACCTGGATGTATTTCTTCATGAGACTAAAGTGATTGAATCGACAAAGGAGTAAACCACTGCTATTTGTCCGTAGGTTGAAGTCAATGTCTTCACAGGTATATCTATTAGAAACAAAATGTTTTAGTTCTTTATTTTTCCTCTCTACACAGGAACCATTCACAGTAAAAGTTTATTTGGGCAATGATACAAACAGTGCTGTTGCACGACCATCCCATCTTCCACTGGCTAAAGGATTTACCAACTTTTCTGGCATCATTGAGGAAATGAACATTTTAGATCTTTCATTGAGTCGGACTGGTATTAATTTAATTTAATAATCTTTATTGTCACAAGTAGGCTTACATTAACACTACAATGAAGTTACTGTGAAAAGCCCCTAGTCACCACATTCCGGCACCTGTTCGTGTACATGGCGGGAGAATTCAGAATATCCAAATTACCTAACAGCACATCTTTCGGGACTGTGGGAGCACCCGGAGGAAACCCACGCAGACACAGGGAGAACGTGCAGACGCCGCACATACAGTGACCCAAGCCGGAAATCAAACCTGGGACCTTGGCTCTGTGAAACAACAGTGCTAACCACTGTGCTACCGTGCCACACATATTGTTAATCACACCAGCACAGAGATGTCATGGACCATGGTTTACAGTTGGGAACCTTATGAAAGGTGATCTCAACTTGACATAATGAAATGCAGTATCATGAGTTCAATATGCTTTTAATAGAGTGAGTGATGATAGGCCTTTATTTTAAAAAGGTGAGGGATTTTTAAATAATGTGATTGCTAGGTTGTCAGCTCTAATATCTGGCAAACTATCAATGCAATGAATAGCAGTGTGAAAGCGGAGAAGTCTTTAGATGTATAAAAGTAAATTATCCACAAGATCAAATGCTATTCTGCATTGTACGACAGTGAAATCCAGAGATAATGGTGTGAAATGTGCCCATAACCTATATTATTTTCTTGAAGTTTAGTTCTACCATCTGTTTGGCTGATTCAAAGCCTTGAAACGGCTAGGTGGCAGAGCTGAACTAAGATAGTGAATGCTCATCTATCTGTCAAAGCTTTGATGGATGTCTGAGCTTCTGGCTGTCTTCAAAGGCTTTAATGGATTTTGCTCAGGAGGGCTTGTTGACACTGTTGTTCAATTAAATCTCATTCTGAATGCCTGGTCGAGTTATAATTGAGTCTGCTCAGCAAGGGTTATTGACACAACTGGCAAGTGGAATGTGAGCTTGGTTATTTTGATAGATTGTAGAACTGTTAAGACATGGTGTTTTGTCAAGTGGATTTTCAAACAATGTTTGTTTATTTTGACAAATTTAAGAACTACTCAAAGATTTTCCAAAGTTATGATATTGCTTGTGAGTTCTGTTCAGAGTGGATAGGGGATGAGTGGCTGGGAGTATGGTGGGTGAGAAGTTATGAGGTGGGTGTTATGGGAGTCGAGGGAGGCATGGGATGAAAGTTTTGGGGGTATCGGGGTATAGGAGATGAACAGGTAAGGGGGCGGGGTTAGGGGGATTCACACTCATCTCCATAGCTTGATGGATAGAAGTGGGTCTTTTAACCTGGCTATCCCAATATTGGTCCACCTTCATCTCCTCCTTAGGCCTGCTATCAGAGGTGGAAAGCTTGACTCAAGCCCATCACTGACACTCCACCAAGCAAGTAGCATTTATGGGCACTGCCAGCCAGGAGGCAAGATCACAACATTGGCAATCAGCTCAGCCATCTGTTTGCCTGTATCAACAGAAGCAGATTTAACAAATACTCCGACGTGATTTACAAAACAGCTTTGTTATGAATGTGGGGTACTGCAGGAATCAGTGCTAGGACCCCAGCTACTTAAAATATATATTAATGATTTAGATGAGGGTACTAAATGTAATATCTCCATATTTGCAGATGACACAAAGCTGAGTGGGAAGGTGACCTTTGAGGAGAATGCAGAGATGTTTCAGTATGATTTGGACAAGCTGAGGGAGTGGGCAAACGCATGACAGATGCAATATAATATGGATAAATGTGCGGTTATCCACTTTGGTAACAAAAACAGGAAGGCAGATTATTATCTGAATGGCTATAAATTAAAAGAGAATATGCAATACAACCTGGGTGTTCTCGTCCACCAGTCGCTGTAGGTAGTAAGCATGCAGGTGCTGTTGGCGGTAAAGAAGGCAAATGGTATGTTGGCATTCATAGTGAGAGGATTCGAGTACAGGAATAGGGATGTCTTGCTGCAATTATACAGGGCTTTGGTGAGGCCACACCTGGAATATTGTGTGAAGATTTGGTCTCCTGTTATCTTAGGAAGGATGTTCTTGCTGTAGAGGGAGTGCAGAGTAGGTTTACCAGGCTGATTCCTGGGATGGTGGGAGTGTCATATGAGGAGATACTAAGTTGGTTAGGTTTATATTCGCTCGAGTTCAGAAGAATGAGGGGGGATTTCATAGAAGCTTATAAAATTTTAACAGGACTAGACAGGGCAGATGCAGGAACAATGTTCCCGATGATGGGTGTGTCCAGAATCAGGGGTCATATTGTAAGGCTACAAGGGGAAACCTTTTACGACTGAGATGAGAAGTTTCTTCACCCAGAAAGTGGTAAGCTTGTGGAATTCACTATCACAGGAAGCAGTTGAGGCCATTGGATGGTTTGAAGAAGGAGTTAGATATAGCTCTTGGGGCTAAAGGGATCAAAGGATATGAGGGGAAAGCAGGAACAGGTTACTGAGTTGGAAGATCAGCCATGATCGTATTGAATAGCAGTGCAGGTTCGTAGGGTCGAATGGCCTACTCCTGCTCCTATTTTCCATGTTTCTATGCTTGGCTGAGCTCATGAATGGCTAACAGACTCATCAACAATCTAGTCATACAGTTGCTCGCATTGTGCGACTGACAGCTTCCTGAAGTTGTGGTAAGTTATTTTTTCTTTGATGTGCTTCTTCATTTCCTGTTTGTTTATTTGGACAGGATTAAGGGGTATTGAGAGAATTAAAGCTTTTTATACCGTAAATGGCTATGATTGAATTACACTTTTATGGTACAAAACTGTAAAAGGGCTGGACAGACTAGATACAGGGAGCATGGTTTCCCTGGTTGGGAGAATTTAGAACTAGGGACACAGTCTCAGTGTATGGGAAAGACCATTTAGGACTGAGATGAGGAAAAACTTCTTCACTCAAAGGAAGTGAACCTGTGGAATTGTCTACCACAGAAGGCATGGGCGAATGGTCCACTCCTCCTCCTAATTTCTATGTTTCAATATTATGAGGTTGTAAGATGAGCATTTTTGTCAAAGATTTCCAAAGTGTGTTTGCTTATTTTGTCAGTTTCAAGAGCATTTCAAAAACTTGTCAGACCTGGCAATGGCTTATTGGTTCTGTACAAAGAACACTGGAAGAATGTATATGGAGATGCAGAGGGGCAAGGCAGGAATATGGAAGGGGCGTGGAGATGTTTACGAGGTATGGGGCAGTGAGTGTTTATGAGGGGTCATAGAGGGGAGCTGGGCATATGGCTTGAGGATATGATAGGGTATTAGGAGTAGATGAAGGAGTGAGACTGGGGATTAGGGGACTAAAACCTATGTACAGGATTGGTAGGGTGCCCCAGCAAACCAAGGCAGGCCTTCTAAACCAGTCCACCTCACCACCTGGGCACCTTCATCGCTGCCTCAAGCTTAAGGCCTGATTAGGGAAACCATTATGAATTTCCCATCAGGAAGACTTGGCAGGACGAGGAGTTGTGGGCTGGGAGAGAGCCAAACAGTTACGCATTTTTAAATTTTATCACAGAACCTGGACTCCAACAAGTTCCATATAGAAAGTTGAGATCTTCCCCGCTTTGCCTTGGCTCCCCCACCACCTTTAAACACCTTTCCGCCACCCAGATGAGTGTTAGGAACAATTCCATCAGTCTCTGCCACTGGCACCTTGCTACTTGATAATCCACTCATGCCGACCAGCAAACTGTTTCTTCTTAACAATTGCAAACCGTTGGAGGTATACAGATGAGACCTTGGATCTAAAACCATACCAGCCTTATGCTGGCCAGTTCAGAATGGGTTGTTGCTGCTGAATGAGCCAGTAATCTTGCAAATGTCTTCATGAGCATGTTACCGGGCACAAATTGTTTTATCTATTGAACTCAGCATATTCTTGGCCCTGGTTACTTGAGTTACTCAAATGTCTTCTTTGCACAATTACGGTCTGGAGTCATTCAAGAACTACTGCTGTTCTTTTGTGAAATTGCTGACAAACTCTAAACTTCACTACCTGCAGATGGATCTCATAGCCGTTGCAAGCCATGTACATTAAAACTAACTGAATTCTGATGTAAAATGTGAAATCTTACCTGAACAATGAATAAGTTCTAATGATTGTTAAACTTTGAATCCTGAAAATTTAAGTATCCTAATCTAATGATCGATGCATTATTTTTTTCTACTCTATCATTTTAAAAATATTTTTCTATTTTACTCAAACAATGGTTGATTGTAAAACATACCTCAATTATGCCCTTGGCTGTGATAGAAGTTCATTTAAAAGAAATAAATAAACATTTGATGAAATTCCAACTGTGTGAAACTTGCCTGTTCAGATCATACTGTACATTCTGTGTGAGATCAACATTCAACAATATAAAGTCATGTATGTGACAGCGAGAGAATGGTGTCCTCAGTTTGGTAGCATTCAGCTTGCTGTTCCATTTTTGAATTCCACAGAGGGCGTAATGAGTAATCTTTGGTGTAGCCTCAATATGCAGTATTACGGTCTTCAAGGAAACATTCTTTGTGGAAATTGTGGGTTCCTTTGTTTCACTGTTTAAAAGAACTGTTGGTCAATTGTTTGTACAGGCTATTTCATATCACATATCCACATTCCTAATTCCACAGCGGTCTTCACAATGAAATAATCTAAGTTACACCTCATTTCAGTCTCTAAGTTGTTCTTATTCATAAAGTGGCTGCAGCATTTGCTTATATAATAATGATTGCATTTGAAAGTAATTTATTATATGTAAACTTGTTTTAGATGTTTCAGAGAGAAGCAAGAAGGTGCATATATGATTGCAAACCCACCAATGTTCCTTTATATCTGTCACACTTTGGACACATTTTACTGCTAACCCCAAGACGAGTTTGATGGCAGAAAGCTTAATCAGGCCAGGGAGACTAGTGGACGTCTTTCCCGCCACCAATTGAGTCCCTTAGGTGGGCATTAATTTCTTCTATCCTGCTGCTGCTGGCATTCAACCAGCTGTTTTGAAGCAGTTAATACATGGCGAGCCTGAGAAACAAACTCATTGCGTTTTCTTGTGAGGTCCTGGGGGTAGGCACTTGGTGCCTGATCGAGCTACGGGGAATGAGAAAAGGGGCAGAGGATGCTGAAAACCACCGCCTTGAACTTCCTGCTGAACCTACACAAAATGCCCTGTGGCCCCTTATCCCACCCTCACTTCTTTGCAGCATGGGGACCCTTACTGAACTTGGGCTAGTGATGGATGCATTGCCAGCAGCTAATATCGCTCCTACTGGATCTGCCCGCAATGAACATCTGCTGACCTCTGATTAGCCGTCAGTTCGGGCGGGGGTTGGGGGGTTCGCTTGCTGGGTCCTTGATCTTGGGGAAAGGCCCTTACTGGCCACTTAGGTGTCTGATTGGCATTCAATAGGGTGGCCTTTTCCAAAGGTAGCAACACGGGGCTTTCTGACTTCCATCGTCAGGATTACATTCCACCACATGTGTGAGTGGGACATTGTGGTCCTAAAACGTTTGCATCATATATTGGAAGATGAAGTCTTGGATTGTGAAGTGAGTTAGACACTGGTCCTTCAACTTTAGGTCTGATACCAAATTCAGCTTAGATTAAAAGGATGTAAAGGTCCTAAATGAAATAAGATCATACAGTCACAATCCAGCTCCTCGTGGGCGTAAATCTTGCTCTATTGTTCATAAGGAGTTAGGAATTAATTGTTATGATAATGTACATCCAGGCATCACAATTACTGCTGCACTGAAGTCAGGTGATGAGCAACAATCTATCAGTCCACCAGACAATTTGGAGAGCGCTACGAAATACACTGAATGAAGCTCCAGCATTTTGAATCTAAAAATATGATTATTTTGAATTGCGGGAACCAGAAGGTATAACAGGTCTACAGCACAAAACTGCTGAAATTTAGAAATAGAAACAGAAAATGCTCGAAAAACTGGACAGGTCTGACAGCATCTGTGGAGAGAGAAACTGAGTTAACATTTTGAGTCTGTATGACTCTTTTTTTAGAACTTCCTAAATTAAAAAAAAATAAATTTAATTATCCAATTATTATTTTTTTTCCAATTAAGGGGTAATTTAGCGTGGCCAATCCACCTACCCTGCGCACCTTTGGGCTGTGGGGGTGAAACCCACGCATACATAGGGAGATTGTGCAAACTCCACACGGACACTGACCCAGGGCCGAGATTCGAACCCGGATCCTCAGCACTGTAGGCAGCAGTGCTAACCACTGTGCTACATGCCCACCCCCAGAACTTCCTAAATTTAGCAACAGCTTGATAATATCTTTTGTGTTGGTGTTAGGAAACAAAGCTATCAAAATTGATGCAGTAAAGGTTTATCTTTAGATGTTGGGACAGAGGCTTCATTTTGATCCATTATTGGTGGCCATGGCTTCAACTGTCAATGCCCTGACTTCTGGAATTCCTTCACTAAAACTTTCTTTCTTCTGCTAAGTTGCTCCTTAAAAGTCCTTACTATCTTCTTATGTGGCTCAGTGTCAAATAAAGGCACTGGGTACGATTTAACGGGAAAAATAAGCGTCACTTTTTAGGCGTGTTTAGCGGCGCTTTCAAAGGAGACTCTTTTCTTTGGCTTGGCGAAGAACATCCCGTCAAGGCCATTCTTTAGTTCGTCAGTAAAGCTAAAGAAGAGATCAGTGCATCATTTTTATATACCGCCCAATCTCTTGAGACCCCACCGCAGCATCCGGACCCCCCCAATCCCCCAACTTACTTGTTAGGGGATTCTCAAGCCCCCCTCACCCCACCTAATAAAGGCAGTGCACCGCTGGGCCCTATGCTCAGGGGTGCATGGGCAAACTGGCACCCGGGTACTGCCAGCCTGGCACTGCCCCATCCATCCTGGCAGTGCCAAGGTGCCAGTGGGAGTACAAGGGTACCACTCTGCCCAGAGCCCGACCATCTGGGGGTCTTCGATGGCCTGGGAGACCTCTCTAGGTGCCATAAACCTGGTCCATGTTTGTGTGATCCAGTGCTCAACGGGGCCATGGCAAGGTCTCCCAGCGTGGGCATTCGTTTCCAAGCCTTGGGAGTATCCGGCACCAACATATTTAAATGAGCCTAACTGCTCACCTAAATTTTTATTTTTAATTATTCCCAGTCCTAACTGTGTTAACTAGAGAGGAGATAAATATTAACCAGCAAGGGAATGAGAACATCAGTGTGGATGTCACTCCTACAAATTCTATGGTACTCTGTCACTTCAGAATGAGGGACAGTGGCAGAAACATGAGGAAACAAGCCAGTCTCAAAAAAAATCTTCTACACCAACAAAACGGTGCTGTTTTTTCCTTTCTTACCTGCTTGATTCTGTTACATTGTGAACATTCCAAAGGACACAAGAGTCATCTATGACAAGTATAAATGGCCAGATGCACTGTCGTTTGACCCCTATCTCTTCTTGGCGGTTTCGTTCCAATTCCAAGTTGTGATATGAAAGTTCTTTGATTAGAAAGTGGGCAGCACCTGAAGAGGTCAAAAGGTTATACAATGGATCATTCAATGTTCTGGAAAATTACAGAAAAAGAGTACTGAATAAGATTTACTTTCCTATTGGTTCAAAGTGTGATATTAAATGGAAAACTAAATGACAGCCATAATTTGAAAAGATGTAGCTGTACACTTCTCTCATTCCAAATTCACAGGATATGATTGCCTTTAGTTTAGTAAATCTTCACCCTATGATTAAAGTTTATCCTTCAACTAAAGGATAAATTCTTTGGTGAGTTGGGCTTGGGAAAAATTGGACAGTGTTCCATTCATAGAAAACTTAAGGAGATGGCTTTGGTGCTTCATTGCCTCACAAAAAGGACCATTTTGAGTTCAGGCTGGAATAAGATACTTTCCGGGACTAGATTTGTGGCTGGATCAAAGGCAGGGAGGGCTGAAAATTAGTCCTGCACACAACAGGTAACTGCTCTGCCCCATGAAGGGCCTACTTTTCAATGTGGCTTCCTTGTTCTAGCAGCAGAGAGGCCACAGTTTGTGTGCAGAGACAGCCACAGTCACAGCCAGAGGCCCTCCGACCCATAGAGGATAACCACCAGAGTGATGGCCTTACCATAAGACATAGAAGCAGAATTAGGCCACCCGGCCCTTCGAGTCTGCTCTGCCATTCAATCATGGCTGATATTTTTCTCATTCCCATTCTCCTGCCTTCTCCCCATAACCCCCTTATTAATCAAGAACCTATCTTTCTCTGTCTTAAAGACACTCAGTGATTTGGCCTCCACAGCCTTCTGCGGCAAAGAGTTTCACAGATTCACCACCCTCTGGCTGAAGAAATTCCTCCTCATCTCTGTTTTAAAGGATCGTCCCTTTAGTCTGAGATACCTCCCTTTGAAGCCTACTGCTCCCTTTCAAGCTGGAAGGCTTCCGATTTGGTCTTCAGGTTCGAGAGCCCTCCTGTTATCCTTAATTAAATTCAGAACCTGTCTCCATACCAACTAAGGAGGCACCCCTGTGTAAATTTCAATGAGTGTCAGCCTCCTACCAAACCACCCCCCCCTATCTCCAAACCCCAGGGAGGATTTGAGACCTGAAAGTAGTCCCAACCTCTGCCCCACCCAAATATATAGCCTTTGGAGTGCGATTAACCCTTCTGTATTTTATGTTCCAATCTCGGTTTGATTCTGAAATCTTATACAGTGTAGCCTTGGCCTATCGGACAAACAACCCCAGGGTTTTGTGCTACTCTTGGATTTGGCTGGGGAATCTGAAGGCCCAATCTCACTATTTCCTGTCATCTTATCTTTGGGGAATTTCTGTTTTCCATTACTTATTTTTCCTCATGCTTTCTGAAAAAGGTCATGATAAATTGTATAATCTCTTGAGATTTTGCAGTTAGAAAGATAACAAAAACACAAATGATCTATGTGGACGGCTGCAACATCACAACAAAACATGCTGCTGCTTGATTTGAACCCAACCACGAAAAAGGAAAGAACACAAAGGAATTTATTTTCATGGGGAGCAGCAGTGAGATCTTGCCACGGTCAGTAAAAAGAATGGAGGCAATAGGAGAGAAAGGAGAGATTCATGTAGGTTTTACAAGGAAAAAGCTCTCAAAGGAGCACTACCTCTACTATTCTTTTTAATTTGGCAGTGGATCATCCTGAGGTATATAGAGAATAACAAATTAAGAATTTACACGCTGAATGCAAAAATATCATAAATATTTTCATGTTTAGATATTTAGTATCACATTTGTTAACGGTGGTTTACTATAAAATTCTTTGCGGGGAGGAAAACTCCACCCTCTCCCATATAACAGACACTCATGAAATACTTGTCGAATTTGATAGCTGAAGGTCTAACTTAAGTGAGGGAAATATATGAATGAAATTGCGTAGAAAAAACATGTGCAAATTTACTCTCATGATATGTCATTCAGTAATCTTGTGCAATACCTACTGCTCACTACAACGTACGCAGGATTTACTTACCCACCCCTGCATCATTGAACATGCCTGGTAATACCAACATAATGTGGTTGGGCCAGTATTTCCGATAGAGGGGCATTTCAAACTCTTTAACCACAAGGATATGGAGGTGGTTTGCGCCCTCTATTGCATGGTAGAGGTTCAGAAGCCCATGCTCGTGTCGCCCTGTTGTAGGTGTAAAGATAGGGCTCTTCACTGATTTTGGATTCTGTCAAAAAAATTATTGAAAACAATGCTAAGTTGTAGTAATTCAGTCACATTAGAATAACCCATGCATAATATAAATTTCCCAATATTATGCATTTGAAATTGGCAAGTTGCTTATACTTATTAAGGCAATTTAGAGACAACATAGTTACTTTGCTGTTGCACCAATGCTCCATATACTTTGGCCCTGATATCCAGGGAGGTAAAACCCAAAAGAATAAATTCTCTCAGTTATTGCCAAATTTAGTGGAAGGAAATGGTTAGCATTACTTCTCTCCATTTCCAGGACACATCAACCATGGAGAGGCTGACTAGCTGCCGGTGAGATAGGATTTTGTACTAGGCTTCAGCCAAGTAAGCAAGATGAGGGAAAGACAGGGAGTAAAGAAATCAAAGGGTAGGGCAGGGAGATCAGAGGCCAGTGTCGCGGGAGACTGGAAGCTGTATTGTGATGTGGATCAGGTCAGCGGAAACCGGAATGAGGAATCGTTAGAGGGAGATTGGAAGCAGCAGTAGGGAGCACAGAGGGGGGAGAGATTGATCATGGGGGCAGAGGGCGATCAGGATGGGCAGCTTCGAGGTACATTGTGGTTTTGATGCAAATCGGATCAGTTGGGATATGGGTGGGGGTCCAATCAGCGAAGAGAGGAGTCCAAACACCAGGGGAGAGAGGGGAATGAGAAGCAGATTTACTTGCTTGGCCAGGGAAACACTCCTGCTCCACCTGACCCACAAGCAGTGCTGTAAAAGCACTTACCTGCTGAATCCAGCAGTCCTCGTCTCCCTTTAGTTGCCAGTTTTTCCAAGGCCCAAGAAACTCAGTTGGCCAGAGTTAAATCTAAAATGGAGGAGAATACTGAGGCATGTAGCCATATTATAATAATTAAATACCTGCCTCCTGTGGGCAGGTTGGCTGCCTAATCTCAATCTCACCTCTGTTAAAACCAGAAGTGAATGAGCTGGTGCTAGGTGGTTTAGCACCATATATAACAGGATCAATTGTTATATCCTACTTGAGCGAAACCTGTCTCCTTTTGGGAGTTAAACTTCGAGCGAAATTCTCCATCCCGCCCCGCCACATTTCTGCCCCGACCCGCCGGCGGGATGCTCCGTTACACCGGCCGGTCAATGGGGTTTCCCATTGTGGGGCAGCCCCACGCCGTCGGGAAACCCCCGGGCGCCGGCAAAACGGAGACTCCCGCCGGCGGAGAATGACGCCCCTCATCTTTTTCTCAAGTTCTATGATAAGGTTCACTTTCACATTCCAGCCCATACTCCCCATGCACCATGATGTGACTTTGTACCAAACCTGGGAGAGTTAGCTGCAGGCTAAACAAGATGCTGAGATAAGAGACATAGAAAATTGGAGTAGGAGTAGGCCATCTGGCCCATCGAGCCTGCTCTGCCATTCAATGTGATCATAGTTGATCCTCTATCTTAACGCCATTCTCCCACACTCTCCCCATACCTCTTGGCGCATTTAGTGTCTATAAATCTATCTATCCTAAATGGCCTAGAACATAGAACATACAGTGCAGAAGGAGGCCATTTGGCCCATCGAGTCTGCACCGACCCATTTAAGCCCTCACTTCCATCCTATCCCCATAACCCGATAACCCCATCTAACCTTTTTTTTGGACACTAAGGGCAATTTAGCATGACCAATCCACCTAACCTGCACGTCTTTGGACTGTGGGAGGAAACTGGAGCACCCGGAGGAAACCCACGCAGACATGGGGAGAACGTGCAGACTCCTCATAGACAGTGGCCCAGCGGGGAATCGAACCTGGGACCCTGGCGCTGTGAAGCCACAGTGCTAGCCACTTGTGCTACTGTGCTGCCTGCCCCATATCATGAGATTGTGACCCCTTTCTAGACGCCCCAGCCTGCGGAAAACATAATTCCTGTATCCAGTCTGTCCAGCCCTGTCAAAATTTTACATGTTTCAATGAGATCCCCTCTCATTCTTCTGAACTTCAGTAAATGCATGCCTAGTCAACCCAATCTCTCCTCATACCATCCCAGGAATCAGTCTGGTAGGGGATTGCCTTAGGTTAAAATACTTTGACTTCTTATAAGCCGTCATTTATTTGTCTTCAGCATTTAGTGCGGTTAGAAAAACAATATATGCTTCAAGTCATAATGAATAACTCCACTATTAAGAAGCGCTCACTAAACGTATCAATGTGCGGCAGTTATCAAAAGAGACAAAACTTGAGAACAAATCCTAGTAATGTGATTACACGCCAAAATTCTAAGTGCAAGTTTAATACTATGTAAGGCTAAATTTAGAATACTGTACAATTTTCATGCTCCCTAACTTAAAAGGACATGGATGCATGAGAAAGAATTCAAAGTAGAGTGACAGAAATAGTACTGCAATATAAATACTAACTTCTTGGAGGAGAAGTACGGGCTCCCCCCGGGGAACACCTTCAGGTACTTACAGGTAAGGGCATTTACCAGACGGCAGGTGGTGGAATTCCCACGGCTACTGCCACACACAGTACAGGACAGGGTGCTCTCGGGGGGGTGGGTGGGAGTGGGGAAGATCTTGGAAACTTACCAGGTGATGCAGGAGGAGGAGGAGGCCTCGGTGGTGGAGTTGAAAGGTAAGTGGAAGGAGGAGTTGGGAGAGGAGATCGAAGAGGGGACGTGGGCAGATGCCCTAGGGAGGGTGAACTCTTCCTCTTCATGCGTGAGGCTCAACCTCATACAGTTTAAGGTGCTGCACAGGGCACACATGACCGGGACAAGGATGAGCAGGTTCTTTGGGGGTGAGGAGAGGTGTGTTAGGTGCTCAGGGAGCCCAGCAAATCACACCCATATGTTCTGGGCATGCCCAGCGCTGGAGGAATTTTGGAAGGGCGTAGCAAGGACGGTGTCGAGGGTGGTAGGATCCAGGGTCAAACCGGGCTGGGGGCTCGCAATATTTGGGGTGGCAGAGGAGCCGGGAGTGCAGGAGGCGAAAGAGGCCGGAATTCTGGGTTCGCGTCCCTGGTAGCACGGCGAAGGATTCTCCTTCAGTAGAAAGATACAAGGCCCCCAAGCGTGGAATCCTGGATCAGCGATATGGCGGGGTTTATTAAGTTGGAAAGGGTTAAATTCACCTTGAGAAGGTCGGTACAAGGGTTCTTTAGGCGGTGGCAACCGTTCTTAGACTTTCTGGCAGAACAATAGACATTGGTCAATGGCAGCAGCAGCTCGGGGGGGGGTTTACTGTATTTTTGTTTATGTTATTTACACTGGAAGGGTCTGAGGGGGTGTATACACCTGTTGTCTTAAGTCGGGGTGTTAATGTTAATTTATTATTTAGGTACAAGGGGGGGGAGGGGTTTGGGGGGTTGCTTTTTTAGATTGTGTTTTGTACTTAACCCTGTTGGGTTCTTTTTTCTTTCTCATTTTGTTATTGATATTTTATGAAAACCTTTAATAAAAATTATTTAAAAAAAAAAATACTAACTTCTAATTTCACATGTCTGAGCTGGTTTTCACAGAAGAAAACATGGTAAAGAAATCTTGGGGGTTTGTAAAAAAAAAATTTAGAGTACCCAATTATTTTCTTCCAATTAAGGGGCAATTTAGCGGGTCCTCAACGCCGTGTGGCAGCAGTGCTTACCACTGCGCACAGTGCTGTCTTGGACTTTTTATTTAAAATAATGAAAGCTATAGCTAATTTAAAAAGTAAAGGCACGATATCATCTTAATCTTACTTTTGGGTGATATATTACTAAATCTTGGACAGACTCTCGAAATACAAGTTGTTATTTCTTTCTTTTTAAAAATGTTTTATTAAAGTTCTAACGTTTTATACAAAATTACAAACAATAACCCTGGATGCAACAATCAAAACCCCAAAAACGACCCTTCAGCCCAAGAAGCAAGATCCCCGTCGCGTATTTACCCCTCCCCCCCCCCCCCCCCATCCTTTTTATAATCACCCCCCATCCCCCTTTAACAGCTAACAATGGCCAACTCTCTGATATATAGTATTAACGGCCGGCATCTTCTGTAGAACCCTTCGATCGAACCCTTCATGGTGTAATAGACCTTCTCGAGGTGCAAAAATTCCATCAAATCACCTAACGATGCTGGTAGCCTCCTACTCAGCAGGATCCGCCTTTGCACCACCAACGAAGCGAAGATATGGATATCCTCCCCTGCACCAGTACACAGCTCCCGCAAATCCCAAACTCCAAAACATAGCCAACAAAGGACAGGGGGCGGGATTCTCCCAGCCCCGCGCCGGGCCGGAGAATCCCCGCAACCGCGCCACACCGCCGGCACGCGATTCTCCGCCGAGCCACTGCGCATGTCCTCGTTGACACCGGTGCCACTGCGCATGCGCGGGTTGACGCGGCGCACAGTTCGCGTCAAGATGAGAGGCTGGAGCGGCATGAACCTCTCCAGCGCCGTGCTGGCCCCCTGTAGGGGCCAGAATCGGTACTCCCAGCAGCCACGAGGGCATTGACACTCTGCCGCCGAATGGGAGAATCCCGCCGAGGGCTCTAGCTCAATACTTCAGATCCCCCAATTTGGAACAGGACCAGAACATGTGTGTGTGTGTGTGTGGTGAGCAGGCCCTCTCAAACATCGGTCACACCTATCTTCCACCCTGTCAAAAAACCGACTCGTCCTAGCCTTAGTTAGGTGCACTTGAAACACTACCTTACGCTGTATCAGGCTAGGTCTTGCACATGACGAAGTGGCATTCACCCTCCGCAGCACTCCATACCTCCTCCTCCAGTATTGGGCCCCATTCCTCCATCCATTTAGCCTTTATCTCTTCCACCCAACTTAATTCTTCCCCTGCAATCTGTTCATACATGCCAGACGTGCTGCACTCCTCCGGCCTTGAACTGGAGAGAATCTCCTCCGATAAGGATGACGGCGGCACCACTGGAAAATCCAGGAACATCTTCTTCACAAAGCTCTACACCTGGAGGTACCTAAACACGCCCGAGCCTGCCAACCCAAATTTCTCCCTCAATTCCTCCAAGCTGGCAAACCGCCCTTCCAGGAATAAATCACTTACAATCTCTGGCCCCTTCTTTTTCCATGACGCAAATGTGGCATCCAGCGATGCCAGCTCAAACAGGTGGTTAGCACAAATGGGAGCCATCCTTGAGGCTGCCCCCACTTAAAATGCTGGTGGAGTTACCTACATATCTTTGACACCACCACTGGGTTCACTGAATACCGTGTGACGCCATTGTCAATGCCCCCAAATTTGTCCCTCTGCATGACCTAGACTCCACCTGAACCCAGAGGGCCCCTGGGTCCCCGCAAGACCCCAACATCTTCTCTGTATTGGCTGCCCAGTAATAATATAACAAATTTTGTAGTGCCAATCCTCCTAAATGTCTTTCCCTCTGAAGAACCCCCTCCAAATCCTCAGAACCGTACCCGCCCAAATAAAGCAGGAAATAAGCCATTCGGCCCTTTAGAAAAATGACTCGGGCAGAACACTGGGGAGCACTGAAATAATAACAGAAATCTTGGCAAGTTGTTCATCTTAACCGATTGGACCCGGTCCGCCAAAGATAGTGGGAGATTATCTCTGTAGGTCTGTCTTAACTCTACTCACTAAGCTCGTGCAGTTCAACCCTCAGAGCCATGTGCAATCCCCAGCTACTTGGACACCGAAGTATCGAAAACTAGTCCCCGCTAACCGAAATGGCAACCTCGCCAATATGGCTCCGCTCCGCAATGCGACAAACACAGAATATTCGCTCTCATCTATAATCAACTTATAACCGCAGAAGGACCCAAATCTCTGCCAAATACCCAAAATATTCCCCACAGGTGACCCCGGATCCCACACGTACAGCAGCAAATCATCTGCATATAATGATATCCTATGCTCCACCACATCCTAACAGTTCACTCCACATATTTGAGGCTCTCAAAGTCAAGGCCAACAGCTCAATCGGCAGCGCAACCAACACAGAAGACATTGGACATCCCTGTCTCCTGCCCCGATGCAACCGGAAAGACCCTGAGCTCATGGCTAGCAAATGGGGCCGCATACAACAGTTGTAACCATGACACAAACCCAGGACCAAACTCAAACCTCTCCACGACTGCAATGAGGTACTCCCACTCAACCCGGTTGAACGCCTTCCCCATATCCAATGACACAATTATCCCTAGTTTTGGCCTGGCTGCAGGGGTAAGCACCACATTCAATAACCGCATTCACATTGGATGACACTTTCTATCCCTTCATAAACTCGGTCTAGTTTTACCCCACTAGCCCCAGAAGGCAAGACTCCAGCCTTAAAGCTAACATCTCGGGGGCGGCAGGTGGCGCAGTGGTTAGCACTGGACTGCGGCGCTGAGGACCCGGGTTCGAATCCCGGCCCTGGGTCACTGTCCGTGTGGAGTTTGCATGTTCTCCCCATGCTGCGTGGATTTCACCCCCACAACCCAAAAATGTGCAGGTGAGTTAGATTGGCCACGCTAAATTGCCCCTTATTGGAAAAAAAAATTGGGGACTCTAAAAGGCTAACTAACACCTCGGCAATAACTTGGCATCTACATTTAGCAGTGAGATCGGGCGATACGACCCAGGGCCCCTTATCCTTTTTCAGGAGCAGAGAGGTGAATGCCTGCCCCAACGTCTCAGGGAGGGAGCACCACACCAAAGAGTCCCTAAACATACCCAACAACAAAGGACCCAACTGATACGCAATCATCTTATAAATTTCCACCGAGATCCATCCGGCCCCGGTGCCTTTCCTGCCTGCATGTATCGCAATGCTAGCTGAATATCCTCCAGACCCAGCGGTGCCTCCAGATCCTCCCACAATTCCTCCCCCACCTTGGGAAACTCCAAACCACCCCAGAAACGCCATCATTCCCCATCTGTTTGACGGAGGTTCCGACCTATATAGCGTTTCCCGGAGGACTGGAGAATAGCCAATGTTGTTCCTCTGTTTAAGAAGGGTAGCAAGGATAATCCAGGGAACTACAGGCCGATGAGCCTTACTTCAGTGGTAGGGAAATTACTGGAGAGAATTCTTCGAGACAGGATCTACTCCCATTTGGAAGCAAATGGACGTATTAGTGAGAGGCAGCATGGTTTTGTGAAGGGGCGGTCGTGTCTCACTAACTTGATAGAGTTTTTCGAGGAGGTCACAAAGATGATTGATGCAGGTAGGGCAGTGGATGTTGTCTATATTGACTTCAGTAAGGCCTTTGACAAGGTCCCTCATGGTAGACTAGTACAAAAGGTGAAGTCACACGGGATCAGGGGTGAGCTGGCAAGGTGGATACAGAACTGGCTAGGTCATAGAAGGCAGAGATTAGCAATGGAAGGATGCTTTTCTAATTGGAGGGCTGTGACCAGTGGTGTTCCGCAGGGATCAGTGCTGGGACCTTTGCTGTTTGTAGTATATATAAATGATTTGGAGGAAAATGTAACTGGTCTGATTAGTAAGTTTGCAGACGACACAAAGGTTAGTGGAATTGCGGATAGCGATGAGGACTGTCAGAGGATACAGCAGGATTTAGATTGTTTGGAGACTTGGGCGGAGAGATGGCAGATGGAGTTTAATCCGGACAAATGTGAGGTAATGCATTTTGGAAGGTCTAATGCAGGTAGGGAATATACAGTGAATGGTAGAACCCTCAAGAGTATTGAAAGTCAGAGAGATCTAGGTGTACAGGTCCACAGGTCACTGAAAGGGGCAACACAGGTGGAGAAGGTAGTCAAGAAGGCATACGGCATGCTTGCCTTCATTGGCCGGGGCATTGAGTATAAGAATTGGCAAGTCATGTTGCAGCTGTATAGAACCTTAGTTAGGCCACACTTGGAGTATAGTGTTCAATTCTGGTCGCCACACTACCAGAAGGATGTGGATGCTTTAGAGAGGGTGCAGAAGAGATTTACCAGAATGTTGCCAGGTATGGCGGGCATTAGCTATGAGGAGCAGTTGAATAAACTCGGTTTATTCTCACTGGAATGACAGAGGTTGAGGGGCGACCTGATAGAGGTCTACAAAATTATGAGGGGCATAGACAGAGTGGATAGTCAGAGGCTTTTCCCCAGGGTAGAGGGGTCAATTACTAGGGGGCATAGGTTTAAGGTGAGAGGGGCAAGGTTTAGAGTAGATGTACGAGGCAAGTTTTTTACACAGAGGGTAGTGGGTGCCTGGAACTCGCTACCGGAGGAGGTGGTGGAAGCAGGGACGATAGTGACATTTAAGGGGCATCTTGACAAATACATGAATAGGATGGGAATAGAGGGATACGGACCCAGGAAGTGTAGAAGATTGTAGTTTAGTCGGGCAGCATGGTCGGCACGGGCTTGGAGGGCCGAAGGGCCTGTTCCTGTGCTGTACATTTGTTTGTTCTTTGTTTTGTAAAAGGCCCTAAACACCCCATTCACCTTATCCAGGGCGGAGACCAGCCCTCCAAATCCCTAACCTAAATAATCTCCCTGGCCGCCGCCTGCCGCTTTAGTTGGGGAGCCAAGAGACGACTGGCCTTCTCTCCATACTAGTACACTGCTCATTTTGCCCGCCTCAATTGCCATGGGCAATATCAAAGTGTATTTGCAGTTTTTTCCTGCACGCCAAAAGTTCCAGGATTGGTCCCTCGCATTTCTACGATCCACCCCCAGGATCTCATCCACCAATTTCTGTTGCTCCTCCCTCGCCTCCCAGTACACATGTGCCTTATGCGCTATGATTTCTCCTCGGGTTACCGCTTTCAGCGCCTCCCACAAAATCGAGGGCAAGACCATCCCGTTATCGTTATGCTCTACATATTATCGTGTGGCCCTCAAAATCCTTACGCAAAACCCCAGGTCCGCCAGCAGCCCTACATCTTACTGCCATGCCCTGCAATGCTCCCGACCGGCTCAAACACCAGGTCCTCCCAGTACAGGGAATGGTCAGAAATAACCACCGCCGAGTACTCAGCCTTCTTCATCCATCGAGAAGAGTCCGACTCATACTAAAATAATCAGTGCTCAAATACTGTGTACCGAGGAAAAAAATGTGAACACCTCTTGGTTGCGTACACTGCCATAGATCTGCCTCTCCCATCTCCTCCATAAATGGAGACAATACCTTCGCCATTCCCAACCGTGTCCAATGACTTTGGTCTGGAACGGTCTACCTTCAGATCCAACACACTGTTCAAATCAACCCCCAAAATTAATTGGTGGGTGTCCAAATCAGGTACTGATAGTGTTTCAATTCGGAGAGTACACGTCCAGCAGGACCACCGACTTTCCCTCTAACACACCTGCAACCATCACATACCATACCCCCTGATCAGCTATGATGACCCTCTTCCCCCTAACCAGACCTCACCCAGGATTTTTGGAGCCGAGTCTGGCCCCATACCCACTAATGCGTCTCTTATTAAAAACACCACGTTGGCTCCCAGACTCTTTATATGTGAAAAAGCTCTCACCTAAATTGTTATTTATTTTAACTTTCAATGTCAGCCTTAGCTTTGTGATAAGCAACCTCAACTCTCAATCAGCAGGTTGTGGAGTCAAGCTCCACTCGAGACTTGAGGACATAATCCAGGCTGACACTTTGGTGCAGCACTAAGAGAATGCTATACTGGCGAAGGTGCCACCTTTTTGCATGGGTCATTAAACCAAGGCTTTTCTCTCAAGGGGACATAAAAACTAGTGTGGCATTATTCAAAGAACAGGAGATTTCTGGCCAACATTTATCTCTCAAACATTACAAAAAGGTATCAATTGGCTATTACCACACTTTGGTTTCTGGGATCTTACTGTACACAAATTGGCTGCAACATTTCCTTACATTAAAGCAATGGCTACTCTTTAATATTACTCAATTGGCTGAAATGTGCTTTGGGGCATTCCAAAGTCATGAAAGATGCTATGTATATGCAAGTGCTTTTCTTTCCTTTACAACAGTAATGTTTTTAATCTCTTATCAAATTAACTTTAGCTCGAAGTAAAGGTTTTAAGGACATCCTAAAGTTGCTGACCTTATCTGTGACAAGAGGCAGACGCATACTTTCCAGATGTTTACCCTGCTGGCTGAAGACAAAATGCTGCTCCTTTGACTTGGGGATAATAAAATGAAGCTGCACTTCCTCTCCCAACATGGAGGAAGAAAACGTAAATGCATGTAGCGTCGAATCAGACACCTGAAATGTAAATAAATTATGGATTCACTCTCTCCAATGAAGCTTTGTACAAAGATTTATGCAACTGGTAATCCTAGATATCATTGCAGTGAAATCTTATACAAACACCTATGTCATGTGCACTAAATAATAGGAAGTAAGCTACGAGGTAATTTTAGAAAATGATGAAAAAGGAATATTAGAATTAAAAAGTAAAACAAATACAGAAGTAAGTAGTGCAGATAAAAGTAATAGAAAGTGTAGACTATAGTTGTATAGGTAGAAAAACGAGGAGTGTATTAAATTATTAACCAAAGGGGCTGTTGGAGATTAAGTGGATGCACATCATAGCTCAATGGACATATTAAATTAACACCATAGCATAAACCTTACAATGGATTGTATCAGCAAATTTAACAGGAATAAACATGAAGAATCAAGCAAGATTGATCAACCATAACCATAAGGGCCTTTGAATGACTTTATGGAGGATCTTCATAACTGGGGAGAAATAATAATCTTTATTAGTGTCACAAGTAGGCTAACATTAACACTGCAATGAAGTTACTGTGAAAAGTCCCTAGTCACCACATTCCGGCGCCTGTTCGGGTACACAGAGGGAGAATTCAGAATGTCCAATTCACCTAACAAGCACATCTTTCGGAACTTGTGGGAGGAAACTGAAGCACCGGAAACTCATGTAGACACGGGGAGAACGTGCAGACTCTGCACAGACAGTCACCCAAGCCAGGAATCAAACGTGGGACCCTGGCACTGAGAAACAATGGTGCTAACCCCTGTGCTACCATGCCGCCATGAGAAGATTGAAAGCTCTGGTGGTCTATAAAGCACTTTATAAGCAATTTTACAAGCAGGCTCGCAACATCACTGTGTGATATCCTCATTAACAGAGCGATCCAACTAGAACTACATTCGATATGGAGGCCAAGACACCAAAACAGTTATTGCATTGTGAGTGATTTATCCTGATAAGAGTTTCATTCAACAGAAGGTGGTGTGTGGTAGGTGGGCAGCTGCATTTTCCTATTTGTCTGGCAACCTGTGGTGGCTACCTCATGGAGGATTGTGGTGGTGTTGCATCTGTCAGAAAGGCAAATCTATGGTAATTATTATCCAGGATCCATTGCACATTTTATAACTCCTTTATAAACTTGTATTTATTTATGCTTCTAAACAGGGTCTCTGGCGGCAGGTGGCAATTTTGGGGGAAGAGCACAGAACAGGAGAATTGGTCGCCTGCTGTAGATCCCCCCTGCAGGGAGAAGTGTCTTTGGCAAGCTGAGGGTGGAGCCAGATGACATGACGTGAGGGAGGTAGCAGCAAGGACATCTAGGACTTGAATGGCATGAGCCAAGGCCATGAATAGGGAAGCTTGAAGCCTCTGATGTGCAGACTGATTGACAGCACTCATGAGTTTGAGAAGACTTGTGGAGCGAAAGGACAGCAAGACTGCAGCCAGGAGCTGGAGCAGCAGTTCAAAACTGGTGAGTCACTGTGTTGAGGAGCTGAGGACACGAATAGGGCAGAGATCTGGAACATTGGGTGCTGGATCAAAATCCTGGAGCTCCCTTCCTAACAATACTGTGAGTGTTCCGACAACACATGGGCTGCAGTGGTTCAAGAAGTCATCGCACCACCACCTTCTCAAGGGCAATTAGGGATGAGCAAGGGGCTGTTTAGCACAGAGCTAAATCGCTGGCTTTTAAAGCAGGCCAAGGCAGGCCAGCAGCACGGTTCAATTCCCTAACAGCCTCCCCGAACAGGCGCTGGAATGTGGCGACTAGGGGCTTTTCACAGTAACTTCATTGAAGCCTACTTATGACAATAAGCGATTTTCATTTCATTTTTTGCATTTCATTTCAAATGCTAATATAGCCGACACCCACATCCCATGAACAAATAAAAAAAATATTCTTTGCAAATAGTTTGTTCCTTGAAGTTAACCTTTCCCTTGAAGTTTATGTAGCTTTGATGCTGATGGTACAAAGGAACCTTTTTTAATCATGTGCTTAAATCACATGTTACACTAGGTAGCTGCTTTTAAAAATCACACGAGTTATAGACCAAGTTTCTGATAGTGAAGTTACTGAATGGAGACTTCATCCATAAAGAGGAGTGAATGGTGAGGATTACTCTTGCAAATTTCCAATAGGATGGTTACACAGTGGTATTAGTAAAGTTCTATGAACAGTTGGTTAAGCCTAATGATGGAGAATAAGGACTGTTCAGTATGTTCAGTGACTTAAGAGAATGAAGAAAATATACATATTTTATTTATAATAAATAAAATGAGGCAAATAACATTGTGATACCATGGGTAAAAAAAAAAAAATCCATTAAGCATGTAAAAAACTGGCGTATCAGGTTAAAGAAACCAAAATACCCATATCCCGTTCTGACCTGTGTGGCAGGGTTGAAGTCTATGTAATGATGGCAGTGCTCACAGTGATGGAATGTGTTGTATGCAGCATACTTGGTTAGCATAATAGAGACAGTCTCTCGTTTTGCTGATCCTTCATTCGGATTGCGTTCTTTACCGCTTTCTGGAAAATACAGAACCTCTCATTACAACCTACAAAAACTTTAAAAAATTCACACAAAAATTGAAATGTCACAGGGAGGAACTTGCAGATATTTAAATACCTTAATGAACAAATATAGTATCACCATTTTGACTGAACTGAACATCAATGTAGATGAGCCATTAGGCACAACTGATGTAAATTTTCCTCTGTGTACCATTCCAAAGCAGCCGGTGGTGGATTTATTTTTGCATGAGTTGAAGGCTGGGGCTTTCCGCTCCCTTTTTCGTCGGACAGGTTCGATGACGGGAATGGAAAGTCTCGTGAGATGTCCAAATTGTGTTTCGCACTGATGTTAAAGTGTGATGTAATTGTCCCCTCCCCCCACCAGGGACATCACACGTTTCCAATTGTTCAACATCAGCAACAAAATTTCCATGTATTTGCATATAATTCTCAGATCTCTGCGCCTGAATCATCCCGATTAAAACTCGACTGGTCTCCCAAAGCATGCTACCTGGCGAGCAGATCCCCCGGTGGAGTAATGCAGAGGGAAGAGGCGCGCAAGGTGGTTCCTGTTGGAGTACTGTACTTTTTGGCCCTTTTATTAGTGTCACGGTTTGTTTATTCTCGAAAACCCACGGAATTATTGTACTAAAGGTCTTGTACAACTGAAATGTCCAAAAGAGTCAGGGAAAAGGAGAGCAGAAGATCGTCGACAGAGTCTGAGGTTTCTCGAAGCACATCGGCAGGTAAAATAGCAGAGTCAGTGTTTGGTGCTGCATCCACTCCACTAACAGCCAAGGTGCTTTCATGTACCTAGGCAAAAGAATTCAAAAAGCACCAACATATTGTGTCAGAAGACCTCAGGAAATCAGTTGAAAAGGCCTTGGCCCCCATTCGAGCAGCTCTGGGTAAAACTAATCTGACCGTGGATGCCCAGAGAGCAGAGTTGTTTATAACAATTTTTCTTCATCTCCAGTCGGGAGCCTCCCTGCTAACTTAAGAGTTCGCTAATGGGATCAATTTTGAAGGGTTCGCTGCAGCTTAATATAGTAGTTTTTAAAATAATGAGCCAAGTGTTCTTGTTTTGTTAGACGTACAATTTAGTTTTTGTTTGCCTTGCTTCCATTTGTATTTGTACTTCGGTGTGGTTGTATTCAATGGTGATGGCAGTGGGGGAAGGGGGGGGGGGAGGGGGTAGTTTGCTGATGGTGTCTGTAGATTTTGCTTTGTCCAGTCTTTTGACCTGGCTGGTGACCACCTTGGATGGATATGTTTGCTGTACCTTTTTAAGTATCTTTGGGTAATCTCGCTTGGTGGAAATGGCTGACTCTGGTATGGGGCGGGGGGAAACGACCCACGCACACCCAATTTGCTTGGACACCTAGCAGGGCAGTAAGCCAGTTGAGACGCTCAAAGGGCACGTATTACGAGTATGGGGAATGAATGAAATGAATGAAAATCGCTTATTGTCACAAGTAGGCTTCAAATGAAGTTACTGTGAAAAGCCCCCAGTTGCCACATTCCGGCGCCTGTTCGGGGAGGCCGGTACGTGAATCGAACCGTGCTGCTGGCCTGCCTCGGTCTCCTTTCAAAGCCAGCGATTTCGCCCTGTGCTAAACAGCCCCAGTAGGGAGAAGGACAGTCGCCTTTTGGCTCACCAGCTTAAATAGCAGGCAACCTCCCAGGAGATCACACAGATAAATAGTTTGAGCGGTAACCACGTTTCCACCCCTCCACAGGTTAATGCGGCTTTTGAATCTTTTTACCGCGATCTTTATAGATTGGAGCTTCCTGCGGTTGGATCGGTCATGTCTGACGTTTTGGGCGGACTACCCATCCCAATTGTTAGATGGAGAGGAGCGTGAGTTGGAATCCCTGTTACACCCTGATGAAATTTTAAAATGTATTGGATTGATGCAATCCAGCAACGCCCCTGGTCCAGCAGGCATTCCGATTGAATTCGATAAGAAATTCTCGGAGCAGCTTGTGCTTTTAATTTTGGACATGTTCAATAACTCCTTATCCCGGGATCATTGCCCCCTACCCCCATACAGGCCTCTCTTTAATTCTTAAGAAGGACAATGACCCGACAATAGGTCATACCGTCCTATTTCACTTTTGAACGCGGATGTCAAGCTACTTGCCAAGGTGCTGGAGCTTTGGCTGGGGCCTCCACCCTTGCCCACCAGCCCCATTCGTTGGGGCCAGGTAATGGTGAGACCCTAGACTTACCTCACCATACAGGCTGCATCGCAACTTGCTTCCCTCGGTGACATTTTGTAGTCCCTGCCCCTAGTGGCTCTGCTGGAACAAGAAAGCTGACAGCCATTTGTTTGGCATGACGACCATTATATTTCTGTGGGATGAGCCAGCCCAACACTGGTGGGCTTGTTCCTGACTTTTATGACCGGTTTGTTGGCCCATCCAAGCATAAAAGTCAGCTCAGGCAGTCAGGTGGCTGGCTTCACAAGAATTTAAACTTTTGAGGGTTTTTTGGAGCAGCGACCAGCCATCAGTTTCAGGACAAGTTAATCTGCTTGGTGGGCGGCACAGTGGTTAGCACTGCTGCATTACAGCACCAGGGACCCGGATTCAATTCTGGCCTTGGGTGACTGTTTGTGTGGAGTTTGCGCTTTCTTCCTCCAGGTGCTCCGGTTTCCTCCCACAGTCCAAAGATGTGCAGGTTAGGAGGATTGGCCATGCTAAAAGATTGTCACTTAGTGTCCAAATATCTACAGGTTAGATATGGTTATGGGTTAAGGGGACAGGGCGGGGGAGTGGGCCTAGGTAGGGTGCTCTTTCATAGGGTCGATGCAGACTCGAAGGGCCGAATGGCCTCCTTCTCCATTGTTGGATTCTACCTGGAAGTACTAGTCATAGAAATTTTCCATTACAACTTCAATGAGAGAAAATTGCTTTAGTCATCCTGGTCTGAAATAGGTGCAGCAGCCTCAATTCAACATTGAAATGAATCCTCCAATGATTTCAGATGGTCTAACAAAAGATCCAACAATTTAAGAACAACTTCCATCTATACAGCAAGCTTAATACAGTAAAAGCCTTGAGGTGCCTCAGACATGTGTCATTAGACAGAATGGATACTTTATTACAAATTAAACATGAGGGCAGGTGACCAAAAGCATAGTCGGAGAGATAGGCTTGAAGCATCACTATGAAGGAAGAGAGTGAAGTACGGAGAGGAGGAGAGTGAAGTAGGGAGACAGACAGGCTAGCAGAGTGGGCAATTCCAGAGCTTAGCTTACAACTTAGACAGTTGAAGACATGGTTGCCAATGATGGTGCAAAGTAAGTTGAGGTTCATCAGAAGTTGAATAAATTCAGAACTTTTGAGGCTTATGGGCTGGAAAGGATTACAGATATAAGACCATAAGACATAGGAGCAGAATTAGGCCATTCGACCGGTCTAGTCTGCACCACCATTCAATCATGGCTGATACGTTTGTCATCCCATTCTCCTGCCTTCTCCCCATAACCGCTGGTCCCCTTATTAATCAAGAACCTATCTATCTCTGTCTCAAAGACACTCAAGATTTCGCCTCCGCAGCCTTTTGCGGCAAAGTGTTCCACAGATGCACTACTCTCTGGCTGAAGAAATTCCACCTCAACTCAGTTTTAAAGGATTGTCCCTTCAGTCTGAGGGTGTGGCCTCGGGTTCTAGTTTTTCCTACTGATGGAAACATCCTTTCCATGTCCACTCTATCCAGGCCTTCAAGTTTCAATAAGATCCCCCCTTATCCTTCTAAGTTCCAACGAGTACACACCCAGAGTCTTCAACTGCTCCTCATATGACAAGCTTTTCATTCCAGGGATCATTTTTATGAACCTCCTCTGGACCCTTTCCAAGGCCAGCACATTCTTCCTGCAATACTCTCGACATGAATGCTAACATTGCATTTGCCTTCCTAACTGCTGACGGAACCTGCACATTAACCTTAAAAGAATCTTGAACTAGGCCTCCTAAGTTCCTTTGTGCTTCTGATTTGCTAAGCCTTTTCCCATTTCGAAAATAGTCTATGCCTCCATTCTTCTTACCAAAGTGCATAACCTCGCACTTTTCCACGTTGTATTCCATCTGCCTCATCTTTGCCCACTAGCCTAGCCTGTCCAAGTCCTTCTGCAGCCCCACTGCTTCTTTACTACTACCTATCCCTCTATATATCTTTGTATCATCTGCAAACCTAGCACCAGTGCCCTCAGTTCCTTCTTGCAGATCGTTAATGTATATTGTGAAAAGTTGTGGTCCCAACACCAACCCGAGGCACACCACTAGTCACCAGCTGCCGTCCTGAAAAAGACCCCTTTATCCCCACTCTCTGCTTTCTGCCAGTCAGCCAATCCTCGATCCATCCCAGTATCTTACCCTTAACACCATGGGCTCTTTACTTAATTAACAGCCTCCTATATGGCACCTTATCAAAGGCCTTTTAAATAGATCACGTCCACTGATTCTCCTTTGTCTAACTTCCTTGTTACCTCCTCAAAGAATTCTAACAGATTTGTCAGACATGACCTCCCCTTGACAAAACCGTGTTGACTCAGCCCTATTTTATCATCCACTTCCAATTACTCTGCGATCACATCTCTATTAATGGACTCTAAATATCTTGCCAATGACCAAAGTCAGGCTAACCGGCCTATAATTTCCTGTCTTCTGCCTCCCTCTCTTCTTAAACAAGGGTGTTACATTAGCCATTTTCCAGTCCTCTGGGACCCTCCCTGCCTCCAGTGATTCCTGAAAGATCACCACCAATGCCCCCACAATCTCCTCAGCTATATCCTTTACAACCCTGGGGTGTAATTCTTCTGGTCCAGGTGATTTATCCACCTTCAGAGCTTTCAGTTTCCCCAGAACCTTCTCCTTAGTGGTGACCACTACACTCACTTCTGCCCCCTGATTCTCCTATAGCTCTGGTATCCCACTGGTGTCTTCCACCATGAAGACTGATGCAAAGTAACTATTCAGTTTGTCTGTCATTTCTTTGTTTTCTACTTTTACTTCTCCAGCCACATTTTCCAGTGGTCCAATGTCTATTCTTGCCCCCCTCTTACCTTTTATATATTGAAAAATTATCTTCCTAGCTTCTTTTATATTACTAGCTAGCTTACACTCACATTTCATCTTCTCCCCGCTTATTGCTTTTTTAGCTGTCCTCTGCTCGCTTTTAAAGGCCTTCCAATCCTCTGGCTTCCCACTAATCCTCACCACTTGGTATGCTTTTTCTTTTTCTTTTATGCTGTCCTTGACATCCCTCGTCAGCCATGGATTCCTTGTCCTCCCCTTAGCATGTTTACTCCTCCTTGGGATTAATTTCTGTTGTGCCTCCAGAATAACCCCAAAAAACTCCTGCCAGTGCAGTTTCACTATCCTACCTGCAAGGCTCCCCTTCCAATCAACTCTGGCCAGCTCCTCCCTCATGTCTTTATAGTTACCCTTATTCAATTGTAATACCGTTACATCTGATTTTGCTTCTCCCTCTCAAACCGCATGGTGAATTCTTCTTTAAAAATAAATTTAGAGTACCCAATTTCTTTTCCAATTAAGGGGCAATTTAGTGTGGCCAATCCACCTACCCTGCACATCTTTAGGTTGTGGGGGGGAAACCCACACAAACATGGAGAGAATGTGCAAACTCCACACGGACAGTGACCCAGAGCCGGGACCGAACCTGGTACCCACTGCACCGCCGTGCTGCCCCTGCACGGTGAATTCTATCATATTGTGGTCACTTCACCCTAAGGGTTCCTTCACCTTAAGTTCCCTAATCAGGTATGCCTCATTACCATCACCAAATCCAGAATTGCTTGTTCCCGAGTGGGTTCTACCACAAGCTGCTTCAAAAACAACATCTTGTAGATATTCCACAAATTCCTTTTCTTGAGATCCACTACCAACCTGATTTTTCCCAGTCCACCTGGGATTTGAGAATGAAGATAAGAATTGTAAATGACGCATTGGTGGAGTGGGAACCACCGTAAGTCAACAAGCACAAGGGTGAATGAGACTTGGTATGAGTTTGAATGTCAACAGCAGTGTTTTAGATAAACTCAACTTTATAGTGAATGGAAGACTGGAGGAGCAGTGTGCCATCTAGCCCATTGGGCCACTATGAAAGTACATGGAGTACTGTGATGCTCAAAAGATGGTGTGAGACATTCTCCCCGTGTTTGCGTGGGTTTCGCCCCCACAACCCTAAAATGTGCAAGCTAGGTGGATTCGCCACCCTAAATTGCCCCTTAATTGGAAAAGAAAAATGAATTGGGTACACTAAATTTATTTTAAAAAAATAAAAAAGGATGGTGTGAGGCCTGAGAAATGCCCAAATGACGCACAGAGTAATTGGCTCTTCAACTCAGATAGGAGCCAGCAGGAACATTGTTGAGCTTAATCAATCCGCTCCAGGGTCAATAACCAAGCTGCAGGACATTTGGGCCTTTCGTCTGACTTCAGTTGGACTAAAGCCAGTTGTCAGTTAGTGTTAATTCACAGACATTTAATAAGATTACATTGAATTTCTAACGCAGCCCAGATACTTCCCCAAAACATGCACACACCTTTGATGTGGGGTGAGTACTAGATTTATTCCCCTCAGTGGAAAATTGTTAACCAGGGCAGTGTCCTCGAAAATAGGCAGTTACATTCGAGAAACATCCAAGGCCCAAACAAAATTCAGGTTGCTGGCCTTCACACATTACCCTGGCAGTATTATGAGTGAAAACAAAAAAGAAAATAACAGCAGCGAATGGGGGACAATTATGAAATTTGGAGATGACAGGGAACTTGGAAGTGTGGTATCAATGAGGAAGATGGTAATAAAGACATGGAACAGGCTGATTGGAATGGACAGAGACATGGCAGATGAACTTCAACACTGAAAAAATGTGAAGTTATACATTTTGATAGGAAGAATGGGGAGTGAAGAAACATACTAAATAGTATAATATTAAAGGGGAGCAAGAACAAAAACCTGAGGGTGTTTGTGGATGAATCTTTGAAGGTAGCAGGACAGGTTAACAAAGCAATGTGAGATAAACAGAAGTATGGAGTATAAAAGCCATTAAGTTATGCTAAATCAGCACAGACCACAAGTCTGACTGGAGCTGGAGTACTGTATCCAATTCTGGGCTCCATCGAGGGAGAACATGAAGGCTTTGGAGATGGTACAGCAGAAATTTACAGAGACTGTTTCCAGAGATGAGGGATTACAAATACTTGGATAGATTGGAAAAGTCGAGTAGTTTTCTTAGAGCAGCAAAAGTTGAGGAAATATGATAAATCATGAACGGTTTAGATAGAGTAAATAAAGATAAGCTGTTTCCTTTTGCTCAATGAGAGGGCGCAGATTTCTGGTGATTGGCAGAGGTGACATGACATTACACATCATGTGATTA
Source organism: Scyliorhinus torazame (assembly GCF_047496885.1). Lineage (NCBI taxonomy): Eukaryota > Metazoa > Chordata > Chondrichthyes > Carcharhiniformes > Scyliorhinidae > Scyliorhinus > Scyliorhinus torazame. The sequence goes on along the minus strand of NC_092717.1, from coordinate 150,600,933 downwards.
GGATTTGGAGTGCACTACCTGATAGGGTGGTGGATACAGATGTAATTGTGGCCTTCAAAAAGGAATTGAATAAATACTTGCAGGAGAAACAATTATAGGGATATAGAGAAAAAGCAGGGAAGTGGACTAATTGGATGGCGCTTCGTAAGAACTAACACAGATTTGATGGGCCAAATGACCTCCTGTGCTATACTAGTTTACGGTTCTATGAATTTCACCTATGAAGATTCTTAGTTCAAAAAGATACAATGGAATTTTTTTGTCCCATTTTGCACCCACACAATGAATGCATTATTTCAAGCAGTTGCACTATTATGTAAACAAAAAGTTCAGCTGACCTAGCTTAACCTTTGGCAGCTTTTCTGAGTACACAGAACTTATGTGGCGATACTTTGGATCGTGCACCGTGAGGTCAAAGGACATTTTGCTGAAGAGTTCAATGTCAGGCCATTGTGCATTGATTCCCTGCACGTGCTCATTTGCCTCTTTCATCTCTGAAACAAAACATTCAAAGTTTAGTTCACAGAACTCATTGTATTATCATGCTGTAAGTTTAATTAAGTGTGTGGATTGAAGGAATACAACGTTATGTCACCCTCGGGGAGCATTAAAGATGCTCAGCGATCCCCAAAACGAATAACTACCAGTTATCCTGCTTTCTGGTCTCTGCGTCCTTCCAATTATCTAAAATGTTTTTTGATCTTATCATTTGAGGACAGATGGTGCAAAGAAATAAGATTTGGAACCTTACTAAAAGAGCCCATCCTGAACCTTCTTATTGTCATTCTGATTCAATTCAAAAATGAAGTAAGTCTCACAAACTTAAGGGGGTGCACTGTTTAAAAACGTTTAAATGACACTGCTGTGTTTCACACTAAACATTAAGGGGTTGGGAGTAAGTACGCTTGATAAATAAGGTCCATCATGTAAAGGGTTTTACGTTATATAGATGTTTCAGGGTATTCATGAAGTATGAATAATAATCATAAATTGGTTGAACGGTCATGCCAAGAGATAAAGAAAATGTAACACTACATAAACTTTATATTTACTAAACTATCTAAAGCACCTACCCTCATTAATTTCGTCTTCATTGTATACATCAACCTCAAGAAGTCTTATTAGCATGCGAAAAAGAATTCTAAGGAACTGTAAGTATGCACCTGTCTTCCCAACCTGTAACATAAAATTCCAATTAGAAACCACCAACAGATCTGAAGAATAAAGGCGATTGAATTTTCAAAAGCTGGCAAAACAAAGGCATTTAATATATTGTATTTGTGAAGACAAATTTATAAATATTAAGGGGTGTTGCTGCCAAACAGAACTGAAGTGGGTATATTACAGACCCCAAACTCTTTGTCAATAAAATAAGCAGGGTATGGATGATGCTAAACAAGGGTAATGTAATAGAAGCATAGACACAGAAGTAGGCCATTCGGCCCTTCAAACCTCTCTGCCATTGAATATGATCATGGCTGATCATCCAACTCAATGGCCTGTTCCCGCCTTTTCCACCCCACCACCACCCCCATTCCAAATCTTTTACCCCTTTCGCCCCAAGTGCTGTATCTAACTTCTTCCAGAAAACATGCAATGTTTTGACTTCAACTACTTTCTGTGGTAGTAAATTCCACAGGTTGATCACTCTCTGGGTGAAGAAATTTCTCATCTCAGTCCTAAATGGTGATCCTGTATCCTCAGACTGCGACACACCCACCATCGGGAACATCCTTCCTCAGATAAGGAGACCAAAACGGCACACACAACATTCCAGGTGTGGTCTCACCAAGGCCCTGTATAATTGCAACAAGACATCCTTGCTCCTGTACTCAAATCGTCTCGCTATGAAGGCCAGCATGCTATTCACTGCCTTTACCACCTGCTGCACCTGCATGCTTGCCTTCAGCGACGGGTGTACAAGGACACCTAGGTCTTATTGCATCTTCCCCTCGCTCAATTCATAGTCATTCAGATAATAATCTGCCTTCCTATTTTTGCTACCAAAGTGGATAATCTCACATTTATCCATATTATACTGCATCTGCCATGGATTTGCTCACTCACTCAGCTTGTCCAAATCACAGGGAAGCACCTCTTCATCCTCACAGCTCACACTCCCACCCAGCTTTGTGTCATCTGCAAATTTGGAAATATTACATTTAGTTCCCTCATCTAAATCATTAATATATATTGTGAATAGCAGGGGTCTGAGCACTGGTCACTGCTTGCCATTTTTTTTTTATTCCTTCTTTGTTTCCTATCTGCCAACCAGTTGTCTATTCATCTCAATACACAACCTCCAATTCCATGTGCTTTACTTTTACACACTAATTTCTATGTGGGAGTCTGTCGAAAGCTTTCTGAAAGTCCAAATAAACCGCAACCACTGGCTCCACCTCATCAACTCTACTAGTTACATCCTTGAAGAATTCCAGTAGATTCCTCAAGCACGATTTCCCTTTTGTAAATCCATGTTGGCCCTGTCCGATTCTGCCTCTGTTTTCCAAGTACTCTGCGATGAAATCTTTTATAATTGACTCTGGAATTTTCTCCACTACCGACGTTGTTCCCAATAAACCCCTTTATTAATAAGAAGGCTCTTAAGTGATACCTTGTGCTATGACAAGTGTGTACCATCTACAAGATTATCATAGAATTTACAGTGCAGAAGGAGGCCATTCGGCCCATCGAGTCTGCACCGGCTTTTGGAAAGAGCACCCTACCCAAGGTCAACACCTCCACCCTATCCCCATAACCCAGTAACCCCACCCAACACTATGGGCAATTTTGGACACTAAGGGCAATTTATCACGGCCAATCCACCTAACCTGCACATCTTTGGACTGTGGGAGGAAACCGGAGCACCTGGAGGAAACCCACGCACACACGGGGAGGATGTGCAGACTCCGCACAGACAGTGACCCAGGCCGGAATCGAATCTGGGACCCTGGAGCTGTGAAGCAATTGTGCTATCCACAATGCTACCGTGCTGCCCAAATCCTTTAAGATGCACTGCAGCAACTCACCAAGTCTCCTTAAACCTTCCACACCCGCAACCTCTACAACCTCGAAGGACAGGAGATGCATGAGAGTACCACCACCTGCAAGTTCTCCTCCAAACCCCATATCATCCTGACATGGAATGATTAAAAAAAAAACAGGGTCCCATTCTGGGCACGAATAGTGGGGTGTGCCGAGAACGATCCCGCTATCAAACAGGTCTTCAGGGGGGGTTTTGGGCCTTGACGAGGAATGCCCTGCAAAGGCCACATTTACCTCACTTCCTGCACTGATGAGCTCAGCTCGCCAGTGCAGGAAGAGATTTGGGCACCGTTTTTAAATGCCGCGCTGATCACTTGACTCCCTCAGTCACCCCACTGGACACCCCCAACTTAACTCTTAGGGGGTCCTTGGCCATCCCTTCACATCACCTCTTCAGAGTAGGGCACCCCGGGCATGATCCCTGGCACTTGGGTACCTTGGCACTGCCAGCCTGGCAGTGCTAGGGTACCAGTGCCAAGGTGCAAGGCTGGCAGTGCCAAGGTGCCAGTGGGAGTGTCAGGGTACCAACCTGCCCGAAAGCCCGACCACTCGTGGGCCTCTGATGGCCTGGAGACTCCCACCCCCAGGTGCCGATACGTCTGGTCCACATTTGTGTGGACCAGTACCAAACAGCGCAATGGCGAGGCTCCCAGGCAAGGGGGTTAGTTCCCAGGCCTTGGGATAATCGGGAGCAGACATATTTAAATGAGCCTAATGAGCAAATTTTGCAAGCCGCCTCTTGTGAGATTTACCAGCCTTGTCGTGTCACCGAGTCAGCGCGACGAGGCCTTTCGATTACGTCCTATATCACCATTCCTTCACTGTCAGTGGGTCAAAATCCTGGAACTCCCTGCCTACCAGAACTGTGGATGTACCTATACAACATTGACTGCAGCAGTTCAAGAATGTAGCTCACCATCACCAACATCTTCTCAATGGCAATTATTGATGGATTTTGTCCAAGTTGTTTCAAAGGATGTTAAGGTCCTCACGCCTCACAACCTCAACCCCCACCCATTCCCCATGCCATCTCCCTGTGCACTCACCCAGTTTACACTATAGAACCCATGAGCCATATAAAGCATTGGCAGTCTTCAAATGTGCTTGAAAGAACAGTTAGAAATCTGTTTTGAAAAAGCCATTGCTCTTACATCCTATAGAAGTGTCAATCAAACATGATAGCTTCAATAACAATGCTTTACCTCACTTCATACCTCTTAATCTTGTCCACATAAACATGCATTTAAAGAAACAGATCAAAAAAACAATAATTTATTCTAACCTCAAAGAAATATCAATTAAAGCAACACTCCACTTCCACCTTTTAAAACAGACCCCTGCTGAGCTAATCCATTATTAGCGAGTCTTGGAGCTCAGCGAAGCTTTCATAATGAAGACATGTGAACTGTATCAACAAAATAGAAGGCCAGACATCATGGGCGAAATTCTCCACCAACGGCGCGATGTCCGCCGACTGGCGCCAAAAACGGCGCCAATCAGACGGGCATCGCGCCGGCCCAAAGGTGCGGAATGCTCCGCATCTTTGGCGGCCTAGCCCCAACATTGAGGGGCTAGGCCGACGCCGGAGGGATTTCCGCCCCGCCAGCTGGCGGAAATGGCGTTTGTTGCCCCGCCAGCTGGCGCGGAAATGCGGCGCATGCGCGGGAGCGTCAGCGGGCGCCGACAGTTTCCCGCGCATGCGCAGTGGGGAGAGTCTCTTCCGCCTCCGCCATGGTGGAGGCCGTAGCGGAGGCGGAAGGGAAAGAGTGCCCCCACGGCACAGGCCCGCCCGCGGATCGGTGGGCCCCGATCACGGGCCAGGCCACCGTGGGGGCACCCCCCCGGGGTCAGATCGTCCCGCGCCCCCCCCCCCCCCCCCCCCCCCCGCCAGGACCCCGGAGCCCGCCCACGCCGCCTAGTCCCGCCGGTAAATACCAGGTTTGATTTACGCCGGCGGGACAGGCAATTTCTGGGCGGGACTTCGGCCCATCCGGGCCGGAGAATTGAGCGGGGGGTCCCGCCAACCGGCACGGCCCGATTCCCGCCCCCGCCCAATCTCCGGTACCGGAGACTTCGGCGGGGGCAGGGGCGGGATTCACGGCGGCCAACGGCCATTCTCCGACCCGGCGGGGGGTCGGAGAATGACGCCCCTGTTTCTTCAGATGACTTTTTATAGGGATTATTTACTATTATTCAGTTGATATCTGCAATTTAAAGTGGGGCAATCATAGGCATGACAATATCGTAACATTTCTCATTAATAGAGGCATTTATTTGGTAGACCTTACTTATGGAGATGTCATATGTCACCACATATCCTACACATAATATTATTCTAATTATTTATTTTCACTTTGCTAGCATGAGCAATTAAAATACTAAGAATTACCTGTGGTGGTCCCGTCAATAACAACCGCCTCTGATGAAAATTTCCAGAACCTCCATCACTTTTATTGCTGAAGTCTGCATGGTGTGGCCTTGGAACTGTCCATTGTCTGTAATATAGTGACTGTTCTTCACTGCTCAAGTCCTTGTGGAAGAGTGATCTAAGTGAGCTTGTCCAAGCCATATCAGCATGGGGCAACAAATTGGCAGAGCATAAATGTTCATTTTTGGCCAAGCCAAGAAGATGATACACTGGCTTTGATAAAATTACCGTTCTTGGAAAAATGAGGTGTGGAGTCCTGAAGTCTTTATTGAGAAGCACAGATTGGCGAGAATTCCCAGAGGATGAGGATGATTTTGAGACTGTGCTGCTTGCAGTTTCCTTCCCCTCTGAGTCACATTCCTGTTTGCAGCCCTCACTGCCTACATTGATTGAGGTGCGTACTGAAGTGCCTTCGTCACTTGAACTGTTTACAATATTCTGGAAACTATGGGATGAAACAGGCTTCTGTGATGAGTCCAGGGCACTGGAGGAGCTCACTCCATTCTCTGCTATGGATCCTATTTGAAGGCAAACCAAATTTAATGTTAAAGATTGATATCACTTAGTGAAACTGCTGCATTCAAGCTTCACGTGAATATAACTGGAATACTTGGGTGTTCTTTGGACAGCTAGGGCTGTTTTGCAAGCACGCAGTGTATTCCTCCACACCTGCCCATTTCCCAATTAGCTCTCCATCTTAATTTAATTTTGTAAAAAAAACTTGGGTTTATATAATGTAGTCTATAATTTTAAAAATGGACGCTGGCCAAGGTAGACGATATCAGTAACGGTGGCTCAAAGGTTTAGTTAGCGGTATGCTTTAAGGAGAATCTTTCAGGCTGGATGAGGTTATACAATGGGGATAGACTAAATCAAGAAGGAATTTGAACACGAGGATGAGAACTTTAAATTTGTGACTTTAAGGGACTAGGAGCCAAAGTAATTCAGCAAGAGCAGGGATGATGCGAGCTGCACTTGATGAGGGTAGAGAAGTCAGAATAGTCGAGTCTGGACATCACAAATGCATGACTGAGGCTTTCAGTGCCAGATCCAAGAAAGCTGGCAATGTTATGGAAATGGAAGTGGATGGTCTGGAGGAATTTGTAGCTTAACCAGGACTGCATGTTGGACATGCAGGAAGAAAACCAGAAGCTATCTGAGTGGACGATTGAGATCTCAGTGAGAATGATATCCAAGAGATCCTTGCGTACTAGAGTAGAGGGTGGAAGGAGAAGGGGAGAGGAAAAAAGTGGTGGAGAAAGATTCCTTCAATCCAAGCTTGTCTGACAACATAAAAAGCTGAAGAGGAATTGGGGCAGATGGTGGAGAGTTTGAATTGGATATTATCGGTATACATATGGAAGTTAACCCCATGTCTACAGATGATGTCGCTAAGCAGCAACTAGAGAGAAAGAGGAGGGTGCTGGAGGCAACAGCATGCAGGAAGGAAAATAAGCCATTGCTGGAGATGTTCTGGCTATAATTGGATAGGTAAGAGCGGAACTGAAGTGAGGTTGAATCTCACTGAGCTGAGTTGTTGAAGGACAGAGGAGTTTAATCATGTCAAAGGCTGCTGAGAGGTTGAGAAGTACAAGAAAGGATTACACATCATAGTCAGTCATTTGGGACTTTGGCTCAGGCTATTTTGGCAGGGGGAGGCAGAACCTTGATTAGTCATTTTCAATCAAGAAATCGTGAGAAAGGTGGGGAAGGCACCAATAATTTGAAGGACATTGGAGAGGAAAGGAATTTTTTAAATATGGTGGTAGCTTTCAAGTTGAGAGGGTACACGATTGCTAGTTAATAATAATAATCGCTTATTGTCACTATTCTGGAACTATTTTATCACCCGTCCTACCTTCCAGCCCATCTACAGGGGGCTGATTGAAATCAGACGATGGACCCTGAAAGTCATGGGAACACAATCCTATCTAGTTGGCCAGACGTGAAGAATCCATAGGCACGCTAATCACTGAACATACTAACCTGAGGTTCCAGTGACTGCACTGCTGTTACTTTGTGGCCTCTCTAGATCAATCTGTAATTCATCAGATTCATTTTCACTGATGAGAACTTTTTCTTGTTCCTTCTCAGTTTGTTGCAGAACTGCCATGGTTTCCCTGACAGCACTCTTAGAAACATAGCCACAAGCCAGGCCTATCTCTTGCTCAAGGGTTGTCCGTGTGAGGTAGCTGGAGTCAATTAGCCTAAGGTCACAGTACTTCATGGACCTTAATAAGAAGATAGAAATAAGTCCCAAGTTATCAAACAAAACAAAAATAAATATTTTATATCCTACATGGTTAGAGTGCATGTTTTTTTGAGATTCTATATCAGCTAAACAGGCCTGCAATAAATGCATATGTGTGTCCGTGCGAGAATGTAGGTTTTGGCTTAGCTACAATGTTCTTCACAGTTCTGCTGACAGTAACTGCAGTGACTGGCCAACTGTGTAAGATATCTGAATGTTGTAGGCATCAGAGGAATTAAAAGCAAACAACCTTCAAAAGAGGAAGATGTATTTTTAAAAAATTATTTTTATTGAAATTTTTATGATTTTTATACAAAAACCAAACAATGATAATAATCTTTATTAGTGTCACAAGTAGGCTTACTCTAACACTGCAACTTTGCAGGAAATAAAGCAGAAATCATGAGGTACAGATTGTGCCAGAAGTATGGTGGTATCTCTGAGGAAGTTCCTTAGCACAGGTAAATTTTATGGTTGCAACAACATCAACAAGGCAGCATTTATTGTGTATCCCTAGTTGCTCTGAAGGCAGTGTAAGGCAACCATGTAATGTGGAATTGGGGTCACGTTGTAGTCCAGACCAGATAGAGGTTGTAGTTTTCCTTCTCTGATATTATTGAACCAATAGGATTTTTAATAACTATTTGGAGGCTTCCTTGGTCATTTTTCTCTTGGTGTTAGGAACATGGGGTATGCCATTTGGCCTATCAAGCCTGCTCCGCCTATGAATTAAATCACGGCTGATCATCTACTTCAATGCCACTTTCTCGGACTATCTCCATATCCAAAGATGTGCAGGTTAGGTGGATTGGCCATGCTATATTGCCCTTAGTGTCCAAAAGGGTTAGGTGGAATTACTGGGTTACGGGGTTAGGGTGGAGGTGTGGGCTTGAGTGGGGCGCTCTTTCCAGGGGCTGTTGCGGACTCTATGGGACGAGTGGCCTCCTTCTATACTGAAAATTCTATGATTCTACCCTTACTACATCCTCCTCACACCCAGTTTGGTGTCAACAGCAAGTTTGGAAACATTGCAATCGGTCCCCATATCCAAATCATTTATATAGATTGTGAACAGCTGTGGCCAAAGCACTGATCCCTGCAGTGCCCCACCAGAACAACCTACCATCCTGAGAATGAAATCATTTATTCCTACTCTCTGCTTTCTGTCTGTTAACCCATTCTCAAACAATACTCATATATTTCTCCCATTCCCATGCACTCTAATATTATTTACTAACCTGCTGTGTGGGACCTTATCAAAAGCATTCTAAAAATCAAAATACACCACATCCACTGGTTCTCCTTTATCTATGCTACAAGTAATATACTCAAAAAACCTCAATTTGTCAAATCCATATTTAGAGTTCAGATTACAAAGATAAATTATGAGGTTGGACTAGTCTGAATTTCTCAACTAGATTGTTGTTTTACAATTTAGGAACATAGGACTTAGGAGCAGGAGTAGTCCATTCGGCATTCAATAGAATCATGGCTGATCTGGTGTGGTCTCAACTCCCCGCTTTCCTGTCTGCTCCCCATTACCCTTGACTCGCTTGTCTATTAAAAATCTGTCCTAGGAATTTATTGCAAGGTATCCTCTATCTCCTATTTAACCATACCAGAACACATGGAACACATAATGAAATATTCTAATGCATAGCAGTTATAAGACAAACATTGAAATTTAGGGTAAGATAAAACCGTTGTTGTTTTTTTAAGTCTTACCTTGGAAATGATTCCCCAAGTGGATCTTTACCAGTTAAGATGACAATACATGGTAGACCTTCCAGATCCTGATATGTGTGCGGGACCCATTCCTCCTGTTCACATCCTCTCCATACCTATAAGTCAAAATAATGGAGGATTCAGACGAAATCTTCAAATTCAGAGACTAAGTAGAATGTGGAGCTTGTTACCACAAGGAGTAGTTGAGGTGAAGAACACAAACACATTAATGGGGAAGCTAGCTAATCATATGAAGGAGCATGAAATAGAAGGCAAAGAAGACGTAGGTGTATTCACAAAGTAGAGGTAGAGTGAAGGAGGATGGGAGGAGGCTCCTATGAAGTATAAACCTGACATGGACCTAGTGGGTTAAATGGCCTATTGCTGTGCTGTAAATACTATGTAAGACAGCTGGAAGGAATAAGTAGCTTAATAAATTAAAATAAAATGTTCTCACCTTTCCCGTTGAAGCACCAAGTGGTGCAGCAATGAGTAATACTGACAATACATATTATTACAATTTGCATCAAAGACTTGGACTCAGAAACTAAATTCAAATTGATTAAGTATGAAGACGTTACAAACTAGGAAGGCCAGCTGCTTGTGAGAAGGTAGTTCAAGAAATCAAAAATTAGTTTATACATAAGTGAGCAAATAATAGCACATGAAATTTAATATGTACATGTGTAAAGTATTATCGGTCAAAAGTATGAGCAACACAGGTGTTTAGTTAGTCAACAGAAGTGAAGGGATGGGGGGCTTATTAGGTATGAGCTTAAGGGTTATGGTGGGGGTTTGGGGAGGGGGGTATTTGGGGACCTGTTGTGGTTTACTTGGTTGTTTGGGTGTAATGGCTATGGATGGTGGTGATGGTCGGGGTACAGTGAGGGGGACTTTTTTTGTCTGGGGGATCTGGCGGCCAACTTGGGTGGTCCTGGTATCGGCCCTTCTCTGGAGGTTGCTGGACTGTCTCACATAACGAGAATTACTGATCCTGGTAAGGGGAAGGGGGTTAGACGTGTCCCCCCCCCCCAATCCAGCTGGTCACATGAAATGTTAGGGGGTTAAGTGGCCTGGTAAAAATATCTAGGGTGTTTACACATCTTAAAACTTTGAAAGACTTTAAAAGCTGATGTGGTGCTGTTGCAGGACACCCATTTGTGGGTTAGAGATCAGAGAAAGTTACGGAAGGGTTGGGTGGGACAGGTGTTTTATTTTATTTTATTCTAATCTTAAGAGTACACAATTCTTTTTTTCCAATTAAGGGCCAATCTAGCATGGCCAATCCACCAATCCATCCAAATTTGCACATTTTGTTGGGTCGCAGACACGGGGAGTGTGTGCAAACTCCACACAGACAGAGACGGAGGGCCGGGATCGAACCCGAGTCCTCAGCGGCGTGAGGCAGCAGTGCTAACCACTGCGCCACCGTGCTACCCGTGGGACAGATGTTTAATTTGGGGTTTTATAGTAGGGCCTGAGGGGCAGCGATCCTGATCAATAAGAAGGTGACCTTTTGGCGGAGAACGTTTTGACGGATCTGAATGGGATGTATGTAATTGTTAGTAGGTTGTTGGTGGGTGCACCAGTGATGCTGGTCAGTATATATGCCCCAAATTGGGACGACGCATCTTTTATTAATAAATTGTTGCCTTTGATCCCAGATTTGGATTCACACCAGCTAATCATGGGTGGGGATTTTAATTGCACTTTAGGGGCGAAATTCTCCCGAAACGGCGCAATGTCCGCCGACTGGCGCCCAAAACGGCACCAATCAGACGGGCATCGCGCCGTCCCAAAGGTGCGGAATGCTCCACATCTTTGGGGGCCGAGCCCCAACATTGAGGGGCTAGGCCGACGCCGGAGGAATTTCCGCCCCGCCAGCTGGCGGAAACGGCCTTTGTTGCCCCGCCAGCTGGCGCGGAAATGACATGTCGGGGCGGCGCATGCGCGGGAGCGTCAGCGGCCGCTGACAGTTTCCCGCGCATGCGCAGTGGAGGCAGTCTCTTCCGCCTCCGCCATGGTGGAGACCGTGGCGGAGGCGGAAGGGAAAGAGTGCCCCCACGGCACAGGCCCGCCTGCGGATCGGTGGGCCCCGATCGCGGGCCAGGCCACCGTGGGGGCACCCCCGGGGCCAGATCGCCCCGCGCCCCTCCCAGGACCCTGGAGCCCGCCCGCGCCGCCTTGTCCCGCCAGTAAATAGGTGCTTTAATTTACGCCGGCGGGACAGGCAATTTATCGGCGGGACTTCGGCCTATCCGGGCCGGAGAATCGAGCGGGGGGGCCCGCCAACCGGCGCGGCCCGATTCCCGCCCCCGCCGAATATCCGGTACCGGAGACTTCGGCAACCGGCGGGGGCGGGATTCACGGCAGTTCCCGGCGATTCTCCAACCTGGCGGGGGGTCGGAGAATGACGCCCTAGATCCCCGACTGGATAAGTCGAGGCCTAAGATGAAACTCTAGCTATTTCATGTCAAAATAACTCAAGGTGAAGTTGAAAGATTCTATGCGTCCTAGTGACCCTGGTACTGAACAAGCCCAACAACTGCAGAGCAGAATGGACTAGGAAGGGGCAGCATAGTGGCGCAGTGGTTAGCATTGCTGCCTCACGGCATCGAGGTCCCAGGTTCGATCCCGCATCTGGGACACTGTCCGTGTGGAGTTTGCATTCTCCCCGTGTTTGCGTGGATTTCGCCCCCACAACCCAAAGATGTGCAGGGTAGGTGGATAGATCACACTAAATTGGCCCTTAATTGGAAAAAATGAATTGGGTATTCTAAATTTAAAAAAATAGAATGGACAAAGAAAACAGAATGCTGAAATCTGTTGACAAAACATTAAGTTCGGGAGGGAGAAATGTAATGTTGAAACTGAAAGGTATTTCAATCAGACTGTGTTGGAGTATTGTGCCTATGTTGGTCAAGCTAAGTTGTGAATGTAGAATGTAGAACAAGGACAATCAGGTTCAGATAAAAAAGACACATTTAGAATTGATGTCAAGAAGCTCTCCTTTACGGGCAGCATGGTGGCGCAATGGTTAGCACTGCTCCTCACAGTGCCGAGGACCCGGGTTCGATCCCGTCCCTGGGTCACTGGCCGTGTGGAGTTTGCACATTCTCCCCATGTCTGCATGGGTTTCAACCCAACAACCCAAAGGTGTGCAGGGTAGGTGAATTGGCCATGTTAAATTGCCCCTTAATTGGAAAAAAAATGATTGAGAACTCTAAATCTATTTTAAAAAACTCTCCTTCACAAAAGATTGATGAACTCAATGAATTGACTCCTAGATGTGTAATGGAGATGCAAACATTGGAATAATTTAAGAAACTGCTGAATGCCACATTAATATTACACAATGAATTATAAGAACCTGATCTACTTTCTTATTGTTCAACCTCTACATTCAAAGAAATCTTGAAGGAAACCTTGAAGTGAAGATCAAAGTGCTGTGCTTCCTTTTGACAACACTGCTGGTGTCAATGGGGGAATGTTATAAAGAATTGCTGCTTTCTGCTGGATCTCAATAATAACATAGTGTAATAATAATCCCTTAAAGTCACAAGTAGGCTTCAATTAAGTTATTGTGACAAGCCCCCAAGTTCAAATCGTTCTTCTTGACCGGGTCACTCAGCAACGCGAACCAACCCTTGACAGTGTTCAGCTGCCGCCAAGAGCCCGTAAGTCTTAAGTCAACGCTCGCTACGAGATAGGTGCTCCTAGCTACCAGTCCGTATCAACTTTTGAATCCCGCAGACTCAGAACCCGAATGAAAGGCCATTTGTTCCCCTGACCTGGTGGGCCAGTCCTAAGCTAAGTATATGCCTGTTAGTTGTAGAAGTAGCTTAGAAGTAGAATTTATGCATGAGTAGCGATTACTGTGTATAATAAATGTGCTTTGATTTGAATCTTACTAATTGGTGTATTGAGTTATTGATTATTACTTGAACTTGAACCTTGTGGCGGTATCATAAAGATACCTGGCGACTCGAGAGCAAAGGTTATAAACAGAGCCAATTGAACCAACCAAAAGTTAGCAACAGAGCTGGAGAACGAGGGGGTCTTTTAATCAAGTACATAGCAAAAAGTTAGGTAACAGGTTTGGAAGCATTTGTTGGCATAGACAGCAATCGCACTCTGGAACAGATTACTGAAACATATATCAATGAGTATCAATCTCTTGGATACCTTCAAATGGGAATTTGAATAGTACCTGAGCCAGGAGGTCAATGCATGTTAAAGAGGGTAAGTTGCAGGGTAGCTGGGTCTAGCAAGGTTCATGAGTTACATACGTGATTGCCATAGGAGATCAAAGGGGAAGAGATGATGCAAAGCCCGGGTTTTTAAAAAGTTTTAGAGTACCCAATTCATTTTTTCCCAATTAAGGGGCAATTTAGTATGGCCAATCCACCTACCCTGCACATCTTTGGGGGCGAAACCTACATAGACACAGGGAGGATGTGCAAACTCCACACGGACAGTGACCCAGGGCCGGGATCGAACCTGGAACTTCGGTGCTGTGAGGCAGCAGTGCTAACCACTGCATCACCGTGCTGCCCAGAAAGGCCCGAGTTAAGTGTCTGCTCACCTTCTTCAGGAGGATCAATGGATTAAGTATAATTTGCAATAAGACAACTTGTACATAGTTTTCAGAAGGAATGTTGCTTCCCCATTCCATGCTTGCATATATAACATTTCTACAGTACTAGAAAGTTTGCTTTCTTTCCTCCTTCAGAACTCCTTTCGGAAAATGTTCCTACCTTCATCCGTGTAACAAAGTGCTTGGAAACAGTAAGCTCCATGGCAGGATTGCCCAGAAGTACCTCAAACCGATATTGCAGACCAAGCTTATCTCGAACATCCTGAAGTCGTTCCTTGGCAAGCATTGCTAGCTGCACTGATGGTACTCGTATCAAAAGCATATGTCCACGACCAATCTTATCTTTCCCAGGACAGCAAATCAAATCATCCATAATACTCAGTGTCTCAGGAGTAGTGTGCTCTCTCAGCAAATTCATTGAAGTTACAGCCATCATAGCTTCAGCATACTGCTGAATTAACAGGTAGCACCGGATCACCATGCTATGTAATCTGGGATATCTGAAAAAGCGGAAAGCCATCAGAATTCTCATTACTGTAATTCTGCATCCTTAAGATTAGTCTAATTTACACTCAAGCAAGCTGGGACTCATTTTTATTAAGGATTAACTATAAGAATCCATAATGAGCTAAGTCAAATTTACAAAACCTTATTTGAACATCACAATAGTTATTTCTGTTGGTTTTCAGGAAAACGTATATGTTGGAGTTGGGCTTTTTAGGGTTTAATATTAGAGATTCCAGTGTATTTGCTAAGTTACATTGTTCTTCAATATTAAAGTGCATTGTTGTGGGGCAATTTCAGAGCACTGCACTCAATTAAACAAAAAAAGACAATTTTCTGATCCTGCACTGCCTGCCACAGACAGCCTAGACAAGATAACACACTTCGGAAATCCAAGTATGCAAATGACCATGATTTGATGACTATTTACAGTTATAGTTAGAAATTCAATTGCAGAATACCCATTCTTTTGTTCTATAATTTTGGTGAACGATCCTTCCTGCCAGTGCTCAAAGTCAGAAAAGTACTCTCAAGCAGTTCTATGTTGGAGTTCATTTTGATATGTATAATTGTAAAAATATGAAAAATTATTGCATTTTTCTCACTTTATCGTTATCAATTAATGTCTCTTTTTCAACATACTTTTTCTCCATTTTTCTCCCTCCTCTCTCTCTCTGGCCACAGGGAGATAATAATCTCCTCCATTAGCACCACGATGTTCTCAACGTTAGTTGATGTGTCAAAATATATTTTTGTAAGTTTCAAGAATAAATACTTCTCAACGCGCACTGGTGCCAGTCCCCAGGATAAATGGGGAGAGGGCAAGAAGGACATTCAGCTGTAAAACCACCCCCCAAATCCAAATGATGGTTGATGTAAATTAAATTGGCAGCCATGTTAGGGCTTACCTTGAAAGTGACAGGCAGGGACCCTGCCAGAACCCTGTGAAGAATGGGCAATGGTCATCATCTAATGAATGAGAATGGCTGAAGAAGAGGTGAAAAGATGACCAAACACAAAATAACAAGTCTAAGTGACAGGGAGAAGCAGTGAAATAACTGTCCTGATTGTGAGAAAAGGAATACAAACCATGGGTCATCAGGAAACAGAGTCAAAGGGCAGCAAAGCAAGAGAAATTGGTAGTCGATATAAAATTTACTGTCCGTACAAGATAGGAAAAGAAATGGTGCTGGAATAGT
This sequence comes from Scyliorhinus torazame, assembly GCF_047496885.1. Taxonomy (NCBI): domain Eukaryota; kingdom Metazoa; phylum Chordata; class Chondrichthyes; order Carcharhiniformes; family Scyliorhinidae; genus Scyliorhinus; species Scyliorhinus torazame. The sequence continues at coordinate 150,585,184 of NC_092717.1, read as the reverse complement.
ATTAAATTCGAAAATAAATGGTGTTGGCAGTAGACAGAACAGAGACAGAATCATCAAAGCAAAACTAGAAAACGGGGGGTAAGATGTGGAGTGAGTTGTGCACCAAAGAGTGGATGCGGGCCAGAGGAGAAAGTAGAATTCTGGACAATAAAATTCAAATAATACCAAGCAGTGCCAGGCTAGAGGTGGCAAGTAACCTAAGTGGATATGTGCGGAGAGAAAGAGTAGAATACGAGGTTAATCATGGTGGAAACGGTTTAGCAGAAGTAAATGAAAAAGGAGCCAAGATCCTGGAAGTTGCTACATCATGCAAACTGATAATACTAAACACCTGGCACCGAAAACACAGAAACAACCGTATAACCTACAGCAGTGGTGGCAGCAAAACACATTATGGTTAGAAGAGAATGTGCAAGGAAAGCCAAGAACTGCAAAGTCTTCCCAAATGAGACACTGACTACCCAACATAGAGTGTTGATGGCAGAGCTGATTGCAAAGAAAACAAACCAGCAGCGGACAAGGAAACAGAACATCAGGACCTGGAAGCTCAAAGATCTGCAAATGAAAGGGGAATTCAAGGAGCAGATGGAGAGACAGCTAAAAGAAGTAGGAGAAGTTACAACAGACACCACGGAAGACTGGTGGAACTCAGTGGCAAACTTTATGCAGAAAACTGGTGAGGAAGTGTGTGAAAGGTTATCAGAGAGGAGAAAAGCTGGATTGGAAACTTAGGGGTGGAATGAAAACACCAAATGTGTAGTCAAAGAAAAGAAGGCAGTGTTAAAGAAGCGGAGACAGTCAGGAATCAATGAAGATAAAGAACAGCACAAAAAAAGTACAAAGTAGTGCCGGGAGGCAGAAATTCCCAACCAAAGTCAATGGACCTTTGGCAATCTATCAAATATTCAACCGTGCCGGCGACGATTCCCACCATGGACAGAAGTGGAAAATCCCTGCCAGTGATTATTAGAGAAAGATCGCTGGCTACTATTAAGTACCCTAGGCTAGTGCATAGTCAATTCCTGCCCCACTTGACCCTGAGTCACAACACAAGTGAATTAACCAATAATTCTTAGATAAATACCCAAATCTTTCGCCCATGGCTGCCCAATAATTACAGTCACCAGGTTTGTAAGTTTGAACACAATTACTGTTTATTTATAGCAAGAACTATAATGAAATATGCAGTAAATGCAACTGGTTAACTATTATCCAATTTCTAATTCCCCACTTTAACTTGTTACCCCACCCTCTACATATACACACAAGACAGACAAACACAGAGGGGAAAAAAGGGGGTTAAAATATCATAAGTAAAAGAGGAAAAGAGTCTTTGTTTCAAATGGGCGTTTCCAGCACCTTACTCCTCCTTGCTTTCAGTTTGAGGTTTTTGCTGCAGATTCATTCAGGCCTCAGTAGTTTCAGAAATACAGCATTAACAACTTTTCTAGAGAGAGTGAGTTCTAGGGCGAGATTCTCCGACCCCCCGCCGGGTCGGAGAATCGCGGGGGGCTGGCGTGAATCCCACCCCCGCTGGTTGCCGAATTCTCCACCACCGGATATTCGGCGGGGGCGGGAATCACGTCTTGCCGGTTGGCGGGACATGCCCCGCGATTCTCCGGCCCGCATGGGCCGAAGTCCCGCCGCTAAAATGCCTGTCCCGCCGACGTAGATTAAACCACCTACCTTACCGGCGGGACAAGGCGGCGCGGGCGGGCTCCGGGGTCCTGGGGGGGGCGCGGGGCGATCTGGCCCCAGGGGGTGCCCCCACGGTGGCGTGGCCCGCGATCGGGGCACACCGATCCGCGGGCCGGCCTGTGCCGTGGGGGCACTCTTTCCCTTCCGCTTTCGCCACGGTCTCCACCATGGCGGAGGCGGAAGAGACTCCCTCCACTGCGCATGCGCGGGAATGCCATCAGCGGCCGCTGATGCTCCCGCGCATGCGCCGCCCAGAGATGTCATTTCCGCGCCAGCTGGCGGGGCACCAAAGGCCTTTTCCGCCAGCTGGCGGGGCAGAAATTCATCCGGCGCGGGCCGAGCCCCTTAAGGTTGGGGCTCGGCCCCCAAAGATGCAGAGCATTCCGCACCTTTGGGGCGGCGCGATGCCCGACTGATTTGCGCCATTTTGGGCGCCAGTCGGTGGACGTCGCGCCGATACTGGAGAATTTCGCTCCTGGTCTTTATTTGCAACCTGTCATGGTTTTGTTGTAGATTCATTCATTCAGGTACTCTGCAGCTTCAGGAATCCAGGGGGCGATTCTCCGATATGGAGGCCAAGTGTTCGCGCCGTCGTGAACGCCGTCGCGTTTCACGATGGGGCAAACAGGGCCCGGGCATGACAATTTCTGGCCCCCTGCACGGCGCTGGAGCGGTTCACGCCGCTCCAGCGTCCTTATGCAGTGCCAAATGGGCGCCGCGCAAACCCGCGCATACGCAGTTGGGGCAGCCCAATCCTGCGCATGCGCAGTTGGGCCACGCCATCCTGCGCATGCACGGGGACGTCTTACGCATGCCGGCCTCTCACCAACATGGCGCCGGTGTTCTGGGGCCACGCGCGGAAGGAGGTAGGCCCGGGGGGGGGGGGGGGGGTGAGAGAGAGAGAGAGGCCGGCCCGCCGATCGGTGGGCCTTGATTGGGGGCCAGACCCCATCGGAGGCCACCTTGGTGAAGGAGCCCCCTTCCCTCCCCCACAGGCCGTCCCCCCCCAGCGTTCCCACAGAGTTCCCGCTGGCAGCGACCAGCGGTGGACGGCGCTGGCGGGAACCTGTCGTGTCGTAGTGGCCGCTCGGCCCATCAGGCTGGAGAATCGCCGCTCGCCTGTTCTCCGAGCGGCCGGGTGCGAATCGCGCGCCTCTGGTTTCCAGGGGGGTGGACAAATCACGTGCGGGGGTCGGGACGGCGTGGCGCGATCCGCGAGGCGCCCTGGCGATTCTCCCACCCGGCGTGGGGTGGGGAGAGAATAGCGCCCATTGTACTCACAGCCTTTCTGGAGAAAGAGAGAAAAGCAGGTCCTTGTCTTTCTGGATCCAGGACTTAACTGTGCCCTGAGATCTCTGAGAATCCTCCCACTAGGATAGGATCCAATCACCACCTGATACCACAAGGAGTACGACCTGTTGGGCAATTCATTGGCCACCAGCCAATCTATCAATCCAAATTCCACCCATCTCTCTCCCTGGTACCAAATGGTCTGATGCTCCTATTCAAACCAGCAGAGGCAAGCAGAGTGATCTCCCCTATAATTTCTGAATTCCTCATTCTCTCTGCTCCTTGATTTAAAGGTACATGTCCATTAATCACCCATGGATCAAAAATAATAATTGCAAAATAAAAGAAAGGGCAAATAAGGGAGTAAACAGGAAGGACCCTTCCACTATAGAAAGTATATATGAAAGTTTGGATACCTAAGAGAGACAAAACAATATCTTCAGAATAGTAGCTGCTAGAGATAGGTTAGCAAAAGACATGAGAAATATATTGTAATGGTCCTTCCTGTTTGTTCCTGTTTATTTCCTTATTTTCCCCTTTCTTTTATTATTGCTGTTACATTTTTAATCCATGGATGACTTATGGACATGTCTTTAAGACAGCCTGCCATTTTAATACAAGCAGAAGGAGGGTGTGGCCTGTGCCTTTAATTCAAACAGCAGCATCCAGAAGACTGTGCTGACTTAGACTGGTGATTGCCGATTGGCCGTGTCAGTGATGACTCAGTTCGACTGGTGTGGCTGGTGGTCAACAAATTGGCCCAAAAGGCTATATGGTAACAGGTGGCGATTGGATTTGATCGCACTGGAATGTTCTCAGAGTCACGAGGTTCCATTTTAGCTTCACTTTTGATTCTCCAGTCTGGGTGGAGGATTGCAACTAATTCTCTCCCAAACGATTCAGCTAAAATCTCTTCATAAGGCCGCTGTGACGACTGATTCTCTCTCTCCAGTAAGTCTGGGTGTCATTCTCTCGAGACTGAAAAGTCTTGAAGTCAAACCACGAGCTGGGAGCAGGGTTTGATGTGAGATAAAGAGTCTCAAGAAAGAAAGAGGCCTGGAAATAAACCACAAACTAAAAGCAGAGTCTGACAAGCAGCCAACGAGACTCTCTTGAGTAATACATTTCTAAACTAGAGCTTCAACTACCAGCGTGCTGTCAGGAAAGTCTGCGACAGAACCACCATTGGAAACAAAAGGCTCTTATCTTTTGACCTTCATCCTTATTATTTTCAACCCCCCCATGTTTGTCTGTCTTGTGTGTGTGGGTAGAGGGTGGGACAGTAAAGGGGGTTGTAGGTTCGCTTATTGATATTCAGTTGCATTTACTGCATATTTCATCATCCTTGTTATAAATAAAGTGTAACTGTGTTGAGCCAAAGATTTCAGGAATTTTTATAAGTATTATTGGTTAATTCACTTGTGTTGTGACTCTGAGGCACATGGGGCTGGAACTGACCGCACACTTGCCCATTTGTACAATCAAGGATGGAGGTGGAGTAACCTTAGTGAAAGAAATTAAAGCGAGGCACACTCAGTACTTTAACTGGCTTAAGAATGGAAAAAACCCAAGGACAAAGGAATTAAAGGTAGCTGCAAATGATAAATGACAACTAGCATCAATCTGGAAGAATTAGAACTGTACTTAAAGGAATAAAAAACAGCACAGCAGCAGAATTGGAGGAGATACAACAGATCTATGGACAATCTTGGGTGAATATGGGCTCAGGGGGCGTCATTCTCCGACCCCCCGCCGGGTCGGAGAATGGCCGTTGGCCGCCGTGAATCCCGCCCCCGACGAAGTCTCCGGTACCGGAGATTGGGCGGGGGCAGGAATCGGGCCGCGCCGGTTGGCGGGACCCCCCGCTCAATTCTCCGGCCCGGATGGGCCGAAGTCCCGCTCAGAAATTGCCTGTCCCGCCGGCGTAAATCAAAGCTGGTATTTACCGGCGGGACCAGGCGGCGTGGGCGGGCTCCGGGGTCCTAGGGGGGGCGCGGGGCGATCTGACCCCGGGGGGTGCCCCCACGGTGGCCTGGCCCGCGATTGGGGCCCACCGATCCGCGGGCGGGCCTGTGCCGTGGGGGCACTCTTTCCCTTCCGCCTCCGCCATGGCCTCCACCATGGCGGAGGCGGAAGAGACTCTCCCCACTGCGCATGCGCGGGAAACTGTCAGCGGCCGCTGACGCTCCCGCGCATGCGCTGCATTCCCGCGCCAGCTGGCGGGGCAACAAACGCCATTTCCGCCAGCTGGCAGGGCAACAAACGCCATTTCCGCCAGCTGGCGGGGCGGAAATCCCTCCGCCGCCGGCCTAGCCCCTCAATGTTGGGGCTCGGCCCCCAAAGATGCGGAGCATTCCGCACCTTTGGGCCGGCGCGATGCCCGTCTGATTGGCGCTGTTTTTGGCGCCAGTCGGCGGACATCGCGCCGTTGGGGGAGAATTTCGCACCAGGTCTGAAACAAGCTATCTACTGTGTAACAATGAGAGTAAATCCCGAGTGCATGGAGGCACAGTCAGTCAAAGGAAACAGAGAAATCCAAGATACAACGAATTGAACTCCTACATACATTCAAAATATGGGTCATAGACCAGAGACTGAGAAAAATAGTGGAAATCCATGAAGGTCAGTTTGGATTCATTCCTGAAAGAGCAACTGATGCCATTTCTGATTTGAAGTAAGTGATGGAGGAACATTGGAAAGGCCAAAGTAACATGAAAGTTGTTTTCATTGATCTAGAGAAAGCTTATACTGGGTAACTAGGGAGGAAGTCTGGAGATGTGCTCAAATTAGTGGAGTCCCTGAGATGTATGTAAGCTATCACAGGACATGTACAAGGATCTCCAGACAAGAGTGGGGAACCAGTGTGGGGGAGAGTGAGAATTTCAAAGTCAAAGTTGGATCAGCGCCGAGCCCCTTCCTCATCCTGGTTCTCATGGATGTTCTAATTGAGTAAGTGAGACAGAAAGTGCCATCAGCAATTATGTCTGTAGATGACATTGAGCTATGTGATGGGATGATGAGAACATGACCGACATTGAGCTATGTGATGGGATGATGAGAACATGACCGAACATCTGGAGAACTGGAGAAAAGCACTGGAAGGCAGGGGTATGATGGTCACTAGGCTAAAGACCCAACCTATGGACTGTCGGTTTGGGTCTAGGGCAGAGGATCAGTGTGAAGGTGTGACAATTATGGATGAAGTCTTGGAGAAAGTGAGTCATTTCAAGTACCTGGAGTCTGTGATGCCAGAAGATGGAAGTATGGAAATGAAGCAATGGTTTAGAGCTGGTTGGAGTAATTGGAAGAGATACAGTAAAGTGTGAATATTTAAGATGATGAATGGGGTGCCAATCAAGTGGGCTCCTGGACGTGTTGAGTTTCTTGAGCATTGTCGGAGCTGCACTCGTCCAGGACATACTGAGTATTCTATCACACTCGTAATTTGTGCCTTGTAGATGGTGGGCAAGCCTTGAGGAGTCAGGAGGCGAGTTCCCAGTCTCTGACCTGCTCTTGCAACCATCATATTTATTTATTTATTTGTTTATTTTTTAAATTTAGAGTACCCAATTAATTTTTTCCAAATAAGGGGCAATTTAGCGTGGTCAATCCACCTAGTCTGCACATAGAACATAGAAAATACAGCACAGAACAGGCCCTTCGGCCCACTATGTTGTGCCGAACCTTTGTCCTAGATTAATCATAGATTATCATTGAATTTACAGTGCAGAAGGAGGCCATTCGGCCCCCTGAGTCTGCACCGGCTCTTGGAAAGAGCACCCTACCCAAACTCAACACCTCCACCCAACACCAAGGGCAATTTTGGACACTATGGGCAATTTATCATGGCCAATCCACCTACCCTGCACATCTTTGGGTTGTGGGGGCGAAACCCACCCAAACACAGGGAGAATGTGCAAACTCCACACAGACAGTAACCCAGAGCCGGGATCGAACCTGGAACCTCAGCGCCATGAGGCAGCAAGGCTAACTCACTGCGCAACCATGCTGCCCTGTAACCACCATATTTATATGGCTGGTCCTTAGTTTCTGGTCACCCCCAGGATGTTTTTTAAAAATATATATTTATTAAAGTTTTTTAACACAATTTTTCACCCTTACAAACAAACCCCCCCCTCGTAACAAAATAGAAAGTAAACGCACATAGCAAGATATAAACATGGTAAAACGATATGTTACAGAGCTTTGTACACTGGATTCCTCCCGTACGTGTCAGTTTTCCAGTTCTTTCATGTGTTCTCGTGCTCAAGTACCCCCCAGGCAGACCCCCCTCCCCCCTTCCTCCCTCCCCCCCACTTCACAAGACATTCCCCCGCCCCCTCTGGGTTGCTGCTGCTGCTGACCGACCTTCGTCTAACGCTCCGCGAGATAGTCTAGGAACGGTTGCCACCGCCTGTAGAACCCCTGCGCAGACCCTCTCAAGGCAAACTTTATCCTCTCCAGCTTAATGAACCCAGCCATGTCATTTATCCAGGCCTCCACGCTGGGGGGCTTCGCCTCCTTCCACATTAGCAAGATCCTTCGCCAGGCTACTAGGGACGCAAAGGCCAGAATGCCGGCCTCTTTCGCCTCCTGCACTCCCAGCTCGTCCACTGCTCCAAATATTGCTACCCCCAGCTTGGCTTGACCCGGACTTTCACCACCTTAGATATTGTTCCCGCCACTCCCCTCCAGAACCCCTCCAGTGCCGGGCATGACCAAAACATATGGACATGGTTCGCCGGACTTCGTGAGCACCTCCCACATCTGTCCTCTACCCCAAAGAACCTACTCAGCCTCGCCCCCGTCAAGTGCGCTCTATGAACCACCTTAAATTGTATCAGGCTAAGCCTGGCACACGAGGAGAAGGAATTAACCCTACTCAGGGCATCAGCCCATAGCCTCTCCTCAATCTCCTCCCCCAGCTCCTCCTCCCATTTACCCTTCAGCTCCTCTACCAACGCCTCCCCCTCTTCTTTCATCTCCTGGTATATTGCCGACACCTTGCCCTCTCCCACCCATATGCCCGAGATCACCCTGTCTTGAATTTCCTGTGCCGGGAGCAACGGGAATTCCCTCACCTGCCGCCTCACAAACGCCCTCACCTGCATGTATCTGAAAGCATTTCCCGGGGGTATCCCAAACTTCTCCTCTAGTGCCCCTAGGCTCGCAAACGTCCCATCAATGAACAGGTCCCCCATTCTTCTAATCCCTGCCTGATGCCAGCTCTGAAACCCCCCGTCCATCCTCCCCAGGACAAACCGGTGGCTACCCCTGAACGGGGACCACACCGAGGCTCCCATCGCACCCTTGTGTCGTCTCCACTGTCCCCAGATCTTTAGCGTTGCCGCCACCACCGGGCTCGTGGTGTACCTTGACGGCGAGAGCGGCAGCGGTGCCGTCACCAGCGCCCCCAGGCTCGTTCCTTTGCAGGACGCCATCTCCAACCTCTTCCAAGCCGCCCCCTCTTCCTCCATTACCCACTTACGGATCATTGCCACATTTGTTGCCCAGTAGTAGCTCCCCAGATTCGGCAGCGCCAACCCTCCTCGGTCCCTACTGCGCTCCAAAAACCCTCTCCTTACCCTCGGGGTCTTATTCGCCCACACAAACCCCATAATGCTCCTGCCTACCCTCTTAAAAAAGGCCTTGGTGATCACGATGGGAAGGCACTGAAACACAAAGAGAAACCTCGGAAGGACCACCATTTTGACCGACTGCACTCTACCCGCTAGCGAGAGCGGTAACACGTCCCATCTTTTGAAGTCCTCCTCCATCTGCTCCACCAGTCTCGTCAGATTCAGTTTATGTAGGGCCCCCCAACTCCTGGCTATCTGGATCCCCACGTCACCCCCAGGATGTTGACAGTGAGGGATTCAGCAATGGTAATGCCATTGGATGTCAAGGGGAGATGGTTACTGTTAAATCCTGCCTTGTTGAACATACAGTCTGTGGCAGGCCAACTGGAGACTGTGATGTCCACCTGCAGGAAGAGAGAAAATCTTAAATCTTGAATAGTAATCAGTAACTACTGGTAGCCAGCTCAAGTGGGGACAATATGGGGTTGGAAGGACTGGCAATAGTGTGGAACCAGCCTATGCATCCACTGTCTTAACAATGGAAGTAACAAGAACAGGCAGACCTGAAGACAGAGAATAATTTATAATGAATTAAGACAACATTAGAAAAAACACTATTTACCTTTCCATCAAAGTATTCACCATTCTTTCAAAAGCCTCATCACATCTTAGGATAGGGCTTGTGATTCCCCATTGTAAGGATTTACTGTAATCCGACAAACCAAAATATACCATGTCCTCATTGCAGATCTCCTCCTGAGTGAAAAATAAGGGTGAAATACAACAGAATTAGGGGCAGGAAGTAATTTAACATTACGCAATCTGCCAGATCTTCCCAACAGTTCGCTCCAAACTATATGGAAGCTTTTAACATTTGAAAATTGATAAATTAAATCTCCATGCCTCAAAGTATAGAAGCCACCCCCCATCACGACCGCCGGACCCCCTCAACGCCACACCTTACCATTTAGCCCTCCAGCCCCTCACACCCCACCTCATAAGGGCAGTGCACCCCTGGGCCCGATTCCTGGCACAGGCAAGATGCCACCCAGGCACCTTGGCATCACCAGCCAGGGTGTCATCCGGGTGGCACTGCCAGGGTGCTCAGGTGGCACTACCAGAGTGTCAGACTAGCAGTGCCATTGTGGCTGGGTGGCATTGGGGGTCCCAGAGTACCACCATGCCCAGAGCCGAACCACCTGAGGGCCCTCCGATTGCCTGGGAGACCCCCAACCAAGTGCCGTTATACCTGGTCCAAGTTTGTGGAGACCGGTGCTAAACGGCGCCTGGTTGAGGTCTCTGAGGCGAGACCCTTTTATCCACGTCTTGGGTAAGACCGGCATAGACATATTCAAGTGAGCCTAGCTACTCACTTGAATATACAAATCTGGTTCACGCCAAGTCAGGGCAAGATCCAGATCGCGAGATCTCATTATGAGGCATAACGTAAATCTCATAAAAGGCCCCTCGTGAGATTATGGCCTCGTTACATTCTGGGGCAGGCACGACTAGGCCATTAGACCCCACCCAAGGTTTGTTTTGAAAAAAGGTGCTTGCTTTGGTGTACTAATAAATGTTTTCTCACTCTAGCCGCATAACAATTTATTCAGCTCCTTAAAACAGAATAAACAAGCCAAGAGGCACATTTATTAACTTTCTGTGGTATTTAATTCTTTCATCTCAAATACTTAAGTATTTTGCACACATTCATTAGCAGCCATTGTCCTGAGTTATGTCTGCCTAAGCAATAGGCCACAGGTGTGAAGAATGGAAACTTTCGTAAATCTGGGGCGCGATTCTCCACTCCCGCGCCGAAGTGGCCGCTCCGTCGTGAACGCCGTTGAGGTTCACGACGGCGCGAAACGGCCCCGATCCCGACCGATTCAGGGCCCGAAAATGGGCTAGGATCGGGGCCGCGAGAACCTCGGGGGAGCATGCCGCGAAGGCCGCATCGTCACCGCGCAATGCCCGAATGACACAGCGCTGCGTCATAAATTGCGCGATCCGCGCACAGAGGACCCGGAGAAGAACAGAGGAGATGGCTGAGCCCCGAAGATCCGCACCGAGGTTCCGGGACACGGACCTGGACACCCTAGTGGATGAGGTGGAGCGGAGAAGGGACACCCTCTGCCCAAGACATGGGCATCGCCAGCCATCCAGCGCGGTGAGGCGCGGCTGGTGGGAGATGGGCACCGCAGTCAGTTCTGTGGGGCAGACCCCCCGGACGGGGGAGCAGTGCCGCAAGAAGCTGCACGACCTCACCCGGGCTGGCAGGGTAAGTGCCATGAGGGTGCCCCCAGGCCATCCTCCCCGGCACGGGGGGGGAAGTGGGGTGGGGGTTGGGAGTGTTGGGGGGGACTGGGGCATCAGGGGCGATGTTGGGGGGGTCAGGGGGGTTTGGGGGGGTCACGGTGCCCAACTATCTACTCGACCCACATGAGCCCCGGGACCCCCCTGGAGCGAAGCCATGGCGTGCTGTCTCCTGAACCAGCAACAATGTTGTCTATATCTGCATGCCCTGATGATACCCGCCTAATGGTGATGCTTTATCCAACCCCCCCCCCCCCCCCCCCCCCCAGGACAAGACAGCGCACAACCAGCGGGAGCGCATGAGAACCGGAGGGGGTTCTCCGGTCCTGCGCCCCCTAACCGTTCACGAGCAGAGGGCCCTGGACCTCGCTGGGGGATCCGCCACCCGGGAGGTCGCGCCATGCCAGGTCGGAGGCGCAGAAGCAAGTGAGAGAACCCTGCATGTCCTCCCCACCCCCAACCCGTCATCGCCCCCCTCACACTCTGGCCACTGCACCCTCGATCCCATCCCCCCTCACACTCTGGCCACTGCTCCCCCGATCCCCTCCCCCCCCCACACTCCGGCAACTGCACCCCCGATCCCATCCCCCCTCACACTCTGGCCACTGCACCCCCGATCCCATCCCCCCTCGCACTCTGGCCACTGCACCCCCGATCCCATCCCCCCTCACACTGTGCACCCACCACCACCATACACCAGGGCCACCGTGTCTAACGAACCCCAAATCTTTTATGTTCCCCAGGGCCATCCGCCGAACCTTCAGGGACGTCTCGCCCAGGAAGCAGCGCAACGCCGCCCACCGCAACTGCACCCAGGGACGCACGCCAGAGGTTGGCAGTTGGTCGGACAGGAGGGCAGACCTCACAGTCTGGGACACAGGACCGGGACGCTGAGACCACCGGGACAGACATTAGTCAGGGGCACAGGGTGGACAGTAATGCCGAAGCCCACATCACGGCCACACACCCGCTGGATCGAACTCAAGACGACATGGCCCACATGGAGCTTGTGCCGGGCCATGAGGGGGACCAGTCCACACCAGACTTCTGGACGGATGATGACCTCGAGCTTGCGGCACTGCTGTCTCCCACACCGTTCACCATCGCAGAGACACCCACCTCGGTTGGGCAGATAAGTGATGAGGCTCCCGGGTTACTGTCTGGTGCGCACCCAACAGCCGAGCCGGTACAGCAGGTGGAGGTTGGAGCAGCCGAGGGGCTGGACGGTCGGAGGGCAGCCCAGGCCCAGCAACCAGCTGCCACCCAGACGGTTCCCGGGTTCCTGGATGTAATTGACCCACCCGGATAACCGATGCATGTGGACACCCAGGGACTGAGTAACGGGATGAGGGCCATCTTCCAGGGCCTGCACACGCAGCTGGAGGAGTCCATCCGCGTCCAGGAGCAGGGAGTGGTGCCGCTCATCGCAGCCACCCAGGCCGACACCGCACGGGTGGCGTCCGCGGTGGAGGCAATGGGTGAAGGGGTTTCGGCCATGGGTCAGGTTCTGCAAGGCGTTGGGCTTCACGTGCACGCGTCATCCATGGCCCAGGAGAGGGCTGCCCTCTCACAGGCAGCCATCTCACAGAGCCAACACGACATTGCCGCCGCTCTCCAGGCCCTGGCTGAGTCTCACCATGCCATGGCCCGGTCCCAGCAAGCGATGGCTCAGTCCCAGCAGTCGGTCGCGGAGAGCATTGACCGCCTGGCGCACGTGTTGGATGGCGTCGCGCACTCACAGGTCGAGATCGCACAGACCTTGGCAGGAAGACTCCCTGGGCCCCGTCTCGGCGAATATTCGGACCGTGGTCGATACCGCTGCAGGCCTCCAGGACTGGCAGCGCCCGTCCCGGTAGATCCACCAAGGGACGTCCCGGTACACTCGGCCTCCCCCCTTCCGTCCCTGGCGCATCTGGTGGGGAGCGGGCAGGTCAGGGTGGCACCACACCATCCAGCACGCCCGCAGAGCAGCCTTGCCCATCGTAGCCGGGCCGCCCCAGGAAACATGTGCCGACGGGGAGCCATGTCGAAGGGCGTGATTCACAGCAGTCCACCTCCACTCCTGCTGTACCATCTGGGAACACACCTAGACGTAGTGGTAGGGCCCGTAAGGCAAAGTCGTTCGGCACGTAAGAAATTGGCACGGGTGCAGGGCACAGTGTAGTTGTAGTGGGTAGGGCACGAATAAACGCACAGTTAAATCTGACTTGTAAGACTGTGTGCTATGTCCGGTGCCAGGGGGCTCGTGAGGGTGCCCGATTGGCGTAGTGGTATACGAGCCGTTCAAAGTCTGTTCCGGATGTGCTGACCCTTTCCCCACCGCTCCCCATAATCGGACACCGTTGTCCTCGGTACACCGACGGCAGCCACCCCACAGGCATGTGGTGAAATATCCGTCCCGAACGCTGTGACCACCGGAGTGCATGGTTCAGCTATCGCCATGAGTCAGACCTCGGCTGGCGAATCTGAGCACACAGCTCATCGCAGAGCGGGCTGTCATCATTCAACATGGCACTGTTCACACCCGCTTACCCAATCATCACTGTTGTGCAATCCCGTAGTGCCGCAGTGGTACGGTGATGTGGAATTGGTGCTGTGAACGCGGTGCGGGGGCGGGAGGTGGTGGGCGCTGTGTGGTGCCCGTGTACAGGAGTGACGGTGCAAGTGGCAGTGTTCAGCGAATCCCACCCCCACAGTGCATGAACCGTGCGGCCACCAACGCGTCGCTTGCCCGCTGTCCGCAGCGGTGCCGTCGCGCATCCTTCTGGACGTAACGAGCAGCCGGGCAGTGTCTGCGTCCTGCGCCCCTCCCCCCATCCTGATGCGTGCCATCATCCTCATCCTCCACATCCTCCTCTTCCCCATCCCCCTCGTTTGCGTGGGCTCCGGTGCCGTCGGGTCCTCCCTCCGACTCCTCCACCAGGTTATCTCCCCTCTGCATGGCAATGTTGTGCAGCGCACAGCGGACCACAACCATGCGACCGACCCTGTCGGGGTGGTACTGCAGGGCCCCTCCAGATCGGTCCAGGCATCTGAAGCGCATCTTCAGCAGCCCGAAGCACCGCTCCACCACACCCCTGGTTGCTGCATGTGCCTCGTTGTATAGGCTCTCCGCGTTGGTGTGAGGCCTCCGTATTGACGTCAGCAGCCATGACCTCAATGGATAGCCCTTGTCGCCCAGCAACCAGCCCCTCAGCCGGGGGGGGGGGCATACATCGAACATTGCGGGGATGAACGACTATGCCAGAATGTAGGAGTCATGCACACTGCCGGGGTACTTTGCACACACATGCATGATCTTCATGTGGGGGTCGCACACCACCTGAATGTTCATGGAGTATGCGCCCTTTCTGTTCATGAACACTTCCCTGCTGTCTGCAGGCAGGCGCATGGGGACGTGCACACCATCGATGACATCCTGGACCATCGGTATCCCGGCCACCTTGGCGAATCCACGTGCCCGTGCTTCCTGCTGTGCTCGGTCCTCGGGGAATTGAATGTACCTGTCCGCGATGGCGTACAAGGCGTCGGTAACGGCCCTGATGCACCTGTGGACCGATGCCTGTAATATCCCAGATAGGTCCCCGCTCGGCGCCTGGAAGGAACTGGTCGCATAAAAGTTTAGGGCCACCGTCACCTTGACGGAGACTGGTATCGCGTGTCCTCCTCCCATTCCACGTGGTGCGAGGTGCGCCACGAGCTGGCATATATGTGCGACCGTCTCCCTGCTGAACCGTAGTCTCCTCCTGCATGTGATGTCCGTTAGGGCCTTGAACAACATTCTGTCACGGTACACCCTCGGCCTTGCTGGACGCCTGTGGCACCCTGGCACCACCATCAGTGGATCCTCCTGCTCCACCTGCTCCTCCTCCTCCTCCTCCTGCTCCCCCCCAAGCACTTCCTCTGCATTCCTCGCCGTCTGGTGGTCAATGTTCCCCTCGGCATCCCCCTGTACATTTGGGTCCTGAGCGCCTGCGGCCTGCGCGGCGACGACGGGCCACTCCGCGGCCATCCCCTCTGCTGCACCGGCGACTGCTGCATCTGCAGCCACTGTGGGCCCTCCGACTCTACGCTGCCGGATGGCAAACTCCAGAGCTGCTGCTCCAACCACGGCTGTGAACATCGCTGTCTGGTTGGCATACATGGTGACCTGCAGGAGGGTGGTGGGGGGCAGAGAAACGACATGTTACACGGAGGTTCTTCCACACCTCGCCAGCCGGGTTGCATGTGATCCCTGTGTGCCCCGGTGGCCTGGTCGCGCTGCAGACACGCAGCCAGCCTAACACCTGGTCACTGTCTGCGCCCAACGGTCAGTTCACACCGTACTGCTCACCAGTGTGCCACTCTCCTGTGCCCATCAGCCACACGCAACCTGCGGCCGTGTCCTCGTCACCGTCCTGCCATATCAGGGCGGCTGACATGTGGCATCCGCGGATGGACGATACCATCCACACTCTCCCTTACCCCCCTCCCACCTGCACACTCTCCCTCATCCCCCCCTCCCACCTGCACACTCTCCCTCATCCCCCCTCCCACCTGCACGCTCTCCCTCATCCACCCTCCCACCTGCACGCTCTCCCACCCCCCTCCCACCTGCACGCGCTCCCACCCCCCTCCCACCTGCACACTCTCCCACCCCCCCATCTGCACGCTCTCCCACCCCCCCTCCCACCTGCACGCTCTCCCACCCCGCTCCCACCTGCACGCTCTCCCACACACCCCCTCCCACCTGCACGCTCTCCCACCCCCCTCCCACCTGCACACTCTCCCACCCCCCTCCCACCTGCACGCTCTCCCTCACCCCCCTCCCACCTGCACGCTCTCCCACCCCCCCTCCCACCTGCACGCTCTCCCATACACATCCCCTCCCACCTGCACGCTCTCCCATACCCCCCTCCCACCTGCACGCTCTCCCACCCCCCCTCCCACCTGCACGCTCTCCCACCCCCTCCCACCTGCACGCTCTCCTACACCCCCCTCTCCCAGCTGCACGCTCTCCCACCCCCCCTCCCACCTGCACGCTCTCTCACCCCCCCCCCCCACCTGCACGCTCTCCCCCCCCCCCACTTGCACGCTCTCTCACCCCCCCCCCACCTGCACGCTCTCCCCCCCCCCCACCTGCACGCTCTCCCACCCCCCCTCCCACCTGCACGCTCTCCCACCCCCCCCCCCCCAGCTGCATGCTCTCCCACAACCCCCCCCCCACCTGCACACTCTCCTGTACCCCCCCTTTGACTGCAGCCTTCTCGGGTAAGCCGACCCGGTCTCCAGGCGCTGCGCAACAGTCCGCTCACCTCCTCCCTGCTCAGCGTCAGCCAGCACGACTGGCTGACGACTTTAAAAAGCAGGTGTGAACGGCGACGGCGTGAACTGGGGCCACGCCGTCGGGACTTCGGCCAACCGGGCCTGAGATTAGCAGGGGTGCCGGAGAATAGCAGGGGTGCCAGAGAATCGCCGTTTTGGGTGTCTCGGGCGATTCTCCAGCCTGCGTCCCGCGAAACTCGACCGGGCCGTTCCCGCCGCGTGGGAGAATCGCGGGAGGGCGTCGGACCGACGTCGCGGGAAATTTTGGCGGCCCAGGCGATTCTCCCAACCGGCGCGGGAGTGGAGAATCGCGCCCCTGGTTCCTGTGTTAGTACTGAAGGTCTCTAGGTAAAGCCTCATGTTACTGTACTTGTACAATATATATTGGGTGGGATATTCCACGCAACCCTTAAATGCACCCCCTGTGGCAGAGGTGCATTGTCAGCAGGACCAGAAGATCCCGCTAGCGTGAATGGCCAGAAAGATCAGCCATTATCTCATCTAATGATGAACAAACATGCCTGTCACAAACACGCAACTAAACACGCTCGCTATGGGATGTTGTTCCCTTTTAGTAAAATCACACTCAAGATCTCCTGCTTTTTCATCGTAACTTCAGTAGAAATCTCCACAGAAAAGGCACAAATGGCTAATTGTGCTATTTCTCCAAATTTAAATCAACCTTCACCTAATTTACAATGAGATTGGGAGAGCCTGTAGAATTCAATTTGAAAATAGTTTACTTTGAAAAACATCAATGCTTTCGCTGACTGTCATTTGTTAACACTGAAAAATCACTCTTCGTAATTCAAGAATTGGGCCTACTGTGATGTGTCACACTTGACTGTAAACACAGCCCCATATCTAAACATGAATTTGGAATCCCAACCCTTCATATTGATAGTAGATTTCACCCTGAGCATTTTCCCAATGTTATGAGCTCCACATTAGGATAATCTGAACATCACGACTGGACAAGGACCCACAAATGGAACCTGCGAGTCTGGTGGAGGGAGCCAAAAATGGCCCTGCAGAAGTGGGGCCTACAGAGGTGGAGCCCACTTGCAGGGAGAATATAGATGATAAAAATGAACATACTGCCCAGGTTCATCTTCCTGTTTAAATCCCTCCCGATCTACATCTCCAAGGCCTTTTTTAAAACAGTCGACAAACGAATCATGGTGTTTATGTGTGGTGGGGTGGAGAAAGAATCGGAGGATCCAAAAGAAGGTCCTACAAAGGAAAAGAAACGTGGGAGGCCAGGTCCTTCTAAAACTACAGTTCTACCACTGGGCGGCGAGTGGGTGAAGATGGAGGAGAGTTCCTATATAGGGCCTTCCCTCCGAGCCTAGCCACAGCTGCTCTCCCACACACACACGCGACCAAATACGCGAGGAGCCCAGTGGCAGTAGTCATGCTCCGGACGTGGTACCAAATGAGGCAATACTTTGGTCTAACCGAAATGTCCACAATGGCCCCCATCTACAACAACCATAGGTTCACTCCCGCAATAATGGATGCCACCTGCAAACGATGGAGAAAGGACGAGGGGATGCTGATGGTTAGGGACAGATACAAGGACGACAGAGTAGCAACCCTGGGGGAACGCACAGAGAGGTTCAAGTTACCAAGAGGAAACAACCTGAGATACTTTCAGGTCAAAAGCTTCCTCCTTAAGGGCAGCACGGTGGTGCAGTGGGCAGCATTGCAGCCTCACAGCGCCGAGGTCATAGATTTGATCCCGGCTCTGTGTCACTGTCCGTGTGGAGTTTGCACATTCTCCCCGTGTTTGCAAGGGTTTCGTCCCCACAACCTAAAAGATGTGCAGAGTAGGTGGATTGGCCACGCTAAATTTCCCCTTAATAGGTTATTTTTTTTCAAAACTTCCTCCATAAGAACACAATGATATACCCCCAGTTACCAGGACACTTGTTAGCAGAAGAACTACTGGACGCGGGAGGCCTAGGGAAGGGAAACTGTGTGGACCTGGACAGGCAATTGTTGGAGGAGGTACGCTTCCCCCTGAACAAAACAAGGAGAAAAGGGACGAGGTATCAAGATAGGGCAGAACTCTGGATCGAAGCACTACACAGGGAGAACTTCACCTCTACATGCACAGGGCTGAGCCTACGCAGCTGAAGGTGTGCACAGAGCGCACCTAACCAGAACCCGAATTAGTGGGTTCTTTCCAGAAATGGAGGACAAATGTAAACAGTGCCTGGGAGGCCTGGCCAACCACACCCACATGTTCTGGGAGTGTCCCAGACTTGTCAGGTACTGGATGACCTTCTTTGAGGCAATGCCCAGGGTTGTGGGAGTGAGAGTGGAGCCATGCCCAAAAGTACACAAAGAGAGCAAGAGGGACAAGGGACAAAGTTGCAGGGGACTGGCCTGAGAACAAGCTGAAGCCCACACCAAATTATAAATCGACACTTATAAATACATGCTCTGGCCATATTGGGGATTGTAACATATGTATGTCAAATAAAGGGGGTCATGGTCACAGTGGGAGGGAAGTCAGTTGCCTGTAGATATATGTGCCGAGTTCTGCAGACTTTCTCATTGTCATTTTGTTTTTTTCTGTTTGGTAATATGTAACCTAAGAACTGTGAAATATAAGATGTGAAAACCCAATTAAAACACTTTTTAAAAAATGGATATTCTGAATATATTTATACAGCAAGTTAACACTTTAAATACGGCCAATGCATGTTGTTGTACAGCAAAACACAGAGAAGAATTCCGTAATGTGAACTTACAGGACTGTTAGGCAGTATCCAGTGCACTTCATTGTAGGAGCTAACACGGGACTGCTGTGTCTGGAGAGTGAAGGGAAAGGAGCTGACCTGCAACATAAGTAAGTTGCATGCCTCAAGTGCCTCACGCGAATTAATAAACTTATCCGACAGACCCTGGCTGGATTCCCCATGTGTTGAAGAGCCTGAAACAAGACTAAAGGAACACAGATTCATTCACAACTGCCTAGAAGGATTTCATGTATGGTTAAATAGGAAGAGAGAAGGAAAGAATTGCATTTAAATAGCATATTTCACAACTTCAGGGCATAGTCATAGTCAATGGAGTACTTTTGAAGTGCTGTATTGTAGACAAGCATGATAGTCAATTTGCAAGGTCCCACAAACGAGAATGAAATAAACAACCAAATAATCAGTCTTCCTCAAGTGATGTTGGCTGATGGATAAATCAGTACTATTTTCCAGCTCTTCTGTTGTAGTTCTGACAGATAATCGGAAGAATCCTTGCGTAAAGCCTTACAGGAGTGGTGGTCATTGCTGGGACTGTACCTAGTAGAAAAAATGCAATGGAAGCCAGCAGCTCTCCCTATCAGGTAAGTGGGGTGGGAACTAAGAGGATGCTGGGGTGAGTACGGCAGTCCTCTGGCGAGGGTTGTGAGGACATGGAGGCTGTTGTGGTGATGGCCATTACCATGGTATTTTAACTGTACAGAAATAATAGAGGTCATGTGACATCCAATATCAAATATGATGTGTAATCTGGGGAACAAAGGCAGTCATGTAAGAGAGATGTTTTCCTTCACACCAATTTGGTGGAGAGAAATATTTGATGATTTTTAAATCTGTATTAATCAGCAGAAATGGCCATTTATTAGGTGCTCCTTTTGCTGTCCGAAATAATAGTTAGTTAATTTCCTAATTTATATGTGAAATAATTCCAATTTATGGTTGATATGGTAGAAGTTCACGTGGTCATCCTGGGGAACAAATTCTTAATGCCAGGACAAACAATGAGTGGTTCAACAGATCACAGGGGTATTAAGGGAACCATAGCCTTGTTCACAAGCTTCACTGAGATGCAAGTTTACCAATCTTAGGCTAGTTGCTCAGCATCAAATGGTGGGGAGCATGTCATCATGGAAAAGATTAAGTGAGACAAGGTAATACATAAAATGAATCAAACAGCAGAATCTATACTTCATAGAATCATAGAATTTACAATGCAGAAGGATGCCATTCGGCCCATTGAGTCTGCACCGGCCCTTGGAAAGAGCACCCTACTTAAACCCACACCTCCACCCTATCTCCAACCCAACCTAACTTTTTTGGACACTAACGGCAATTTATCATGGCCAATCCAGCTAACCTGCACATCTTTGGACTGTGGGACGAAACACCCGGAGGAAACCCACGAAGACACAGGGAGAATGTGCAGACTCCGCACAGACAGTGATCCAAGCCGGGAATCAAACCTGGGACCCTGGAGCTGTGAACCAAAAGTGCTAACCACTGTGCTGCCGTGCCATATACTTCATCGAAACCAAGCACTGGCCTCAGGCTGATATTAACAGACGCCACAAAGATGTCCAAACGTGAAACATGTTCTTGGGAATTGTGAAGATGAAACATTGAAAATAAAGTTGCAGCAATGAAATAAACTTACCTAGTAAGATCAATATGAGAGTTTTCATGAATAAGAACAAACAGTGTGTATGGATTCTGCTTGACTTTTTTCATGAAAGCTTCAAATTTGTTCTGAACGTCATGGTCTAACCGAATGATATATTTCTCAGCCCTTTGATAGGCTACAGCATTCTCCTCAAGACCCAAGTCTACGAGAACTCCTGCGTAAAAACAAAGATGTATCATGTAATAAATCAGAAATATTGACTCGTGGCTGGTTCTGCATTTATTAAGTTTCAAGTGTAAATGTATTGGATGGAATCTTTCCAATATAGAATGCAGCAAGTCCTCACTTAAACTGGTGGTTGTGCGCTTGAAAATCATTATTTTAAGTGAAACACATTCAAGTGAAGCATGGTTTCCCATAGGAATCAATGTTCAAGTCAGAATTAGGTTCCTGAGAACAGTCTTTGCTTGCAAAAATCACTGTAAAAATTGAAACACTGTACCATACATGTGCAGTACTGTGTGTTTCCAGCTCAAATAACTTGTAAAATAAAATAAATCTCTGAATATAAAAGAGATACTGTGTATAATTAAAATTGCTGCCTTGCCTGTAGGATTTCTTCAATGCAGAAAACTCTTCAAAACACCAAGAGCGCGATCCAATTGCCACGCTGCGCCCGAAAGTCAGCTTGCCGCGGTGTAGCGTGCGCGATAAAAGCCGGGAGCCCTCGCTCCCAGGATCTACCTGGCTTGTAATGTCTCGTGAGATTTAACGCGATCTCGTGAGACGCTGCAATGTAAATCCTGCCACTTTTTGGCAAGTCTGCATATTAGAGCGAGATAGCTAGTCTCACTTTAATGCCCAGATTCCTAAGGTACCTGAGGCTTTGGGATCTATCCCCTTTACCTCAGAGACCTCGGGTAAGCATTGTTTGGTACTTGTCTCCACAAATGGGATGACCTGCGTGGGTTTTGGGAGGGGTGTGGGCATTCTCTCATAATGTGTTCGGGCTGGGGGGGGATCAGTTCAGGGGTCTTGCTACAATGGGGAGCTCCTCAGTGTACAAAATGGGGCTATGTGTGGTCTCGGCCCCACTGATGCCCCTTATACAACGCGATGTGTTGCTGATGATGTGCACTGGGAAACACATGGCTAAACGTGCACACTATGGGACTTTGTTCCCAATTAGTTGAATCGCGCCCCAAGTTTATAACAGGTTCCTCAAACACAGGTACTGTACAGTACAGCAAAGAATTATTTTAAAAACAGAAGTCCAGAACAGTTCTTATGTTGTACAAAGCGCAGAGAAAGTGAAAAACAAATTATGCAGTACAATACAATGTCTGTACGATTCCCACAGTAAACCATCCCCGAGAAACTCGACTCAAAGCATGACAGCATGGGCAAGATATCCAGACGAGTAATTCTTTGAATTTACCCGTCCACCCTTTTTCAAGCTACTTCTGCAGGGCAAAGAAGATGCCACCCATTGAAGCAGTAAATACCTTGGAACAAAATAATAGTAAGTTACATTGGGACAAAGGACTTGTGATCATTCTTCTTATCCTCTTGGTTTATATGTTTTGAATGCAATACTCTTGTTAATATATATCCTGTACTTGGTGCCAAAGATGGATTTGATTTTTTTTGTGTGCCAGAGGATAGATTAGATTTTTTAAATGTTTATATGTATTTTTACATATATTAAGTATAAACATTTGAGGCATACATTGCTTCCCCCACAGTGTTGGGTTCCCAATCTCAGTTGCAAATGTATAAGGAAATGGTAGCACAGTGGTTAACACTGCTGCTTCACAATGCCAGGGACCCGGGTTCGATTCCAGTCTTGGGCGACTCTGTGGACTTTGCAAGTTCTTGTGTCTTGCGTGGGTTTCCTCTGAGTGCTCTGGTTTCCTCCCACAGTCCAAGGATGTGCAGGTTAGGTTAACGGATCATTGGGATAGGGCGGGGGAGTGGGCTTGGGTGAAGTGCTCTTTCAGAGGGTCAGTGCAGACTTGATGGACCAAATGGCCTCCTTCTGCACTGATTCTATGGTTCTATGGAAAAATCAGATCAGAAAATTCCAGTGGTTTGGCATGCTTTTCAACAGCGAGTAAGAAATAGCACTGAAGACAGCCTGAGGCCAGTTCATCCATCTTATCCTCCTTGGACACGTGCCTGAAGATTAGCAATGAGGGAAGAAATCAAAGTTGGGGGGAGGTGGGCAATCTGGGAGGCAAAGCACATAGTCTTGTGAGAATAATGTGGTGTTCCCCCATTTAAAAATCACACCAACTGCCTGATTAAACTGAGCTACACCACAATTTATTTAAATCCCTTATGAGATTAAAATTAAACAAGTTAGTTCTTTATCTAGAAATAATCAGACAACTTTATTAACTTATAACTATCAGGTAATAGGGTAAAGTAAAGCCTGTTTGAAAAATGTTATATCCATAACGGAACATATTCTGTTGTTCACTATGGAAACTAACTTTTCAGCAGTTTTAACTGCCTACCTGAATGGCGAACACGTTGCAAAGTCTGCTGGAAAAGAATCTCCGAAGAGGGTACTAAAATAATGAAGTCAACCTTCCCAAAACGCCCCAAGTCTAGGTTTTGCATTCCAGAGTCTGCTATGGCACACACTTGAGATAACAGCTTTCGGGCAATATTAAGCTGAGGTGGATGAATCTGGAACACTTCAGTAACTGAATCTGTGGAAGAAAAATAAAGCACATCGCATCTTAAATTTCCACCAATCGTTTGCAGTTACATTATTGATCTGGTCACTCTTATGTTTCCATGCTTAGTAATAAATGCTGCACAAAATTATTTTTTCAATAATACGCAGAAATCTATTGAATCTGCAACTTTTAAGTGGAAAACCCCTTGTACACAGAAAAAGTAGCAACTCATACTTTAGTCACCCTCTTCACTCTTTGAAGTTTGTTTATTCTTCACAGAAAAATTGCATATCCATTCAATTGAAATCAAGGGTATTATCCCTTTAAACATTTCTTTCATGGAGTCACATGACCTCTCTGTGCATGCATCACTCTGGGCTGCCTCCTCAGTTCCTTTGCTGAACGGGCAACCAGAAGAGACCGAGTCGATCCTTCAGTAGGGTGACGAAAACACAGACAAATCAACAGGCCGGAATTTTGTGCAAGAGGCAGGAAGGTCGATTCTGAAAATGCCCTGACTCAGCGAACCTGGCTCCTTCACAAAGCCCTCTGCTCACCATATTATCATTCCAGGGAAGTAGGGTGGGATAGAATAGACCTTCCGGCTTCGGGGACAACTCTAGTGTGGCAATCGAAGTGGGCAGAGGGCCAGGCTGGCAAGCTACAACACCCACCTCCTTTTACTGGGACATCAGCCTGGGTCCAGTGATGAATGTCAGGCCATCAAACTGTTCACGAGCACAAGTCCTGGGACTGCACTTCAGGTAAGTAACAGAGTTCCCAGAGCAGGAGGGCAGTGGATCCCGGGGTGGAGAGGGGTGGATTTGCGATTTTGGTGTTGGGGGTTAGGCGGGGGAGAGGGCACCCAAAATCTTGGGTGGGAAAAGGTCCTTAAGTGGCCATTAAGTGTTGCTGTTAGGTGCAGTTTAAATGTAGGAATAACAATAATTGGCTTTCATATAAAATTTACTGGTTTTCTGAGCATGTCAACAGTTGCCACATCAAAAGATTACTTGGTAAGACAACTCCATAATACCAAGATCACCTCAGAATTTTTGTTAGTTTTGTGCAGCCTGTTCATCGCACCTTGAAATCATTTTGTGAAACTGCCCATGCACAATATCTTAAAGGGAACAACTTGTGAGCGTCCTACATGCTTCCTTCCAGGTTGCTGCATGGTGGAATGCCCTTTGACAATGGATGACGCCAAATTGATTCTTCTGAATTATATACAGGTCAGTTATAAATAGGGACGAAATCATCAACTCACAGGGTTAATAACGCACAAAAAACATTAAGCAATACAACAGCATGAACACAAGAGGTATAGTCACTTCTAGAACCTTTCGACAATAACTTAGTAATGGTGACCCTTGCTGCCGAGAGCTAATGCTGACCATATATTCGGACGTCTTACCAAAACACTGCATGGATGTCATTGCTGCCGCTTCGTCTGAAGGAATATATTCAGAAACATTTCCATTGAATGGAACAGCAACAGTATTACTTCGGCTCTGCTGAAATTTATCCAGGAATTTGTCTAAGTTATCCCCTGTATAAGATAAAACATTCATTCAGGTTGCCCAGGCACATTAAAAGTTTTATAATAAATCAAAATGAAACTCTGCAAACATAAACTACAAAGGTATACCAAAATATACCTGATACACAATAAAAAATCAAGTCAACTGTTTAAATAAAGGTCAGTGTGCCATTTCTTTCTAAAACAGATAAATAGACTATTTTTTAATATAGGGTTGTTACTCTTCAAAACTGTGCCATTAAGACTATATTATCTCTCCCTATCCCTTCTGCCAAAAGCATTACTTTACATTTCTCTGTATTAAATTCCATCCGCCACTTGTGTTAGCCTCTGTTCTGCTGCAGTTGATCAGTATCATCCTAACTGTTGTTTGTCTTTTTGCGGGTCTAGCTTTTTGTAAACTGTTTAATAAACTTAAATATCTATTGGTTTTCCATTGTGACTGTGGGACTGAACTTCCTCCAACCTTTCTGATGCTGCAACTTTAGTGGGCAGAATTTCTGCATGCCTTTTGGCTGCACCCCTAACTCTCAGGATCAGGCTTATTTCAATCGTCTTGATGGGCTCTTCTGTCAGGAAGGTGGGAAAATACAGAGTAAGAACACTTAATTGGAGGAGAGCAAACTTAAATGGGGTGCGAATGGATCTGGGCCAGATATATTGGAAAGTGTTAACTGAACAATGTGTTGCCTCTAAAAAAGGGATAGTTAAGGTACAGCCAAGTTAGATTCCCACAGTGAGGAAAGGTAGAGGTAGGGCAAACTAATCCAGAGCCCACTGGATGACAAAAGCGATGGACAATAAAATGAAACAGAACCAGTCTGTTCCTCAAACCCATGGCCTTTCCTCCGAGATATGCCCTGTAAAATTAGCTTATATCCTTTACATACCTTTTCTAAGGGATAATACAAATTATACATTCAACACATAAATATTCATCTTTTTTGTTGCAGCAATACAGAAAAGGCTTGTACTGTACACACACAAAAATAGAACCACCAATAGGTATGAAAATTGAAGCTCCCTAATTTTAATCACGCCACTATTGGAGCCGTGCCCTCAGTTGCATTGGGCGAAGCTCTGGAGTTCTCCACCTAAACCTCTTGACATCTCTACCTCATAATCTTCCTTAAAGCTACTCCTTAAAACCTTCCTCTTTAAGAAAGCTTTTGGTTATCTGACCTAATATCTCTTTACATGGTTCATTTACATATTGTGTTTTATAATACTGCTGTGAAATGCCAAGGGGTGTTTTTAAAAATTATTCTTTCACATCATTTGGGTATTGCTGGCAAGGTCAGCATCTATTGCCAATTCCTTGATGAGTTGCTGCAGTCCATCTTGTAGATGGTACACACTACTGCCACTGTGCATCAGTAGTGGAGGGAGTGAATGTTTATTGGGAATTTTCTATACTTGTACTATGTTCATCACTATTCCCAACTCCTCAGATGCTGAAGCAGTCCATGGTGATATGTAGCAAGACCTGGACAATATCCAGCCTTGGGCTGAGAAGTGCCAAGTAGCATTTGCATCACACAAGTGCTAGGCAATGACTATCTCCTTGGTGGATGGGGGTGACAATCAAGCTTTGTCCTGGATGGTTTCAAGCTTCTTGAGTGTTGTTGGAGCTGCACGCATCCAGGCAAGTGGAGAGTGTTTCATTACACTCCTGACTTGTGTCCTGTAAATTGTGGACAGGCTTTGGGGGAGTCAGGAAGTGAGTTACTCATCATAGAAATCCCAGCCTCTGACCTGCTCTTGTAGCCACAGTATTTATATAGGTGATTCAGTTAAATTTCTGGTCAATAGTAACCTCCGGGGTGTTGATAGTGGGTGATTCAGTGATCGTGATGCATTGAATGTCATGGGACGATGTTTCGATTCACTCTTATTGGAGATGAACAGCCCCATTTTTGATCGCATGATGACAGTGAGGCCATTGCTGAAGCAGCTGAACATGGTTGGGCTGAGGACACGACCCCGTGGTCATGGTATTGGACTAGCAATCTACAGGTTGTGCATTTACATACCACCACTGAATTCAGTGGCTTCTAATTTGGATGTTTTTATGACAAAATGATAATTTTATGGTCACAAAATTTTCCCCCAAATGTGCAATACTAGCAGAACCGAGGCATCAAAAACAATTTAAAAATCTGACATTTCCACATGGCTGAGCTTAAATGGTTAATCAATCGAGTTCTTTGAAGGCACACTGCTGTACCCTGGAGGGTGAAGACATAAGGATTAATTTTATAAAATCGTACTCTCAGTGGGAAACATTGCCCAAAGTGCCGGGGAGTGGTTTCCATAGTGAAATTTTGGGGACTAACATTCTGCACCTAAAAACATCTGAAAAACACAAAATTTGATTGAGCCATAAACGGATAATATAAAAGCTGTTAAGTCATTGACAAATGAAGTATTAGATGCCTTACATATGTAATTGAAAGGCCAAGTGTTTGTTTGAGGCACCCTTGCTAAAATTAGTCTCACTTCTCTTTCATTAACTCTCCAAGACTCAAAGCCAAACAAATGACTGAAGGCCAGGGCAATAATTCGATAAACAAAACTGCCATCGCTTGGAGGAAGTTACTGAAATCGTTGCAGATTCTGAAGGCATCGGGCAAAGTAAATAACATAGACCTGATTGAAACACTTACCAAAGGGGGAGGTTTTGAAATGAGATGCCAAAATACTGACTTTCCCTGTAATTAGTTCGTAACTGATTTCCTTCAAGAACTCGCTTGTGGTGAGCATGCTCTCTGCTAGCATTCTGGATTGATAGTGACCTGAAGAAAACAAACACTTCTTTGAACTGATCTGTTCATTGCTATTAAAAAGCACACAATTACTTACCATTCAGATCAGTAACACTCTGTAAAATATGCAGTTCAAGCTTTTAAAATTATTACTTAAGTTCAGTACTGGTTCAGATTTTCAATTGGAAGGTTTAACATGACAGAAATTGAAGTTGTTGTGGGAAGCAGATACTGAACTTCTGCCAAGTAAAATTTAACAGTGTGATGATGACAGTGATGGAATAGGGCTTTCGAGAAGTTACTGAGGACAACATTTTGAAGCAAATAAATTAAGTTCAGAAGAGATTCACCATGAGATTGTGCATTTGTTAGGAATAACCCCATGCAATTTGCCTTGCAAAGGGTGTGCAGAGGTTCTTCCCTTATAAGGCAGGCTAGAGGTTCACAGAAACGGCAAAAACCTAGTCCAAGTGTGTCTCTGCTGCCTTCTGGTACATTCCATCGATCGCTTGAATTCATACAAGGGTGCCGCAGAACCCCTGAAGAAATTCAGGGCGAGGAAGTTTAAATTAGCTCATTATACATTTGAGCTCATTTATTTTTAGAAAGATTCTGATGGCAAGGTTCTCAGTGTTTTATGAATGTGCTGTTCACAATCCAGCCGGTATGACAGAAGTCTGAACTATAAATTTGCAAGACTCTGCTATTACCAAAGAATCCCAACTATGATGCACATGGTTTAGAAAATCACAAGCTCTCTGACCTGCAGTTATTACCCTCCACTCTCGGACCATGGTCACAAAATTATCCCCCAAATGTGAAATCCTAGCAGATCCAAGGCATCAAAATCAATTTAAAAATCTGACATTTCCACTTGGCTGAGCTTAAATGTTTAATCAATTGAGTTCTTTGAAGGCACACTGCTGTACCCTGGAGGGTGAAGACATAAGGATTAATTTTATAAAATCGTACTCTCAGTCGGAAACACTGCCCAAAGTGCCGGGGAGTGGTTTCCAGGGTGAACTGGTTTACTCTCTCTGTGCTGAAGCAGCCTGTTAGAATGGTTCCCCAATCCTTAACCGTCTCAGTTACTGGTGGTGTCAGTGAATCAGAGGCTGCCCCACCAGTGATATACATTGTGGAACCCATAATTTCATGTTTTTTCCCCTAACTGTTGTACTATACGTCAGAGAAAGGCGCCACTGTCGCTGGCAGCTGCAACGTTGCTTTTCCCGTCCTACATCGGCCTTTGCCAATATTGGGGAAAATCCTGGCCATTGAATCTGACAGATAAACACTTTGGTCAAATCAAACAAAATACCCAAGATTCAGCTCTACAAGCACTAAAAGGAGTAATGGCCTTCCTGAATGACTCTCTTAGGGTCTGAACTGACTTATGGACTGAACTGATCTGCCTAAGCATCTTCTCTGCAGTTGTAACACTATATACCATGGGGGCGATTCTCTGAGCCCCGCGCCGGGCCGGAGAATCGCCGCAACCGCGCCACGACACCCCAACGCCGGCGCGCGATTCTCCGAGGTGCGGAGAATCGGCGCCATTTGCGCCGGCGCGTTTGGCGCAGCGCCGGCCGCTGGAATCGGCGGGGCCGCCAATTCTCCGGCCCAGGTGGGCCGAACGGCCGCCCCGATACGACAGAGTCCCGCCAGCGCCGTTCACCCCTGGTCACTGCCGGCGGGAACGCTCGGGGGGTGGCCTGTGGGAGGGAGAGGGGGGCTCCTTCACCGGGGGGGGCCTCCGATATGGTCTGGCCCGCGATCGGGGCCCACCGATCGGCGGGCCGGCCTCTCCCTCCCCGGGCCTACTTTCTGGCGTGGCCAGCCCCTGAACATTGACCCCATTTTGGGTCGGGGCCAGCCCGCATAAGAAGTTCCCCGTGCATGCGCAGGATGGCGCGGCCCAACTGCGCATGCGTAAGATTGAGCTGGCACAACTGCGCATGCACAGGTTGCCACGGCGCCCATTTGGCACCGCGTAAAGAGGCTGGAGCGGCGTGAACCACTCCAGTGCCGTGCTGGCCCCCTGTGGGGGCCAGAATAGGTCATGCATGGGCCCTGTTCGCGCCGTCGTGAAACGCGACGGCGCGAACACTTGGCCTCAATATCGGAGAATCGCCCCCCATATACTTCACCCACTGTCTCTGTTTATGTATTTTCATTATGTATCCTCATGTATTTATCATATTTCTATGTTTTCATCTGTGGTACGATCTCCCTGGACTTTACGCAGACCAATACTTTTCACTGAACCTCAGTACAGTGGCAAAAATTAGTGGGAGACTAGAGGTCTGGGAAGTCTTTAGGGGACAACAGAAAGCTACTAAAAAAGCTATAAAGAAGAGTAAGGTAGACTATGAAAGTAAACTGGCTCAGGACATAAAAGCAGATAGTAAAAGCTTCTACAAATATATAAGACAAAAAAGAGTGGCTAAGGTAAATATTGGTCCTTTGGAAGATGCGAAGGGAGATTTAATAATAGGAGATGGGGAAATGGCTGAGGAGCTGAACAGGTTCTTTGGGTCAGTCTTCACAGTGGAGGACACAAATAACGTGCCAGTGACTGATGGAAATAAAGATATGATAGGTGAGGACCTTGAGATGATTGTAATCACTAAGGAGGCAGTATTGGGCAAGCTAATGGGGCTAAAAGTAGACAAGTCTCCTGGCCCTGATGGGATGCATCCCTGAGTGTTAAAAGAGATGGCTAGGGAAATTGTAAACGCACTAGTGATAATTTATCAAAATTCACTAGACTCTGGGGTGGTCCCAGAGGATTGGAAAGTAGCAAACGTGACACCACTGTTTAAAAAAGGAGGTCGACAGAAAGCGGGTAATTATAGGCCGGTAAGCTTAACTTCGGTTGTAGGGAAAATGCTGGAATCTATCATTAAGGAGAAAATAGCGAGGCACCTGGAGGGAAATTGTCCCATTGGGCAGACGCAGCATGGGTTCACAAAGGGTAGGTCGTGTCTGACTAATTTGGTAGAATTTTTTGAGGACGTTACCAGTGCAGTAGATAACGGGGAGCCAATGAATGTGGTATATCTGGATTTCGAGAAAGCGTTTGACAAGGTGCCACACAAAAGGTTGCTGCATAAACTAAAGATGCATGGCATTGAGGGTAAAGTGGTAGCATGGGTAGAGGATTGGTTAACTAACAGAAAGCAGAGAGTGGGGATAAATGGGTGTTTCTCTGGTTGGCAACCTGTAACTAGTGGGGTCCCTCAAGGATCAGTGTTGGGCCCGCAGTTGTTCACAATTTACATAGACGATTTGGAGTTGGGGACCAAGTGCAATGTGTCAAAGTTTGCAGACGGCACTAAGATGAGTGGTAAAGCAAAAAGTGCAGAGGATACCGGAAGTCTGCAGAAGGATTTGGATAGGTTACGTGAATGGGCTAGGGTCTGGCAGATGGAATTCAATGTTGCCAAGTGTGAGGCTATCCATTTTGGGAGGAATAACAGCAGAATGGATTATTATTTAAACGGTAAGATGTTAAAACATGCTGCTGTGCAGAGGGACCTGGGTGTGCTGGTGCACGAGTCGCAAAAAGTTGGTGTGCAGGTACAACAGGTGATTAAGAGGGCTAATCGAGTTTTGTCTTTCGTTGCTAGAGGGATGGAGTTCAAGACTAGGGAGGTTATGCTGCAATTGTATAGGGCGTTGGTGAGGCCGCATCTGGAGTATTGTGTTCAGTTTTGGTCTCCTTACCTGAGAAAGGACATATTGGCACTGGAGGGAGTGCAGAGGAGATTCACTAGGTTGATCCCAGAGTTGAGGGGATTAGATTATGACGAGAGGTTGAGTAGACTGGGACTGTACTCATTGGAGTTTAGAAGGATGCGGGGGGATCGTATTGAAACATATATAATTATGAAGGGAATAGATAGGATAGATGCGGGCAGGTTGTTTCCACTGGCGGGTGAAAGCAGAACTAGAGGGCATAGCCTCAAAATAAGGGGAGGTAGATTTAGGACGGAGTGTAGGAGGAACTTCTTCACCCAAAGGGTTGTGAATCTCTGGAATTCCTTGCACAGTGAAGCAGTTGAGGCTCCTTCTTTAAACGTTTTTAAGAAAAAGATAGATACCTTTAAAGAATAAAGGGATTTGGGGATATGGGGCGAAATTCTCCCCCAACGGCGGGATGCCCGCCGACTGGCGCCAAAGCCGGCGCAAATCAGACGGGCATCGCGCCGGCAAAAAGGTGCGGAAGTCTCCGCATCTTTGGCGGCCTAGCCCCAACATTGAGGGGCTAGGCCGACGCCGGAGGGATTTCCGCCCCGCCAGCTGGCGGAAATGGCGTTTGTTGCCCCGCCAGCTGGCGCGGAAATGCGGCGCATGCGCGGGAGCGTCAGCGGCCGCTGTCAGTTTCCCAGCGCATGCGCGGGAGCGTCAGCGGCCGCTGTCAGTTTCCCGCGCATGCGCAGTGGGGAGAGTCACTTCCGCCTCCGCCATGGTGGAGGCCGTGGCGGAGGCGGAAGGGAAAGAGTGCCCCCGTGGCACAGGCCCGCCCGCGGATCGGTGGGCCCCGATCGCGGGCCAGGCCACCGTGGGGGCACCCCCCGAGGTCAGATTGCCCCGCGCCCCCCCCCAGGACCCCGGAGCCCGCCCACGCCACCTGGTCCCGCCAGTAAATACCAGGTTTGATTTACGTCGGCGGGACAGGCAATTCCTGGGCGGGACTTCGGCCCATCCGGGCCGGAGAATCCAGCGGGGGGTCCCGCCAACCGGCGCGGCCGGATTCCCGCCCCCGCCCAATCTCCGGGAGCGGAGACTTCGGCGGGGGCGGGGGCGGGATTCACGGCGGCCAACGGCCATTCTCCGACACGGCGGGGGGTCGGAGAATGACGCCCATGGTGTACGGGCCGGAGAGTGGAGCTGAGTCCACAAAGATCAGCCATGATCTCATTAAATGGCGGAGCAGGCTCGAGGGGCCAGATGGCCTACTCCTGTTCCTAGTTCTTATGTTCTTCTGTACACGTGACAATAAATCTAAATCTAATCTAATCTAATGGTGAACGGATGGCCAGGGAAAATCAAAGAGATAACTGTGGTCACAAGAGCATATTGGGCATATTGAGATGAACTGACAGCCTAAGATGGCATCTATCACAAAGGAAATAAGACTCATCACCCCTAGAGAGATGAAAGGAAAGATGAAGTGCATCAATGCAAGCCATTAAGGAATTGAAACAACTCTGCGAAAGGAAAGAAATGCTCTTTACTGGCCAAACATGAGCAATGAAATTAAAGACCACATTGGCCAGTGTGGTGTATGTAACTAGTACCAAGCTAAACAAGCTAGAGAGCCGTTGATAACATATGACATTCCAGACAGACCATGGATGAAACTGGGAGTCGGCCTTTTCACTTTGGCAGGATCTGATTATCTTGTCACTGTATACTGCATTTTTGACTATTGGGAGTTGGATAGTTGACTTCAACAACAGCAAGGAAAATAGTAGAATTCCTGAAAGTACACTTTGTCAATACGTCATTCCAGACATTGTGATGAGTGACAATGGCCTCAGTTCATAAATGAAGAATTCTGCTGATTCATAAAGGATTGGGAAATTCAGCAAAACACATTTGTTGTCTCCACATTCCTCCCAGTCGGATGCAAAGGTTGACGCAGCTGTGAAAATCACCCAAGGACCTGTGTAGAAATCCAGCAAATCTAGCACAGACGTATACAAGGCAATCGTTGAATGAAAAAACACATCGACTGAAGGCTAGGAAAGTAGTCCAGTCCAGGGGCTGATGTCATGATGCACAAACTACTCTTCCAATAGCAAAAAAAGCAACTGATGAAGGAAAAGATAAAGGTGAAATGACAGAAAGCCAAATTTCATTTTGTCAAGACTGCAAAATCATCAGCAGAGTTGAGTATCAGAGAGCCAGTCAGGGTGCAAACGTTCTATGTTCTCAACAAGAGTCAGCCACATGGAAACTTGGCACACACGTAGATAAATTGTCCACGAGCATATACACTCAACTAACAAAACTGCTCCTTTACTGCTTTTGGCCGGTCAGGGAGAAGGGACTTTATTAGCTATACTGAGTGCAGAACTACCATCAATCCCAGATATCCACATGTCCCCAACAACTGCAATGGAACAACAACAGTCACCAAGGCAAAAAGTGACATGGGAACAACACTCTCCAGACAAGATACATCACCCAGACAAACAACCAATGTTAACCCACATGCAGTACTTTCAGAGGACTTAATAGTTTAAAGACGTTGGGCTGGATTTTCTGGCTGTTCACGAAGGAGTGCGTACAACGGGGAACTCTGGGGGCGATTCTAAGAGCCCTGCGCCGTGCCGGAGAATCGTGGCAACCGCCGCGACGCCGGCACGCGATTCTCCGAGGTGCGGAGAATCGGCAGCATTTGCGCTGGCGCATTTGGCGCAGCGCTGGCCACTGGAATCGGCGGGGACGCCGATTCTCCGGCCCGGATGGGCTGAGCGGCCACGCCGATACGACAGAGTCCCACCGGCGCCGTTCACCCCTGGTCGCTGCCGGCGGGAACTCTGCGGGAACGGTTGGGGGGCAGCCTGTGGGGGAGGGGGGGCTCCTTCACCGGGGGGGGGGAGCCTCCGATGGGGTCTGGCCCGCGATCGGGGCCCACCGATCAGCGGACCGGCCTCTCCCTCCCCCCCCCCCCCCCCCCCCAGGCCTACTTTTTGGAGCGGCCGGCCCCTGAACACCGACCCCATGTTGGGTCGGGGCCAGCGTAGGAAGTCCCCCGCGCAGTCGCAGGCTGGCGTGGCCCAACTGAGCATGCACGGGTTGGCGCGATGCCCATTTGGCACCGCGTAAGGCGGCTGGAGCGGCGTGAACCGCTCCAGCGCCGTGCTGGCCCCCTATGGGGGCCAGAATCCGTCGTATCTGGGCCCAGTTCGTGCCGTCCTGAAACCCGACGGCGTTCACGACCGCGCGAACACTTGGGCTCAATATTGGAGAATCACCCCCTCTGTTGACAAGGATAGGAGCAGAAAATACTGACACTGGCGAGCCGCCCTCTGCGGCTGCAGTACACGCCACAGAGGGAGAGAAAAATCCTACCCTGTGTGTGCAATGCACGAGCAATGACTGACTAATATAACAAATAGTTGTTAATGCATGAGAACACTGGATGTTTAGTGGGTAACTTGGGTAGCTCACAGTCACATAAGATCATGCATGCAAATGTGTTTTTTGTTCGCTAGGAAATGGGGAACGTTTGTATCTTTTCTTCGATATGGAAAGGGGAATGTAATCTTACTAAGTATACTACCTAATTTGCCACAGTCATGTGACTCTGCCACGAGAGAAGCATTTCCCTCGAGGGAAGGCTGCCATTTCTATTCATTTCAATAAAGTCTCTCATAGGAATATACACCGAAGAAGACATGATATACATGAAACAGCACCCACCTTTGATAATATATAACCATGTAAATCAGACAACTGACAATTTACATTAAATGGCTGGCTACATCGCAAATTAATTGTCTTTAATAAATACAAAAAGTCTTTTGAAAAATTAGCGTATCAATCACAACTCTGTAATCTCAGGGTAAGTATTTTAATAATAAAATTATTGGCTGCTGTTACCATCTTTGGCATCAGTTTACATTTTGCTATAACTGGATAATTTCAAATAAATCTTAATCTTGACTTACCTAAAACCACCACACAGAATTCAATTCCTCTCATCTTTGTTGTACAAATTACGACTACATAATTAGGTATTTTCTGTTGTAGATGTACATCACCGAATGACTTTAAGGTCTCTGAAATGCCTTCTGCCAGGGAGTTTTGAGTAAAAACAACCTGCACCAAATCTCGTGAAACACTGGCAGCAAGTCGAGCTAGCCAGGGTAATTGTCCGGGAGAGACAGTGGAAGAAGGGCCTCCCATTTGTAAGGATCTATCTTTAAGACTCGAGTCTTGTATTGCTTTCAGCATAATTTGTTCAAATTCTTCCTTGAGAGGCATCTGATCTGGTCCTAGAATAAGCAAATATATTATTGAAGCATCAATATTCAAATGTAGGCAGATAACTACATTCCGAAACAATGACTTGACTCGTAATATATGCTGCTTTATAAAATCTGACAAAGATCTCAAGATGGTAATTAGATTGTCTTTCACATATATATCGTGGATCAGATATTCTCAGAAATGGACTGACAGGATGGAGCCTTGTGCTCTCAGTTCCTTGCACTGTGAGCTTGTTCTTTTAATGCACTCCAGACCAATGAGCTGAATCTACTCAGAGTTTTACATTCATTGGTATTGCCACTCAGAGGACAGCTTGTAAAGGTACAGCAAGTGCCTATTTAATGTTGCCCTATTTCACATTTTTTCATTTTAACGTCATTCAATTAATGGGGCCTGCACTCTCAGTTAGTGTTGTGAGTTTCCTTTCAAAGTCATTTTGCACCAGTCTGACCCAGCTCTGCGTGGCCTGATCAGCACCACTTTGGAGCAGCTTCTCCCATTCCCTCACCCACCATACCACTGCCGACCCTACGACTTGCAGCCTCTATTGGTCCCTGACTCACCATCCTTCCTCTCACTGAACCACTTGTTCCCCGATTCTACTGCTCACCACTTCCCTCCTGTAGCCTCACTGTTAGCGAGAATGAGCAGTGAGTGTTAGGAGGAAGGATTTGCAGTGAACAGGAGGATCAGGGAGCGTGATGGGCGGCGAGTGGGAGGGTTGGGAAGCATGATTAGCAGCGGACAGCATCCGCAGCAAGTAGAAGGTACTGTAAGTGGAAAGTTATCATATTTGTTTTATATGTTAAAATTTGTTTTATTTTAAAGTTATTTCATTTACCAATAAAGGAATTTAAAGTATTTCAACCTACAGGATTTAATTTTTTTTCTTGATGAACCTAACGACAGATTTCACATTGGTTTCAAAGGAAAATGTGAATCACTCTTCACTTAGAATCATGGTATTCTGGAATGCAAATACAACTTTAAGTCAAGACATGCCCTAATATATGTTGGATTGATATGTTTATGTTTTGTTCTGTTCTTTCTCTTTTTCTTTTCTGTTACGGGGGTAGGGGGTTTTAATTGGTTGAACATTTTTGTTGGAAAAACGTTGAATAAACATATGTTTTAAAAAAAAGACATGCCCTAATAGAAAGAATTGTTGGGATTTTGTGAGAATGCAGGGAGCAGGCCGGGAGGTTGGGCAGGATGTCAGGGGTGCCATGCTCGGCACCTACCCACGACCACTGAAATTTTATCAGCGGTGCAATAGTTGGTGGACAGACCACGTGCCCTCAATTAAGGCCCTGACAGTGTCAGGAGGTGCAAGGTGCCTCCTGATTGGTCATGCTGTGGCCCATGAGGGCCCACCCAGCTATAAGGGTGCCCGTTGGAACATCCCCCTGCCCTCACGATTGATTCTCCAACTTTTGTTGAGGCCTGCCTGATTGGCCCAGGTGAGCCCCAGTGCCACCTATCTGCACTCTGTGCCTCATTCATGGCCACTTCTCCGGGGCCAGTTACAGTCCCAGCTGTGCTGCCACTGCTGATAGCGCTGATGAGACTGTAGAGCTGCCAACCATTTGACTGGCTGGCAGCTCTGGGGTGCAGAATGTGGCCTTAGAGGGGCAGAAGCCATGATTGCAGGCAGTTCATTACTTGATCAACACAAAGTTCAGATGGAGTTTCCATGTCTAGTGGAAAAGGGATTACCCCTGACTCTTCAGTCAGTGGCCAGTAAAACCTTGGCCAATATTGCACAGACGCATTTGGAGTCTGGACTGAAATTGAGATTAAGATTTTCTGAAATAAGGGGCGAAATTCTCCCCCAACGGCGGGATGCCCGCCGACTGGCGGCAAAGCCGGCGCAAATCAGACGGGCATCGCGCCGGCAAAAAGGTGCGGAAGTCTCCGCATCTTTGGCGGCCTAGCCCCAACATTGAGGGGCTAGGCCGACGCCGGAGGGATTTCCGCCCCGCCAGCTGGCGGAAATGGCGTTTGTTGCCCCGCCAGCTGGTTCATAGTTCAGAAAATAATGAAATAGAACCAGTTTCAAGTGGAGTTTTGCAAGGAGCAGGAACATTGGTGGGAGCTGGTTTTAAGGTCCCTAAGAGTACTTGCAGAATAGGACAAATATGAATCAAGGAATTAGAGGTGTGTGTAATAAAGGGAATACAGCTATAATGGAGACTTTAAACTTCAGGTAGCCTGGGCAAACCTAGTAGTAATAGCATGAAGGGCAAGTTCATGGAACTTATACAAGACAGTTTTCTAGATCAGTTGTTGAGGAAGCAACTAGGGCACAAGCTATTTTGGATCTAGTCTTGTGCTATAAAAAATGTTAAGAACATAAGAAGAGCAGTAGGCCACTAGGCTCCCCCATTCAATAAGATCCTGTCTGCCCCCTTAACCCTCAATCCCTTGTCTATCAAAAATCTATCTAACTTTGTCTTGAAAAAACAGCTTCTGCTGCTTTCTGGGGAAGAGAATTCCACATACTAACAACCCTCAGAAAAGATTCTCCTCATCACTTTTAATTTGGGGTAACTGGGTTACGGGGATATGGTAGAGATGTGGGGCGCGATTCTCCACTCCCTCGCCAGTTGGGAGAATCGCCTGGGCCGCCAAAATTTCCGGGGACGCCGGTCCGACGCCCTCCCACGATTCTTCCAAGCGGCGGGACCGGCTCGGTCGAGTTTCGCGGGCCGGAGAATCGGCGGAGACACCCAAAATGGCGATTCTCCGGCACCCCCGTTATTCTGAGGCCCGGATGGGCCGAGCGGCCAGGCCAAAACGGCGGGTTCCCCCCCGGCGCCGTCCACACCTGGTCGCTGCAGTCGTGGGCGGTGCGTGAACACTGGGGGGGGCGGCCTGCGGGGGGGGCGAGGGGGGATCCTGCACCGGGCTTCACCTGGAATGTGGGGTGGCCCGCGATCGGTGCCCACCGATCGTCGGGCCGTCCTCTCTGAAGGAGGACCTCCTTCCTTCCGCGGCCCCGCAAGATCTGTCCCCCATCTTCTTGCGGGGCGGATTTAGAGAGGACGGCAACCACGCATGCGAGGGTTGGCACCGGCCAACCCGCGCATGCGCGGATGACGTTCGTTATGCGGCGCCGCTTTTACGCGGGCGACAAGGCCTGGCGCGTGTAGATGACGCGGCCCCGATCCTGGCCCATTGTGAGGGCCTGAATCGGTTGGGACCGGGGCCGTTCCGCGTCGTCGTGAACCTCGACGGCGTTCACGACGGCGCGGCCACTTCGGCGTGGGAGTGGAGAATCCCGCCCGTGGGCTTGAGTAGGGGGCTCATTGTAAGGGCCGGTGCAGACTCGATGGGCCGAATGGCCTCCTTCTGTACTGTAAATTCTGTGATTCTATGATTCCCCCTTTTTACAAGAATATGTGCCGATATGGTAATAAATATTGGTGTGTACTGAGTGCAGCTGAATATGTGTGTGCAATATCTACAACATGTACATGAGGCTAAACTATATACATAGGAAGGTGTCAGATGCAACATAGCAACGAGGTTGTACCACAAACAAAACAAGTGCAATCATCAAATATCGAATGAGAACTCCTGAAACGACAAAATGAGAAATACATGAACATTGTTGCATAACAATTCACTGAGTCCAATGTGCAAACAGGCTCATAAGTCCAGCCTCGTTGGTGGGCGACGAATTCGGGTTGACCACCTCAAGGGTGGGTCAGGATCCACCGGCTGAGGAATGGGCCTGGCCACTAGCGATAGAGGAATAGGCATAGTGGCAGGAAGCTCCACGAAGTCCACATCAGGGACAACAGGAGGGCGTGGCACCGGAGCATGGTCACGTAGCGAGCGCGGAAGCAGCCGAAGGGCCCGCCGATTACGCCGGCGAATGGAGCCATCAGGCATGCGAACCAGGCATGAGCGGGGAGCCACGCGGCGGAGAACTTCGGCAGTTGCCGACCAGCCAACCTCTGGTAGGGGGATGCTGATGTTGTCTCCAGGCGCCAGGGCAGGAAGATCAGTTGCCCGGGTGTCATGTGCCACCTTCTGCTGAGCACGCTGCTGTCGCATCCTTTGCAGTACTGGAGCACGGTTGGGTTTAGGAACATGAATAGACGGTGCAGTGGCCCTGAGGGCACGACCCATCAACAGCTGGGCTGGTGAGAGGCCCGTGGACAGTGGGGCCGAGCGATAGGCCAGCAGGGCTAAACAGAAGTCAGATCCGGCATCAGCAGCCTTGCAGAGGAGTCGCTTCACGATATGAACGCCCTTTTCCGCCTTGCCATTCGACTGGGGATGCAGAGGGCTGGACGTCACGTGTGTGAAGCCATACGGAGCGGCAAAAGACCATTCTTGGCTCGCAAAACAGGGCCCATTGTCCGACATGACGGTAAGCGGAATGCCATGGTGAGCGAAGGTTTCCTTACATGCTCTGATTACAGCTGATGATGTCAAGTCGTGCAGGTGTATGACCACCGGATAATTTGAAAAATAGTCAATTATAATGACGTAGTCCCTGCCGCGCGCATGAAAAAGGTCCACACCCACCTTTGCCCAGGGGGACGTTACCAACTCATGGGGCTGAAGCGTCTCAGGGGTTGCGCGGCTGAAACCTTTGGCAGGTGGGGCAGTTGAGCACCATGTTGGTGATGACGTCGCTGATGCCCGGCCAGTATACCGCCTCTCGGGCCCTCCGTCTGCACTTCTCAACCCCGAGATGGCCTTCATGTAATTGTTCAAGGACCAGCCTGTGCATGCTGTGTGGGATCACAATCCGGTCCAACTTTAGGAGGACACCGTCAATGACGGCCAAGTCGTCCTGGACATTGTAGAATTGTGGGCACTGTCTTTTGAGCCACCCTTCCGTCATGTGGCGCATCACACGTTGTAGAATGGGGTCAGCCGCAGTCTCACGGCGAATACGGGCCAGACTTGCATCATTAGCTGGCAGATTGGCTGATGTGAAGGCCACATGCGCTTCGACCTGACAGACGAACCCCCCCGATTCGGGCGGTGTGTTCACTGATCTGGACAGGGCATCCGCAATGATGAGGTCATTTCCCGGGGTGTAGACCAGTTGGAAGTCGTACTTCCGGAGCTTGAGCAGAATGCGCTGGAGGCGAGTTGTCATCTCATTAAGGTCCTTTTGTATGATTCTGACTAGGGGGCGATGGTTTCCACGGTGAACTGAGGGAGACCATACACATAGTCATGGAATTTATCTATGCCGGTTAACAAACCCAGGCACTCCTTCTGAATCTGCGCATAGCGCTGTTCTGTGGGGGTCATGGCCCGCGAGGCATAGGCGACCGGGGCCCATGATGCAGTGTCGTCCCGTTGCAGGAGTACCGCCCCAATGCCGGACTGGCTGGCATCAGTCAAGATCTTTGTATCTCGAGCAGTGTCGAAGAACGCCAATACCGGGGCTGTGGTGAGCTTGATCTTGAGCTCCTCCCATTCCTTCTGGTGTGCGGGCAGCCACTGGAACTCCGTAGTCTTCTTCACCAGGTGGCGAAGAGCCGTTGTGTGGGAGGCTAGGTTGGGAATAAACTTCCCCAGGAAGTTGACCATCCCGAGAAAGCATAGCACTGCCTTCTTGTCTGCCGGCTGCAGCATGGCTGTAATAGCTGTCACTTTGTCTGCATCCGGACGCACCCCTGACCGGGATATGTGGTCCCCCAGAAACTTTAGCTCAGTTTGGCCAAAAGAACACTTGGCTCGGTTGAGGCGCAGGCCGTGTTCTCGTATCCGAGCAAAGACACGCTGGAGACGACTGATGTGCTCCTGTGGTGTGGTGGACCAGATGATGACGTCGTCAACATAGACGCGCACCCCTTCAATGCCCTCCATCATCTGTTCCATGATCCGATGAAACACCTCGGATGCCAAGATGATGCCGAATGGCATCCTATTGTCAGTATCTGCCAAAGGGAGTGTTGAAGGTGCACAGCTTCCTGCTGGACTGATCCAGCTGAATCTGCCAAAAACCCTTTGAGGCATCAAGCTTGGTAAAAATTTTAGCCCGGGCCATCTCGCTCGTGATCTCTACCCGTTTGGGTATGGGGTAGTGTTCCCTCATGTTACTGTTCAGGTCTTTCGGGTCGATGCAGATCCGGAGTTCGCCAGAGGGCTTTTTTACGCACACCATGGAGCTGACCCATGGCGTGGGCTCCGTGACCCGGGAAAGCACTCCTTGGTCCTGGAGATCCTGCAGCTGTTGCTTCGGTCCTTGCGTGGTGCTGGGACTCTACGAGGTGCGTGAAATGACCGGGGCGGCGTCCGGTTTGAGCCGTATTCTGTAAGTGTAGGGCAGTGTGCCCATGCCCTCAAAAGCCTCCTGGTTGTGGGCGAGGAGCGAGTGGAGCTGTGCCCTAAAGTCTGCATCCGGGAAATCGGACGTGCCTTCTGGAGGCAGAGTGTGTACCCGCTGAACGAGGTGGAGAACCTTGCACGCCTGTGCGCCTAGCAGGGAGTCCTTCGAGGATCCAACTATCTCAAAGGACAGTGTGGCTGTGTATGCATTGTGTGTAACCTCGAGCTGGCAGGATCCCATGGCTGGGATAACATTACCGTTGTAATCGGCCAACTGACAGCGGGATGGCCGAATCAGTGGTTTGACCTTCAAGGCGTAGAAGGCTGACCATGCAATGAGATTGGCGGAGGCACCAGTGTCTAAACGGAATGTGATTGGTGATCGGTTGACCGTTAGGGTGGCACACCATTCATCACCCGGATTAATGCTGTGCACTGGCATCGGCTGGTGGGTCCTACTTGGGGACATTCGATTTCTGTCAATTACCGCAACGCGGAAGGCTTCCCGGTCGTCGGTATCACCGGTCTGTATGTCGCCAGGGTATGACTTGGTGTATGGAGGCTGAATGGCCCGTACGTCCCTACAAGGCTGGCGGAATTGGGAACGTTGGCAGGTTGAGCTGCTCGACAGCAGGCAGCGTAGTGGCCCATCTTGCCACAGCGGAGGCATTGTCGATTTTTTGCTGGACATTGCCGCTTTAAATGTGCGGATCCACAGTTGCCGCACGTCGTGACGTCATGGCGTTCGTTGCGCCACCGCGCATGCGCAGTTTGGTCCTGCGTAGAGCACGCCTGCGCGTCACGTCCCTCTGCGTCGGCGTCTCTTTTGGCGCGTACAAGCGCGGGAGGCCGCAGAAAGCGCACGAAATGGCCGCCCTCGTCCAGGCCGCGGGCCGGGAGGAACTTGATCGACTGGACCCGTTGGCCTCGTAGGACCCCTGCCGTGCCGATTCGGCTGCCTGGAATTGGGAGTACCGGCTGGTCGCGTTTTCGTGGAGGACACAGGTTTCGATGGCGGTGGCTAGGGTGAGGCTCTTGATTTTGAGGAGCTGCTGGCGTAGGGTGCCCGAAGTGACCCCCAAAACTATCTGGTCCCGAATCATGGAATCGGAGGTGGCCTCCTCATCGCAGGACTGCGCGAGGATACGGAGGTGTGTCAGAAAAGATTGAAAAGGCTCATCCTTACCCTGCAGGCGCTGCTGGAAGAGGTACCTCTCGAAGCTCTCAGTCACCTCGACGCTGAAGTGTTGCTCAAGTTTTAGAAGGACCGTCTTGTACTTTGTCTTGTCCTCCTCACCTTCCGCGAATACCAGGGAGTTGTAGATGTGGATGGCGTGTTGCCCTGCCGTGGAGAGGAGGAGGGCGATCTTCCTGGTGTCCGATGCATTCTCCCTTTCTGTGGCTTCTAGGAAGAGCTGGAAGCACTGTTTAAACAACTTCCAGTTGATGCCGAGGTTTCCAGCGATTTGGAGCGGCTGCGGCGGGCTGATGGTGCCAATGGCGCAGGATGGCGGATCTCTGAAGATGTGCAGGTTGGTCTCACAGTTGCTGGGTACTATGTCGTGTTGGGTGTTCCGCTATGCAAACGAACCAACATGGTTGTAGATGGTACAACTCTGTTTTATTACTCTTGATAACAACATCTGTTAACTCATGGCTGTGGTTCGTACTTTACCCGTTAACCTGTGGACCCAGCCCTAACACTATCTTAGAGAGGCACTCAGCACATGGTGTATGTCTGAGTGGCACGCTGTGAGCTCTGTGCTCTGAGCTATCTCCTGCTGGAATGAGCGGGAACTGTGGTGTTCCCTGTTTTATAGTGCGTGTGCTCTCACTGGTGATTGGCTGTGATGTTGCGTGTGTGTTGATTGGTCCGTTGATCTGTCCATCAGTGTGTGTGTGTGATTGCACCATGATATGTTTATATGAATATCATGACACTAGATTGAATAGTTTAGGCCTATATACCCTGGAATGGTGACCCACTGCTCTGTGCTTTAGATCCCCACTGATGCTGAAAATTCTGTCCCCTTTATCTACAACTACTTCTGCTCGAGGAAGAAAATTAACAGCTATAGTATTCGGTTGTAGAATGTTAGATATGAGATGAGGAAGAAATTGTACAAACTGACCCAAAATCAGCATAATTTACCAATGGCACTCGATTCAAAGTAATGGGGAGCCTAATTACTGATTTCTTTCAATAGTTCAGTTCTTCTTAAATCAGAGTACCATGCCAAACACATGCACAAAAATATAGGGGCACCAAAATTCTTAGGTGTTTCTGTCATTCTCCTACCGTAATTTCAGTCAGATCCTGGCTCACTGACCATGCAAATTACAGTGAAGGGTACCAGCTCAATACTGCACAGTGGTTCTCAAACTGGTGTTCTTGGTCTACACAAACCTTCTGGGGTTCACAATGCAACGTAAGCGAGTGCATGGCATGTTCCGTTCGTCCTAGGCTCCTCATATGCTCTCTCCATGCACTACCCGCCCCCCGCCCCCCCCCCCCCCCCCCCCCACACACACACACACACCACCACCCCTGCCCCTGCTCCTGCTTTCGGTGCGCTCTCCTCTCCCCATCCTCCTAGTCTCTCCGGGTTCTGCTCCTCTGTGATATTGCTCTCTTTGTGCTCCTGCTCTGTTTGAGTTCCTGCTTTCTCCATACTTTCTATCCCCATGCTCCTAATATTTTCTTGCTGTGTTTCCCCAGTGCTTCTGCTCTCTCCTTTCTTCCTTGGTGTTTTCTCTGTGCTCTGCACACCTTGGACTCCTGCTATTTCCGTCCTTCTGCCAAGGTTAGAGAGACTGGATAGTGACACGCAGACACTCAGCTCTGTGCCTTCATTACCTAAATGACTGTTTCATTAAAAAAAGTGATCAAACGCTCTTTAAAAGTAATACTTTTGCATTATG
Source organism: Scyliorhinus torazame (assembly GCF_047496885.1). NCBI lineage: Eukaryota > Metazoa > Chordata > Chondrichthyes > Carcharhiniformes > Scyliorhinidae > Scyliorhinus > Scyliorhinus torazame. The sequence goes on along the minus strand of NC_092717.1, from coordinate 150,540,387 downwards.
AGTATTATGCGGTAATATAATTTAGATGGTGGGTCCATGAATATTTATCTATTTGAAACGGGATCCATCAACCAAAATTGTTTGAGAACAACTGCTCTAGTAGTTAAACCTTTCAAACCTCATGAGAAAGCAAATGAGTATACCCTAATATTTCTTTAAAGGTAAACTGTTGACATCTTACCAAGGTGAATGAGATATTGTATTGTCAAGAGGATCATATTTTCCACTGTTAGGATCTGGCTGTTGGAGATTCCCAGCAGTTCCAGCTCAACCGAAGTCAGCTGTGGAAACTTGTAACAATTTACAAGTAGTGGACTTACTACAATATCACCAACGTTGCCATAAAAATATGGTAAAGTGCCAAAACCTGCAAAACACAAGAAATGTTAGTCTTTTGTTAATTCCGAAGATCAAATCTATTTTGTCCAGGTTAGGGCACATCACAGAAATATATTGTTACGATCTAGAAGGAGATCATTAACTGTTAAACATAAATCCAGCCTCCGCTTATTAACTGAAAGAACTACATCACACGGTTTAACATTTTAAACAAAATATTTTACTGTACCTGAATTAAACAAAGTGCTCTATGTTTTGCGAACACTTAAGAAAATTTGAAAATCTCAACAGACCACTTCCCGTTCTGTTTTCCATTCTACCCAAGATACTTTCTAGGATCTTGAGGGGATTTTTACTTCTCCTGGGAACAAATCAAGATGTGCCACAGGTCTCAGGAATTTACTTTGGTTCTCCTCAGTTTCCCAGACTGACATTCAGCACAGTGGTTAGCACGGTTGCTGCACAGCGTCAGGGACCCGGGTTCGATTCCCGGCTTGGGTCACTGTCTGTGTGGAGCTTGCATGTTCTCCCCGTGTCTGTGTGGGTTTCCTCTGGGTGCTCCGGTTTTCTCCCACGTGTCCCGAAAGACGTGCTGTTAGGTGAATTGGACATTCTGAATTCTCCCTCAGTGTACCCGAACAGGCGCCGTCGTGAAGCGACGAGGAGATTTTCTCAGTAACTTCATTGCAGTGTTAATGTAAGCCTACTTGTGACTAATAAAAATTATTATTATTATTTTGACATCTAGAGCTCTCTGTGTGAGGATTCCACAGCTGACCTCTTCCACTAGTTTTATTAGGAAGATCTGGCTTTGTGAAATTGGACTTTTCATTCCGAGTATTGGCCCCACTTGCAATTTCTGCTGACAGACTCTAGGACAGGAACATCCCTGTTTCCTAATGGCCGCTAGGCACCTATTCTGTCTGTAGGTAGATATACCATAGCCTTTCAGTTGACTCCTGACAGCTTTCTCTCTCTGCTTGTGTCTGTGAGAAAATATGCTGATAAACACAAAACATAAAAGAATATCTTCATTGTAACTTAGCATACCAGGGCCGTTCCCAAAAGAATTGCAAAGATCCCGAATGGCCCTTTTACTGGGCTTACTGGCTCCATCAAAAAATAGAGTGCTTATACTCCAACCTTTTAAAAAAAAATTCCAATTAAGGGGCAATCTGGCATGGCTGATCCATCTACCCTTCATGTCCTTTTGAGTTGTGGGGGTGAGACCCACGCAGACAGGGGGAGAATGTGCAAACTCCACATGGACAATGACCCGGAGCGACACAATAAGACCTCTCCTTTGAACACTGGTTACCAAAGGGCCTGAATTTTCCACCTGTAGGGAGTGGGCCAAGAAGAAAGCATGAACCACGCTTCTGGCCGCAGTCGGCCCTGGAGCGCTGTGAAAAGCTGAGCCCTTCCGGGAAGGGCGAGGAGAGGCTGGGCGCTGAGAACAAGTGGTTCTGCCCTGCGTTTGAGCTGGGGAGGGCGGGAGGGAGGGGGAAGGCGGGGATCATTTTGGTGGCCTCAGAGATCGGGACTTCTTTTCTCTCTTTAAATTGGGAGTTCTGGCAAATGGAGCTCCCCACTGTACAAAACGGGGCTATGCACTGCCTCGGATGTGCATTCCCTATCAGGCCCCTTATGCAATGCGAGTCTCCTTGAATAGGCATGTGTTTCTCGGCATTGCGGAGTCGGGTATGTAGCCATCTGGGATGGCCTCGTCCCGATTACAAAATGGACCACCGCAAAGAATGCAGGGAAAATTGGACAATGCTAAGAATTTTTTGATAATGCATGTATTTAAAATGGTTTAGGTAAAATTGTGTTGCATAGGATAGGACAGTGTAGAGCCTAAGCATGGGTGCCCCGGGGATCAGAGGATGAAGACGCCATGGTAATATGATCCTTCGCGCTTCGTGTTGAGGATCACAAGGAGGGGGTGTAGCCATCTGGGATGGCCACGTCCCAATTACAAAATGGACACCCGCAAAGAATGCAGGGAAAATTGGACAATGCTAAGAAACAAGCTGGTGCAAGCTCTGTCTGATGATTAGAACCGTAAACTCTCAGATAGGACAGAAACTACCAAACAATTTACATACTAATGAGCCATCTCCGGGGGCAAAACGGAAACATTTAGATACACAATGTTAGGACAGACTCCCCGGCGCCAGAAGAACCTAAGACAAAGCAGACTGATAGTCACCAAGACACGCCCAGCGATCAAGGAACTACCCCTTGGAGGAAAATCAATACAACTGATTGAGAAAGACCCAATTAGTTGAGGCCAAGTTCAAGGCCCGCCCAAAAGTGCACGAAGCCTTTTGCAGTATAAGAGGTATCACCCAAGGGAGAATCTTTCTCCTTTGGCTTTGGCTCTCGCCGAAGAGAGAGACCTGCCTAGCAGCTGCATCAGACCAAGTAAGTCCCAAGTCAACGCACGCTACGAGATAGACGCTCCTAGATGCTATCCTGTAAACAGTTCAACCCAGCAGTCTCAGAACCGAGCAACGGCCATTGTTCCTCTGACTGAGTGTGCGTCCAAAGCTAAGTATAGGCTTTAGTAATAGTGGTAGTTTAGTTCGTAGAGTTTATGCATGAGTAGATTTCACTGTGTGTAAATAAATGAGCATTGCTTTTGAACTTACTAACTGGTGTATCGAGTCATTGATCAGTATTCGGTTCTGAACCTTGTGGCGGTGCCGAAAGATACCTGGTGACTCTTGAGCAAACGTGATTAAATAGAGCCAAATTAAGAACGAACCAAAAGTTAGCAACATTTACTGGCGACATCTGACGGGACTCGACTTAGAATTGGCCTAACCACTCCGAGAGAACCCAAAGTTTTAATTGAGAATCCAATTGGGAACTGAAAAACCACAAGCGTCAAAACAGTACTGATCAAGCCTCTGAGATTCGGAAGTGTGTTAATGCATGCGTACTAACAGGGCTATAAGGTAAACCTGAGAGATTTTGTTGCGAAAACCTGTCGGGAGCTTTGTAGGCCGGAAATTAGCGTAAGCCATACCATTGTTTACATCACCGCTTTATCACCCCCTGTTCCAAATTTGGTAGAGATCCTGGTAGAGAAAATGGTAATGAAGGCAATGGAACGCCTTATGAACCCCCAGGAATTCGAGGTCGCAGCGACCAGCAGTAGAGTAGGACAGTTTCCCGTTTGGGAAGAAGAGATCAGGAAATATCTCAAAGGCAAAGGTTAGCCCCTTTGGAGTGAATTCTGTGATAATGAGGAAACAGGACCCGGGAGTATAGGACATACTTGGTGGGAGAACCTGTCAGAGATCCACAAGAAGAGCTTGGGAAAAGCTCGCAAGCCGATGGCAATCGTGTCCTGTTTGGCACAATTGCGAGGCACAGAGGAGGTCGTAAGGACGCTCCGTAGAGAGATAGGGGAGAGAGACTGAAGTAGTAGGCAACAGAAGACAGAGCACCCCACAACGTTTGCTGGATGTTTGTGGATTCACTTTACCGCAGTTTTTGGAGAGTTAGGCCACACCCATTTGTCCCCAGATAATATGGCCAAATGGACCCGAATTCTATTCTCCCACGCCACAGAAGCAGGACGAAAAGCTTGCGCAAATTATGACCCCTCAGATGAGGCCCACAATGAAAAATGGGTTTTGAAGAGATTGTCTCGCGCTTGGGAGCAATCAATTGCAGGCAAAACCGCATTTATAACACCCGATGAAGAGCAGGCAGAAATGAACCCAGTTAAGGCACACCAGAACCTCGCATGGGTAAATGAGGGCAGGAACAGCCAACCCCAGCCCAAAGCTCAAGAATGTTATAATTGTGGACAGCTAGGACACTTTGCACGAGAGTGCAACACGTCCCAGAAGCAGCAGAGAAACCAACAGACAGGCAACCTAAACAAGAATAGGGCAAAGCCGATCCATAGCGTTAGCGCCCGTTCAGAGAACGCAGATATGAACGGCACCGACTGACGGTGTTCGGGCTCCCCAACTTGGGTCTGTGACACCCTTTGGGACACGTCCGGTAGACCGGTAGTGGCAGGCAAAGTCGGGGACAACCCGTGGAATTTCTTTGGGACACAGGAGGGTCCCGCACCACACTCAATTCCTCCACGATGTTCCAGCAAGACACGTGGCCCACAACAGAGACCATTACACTCAGCGGCTTTACAGGCCATTTACAACAGGGACACATCACAGCCCCTATAGCAATACGGATAGGTAACATCGCAACCAAGCACCCCGTAGTTTTAGTTGATCTGCCCCAGACAGCAGAACATATCCTTGGGACCGATTTCATGAGCTCCCATAACCTTTCTTTTGATCCAGTTAACAAGTGTGTATGGAAAATGGCAAAAGCAGCACGAGCCCCCGCCACGCTCACAGTAGGAGAATACGTAAATAGGATTAGCTCAGTAGGAGACTTCTGGTTCAACCCTCAGCCTTTAGTGCAGACAAACAGGTTAGGGCCATCCTGCAGGAACATAAAGCAGCATTTGCACAGCACAAGCACGACTGTGGCAGTTTGGCTGTCTTTGTGAATGTTACAGGTCCTGACTCTAAACCCCAGAAGCAGTACAGATTTCCCCAGGAAGCAGAGGGAGAAATCTCCAAAGTAATAGAGAGTTTGTTGGATCAAGGCGTACTCAGATCAGTACCCTCCACAAACAACGCACCGATTTGGCCCGTCAGGAAACCAGATGGATCATGGCGACTGACCATTGATTACCGGGTACTGAACAAAGTAATCCCAGCAGCAGCCCCCACCGTAACCACAAGTCCCGAGACCATGCTCAAACAGGGACTCCAGTCAAAAAATTTTTCGGTTTTGGACATTAGTAATGGCTTCTGGTCCATTCCATTGGCTAAAGCGTGCCAGTATAAATTCGCCTTTACATTCCAAGGGAAACAGTACACGTGGACGTGCCTTCCACAAGGCTTCCACAACTCTCCATCCATTTTCCACCGACAGCTGGCAAATGGATTAGCAAAATTTACCCGCCCCGATTGTCTGTTCCAGTATGTAGATGACTTGTTCCTACAGACAGACACAAAGGGAGAGCACATTTTGCTTCTCGCCGAAATCCTAAAAGAAATTGGTTGTAAAGTCAACCCGAAAAAGGCCCAGATTCTGAAAGAAAAAGTGATTTACTTGGGAACAGTGATCATTCATGGTAAACGCGAGATCGAGCACAAGAGAATTGACTCGATTGTCAAATTGCCCCTTCCCCACAATGTCTCAGCCTTCCGGTCATTTTTTAGGACTAGTTGGTTACTGCCAAAACCATATTGATGGTTTCGCCACTAAAGCAGCGCCCCTTTCAAACTTCTCAAGAAGCAGGCACCTTGGGAATGGCTTCCACAGCATACAGATGCCGTGGATGCTTTAAAAAGAGCACTCAGCACAGCCCCCAGACTACAAGTCCCAGATCCACATTCCCCATACGCTTTCGAGGTAACAAGCACCGACCGAACCCTTTCGGCCGTGCTCCTCCAGGAACACCACGACCAGTTATACCCCGTAGCATACGCCTCACGCATGTTAGACCCCGTAGGGCGAGGATTTTCTGCCTTTGAAAGGCTCCTGCTCGCAGTTTTTGGGCAGTACAATACTTCGCCTACATTACAAGACTCAACCGACACAGCTATTGTTAGACGGCCAACTTAAAGATGGCACAGTCAGCCAAATCCACGCAGCCCGTTGGACCCTTCTTTTTCAGGGACGGAACATCACGGTAAAGAGAACCAAAACCCACACATTCCTTGCTGATAATCTGCAGTATGCAGGCACCCCTCACGAATGTGAGATCATCACCACGAAACACAACACAGGCCCATTAATTCCCAAGACACCCCCCAGGAAAACAGGTAGTACACCCCAGAGACCCCAGCCCACAGACACGTGCGCATCCCTAAGGATTTATGTGGATGGCTCATCCACAGTGTTAAACGGAAAGCGAATTACCGGTTGCGGTATATATGGAGAGGACGTGCAGGGACGTGCCCTAGATGAAATTTCCTTGAAGTTGCCAGGACACTTAGGGTCGCAGGCAGCAGAGCTGGCAGCGATTGCATATATTGTAGACCACCCAGACACGTTCCCGATCCCAGCAGGCATCTATTCAGACATCTTGTATGTCTGTAATAGTTTGACAGAGTTCCTACCACTCTGGGAAACAAGAGGATTTGTTTCCGCGGACGGAAAACCCCTACCCTCAGCCCCATTACTCCGCCATATCTTAGAGACAGCGAAGGATAGGAAATACGGCATAATTAAGGTTCGCAGTCATCACCGTTCGTCCTCCCCTGGAAACGTTAAAGCAGACGCCCTAGTGAAGGCAGGCTCCAGGCATGGTTATTTTTGGAACCCCCCCCCCCCAGAAAGCACCCCAGTACACGCAGTTCAGGTCTCATAGACCAACATTCAGGATTTAGCGAAGGCCCAGAAAGAGGACGAGAAACTCAGGGAAGTTTTAAAGGGAACCTTCCCAGCCCCGTACGACAAGTTTAAAAACGCAATCACCACACACGGCGGTGTGATTTTGAAAGACGGCATTTATATAGTTGCCAGCCAGGACAGGAACCAGATCATTTGTCAGTTCCATGACAATCATGGACACCAAGGAATTGAACCCACCCTAGCCCACCTCAGACCGCTCTGCTGGTGGCCTGATTTAAAAACCGATGTGACGCACTACATTGAGAATTGTTTAATCTGTGCCCAGAACAATCCGGACAGATATGCAAAAAAGGCTCAACATAGTCATACCCGCCCCGCTAATGGATCCTGGACAAATCTCCAGATAGATTATATAGGACCACTACCCCCGTGCAGAAATGGTTACAAGTATGTGTTGGTGGTCATAGACACCTTCACAAAATGGGTGGAAGCATTTCCGTCAAGAACTAATATGGCCAAGACGACGGCCAAAATATTAACACACCACATCTTTACAAGATGGGGCCTCCCACGCAGTATAGAGTCCGACCAAGGCTCCCATTTCACCGGACGTGTAATGAAGAACGTCCTCACGATTTTCGGCATTAGACAAAAGTTCCATATTGCATACCACCCCCAGTCAAGTGGTATTGTAGAACGAATGAATAGGACATTGAAAGCCACCCTCAGGAAAATGGTACAGCAGAATAATAGCACCTGGGATTCAGTACTCCCTTTAATGTTTTTAAGAAACACAGAACATAAAGGCAGCCCAACTCGCAGCAGCAGTGAGACTTGGAACCAGGAAGAAACAGAGCAAGGTCTGTTTCGACAAAACAGTACACGCCACTGAATTTACAATAGGGCAACAAGTTATGCTTTCCCTTTACAACCCCAGTTCATTCCTTTCGCCAAAGTTTTCCGGACCGTACTCCATTTCGTACAAAGTCAGCCCCTCAGTACACAAATAACCTATCCGAATGGTAAGTCTGCGTGGTTTCATATAAACCAGCTCGAGGCTTACAGCTCACAGAATAACCACACACACCACATCCTGCTCACAGCAGCAGACGAGCACGCCCCGCCCACAGATGATGTATTACTACCCTCCCCCAACTAATCCAGCCCGCCTTCAGACACGACTTCAGCTCCGCCCCCAGAGGCACGACTCCGCCTCTCCCTTCCCTCAACCAGCAGCGACAGTGATAGCGATCACGATGACGACAGCCACAGCACACCACGTTACGACTACACCCCTGCACCAGGCCCCACTCCCAGTGAATCTGAGCAAGATTCTACCGACCCATTTCACATCACTTCTATCAAAGCCCCTGACCCAGACCCACTGCCCAACGATTACGGATTGAAACCTAGTAGCTCCAACCTCGACACACGATTCTGGCACCGAGACAATTCGTTCAGGCTCATCCGGAATGATGAGATGGACCCCAGTTCGCCCCAAGCACGGTTACTACAGACAAGAGTTTGGCAGCCGGGAGAAGATGATGACTTAGAGTCTGACTCCCACCAAACAAATCGCTTTGCGACCCTGTTCACTATTGAGCAGTGAGGTGTCCAGATGATGGAGAAAAAAGGAACCGATGGAGAGATACGGTGTCCTACCTGATGGAACCTGCACCATGTTTGTTGAATGTTTGTTTGTTAATGTTATCGTTACGTGTTGTGTGTAAACTCGGAAAGTTTTCACGGCCCCACGTCACCACCCCCGTTGATGCCCAATGGCTGTTACAGGAACTAGTTTGTCCCCAGAAACTTGTTAATGGAACAGGTTTGTCCCGGACAATAGTTCAGAGGAACTAGTTTGTCACCAGAACCTTGTTAAAGGTACAAGTTTGTCCCAGACAATAGTTCAGAGGAACTAGTCTGTCGACAGAACCCGACTCATAGTTGCTCTCCTAATTCGAGAGGCAGCCATCACGATGATCACATTCTTACCCGTTCTTGCCGGTTGCTCAGGCAGTGGAGAAACAGCACTGGTCCCCGCCCTGCCTGCCGACCCCCCTCTGGTCAGCTACGCTCGGGTAGAGCACATACGGCATTGATCACCGTCCTACCCGGGGATTCCACCCATTTCTTACCCGCTGCGGCCCATACGCACCCCATTTTGGCTCGTTACGTTCAAAATTCTTTTGTTTGGTTTTGGCAACCCCTAGGTTGCTTCTCTATGCTATTTACATCCTCAAACACTGGGATGGTAAATCACACAGGCTGCGAGACGGCTCGCAGTATGACAGTATTTTTCTTAGATGTCTTGTCCAAAATAATCGTTTTTTTTTAAATGAGGGAGTCACAGATGGTGACCAATTATAAAGGGAAATTGGCAATAAACGACAGACAGACAGACATACGAGATCTTAAGCAAGACAATAACCGAAATTATGCTTGTGTTCACAAAACTCTAGAAACCCAGGAACCCCAGAGGAAGACAAAGAAGTCCGACAAAGATGAAGACAGCCTTCGTGTTCACATGGATCTTAGAGGGATCCCTTCAGTTGCGTGCGGACGCTACCCTCCTGACCCCTACCACACAAACCGTAAATGACTCTCACCCCTGCAATACACGGAACCCCGAGATAACTAGCCCAGCGACAGCTAGCAATACCCCGACCTGATGTGATAAGTTTATCACCTGGTACTCACTCTCATATGTAGTCGAAGCACTCTTAGTGCTGGCGATATTTTGCAGTGTCGTGCAAATGTTTATAGAGTCAGGAAATGGCGAAACAGAGCATATCGCTCTCGCACACCGGTATACAGATTTAGGCCCCCCATTTTCGGATTTCAACAGACCCCCGAACCCATTGGGACGGATTAAAGGGCATCCATTTTGTTTAATGTATTCTATGGAATAAAGAGATGAAAACCTCTGTGCCTGACTGCCAGGCCAGAGAAATTTGTGTGCTGCTATTTTGTACAGTTTAAGATGGATAGATTATTTTTGGATTGTTTGCATTTTTGGATTGTTTAAATGAGGATAGCTTATTGAGAATAGTTCGAGGTTCCAGTTTTTAAAATTTTTCTGGAATGCATGTATTAATGTCATAGCGTCCCGTAGAATTTTTTGATAATGCATGTATTTAAAATGGTTTAGGTAAAATTGTGTTGCATAGGATAGGACAGTGTAGAGCCTAAGCATGGGTGCCCCGGGGATCAGAGGATGAAGACGCCATGGTAATATGATCCTTCACGCTTCGCGTTGAGGATCACAAGGAGGGGGTGTAGCCATCTGGGATGGCCACGTCCCAATTACAAAATGGACACCCGCAAAGAATGCAGGGAAAATTGGACAATGCTAAGAAACAAGCTGGTGCAAGCTCTGTCTATTGATTAGAACCTTAAACGCTCAGACAGGACAGAAACTACCAAACGATTTACATACTAATGAGCCATCTCCGGGGACAAAAGGGAAACATTTAGATACACAATGTTAGGACAGACTCCCCGGCGCCAGAAGAAGCTAAGACAAAGTAGACTGACAGTCAACAGGACACGCCCAGCGATCAGGGAACCACCCCTCTATTGGAGGAAAATCGATACAACTGATTGAGAAAGACCCAATTAGTTGAGGACAAGTTCAAGGCCCGCCCAAAAGAGAGCGAAGCCCTTTGCAGTATAAGAGGTTTCACCCAAGGGAGAATCTTCCTCCTTTGGCTTTGGCTCTCACCTAATAGAGAGACCTGCCTAGCAGCTGCACCAGACCAAGTAAGTCCCAAGTCAACTCACGCTACGAGATAGACGTTCCTAGTTGCTACCCTGTAAACAGCTCAACTCAGCAGCCTCAGAACAGAGCAACAGCCATTGTTCCTCTGACTGAGTGGACGTCCAAAGCTAAGTATAGGCTTTAGTAATAGTGGTAGTTTATTTCGTAGAGTTTATGCATGAGTAGATTTGACTGTGTGTAAATAAATGAGTATTGTTTTTGAACTTACTAACTGGTGTATCGAGTCATTGATCAGTATTTGGGGCGGGATTCTCCCCTACCCGGCGGGGCGGGGGGTTCCGGCGTAATGGAGTGGCAGGAACCACTCCGCTGTCGGGCCCCCCCCCCCAAAGGTGCGGATGTTTCTGCACCTTTAGGGGCCAAGCCCTCACCTTAAGGGGCTAGGCCTGCGCCGGAGTGGTTTTCGCTCCGCCGGCTGGCGGGAAAGGACTTTGGCGCCACGCCAGCCGGCGCCGAAAGGTCTTCGCCTGGCGACGCATGCGCGGAAGCATCGCGGCTGCTGACGTCATCCCCGCGCATGCGCAGGCGAGGGGGTCTCGTCCGCCTCCGCCATAGTGAAGACCATGGCGAAGGCGGAAGAAAAAGAGTGCCATCACGGCACAGGCCCACCCGTGGATCGGTGGGCCAGGCCACCGTGGGGGCACCCCCCAGGGCCAGATCGCCCCGCGCCCCCCCCTAGGACCCCGGAGCCCGCCCGCGCCGCCTTGTCCCGCCGTTCAAAAGGTGGTTTAATCCACGCTGGCGGGAGAGGGTTGACAGTGGCGGGACTTCGGCCCATCGCGGGCCGGAGAATCGCCGGGCGTGGGCCCGCCGACCGGCCCGGCGCGATTCCCGCCCCCGCCGAGGCGCGATTCCCACCCCCACCGAATCTCTGGTGGCGGAGAATTCAGGACACGGCGGGAGCGGGATTCACGCCAGCCCCCGGCGATTCTCCGACCCGGTGGGGGCTCGGAGAATCGCGCCCTCGGTTCTGAACCTTGTGGCGGTGTCAAAAGGTAACTGGCCGGCTCTTGAGCAAACGTAATCAAATAGAGCCAAATTAAGAACCAACCAAAAGTTAGCAACAGGTACCACGCGGCTAAACGCGCTCGCTTGGGGACTTTGCTCCCTTTTGGGAGAATTGTGCCCAATATGTTTTCAAGCAGAAATATTTTGTATCATATGTGCTAACCTTTGGATGAGAACAGTTTTATTTTACATTTTTCTTATTAAATCAAAAGAAAAATAGTTATATCTTCAAAAAATAAATGGGCTGTCTGATTGATACTGACCAGAGTGATCAGGTAATGCCTGTATCCATCCCTATTCTAAGGTAGCTACAGATAATCTCAGCTATCGCAGTGATGTGGTGTACACTTGGTCTCAAGGGGCGTCATTCTCCGCCGGCGGGAGTCTCCGTTTTGCCGGCGCCCGGGGGTTTCCCGACGGCGTGGGGCTGCCCCACAATGGGAAACCCCATTGACCGGCCGGTGTTACGGAGACTCCCGCCGGCCGGTCGGGGCAGAAATGTGGCGGGGCGGCATGGAGAATTTCGCCCAAGGTCCTTGAGATAAAAGAGCAAAAATAAACTAAAGCAAAGCTGATGCCCCTGATCATGATCAGTAACTTGCATGTTTAGGTGGTAAGAGCGATAAGTTTCAGATTTGCATCAGACAGTCTCTCTGGTTAATCATCACTCTTCTCACCCCATAAGCAAAATTCAGGTCATTTACAATCAGTAACAACTACCCAAAATCTAGATAAACAATAGGCTGGACAGGGAGTGGGAGGTATAACAATGTGATCCTGTGCTATATGAGGTGGATACCGTTTCTCACTTGGACAATCCAAAAGATGGACTGTCACAATGATGAGACAAGGTCAAATTTGAGGCCACAAATTAGTTTATCTAAAAGTCATTAAGCCGTGAAGTGAAAAGAAATATTTGAAGTAAGTCTCACAACATTATAATCTGATTGTGTATCCCTCCTTATAACAATTAAACATATGCCACACAAGCAGACCAAAAACACCTGCTTTTCTTAGGCAATCATATAATTCCCAAGAGCAAAAAAAACAATTTAAAACACAGTCAAGTCTAATACACCAAGTACAAGATGACACAGTGCTTGTCCTGAAATCAAACACGGGGGAATATTTGTAGATAGCAGAGATAAATCTTGAGTCAATTACAGTAGCATAGCTGGACTTTCTGTTTTCATCATTCCACAAAACTAAATGAGTGACTTTCATTCGACGGGGAAAACAGCAGCAGCCAGAGCAGTGGCGCCACGGCTGGCTCTGATGTTCAGAAGGGAGGGTCAAAGCGCAGAAGAGTAATAGTAATAGGGGACTCTATAGTCAGGGGCACAGATAGGCGCTTCTGTGGACGTGAAAGAGACTCCAGGATGGTATGTTGCCTCCCTGGTGCCAGGGTCCAGGATGTCTCCGAACGGGTAGAGGGAATCCTGAAGGGGGAGGGCAAACAGGCAGAGGTCGTTGTACATATTGGTACTAACGACATAGGCAGGAAGGGGCATGAGGTCCTGCAGCAGGAGTTCAGGGAGCTAGGCAGAAAGTTAAAAGACAGGACCTCGAGGGTTGTAATCTCGGGATTACTCCCTGTGCCATGTGCCAGTGAGGCTAGAAATAGGAAGATAGAGCAGACAAACACGTGGCTAAACAGCTGGTGTAGGAGGGAGGGTTTCTGTTATCTGGACCACTGGGAGCTCTTCCGGGGCAGGTGTGACCTGTATAAGATGGACGGGTTGCATCTAAACCGGAGAGGCATAAATATCCTGGCCGCGAGGTTTGCTAGTGTCACACGGGAGGGTTTAAACTAGTATGGCAGGGGGGTGGGCACGGGAGCAATAGGTCAGAAGGTGAGAGCATTGAGGGAGAACTAGGGAATAGGGACAGTGTGGCTCTGAGGCAGAGCAGACGGGGAGAAGTTGCTGAACACAGCGGGTCTGGTGGCCTGAAGTGCATATGTTTTAATGCAAGGAGCATTACGGGTAAGGCAGATGAACTTAGAGCTTGGATTACTACTTGGAACTATGATGTTGTTGCCATTACAGAGACCTGGTTGAGGGAAGGGCAGGATTGGCAGCTAAACGTTCCAGGATTTAGATGTTTCAGGCGGGATAGAGGGGGATGTAAAAGGGGAGGCGGAGTTGCGATACTTGTTCGGGAGAGTATCACAGCTATACAGCGAGAGGACACCTCAGAGGGCAGTGAGGCTATATGGGTAGAGATCAGGAATAAGAAGGGTGCAGTCACAATGTTGGGGGTATACTACAGGCCTCCCAACAGCCAGCGGGAGATAGAGGAGCAGATAGGTAGACAGGTTTTGGAAAAGAGTAAAAACAACAGGGTTGTGGTGATGGGAGACTTCAACTTCCCCAATATTGACTGGGACTCACTTAGTGCCAGGGGCTTAGACGGGGCAGAGTTTGTAAGGAGCATCCAGGAGGGCTTCTTAAAACAATATGTAAACAGTCCAACTAGGGAAGGGGCGGTACTGGACCTGGTATTGGGGAATGAGCCCGGCCAGGTGGTAGATGTTTCAGTAGGGGAGCATTTCGGTAACAGTGACCACAATTCAGTAAGTTTTAAAGTACTGGTGGACAAGGATAAGAGTGGTCCGAGGATGAATGTGCTAAATTGGGGGAAGGCTAATTATAACAATATTAGGCGGGAACTGAAGAACATAGATTGGGGGCGGATGTTTGAGGGCAAATCAACATCTGACATGTGGGAGGCTTTCAAGTGTCAGTTGAAAGGAATACAGGACAGGCATGTTCCTGTGAGGAAGAAAGATAAATACGGCAATTTTCGGGAACCTTGGATGACGAGTGATATTGTAGGCCTCGTCAAAAAGAAAAAGGAGGCATTTGTCAGGGCTAAAAGGCTGGGAACAGACGAAGCCTGTGTGGCATATAAGGAAAGTAGGAAGGAACTTAAGCAAGGAGTCAGGAGGGCTAGAAGGGGTCATGAACAGTCATTGGCAAATAGGGTTAAGGAAAATCCCAAGGCTTTTTACACGTACATAAAAAGCAAGAGGGTAGCCAGGGAAAGGGTTGGCCCACTGAAGGATAGGCAAGGGAATCTATGTGTGGAGCCAGATGAAATGGACGAGGTACTAAATGAATACTTTGCATCAGTATTCACCAAAGAGAAGGAATTGGTAGATGTTGAGTCTGGAGAAGGGTGTGTAGATAGCCTGGGTCACATTGTGATCCAAAAAGACGAGGTGTTGGGTGTCTTAAAAAATATTAAGGTAGATAAGTCCCCAGGGCCTGATGGGATCTACCCCAGAATACTGAAGGAGGCTGGAGAGGAAATTGCTGAGGCCTTGACACAAATATTTGGATCCTCGCTGTCTTCAGGGGATGTCCCGGAGGACTGGAGAATAGCCAATGTTGTTCCTCTGTTTAAGAAGGGTGGCAGGGATAATCCCGGGAACTACAGGCCGGTGAGCCTTACTTCAGTGGTAGGGAAATTACTGGAGAGAATTCTTCGAGACAGGATCTACTCCCATTTGGAAGCAAATGGACGTATTAGTGAGAGGCAGCACGGTTTTGTGAAGGGGAGGTCGTGTCTCACTAACTTGATAGAGTTTTTCGAGGAGGTCACTAAGATGATTGATGCAGGTAGGGCAGTAGATGTTGTCTATATGGACTTCAGTAAGGCCTTTGACAAGGTCCCTCATGGTAGACTAGTACAAAAGGTGAAGTCACACGGGATCAGGGGTGAACTGGCAAGGTGGATACAGAACTGGCTAGGCCATAGAAGGCAGAGGGTAGCAATGGAGGGATGCTTTTCTAATTGGAGGGCTGTGACCAGTGGTGTTCCACAGGGATCAGTGCTGGGACCTTTGCTCTTTGTAGTATATATAAATGATTTGGAGGAAAATGTAACTGGTCTGATTAGTAAGTTTGCAGACGACACAAAGGTTGGTGGAATTGCGGATAGCGATGAGGACTGTCTGAGGATACAGCAGGATTTAGATTGTCTGGAGACTTGGGCGGAGAGATGGCAGATGGAGTTTAACCTGGACAAATGTGAGGTAATGCATTTTGGAAGGGCTAATGCAGGTAGGGAATATACAGTGAATGGTAGAACCCTCAAGAGTATTGAAAGTCAAAGAGATCTAGGAGTACAGGTCCACAGATCATTGAAAGGGGCTACACAGGTGGAGAAGGTAGTCAAGAAGGCATACGGCATGCTTGCCTTCATTGGCCGGGGCATTGAGTATAAGAATTGGCAAGTCATGTTGCAGCTGTATAGAACCTTAGTTAGGCCACACTTGGAGTATAGTGTTCAATTCTGGTCGCCACACTACCAGAAGGATGTGGAGGCTTTAGAGAGGGTGCAGAAGAGATTTACCAGAATGTTGCCTGGTATGGAGGGCATAAGCTATGTGGAGCGATTGAATAAACTCGGTTTGTTCTCACTGGAACGAAGGAGGTTGAGGGGCGACCTGATAGAGGTATACAAAATTATGAGGGGCATAGACAGAGTGGATAGTCAGAGGCTTTTCCCCAGGGTAGAGGGGTCAATTACTAGGGGGCATAGGTTTAAGGTGAGAGGGGCAAAGTTTAGAGTAGATGTACGAGGCAAGTTTTTTACGCAGAGGGTAGTGGGTGCCTGGAACTCACTACCGGAGGAGGTAGTGGAAGCAGGGACGATAGGGACATTTAAGGGCCATCTTGACAAATATATGAATAGGATGGGAATAGAAGGATACGGACCCAGGAAGTGTAGAAGATTGTAGTTTAGTCGGGCAGTATGGTCGGCACGGGCTTGGAGGGCCGAAGGGCCTGTTCCTGTGCTGTACATTTCTTTGTTCTTTGTTGTTCTTTGACAAGCTCCTTGTACAGTGAACATGATATTAACAGTTTGACAGTTTTGATATTAATTGCTACAATGGATTACTGGGCCTTGGGTTTCCTGACATGTGTGGTTGGCAGGAAATGCTCCCTACTGCTCCTCAGTGAATTACTCTATTTATAATACAATACAGCCCATCTCATTTTAACTTGCACATATAAAATAGAGAAATATTTTAACAAATCCTAACATGCAATTTACATTCAGTAGTAACGCTGTAAATAATAGATCAGGAACAGCAAGAAAGCTACATACCTATAAGAATAACAGGTCTCACTCCGGAATTACTCAATAAATTTTCAGGGATGATAACAGTTTCCCCTGCAGGAATCGCTTGTGGCTGCAAAATTCCAGCTGTCATTGACTGAAGAACAGGAATGGGTAGCAAAACATCTATACAGACAAACAGTGAAGAAACACAGCATTCTAACTTTGCTCAAAATGTTCATGTTAAAATGTAATTACAGCATAGAACATGATGTTTCCTGAAATATGTTATCCAATTAAAATTTTTTATAATCCACAAAATATGTAGAACAACTAAATTATACCGATAGGTTCTGGGTCAAACTTATTGTCCATAACCAAACAACACCCCCCAAGAGAGCTCCATGCTAGTCTCAATTTGCCACAGTTTGTAGTACTACCAAGTAATACAATGCATTATACAATTATAAAGTTACACAACACACAAGATTAACATTAATCTGGAGTGTTCTTAGGGGGATTAACTGAAAAACATACATTTGTCCCTCTTAGGTGTCTGGTTGGGCCAGGATGGCAGCATTACGGCATTAAACCACACAGGAGGAAATCTGCTCCAGGAAATGTCAAAATGGTAATCAAGCCTTTCTTTACGGCAAGTGTAACAGCTTACCATGGTACCACAGCATACTGTTGCTCTGCTGCCCATGTTTTACTGTATTAAAATTACAATTGATCCATTACACCTTTAAACTTCCAACCTTAATCAGGCTGGTTGGCAAGGCTGTTAAATTGGGAGGTCAGAGGAAGTGTAATTTCAGGGTAACTTTTCTGTACCTTGCAGCAATGTTGGTATAGGCCAGGAAATATGTGTTTGCAACACCCTCCCCACTTGCAGCCAATGTGAGGTGCAGCTAGAATGACAGACACGACAACAACTTGCATTTTTGTAGCACCTTTGATGTAGCAAGACATTGCAGCGTGCTTCACAGGAGCATTATCAAACAAAGTCTGACACTGTCACACAGGAGATATTAGGTTATGTGACCAAAATATTGGTCTGAATGGTAGGTTTTAATGTCTTGCAAGAGAAAACTGAGGTGGAGATAGGGTGGAGGGAGGGAATTCCAAGGCTTGAGGCCTAGGCAACTGAAGGCACAGCTGTCACTGGTGGAGTAATTGACATCAGGGTGCGCACAAGGCCAGAATTAGTGGAGTGCAGAGATCTCAGAGGATTTCAGAGCTGAAAGGGGGTTCCAGAGATAGGGAAGAGTCAAATCCTGAAGGAATTTGAAAACTGAGATGAGACTTTTTAAAAAGTGGCATTGCCGGGCCACGATCCAGTGTCGGTCAGTGAGCACAGGAGTGATGGGTGAACAGGACAGAATGATTTAGGTTATGGGCAAGAGAGTTTTAGATGAATTCAAGTTTATATAGAAGTGGAAGCTGGGATCTGGTCAGGAGAGCATTAGAGCATTGGAATAGTCAAGGTCAGAGGGCGGCACGGTGGCGCAGTGGTTAGCACTGCTGCCTCATGGCGCCGATGACCCGGGTTCGATCACAGCCCCGGGTCACTGTCCATGTGGGGTTTGCACATTCTGCCCAAGTCTGCATGGGTCTCACCCCCACAATACAAAGATGTGCAGGGTAGATGGATTGGCCACTTGAATTGCCCCTTAATTGGAAAGTGTCAAGGTCAGAGGTAACAAAGCTATGGGTAAGGGTTTCAGCAGCAGATGAGCTGAGGCACGGTTGGAGTTGGGCTACAAAGAACACAGGGAGGTGTTCTTTGTGATAGATATGTAGTTGGAAGCTCATCAGGGGGTCCAATAAAACACCAAGGTGAAGAATAGTTTGGCTCAGCCTTAGATGGTGAGCAAGTAGAGGGATAGAATTGGTGGGTAAAATGAAAAACAATGGCTTCCATTGTCCCAACGTTTAATTGGAAGGAAATTTCTGTTCATCTTGAACTGTGACAAATCAAAGAGAGTGTGGAGATTGAGAAGGTTGGTGCTGAGGTAGAGCTGGCTGTCACAGTGTACATGTGGAACCTGATATCATGTTTCTGAATGATTTCACAAGGGGAAGCATGTAAATAAGAAATAGGAGGTATGTCAATTCGATCCTTAGTTATACAAGAATCAGCAATGAAAGAGGTCACTGATCAGGCTGAAGACCGGTTTCAGACATTTCTTACCAGATCTTGTCACTGGTTGCACAGCTGGAACTGGGACTACTGCAGGCACAGATATGGGGGAACCGGGAGACCAGCCACGATGACGCTTCTTAGGTGGTCCAGAGCTAGTCATGATGGCTGCAAGTAATGGAAAGAAGGACATTTATTTCTTTAATGCAAATATTAAAATTTCAGTACAATAATAATTTTGAAAGCACTGTAAGAGGGCCGACGCCATGGCTTTTGCTTTCTTGATCGCACGCCAGAGAATCCTGCTCGGCTGGCGATCAGCAGCACCACCCACAGCTGCAGACTGGCTGGCAGACCTGTTGGAATTTCTCCACCGTGAGAAGATCAAGTATACCATCCGAGGGTCGGGCGAAGGCTTCCACAAAGTGTGGGGTCTACTCATCAGCCTGTTCCAAGACCTGTTTGAGGCCAATAGCGACTAAGAAGAGAGGAGCGGGAGAAAGAGGGGGAGGATGACAAGGGTGGGCACGCATAAGGGTAAGGAGCGGTGGGAGGGGGAGGAGGGGAAGGGAACCCAAGGGAAGCACAAAACCAAGCACAGTGGGCAAGGGGAGGAGGGGAGGGGCCATGCAGCCCCCCCTTCTCCCAACACTAAACAATAAAAAAATAAAAGGCTCATCAGAAAGAAGCGGAACACAATACGTGGCACCCAGGGCGGACGGCAACACTAAGAGGGAACTAAACCACCAATGAGGGACGGGGAGGGGGAGGGGAGGGGGGGAAACCTCAGGTAAAAACCGTTGTAAATAAGACACAAACTTGTTTGTAAATATCAGAGCTGTTACTCTGTGAAAACTGGAAATCATAGATTATCATAGAATTTACAGTGCAGAAGGAGGCCACCCGGCCCATCGAGTCCGCCCCGGCTCTTGGAAAGAGCACCCTACCCAAGGTCAACACCTCCACCCTATCCCCATAACCCAGTAGCCCCACCCAACACTAAGGGCAAATTTGGACACTAAGGGCAATTTATCATGGCCAATCCACCTAACCTGCACATCTTTGGACTGTGGGAGGAAACCGGAGCACCCGGAGGAAACCCACGCACACACGGGGAGGACGTGCAGACTCCACACAGACAGTGACCCAAGCCGGAATCGAACCTGGGACCCTGGAGCTGTGAAACAATTGTGCTATCCACAAGGCTACCGTGCTGCATCTAATACTAATACCAATAAAAATATATTTTTAAAAAGAATCAATACGGCTAATCTGACTGTTCAACTTGAACAAATTCTCTGGGACAAAGAATGGGAGATGGGGGCTGTTATGGACCAGCGGTTGGCGTATTGCATTTGGTTTGTGTGCCCTTGGTCTACAGAGGGTAAAAGCAAGGTTCCCATTCCGCATAAGCATCCAATTATTCCTGGTCAACAATACGTTTGTGCAGATGTTTGATGTGATCAGCACTGAGTTCGACAGTTGTTGATATCCTGTTGTTAGCACTGCACGATTTCCAAAGTATGAGTTGTTATGGATACAATTTTGTTTCTTTATTCTTTCACGGAATGAGGATGTCACGGGCATTGCCAGCATTTGTTGCCCATCCCTAACTGCCCTTGAACTGAGTGGCCTCCTGGGATCAGCTCTTGCTCCAGACACTTGCGATGTACTGAGGAGAAACTCCAACATTGTCAGAAGCAGAGGTGTTAAAACTGATGAGGCGTCGGCCCTCTCATATGGATGTGGAAGCGCTGCAGGGTTCTCCTTATAGCCTAGCCAACATTTATCCCTTAGATAAAATCACAAGAAAAAATTATTTGATCACTTATCTCTATGCAGTTTATGGGATCTTGCTGTAGGCCACTGGAAAAGAAAATTGAGCAGAGGGCAAAATGGGCAGCTGATGTGTGACTGGCCATTTTGTGCAACCGTGCAAGATGAATTTTAATCCCGAAATATCTTCCACAGAGTATCTTTTTCACATAAAAGTTCAATAACCAACAAGATTTATAGATTTGTTAGTCTTTTGTTGGGAAGTCTACGGCCCCAATTTTAACTGGGAGATGGGAGCAGTGTTTGCGAGGGCAGTAATGAGGGATAGAAAAACTTTGCAAGATGTGGAGACCTGCTCAATTTTAAGGGGCTCAGTGCTAATTTCCACAAACATTTGTGGATGTGCTACTCACCTGCGTGATGCAATTTCCAGTCTTTACCCAGTTACTAATAATCAAGCCTCAATTCACCTCTTCAAAGGATGCTGTGTTCTATGAGGGCTACCATTCCGGCAACTGAGAAGGATTGTTGGAAATTGCCAATATGGCTAAGAGAGGGAAGGTGGTCCAACTTGTCTGTTGTACCATTGGAAGTCATGATAGGTGCAGTGAAAGTCTGAGGGTTTTGCTACTCCCCATAAGTGGAAGAAACAACCTGGCACCATAATCAAAGATTTTCAAGTCCAAAGATGTGCAGGTTAGGTAGAGTTACAGAGTTACGGCGATAGGACAGAGGAGTGGGCCTCGGTAGGCTGCACTTCCGGAAGGTCAATGCAGACTCGATGGGGTGAATGCCTTTCTTCTGCATTGTGGGGATTCTATGGAATCAGGAATCCCTTGGTTGAGATGACTGTGGAAGTCAGGCCTAATGATGCCACCAAGCTTGATCCATTTCAGGAAATATTTCAGACCTCACCATATCAGGACAGATTATTACAGGTCCTTCTTTGCCCATCTCTTGCAATGTACTTGCTTTCACTCCCTCTTGTTCCTTCCACACCATTTATACTGCTTTGTACCACTGCAATCACTAATCACAGTTATAAACCATATCACTTCTCATCCTCACTCCTAACATCAGCTTGCATCCTGCTCTCTTCTTTCACTGCTAGGACCAATGCCATCCTCACCTCAGCTCCTTCAGGTTGTTCAACCTGCAACTTCTCTCAGCAATCCTACTCAGTTCACACTGCAGCCACTCTCTGCAATTGGCTGGTGTGTGCCTGATTCTCTCTTTCACAAGTTCTGGATCAGGAAGTAGTTGTACGGATGGCTCAGGTTCCACCTGTAATGGGTTGGGACCAATGTCCTAGCAGAACGGGTAAATTATGAAGTGGAAAAGACTTTAAAATAATAAGATTGGTGGGGAGAGGCATCTACAAGAAATGTAAGCAGCCTAAAAATAAACAAACCAGGGTAGGGGGGCATTGGAAAGAATAAAGTAAGGGAGGACCTTGATGGCACAAGAATAACAAGAGTTATAAAACAGGAGAACAAAAAGATGGTTATCCAGAAGTGTGAGAAACTCCTGTTAAAAATTAGGTAGAGGACTTCCGTTGACGGCGGGCGGGAGGCGGCCGCACAATGGAGGGCGCCCGTTCGGGAACAGCATTTTCAGGGCTTTAAGCCCGGTCCCAGGGTCCACGGAGGCAGCAAAAGCAGGAAGAAACAGTGAAGGCACAGTGAAGAAGAAGAAAAATGTCGAGGGTAAGCAAAAAAATCACCCATAAAGAAAACAGCTGAAGGTCCGTCGGGGAGTGGAAAGGTCACCGCAGGGTCACCGTGGAAAATGGAGGCTGGAGCACCAGGGGAGGCCGCATTGCTTACGGCTGAAGAAATAACTACGGTGATGGCTGCGGAATTCGAAAGGCAGTTGACTAAATACATGGAGACAATGAGGAAGGAGATGAGAGAGGTTTTGAATGCGCTGGTGGAGGAGGCGATTTCCCCGGTGATGACGGCGGTGGCGAGCGCAGTGGCGGAGGTGCGAGAGCAAGGAAGGAAGTGGAGGAGACATTATTGCAGCACGGTGATCAACTTGCCTCGATGGGGAAAGAGATGCGGAAGGTGATGGACATTAACAAGGATCTGCGAGGAAAAATGGAAGACCTGGAAAACAAATCCAGGCGACAGAATTTGAGGATTGTGGGGCTGCCCGAAGGAGTTGAAGGACCGAGGCCGATTGAGTATTTTGCCGCGATGCTGGCGAAACTATTGGGGGAGGGGGGAGGATCCCTCTCGATGTGAACTGGATCGGGCTCGTCGGTCATGCAGGCCTGTACCAATGGCGAGAGAGCCGCCAAGGGTAGTGACTCTGTGCTTCCGTAGGTACAGGGTGAAGGAGAAGGTCCTGAGCTGGGC
Organism: Scyliorhinus torazame; assembly: GCF_047496885.1. Classification (NCBI taxonomy): domain Eukaryota; kingdom Metazoa; phylum Chordata; class Chondrichthyes; order Carcharhiniformes; family Scyliorhinidae; genus Scyliorhinus; species Scyliorhinus torazame. The sequence goes on along the minus strand of NC_092717.1, from coordinate 150,517,511 downwards.
CAAGCAGAAGCGGGTGGTGCAGTGGGCTGGAGCTGGTATACATGTATACCAGGACTTTACGGTGGAGCTGGCGAGGAGGCGGGCTGCCTTCAACCGGGTGAAGAGGGCACTGTACATTAGCAAGGTGCAGTGCGGCATTGTATATCCAGCGAAGCTGAGGGTGACTTACAAGCTATGGGACTTTTATTTTGGAACGGCGGAAGCAACGGAGGAGTTTGCGAAGGCAGAAGGACTGTGGCAGAACTGAGAAATTGAGAAATGGCCATGTGCCGATGCGACCTCGTGACTGACTGTATTTTCTTCTTTTTTTGTTTTGCGGGTGTATGGGCTAAAGGAGCCAATGTTGTATATATTTGGACAAGGGAAGTGATGGGACTTTCACTCGAAATTAGGGCTCTTTGGGGTGTAGGTGGATATGCCGGGTTTGTGCGCTAAAAGGGGATTTCTGGGTTTTCCTAGGGCCGGGCAAGGGGGATAGGGACCCGGGCGGGGGCCTCCACGCTGACCGGTTTAAGCCGGCCAGTGAACGGGAGTGAGGTGGGGGGAGGGGCTGCGGCCATCGGAGCCAGGCAGAACAGGGTCCGAGTGGTCTAGCCGGGGTGGAAAGTTGGGGTGAAGGAACCGAGGTTGGGGGAGGAGTATTACAAGAGGCACTGGATGGGAGGAGTTGGAGACTGGGGGGAGGGGGGGGGGGGGGGGTGTACAACTCTTGGGTATCATGTACGGTACTCTTTCAGAGGTTGGATGGTGTTGAGTGTGGGGTGGGGGTGGACTCTATCGGTCAATGGTGACCATGGGCGGTCCCGGACTCCTTTTTCTTTTTCTCCTTTGTTTTTTGTTGCCACCGTGGGAGGGTATGTTTTATTGGATGCATATATTGACAGGTGGGCCGTTGTTTGGGGTGGGGGGAGGATGGGATCGTTGGTATTGTTAAGGGGATTGATTTTGTATTTGTTACCGTTTACTGTTTGTGGGTGGGGTGTACATTTTGAAGGAAAATGTGAAAATGAAGAATAAAATCATTTTTTTTTAAAATGAGAGAGTATCTGTGATGTGGGGATGCCGGCGTTGGACTGGGGTGAGCACAGTAAGAAGCTTACAACACCAGGTTAAAGTCCAACAGGTTTGTTTCAAATCATTAGCTTTCGGAGCACTGTTCCTTCCTCAGGTGAATGAAGAGGTAGGTTCCAGAAACATATATATAGACAAAGTCAAAAATGCAAGACGATACTTTGAATGCGAGTCCATGCAGGTAATTAAATCTTTACAGGTCCAGGCGGAGCAACTGGAGAGAGGGATAATCACAAGGTAAAGAGGTGCGAATTGTCTCAAGCCAGGACACTTGATAGGATTTCGCAAGCCCAGGCCAGATGGTGGGGGGTGAATGTAATGCAACATTAATCCAAGGTCCCGGTTGAGGCCGTACTCATGTTTGTGGAACTTGGCTATAAATTTCTGCTCGGTGATTCTGCGTTGTCGCGCGTCCTGAAGGCCGCCTTGTAGAACGCATACCCGAAGATCAGAGACTGAATGCCCTTGACTGCTGAAGTGTTCCCTGACTGGAAGGGAACATTCCTACCTGGCGATTGTCGCGCGATGTCCGTTCATCCGTTGTCGCAGCGTCTGCATGGTCTCGCCAATGTACCATGCTTCGGGACATCCTTTTCTGCAGCGTATGAGGTAGACAACGTTAGCAGAGTTGCACGAGTATGTACCACGTACCTGTTGGGTGGTGTTCTCACGTGTAATGGTCGATGATCTAGCACATCTTGCAGAGACTGCCATGGCAGGGTTGTGTGGTGTTGTGGTCGCTGTTCTGAAGACTGGGTAGTTTGCTGCAAACAATGGTTTGTTTGAGGTTGCGCGATTGTTTCAAGGCAAGTAGTGGGGGTGTGGGGATGACCTTGGCAAGATGTTCTTCTTCGTCGATGACATGTTGAAGGCTGCACAGAAGATGTCGTAGTTTCTCCGCTCCGGGGAAGTACTGAATAAGGAAGGGTACTCTGTCGGTTGTGTCCCGTGTTTGTCTTCTGAGGAGGTCGATGCGTCTTTTTACTGTGGCGCGTTGGAACTGTCGATTGATGAGTCGAGCGCCATATTCCGTTCGTACGAGGGCATCTTTCAGCGTTTGTAGATATCTGTTACGCTCCTCATCGTCTGAGCAGATCCTGTGTAATACGGATGGAGGGCTTGTCCATAGGGGATGGCTTCTTTAATGTGTTTAGGGTGGAAGCTGGAGAAGAGGAGCATCGTGAGGTTATCCGTGGGCTTGCGGTAAAGCAAAGTGCTGAGGTGATCTTGATGGAGATGAGTGTGTCGAGGAATGCAACCGATTCTGGACAGTAGTCCATGGTGAGTCTGATGGTGGGATGAAACTTATTGATGTCATCGTGTAATCGTTTCAGTGATTCTTCGCCGTGGGTCCAAAGAAAAAAAATGTCATCGATGTATCTGGTTTATAATGTCGGTTGAAGGTCATTCAACCCTTCAATCAGATGAAATCAAAGTCCTCAGCAGAGGGCTCAATTTCTGCACCACCACCAAATTGGACCCCATCAGTCTCGTGGCAGACACGGAGGAATTCATCAGGCGAATGAGGCTCCGGGAATTCTTCCACAGACCCCAAGAGGCCGACAGCGAACCAAATGAGACAACCAATGACCCGGAACAGCAGACCGAGAGATCTGCGGTGCGGCAACCGAAGAGGAAAGAGACGAATTGGACCCCTCCGGAAGGCCGCTCGACATGTATGCTCAAGCCCTCAGGAGTCGCGTCAATGCCAGATTTATCAGTCGCATTCACAAGACAGCCCCGAACGTCACCCAAGCACAGCGCAATGCCATCCGCGCTCTCAAGACCAACCACAACATCGTCATCAAACCAGCAGATAAAGGAGGAGCCACCGTCATACTGAACAGAACGGACTACTGCAAAGAAGTATACCGATAACTGAACAACCAAGAACACTGCAGACAGTTAGCCGCAGATCCGACCAAGGAACACACCCGCCAACTCAACAGACTGATCAAGACCTTGGATCCAGACCTTCAGAGCACCCTACATGCTCTCATCCCACGTACTCCCCGCTTTGGAGATCTCTACTGCCTCCCGAAAATACACAAGGCCAACACACCAGACCATTCTATCGTATCAGACAATGGGACCCTGTGTGAGAACCTCTCTGGCTACATCGAGGGCATCTTGAAACCCATCGTACCAGTAACGCCCAGCTTCTGTCGCGATACGACGGACTTCTTACAGAAACTCAGCACCCATGGACCAGCTGAACCAGGACCATTCCTCGTCACAATGGACGACTCGGCACTGTACACCAGCATCCCCCATGACATTGCTGCAATGGCCTCAGTACTCAACAGCGACAACTGCCAATCTCCAGACGCAATTCTGCAACTCATCCGCTTCATTCTGGATCACAACGTCTTCACCTTCGACAACAGATCTTCATCCAGACATACGGAACAGCCATGGGGACCAGATTCGCACCTCAATATGACCTCCTCACCGCACAGGAACTTCAACCGACATCATACACCAGATACATCAATGACATTTGTTTTCTTTGGACCCACTTGAAGAATCACTGAAACGACTACACGATGACATCAAAAAGTTCCATCCCACCATCAGACTCACTATGGACTACTCTCCAGAATTGGTTGCTTTCTTGGACACACTCATCTCCATCAAGGACGGTCACCTCAGCACTTTGCTTTACCACAAGCCCGCGGATAACCTCACAATGCTCCACTTCTCCAGCTTACATCCTAAACACACTAAAGAAGCCATCCCCTATGGACAAGCCCTCCGAATACACAGGATCTGCTCAGATGAGGAGGAGCGTAACAGACATCTACAGACGCTGAAAGATGCCCTTGTACGAACGGGATATGGCACTCGACTCATCGATCGACAGTTCAAACGCGCCACAGCAAAAAACCACACCGACCTCCTCAGCAGACAAACACGGGACACAACCGACAGTGTACCCTTCATTGTTCAGTACTTCCCCGGAGCGGAGAAACTACGACATCTTCTGCGCAGCCTTCAACACTGCTAACCCACAGGCCATTAGGACTGACATACTGCTGCTCAACGGGAGGGAGCTTGGAAGGACCAGCGCAGTAAATGGGGATTCCTCTCAGGATATTCACAAGTCTTTTCCACATCATAACACAATACTAGACATTGTATCTGAACTCCAGCCTGACCGCCCCAACAGGAATCCAGAAACCGTTGTCCAAAGCAAGACCCTCATGGCACTCAGTGTTTATTGGTCACGAGCTTCTCAACAATCACAGAAAGATGTGCAGCAACCTCCCATCCGCTCCGCTCAGGGCATTAGGATTGGACCTTGTGGAAGCGGTAGATCTAGCAAAACATGGTTTAAAAAAGAGCACCTAGAGGTGACAACCTATGTGTGTCAGCATTTAATTTGGAATGATTTATTTTCCTGCGCGGATTAAAATCATTTCACATTTATCACTTTTGTATGTGTCGGCTTTGTCATTATGTTCTTGATGGGTAAGATGGTTCAATGATTTTAAGGGTAAAAAAAATGTAGGTTTCCAAAACAATGGAGTGAAGATTGCAAAATGGTCAGCTCTTGTCCCAGAGGATATGAGGAGAAAGAAGAATCTATGTGAAATGCTGCACCTCTTGTATCTCAATCCATCCAATTCACCTCCAGTGATGAAAGGTCACCAGGCCTGAAACGTTAGCTCTCGGTGGATTTTTCTGGCCCTGTTGCGGCGGGGGCATCCATTCAAAAGTCCATTGACTTCAGTGCAGCCGGAAGATCCAATCGGCGGGAGTGGCCAGAAACTTCCAGCCTCTGTTTCTCTCTCCACAGATGTTGCTTAACTCGCTGAGTCTCCCCAGCATTTTTTGTCTTTTATTTCTGCCATCCTCCAAGATTGGTGATCGGATGAAATATTGGGAAGGGAGTTCTGAGGAAAAGTGGGGAGATCGATAAGGCCTTCTGTGAGCATAACTCCTCAATTGCTACTTCCTCGTTGGCCCTCTATGGCGCTGCAGGTGCCATTGCTGCTGCACCTCTTCTTCCTTTCCTTCATTTCAATATAATATTTACTCAACTTCTCTCATTTATTTATGAAGATTCTTCAAATTGTAAGCCAAATCTGACAGAATCACAGCCCACAATGAAGTGAATGAGCACATGTGAATAATGCAGCATTATTAACATTGCGGCCCATTTACATTTAGTACATTCATCAGTTCAGGTCCAGTCTGGCCAGGATTGCCTCGTGGTTCTGTTAGTCTTTGTTAAACCCATGCAGCAGCAGGTAAATTACATTAAGTCTTAATTACTCATTGGATGCTGATTCATTCATGAGTCTCGCACCTCTCTGCAGCACCAGACTCTCAATGACCTGACTCGCCATTCTCATCTGGGCAGCCAGGAAAGCAATGGACTAGTGACAACATTGAGAATTAACCCCTCACCCAACATCTCGTACCCACTGAGGGGTTAAAACCGAGGACTAAGTTCCAACCCAAAATACTGAACACAGAGCCAAAAATACTAAAGGAAGGCTACAGTATATACGCTAGCCCAAATATTTTCTAAATAACGAGCTTGTTCACGATAAATTGATGCAACTTGTGCATCAAATTCTTTAATAAGCAAGTTCACAATTCAGTCAGGTTCCGAAGGAGTGCCATATGGACTGGAAACGTTAATTCTGTTTCTCTCTCTCCACAGATGCTGCCAGACCTGCTGAGTTTTCCCAGCATTTTCTGTTTTCGTTTCAGATTTCCAGCATCTTCAGTATTTTACTTTTACTCTCATTTCAATGGGCTGGTTTAGCACAGTGGGCTAAACAGATGGCTTGTAATGCAGAACAAAGACAGCAGCGTGGGTTCAATTCCCGTACCGGCCTCCCCGAACAGGCGCTGGAATGTGGCGATTAGGGGCTTGTCACAGTAACTTCATTGAAGTCTACTTGTGACAATAAGCGTTTATTATATTATTATTATTCATGCCACACCAGGGGCTGGTTTAGCTCACTGGGCTAAATCGCTGGCTTTTAAAGCAGACCAAGGCAGGCCAGCAGCATGATTCAATTCCCGTAACAGCCTCCCGAACAGGCGCCGGAATGTGGCGACTAGGGGCTTTTCACAGTAACTTCATTTGAAGCCTACTTGTGACAAATAGCGATTTTCATTTCATTTCATTTTCATGTTCACAAAGGTTTGATTGGATTAGCATTTGTGACTAAGTTCATTAACAGCTCATTAGCAGGTAGACTGTCAACAGAACAGTTGGTGGAGTTCTTGAATAATAAATTTCGGCAGCAGAGGAAAGAGGCCCTGGAAGACCTATCCAAGGTGGTGGAACCGTTGAGATCTGGGATCGAGTGGGTTGAGCAGAGGCTGGAGTCCAGGGCCTGGCGATACTAAAAGTGGAGGAGGCAGTGGGGAGCACGAGGAGCAGTTGGCCTCATTGGTGGCTGAGATGGGAGTGATTATGGGAGAACCGGAAAAGGCTGAGGAAGACAGTGGAGGATTTGGAGAATCGCACCAGAAGGCAAAAACCTGAAGATTGTCAGCATGCCTGAAGGCATTGAAGGTGCGGAGGCCACAGTGTATGTGGAAAAGATGCTGGAGAAATTGATGGGGGAGGGGGCCTTTGATCGGCCCCTGGAGCTAGACCGGGGGCACAGGGCACGGAGGAGGAGGTTGCAGGCAGCCGAGCGGCTGAGGGCGATGCTGGTGCGGTTGCACCGCTTTCTGGACAAGGAGAAGATCCTTCGATTGGCGAGGCAGACCAGGAAACGTACCTGGGAAAGTATCGAGGAGCAGTGTACCAAGCCTTGGGTACGGAGCTGGCAAAGAGGAGGGCCGGGTTTAACCGGATTACGGCTGCCCTCTTCAAAAAGGGAGTGAGGTTTGGGGTAATGTACCCAACCCACCTGTGGGTGACTTTCCAGAAGTGAGAGTTTTATTTCGACACGCCAGAGGAGGCGATGGAATTTTTGAAGTACATTGAACTTTGGAGGAATTTTGTGTGCTCTTTAAAGTGCTTGGTGGTGGGTTTTCAGGGGCAGGTTTTGTCAGGGCAGCACGGTAGCATTGTGGATAGCACAATTGCTTCACAGCTCCAGGGTCCCAGGTTCGATTCCGGCTTGGGACACTGTCTGTGCGGAGTCTGCACATCCTCCCCGTGTCTGTGTGGGCTTCCTCCGGGTGCTCCGGTTTCCTCCCACAGTCCAAAGATGTGCAGATTAGGTGGATTGGCCATGATAAATTGCCCTTAGTGTCCAAAATTGCCCTTAGTGTTGGGTGGGGTTACTGGGTTATGGAGATAGGGTGGAGGTGTTGACCTTAGGTAGGATGCTCTTTCCAAGAGCCGGTACAGACTCGATGGGCCGAATGGCCTCCTTCTGCACTGTAAAGTCTATGATGAACGATGGTGAGTGTGACTTTTGTTACTCTTGTGGGATAGATTCCCGTACCGGCCTCCCCGAACAGGTGCCGTAATGTGGCGACTAGGGGTTTTTCACAGTAACTTCATTGAAGCCTATTAGTGACAATCAGCGATTATTATTATTTGATGGGGGAGCGGTGAACTGGAAGGAGAAAGGATGGCTGGTAGCTTTGGGCAGGGGCCACTAGCTGGGCAGGCTAGTTAACGGGAGTGAGGCGGGATGTTGCCAAGAGGAAGACGTTGGGGAGGCAGTTGGTTTGTTGTTTTTGGGGTTGGGGGGGAGGGAGTGGGAGGGTTGCTGACCTGGGTGTGGTTGGTGTGGCACAGTTTGGAAGAGATCGATGAGGTGGACATTCGAGGGCGGGCCAGGAGGGGCGCGTGACGTGGGCCGGGGTCTGGCTTAAAATGGTGTATGGCTGACCAGCAGGTGGGAGGGGCGGGGAACACGGGGAACGTGGGGGGGGGGGGGGGGGGGGGGGGGGGGTCACGTGTTCTGGGTGTGTCCAAGATTGAGGGATTCTGGCAGGGGTTCTGGGACATGATGTCCAAGGGTCTGGGGGTGGAGGTGGTCCAGAGGTGAATATTCAGGGTGTTGGAAGACCTGGAGTCCAGGGAATGAGAGTGGCCAGTGCTTTGGCCTTTTCCTCCCTCATAGCCCGAAAATGGATCTTGCTCGGGGGACGGGACCTGGAGCTGCCGAAAGCGGGAATGTGGGAGTGCAACCTGGCGGAATTTCTGAGGTTGAAGAAGGTTAGGTTTGCCTTGAGGGGGTTGGCGGATGGTTTCACTCGGAGGTGAAAGCCGTTTATTGATTTCTTTAAGGAGGCTTGAGAGGCCAGAAAGGGGGGGTGGTGTAATGGGGTTAAAATGGGGAATACGGGATGTGAGGAGGGGGTGGCGTTGCTTGTTTATTGAGTTGGTTCATTGCTCTTCTGATTCTGTTTGTATATATGAAACTGCCTTGAATAAAAAAACATGTTTTTAAATCATTCATGAGCAACAGAACTAATTAACATTCCAATTGACCCGAATACGACACTGCCCGCACCATAATAGGGTTGGTGTGGGCAGGCAGGCAAGAGTGGTGAGTCTGCTTTTTCACCATAGAATCATAGAATCCTATCATAGAATCCATCTGAGATTAAAAAGTGGGAAGGAAGGAAGATGCATCCTGGGTGGAGTGCCCTGTGCACCCCCTCAAGATGATTGTAGCGCTACCGGTATGGATAAGATCAGAAATATCCATGACATACTTGGAAGCTTACTATGTCAAAATAAATTAATATTGGTGTAATGATATAGCATAAGCACAAAGCCTTATGTTTGCTTTTATAACAGATGGTTCAGAGAATTATAAAATGCTCTTACTGTTATCTCCGGAGGCCAAGCCAGGACTTGATGATGTTGACAGAGATTGAAGCCGAGGTAAAGAAGCACTGAAAAGATTGGATTTTCCACCATTCCCGTTACTATTGGTATTACCATTAACTCGCACAGATCCAGGTGACTGGCCATTTGAACAGGGGGCTATAGAAGACACAAATAAGGACTTATTAAAGAAAGGTTGATTTTAAAGATTTTAGAACATAAGAACTAGGAGCAGGAGTAGGCCATCTGGCCCCTCGAGCCTGCTCCGCCATTCAATGAGATCATGGCTGATCTTTTGTGGACTCAGCTCCACTTTCCGGCCCGAACACCATAACCCTCTTTATTCTTCAAAAAACTATCTATCTTTATCTTAAAAACATTTAATGAAAGAGCCTCTGCTGCTTGACTGGGCAAGGAATTCCATAGATTCACAACCCTTTGGGTGAAGAAGGTCCTCCTAAACTCAGGCCTAAATCTACTTCCCCCTATTTTGAGGCAATGCCCCGAGTTCTGCTTTCACCCGCCAGTGGAAACAACCTGCCCGCATCTATCCTATCTATTCCCGTCATAATTCTATATGTTTCTATAAGATCCCCCCTCATCCTTCTAAATTCCAACGAGTACAGTCCCAGTCTACTCAACCTCTTCTCGTAATCCAACCCTTCAGCTCAGGGATTAACCTAGTGAATCTCCTCTGCACACCCTCCAGTGCCAGTACATCCTTTCTCAAGTAAGGAGACCAAAACTGAACACAATACTGCAGGAGTGGCCTCACTAACACCTTATACAATTGCAGCATTACCTCCCTAGTCTGAAACTCCATCCCTCTAGCAATGAAGGACAAAATTGCATTTGCCTTCTTGCAGCACGGTAGCATTGTGGATAGCACAATTGCTTCACAGCTCCAGGGTCCCAGGTTCGATTCCGGCTTGGGTCACTGTCTGTGCGGAGTCTGCATATCCTCCCCGTGTGTGCGTGGGTTTCCTCTGGACGCTCCGGTTTCCTCCCACAGTCCAAAGATGTGCAGGTTAGGCGGATTGGCCATGATAAATTGCCCTTAGTGTCCAAAATAGCCCTTAGTGTTGAGTGGGGTTACTGGGTTATGGGGATAGGGTGGAAGTGTTGACCTTGGGTAGGGTGCTCTTTCCAAGAGCCGGGGCAGTCTCGATGGGCCGAACGGCCTCCTCCTCCACTGTAAATTCTATGATAGTCACCTGTAAACCAACTTTTTGCAACTCATGCACTAGCACACCCAGGTTTCTCTGCGCAACAGCATGTTTCAATATTTTATTATTTAAATAATAATCCCTTTTGCTGTTATTCCTACTAAAATGGATAACCTCACATTTGTTTTAAAGAAGGTTGGACCAAATTACTATTTCATTAATAACCATTAATATTCGTGTGACTGCATCTATTCCATTGGTACAATGGAATCATTGGAACAATGACCCGATGACAATGTGAAACTGGGATTGTTCCTTTGTCCTGCTTTGATTTCTGGGAGCGGGAGAGAGAGAGGGAGCCGGAGTGCAGCGAGTGCAGCTTGGGATTCAGGTAGGTGTTTAAACTTGCCCCCAGGTTCCAGAGCCTTCATTCCCGGGAGCGGGAGAGAGAGAGGGAGCCGGAGTGCAGCGAGGGCAGCTTGGGATTCAGGTAAGTGTTTAAACTTGCCCCCAAGTTCCAGAGGCCTTCATTTGTAGGAGCAGGAGAGAGAGAGGGAGCCGGAGTGCAGCGAGTGCCGCTTGGGATTCAGGTAGGTGTTTAAACTTGCCCCCAGCTTCCAGCGTCCTGCAATTCCAGGAGCGGGAGAGAGAGAGGGAGCCGGAGTGCAGCGAGGGCAGCTTGGGATTCTGGTAAATGTTTAAACTTGCCCCCAGTTACCAGAGGCCTTCATTTCCGGGAGCCTAGAGAGAGAGGGAGCCGGAGTGCAGCGAGGGATTCAGGTAGGTGTTTAAACTTGCCCCCAGGTTCCCGCGGCATTCATTTCGGGGAGCAGGAGAGAGAGAGGGAGCCGGAGTGCAGCGAATGCAGCTTGGGATTCAGGTAGGTGTTTAAACTTGCCCCCAGGTTCCAGCGGCATTCATTTCCGGGAGCGGGAGAGAGAGAGGGAGCCGGAGTGTAGCGAGTGCAGCTTGGGATTCAGGTAGTTGTTTAAACTTGCCCTCAGGTTCCAGTGCCTTCATCTCCGGGAGCGGGAGAGAGCGAGAGAGCCGGAGTGCAGCGAGTGCAGCCTGGAGTTCATGTTGTTGTTTGAACTTGCCTCCAAGTTACAGCGGCCTTCATTTCTGGGTGCGGGGGTGAGAGAGGGAGCCAGAGTGCAGCGAGTGCAGCCTGGGATTCAGGTAGGTGTTTAAACTTGCCTCCAGGTTCCAGCGGCCTTCATTTCTGGGAGCGGGAGTGAGAGAGGGAGCCGGAGTGCAGCGAGTGCAGCTTGAGATTCAGGTAGGTGTTTAAACTTGCCCCCAGGTTCCAGCGGCCTTCATTTCCGGGAGCGGGAGAGAGAGAGGGAGCCGGAGTGCAGCGAGTGCAGCTTGGGATTCAGGTAGGTGTTTAAACTTGCCACCTGGTTCCAGCGGCCTTCATTTCTGGGAGCGGGAGAGAGAGAGGGAGCCGGAGTGCTGCGAGTGCAGCTTGGGATTCAGGTAGGTGTTTAAACTTGCCCCCAGGTTCCAGCAGCCTTCATTTCCGGGAGCGGGAGAGAGGGAGCCGGAGTGCAGCGAGTGCATCTTGGGATTCAGGTAGGTGTTTAAACATGCCCTCAGGTTCCAGCGGCCTTCATTTCCGGGAGCGGGAGAGAGAGAGGGAGCCGGAGTGCAGCGAGTGCAGCTTGGGATTCAGGTAGGTGTTTAAACTTGCCCCCAGGTTCCAACGGCCTTCATTTCCGGGAGCGGGAGAGAGGGAGCCGGAGTGCACCGATGGCAACTTGGGATTCAGGTAGGTGTTTAAACTTGCCCCCAGGTTCATGGGGCCTTCATTTCCAGGAGCAGGAGAAAGAGAGGGAGCCGGAGTGCAGTGAGTGCAGCTTGGGATTCAGGTCGGTGTTTAAACTTGCCCCCAGGTTGCAGCGGCCTTCATTTCTGGGAGCGGGAGAGAGAGAGGGAGCCGGAGTGCAGCTTGAGATTCAGAAAGGTCGCAAAGGATGGGTGGGGTAGGTGTTTCATTCGGGGCTAGATGCGAAAAACAGGGGGGTGGCTATACTAGTGGGGAAGCGGGTAATGTTTGAGGCAAAGACCATAGTGGCGGATAGTGGGGGCAGATATGTGATGGTGAGTGGCAAATTACAGGGGGAGGCGGTGGTCTTAGTGAACGTATATGCCCCGAACTGGGATGATGCCAACTTTATCAGGCGCATGTTAGGGCGTATCCCGGACCTAGAGGTGGGCAAGTTGGTAATGGGTGGAGATTTTAACACGGTGCTGGAACCAGGGCTGGACAGATCGAGGTCCAGGACTGGAAGGAGGCCGGCAGCAGTCAAGGTGCTTAAAGACTTTATGGAGCAGATGGGAGGAGTAGACCCATGGAGATTTAGCAGACCTAGGAGTAAGGAGTTTTCGTTTTTCTCCTATGTCCACAAAATTTATTCGCGAATAGACTTTTTTGTTTTGGGAAGGGCGCTGATCCCGAAGGTGAGGGGGACGGAGTATACGGCTATAGCTATTTCGGATCACGCTCCACACTGGGTGGACTTGGAGATAGGGGAGGAAAAAGAACGGCATCCACCCTGGAGAATGGACATGGGATTATTGGCAGATGAGGGTGTGTGTCTAAGGGTGAGGGGGTGTATTGAAAAGTACTTGGAACTCAATGATAATGGGGAGGTCCAGGTGGGAGTGGTCTGGGAGGCGCTGAAGGCAGTGGTTAGAGGGGAGCTGATATCAATCAGGGCACATAAAGAAAAGCAGGAGAGTAGGGAACGGGAGCGGTTGCTGCAAGAACTTCTGAGGGTGGACAGGCAATATGCGGAGGCACCGGAGGAGGGACTGTACAGGGAAAGGCAAAGGCTACACGTAGAATTTGATTTGCTGACAACGGGTACTGCAGAGGCACAGTGGAGGAAGGCACAGGGTGTACAGTACGAATATGGGGAGAAGGCGAGCAGGTTGCTGGCCCACCAACTGAGGAAAAGGGGAGCAGCGAGGGAAATAGGGGGAGTGAAGGATGAGGAGGGAGAGATGGAGCGGGGAGCGGAGAGAGTGAATGGAGTGTTCAAGGCATTCTATGAAAGATTATATGAAGCTCAGCCTCCGGATGGGAAGGAGAGAATGATGTGTTTTCTGGACCAGCTGGAATTTCCTAAGGTGGAGGAGCAGGAGAGGGTGGGACTGGGAGCACAGATCGAAATGGAGGAAGTAGTGAAAGGAATTAGGAGCATGCAAGCGGGGAAGGCCCCGGGACCGGATGGATTCTCAGTTGAATTTTACAGGAAATATGTGGACTTGCTCGCCCCGCTACTGATGAGAACCTTTAACGAGGCGAGGGAAAGGGGACAGATGCCCCCGACTATGTCAGAGGCAACGATATCGCTTCTCCTAAAGAAGGAAAAAGACCTGCTGCAATGCGGGTCCTATAGGCCTATTTCCCTCCTGAACGTAGACGCTAAGATTCTGGCCAAGGTAATGGCAATGAGGATAGAGGATTGTGTCCCGGGGGTGGTCCATGAGGACCAAACTGGGTTTGTGAAGGGGAGACAGCTGAATACGAATATACGGAGGCTGCTAGGGGTAATGATAATGCCCCCACCAGAGGGGGAAGCGGAGATAGTGGTGGCGATGGATGCCGAGAAAGCATTTGATAGAGTGGAGTGGGATTATTTGTGGGAGGTGTTGAGGAGATTTGGCTTTGGAGATGAGTATATTAGATGGGTACAGCAGCTGTATAGGGCCCCGATGGCGAGCGTGGTCACGAATGGACAGGGGTCTGCGTATTTTCGGCTCCATAGAGGGATGAGGCAGGGATGTCCTCTGTCCCCATTATTGTTTGCACTGGCGATTGAGCCCCTGGCAATAGCATTGAGGGGTTCCAGGAAGTGGAGGGGAGTACTCAGGGGAGGAGAAGAACACCGGGTATCTCTGTATGCGGACGATTTGTTGTTGTATGTTGCGGACCCGGCGGAGGGGATGCCAGAGATAATGCGGATACTTGGGGAGTTTGGAGAATTTTCAGGATATAAACTGAACATGGGGAAAAGTGAGTTGTTTTTGGTGCATCCAGGGGAGCAGAGCAGAGAGATAGAGGATTTACTGTTGAGGAAGGTAACAAGGGACTTCCGGTACTTGGGGATCCAGATTGCCAAGAATTGGGGTACATTACACAGGCTTAACTTAACGCGGTTGGTGGAACAGATGGAGGAGGACTTTAAGAGATGGGACATGATATCCCTGTGACTGGCAGGGAGGGTGCAGGCTGTTAAAATGGTGGTCCTCCCGAGATTCCTCTTTGTGTTTCAGTGCCTCCCGGTGGTGATCACGAAGGCTTTTTTCAAAAGGATTGAGAAGAGTATCATGAGTTTTGTGTGGGCCGGGAAGACCCCGAGAATGAGAAAGGGATTTTTGCAGCGTAGTAGGGATAGGGGGGGGGCTGGCACTACCGAGCCTAAGTGAGTACTACTGGGCCGCGAATATCTCAATGGTATGTAAGTGGATGGGAGAAGAGGAGGGAGCGGCGTGGAAGAGATTGGAGAGGGCGTCCTGCAGGGGGACTAGCCTACAAGCTATGGTGACGGCGCCGTTCTCACCGAAGAAATACACCACAAGCCCGGTGGTGGTGGCTACTCTGAAAATTTGGGGGCAGTGGAGACGGCATAGGGGAAAGACGGGAGCCTCGGTGTGGTCCCCGATAAGAAATAACCATAGGTTTGCTCGGGGGAGAATGGATGGGGGATTTGGAACATGGCAAAGAGCAGGAGTAACACAATTGAGAGATCTGTTTGTAGATGGGACGTTTGCAAGTCTGGGAGCGCTGACCGAAAAATATGGGTTGCCCCAAGGGAATGCATTCCGGTATATGCAACTGAGGGCTTTTGCGAGGCAACAGGTGAGGGAATTCCCGCAGCTCCCGACGCAGGAGGTGCAGGACAGAGTGATCTCAAAGACATGGGTGGGGGACGGTAAGGTATCAGACATATATAGGGAAATGAGGGACGAGGGGGAGATTATGGTAGATGAGTTGAAAGGGAAATGGGAAGAAGAGCTGGGGGAGGAGATTGAGGAGGGGCTGTGGGCTGATGCCCTAAGTAGGGTAAACTCATCATCCTCGTGTGCCAGGCTATGCCTGATACAATTTAAGGTGTTACACAGGGCGCATATGACTGGAGCACGGCTCAGTAAATTTTTTGGAGTAGAGGATAGGTGTGCGAGATGCTCGAGAAGCCCAGCGAATCACACCCACATGTTCTGGTCATGTCCGGCACTACAGGGGTTTTGGGTGGGGGTGACAAAGGTGCTTTCGAAGGTGGTGGGGGTCCAGGTCGAACCAAGCTGGGGGTTGGCTATATTCGGGGTTGCAGAAGAGCCGGGAGTGCAGGAGGCGAAAGAGGCTGATGTTTTGGCCTTTGCATCCCTAGTAGCCCGGCGCAGGATACTGTTGATGTGGAAGGAAGCCGAGCCCCCGGGTGTGGAGACCTGGATAAATGACATGGCAGGGTTTATAAAGCTGGAACGGGTTAAGTTCGTCCTAAGGGGATCGGCTCAAGGGTTCACCAGGCGGTGGCAACCGTTCGTCGAATACCTCACAGAAAGATAGAGGGAATGGAAAAGAAGAAGACAGCAGCAGCAACCCGGGGGGGGGGGGAGGAACCAGAAGGACTCTCAGGGATGTTAGTGTATAAGTATAATATGTATAGGTTGTTGTTATAGGTAATTGTATACTGGACTGCCGAATTGTATTTTTGGAGAGTATTCGTTTGGGACAAGGCAGTTGCCATTTAGTTTTGTTTTTTAATTTTGATGCTGTTTATATATTATTTATTTCTTGTTTAAAAAACTGGCCATTGTCACTTATATTGTTATATTACTGTGTAAAAGATACACAATGTACTGTTATGGTTGGCCAAAAATTTTGAATAAAATATATTAATTAAAAAAAAGAGATTCAGAAAGGTGTTTAAACATACCCCCAGGTTCCAGAGGCCTTTATTTCCAGGAGCGGGAGAGAGAGAGGGAGCCGGAGTGTAGCGAGTGCACCTTGGGATTCAGGTAGGTGTTTAAACTTGCCCCCAGGCTCCAGCGGCCTTCATTTCTGGGAGCGGGAGAGAGCGAGGGAGCCGGAGTGCAGCGAGTGCACCTTGAGATTCAGATAGGTGTTTAAACTTGCCCCCAGGTTCCAGAGGCCTTTATTTCCGGGGGCGGGAGAGAAAGAGGGAGCCGGAGTGCAGCCTGGGATTCAGGTAGGTGTTTAAACTTGCCTCCAGGTTCCAGAGGCCTTCATTTCCGGGAGCGGGAGAGAGAGAGGGAGCCAGAGTGCAGCGAGTGCATCTTGGGATTCAGGTAGGTGTTTAAACGTGCCCCCAGGTTCCAGCGGACTTCAATTCCGGGAGCGGGAGAGAGGGAGGGAGCCGGAGTGCAGCGGGTGCAGCTTGGGATTCAGGTAGGTGTTTCAACGCCCCCAGGTTCCAGCGGCATTCATTTCTGGGAGCGGGAGAGAGAGAGGGAGCCGGAGTGCAGCTTGGGAATCAGGTAGGTGCTTAAGTGTTTGATTTTTACCTCTATTTAAGTTGGGTGGTTACTAAACCCGAGACACTACACTTGTAGTGTCTCCCACCCTTCCACCTCCTCTAACCAAGGGGGGTGAGTGAATATCAGGTAAGCTCTCTCTTTTCTTTTTCTTTTACCCGCAAGTATAGCTTTAGATTTTCGGCGGGAGCAGTGGCCAGGGTTCTGTCGGGTGGGTAAGTTTACCCTTTAAAAACTTACCTTGCAGGAGAAGCTGCCTTCAGATTTTCGGCGGGAGAAGTGGCCAGGGGTCTGTCGGGAAGGTAAGTAGCTGGGAGAAATTTAACTCTTTGTGGGTTAGTAAGTATTGTGATTGGTAAGTAAAATTCTTATTCCTTTCACTTATTCATCATTTGATATTAAATTTGTAATCAGTTACGGTAAAGTGTAAAAATGGCAGGAGATCCCAGACCCGTGTTATGCTCCTTGTGCTCAATGTGGGAGGTCAGGGACGCGGCCGATGCCCCTGACTCCTTCATGTGCGGGAAGTGTGTCCAGCTGCAGCTCCTGCATGACTGCTCTGGAGCTGCGGATGGACTCACTTTGGAGCATCCGCGATGCTGAGGAGGTCGTGGATAGCACGTTCAGTGAGTTGGTCACACCACAGATTAGGATTGGTGAGAGAGACAGGGAATGGGTGACCAAAAGGCAGAGAAAGAGCAGGAAGGCAGTGCAGGTGTCCCCTGCGGTCATCTCCCTCCAAAACAGGTATACCGTTTTGGATACTGTTGGGGGAGATGACTCACCAGGGGAAGGCAGTAGTAGCCAGGCTCATGGCACCGTGACTGGCTCTGCTGCACAGAAGGGCAGGAAAAAGACTGGCAGGTCTATAGTCATAGGGGATTCAATCGAAAGGGGAGTAAACAGGCGTTTCTGTCGAAAACGAGACTCCCGAATGGTATGTTGCCTCCCGGGTGCACGGGTCAGGGATGTCTCAGATCGGCTGCAGGACATACTGAAGGGGGAGGGTGAACACCCAGTTGTCGTGGTGCACATAGGCACCAACGATATAGGTAAAAAACGGGGTGAGGTTCTACAATCAGAATTTAGGGAGTTAGGAGATAAGTTAAAAAGTAGGACCTCAAAGGTAGTAATCTCAGGATTGCTACCAGTGCCACGAGACAGTCAGAGTAGAAATTCAAGAATAGTCAGAATGTATATGTGGCTTGAGAGATGGTGCAGGAGGGAGGGGCTCAGATTTTTGGGACATTCAAACCGGTTCTGGGGGAGATGGGACCATTACAAATCGGATGGTCTACACCTGGGTAGGACTGGATCCAATGTCCTAGGGGGTGCTTTTGCTAACACTGTTGGGGAGGTTTTAAACTAATGTGGCAGGGGGATGGGAACCAGATTAGGAAGTTAGAGGTCAGTAAAAAAGCAGCAACTAAAGCCAGTAAGGTACAAGATAATAAACTCAATGTGACTAAGGGGAAGAGTAGACAGGGAAGAGATGATGAACACAAAGGGACAGGTGGTCTGAGGTGCATTTGTTTTAATGCGAAAAGGGTAGCAGGTCAGGCATATGAATTTAGGGCTTGGATGAGTACCTGGGAATATGATGTTATTGGTATTACGGAGACTTGGTTGAAGGAAGGGCAAGACTGGCAACTAAATATCCCAGGGTATAGATGCTTCAGGAGGGATAGAGAGGGAGGTAAAAGGGGTGGAGGAGTTGCATTACTGGTCAGAGAGGATATCGCAGCTGTGATTAAGGAGGGCACGATGGAGGATTCCAGCACTGAGGCAATATGGGTCGAGCTAAGAAATAGGAAGGGTGCAGTAACATTGTTGGGACTTTACTACAGGCCTCCCAAAAGCGAGCGTGAAGTAGAGATACAAATATGTAGACAGATTATAGAAAAATGTAGAAGCAATAGGGTGGTCGTGATGGGAGATTTTAACTTCCCCAACATTGAATGGGACACATGTAGTGTTGGAGGAGTAGATGGAGCAACATTTGTAAGGAGCATCCAGGAGTGTTGTTTTTTTTTAAAAAAATATATTTTATTCAAGATTTTTGGCCAAACATAACAGTACGTAGTGTTTCTTTTACACAACAATAAAGCAATATAAATAACAGTGGCCAGTTTTAAACAAATAAATAAATAATATATAAACAAAAACATAAACAAAACTGAATGGCAACTGCCTTGTCCCAAATAAATACTCTCCAAAAATACAATCCAACATACAATTACCTATAACAACTACCTATACATATTATACATATACAATAACATCTCTGAGAGTCCGTTCGATTCCTCCCCCCCCCACCCCCCGGGTTGCTGCTGTTGTCTACTTCTTTTCCATTCCCTCTATCTTTCTGTGAGGTAATCGACGATCGTTTGCCACCGCCTGGTGAACCCCTGAGCCGAACCCCTTAACACAAACTTAATCCGTTCTAACTTTATAAACCCTGCCATGTTGTTTATCTAGGTCTCCACACACGGGGGTTTGGCTTCCTTCCACATTAACAATATCCTGCGCCGGGCTACTAGGGACGCAAAGGCCAAGACATCAGCCTCTTTCGCCTCCTGCACTCCCGGCTCTTCTGCAACCCCGAATATAGCCAACCCCCAGCTTGGTTCGACCCGGACCCCCACCACCTTCGAAAGCACCTTTGCCACCCCCACCCAGAACCCCTGTAGTGCCGGGCATGACCAGAACATGTGGGTGTGATTTGCTGGGCCTCTCGAGCTTCTCGCACACTTATCCTCTACCCCAAAAAATTTACTGAGCCATGCTCCAGTCATATGCGCCCTGTGTAACACCTTAAATTGTATCAGGCTTAGCCTGGCACACGAGGACGACGATTTTACCCTACGTAGGGAGTCAGCCCACAGCCTCCCCTCAATTTCCTCCCCCAGCTCTTCCTCCCATTTCCCTTTCAGCTCATCTACCATGATCTCCCCCTCGTCCCTCATTTCCCTATATATGTCCGACACCTTACCATCCCCCACCCATGTCTCTGAGATCACTCTATCCTGCACCTCCTGCGTCGGGAGCTGCGGGAATTCCCTCACCTGTTGCCTCGCGAAAGCCCTCAATTGCATGTACCGAAATGCATTCCCTTGGGGCAACCCATATTTTTCCGTCAGCGCTCCCAGACTCGCAAACGTCCCATCTACAAACAGATCTCTCAGTTGTACTACCCCAGCTCTTTGTCATGCTCCAAATCCCCCATCCATTCTCCCCGGAACGAACCTATGATTGTTTCTTATCGGGGACCGCACCGAAGCTCCCGTCCTTCCCCTATGCCGTCTCCACTGCCCCCAAATTTTCAATGTAGCCACCACCACCGGGCTTGTGGTGTATTTCTTTGGTGAGAACGGCAACGGCGCCGTCACCATTGCTTGTAGGCTAGTCCCCCTGCAGGGCGCCCTCTCCAATCTCTTCCACGCCGCTCCCTCCCCTTCTCCCATCCACATACACACCATTGAAAGATTGGCGGCCCAGTAGTACTCACTTAGGCTCGGTAGTGCCAGCCCCCCCCTGTCCCTACTACGCTGCAAGAATCCCCTCCTCACTCTCGGGGTCTTCACAGCCCACACAAAACTCATAATACTCTTCTCGATTCTTTTGAAAAAAGCCTTCGTGATCACCACCGGGAGGCACTGAAACACAAAAAGGAATCTCGGGAGGACCACCATTTTAACCGCCTGCACCCTACCTGCCAATGACAGGGACACCGTGTCCCATCTCTTAAAGTCCTCCTCCATCTGTTCCACCAACCGCGTTAAGTTAAGCCTGTGAAATGTACCCCAATTCTTGGCAATCTGGATCCCCAAGTACCGGAAGTCCCTTGTTACCTTCCTCAACAGTAAATCCTCTATCTCTCTGCTCTGCTCCCCTGGATGCACCACAAACAACTCACTTTTCCCCATGTTCAGTTTGTACCCTGAAAAATCCCCAAACTCCCCAAGTATCCGCATTATCTCTGAGATCCCCTCCGCCGGGTCCGCCCCATATAGCAACAAATCATCCGCATACAGAGATACCCGGTGTTCTTCTCCTCCCCTGAGTACTCCCCTCCACTTCCTGTAACCCCTCAATGCTATGGCCAGGGGTTCAATCGTCAGTGCAAACAATAACGGGGACAGAGGACATCCCTGCCTCGTCCCTCTATGGAGCCGAAAATAGTCAGACCCCCGTCCATTCGTGACCACGCTCGCCATCGGGGCCCTATACAGCAACTGTACCCACCTAATATACCCATCCCCAAAACCAATCTCCTCAGCACCTCCCACAAATAATCCCACTCCACTCTATCAAATGCTTTCTCGGCATCCATCGCCACCACTATCTCCGCTTTCCCCTCTGGTGGGGGCATCATCATTACCCCTAGCAGCCTCCGTATATTTGTATTCAGCTGTTTCCCCTTCACAAACCCAGTTTGGTCCTCATGAACCACCCCCGGGACACAATCCTCTATCCTCATTGCCATTACCTTGGCCAGAATCTTAGCGTCCACATTAAGGAGGGAAATGGGCCTGTTGACCCGCATTGCAGCGGGTCTTTTTCCTTCTTTAGGAGGAGCGATATCGTTGCCTCTGACATAGTCGGGGGCAACTGCCCCCTTTCCCTCGCCCCATTAAAGGTGTTCATCAGTAGCGGGGCCAGCAAGTCCATATATTTCCTATAGAATTCAACTGGGAATGCGTCTGGTCCCGGGGCCTTCCCCGCCTGCATACTCCCAATCCCTTTCACCACTTCCTCCGTCTCAATCTGTGCTCCCAGTCCCACCCTCTCCTGCTCCTCCACCTTGGGAAATTCCAGCTGATCCAGAAAGCACATCATTCTCTCCTTCCCATCCGGGGGCTGAGCTTCATATAATCTTTTGTAAAATGCCTTGAACACTCCATTCACTCTCTCCGCTCCCCGCTCCATCTCTCCCTCCTCATCTCTCACCCCCCCTATCTCCCTCGCTGCTCCCCTTTTCCTCAGTTGGTGGGCCAGCAACCTGCTCGCCTTCTCCCCATATTCGTACTGTACACCCTGTGCCTTCCTCCATTGTGCCTCTGCATTACCAGTAGTCAACAAGTCAAATTCTACATGTAGCCTTTGCCTTTCCCTGTACAGTCCCTCCTCCGGTGCCTCCGCATATTGTCTGTCCACCCTCAAAAGTTCTTTCAACAACCGCTCCCTTTCACTACCCTCCTGCTTTCCTTTATGTACCCTGATAGATATCAGCTCCCCTCTAACCACAGCCTTCAACGCCTCCCAGACCACTCCCACCTGAACCTCCCCATTGTCATTGAGTTCCAAGTACCTTTCAATACACCCCCTCACCCATAAACACACCCCCTCATCTGCCAATAATCCCATGTCCATTCTCCAGGGTGGGCGCTGTTCTTTTTCTTCCCCTATCTCCAGGTCCACCCAATGTGGAGCATGATCCGAAATGGCTATAGCCGTGTACTCCATCCCTGTCACCTCTGGGATCAGTGCCCTTCCCAGAACAAAAAAGTCTATCCGTGAATAAACTTTGTGGACATAGGAGAAAAACGAAAACTCCTTACTCCTAGGTCTACTAAATCTCCAGGGGTCTACTCCTCCCATCTGCTCCATAAAGTCCTTAAGCACCCTAGCTGCAGCCAGCCTCCTTCCGGTCCTGGACCTCGATCTGTCCAGCCTTGGGTCCAGCACCGTATTAAAATCTCCACCCATTATCAACTTCCCCACTTCTAGGTCCGGGATTCGTCCTAACATACGCCTCATAAAGTTGGCATCATCCCAGTTCGGGGCATACACGTTCACTAATACCACCGCCTCCCCTTGCAATTTACCACTCACCATCACGTATCTGCCCCCACTATTGTCTTTGCCTCAAACATTACCCGCTTCCCCACTAGTATGGCCACCCCCCTGTTTTTTGCGTCTAGCCCCGAATGAAACACTTGCCCCACCCATCCTTTGCGTAGTCTGACCTGGTCTATCAGCTTCAGATGCGTCTCCTGAAGCATAACCACAACTGCCTTAAGTTTCTTTAGGTGTGCGAGTACCCGTGCCCTCTTAATCGGCCCATTCAGCCCTCTAACATTCCACGCGATCAACCGGATTGGGGGGCTCTTTACCCCCCCCCCCCCGACGACTAGCCATCTCCTTTTCCAATCCAGCTCCTCACCCGGTTCCCACGTAGCTGTATCTCCCCCAAGCGGCGCCCCCCCGCCCCGACTACCCCCCCCATACCAGCTCCCCCTTCTCCCCAGCAGCAGCAACCCAGTTAAACCCCCCCCCCCCCCCCCCCGCTAGATCCCAAACTAGCGTAATTGCACCCCCCATGTTGCTCGCAGAAGTCAGCAAACTCTGGCCGACCTCGGCTTCCCCCCGTGACCTCGGCTCACACTGTGCAAGGCCCCCTCCTTCCTGCTT
Organism: Scyliorhinus torazame; assembly: GCF_047496885.1. Classification (NCBI taxonomy): domain Eukaryota; kingdom Metazoa; phylum Chordata; class Chondrichthyes; order Carcharhiniformes; family Scyliorhinidae; genus Scyliorhinus; species Scyliorhinus torazame. The sequence continues at coordinate 150,494,588 of NC_092717.1, read as the reverse complement.
CCCTGTTCCCGCTGTGATTACCATAGCGCGAGAACAAAGCCCGCGCTTCCCTTTTGGCCCCGCCCCCAATCGCCGGCGCCCTCAGCTCCTCATCCTCCCTCCCCCACGACATGGGGAAGAGAGAAAAGTTACAGGGTCGCAGGATTAACAACTTGGGAAATCATCTCTTCCCCCTTTTCCCCCTCTTCACCCCACATATTCACCCTCCCACTTTGTCCCAAACGTTCCTTTTATGGCCCGTTCACTCCAGTTTCTCCTCGACAATAAATGTCCACGCCTCATCTGCCGTTTCGAAGTAGTGGTGTTTCCCTTGATGTGTGACCCACAGTCTTGCCGGTTGCAGCATTCCAAATTTAATCTTCCTTTTGTGCAGCACCGCCTTGGCCCGATTAAAGCTTGCCCTCCTTCTCGCCACCTCCGCACTCCAATCTTGATACACGCGGATCACCGCGTTCTCCCACCTACTGCTCCGAGTTTTCTTTGCCCATCTGAGGACCATCTCTCTGTCCTTATATCGGAGAAATCTCACCACTATGGCTCGAGGAATTTCTCCAGCCCTCGGTCTTCGCGCCATAACTCGATAGGCTCCCTCCACCTCCAGCGGACCCGTCGGGGCCTCCGATCCCATTAACGAGTGCAGCATCGTGCTCACATATGCCCCGACGTCCGCCCCTTCTACACGTTTGGGAAGACCAAGAATCCTTAAATTCTTCCTCCTCGCATTATTCTCCAGCACCTCCAGCCTTTCCACACACCTTTTGTGTTGTGCCTCGTGCATCTCCGTTTTCACCACCAGGCCCTGCATGTCGTCCTCATTCTCAGCAGCCTTTGCCTTCACGACCCAAAGCTTCTGTTCCTGGGTCTTTTGCTCCTCCTTTAGCCCCTCAATCGCTTGTAATATCGGGGCCAACAGCTCCTTCTTCATCTCCTTTTTGAGTTCTTCCACGCAACGCCGCAGGAACTCTTGTTGGTCTGGGCCCCATATTAAACTGCCTCCTTCCGACGCCATCTTGCTTTGTGCCTGCCTTCCTGGCCGCTGCTCTAGAGGATCCACCGCAATCCGGCCACCTTCCTCTATTTTTTCCATCCGTGTCCAGGGGGGATTCCCTTCTGGATTACAGCACAGTGTTTTTTGCCGTTAAAATTGCCGTTGGGGCTCCTATCAAGAGCCCAAAAGTCCGTTCCACCGGGAGCTGCCGAAACGTGCGACTTAGCTGGTCATCGCCGCACCCGGAAGTCCTCCAGGAGAGTTTTTTGGAGCAGTATGTAAATAGTCCAACTCGGGAAGGGGCCAAACTGGACCTGGTATTGGGGAATAATCCCGGCCAGGTGGTTGAAGTTTCAGTCGGTGATTACTTTGGGAATAGCGATCACAATTCCGTAAGTTTTAGAATACTCATGGACAAAGACGAGAATGGTCCGAAAGAAAGAGTGCTAAATTGGGGAAAGGCCAAGTATAACAAAATTCGGCAGGAGCTAGGGAATGTGGTATGGGAGCAGCTCTTTAAGGGTAAATTCATATTTGAAATGTGGGAGTCTTTTAAGGAAAGGTTGATTAGAGTGCAGGACAGACATGTCCCTGTGAAAATGAGGGATAGAAATGGCAAGATTAGGGAACCATGGATGACGGGTGGAATTGTGAGACTAGCTGAGATGAAAAAAGAAGCATACATAAGATCTAGGTGATTTAAATCTGATGAAGCTTTGGAGGAATATCGGGAAAGTAGGACAAATCTCAAACGTGCAATAAAGAGGGCTAAAAGGGGTCATGAAATATCTTTGGCTAACAGGGTTAAGGAAAATCCCAAAGCCTTTTATTCGTATATAAGGAGCAAGAGGGTAACGAGAGAAAGGATTGGCCCACTCAAAGACAAAAGAGGGAATTTATGCGTGGAGTCAGAGGAAATGGGTGAGATTCTTAATGAGTACTTTGCATCGGTATTCACCAAGGAGAGGGACATGATGGATGTTGAGGCTAAGGATGGATGTTTAAATACTCTAGGTCAAGTCGGCATAAGGAAGGGGGACGTTTTGGGTATTCTAAAAGGCATTAAGGTGGACCCAAGTCCGGATGGGATCTATCCCAGGTTACTGAGGGAAGCGAGGGACAAAATAGCTGGGGCCTTAACAGATATCTTTGCAGCATCCTTCAGCACGGGTGAGGTCCCAGAGGACTGGAGAATTGCTAATGTTGTCCCTTTGTTTAAGAATGGTAGCAGGGATAATCCGGGGAATTATAGGCCTGTGAGCTTGACATCAGTGGTTGGCAAACTGTTGGAGAAGATACTGAGGGATAGGATCTATTCACATTCGGAACAAAATAGACTTATCAGTGATAGGCAGCATGGTTTTGTGTAGGGAAGGTCTTACAAACCTAATAGAATTCTTTGAAGAAGTGACAACGTTAATTGATGAGGGAAGGGCTGTAGATGTCATGTACTTCAGTAAGGCGTTTGATAAAGTTTCCCATGGCAGGTTGATGGAAAAAGTGAAGTCGTATGAGGTTCAGGGTGTACTAGCTAGATGGATAAAGAACTGGCTGGGCAAGAGGAGACAGAGAGTAGTGGTGGAAGGGAGTGTCTCAAAACGAGAAAGGTGACTAGTGGTGTTCCACAGGGATCCGTGCTCGGACCACTGTTGTTTGTGATATACATAAATGGTCTGATTAGCAAGTTTGCAGATGATACTAAGATTGGTGGAGTTGCAAATAGCGAGGAGGACTGTCAGAGAATACAGCAAAATATAAATAGATTGGCGAGTTGGGCAGAGAAATGGCAGACGGAGTTCAATCCAGGCAGATGCGAGGTGATGCATTTTGGAAGATCTAATTCAAGAGCGGACTATACGGTCAATGGAAGAGTCCTGGGGAAAATTGATGTACAGAAAGATCTGGGAGTTCAGGTGCATTGTACCCTAAAGGTGGCAACACAGGTTGATAGAGTGGTCAAGAAGGCATATAGCATGCTTGCCTTCATCGGACGGGGTATTGAGTACAAGAGTCGGCAGGTCATGTTACAGTTGTATAAGACTTTGGTTAGGCCACATTTGGAATACTGCGTGCAGTTCTTGTCGCCACATTACCAGAAGGATGTGGATGCTTTAGAGAGGGTGCAGAGGAGGTTCACCAGGATGTTGCCTGGTATGGAGGGTGTTAGCTATGAAGAAATGTTGAGTAGATTAGGATTGTTTTCGTTGGAAAGACGGAGGTTGAGGGGGAACCTGATTGAGTTCTACAAAATTCTGAGAGATATGGACTGGGTGGATAGCAACAAGCTTTTTCCAAGATTGGGGGTGTCAATTACAAGGGGTCACGATTTCAAGGTGAGAGGGGGAAAGCTTAAGGGAGATGTGCGTGGAAAGTTTTTTACGCAGAGGGTGGTGGGTGCCTGGAACGCTTTGCCAGCAGAGGTGGTAGAGGTGGGCACAATAGCATCATTTAAGATGCATCTAGACAGATATATGAACGGGCGGGGAACAGAGGGAAGTAGATCCTTGGAAAATAGGTGACAGGTTTAGATAAAGGATCTGGATCGGCGCAGGCTGGGAGGGCCGAAGGGCCTGTTCCTGTGCTGTAATTTTATTTGTTCTTTTCTAATATTTAACATTCCCTTTTGCTGCTCATGTGTGCTACTAGATCTCACTTACCAGCTTTGATGGGTGCTACCTGAGAAATAAACTATATATTTTTTCTGTGAAATGAAAAGCAGATTCCTGATTTGCTGAAATTGCGGATGCTAAATCGAATGTCACCTTGATAGTACAAGGATAAATCTGAGGAGACTTAGAATCTTATAGCATAGAAAGAGGCCATTCAGTTCATTTTGCTTGTGCTGGCTCTTTGAAACAGCTGTCATGCTTACGGCCACGACATCGCTTTTTTCCCCATAACTCTATATAACTTTCACATCCTCAACCGTCTGCCCAACTCACTTATAAAGTTATGTATGGAAACAGCTTCCACCTTTTCAGGTGAATTCCAGATTCTGTCAACTCTGAGTAAACATAATTCTCTTCATCTTCCCTCCAGGTCTTCTTCCAATTATTTTAAATTTATGACTTTTGGTTATTCACCCGCTTGCCAGAGAGAATCAGGTTTCTCTATCTATTCTATTGGCACCACCCAGCATCCTGAAATTTCTACTAAGTCTGTGCATGGACTACCGTCCTAACTTTTCAAACCTCTCCTCACAATTAAAATTCCTCATTCCTTGTAACATTGTGATAAAACTTCTCTGCACCCTTTCAAAGGCTTTTATATATTTCTTGATCCCTGGATTTAGATTACTGGATTTAGATTACTAGATTAGACGGGCTGGTTTAGCACAGGGCTAAATGGCTGGCCTTTAAAGCAGACCAAGGCAGGCCAGCAGCACGGTTCAATTCCCGTTCCAGCCTCCCCGAACAGGCGCCGGAATGTGGCGACTAGGAGCTTTTCACAGTAACTTCATTTGAAGCCTACTTGTGACAATAAGCGATTTTCATTTTCATTTCATTTTAATTTCACTTCCTTTTTACTGAGGAAGCCATGTGTAAGGGCCGAGGCCCATTAAGGTCAATTTATGAGGAACATGGTGAACACATTTAATCAAAGAAAGTTGGGAGCTCTGCCCTCTGCCCCCGACTGTCTCCCATTTTATGGTGGTGGTAATAGAGACACCAGGTGCCTCTTGTTCCCTCCCCTCCCCAACCCTTGGGCCTAATGAGTCCCTTAAGTAGCCAATTAATGGCCACTTAAGTGCCTCATTCCTCTTCCACTGCTGTTATCCTTAGCAGGGTGAGACCCACACCAAGCGGATAGCCTGGCAGCTTTTACTGGATTGACTGGGGCTCTTTTGGGGGTTCCATGTGTTCCCTCCAAGGTCATATATTTCCCTTTAACCTCCCCCACTGGTCTCAGGCTCAAGGTCCACAACCCTGCCAGACCTGCCAGCCAATAACCCAAACTTGCCTGAAGTCAGTCTTCTATAACTTCCTCTTCTTTGGGAACTGCCTTTAGTCCCAGCAGCAGCTACTGCTTGTACCAGGCACAGCTGGAACGACACAGTGCTGGCTAATGGGATTGGTTTGCAGCTCTCAAAGGTGGGTACTCCTCCCTTGATGGGCATCAAAGTCATGCCCTGAGATAATTGACATCCCACCAAGCGTAAAATGGTTGCAGGACAGCCTGTTTTCTCGTGGTGGGCTCCAGACTGACGTCTTAGTTAAGGGAGGGGCAAGGAACAGGCCACCACGTAAAATACAGCCCAGGATTTAGGTTGACAGCTTGTTTCGGTGCCCTGGGGCTGAAGATCCCAGACATTCCCAGAAAGTCAAGTGCAACTCTGTAAGTGAGTGACTCTCGATAATTTTCACAAACCTCGTGTACTGACCCGACAGCAGTGCTGATAGGTGACTGATAATAGGTGTGCTAATGGTCCCTGTTGGTAGAAAGCTGTTCTAAAGAATGACTCATAGATGAAGAAAAGTAGAGAGAAATGCAGAAAAATTACCTGTAATTGGAGGTTTCCCATGGTGTTGCACGGTTAGAGCCAGAGGTTTTGCGATGTTTCCACTCCTGGATAGGTCCTGGCATCCTGGGTAATTGGCAGTAGATGATGCTGGACCAAGACTAAATGTTGATTCTGCAAAGAATAAATATTTTAAACTACTTCTACTCTGCACTGTGGCAACGAGATCAGCAAAGATGAGTACTTGGAATATGTAGAACAGGTGCTCAACTCAATAGGGCAGCATTTGTATCCCCAATTAATAGTGATCCAATAATCAATCAGCACATTCTTCACATGCAGTATAAATTGTTGTTTTCCCCTTGATGAGTGTACCTTTCTTCAGAATCATATTCAAATTATTTGCAGTCACAAGTAATGAAATGATGCACATATCTGGGAAGTTCCTTTTTCTATTCTTTGAGGGGATGTGGATGTCACTGGCTGGGCAGGCATTTATTGCCCATCCTTAATTGCCCTTGAACTCAGTGGCTTGCTGGACTTTTTCAGAGAGTCACCCACATTGCTGGAGATCCAAATGGCACATTTCCTTCCCTAAAGGACATTAGTGAACCAAATGGGTTTTTATGACATTCAACAATGGTTCCATGGTCATCGTCACAACTTTTAATTCCAGATCTTTTTTAGTGAATTCAACTTGCACTATCTGTCATGGTTGGTCCCCAGAGCACTACCCTGCATATAAGGATTACTAGTCCAGTGACGATGTCACTGCACCACCGCCTCCCCTAGCAGATACTATTTCCTCCAAGTTGCACATATCCAATTCTAGCACAATAACAGAGGGAACATTTAAATAAATACACTGATGTTCATTCTGTGAATGTGTTTTTGACACAACACATACAATTCCATTTTATATCACCACTAATAGCATAGCACATTACAATATAATTTTACACATATGTGCACATTTCCCTCTTTCTCTCTCCATCTGTCCCTCATGCTAAATTACCATTTCTCTTCACCTCTCCATAATGGTAAGCACTAAATATGGAATACCAAAAAGCTTGCATCAAGGATCACAATAAAGTAGCCAGTTGCAACACTCTGTTAAATGACTCCTACACTGGTTAAAAGTGGTTCCCACTGTGGATCTGAGCCATATCAACCTGGAAAAAGCCCGGCTCCCATTCTTTCTTGGTCACTGTTGACTTAGCTGATTTTGACCAAAGCAGCAATTTAGACACTATAGCTTGCCTGAGCTTCTCGAAGATAAACTTGTTCATGAAGAATGGCCACTTAATTAAGGTCCCATGGGGGAACCAGTCAAGGCGTAACCCATATAAGACAGGGCCATGGGTGGAGAGAACTGGAGGAACATACTCGATCCTCAGGTAGTGGAACCCCACAGTAGGAAGATGCAAGCTTCGACTGGTGAATTACGCTAGGCTTCAATCTTAGCCACATTACTATAAGGAAATGTTGAGTGGAGGCCAAATTCTCTGCAGGGGCATAGGGAAAAGTAGAAAAATAGTTCACTAGGGTTCTTCTGACAAAACGCTTAGTGGTCAATTTGAAAACAGTGTGGCAGAGATCTAGCTGCAGTTAATTTGCTTGCCTCAAGCATGCTGGATGAAACCGAATAAAAGATGGAACATTGGGTCAACTTACTGAATCCACGCTCACATCAGGGTGCCACTCTGGTGCACCAATTCTTCAGTATTTCCCACATGTGAATTAGAACTATGGGGATGGTGAATTTACCCACAATAAGAGGGAGACTTACTCACTTTAACAAAGTGTACAGGTTTCAATAATTTTGAAAGGAATTATTTTTCATATGGAAAAATGTTCTTGATTGCTCTTTAACTGTGAAACAGATTACTGTTCTCGTTTGCATATGTCACAAAATAATACTGATAAATCCAAAGTGCAACGGTAAAGGGCACCAGAGAACTAGTTAGTGAAGTGCTTGACTGCATTAATCATTTTAAATGCTTCACATTGCATACCAGATTTTGGATCCACGTACTCAGCAACAACAAAAACCTACCTGTCTGAGAGCTGGCAACTGTAGTACTGTAACCACTAGATGACACTGTGTCGATGTTTGGAGATGGCGCAGCAGCTCCCACGACTGCAACAACCGGCTTGGCAGAGGGTTGTACAGACGAATAACTACTCGGTGACTGACGAGTCCGGCATTCTAAGAACGTTTCAAAGGAAGTGAATTTTTTTTTGAAGTCAGGGTCAGGCTGATTGCTTTTCACTACCACACATATGCTATGTTTTAAAATTATATCAAGGCCGCACAGTAAACACAGTCACGAAGTTACATCGACGTGGAGTCCGTTTCCATATCCACACTGACGGCACCTAGCTTGAAATCTCGCGAATGCTTCTCTCAATCTCGCTATGGCCTCTCTACTATCTTCGTATAACAATCAAAATAAATTATAGTGAATCTCAAATTATAACCACAGGAACTGTTATAATACTGGGTTTAGTAATATGTATCGTTACAAGTTGCTGTATATCCAGAAGGTCTGATCCTGAAGAAACCACGAGTCTTCAACTTAAAGCAAACTAATTTATTAAGTAGATTAATTATAATTGAGTTTGACACTCTACAGAACTATCACTAGTAATCAAGTAATTAAATATTAATGTATTAACGGATTCAAAACTATACGTGCTAACTATGCTGTGATCTATCTATCGTACACTACTGCTGTATAGTCACTCCTAGGTTGAAAGAGACCAAGATCCTCTGGGTGCTGATACTTATAGTGGTGCCCTCTAGTGGTAGTGTTACAGTTAGATGCTATAATTAACCCTTTAGTTATCTACACATATACATATCATTACAGTAACCACAAGCAATCTCAGTTCAGCAGTGTCCCTGTCACTAAATACTTCCATCTTAATGAATCAGTTCTGGAAAACTGTGCCTTTTCAATGGTGATGCCTATCCCCATTGCTGTAGAAAAGGACAGAAGTCACAGAATTTAGGGTGGGCAGCTTCAATCCATTCTAACTCAGTTGTTTGCATGCAGCTGCTCCTAGATGAGTGGCTGCTTCTTTAGCACAGCCTGAACATGAACAGGAATTAAGCCGGGTGCTTTTATAATGGAACCTTGGTGTAAATCAGCCACATCAGGAACTTCTGATCCTGTAAAGGAATTTGATTTTCCCCAACCCGAGATTTTCAGGGCCATTGCTCACTCAAGACTCATTTCATCTGGATCTTTATGGCCATCCAAGAAAATACATTGTTATTCATGTTTCTGGGCCGGACTCAAATGCTCACTCCACTGTTAAAAAGTATGATGTACTGACAAGCTGTGCCATTTCAAATTCAAGACCCAACTACTGGAATGAGAGCCAGATCAATCAAAGTGCCTTAATTCATGCCAAACAGCCATCCCCCTCACATACCATTATCACTGTGGTATCACACAAAACAAACACAATTTAGGGTTGAGAGTATACTTCCAACACATTGTCACTATGGAAACAAATGGCAGGCAATCACACACACCTCCCAGATAAAATAACAAAAGGAAAGTCATGAGGACTCAATATCAAACATGAAATCCTCCCACTTGAACTTCAGCTCTGCGTTCCCCCAAGGCAATGATTTAGACAAATGAAAATCTACCCTTTTCATTCTGGCAAACAGTCTCGGAACAAATTGCTGTTTCAACTTTATACTTGTAAACGATGTAAGCGATGAAAACATTTGTAAGATCTATTCTCGTAATGTTTCAGGCTAGAGTTCAAGATTGTAAGCAAGATCACAAACCCATTATTTATACACACTACCACATATAACAGAGGAAATCTCTAAACTGCTTACAATCTATTGTCTTTTTCTTTGTTGCAGATTGTTATTGGTTAAATAATCCAGTTAGTAAAAATAAATACTTTTTTCCATTCTATTTTTACTGAAGAGCTGAGATGAATGGAGGATCACACGTAAAAACTCAAAACAATTAGTAAGAGACACTAAGAAACATTTGGGAATATAATCTGAAATTCACTGCTCAACATAGAGAGAGTGTCAACATCACGGGAGTTCTGTACTGATTTTAATTACCTTTCCAGCAAATCAGTGGTCCTTTGGAAAAAACACCTTGAGAATTTTTGACCAGGTAATATTTTAAGTGCTTCTGCTTCTTTGGCTGGGTTGTCAGCTTCAAGTTGATGTGATTGGAAAACTCTGTGAAATACCTAAATCCTTTTTCCCCACAGCCTATGCAGTTCCCCGAGAAACCTGCCATCATAACAACAGAAGCAAGAGCAGATGGTGAGAATGGACAGGACTAAGCTTCACAGAGAGAAATGTTTGATTTGGACAGTCTCAGTATCTCAATGGTTCAGCTGCACAGCCATATGCCAATCTCACAAAACAGGAACCAGAATAAGGTCCAGGATTTAGTTCCAGTGATGGGCTCCCCCTCGCTCCCCTGCCCCTGCCTCCCCCCCTCTCCGACTGGTTGGAAAACCGGTGGGAGCCCTGCGTTGCTTCTGTGGGAGAAGCTCAATGTTCACTGGCCCAATGAGGCCTTCCACACAGTCAATAAGGAAGAAATCCTGCTGAAGAGCTGTTGGCCAATCAGTGATTGACAGTGCCACCGGGAGCAGTAGCTGCTTCTAGTAATGATCTGAATCCAAGCCTAAGGATCTCCACTAGATTTCTGGACATGGGTGAGTGGGGCAGGAAGGGGTCGCAAGGGTGGCTTTCAGTGGCCCTCCTCTTTCTCAATGCCAGACCCCCTCGCCGAGGTCACAGCCAAATCTGATAGAGGTTGCTGGGTGGCTTCAATGGGCCAACTCCGGCGGGCTCAATTAAATTGCACCCAGAGTTTCAATTGAGAATTATGCTCACTTTCCAGTGTAACTTCAATCTGCCTGGACAGAATTGAATGTCCTCCCCCATGATGGGTTTGGTGATGGTGGGACATAGAATTTAATAGGATCAAAATTAAATGGCTAACCAGTTTTATTTATGTGCAAATTTCAATCTAATCACTCTTTTAACAACATCATCAAGGTTACTTATTGCTGATCAACCTTCCTGACACTGAAGGTTAATAATAGAGTCTCATTCCTTCACACATTACTTGTTGGAGAATTGAAAAAAGTACTTTTAAAACTTTTCTTTTGGTTTATCTTTTACTCTCTTAATCCAATCTTTCTTTTCCTCTCCTTGTTTCTTTTTCTGTGGTTGATTTAAGCACAAAATATCTTGACGATTAAACAAGGGGAAACCTAACTAACAGCAGGTGCTGCTTGCTTAACGGTTTTCTCACATTCTGTGCTGAACAAATGGTAAGAATAAATCATGAAATATATATTCTGGCATTTGCACCATAGTAACATTGATTTTTGGTGCGTAGGGATACTATGAAGGTCGAGTATTAAGTTAAAATTGAATGGGACACAGTGGCCGGAACTTTCTGGCTGCTCACGCCGGCGGGGTATTCCGGTCCCGCCACCGGCGTACCCCTACCACGCAATTCATGGCTGTGAGGGGTGCATTCAACGGGAAACCCCGTTGATAATGGTGGAATCAGAAGGTCCCGCCGTCGACGAACGGTGAGTCAATGGAGAAAACCCACGCAGACACGGGGAGAATGTGCAAACTCCACAAGGTCGAAATCGAACCAGGGTCCCTGGGGCTGTGAGGCAGCAGTGTAATCATTGTGCTACCCTTGCTACTTACTCACTACTGACTAACATGGAGGCACTCTAATAGTTTCACAGCAGCTTAAGGGAGGACATATTGATTCCTATTAATTAACATTCATAGAGAGCTATCAGCATGGAGAGAAAAAGTATCAGCAAGATTATCATCAGAAGACCAAAACATCCATTGACATGCCCCTTTTGAACATAAGGGGTGGTGGAACAAGCCTCCACATCGGAAATTATTTTTAATTTTTTGTTTCTAAATTTAGAGTACCCAATTCATTTTTTCCAATTAAGGGGCAATTTAGCACGGCCAATCCATTTAGCCTGCACATCTTTGGGTTGTGAGGGTGAAACCAACGCAAACATGGGGAGAATGTGCAAACTCCACACGGACAGTGACCCAGAGCCGGGATTGAACCTGGGACCTCGGCGCCATGAGGCAGCAGTGCTAACCACTGCGCTACCCGTGCTGCTCCCTCCCCATCGGAAATTAAAGGGTTATTTTAAGCAGGGCCGATTCCCAATGAAACAAGGTATTGTCCAAGTTTTTTAATCTGAATACTGTCCGACTGTGGCATCATCCTTTTAGTGGATATTTACACAAATGTAGTACGTTCAGAAAGGGAACTTACATTTTAACTGAAAACTGTGTTGACACACTCCCAATAACGTACTGTCAGAAATAAGAGACTCCTCACCTAAAAGTGCATTCTTTCCATTGTCATCTGGCAGAAATCGTTTATCTACTGCACAGATCAGAATGTGCTCAGGGAGATTTGGAGACTTGGCTCCTACCAGCACAAAGCCTGGTGGAATGTCAATTTGTTCTGAAGAGAGCGATACCAGACGCAGGTCTTTGCCAGCTTGGCAGAAACCTAAATTAAAGCAAAATCATAATTATTAATTTGCAAAATGTGGCTGACTTGAACAATGTTTCAAAATAACATCAACAAAATAAAATTAAATAAAGGCTCGCTTACAAGTGAAGATAAGACTTTGCTTAACAACAGCTTTGGAATGTTATGGTTATTATATTTATATATTTGAGTAATAGACATGAAAAACTCTTTCTATTGTTGCAGAAACATTGTGGCATAAATTTATCTTCGATGGTAGCACAAAATGGGCATTGGTAAATCTACCGCCTCTCTCGCACTCCACTCAATTCTTCTTTCCATTGGTTTCAGGGAAAATTAAAATTAGGCAGAATGTAGAAATATTAATGAACTCAATCTTGATGTGCATGGGGTCAATTTCAAAGATGGCACAAAACTTGGAAGTATTGTAAACTGTGAACAGGATAATGTAGAACTTCATAAGGACATAGATAAGTTGATGGAGTGGGCAAATAAAGTTCAATGCGAATAGGTGTGAGGTGATGCAATTTGGAATTAGAATTGGAATAGTTTGTCACGTGTACAGAGGTACAGTGAAAAGTATTTTTCTGCATTCAGCTCAAACAGATCATTTAAAAGAAAAGAAAATACGTAATAGGGCAACACAAGGTACACAATGACATAGACACAGGCATTGGGTGAAGCATACAGGGGTGTAGTGTGTAGTATCAATCAGATCAGTCCATGAGAGGATCGTTTAGGAGTCTGGTAACAGCGGGGAAGAAGTTATTTTTGATCTGTTCATGTGAGTTGTCACTTTTGTATCTCCTGCCCGATGGAAGAAGTTGGAAGAGTGAGTAAGCCAGGTGGGAGGGGTCTTTGGTTATGTTGCCCGCTTTCCCCAGGCAGTGGGAGTTGTAGATAGAGTCAATGAATGGGAGGCGGGTTCGTGTGATGGACTGGGCTGTGTTCACGACTCTCTGAATTTTCTTGCGGTCTTGGGCCGAGCAGTTGCCATACCAGGCTGTGATGTAGCCAAATAGGATGCTTTCTATGGTGCACCTGTAAAAGTTGGTCAGAGTCAGTGTAGACATGCCAAATTTCCTTAGTTTCCTGAGGAAGTATAGACACTGATGTGCTTTCTTGCTGGTAGCGTCGATATGGGTGGACCGGATCAGATTTTTGGTGATGTGCACACCTAGGAATTTGAAGCTGTCAACCATCTGCACCTCGGCTCCGTTGATGCAGACAGGAGCATGTACAGTACTTTGCTTCCTGATGTCAATGACCAGCTCTTTAGTTTTGCTGGCATTGAGGGATAGATTGTTGTTGTTACACCACTCCACTAGGTTCTCTATCTCCCTCCTGTATTCTGACTCATCGTTGTTCGAGATCCGACCCACTATGGTCGTGTCGCCAGCAAACTTACAGATGGAGTTAGAGCCAAATTTTGCCACGAAATGGTGTGTGAATAGGGAGTATAATAGAGGGCTAAGTACGCAACCTTGCGGGGCCCCGGTATTGAGGACTATCGTGGAGAAGGTGTTGTTGTTTATTCTTACTGATTGGTAGGAAGAACATGGAGAGACAGCATAAAAAGGGGTCAAATTCTTAAAAGGGTGCAGGACAGGAGACCTGGGTGTATATGTGCAGGACAGGTGGAGAGGGCAGTTAATAAAGTATATATTCTTCAGAGCTTTATCAAAGGGGCTTTCGAGTAGAATAGGAAGGAGATTATATTGAATTTACACACTTCACTATCACCCACTTCACACTTTCACCAAGATGAATTTATAATCTATTTTCCTTTTTTATTATCAGTAGTGTTGAGAATTAACTTTCGCCATTTCACAAACTTTGCTCTTTATCACTCTTGGTGCCTTTTAATGCCTATTAATAACAGTAATCTCCAGCAATTAAATCATTTCTACAAAATGAACCAACATTATCTGATTGCACTGCTCCTCCTTCTGTTTCTTTTTCTTATACAACCAAATGTTGGGAATAACAAAAGTCTTCATTCAAAAGGAACGCAGGTTACTAGCTTCTGATGACATTCGCATACAAGCTGCAATCTACCAGAATTTACCTCAGGTACAACATCGAATTACAGAATTGTACAGTGCAGAAGGAGGCCTTTGGCCCATCGTGTCTGTACTGGCTCTTAAAATGAGCACCATGACTTAGTGTCATTCCCCTGCCTTTTCCCTGTACCCCTGATCATCCTCTTCACAGTTTTCAATACTTCCAAGTTTTGTAATTTCCCCTTGTGCACCAAGATCTAGTTCATTAATATTGTTAGAAAAACAAAGGTAGTTTTAAGGGATTGTATTTTTATTGGTAAACATTAGAAATAAGGGATAGTTTTAACTTAATGTTTCTGTACCAGGAAGGGGCATTTATTGCCCAACCCTAATTTCCCTTTGGGGGAAGTTAAGATTGCTGTGGGACACATGTAGGCCACATTAGTGAACCAGATGGGTTTCTGCGACAATCGGCAACGGTTTCATGGTCATCATTAGACTTTTAATTCCAGATTTTTGGTGAATTAAAATGTCACCATTTGCAGTGGCGGGATTTGAACCTGGGACCCCAAAGCATTACTCTGGGTCTCTGGCTTACTAGTCCAGTAACAATACCATTATAACACTGCCTCCCCATGCTGGACAAAGGTGTTTGTATGTGTAGGAGTTGGTTAATTTCCAACTGTGTTTCTATTGTGCTTAGAGAGGGCTACGGCGTGAAGAATAAATAAACCAGAAGTAATTGATAAGCAATTGGAGCCTTGTAAGGCAGAGAAGTTTTAAAGTTTTAGTATTAGCTACATTTGTGGGCAGTTGGAGATAGGTGGTGAGAGAGAAGGCAGCGCTCACAGCTCTGCTAGAAGCAGTTGGTTTTAGAATGCCAAAGTGGGAACATCTCTGTCAGCCGAGATAGAAACAATTACCATGGAGTAATGTTTAAGAAAACAGATGGCGGGAATCTAAAATCCAGCTGCTTAAGGAAATTAGAGAAATGAAGGGAAGTGTCCAAGAAGACTTGAGTTAAGTGAACAGAGAGCAAGGTACAGTTCAGAAGAATTCAAGAAAGAGTAAACAGATTGTTCTGAGTGAAAGAAACAATTTCAGTGTCCAGATTGAAAGTGGGATAGCAGAATTCAGAGGTAGATACAACATTTGATGTAAATTAAATATAGTCTACGAACTGAGAGTAAAAGCAATTGTGAACAGTTTGTACAGCCATCAAGACAAAGAAATCCTGGGCAGCACGGTGGCCCAGTGGTTAGCACTGCTGTCTACGGTGCTGAGGTCCCGGGTTCGATCCCGCGTCACTGCCTCTGTAGAGTTTGCACGTTCTTCCCATGCCTGCGTGAGTTTCACCCCCACAACCCAAAGATGTCAGGGGCTGTTTAGCACAGGGCTAAATCACTGGCTTTGAAAGCAGACCAAGACAGGCTAGCAGCACGGTTCGATTCCCGTAACAGCCTCCCCGAACAGGCGCCAGAATGTGGCGACTAGGGGCTTTTCACAGTAACTTCATTTGAAGCCTACTTGTGACAATAAGCGATTTTCATTTCATGTGCAGGTTAGGCGATTGGCCACACTGAATTGTTCCTTAATTGGAAAAAAAAAAAATTGGGGACTGTAAATTTTTAAAAAAGACAAGTAAATCCTAAAAATGGTTGGTGTAAAATCCTTGACTGGTATCACTGTTAAAAGTGGAGTGGAAGCTTTGTTTAAAAATGTAATTTGATGGCGCAGTGGTTAGCACTGCTGGCTCATGGCACCGAGGACCCGGGTTCGGTCCCGGCCCCAGGCCACTCTATGTGTGGAGTTTACGTATTCTCCTCATGTCTGTGTGGGTCCCCACAACCCAAAGATGTGCAGGGTAGGTGGATTGGCCATGCTAAATTGCCCCTTAATTGGTTTTTTAAAAAGTATCATTTGGAAAATGACTCAATTTTGGTATACAAAGTGCTAAGGGAGAGCATTATTATTGTGAGAGAAGACTTTAAAGTGTGTTTTTGGCAGTGGAGTTGGAAACTCTCACTGGAGGAGAAAACCATGGACGCTAACGTGGGTTCTGAGCAGTGTCTTCATTTGACCACAGTCATCTTGTGTCTTAAAAGGGAGTTTGTGTTAATGAAACCATTGTAGATTAAGATGTCTTTGTAATCCATGTTAATCCTAAAACATGTGTGTAATTGTTAAAATAAGGGTGGAATAATTGAGTATTCCAAAATAATCCAACTTTTCTTGTTTAATAATTTTTTTTATTGTTGTTAAAATGAATTAGCGTTCCTGTGACTCTGTTCCTCCACGTTTTAGTAAAAAAAAAAGTTAGGTTCTTTTGAGCCTGTGCTCCATTCTTCCCATCCAGTTATAACATCAACTGGGATCACAGCAATATATATCAGGAAAAGTGAAGGTCCCAATACCAACCCCTGTGGAACACAACTGCAAATTTAACTCCAGCCCCAAAAATATATTTTGTCCATTATTCTCTGCTTCCTATTAGTCAGCCAATTTTGTTTCTACATTGCTACTGTCCCTACACAGGAGCAGTCTCCCGATAAATTTTAGCCAACCTGACTGACTAGCAGCTCCAGCAGTCCCAACAGCACTGCTGGGACTGCTAGCAGGCCCCAAAATGAAAGCACCTTGCATCCCGAGACAGGCAATTCTGGGGTTTTGAATGGGGGAGGATTATCCCCCCCCACAAAGACATATCCCCTCCTTCCTGCCTTTTAGGCAGTTTTGTTAAAAGGCCTGTCCAGTCCCACTCGTCTGCCCATGCCAACCATATTATGACATGGACAACATAATATTCGTATTAATTGGCTTTTTAAGCTTAATTGCCCGTTAATTATTTTTCCAAAATGGCAAGACGCTGATGATTTTGGCAACCACCTACCTAATGTTTAATAGTGATAAGGTCGGGAGTAGGCAGGAAGTTTCATAGACTTTACAGTGCAGATGTTGGTAGGCTAGCCACCTATCATATTTAATGCAAGTATGCCCGGGGTGGGGGTTCCATAAAGTCCAGCTCTAGGAGTTGGAGATTATAGTGTAGAGGAACACCAACTGTAAGCTTGCATCTTCCTGCCCCATGGCTCAATGAGAGGGAATATTAGATCACCGCACAATTTTGTTATACAGCTGGGTTACCTGATTCTTACTGTAGATGTAGACAGCCAAAATACTCAGGCGAATCAAAACATACGTAGCTGAATACCAACAAAGATCATCCAAATATTGGCAACATAATCTAGGTGTCCTGGTAATATTCACCCAAACACGGTACTGTGATGAGGCCTTTAGGATGTAGTAATGCCCAAATATTGAATGGATCCCAACAGAAATTAGGTTACTTATTGCACAGATGAATCACAGTGCCAAAATCCTTTTGGAGCTGTTCCAAGAATGACATTGTATAGTTCCAAATAAATTTTGAAAACACAGCTACAAGAATGAAGAATTTCTGCAAGTTTAACACCATCACACAGGCACAACTGATGGCAAAATTGTGGGAGGGACATACAATAAGCATGGCTCACCCATATGTAGTCACTCAATGTGTTGGAGTTCATTGTAAGTTTTGACTATAAATTTGAGCAAAACAATCTTATTCAGCAGTCCTCAATTGGGCTGAGCCCAACAAAAACAATCTCTGCTGCTGGCATTAATCTAGTTAAGCTATGGTAAATCTTTTTTTTTTAGAAGTATCCGTTCTTCCTTTTGGTCTTCACACTGCTGCTTACTTCTCTTTCTCTGAAGTTTGAACTCATCTCCTCCTAAAATATGTATCATCACCTCCTTCACTTCTATTTTTATCTCTATTCTCACACTTCTATGTTTTCTTCTCTCTTTCCTCCGTTGTTCTTTTTTAGCATCTTCATTTAGCTCTTTGCTTCATGTGTACTTTGGTTTCAGTTTCCTAATTAACTTCGGACATTATCCCTCTCTCTTTGACAAAGAGTCATCGGACTCAAAACGTTAGCTCTTTTCTCTCCCTGCAGATGCTGCCAGACCTGCTGAGATTTTCCAGCATTTTCTCTTTCGTTTCATCCCTCTCTCTCTTCTTCGCTTCCTCTGTACTGTTCATCTTCCTCTTTTTTTCAATTTTATTATCAAAATAAAAATAAGTTGAGAGACACTTCAAAATAAATTTCATTGGGGAAGGAGACTTAGGGGGAAAAGTACCACTGGAGGATTCCTGGAATAAAGCTAGCATGAATGGATGGGTCAGCAAAGGACATAGAATAATGCAGCTGTGGAAAACTGGTGATTGACTACCATTATTCACATATACAACGAACAATTAACAACGAATATAGTTCTCAAATGTTTTAGGAGTCTAATGAATGTCTAGGCTCTGAGCGAAGAATACATAATGAGGCTTGGCTGAAAACTCAGAAATCCATTAGCCTGTTAAAATGCTTGAGCGCCAGGGATAGAATTGCTTAACAGCTTTGACATTCTGGTCTATGCGATCTAGAACATAGAACATTACAGCGCAGTACAGGCCCTTCGGCCCTCGATGTTGCGCCGACCTGTGAAACCACTCTAAAGCCCATCTACACTATTCCCTTATCGTCCATATGTCTATCCAATGACCATTTGAATGCCCTTAGTGTTGGCGAGTCCTCTACTGTTGCAGGCAGGGCATTCCATGCCCTTACTACTCTCTGAGTAAAGAACCTACCTCTGATATCTGTCCTATATCTATCTCCCCTCAATTTAAAGCTATGTCCCCTTGTGCTAGACATCACCATCCGAGGAAAAAGGCTCTCACTGTCCATCTAATTGCACAATATTTATTTTCACAAGATAAAAAGGATTTAAGTGCTTGCAATTTCTCGTATTGTTGCTTTAAAGGGTCTGGATAATTGACACTTCTATTGGCCTGTTGTAAAAAGGAGACTTTTTTTAAGGAAGTGGAAAGTTATCCATGAGTGATTGCTTTTTTAAAGATCTTTTGACACATCCTACCATCACAATCGGGTATATTAGTTCTGTACAGTGTATAGTGAATAAATGGGCATGGTAGTGTCATTGCTTGGTATGGAGGGCATGAGGGACCACAGGGTGGGTGGGGGCACACCTTGGTGTGGTGGCATGAAGGGCCATAAGAGGTGGGTGCTGACATCCATGGCATGGGGCATGGGAGGCCAGAGGTGGTGGCTAGGAGTTTAAGGTGGCATGGATGGGACATGTGGAGGGTATGGGGGAGAAGGGTGTGAGGGGCAATGGTTGGATGGTCCTTCTGTTTTGATTACACATTGAGGCGGGCCTTTTAAACAGACCAGTTTCCATGTGTCAGCTGGTCTGACTGCAGCCCACATTTACCTTCCAGGGATGAAAATCCCATCCTCTCTGGGATTTTCTCCTTATGCGGTCAGATAAAATCAGGAATTTTCTCAACTTTCACTACCTACCTAGAGGATGGAAAATCCAGCACTGTGTTATACTGCAAAAGGAGTCATGTACTAAGTGTGCAGCTAAAAGAACTTTTGAAACAACACTATATTATGAGCCTCTTTACTGATATGAAATAATCCTAGAAGCAGGATATAGTCATCCTTGATAAAGAGCACTGAGTAGCATCAAACTCACAACAAACCAGAAACACATACTCTGCAGATCTATTATCAATTCAGAAGTTAAGAATTAACTTTCACAGGTATAAAAGGGACTGAGGTGGTGGCTATAAAAAACAAAGGCATATAGATTGGTGAGAGGATGCATATCATGACATTTCCTGTTGAGGTAATTCATGGAGCCAAATTGTGCAATTGAGGATATTTCACGAACACATATAATAGTACAATACAGGAAGCCGGTACACAGCTCAGTAACATAATGTTGCAGGGTTGTGTGCTCTACTGACTACAACTAAGCGGCACGTAACATCAGTGGCAAATTCAGAGGCACTCTACAACACACTGACTATAAACACATTTCTCATGAATGGGCTTACTATTGCTGAGGCCCACATTCCTGACACAATGACGGTGGGCTCAAAGCACTAATATTCCAAAGAACCAATAGAGAGTGATTCCGAGAACTCAGGACTGTGTAATACTCTTTGCTCAAGCAGAGCAGTGTTTAATGTAGCCACTCAAACTCAAGGTAGATTGGGAAATTACATTAAAAGATAGGGTGGTAGACCAGCAATGGCAAATATTAAAATAATTAACTCATAATTTCCAACAAATATACTTTCCTTTAAGGACTGAAAATCCCACAGGAAAAATGGCTGAAGCGTGAATGGCTAAAAATAGCATTAGGTTAAAAGAAGAGATGCCAAAAAGAATAGGAAGCCAGAGGATTAGGAGTATTTCTGAATTTAACAGAGGATGACCAAGAAATTGATAAAGAAAAAATTAATCTGAGAATATACTAGCGAGAGACATAAAAACAGAGTGTAAAAACTTCTAGTATGTAAAAACGAATCAACAAAAGTGTTGGTCCCTTAGATGTCAAGACAGGCTAAATTATAATGGAACGAGGAAATGGCAGCAAGAACGTCAAACAAGCATCTGCCTCCACAGTAGGAGACACAAAGAACATTAAGGGAATAAATAGTAGGGTGTCACAGGTCTAGTGAGAACAAGGGACTTAAAGAAGTTAGTGTTAATAAAGAAGTTGTCCTCAGGAAATTAACAGGATCAAAAGCCAACAAATCCCCTGGATATGCTGACATGCATCCTATGGCTTTAAAAGCAATAGTTTATAGAGATAGTTGATGCATTGGTTATGATTTTTCAGCATTCCCTAAAATAGTCCCCATAGGTTAGAAGGTTGCAAACATACCTCGCTATTTAAGGAAGGAAAGATAGAAAACTGGGAACAAAGAGCTAGTTTTGGGGAAAATGCTAGGATCTATTATAAGGAATGCAGTAACATGCCACTTAGAAAGTCATAACATGATTAGGCAGTCAGAGTCAATATAGGTTTATGAAGGGGAAATCTGTTTGTGGGTTTTGAGGTTGCAAAGGGAGTACCGGTGGATGTAGTGTATTTGGATTTTCAAAAAGTACTCAATAAAGTGCCACACATTGAAATAAGGATTGGGATCATTTATTTGCATGGATACCTGATTGGTCAAAGGACAGAAGACAGAGAGTATGAATGAACGGGTCATTTTTGGGATGGAAGGCTGTAAATAACAGGGTACTGTTAGGATCAGTGCTGGGGCCTCAGCTATTTACAATCTATGTCAATGACTGAGATGAAGGGACCGAGTATAATGTATTCAAGTTTACATTGACGTGAAAAGAAGATATTAGAAGAACATAAACAAGCTGCAAAAGGATACATATAGGTTGAGTGAGTGGGAAAAGATATGGCAGCTGTAGTAAGAATAAGGTCTACTGCTGACAAGGAGCCATATTAAAGCTTTTCGTCTGTCACTTCTCAGAACACTTTGCAAGGATATCAATATAAAAAAGCCTACCTTTACTGGTCAGTATACACATTGGGATTCTTACAATTCTACATACTATAAGATTGATCTTATCAGTAAGCTTGTAAATATAGCCTGAGCCATTTGTTCTCAGGCTTAATGCTAAAATAAGGCACATCAAAGGCATCCTACGGGAGAATGGCTACCCTGGTCAGATAATTTTGGGCTGTATATCATGCAAACTCATCACTTTTGCCTCTGAGAAGTGCCCAGTCCACCTCAGATTACCCTGGAAGGGCAAGGTATGTCAAACCTTTGAGCACAGGTGAAGCTGGCAGTTTCACACTGCTACCATGCAGTAGCAATACGAGTGGTATTTGCCACCACCAAGATACTGCTATCAAGCGAAAAAGATATTCTGCCTATAACACAAATGAGTGATTTGGTATGTGAATTTCAGTACCTGTGCAATGTTAGATATGTAGGCCATACGCCCCAAAGACTAGGAGATCGTACCAAACAGCATGTCCCAGCCGCTGTTCGCAACAGGCAAGATAAAAACCATACCCAAACAGCCTGTGCTTGTAAGACACAGTATCCAAAATTGGATGTAATTCCACAATTGGACAATATTTGCGAAATAATCCTCAGGATGCGAAGAATTATGCTGAAAACCAATTAAAGGTTGCATGTACTTGAAGTTACATATATTAATACTCAAGGCCCTGTTTTTTTGCAGACAGGAAGAACAGGTACACACATTGTGCCTGTGCCAGCTAAACAAAAGTGACAGCCAAACAAAAGTGACAGCCATTCACTGATTCATTCCTTGGGGCAATGCCTTGACCAATCAGTCAAGCTGCCTGGTTTAAATTTCAAACAACACTTGGCCGCTAACTGTCAAGTCACCATCAACTGGTGCATTCTCCCTGGCAATGCCTCTACCAATCAGAGTGTACTTGCCAACAAATCAGCACTCTCTTCTCATATTATATAAATTGCTCTTTCCCCCCTTATATTGGTGTTCTTGCAAAGTGTCCTGAAGACTGCAAGACAAAAAACATTGACATGCTTCTTTTTTCAGCAATATTCATGTTCTGTACTACCAAATGACTAAAACGTAAAGAAGTATTATTACAATTATATCGGGTCTTGGTGAGACCAGACCTGAAGTACTGTATACAATTCCAGTCACTGGATTATAAGGTTATAGAGGCACTGCAGAGGGTGCAGAGATTTACGAGGATGATATAAGAAATGTGTGGGCATACATATCAGGAAGGGATTCACCAGCTGGGTTTCTTCTCTCTTGGATAAAAAGAAGGCTGAATGACCTAATGGAGGTAATTAAAATTCTAAAAGGTATTGACAGAGTGGACACAGAGGCCGGAATTTTCCTGCCATTTACACCAGTAGGATTTTCCAGTCCCACCGACAGCACACCTCCGCCGCGTGTTTCCTGGCAGCGGCGGGATGCATTCAGCAGGAAACCCTGTTAACAATGGGGGACCCTGCCAGTCCATGGTGGGCCATCTTCGCTGCTGTGAAAAATGGGAAGGGGGGCGTGTACAAAATCCCATCCAATAAGAATGTTTCCTCTTGTGGGTAAGAGCATTATTAGAGACCATCAATATAAGATAGTAGCCAAGAAATCTAATAGGGAATTCCCAATAAAAGAATGCAGAGTGGAGAATAGCTACATACAAATTAGGTACATAGCATTAATCCCAGTCACTTACAGCAGCATGGTCTCCAGGTATAATTGACAGGGGTAGTATCCAATCATCTCTATTCTGTCCAGGCACAGTAGTGTCATTATAAGCAGTCAGGTTGGGCGAAATAAGGATTAGAACCATACTTTCATCAGCCAGAGAGAGTTTTGATCTGAGATTTCCCCGGTCGGTCTTTAAAACCACTTTGGGAATCAAGATAACTGCAAGAAACTTTCAATAGAATACTTGAACTTATCTCTATGCAGGGGAGAGGCTCCGAGAGCAGAACTTAAACCTATGGTTTCAATCAGGTAAAGAGGTCTACTTCAAATGTTCTTCATTTCTCAAAAATCATTGAGACAACTTTTGGACGGGTCCATTTATTATTCGATATTGCTGAGGATATATGACAAATTCTCAGAAGCTGTGTTTCTTACACCTGTGTACCTTTATTGAAGTTCCCAATCTGAGATACACAAACAACAGATGTTTGATCGCACATTTACTAGAATGTTATTTAACATCGTCTCCCTGACAATGTCTCTCTACATAATAAAAACAGAAACTACCGGATAAACTTAGTGCTGGCAGAATCTGTGGAGTGAGAAACAAGAGTTAACATTTTGAGCCGACATGACTCTTCCACCGAGTTCAGAAGAAGTCATATTGGACTCAAAACTTTAAGATCACGATTTAACAGGACAAAAACAGAGTCCTGTTTTGGGCGGGTTTCGCAGGGTGTTCCTCGGCACTGTTATTTACCAGCGCTTTGCCATTTTTTCGGTCTTCGGTGGGGAATGCCCGGTCGAGGCCGCACTTACATAATCTCCTGCACTGATGGGCTCAGCTCGCTAGTACAGGAAGATGACTTGCGGATTGGGGCGCCGTTTTTGAATGCCGCCCCAATCTTTTGAACACAACCCCCCCTCCTCAGCCACTGAGGAGACCGGTGTAAACTGCGTCCTGGAGAAGTCACCCAGGCAAGGCCGTCAAGTCCCGGGCACCGGGAGAATCCGGCGTAGACATATTTAAATGAGCCTATTGGCTCAATTAAATACGCTAATCTGGATCTCGCCCTCGCAAGATTCAACATCCTCATCCTGTCACCAGGCCGGCCCGACGAGGCCATTAAATCCCGCCCTAACGGTCACATCCTCATTGCAGCACAAGTGTATTTAGGAATTTAGCAGTGTGGGACATCATGGACCATCGCCCATGCACCATTACACTGGCACCACTATTAATGCAAAGCTAATTCACTCTGCTGTCACAAGGAACGCCTGTCAGAGTAATAACTGGGCAAATTGGTGGGGCATTAGAGGTTTCATGAACTAGTTCAAGACTGGCACTCTGGAAAATGAACCACTAATCGATGTAGCACTCAGAGATAACTCTTGAGCCAAAACACTGCTGCTGGATTTTAATCTAGGTCACTGATGGTTACTCCATTTCAGAAGACAAAGTTATACCCACCATCTGTAGTGCAGGATCCCTCTGGAACATGTTTTTGCATGTATGCAATAGGTGGGCTGTTTGATTCAGACATTTCCTCTTCTTCTTCCTCCTCTTCATTATCCAATCCGTTACCAACTTGTACGGCTGGGAATCCAGAAGAGCTACTCTGTGTATAACGATGGACTTCAATTTCTTTATCAAGATCCTCTATCTTGGGCTTGACATCTGTTTCAAAAACAAATTTCAGGCATTATTTCAAACCAGCTCACATCTGTATCATTTACAGGCCAGCAGGCTAGGGTCATAATTAATGAGGACACAAACATGCACTTTACAATATTTACAAGGAGGCAGGGGCTATGGGGGCTGGGAATCCTAGAAATGTGGTATTCCTGCTGAATTCCACAGCAGGACCTCGTTTTAAGTTTTTTGCTCTGTTTCCGGGCTAGCAGCCAGCCATTTAAGAGAGGCTGTCTGGCTATCAAGCAGGAAGGCATGAAGTGAAAGGCTATAGGCAGAGGGGGGAGGGAGGAAGGAAGATGCTGTCCCAAGGGGGACTGGGAAGAAGCACTCCTTGCTCTTCCATGCCCACAAGCAGTGCTGGTAAAGCCCTCACATGCTGGATATGACAGTTCTCATCTCCCTCCAGTTGCCAGCTGCTGGGAACTACAATCTGCAGCCATTAAATGCAAGCGTCATTAAAATCTGAAGCATGAAGCCTCATTAACATATTTAAAGCCTTGCACCTGAGAGGGTGACAGGGATCTCACCTACTGGTCGGAGAACCGGTGTGGAACCTCTGCCAGTTCTATGTCTGAGGCCGAATGGAATCAAGTGCCTTTCATGCACTTAAGTGGCCACTGCTGGGCCTTCCAGTGATTGAAGTCCCCAGTGATAGAAGTCCCACTCACCAAGAGCTGCTCATCACAGGCCAGCAGTTCCTCATGCCCCAGCACCAGCGAGAAAGGGGGCAGCTGATGGCAATGCACCCACCAGACACCCAGGATCATTGTGCGATCCCAGACCAAAGATACGTGATGATGGCTTGGGGATTGCGGTTGCAGGGTGAGTGGGAGGGCGGTGAGCCTAACCGACGTCCTGTCAGCAGCGGCCAGGGATCCTGCATCAATCCTTCTGACCTCCAACTTAATCAGGGTAGGTTTTGCCACCTCAGGATGACTGACACTGGACGTCTCCAACTTGAGGTTGGTGGTGTTTCCATACATCTTTGTCCTTCTAGGTGGTAGAGGTTGCTGTGATGGATTAAAGATTGAGTCTGCAGGACTTGCATGTCCAACCAAAACAGGAAAGCTTTATTTATGGGATGTTAATACTACAGGCTGCGATGCTAGAGTGCCCTTTAATTTGTGCAAATGGCCAATGACAGCATGCAATCATTCTCTTGAACGTGCCCCTGTTCCGCTAAAAGGCTGCTTGTGAGGGAACATGAAAAACACTATGAATACATAACATTTCCCCCTCCTTTAAATCAAAGGTCCATGACACAATAAACTGTATAATATTATCAAGTAGCAATATGAACAATCAATCAACAGTCACTACGTCAAGACATTTGGGAGGTAATCGTTCTCTGTGTGGTTATTGGCGAACCTCATGAGTCTGCTTTTTAGTGCTTGCTGCAACTTCTGGTGCCTTTGGCTTGGTGTAAGAATTGTTAGTAGTTATCTTAACCAAAGTCTATGTAGTGATCTGAGGTTGACTCGGTGTTTGATTCGCATTTGAGGAGCAGTTCTCCCCAATTGGTTGGTTAGTGTCCGGTTCTTAGGAAGGTCCACGTTGTCTCTTGGTACAACGGGATTTGTACTGTCAGTTCTTCCTCTGGCAGATTGGTTCTTATCGGCAAATGTTGATCTGCATGTCTTCTCCATATTACATCGCCTCAGATTTGTACGGTGTGGGAGACCGGTCCTGTCTGTGCTAAGATGGTGGCAGGAATCGCCTGTGGTTGTCCCCCTCTCAAACAGGTATACCCCTTTGGGTACTGTCGGGGAGGGATAGCCTATCAGGGGAAAACAGCAGCAGCCAGACAAGTGGCACCACGGCTGGCTCTGGTGTTCAGAAGGGAGGGTCAAAGTGTAGAAGAGCAATAGTCATAGGGGACTCTGTAGTCTGGGGCACAGATAGGCGCTTCTGTGGACGTGAAAGAGACTCCAGGATGGTATGTTGCCTCCCTGGTGCCAGGGTCCAGGATGTCTCCGAATGGGTAGAGGGCATCCTGAAGGGGGAGGGCAAACAGGCAGAGGTTGTTGTACATATTGGTACTAACGACATAGGCAGGAAGGGGCATGAGGTCCTGCAGCAGGAGTTCAGGGAGCTAGGCAGAAAGTTAAAAGACAGGACCTCTAGGGTTGTAATCTCGGGATTACTCCCTGTGCCACGTGCCAGTGAGGCTAGAAATAGGAAGATAGAGCAGCTAAACACGTGGCTAAACAGCTGGTGTAGGAGGGAGGGTTTCCGTTATCAGGACCACTGGGAGCTCTTCCGGTGCAGGTTTATCATAGATTATCATAGAATTTACAGTGCAGAAGGAGGCCATTCAGCCCATCGAGTCTGCACCGGCTCTTGGAAAGAGCACCCTACCCAAGGTAAACACCGCCACCCTATCCCCATAACCCAGTAACCCCACCCAACACTAAGAGCAATTTTGGACACTAAGGGCAATTTATCATGGCCAATCCACCTAACCCGCACATCTTTGGACTGTGGGAGGAAACCGGAGCACCCGGAGGAAACCCATGCACACACGGGGAGGATGTGCAGACTCCGCACAGACAGTGACACAAGCCGGAATCGAACCTGGGACCCTGGAGCTGTGAAGCAATTGTGCTATCCACAAGGCTACCGTGCTGCCAGTGTGACCTATAAGAAAGACAGGTTGCATCTAAACTGGAGAGGCATAAATATCCTGGCCGTGAGGTTTGCTAGTGTCACACGGGAGGGTTAAACTAGTATGGCAGGGGGATGGGCATGGGAGCAATAGGTCAGAAGATGAGAGCATTGAGGGAGAACTAGGAGATAGGGACAGTATGGCTCTGAGGCAGAGCAGACAGGGTGAAGTTGCTGAACACAGCGGGTCTGGTGGCCTGAAGTGCATATGTTTTAATGCAAGAAGTATTACCGGTAAGGCAGATGAACTTAGAGCTTGGATTAGTACTTGGAACTATGATGTTGTTGCCATTACAGAGACCTGGTTGAGGGAAGGGCAGGATTGCCAGCTAAACGTTCCAGGATTTAGATGTTTCAGGTGGGATAGAGGGGGATGTAAAAGGGGTGGCGGAGTTGCGATACTGGTTAGGGAGAATATCACAGCTGTACTACGGGAGGACACCTCAGAGGGCAGTGAGGCTATATGGGTAGAGATCAGGAATAAGAAGGGTGCAGTCACAATGTTGGGGGTTTACTACAGGCCTCCCAACAGCCAGCGGGAGATAGAGGAGCCGATAGGTAGACAGATTTTGGAAAAAGAGTAAAAACAACAGGGTTCTGGTGATGGGAGACTTCAACTTCACCAATATTGACTGGGACTCACTTCGTGCCAGGGGCTTAGACGGGGCAGAGTTTGTAAGGAGCATCCAGGAGGGCTTCTTAAAACAATATGTAGACAGTCCAACTAGGGAAGGGGCTGTACTGGACCTGGTATTGGGAAATGAGCCCGGCCAGGTGGTAGAAGTTTCAGTAGGGGAGCATTTCGGGAACAGTGACCACAATTCAGTAAGTTTTAAAGTGCTGGTGGACAAGGATAAGAGTGGTCCTAGGGTGAATGTGCTAAATTGGGGGAAGGCTCAACAATATAACAATATTAGGCGGGAACTGAAGATTGGGGGCGGATGTTTGAGGGTAAATCAACATCTGACATGTGGGAGGCTTTCAAGTGTCAGTTGAAAGGAATTCAGGACCGGCATGTTCCTGTGAGGAAGAAAGATAAATACGGCAATTTGCGGGAACCTTGGATAACGAGAGATATTGTAGGCCTCGTCAAAAAGAAAAAGGAGGCATTTGTCAGGGCTAAAAGGCTGGGAACAGACGAAGCCTGTGTGGAATATAAGGAAAGTAGGAAGGAACTTAAGCAAGGAGTCAGGAGGGCTAGAAGGGGTCACGAAAAGTCATTGGCAAATAGGGTTAAGGAAAATCCCAAGGCTTTTTACACGTACATAAAAAGCAAGAGGGTAGCCAGGGAAAGAGTTGGCCCACTGAAGGATAGGCAAGGGAATCTATGCGTGGAGCCAGAGGAAATGGGCGAGGTACTAAATGAATACTTTGCATCAGTATTCACCAAAGAGAAGGAATTGGTAGATGTTGAGTCTGGAGAAGAGTGTGTAGATAGCCTGGGTCACATTGAGATCCAAAAGGACGAGATGTTGGGTGTCTTGAAAAATATTACGGTAGATAAGTCCCTAGGGCCTGATGGGATCTACCCCAGAATACTGAAGGAGGCTAGAGAGGAAATTGCTGAGGCCTTGACAGAAATCTTTGGATCCTCACTGTCTTCAGGTGATGTCCCAGAGGACTGGAGAACAGCCAATGTTGTTTGTCTGTTTAAGAAGGGTAGCAAGGATAATCCAGGGAACTACAGGCCGGTGAGCCTTACGTCAGTGGTAGGGAAATTACTGGAGAGAATTCTTCAAGACAGGATCTACTCCCATTTGGAAGCAAATGGACATATTAGTGAGAGGCAGCATGCTTTTGTGAAGGGGAGGTCGTGTCTCACTAACTTGATAGAGTTTTTCGAGGAGGTCACAAAGATGATTGATGCAGGTAGGGCAGTGGCTGTTGTCTATATGGACTTCAGTAAGCCCTTTGACAAGGTCCCTCATGGTAGACTAGTACAAAAGGTGAAGTCACATGGGATCAGGGGTGAGCTGGCAAGGTGAATACAGAACTGGCTAGGTCATAGAGGGCAGAGAGTAGCAATGGAAGGATGCTTTTCTAATTGGAGGGCTGTGACCAGTGGTGTTCCGAAGGGATCAGTGCTGGGACCTTTGCTGTTTGTAGTATATATAAATGATTTGGAGGAAAATGTAACTGGTCTGATTAGTAAGTTTGCAGACGACACTTAGGTTGGTGGAATTGCGGATAGCGATGAGGACTGTCAGAGGATACAGCAGGATTTAGATTGTCTGGAGACGGGCGGAGAGATGGCAGATGGAGTTTAATCCGGACAAATGTGAGGTAATGCATTTTGGAAGGTCTAATACACGTAGGGAATATACAGTGCATATTAGAACCCTCAAGAGTATTGAAAGTCAGAGAGATCTAGGTGTACAGGTCCACAGGTCACTGAAAGGGGCAACACAGGTGGAGAAGGTAGTCAAGAAGGCATACGGCATGCTTGCCTTCATTGGCCGGGGCATTGAGTATAAGAATTGGCAAGTCATGTTGCAGCTGTATAGAACCTTAGTTAGGCCACACTTGGAGTATCGTGTTCAATTCTGGTCGCCACACTACCAGAAGGATGTGGAGGCTTTAGAGAGGGTGCAGAAGAGATTTACCAGAATGTTGCCTGGTATGGAGGGCATTAGCTATGAGGAGCGGTTGAATAAACTCGGTTTGTCCTCACTGGAACGACGGAGGTTGAGGAGTGACCTGATAGAGGTCTACAAAATTATGAGGGGCATAGACAGAGTGGATAATCAGAGGCTTTTCCCAGGGTAGAGGGGTCAATTACTAGGTTGCATAGGTTTCAGGTGCGAGGGGCAAGGTTTAGAGTAGATGTACGAGGCAAGTTTTTTTACACAGAAGGTAGTGGGTGCCTGGAACTCGCTACCGGAGGAGGTGGTGGAAGCAGGGACGATAGTGACATTTAAGGGGCATCTTGACAAATATATGAATAGGATGGGAATAGAGGGATACGGACCCAGGAAGTGTAGAAGATTGTAGTTTAGTCGGGCAGCATGGTCGGCACGGGCTTGGAGGGCCGAAGGGCCTGTTCCTGTGCTGTACTTTTCTTTCTTTGTTTGATTCCACTTATCACTTGTGATATAATTTCGTGCCAGAACTCCATGACCCTAGTGAAAAACGCAATGTTTCACCTTGCTCTCCATCATATGATCTGATCCTGCTGCTTTCTTTCAGCAATTTAATTTGTCTTGGGTGGTTTTAGCAAATCGAATGCTGTGCGTAGTTGCCGCATAAGCATAAGCAATGCCGGAGAAATTTAGTTGTTGAGTGCGCTGTATTCCTGTACATGAGCAGGAACTGACTCTAATGTTTAGACAATGAACCTTGTTCTCTGGTTACCTTTAACGAATGTTTCACCGTCTGTACAAAATGTTCTGCCAGCCCATTTGTGGCAGGGTCGTAAGGAGCGGACAGGATGTGTTGAATTCTGTTCTCCTTCAAGTAATTAATGAACTCTCGAGACATGAAACACGGTCCATTGTTGCTCACCAGTTGTTCAGGGTAACCAAATCTGTTGAAGATTTAACCCAATCTAAATCCTTTCTTCGATGACGTTGACTTCATGATGTTTTGACTTCAGGCCATTTTGAGTGAGCATCGACTTGAATGAGAAATATGAGCCCTTCAAACGGCCTGGTGTAATCAACAGCTACCCGTTTCCAGGACTCTTCTGGCCATTTCCACTGGCGCAATGGGGCTAATGGTGGCAGGTTCCGCACTTTTGCGAAGAAAAACACATTTTTGCCTTCTTCTCGATTTTGACATCTAGACCCAGCCACCAAAAATAGCTCCTGGCGATCTCTTTCATCCTTACACTACCACAGTGGCCTTCATGTAATTGGTTCAATACATGTTTTCTTAATAATGGTGGAATGAAAACTCTCAAGCCCCAAAGGAGACAACCTGCCTGTACGGATAACTCAGGTCTTCAGGTGGAATATGGCTTTAACTAAAGGTTTGCTCCTGAAGTCTTGCCTCGAAGCACCATGTCCATAACCTCTAACAGTACAGGATCACTCCTGGTATGCTTTTTCATCTGTCCTGCGGTTACAGGAGTGTTATATACTTGCTTGAAGTAGAAAATGTTTCCACATCATGAGCTGCTTATCGACAAATTATTTGGTGAGAGTCCACCTGTGTTCCCATGAAGGTTTGACTAACAATATTTGATCATGTATGTGTGTACTGAAAAGAGCAATGTCCACCTCTGCATTCTTCTCACCGCCAGAGATGGAATCCCGCGATGAGATATTAGTGGACGATGGTCTTTCAATAAAATGAATTTCCTCCTATGCAAGCCCCAAACTGTTCACACTATCTTTGAAGTTTGCAGAGCAATATGTCAGAGCTTTCCTTGATAAACACCCTGGCACTTGCGAGACATCTGCCCTGAAGTTCACCTCCAACTTCACTAGCTGACCGTCCAGTAATGGAGTGACCCAATGTCGGTTTATTGCACCAGCAATAACTAGGATATTTAATGACAGTTCATCTTCAGACTGTGAATCAAATTTCTTCTCGTGTCCTTTTTGTACCATGTGGACGCTTATTCCTTGACTCAGTATTCTTCCAACTTCTTCCATCGGGCAGGAGATACAAAAGTCTGAGAACACGCACAAACAGATTCAAAAAAAGCTTCTTCCCCGCTGTCACCAGGCTACTAAATGACCCTCTGAGTGACTGACCAGATTTAAACTACACTCCCGTATGCTTCACCCGATACCGGTGTCTATGTATTTACATTGTGGTCCTTGTGTTGCCCTTTTATGTATTTTCTTTTTATTTTATTTTCTTTACATGTACTAAATGATCTATTTGAGCTGCTCACAGAAAAATACTTTTCACTGTACCTCAGTACATGTGACAATAAACAAATCCAATCCATTTGTTTTATTCGGCTTCCTGCAACTATTTCCTGAAGCTTGTTACTGTTTCCCAACAAACGTCTGCAATGTGGCCCTTTGTCCCACAATTTCTGCGCATGATGTCTTTAGACCAGCAATCTGCTGTAGAGTGGCCGATTTTTACACAACTATGACAAGTGCAAGTCTGTGTATACGTTCAAGTTTCAGCCGATATCTTGTGAATTCCTGTGCTTGAACACAACTGTTGAGCTTCTTTGGCTGCCAATTCCATGGCTACAGCAACTTGCAAAGATTTCTTTGAGGTCAGGTTGCTTTTGGTTTTGAATAATTTCGCTCTATAAGCCACACACTAATCTATCTCTGATAGTATCGTTTAACACATCCCAGAAGTCATAGTGTTCAGCCACTCTTTTCAGGGCAGCTACAAACTGTGGAATTGATTCACCTTTTTCTTGGTTGCACTTATGAATAATGGTTTTGGTGAATTGTGGCCCTGCAAGTTTTCCACTATTCCTTTGTATGTTTTTGTGCATACTTCCAGAGGTACCAGGCTCATCCCAGCGCATGCGCAGTGGGGTTCTTCTCCGTGTCGGCCATGGCGGACCATTGCACCGGCCGGCGGGGAGGGAAAGAGTGCCCCCAAGGCACAGGCCCACCCACGGATCGGTGGGCCCCGGTTGCGGGCCAGGCCACCATGGGGGCCCCCCAGGGCCAGATCCCGCCTGCGCACCGCCGAGGACTCTGCAGGCCGCCGGCAGAACCAGGTCCCACAGGTACGGACTGGGTGTATTTTACGCTGGCGGGACCCGCCGAAAACGGGCGGCCACTTGGCCCATCGCGGGCCGGAGAATCGCTGGGGGGAGCTGCTGCCAACGACCGGCACGGTGCGATTCCCGCCCCTGCCGAACAACCGGCGCCGGGGCAGCCGGCATCGGGGCGGGATCCACGCCGCCCCACCGGCGATTCTCTGACCCGGCGGGGGGTCGGAGTATCCCAATATCTGCCGCTATCTTGTTAGCTTGGAAAGAGTAGTTGAATTGTTATGTATACGAGTTCAATCGCTCTGTATTCTCATTAAACAGTCCCACGGCTCAAAAAACCCACCCCATTTTTCTCTATGAAAGGACCTGCATGTACACAATGCGCCACAAATGTTTAGCACTATGTATGCTGCTTTCTTGCCCAAACAAGGCACATCTCAAGCTCAGCCTGTTTTCCTTTGTTTTGCAACACCCCCAGTTCTAAGTTTGTTGTTGCAGGGGTACTTGCTACTCATGGACACCTGGTTCATTTTGGGTGGAGCAAGTGGCGGGCTTCTCTCCAAGATTGTTTCCTTCGGATTTTTCGATTCCTCCGGTGGCTACAGCCAATGTTTGCCCCCCCCCCCCCCCCCCCCCCCCCCCCCCCAATCGCCAGCTTTAATGTAGCGACAATTTCAATTAGCTATTATTTCTTAAGATGTCTACAAGCGCTGTTCACCTACCTCGTCACCAGTCTTTATATGTGTGGATGAAGATTGAGTCTACAGGTCTTGGAGGTTCAACCAAAACGTGGAGCTTTATTTCGAATATGTTAACCTGAGCAAATGTCGATGTTGTCATCGGATTACCATTCACTTAAAGTGCCCCTGTTCAACTACAAGGCAGCTTGTGAGGAAACACTAAAAACACGATGAATGCACAACAGTTGTGAGTTTGAAAGTTGCTGTTGAAGGTCGTTCGGTGAGTTGCTACTCTGCAGGTTATAGATGCCACACACTGCAGCCATGGTGTACCAGAGGTGGAGGGAGTGACATGTTTACGGTGGTTGATGGGGTACCGATTAAACAGGCTGCTTTATCCTGGATGGCGTTGAGCTTCCCAAGTGTTGTTGATGCTGCACTTATCCAGGTAAACGGAGAGTATTCCATCATACTATTAACTTCTGTCTTGTGGATGGTGGAGACGTTTTGGGGAGTCAGGGGGTGAGTTACTCATCACAGTATACCCAATCTCTTGCCTCCTGTTGTAGCCACAACATTTATATGGTTAGTCTAGATAGGTTTCTAGTCAGTGGTAATTCCAGGATGATAATGGTGGTAAGGTAATTCAATGTAAACGGGAAAAATGTAGACTCTCTCTCATTGCCTGGCACTTGGGGGTGTAAAAGTTATTTGCCACTGATTAGCTTGAACCTGAATGTTGTCCAGGTCATGCTGAACAATGGAAAAATCCTACTGCATTTTTAGGACCTCTGTCGTGAAGCTTGTGTTCAAGATTCTATCCACTCATCATCCCGTTCCTCAAAGCATAAGATTCCAAGAGAGAAATCCATTACTCTATAGAACAAACGTACTTTTCGAAATTTTGTGCAGAATATATCAACCTTAGTTTTCAAGAGACTCATGTTGTCAGTCATTTTGTATTTAACATCCAACAAGATCAGTAATACTGTCCATCTTGAGACGCCATTCTGATTCCATTATTGTCATCTTTCTATTGGGGGAGACCTCGCAGAAACTATGGGAAATCCTGGAGAGAAGAAGGTCATGTCCCCTCCTATACTGACACATAATGGAATGGGCTCAGGATGGACAGCAGTCACAGTTGAAATGACTGGAGGCGTTTTAAGGTAATTCCTTCCAAACCTTTTTGCCCTTTATATACCACCTCCATAATCCAGTCAATCCGATTTTCCAGCCAACGAGCAAGTCTGTGTCACACTGCCATTTCAGATTTGGGCCACTGGGTGGCACTATGGTGTATTCTTTTGATAGTCATCAGAATTTGGAATTAATTTGATCAGCTTTTCCTTCGGTATAAATTTGCGTCAATGGCTTCAAAAAGAAGGCATTCCATTCAATTGATCGCCAATAGAATGCATTTTGCTGAGATCAAAACTATAGTGTTTAATTAATATCACAAAGTATTTGGATCCCGTCAGCTTGGTGTCTGAAGGTTCTCTGTAAATTACATCTCACTGGGCAGGGGAGGTAGAGGGTGTCTCAGAGTCAAGGAATCTTCAGGAAGTTCAAAGAGAAGCAGATGACAGTTTATGGTGAAGCGGTGCCTGAAAGCAGCTGGCTGTGGACCTTGGGTGAGAAGAGATTGGGCCTGGGCTTTTACCGACTCATCTTCTGCCACTGTCTGAGCACGAAATCCTCCGTGTGTGTGACAGTGCTGTTCCTCACTAAGCCTATGGCTTGCAATCTTAACTAAGACAAGCTTCGGTCATACAAAAGAGAGACAGCAGTAGAACAGAGCGAGTAAATGATAGACAACAGGAAGGCCTGCAACCAGCCCTCAGCTCTGAATTGGTAATGCTTTGTATCCCAGCTATGTGAGGTGAGGTTATTAGGTTTTATTTGCTGTTATGGTAGCCATGAAGAACACGGGGGTCATCAATAGAGCACCCCGTGGGATTCGTGGAGTATAAACTTCCCTATTGAGCAGGCGAGTATTCGCCCAAAGGGAAATAAGCAGCGCGAGTTTAAAACCTGCTGCTCGGGCTGGTATTCTGTAGGTCCCGGGCTTGGACTTGTGCGCTGTGAGCTGTGGCCTTTTCCGTTATGTAAATAAAAGGATATGGTGTTGGAAGACTGGCCTTGGTGAGATTATTACATTTGCATTTTAAAATTTTGAAATACAAATGTATTTGTTCACCTCTTATTTCCCTCTCTAGTCAAGTGGGCAAAACTATGGCAAATTAAGTTCATTATGGCGACCTGTATCTGAGAAAAACAATTTGGAATAATAATGTCTTAATAGTGAAAAAATAGGAGCTATGATAAATAAAGAGCCTGAACAAGACAAGAAGTGTAGAATAGTATGTCCCTCAATTTGTGATATCTATGATGCCTAGTTCAAAAGATTTTGAAATAAAAATGGCTGAATTCTCAAATGTTTCATTATGGGCGAGTGATGAATTTATATCAATTTATTACAATTATAGGGCAGTACGGTGACGCAGTGATTAGCACTGCTGCTTCGGCACCAAGGTCCCAGGTTCGATCCTGGCCCTGGGTCACTGTCCCTGTGGAGTTTGCACATTCTCCCCGTGTTTGCGTGGGTTTCTCCCCCACCACAAACCCAAAGAAGTGCAGGGTATGTGGATTCGCCACGCTAAATTGCCCCTTAATTTGAAAAAAAAGAATTGGGAACTAATTTGTTTTTTAAATTATTACAATTGTATTTTTTACTATGAACTTGTCATATTAAAATAGCATGTGGGACACAACCTGCTATTATCATGTGAGAGGCAGCAGTGGGGAAATTATTAGCTGTTCATGTTTTTTGTTATGGTTAGGATCAATATGTTGACGAACCAACACGTGAACAGCCCACCTTGGACTGGGTGTTGCGCAATGAGAAAGGATTAGTTTTCAATCTAGTTGTGAGAGAGCCCTTGGGGGTGAGTGACTATAATACGATAGAATTCTTTATCAAGGTAGATAGTGAGGTAGTTAATTCTGAGACCAGGGTCCTGAATCTCAATAAAGGTAAATATGATAGAATGAGGCATGAGTTGGCTATGATGAACTGGGAAACATTACTGAAAGGAAGGACAGTGGATAGGTAATGGAAGGAATTCAAGGAATGAATGGGTGAACTCCAAAAGTTGTTTATTCCTATTTGGCGCAAGAGTAGAAAGGGAACTGTGGCCAATTGCTTACAAGGAAAATTAGAGATGGTATTAGATTCAAAGAAGAGGCATACAAATTAGCAAGAAAAAGCAATAGACCAGCAAAGGCGGACGGAGGGATTAATTAAGAGGAGGAAAATACAATATGAAAGTAAGCTAACATAAAAACTAACTTTAAAAGTTTCTCTTGGTATGTAAAGAGAAAAAAATTGATTAAAACGAATGTAGGTCCCTTACAGTCAAAATTGAGGGGAATTCATAACAGGGAACAAAGAAAAGTCTGAGGAAGAAATTCATACTTTTTCTGTCTTCACAAAGAAAGACATGAATAATGTATCGGAAGTTCTGAGTAACACAAGTTTTAGTGAGTAGTTGAAGAAAATTAGAAATGGTTTGGGGGAAATGAATTGGACTGAAGGCAAATAAATCTCCAGAGTCTGATAATCTTCATCCCAAAGTACGTAAGGAAGTGGCCCTAAAAATAGTAGATCCATTGGCGGTCATTTTCCAAAATTCTTTGGATTCTGGAATGGTTCCCACAGATTGGAGGGTAGCTAATATAGCCCGGCTATTCAAAAAGGGAGGTAGAGAGAAAACAGGGAACTGTAGACCAGTGAGCCTAACGTTATACTCGGGAAGTTGCTAGAATCCATTATCCATTGGATTTCATAGCACAGCATTTGGAAAGCAGTGGTATAATCAGACAAAGTCAGCATGGATTAACAAAAAGGAAATCATGCTTGACAAATCTATTAGAATTCTTTAAAGATGTAACTAGAAGATTTGACCAGGGTGGATGTGGTTTATTTAGACTTTCAGAAGGCTTTCGACAAAGTCTCACATAACAGATTACTCACATAACAAATGATGTGGAGATGCCGGCTTTGGACTGGGGTGAGCACAGTACAAAGTCTTACAACACCAGGTTAAAGTCCAACAGGTTTGTTTCGATGTCACTAGCTTTCGGAGCGCTCCGAAAGCTCGTGATTCGAAACA
Organism: Scyliorhinus torazame; assembly: GCF_047496885.1. Classification (NCBI taxonomy): domain Eukaryota; kingdom Metazoa; phylum Chordata; class Chondrichthyes; order Carcharhiniformes; family Scyliorhinidae; genus Scyliorhinus; species Scyliorhinus torazame. The sequence goes on along the minus strand of NC_092717.1, from coordinate 150,456,630 downwards.
AACCTGTTGGACTTTAACCTGGTGTTGTAAGACTTCGTACTGTGCTCACATAACAAAGTTACAGCACATGGGATTACGGGTAGTGTCTTGAGATGGCTAGAAAGCTGGTTAGCAGACAGGAAGCAAAAAGTTGGAATAAATGGGTCTTTTTCTGATTTGCAGGCAGTGACTAGTGGAGTACTGCAGGGAACTGTGCCAGGATCCCAGCTGTTCACATTATATATTAATGATTCGGATGAGGGAACTAAATGTATTGGTCGGGGTTCTCCGATCCCCCACCGGGTTGGAGAATCGTCGGGGGGCACGAGAATCGCGCCTTGCCACTCCGCCGCCGGCCCATCGATTCTCCAGCGCCGATTCTCAGGGGCCCGCGGGATCGCCGCCATGCTGGTCGAGAGCAGTTGAAAGCGGCCCCCGCGGCAATTCTCCGTACCTCGACGGGACGAGTGCCTGCCGGGTTCGGCCGAGTCCCGCCGGCTTAGGTTACGTATGATCCTACCCGGCGGGACCTCGGGAGTTCTGGCTGCGGGGGGCCGTCCTGGTGGGGGGGGCGAGGGGATCAGACTCCGGGGAGGCCTCCACGGTGGCCTGGCCCACGATTGGGGCCTACCGATCGGCAGGCGGGTTATTTCCATGGGGGGCCTATGTTCCTCCGCGCCAGGCCCCTGCAGGGTTCCGCCCTATTGCCTGGGGGCCGGCTTGGAGACAGGAATCTACGTGCATGAGCGTACTCGCCCCGCCGTAGCGCGCATGCGGGGACCCACGCCGGCCATGGCGCGCCGGCTTTCGAGCGCTGGAACAGCGGATGAAGGGGTGAATACCTGGACCTAGAGGCCCGTTGACGCCGGAGTGGCTCGCGCCACTTTTGACGCCAGCGTCAGAACTTGGCCGCGGGATCGGAGAATCCCGGCCATTATCTCCAAATTTACAGATGATGAGGGTGAACTGTGAAGAGGATGCAGAGATGCTTCAATGGGATTTCGAAAGGTTGAGTGAGAGGGCATATATATGGCAGATGTGGATATATGTGAGGTTATCCACTTTGGTAGCAAAAATAGGAAGGCAGATTATTATTTGGAGGAGTGCAAATTGAGAGAGGTAGATACTCAGTGAGTACTTGGTGTCCTCGTCCGTCAGTCACTGAAAGTAAGCACGCAGGTACAGCAGGCAGAAAAGAATGCTATGTTGGTCTTCATAGTGAGAGGATTTGAGTATAGCAATAGGGATATTTTACTGCAATTGTCTAGGGCATTGGTGAGGCCACACCTGGAGTATTCTGTGCAGTTTTGGTATCCTTATCTGAGGAAAGATGCTCTCGCAACGGAGAAAGTGCAGCGAAGGTTTACCAGGCTGATTCCTGGGATGCCGGGACTGTCATATGAGGAGAGACTAAATCGGTTAGGATTATATTCATTGGGGTTTAGAAGAGTGAGAGGGCATCTCATAGAAACAACTAAAATTTTAACAGGATAGATTCCTAAAAAATGTTCCTGATCGTGGGAAAGTCCCGAACTACGGGTCATGGTTTGAGGATAAGGGGTAAACCTTTTAGGACTGAGGTGAGGTTAAATTTCTTCCCCCAGAAAGTGGTGAATTTGTGGAATTCGCTTCCACAGAAAGTAGTTGAGTACAAAACGTTGTGTAATTTCAAGGAGGAATTAGATATTGCCCTTGGGGCTCAAGAGATCAAGGGATAGGGTGGGGAAGGCTAGATCATGATTTTGAACTTGATGATCAGCCATGATCATAATTTACATAGAATATATATTGAATTCACAGTGCAGAAGGAGGCCATATGGCCCATCGAGTCTGCACCAGTCCTTGGAAAGAGCAGACCCACTTAAGTCCACACCTCCACCTTATCCCCTTAACCCAGTAACCTCACCTAACCTTTTTGGCCACTAAGGACAATTTAGCATGACCAATCCACCTAACCTTCACACCTTTGGACTGTGGGAGGAAACCAGAGCACCCGGAGGAAACCCACGCAGACACGGGGAGAATGTGCAGACTCCGCACAGACAGTGACCCAAGCTGGGAATCGAACCTGGGACCCTGGAGTTGTGAAGCAACAATGCTGACCACTGTGCTACCATGCCACCCACATAATGAATGGTGGAGCAGGCTCAAAATGTGTATATGGGGTATGTTTTATGTGTTTATGGAAAGCCATCTTCATCAATGACTGACCCAAAGAGACCACAAATAACGTACTGACTAATAATGTGGGTAGTGTGTTCCAGAGCACAAGTTCCTGTGACAACATGTACTTCTACATGCGCGTTATAGTCTGGAGCTATCGGTAGTGATGGTAGAGGCTCCAATTTCCCTCCATAACATGGCTGACCAGGAATCTCTCCTGCTCTTACCATCTGTTATTGGCACATGTGGGAAAGATCTGCAAACACACCTTTCTTGGACATGAAGTAGGGGTGGGACTTGAACCTGGAGCTTCTGGTTCAGCGGCAGGGGACGCTACCAATTGGACACTCCCTCTCTACAATAATATGCTCATTAATAATATTCTACTGAAAAGCACCAGGAATAGATATTGGGAATCTGTGCTCTTGCAGTCAGTGAATTTTCTCTCTATTAATTTTTAGAAGCAGAACATTTTGCTTGATTGTTGAAAGAAAGAAAAGTTAGGAACTGGTTGATGACGGGGAAAGTAACGGTTGGCACATCATGAATGGAGTGGAGGCCAGAGCATTGGCAGGTGCCAGCAGCATTTTGGTTGCTGTTTTCCTGGGCCCTTCTCCACCTCATAATTGTTTGACATTGCTCATCCCTGTATTGCTAGAATCAGCAACCCAAAGTTGCTACAAAGTGTCTTTCCCAAATCTTGCTGAATCTCGGACTTTCTCCTTACAACTCTCCTAGATCCCATGACCATATTCCCAGTTCCATAATTTCCCACAACACTCCCAGACTTTTACAAGAGTTCCTCGGAAACATTATTACTAAATTCCAGTCAGCCACATTGTTCCTAAGTCACCCTCTCCTATACCCCACAAACTCTGGGTGCCCCAAACAATGTGTTCCCAGATCTTTGGAGCACACCTGAAAATGCTGCGCCATCTGGAAATCTCATTCCAGTTCAGAAAATTCCATGAAGCACACCCAATACTGATAACGCACTGTCTCTGATAGTCATACCACTGTTCGTGTCAAGCCTCCTACTCAACTGTGTAAATGTCACAGGACATCTACTAGTCTAACTTACATCCTGGTGTTAATCAGATAATTTGTGCACGAGTAGGTGAGACCTGATGTTATCTCAATCACACATCTGGATTATATCGTTCACAGTAACAGGTCAGCCGGTTTTACTCGATAATGGAGTCATTGTCATTATCATCAAAGCCATGTATATTTTAGCCAAACTAAAAAGCAAAGTTGTGAAGTACCATTCCTGCAGTTCAGAGATTTATTTCTTTAAAAACCTACTTAAATCAGAAACAAATTCAAGGAGGGTATTTTTTTGTTCAAAAGTATGCCCCAACTGTGAAGAAAAAATTAAAAGAATTTCAGTTGACATTACTTCAGTGTTGGTAAGACTTTTCTGTCTCCTTAAGCAGATATTTAGGGATGTACCCATTTAGTGAATTATGTGATCATAGAATTACATTAAATGTGCAGCATAGAAATAGGCTTCTCGGCCCAACTGATCCATGCCATTGCTTATGCTCTACATGAGCCTCCCATCCTGCAGCTAATCCATCCACATATTGTTCCCTCATGTGCTTATCAAGCTTCCCTTAATGGATCTATGCTATTCAAAGAGAACCAATTGGATTGGCTTTTCTTCCTGATCCTGCATGGTTACCTCTGGTGTCCCCCAAGGATCTATCCTTGGCCCCATCTTATTTCTCATCCACATGCTGCCCCTTGGTGATATTAACTGAAAGTACAGCATTAGTTTTCACATGTACGCCAACAGTACCCAGCTCTATCTCACCACCACTATCTTCTCGCCTTCTCCAGTGTTGCTAATTTATCAGAATTCACTCCAATTCAATATTGGGGAAATGAAAGCCATTTACCACGATTTTCCAGCCCTGACATATAGGGACTCATCGCAGGACGCTCAGCTTCCCAGCCAAAAGTCCATTGACTTTCAACAGAATCAGACCGTTCCAACAGCAGGCAGGGGGCCAGAAAATCCTGCCCATTGTCTTAGTCCACATTCCAAACTCCATCCCCTAGCTACCAACTTCATCCCTTTCCATAACTATTGGGGATTAAATAAGTTTGGTCACAACTTTGGTGTCACATTAGATCCCAAGACCAGCTTCCAAAGTTATGTTCAGGCTATCATTAAGGCCACCTATGTTCAGGCTATCAATAAGGCAACCTATCTGTACTCTGCAACAGCACCCAACTTTGCCCCTGTCTCACTCAGCTCACCTGCTGCTGAAACTCTCATTCATGCCTTCATTATCTCTAGACTCAGTTATTCCAATCCTTCAGATGTTCACTTGCAATTTTTTATTCATTCAAGGATGTAGACGTCACTGACTAAGCCAGCATTTATTGCCCATCCCTAATTGCCCTTGAGAAAGTGGTGGTGAGCTGCCTTCTTGAATCTCTGCAGTCCATGTGGTTCACCAAATGTGCTGTCAAGGGGGGGGGGGGGGGGGGGGGGGGGGGGGGGACCAGCGACAATGAAGGATGAGTGGCTTGGAGGTAAACTTCTAGATGGTGGTGTTCCCATGCACCTGCAGCCCTGGTCCTTCTGGGTAGTAGTGGTAGTTGGTTTGGAAGGTTCTGCCTAAAGAGCCTTGGTGAGTTCCTGTAGTACATCTTGTAGATGGTGCATACCATTGTATGTCGGTGGTGGTGGGAGTGACTGTTTGTGGAAGGGGTGCCGATCAAGCGGCTGCTTTGACCTGGATGGTGTTGAACATCTTGAGTATTGTTGGAGCTGCACTAATCCAGGCAAGTGGGGAGTATTCCATCACACTCTTGACTTGTGGCCTGTAGATGATGGACAGGCTTTGGGGGGTCAGGAGGGGAGTTACTCACCAGAGGATTCCTAGCCTCTGACCTGCTCTTGTAGCCACAGTATTTATGTGGCTAGTCCAGTTCAGTTTACGATCAATGATAACCGCTTCCACATCCCCAACCACCCACCCCGATCAATGCTCCCGCTCATGGTGATAGTGAGGGATTCAGCAACAATATTGCTGTTGAATGTCAAGAGGTGATGGTTGGACTATCCTCTGTAATCCTGAGATCATCCAAAACCCCACTCTCTCATGTTTTAACTTCCACCAAATCACATTTTCCTATCAGCCCCATGCTCCTTGCCCTATATTGGCTGTGATCCAGCAATGTCGTGATTTTTAAAATTCTCATCCTTGTTTTCATATCCCTCCATGGTTCACCTATCCCTTTCTCTGTAAATCCTCCACCCCCACAACACTCCCTAATTCTGGCCTCTTTTTGCATCCCCGATTTTAATCGTTCCAACTTGCTGGCCGCACCTTTAGTTACCAAATCCCCAAGCTTTGGTATACCCTCCCTAAACCTTTCCACCTCTCTAACTTACGTTCCTCCTTTAAGACACTGCTTAAAACTCTTGAACCAAGCTTTTGGTTATCTGACCTAATATTTCTCTTTGTTTTATAATGTTCCTGTGTCTTGGGGTGTTTCAGAATGTTAAAGGTGCTACATAATTATGTTGTTGGAAATATACTTGTATAAACTTTGCACGGAAAACGTTATCCAACATTCAAGTTGTCAAACTAATACAGAGGTTGATATTTTGACAGATTTCATTACCATCATTATAGCAACCACTCAGAATATTAAACCTTAAATCTTACTATTCAGGCAACATTTTTCACCAGATGTTTTAATTTTGACAGAAAAGGAGGCATGACTAAACAAGTGAACAAAGTCGATACATCTGTGATGTGTCCGATTCCCTTGCCCACTTTAACCGCTTCCAAGGCCTAACCATCTCTATTTCACCATGGATATCAAATCCTTCCACACCGCATTCACCACCCAATTGGCTGCTTCCTTGAACAAAGACCCAACCAGGGCCCAAGCCCGGCTAAACTTGTTCTCACATTGAACAATTGCTCATGTGACTCCACTTACGTCCTCTAAATAAAAGATGTTGCCTTGAAAAACAGGTCCTTACTTTGGCTGTCTTTTATGAGAGAACATTATTTCTCCCAGTCCTACTGAGGTCCCTGTCTTACCTCTTTTTCCAATGCTGTATCAGCAACTATATTCATGCCATTTCTTGCTCTTGCCTCAAACAGAGAATTTTTAGCAACTTGGCTATCGATTTCCACCCTTATTCCACTTCACCTGGTCCATAACCAACCTTTTCTTCCCTTGTTCAACATCCTTATTTCCAATCCTGAGGATTCGCTATCGAGTGTTTTCCATAACTCCACGACACCCGCAGCCACCTTGATCACATTTCCCACCCTGCTTCCTGTAAGGACTCTATTCCATTCTCCCAAATTTTCCATCTTCACCATATTGGATGTGAGGATGCCAGTGTTATCCTAACCAGTGCTTTTGATATTTCCTTGATTTTCCTCAACCAAGAATCTTCCTCCATCGCGGATAACAGGATTCATGATCATGCCCATCCTATTTCCTGTCCTTTTCTTGTTCACCGTTTCCCATTTCCCCCAGAACACCGTTTGGTTCCTCTTCTTCATTTTCAACTCTACCAGCCTCCACATTCAACAGATCGTCTTCCTCTCCCCTCCCTCTCAGCATTCTGAAATAACTTCCATCTGCATTATCCTGGTCCACTCTTCAATTATAGAAACATAGAAAAAAGGAGCAGGGGGAGGTCATCCCACTTTTGAGCCTGCTCTGTCATTCATTTTGATCGTAGCTGATCATCCAACTCAATAGCCTGTTCCCGCCCTTCCCCCAGATCCTTTGATCCCTTAAGCCTCAAGAGCTATATCAAAGTCCTTCTTGAAAACGTGTAATGTTTTGGCCTCAATTACTTCCTGTGGTAGAGGAATCCACAGGCTCACCACTCTCTGGGTGAAGAAATTTCTCCTCATCTGAGTCCTAAATGGTCTACCCCGTATCCTCAGACTGTGACCCCTGGTTCTGGACTCCCACATCATCAGGAACATCCTTCCTGCATCTACCCTGTCCAGTCCTGTCAGAATCTTATAGGTTTCTTTGGGATCCCCCCCCCCCCCCTCATCTTCTGAACTCCAGCGAATACAATCTTAACCGATTCAATCTCTCCTCATACGTCAATCCCGCCATCCCAAGAATCAGTCTAGTAAACCTTTGCTGCACTCTCTATATTGCAGTAACATCCTTCCTCACATAAGGAGAACAAAACTGCACACACAACATTCCAGGTGTGGGCTCACCGAGGCCTGTCGAATTTCACCATGACACCCCTGCTTCTGTACTCAAATCCTCACTATGAAGGCCAATATACCATATACCTTCTTTACCGTCTGCTGCACCTGTATGCTTAATCATCCCCAACAACCCTCCCCTCCCACAGCACGTTGCTGTGCAAGTGCAGGAGACACAAACCCAGCTCTTTTACCAGGCTGTTTTAAGGAACACTTTGGTTAGTCCACAACTCTGACCCAGAGCTTTCAGCCATTTGTCATTTTAATTCTTTTCTTTATATAATCTTTAGTGTCACAAGTAGGCTTACATTAAAACTGCAATGAAGTTACTGTGAAAAGCCCCTAGTCGCCACACTCCAGCGCCTGTTCGGGTACACGGAGGGAGAATTCAGAATATCCAATTCACCCACAGCACGTCTTTTATGGGAATTGTGGGAGGAAACCGGAGTACCCGGAGGAAACCCACGCAGACACAGTGCGAATTCCCTCCCCACTTCCATTCTGAACACTGTATTGGACCTCCTAGCCAATGAAGCTCAATGTAATTTAAAGAGTCTCATCTATCGATTAAACACTTTACAGCTTTCCAACTGTCAACATTGAGCTCAACAATGTCAAATCGTAGTCTATGCCTCCATTTTTTCAGACAGCAACAGTTGGTAATGATTCTGCTATTCCCACTTATAGCTCCTCTGGACATATCTTCTGTCCCTTTACTTGTTCTGTTACCAGTCCTATTTATCTTTCATCATCATTCCTCGGATGTTTAATTTCTCCTACCTTTGACACTATCACAGACATCCTTTTGTTCTTCCCCCTCTCCTCATCACCGGCCTCCAGACGAAGAGCCCCAACCCCCATCCTTAATTGGAAAGGGCTCCTGAAGGCACTCAGTTAATTGGTCGCCCCCTCCAAAATCTGCTTCGAGGTCCCACTGCCAGCAATTCCAGGTTCCCAGCCCACAGTTTATCGCTGCAGCGAGATCACGGAACATTCTGACTGGTAACTCCGTTTTTTTCTTCACAGATGCTGTCTAATCTGTTGAGTACTTATGACATTCTCTGTTTTTTAGAATTTATAGAAATTACAGTGCAGAAGGAGGTCATTCGGCCCATCGAGTCTGCACCGGCCCTTCGAAAGAGCACCCTACTTAAGCCCACATCTCCACCCTAACCCAGTAACCCCACCTAACTTGTTTTTTGGACTGTGGGAGGAAACCGGAGCACCCGGAGGAAACCCACGCACACACGGGGAGAACGTGCAGACTCCGCACAGACAATGACCCAAGCCGGGAATTGAACCTGGGAGCTGGAGCTGTGAAGCAACTGTGCTAACCACTGTGTTACCGTGCTGCCACGGTAACACAGTGGCAACACGGTATATCCAGCATCCTCAGCATATTGCTTTTGTATTTGAATGCTGTAACACACTTGTTATCTGTTATTGCCACCACTTTGAATTGGTTAAAGGGGAGTAAAAATAAATCAAGAGGGACAATATCAAGGCAAAAGATAAAAACAAAACTAAGTCCTGATTTAAATTTTAAGCACCGATGATGCTTATCTGCATATAAATGGTCTTGCACGAAGCACACAAATTTGTCTATCAAACCTCAGATGTCACATTTTTCTGTACGTAAATTTCACACTTAATTGGATCAACTTTCATATTCGTAAAACAGTGCAGAATCACAACTGAAAAGTGGAAACTATTCAATCGAACATGAAGAAAACAGAAAGATAAAGTTGAAATAAGTAGATATTAAAGATACATGTAAACATACAATCAAGTATCGATAATCATCAATATTCACCGATGAAAGAAAGACTCAATCAAATTGCTTGAAATATTTTTTGATTGTGTTAGCTCGCGCAGCAGATAAGATGTAGTGCATAAGAAAGATATGAAAAATCGCACAAACTTACAATAGGATTCTTACCCACATAATAGCATTTTCTGCTTGGAAAGTCTATAACAAGTTTTCCATAGTCAGGCTGTGCCCATATGAGAAGCTTGAGCCTTGAGTTCATGCATTCTCAGGTGCAACATTTTTGGCTGAAAGACCATAGGAGGAAGTCTATGGCGTCTAATATGCATTTATTATGTACAGGGTCTAAAATGTTTTAAGCCACTAATTGACATTTCACAGACTTTCTGTTCATAAGCCCCACATAATGTAATGAAAAATTATGGTGGATGAATAAACTACATCAGAAAGATTCGGGCAGAAATGGTTTGGAACAAGGGCAGGAAAGTCAGAGCAAGCCAAGCACGACTCTGGCATTGCTGCAAAAGTCCCCAGCCCATCCAAATGCTTTTTGTCTAGCTTGTTTTATCAGTCAGTAGCTCGAAGAGTCCTCGGCCTGGATTTTCATCCCACAGGCAAGTGGTAGGAGTCGGGAAAATTCCAGCTTACCTTGGGAGAAAGTGCCTGCAAAGGTAGGATCTTCATTGCTGGGCAGTAAGAGCAGGCTGGAGTCGGGCCAACTGACCCAGGAAGAAGTTTGGAGACAGCCTTGGGCTGCTGGGTGCTGAGGCGGGTGGCTTTAAAGGCCTCCCCAGTTCTGTGGAACTCTGTACCAGTTAAAATAAAAACATAAAGGCACTGCAGCCCTCAGCCCCCACCCCTCACTCCCTTTCACCTTCCAAACACTCACCATGCTCAGTCCATGCCACTTCACGCCCACCACCCAACCCCTATGGCCCCTCATGCCCCCATGCCAAGCCATGACACTTTAATGTCCATTGACCCACTATATACTGCTGAGAACATGTAAACCCGATAGTTTCAGAAGGATGTATTAAGAAAAAGCTTTTAAAATAAGTAACTTATTCATAACATTCTCCTATGATGAAAACAAAATCATTCTACTACAAACTTATAAAAGTGTCAATCGTCCAGATTCTCTTAAGCATCAATAACAAAAACCACAAACCCTTGAAATCATTTAACATTATGCAAACAAACATCATGAAATTGACAGTAGAGATCAGAAAGCCTGTGCTGTCAATCAAATAATGTTTTCTCGACAGTGTGGTGACATGTAAGCGGGAAGTCACACTTTTGGTAGCTCCGGCCGGGATCTGCATTTTTTAGGCATTTTTGCCCATTTATTCAGGTGATCTATGTTAAGAAAACATTCTAGACTGGTACAACAGGTTCCCCCCAATGCTAAATTCATGCCCAAAAGGAAGGGGAAAGAAACCAGGAAATCCACTGTAGATATTCCTTCAACGAACTCGGGGGCCCAGTGAAACTCCTCGATAGCTAAGATGGTGATGGCAGAGCTGCAGTCATGGGTTGTCCCGATTACAATTTAAAATACACTTTGACAGGCAGTGGAAATTGGTCTCGGAGAGATTATATAAGTTGATTGAGGGAGCGTTGAGCCGGTCCAGGTGGAGTCTGATAAAGCCGTTGGGATGGTAAAAAAAACATGGTGAGATTCTGGAAGGTTTTGAGGAGGGATGATAAGCAGATTGCATCGTTAGAAGCCAAGATAGCAGTGGTGGCCAATGAAAATAAAAGGTTGAAGGCAGAAGTTGACAACCTGGAAAATCGGTCAAGGAGGCAGAACCTCCGAGTTGTGGGGTTGATGGAAGAGGTGGAGGGCTGAATCCCACCGAATGTTTTGGAGCATGGAGGACGATCGTGGTCCCTCCTCCCCTCCGGTGCTCGACAGGGTCCATCCGACATTCAGGAAGAAACCTCGGCCAAATGAGCCACCTTGTGCAATGATCATTCGGTTCCATAGTTTTGGGGATAATGATAAGGTCCTGCAGTGGGCCAAGGAGCACCGCGGCACGAAATGGCAAGGAAATCTGATACGGATCTATCAAGATGTAGGGGCAGAGCCGGCGAGGAAGTGGACGGCCTTTAACAAGGTGTAGGCCGATCTCTGCAGGAGATTTGGTGGCCTAGTGAAAAGATCGAGAGTTCTTTCTCACCTAAAGAACTTAAACACTGATGTGGTGTTTAGGCACATGTTCCGCATGGGCTTTGATATTTTGATTAATAAGCGAGTGCCCCTACCGGCCTCCAAAATTTTGTTGGAACCCAATGTTAGGTATGTGATAGTAAGTGGGTCTTTGGCAGGTACTTTCAGAGTTATGGTAAATGTATATGCTCCGAACTGTGATGATGTGGCAGTTATTAAGGGTTTTCTAGCCTCTATTCCTGATTTGGATACACACCAGTTGGTCATCCTAAGGGTCAAAAAGGCAGAGTATTTGGCGATTGTAATCTCTGACCATGCTCCACATTTTGTGTACCTTGAGCAAGGGACAGATCACATCTAGTGGGCACCATGGAGATTAGATGGCGGAGAGGGGTTTCTGTGAACGCATAGCCGTGGTCAATGAAGAATACATTAGGTTTAACTGGAATGGGTCGGTCTCTCCCTTCATGTTATGAGAAGCACTTAAGCCGGTGAAAAGAGGAGAGATAATCTCGCAAAAAGCGCACTTGGACAGGACGGTGAAGGTGGAACGTTTGGTAGGGGCGATCCTGGAAAGAGATCCTCGTTACTTGGAGGATCCTGCCCAAGAGCTGCTTACAACTAGGAAGCAGCTCTGAATGCAGATTGACTTGATATCTCCCGGAAAGGCTGTGAGACAGCTGTGATGCACAAGGGTGTAGAGTGTGAGCATGGGGAGAAGGCAGGCCACCTGTTGGTGCACCAGCTGAGGTGGCAGGCGGCCTCCCGGGAGGTTGATGCAGCATTTAAGACTTTCTATAGGGACCTTCATAGGTCAGAGCCTCTGGGGGAGCAGGGGTTTCAGACATGGTGGGGTTTCTAGAAAGGTTGCCTTCCCAAAAGTAGGGGGGGAGATAGGGAGGAGAGTTGGAGGCCCCCCGAGGCTTGGAGGAGGTGCTGAGGACGATTGGGTTGAGCAGACGTGAAAGGCTCTGGCCCTGATGGGCATCCCATTGGGTTTTACAAAGGATTTTCAGACCAGCTGGTACCATTAATGGTAGATATGTTCAATGACGCTTTAGCGTGAGGTTCCCTGCCTGGCGCCTCCAGCTCCCTCATCTTAAAGAAATATAAGAGCCCCATGGAGTATGGTTCTTCCAGGCCCATTTTGTTGCTGAATGTGGAAGCCAAGGTATTGGCTATGGTGCTGGCTTTGCGTTTAGGGTCATGTGTCCCGTGTACAGGTGCAGAAGACCAGACAGGATCTGTGAAGGGGCAGCAACTGTCGGCTAATATACGGTGGTTTCTGAAAGTTGTCCTCTCCCCTTCTTCGGCCTCTAAGTCGGAGGTGATTATATCTATGGATGCAGAGAAAGCATTTTACAGGGTGGAGTGTGGGAGTACCTCATTAAGGAGCTTGGGAGGTTTGGATTCGGGCACAAGTTAATTTCATGAGGACAGCTTCTGTATAGAGCCCCCATGGCTAGTGGTCGCATTAATGCAACAAGTTCGGGATACTTCCCAATGAACAGGGGTACAAGTCAGGGGTGCCTATTGTTGCTGCTCCTTTTTGCCATGGCGATAGAACCCCTAGTGATAGCACTGAGTTCTTCCAGAGGAAATTACAATTCCGGGGGAAGATCTCTTGCTAAACTGAGAACCTCCGGTGAGTGGAGCTCCTTAGTACACAAAACGGGGCAATGTGTTGCCTCGGCCATGCGTTCCCAGCTGAGGCCCCCTATCAAACCCTGGTGCCATTTTATAGTGTGTTCCTCGGCGCTGTGAGCGCTTAGAAACATGTGGCTAAATGCACTCACTATGGGACTTTTTTTCCATTTAGTTAAATCCCACCCATAATCTTTGCTTCCTACTTGCCTGGACAATGCGTGCTGCTTTAGCGCATTCTACAGTTACCTAGGTTTTCAGTCACGTCTCATTATGTAAATTTGCGTTCAGTGTAATTCTTAGCATAAGAGTGACTTCGGATTGTCAGTCAGGCTTGCAGTCTGGCTCAATGACACAAGCTAGAAGCCACATATATTCACGCTAGGGCCCTGTCCTTTGCAGAACATGCCCACCATTGCACCATTTTTAACTAACATAAGCTTGAAGAACAGTCGTTTCCTGGTTCATTCCCCAGGGCAATGACTTGACCAATCAGAGGCGACCTGCCGGTTGAATTTGAACAAAGCTGGACAATCAACTGTTCCATGTTGCATTCTCCATGGCAATACTTCCACCAATCAGAGTCCACTTGCCATCCAATCAGCACTGTCCTCTCATGCAGTATAAATTGTCGTTCCCCTTTCACTATTGGTAATTTCTAGAGGGCAGACCTGATGAGTACAAGACAAAAAGCTTTGATAGTATAGCTCTTTTTTTTCAGCAATACCACACATGTCTTACTGTATGCAGTGTAATTTGCACACACGTACCGCAATCTTTCATAAAAAGTTCCTCAGGAAGTGAAAATACCAGTTTTAGAATGGATGCCAGCAATCAAAACTCACTCGCTGCAGTAAATCACTTTTCCCAATGATCAACGAAACTAAACAAACATTATCTTAACCTTCAGGGGATAGAGGTGGCTGATCCGATTCAAGGTACAGCTGAGAGAAGATCGGTCGAGGAGAAATACTGTTGGAACGAAGTGATGCCTCTATTGAATTATGAAGAGCCTCTTCAAAGCGTGCAGATTTCAGCTGCCCAGCATATGAATTTCCCATTGTCTGTAAACAAGATAAAGCAACATAAATGAGTAATGCATAAACTAAATATCTGATTATTGGTACTCTCAATATAAATTCTCAGATACTTAGAACTTACATAGGAACAAGAGGCTATTCAGCCCTTCAAGCCTGTCCAGCCATTCAGTGGGAACATGGCTGATCTGTGACCTAACTCCACATACCTGCCTTTGGCCCATATCCCTTCATATCTTTGCTTAACAAAAAACTATCTAACTCAGATTTAAAATTAACAATTGTTCTAGCTTCAACTACTGTTTGTAGATGAGTTCCAATCCTCTACCACCCTTTGAGTGAAGAAGTTCTTCCTAACATTTCTCCTGAAAGGTTTAGCCCTAATTTTTAGACTATGACCCCTAGTTTTAGAATCTCCAACCAGTGGAAATATTTATCCACGCAGTCTTTACTGTTAATGTTGTGAATACTTCAATCAGATTACCCCTTAACTTTCTAAATTCTAGCAAAAACGTGTCTAATTGGAATAAACCCTCCTCATAACTCAACCCCTGTAATCCAATTATCATTTTTATAAACCTACGTTGCACTCCCTCCAAGGCCAAAATATCCTTCCTAAGGTGTGGAGCCCAGAACTTCAGGCTCCAATAATATTGTCTGAAAGAAAGTCAAAAGGAAACCTGGCCTCAAAATTTTTTTTAAAATGCAACTTATTTAATCCTTTTTCATCGAGCAGGGCAGTTTTTCAAGATGCTTTGCAGTAAATGTTAACTCTTTTATCACATCAAAGCTGTGCATGCGTGGACAATGAAATGTTGGCAGACATTCGCAAGGCATTTTGGTAAATCTGGAGATGCATTCAGCTAGATTTATTAATAATAATAATAATCGCTTATTGCCATGAGTATGCTTCAATGAAGTTACTGTGAAAAGCCCCTAGTCGCCACATTCCGGTGCCTGTTCGGGGAGGTCAGTGCGGGAATTGAACCCGCGCTGCTGGCATTGTTCTGCATTACAAGCCAGCTATTTAGCCCTCTGTGCTAAACCAGCCAGATTTGGATGTTTTATTGCAATATGTTACACAGAGCATGTGGTAGCTAAAAGAAATTCCCATGTGTTCTGGAAGATGGAATAGATCATCAAATTATGCTACCTCAGTCCCATGACTCAACTTCTGAAGGGGGAAGAAAAATGAAAATTGGGGGAAATCTTTTCCTACCTATTTCAACCCTTCTTCCACTATTTCGGATGACATAATCTCTTAGCCTTGTTATCATGAGACAAGAAACATTACACCAGTGAATCTGACAGCATCCTCATTGCCAATGATAGTGATCTGTTATCTAAATGAAGTCAGTCAGCATGGAGAAAGCAGATGGCTGGCTGAAAAGCCAACACTATTTAATCCTAGCCAAATGCTAGTTAGGATTTAAGAGCATTGAAAGTTGGCAGTGCAGTGCCTGTCCTCAGATGCTTAAAAGCTTACTCTGCTCCTAATGTAGCAGACAGGAAGGGTGCGGACATCTCTGACTGAAAGTGCACCGCCCGCGATACTGGACAAGGCAGAAGGGTCAGCAGCAGTTCCCATCATTAATATTTTAAGCACAGAACAATTTATTTCTGTTAGGATACGACACGTCTCTTGCAGGATAATTTTCAATTTACAAATGCCCTAGTGCGTATTTGTCACATGAACACAACAACAGGAGGGCTTCCCTTGGTCCCAAATGCCACTATCATAGAATCATAGAAGTTACAGTGCAGTAGGATGCCATTCAGCCCATCGTGTCTGCACCCACCCTTGGAAAGAGTACCCTACTTAAGCCCCACGCCTCAACCCTATCCCCTTTATCCCCGTAACACAACCTAACCTTTTTGGACACTAAGGGCAATTTAGCATGGCCAATCTACCTAACCGGCACATCTTTGGACTGTGGGAGGAAACCGGAGCACCTGGAGGAAACCCACACACACACACACACACGGGGAGAACGTGCAGACTCCACGCAGACAGTGACCCAAGCCGGGAATTGAACCTGGGACCCTGGAGCTGTGAGGCAATTGTTCTAACCACTATGCTACCGTGCTGCCCACAGCACTATGTGCCATTCCGTCCCATAGCCGGTGAATAACATGCACCATCAATCCCAGCCAGTGCCGTCTTTCAAATGTTAAGTGGATTCAGATGTTAAGTGGATTTTGTTTTAAACAGTATCTTCAGACACTTATTTTCCCCTTTGGTGAATAAATCTGTTAAAATTTAATAAAACACTTGAAAAGGCACTTAAAAACTATGGTCCTCTTCAGGAGGTTATGAATCTGTCCAAGCCATTGACTCACAGCCCCCAGGATAGCTGCGTAAAGCTCTGGAGTTCCATCCTAAACTTCACTGCCTCTCTCGTTATCGTCCATTCAGACACTCCTTAAAGCGTACCTCTTTGACCAAGCTTTTGGTCATCTAATATCTCATTTATGTGGCTCAGTTACAGTATGTTTAGTAATTGTATTTGTCGGCTGTCCTTCGAATCGAAGATGACTTTTTTCATGGAACTCGCTGCCCCATAGTGCTGTGGAATCGGAGTCATTAAATGGTTTCAAGAAGGAGATAGATACATTTCTGATTTTAAAAAACGGGTTGAGGGGATATGGGGAACAAGTGGATAGCTGGATTCAAGACCAGGAAGAGGTCAGCCATGATCTGATTGAATGGCGTAGCAGGCGCAAAGGGCTGAATTGCCTCCTTCTGCTCCTAATTCCCATGTCCCAATGTGCCGTCTGCTCAGGATCACAAGTTTCTGCCAAAGTCTTGGTGCAGTCATCCACAAATTGTAGATCTGGTCGTCAAGTTTAGTTTTGTCACGGAGGCGAATTATATTAAAGAGTTTTCCATCGAGATATTTTTAAGATTGACGCCAGAGAGCAGTTGATCTTTGGTGAGGTGAATAGCCAACTGTCAAGTTGATTGTAAACAGTATAGGGGCTAACAGATTGTCTTGCTTGACCCTAGTCTAAGCCACCGAGTCTCTCTGGGAGGATTTCCTCAGCCACAGAAGAAGTAGATTTAGAAGAATGCAATGTAATGATTTTCCCTGCTATGAACTGAAGTGAAATAGCTTGCTAGTTTCCACAGCTTAGTTTATCTCTCTTCTTGAATATAGGATGTGATCTAACGGTCGTGTCGCACCCGACTTGGGCCTCTTTTTAAAAATAAATTTAGAGTACCCAATTAATTTTTTTCCCTCCTGTTAAGAGGCAATCTAGCACGGCCAATCCACCTAACCTGCACATCCTTGGGTTGTGGGGGTGAAACCCGCGCAGACATGGGGAGATTGTGCAAACTCCACACGGACAGTGACCCAGGGCCAGGATTCGAACCCGGATCCTCAGCGCCGCAGTTCCAGTGCTAACCACTGCGCCACGTGCCACCCCCCCTGACTTGGGCCTCTTGCGAGATTTACCCTGCTCACCACGCCTCATGAGGCCTAATGGGATCCCGCGAGACATCACAATTTGGATCCCGCCCACACCAGGCAGGACCTAAATTTGCATATTTACGTGTGCAGTTTAGCACACTTAAATATGTCTCCGCCAGAGCTAACCAGCATCCGGAATCTAATAGCCTTGCCGAGGTGACCCCAACCCAAAGATGTGCAGGGTAGGTGGATTGGCCACCTAAATTGCCCCTTAATGGGAAAAAACCAAAAACTAAAAAAGAAGAACTTTGAATGAATATTGTCCATTTGACCTCAGACTGGAGATAGCCCTAGTGGCTTCAAAAAAGCTTTGCAAGTCATGATGGTCAGCAAATTGTTGGACCCCTGGGGCTTTCTCTTCCCACCACTTGTCCTTTGTCTTCAGGATTTGTCTTGAGCGTCAGATTTGCACAGTTGGAATTCTCTCTTCTTGACTTGCAACCATGGGTTGTTCTGCCAGTCAATAAAGGCTTCATTTCTGTTGTAGGAGGGTTTTTTTGGGTAACACTCTTGCGAAATGCCTTGAAACATATTTTACAGTAAAGGTGCTGTATAAATACCAGTTGTTGTTGCTCCCTCCAAAAGTGCCATCCATCCAAATACGTGGTTTTAGTTGGTGTCTCTAGAAGTAGCAATGCTGGATTGTCAAATTTAAATGCTAGCCCCCAGTATAGCAACTCCTTGAGGAAGTACTTCTATTATTGTATCGCACTAATACACAGCAGCTACTCAGAAACCCCTGCTTTTAATTGAGCCACTAGTCAATTTGCAGCTTTGTGAATAGACAGCAAAATGTCACTAAGTTTTGAAGTTCTATTTCCTTCGTAACTGTTTTGCTTTTTTGCCAACTTCCCCCTCTTCTCCTCATCTGAAGCTGTTGACTCTTCTCTACGGAAAGGCAACAGAGACATGGAGCACCATCCACTACTTCTCCCAAGTGTTGTGGGTTTTGATGAAGATCATGGGCAAACTATTCATCCCTGTTGAGACAGCAGACATTGCAGCCAAACCCAACCTTTTTCACAACTAATATCCACACATCAACATTTCCAGAAGGGAAATAACTGAATAACATTCAGAAGCACGAACAATGCTCGAATTTCCCCTCCTTTACCCAGCGGTCTAGTTAGCAGAATATAAGAAATAGGAGGCAATTCGGCCCATCAAGCCTGTTGTGTCACTCAATACGATCATGGCTGATCAGATTGTGGCCTTAACCCACCTTTCCTGCCTGTCCCTGAAGAAGCCTCGACTCCCTTCTCATCAAAAACCTTCCATATCAAAAACCTGTCATTGGATCCTGACAAGAGTTACCACGAGCAAGCGAAGATGGAGGCAAAGCCAAAGTTTCAATTACACAATATTACTATCTACAACTCCACTCCCCGAAGGGTCTCCCGCCCTACCCACAGCCAGGCCGGGGTTTTTATGTCTGCAGGGCTCCCCTTGTTAAGGGAAAGCTCCCTCCCCAGCCCCCAATCAGGGATGCTTGTATTCGTCCAAGGTCATGGAGAACCTCACAGCCACACCCCGTGACTCTCGTGAGGATTACAACACCTATCTAACTTAGCCTCGAGTTTATTCAATTACCCAGCCTTCAGTGCTCCCTGTGGAGGACAATTCCAAAGATTAACATTCCGTTGAGAAAAGAAATTCCCGCTTGTATTCACCTTAAATGGGAGACTCCTTGGGCGGGAGTATTTTACTCCGGCGTTGGCGCCCGTTCCGGGACCCCATTTTGCAGCACACAAGGGGCTAGCACGGCACTGGAGCGGCCTTCGCCGCTCCAGCTGCCGATCCCGGCCTGAACCAGGCGCCGCGGGGTCCGCGCATGCGCAGTTGGGCCGGCACCAATAGCGCATGCGCAGTGATCTTCTTCTCTGCGCCGGCCACGACGGCAAAAGGCGCAGGGCTACAGGAGCCGGCGCGAAGGAAAGGAGGCTGGGAGGCAGAGAGGCAGGCCCGCCGATCGGTGGGCTCCGATCGCGGGCCAGGCCACTACAGAGGGCCCCCCCCCCCCCCCCCCCCCCCGGGTCGGACCAACTTATTTCGCCCAACTTATTTTAAACTGTGCCCTCTAGTTCTAGATTCCCCCCAAAGGAAATATCCTCTCAGTATCTAACCTGTCAAGCCCCCTCAGAATATGTTTCCATAAGATCACCTCTCATTTTGCTAAAGTCCAATGAGTATAGGCCCAACTCACTCAACCTTTCCTTTTGCCCTAGGAATCAGCCTACTGAAAGTTCTCCGAACTGTTTCCAGTGCAAGTATATCCCTCTTAAACAAGGAGATCAAAACTGTACACAGTTCTCTCGGTATGGTCTCTGCAATGCCCTGTAAAGCTGTAGAAAGACTTCCCTACTTTTACATCCATTCACCTCACAATAAAGACCAATATTCCATTTGACTTCCTAATTACTTGCTGTATTTATAAGACCATAAGACCATAAGACATAGGAGTGGAAGTAAGGCCATTCGGCCCATCGAGTCCACTCCACCATTCAATCATGGCTGATTTCAACTCCATTTACCCGCTCTCTCTCCATAGCCCTTAATTCCTCGAGAAATCAAGAATTTATCAACTTCTGTCTTAAAGACACTCAACGTCCCGGCCTCCACCGCCCTCTGTGGCAATGAATTCCACAGACCCACCACTCTCTGGCTGAAGAAATTTCTCCTCATCTCTGTTGTAAAGTGACTCCCTTTTATTCTAAGGCTGTGCCCCCGGGTCCTAGTCTCCCCTGTTAATGGAAATAACTATTTACATGCTGGGTTTTTGTGATTCATGTACAAGGACACCCAGATTCCCCCATTAACACAGTATTCTGTAGTCTCTCTCCATTTAAATAATATTCTGCTTTTCTATTTTTCTTGACAAAATGGGCAACCTCTTTCTCCCACTCACTTAACCTATTTAAATCCCTTTGCAGAATTTTCCTGGTGTCCTCCTCACAATTTGCTGCCAACCTATCTTTGGTTAATCAGCAAATTTGGTTACAATATAGTCGGCCTCTTCATCTAAGTCATTGTAAATAGTTGAGGCCCCAGCACTGATCCCTGGGTCACTCCATCAGTTACTGTTTGCGAACCTGAAAATGGCCCATTTATCCTGTTTTCTGTTCGTTAGCCAATCCTCTCCATGTTAATATATCACACCCAACACCATGAGCTCTTATCTTATATAGTAACCTTTTTTGAGCACTTTGAGCACCTTTTGAAAATGCAAATACAGTACGGCACGATTTAATAGAAAAAGTCTATGTGCTATGTTGGGTGCGATTTTCTGAGTGTTTCCTAACGGCCGCACTGGCAAGATTGCGACCACAGTAGGCAGATGGTGGAGTTTCAGATATCAGAGTCCTCACCCCCGATAAGGAATGGGCCCTGGAGATCGCGGGGTTGACCGAGGAGTCACCGACAGCGAGTTTGGCCTGTACCACAGATGTGAGGACTGCCCCTTCACCCAGGTGACCTGTCTCAAGTGAGTTGTTCATGTCAGACAAAAAGATCCTTCCCTCTCACTGACCACACTTCAATTTTCTCACAGGTTCTCCATCTGATGGGGCCAGCCCATCCGGAGTCGCCCGCCCCCGTCACCCAAGCGACCGCTTCAGAGGAGAGCCCAGTGGAGACCACCACCGAGATGTCCCAGCTATCACCCCAGCGCAGACACCTCGGTGGGCGACATTAGTGGACAGGCTTCTGGGGCACAATCCGGTGAGCACCACAGAGGTGAAGGCAGGAGCATCCAAGGGAGTCAGCAGTCGGAGGTCTGCTGCATCCCAAGACTCAGACGAGCCCCAGTCAGATGCAGAGACTCTGGGCAAGGTTAAGCCGGAGCTGATGCGGACACTAGGGCAGTTGTGTGATTCATGAGGGGATGTCAGCAATATTCCGGTGAGTGCATAGCCGAATGGAGGAGTCCCAAAGGCGACGGGCGCAGGAGATGGAGCCGGCAATGCGTGGCACCAAGGCCAACACTGCTAGGGTGATGACCACAGTGGACAGCATGGAGCACAACGTCAGCACCTTGGTGGTTTCCAACACATGGCTCAGTCTCTGACAGCCATGGCTGAGGGCCTCTATATCATGCCCCAATCGCTGAGGGACATGTCCCAGATGGAGGTGGACATTGCCAGGGCATTGCAGAGCATGGCCCAGTCATTGAGGACCATCGATGAGGGCATCAACACCATGGTGCAGAAAGACAGGCGTCAGACCGGCATAAACTGAGGATCACCAGAGCTTACCTCACAGCAAGTGATCAGCACGGTAGCATTGTGGTTAGCACAATTACTTCATAGCTCCAGGGTCCCAGGTTCGATTCCCGGCTTGGGTCACTGTCTGTGCGGAGTCTGCACGTTCTCCCCTTGTGTGCATGGGTTTCCTCCGGGTGCATCGGTTTCCTCCCACAGTCCAAAGATGTGCAGGTTAGGTGGATTGGCCATGCTAAATTGCCCTTAGTGTTGGGTGGGATTACTGGGTCATGGGGATAGGGTGGAGGTGTGGGCTTGGGTAGGGTGCTCTTTCAAAGAGCCGGTGCAGACTCGATGGGCCGAATGGCCTCCTTCTGCACTGTAAATTCTATGATTCTATGATCATCTCTCTCTTGCCTTGTATACTGACCCGGTGACAGTGCCGACGCAGGCCCATCACCCTGGAATGATGTTACACAGACCTTTGAAGGGTGGGACAGGGTAGTCGAATGGTGTGGAAGTGTCAGAGATTGGGTGAGAAGGATGGGGATGTAGAGGGGGTGGTCAATGGGGGTAGGGGGTAAATGGTGGGGGGAGTTGTGGGTGGGGTGGAGAAGTGAGCTGATGGATAAAGCCTCAATATATCTGGGGCTGGTTTAGCACAGGGCTAATTCGCTGGCTTTAAAGCAGACCAAGGAAGGCCAGCAGCACGGTTCAATTCCCGTACCAGCCTCCCCGAACAGGCGCCGGAATGTGGCGACTAGGGGCTTTTCACAGTAACTTCATTTGAAGCCTACTTGTGACAATAAGCGATTTTTGTTTTCATTTCATTTCATCCTGGAGATGTGGGTGAGGATGAGGGCCTCCCTTGCCCTCTGGGCATGCCAGACTTATGTCGCCACCTGTTGGCTACTGCATCCTTTGGCTACTCCCGCGGGTCCTTCCCGAGCTCTCCTCCAGCCCCTCCTGGCCCACCTCCTCCTCCTCCTCGGATGCTACCACATGTCTCTCCGCTTATTCCTCCAGCCTGTCGCCCTGCTGCTGTGCCAGCTTGTGGGGGGCACAGCAGACCACCACAAATTGAGAAAACCCTGGGGGATGTACTGCAGGGCATCACCAGAACGGTCCAGACATGGGAACCGGATTTTGTGCAGTCTGATGCACCGCTAAATGACAGCACAGTTGGTAACATGGGCCTCATTATATCGGATCTCCGCTTTAGTCTCCGGCCTCCGTACTGGAGCCATCAGCCAGGACCCCTTATCCCCCAAAAGCCAGCCCGTCATCCTGGGATGTTCCTCAAAGACGCTGGGGATCTCAGTGTGTCCAAGGATGTAGCTGTCCCTTGGAAATGTGCACACACACATGCATGATCTGGAGACGATGGTCTCACACAAGCTGAACATTCAGGGAATGGATGAAGGACATTACCTGATGCCCCAGAGCGTGCAAGGCACAAGTGTGTAATCTATTTTCCCCTGGACCTGAGGCATCCTGGCAATGGCAAAGAATCCTGCTTGATGGGCATGGTCCAACACAAAGTTGATATAGTCTGCTGCCCAGGCTTATACGGCATCCGTGATCTCACAAATGTACGTGTGGGTTGCAGATTGAGAGATGCCGCTCATGTCCCCACCAAGCCCTGGAATTGCCCGGTGGCATAAAAGCTCAGAGCTGTGGTGACCTACACGGTCATCGGGAGTGGGCATCCTCCTCCTCCTTGGGGTGCCAAGTCCACGAGGTCATGGCACAGGATCTGCACTATTTCCTTGTTGAGACCGATAATGCCTATACACCTTGAACTGCTGCCGGTGCCCCCTCAGGGTCCCTCCTTAGCCTTCAGGATGTGCGGCAGCCCGCTGCAAATGGGTTGCTGCCTCCAACCTGAGTTGGCGCTGCTGCCTTCACCAGCGTCTGGCCGCCTGACCTGCCACCAGCACCGCAAGACCTGCCACTGCAGGATCGGCAACACCATCCATTGGAGTATCTATAACGAACTGGCGAAGGAGAGAGACCAACAATCAGTTAGGGCTCCCACCCCCAGGACGCTCAAATCCTCCAAGCCTCCACACTTACGTGTCCCGCGTTCTCTCAGAATGCCATCACCAAACCAATTGTGCTGGAGAACCCCACTCCACACACTCACCCCCAGCCACAGCAGGGGCCCCTGAACTCCAGACACCTGCCAGGAATATTAGGGAGACCGTGTTCAGGTGCTCTCCTCTGACCCAGACACACACCCTTTAGTCGCAAGGATGTCCCCAGTGCTGAAGCCCAGCTCTTGAGTGTCTGACTATTGGCCTCCTGCCTCTGAGGTGCTGACGCCCTCCAGGGTTCAGGCAAAGTGCCCAGGCCTCACAGTTTGATTGGAATGTTGGGCAATAAAACATCTGAGACCTGGAACGTGTACCCATGGGAATGCATTGAGAATATATTGTTTATTAAACGGACGACACTAACAAAGATTTGAAAGTCAACTACGTAACATTCCACATATCACACTAACCATTAAACAACAAGGAAACATCACTGTTCCATATTGGTACCAATACAAAGCTATAACAGTTCATTTTCACAAAAAAAAATACACAGTATGTGTTATGTTCAGAACTTTGTCGTGAAAATGATCTGTCCATCAATGGGTGACTTGTTCTCTGTCCAGGAGCCCGCAGCTGTGCAGGTCCTCCCACACGGCCCAATCTCACCGGAACCAAATCCCGGCATCCACATATTCCACTGACTCTCAAGGTGCAGTTGAACATTTTTGACTTCCAGTGTGTTTGACCCGTGGTGAAGTGCCAGTTACATGCAGCACTCACCACACCAGCAACAAAAGTATCAGCAATCTGCAAAAGCATTTCTTCAACAGCGCCATCAGGTGGCTCATTTTTAATGGGCATACACAATATTGGAGGGTGGCTTGTAGGCCCCGCAGATATCTAAGCCCTTCACCCTCGCCGCCCAGGGGTGACCTCTGATCTATGACGCCCAGATCCTGACCAGATCCTCGAACGCACCACTTCCCCGAGCACTGGGACAACAGCTCCAGGGCCCCTGGGCTGGAGAATGGAAATGGTTACTCACTTCCTCTGTCCCCTCACCAGCCATAGCGCCAGCTTCGCCAAACCGTGACCGCGTGATCCCTCACCGGGTAGCAGGTTAGTTCCCGGGAGGCTATTAGATTGGGCTTCCATCTCCCTAATGAAATGCAAATTGGTACTAAATGGGGTCAATGATCTTGCCACGTTTGAACGGGATCTGGAACCTGCCACCAGGAACGGGCCAGTTAGGTAGCAAACTCATTTGCACCTGGCACGGATCTCCATTTTGGTCTCTCCCGCTATTTAACTAGCACGCCCAGATCCACGCCATGCGCAGCGCGCTTGTTAAATTGCACCCTACATCTACATAAAGGTTCCCCTTTACCCACCCTGCCTGTAACAGCCTCAGAAGTATCATAAATTTGTCAAAAAAAACTTCCCTTTCACAAAACATGTTAACTCTGCCTGACTGTTATATGATTTTCCAAATTTCCTGCTGGCACTTCCTCAGCAATGGATTCAAGCACTTTCCCATGACAGATGTTGGGCTAACTTCCGATGGTCTCTTGCTTTCTGTCTTTCACCGTATCTTGAATAGAAGTGTTACATTTACAGTTTTACAAACCACTGGGATCTTTCCAGAATCTAAAGAATTTTGGAACATCACAACCAATGTACCCATATGTCTACAGCCACTTATTTTAAGACCTTAAGTTCATCAGACATAGACGTAGAATTTACAGTGCAGAAGGAGGCTATTTGGCCCATCGAGTCTGCATCTGCTCTTGGAAAGAGCACCCTATCTAAGCCTATCCCAGTAACTCCACCCTATCCCAGTAACCCCACCTAACCTTTTTGGACACTAAGGACAATTTTAGCATGGCCAATCCACCTAACCTGCACATCTTCGGACTGTGGGAGGAAACCCACGCAGACACGGGGAGAACGTGCAGACTCCACACAGAGAGTGGCCCAAGCAGGGAATCGAACCTGGGACCCTGGAGCTGTGAAGCAACTGTGCCCGCCCACAGATAAAGCAGACTTTCAGCTTTTAGTCCCTTTCATTTCCCTCGTACTTTTTCTCCAATGAAACCGATTGTTTTAAGTTCTTCCCTTTTGACTCTTGATTTTCTCGTATTCTTGGGATGTTTACTGAGTCTCCTGTTGTGAAAACCGACACAAAATTCTCATTCAAAGCCTCCGCCATTTACTTGCTTCCCATTATTAATTCCCCACCTCATCCTCTAAGGGAGCAATGTTTACTTTAGCTACCCTTGTCTTTTTTATGTACTTGTAGGAGCTTTTTCTATCTGTTTTATATTTCTTGCCAGTTTCCTCTCACACCATAATTCCTCCCTCTTTATGATTTTCGTAGTCATCCTTTACTAGTTTCTCAAATTTTCTCCATCTTCTGGCCTACCAGTAATCTTCAAAGTATTGTTTGCCCTTTCTTTCAATTTGATATTATCCCTGACTTCCTTTTTTAGCCACAAATGATGCATCCTTCTTGTGGAGTCTTTCTTTCTCAAATGAATATATATTTGTTGGGAGTTAGGAAATATCTCCTTAATGTCTGCCTCTGTTGTAGCTCCTCTACAGCTGTCTTGTCTGAGATCAGCTAACACTGTGACTGGTGTCTCAACCCAGTAGGTCAGGTAGCTCTATTCAATCTTAATTGCTCTCTAAAAATTCAGGAATAAATCTTGTCCACTAGCGATGAAATAATTTTTGTTCAGGATTATGTTCAGAGAGCAAACATGTCTGTTAACAACATTTAATATGATTGATGTGCTTTTTGTTTAGTTTTCAGCAACCTTGAAAATATTAATTACAGTAACATAATACATTTGCTCCTAAGGTAGCCAGCAATCTGGAGAGAGAAAAACAGAATGGGTGCAATTCTCCGAAAAGTGTGGTCTCCTGTTGGAAACATGGGGCGAAATTCTCCCCCAACGGCGGGATGTCCGCCGACTGGCGTCAAAGCCGGCGCCAATCAGACGGGCATCACGCCGGCCCAAAGGTGCGGAAGTCTCCGCATCTTTGGCGGCCTAGCCCCAACATTGAGGGGCTAGGCTGACGCCAGAGGGATTTCCGCCCCGCCAGCTGGCGGAAATGGCGTTTGTTGCCCCGCCAGCTGGCGGAAATGGCGTTTGTTGCCCCGCCAGCTAGCGCGGAAATGCTGCGCATGCGCGGGAGCGTCAGCGGCCGCTGTCAGTTTCCCGCGCATGCGCAGTGGGGAGAGTCTCTTCCGCCTCCGCCATGGTGGAGGCCGTGGCGGAGGCGGAAGGGAAAGAGTGCCCCCACGGCACAGGCCCGCCCGCGGATCGGTGGGGCCCGATCGCGGGCCAGGCCACCGTGGGGGCACCCCCCGGTGTCAGATCGCCCCGCGCCCCCCCCAGGACCCCAGAGCCCGCCCACGCCGCCTGGTCCCGCCGGTAAATACCAGGTTTGATTTACGCCGGCGGGACAGGCAATTTCTGGGCGGGACTTCGGCCCATCCGGGCCGGAGAATCCAGCGGGGGGTCCCGCCAACCGGCGCGGCCCGATTCCCGCCCCCGCCCAAACTCCGGTACCGGGGACTTCGGCGAGGGCGGGGGCGGGATTCACGGCAGCCAACGGCCATTCTCCGACCCGGCGGGGGGTCGGAGAATGGCGCCCATGGTGTGATTCCGGTCGGGTGGATCAGCTCAATTCAGATCGCAATCCACCCACACTTGGACATTTCTTTGGAGGTTGGGGTGATTTGCGCCGTGAATGAAGTGTTTGGGGCCTAAAGACGCCAACAAGCCCTGCTCCTCAGAGATTGCGGTGCCATTTTAAAAAGGTGCCCTTATTTTACGACAACCTGACAAGAATCCACCCACCCCCAATCATTGGCAAAGACCCCTCCCCAGATTCGCTGCAATCAGGAATCCCCCCTGATGCGACCATCAATTCTCTCGAAGACACATGGAGAAATAAACCGTGGTTTTAATCAGCTTAGAACTGAGCCTGCCTGTGACCTGTACAACACTGAAGGCGGCCCTGCAGGTCAGCAGCTCTTATACTTCCTGTAAAGGGGGCGGAGCCATGGGCGGAGCTCATACATGCCCCAACATATCCCCTGTGGGTGAAGCCACACAATGGCCCATAGGTAGAGCCCATATAACATAACACAGTGCACTGGTGAATTATCAGTAATTATACATTCACCACACCCCCTGCCCCCAACCAGCAAGTGGCACCCCACTATGGGGTTGCTAATGCACCCCCCCCCCACCCACTATCTGGGCCTCCCTTCAGCTCCTCCCCATTCAAGGCCCCCTTCAAGCTCCACCCCTTGCCAACCTGGCACTGGTTCACGGCACCCCGTCAGGGTGCAATGCCAGGGCACTTTCCAACCATGGCCCTGACCACCCAGCGGGCTTCAGTGGGCTCCAAGTCCCCCAGTGTGTCCATCGCGTCAGGTCTCCGGTTTTGGAGACCAGAAGTGATTCCTGCTGGCTTCACGTTGCACCAGTGGGTGGGAGAATTACAGGTGCTGAGTAAATTTGGCTTAACGCCGATTCTGCATATTTATATTAGATTTTGAATATGCTAATTTGGTTCTCGGTGTGAACCAGGTTACATCACCAGTCAGGATGAGGTGAAGCTCAAGATGAGTTCCCGCCAGGGCAAATCACGTTGCGGCCCTCTCGCGAGATTCACCTGCCATAACATGATTTGGGCCTACGTGAGCGAGACTGGAGAATTGTCCACAATGTTTCAGATCAATGATTTTTCATCAGAACTAGAAAGAGTTAGAGATGTAATCAGTTTTGAGCAAAAAGAACAAAATGGAATGAAATTAATTCCATCTTCCCAGTTCCTTCATCTCCGTCACATCTGTTCTGAAGGTGCAATCTTTCACATCAATGTTTCTGAGAGGTCTTCATTTTCCCCCTCAATAAATGATTTCCCCCTTACATCTCTTCCCGTCCCCTCCAAACCCTCCCAAACTGTGGTTGACAGGGTCCTCAGCCCGTGTAATGTCAGCCAGATCTTCTCTCACTCCTTCCCATCTCTCCAAGAACCACAATAGGATTCCCCTTGTCCTCAACCTCCACCCCACAATTTCTGCCACTTCCAATGTGTTGCTACCACCAAACATACCTTTCCTTTCTGCTCTCCCTTCAGGATTCTGAAGGGATCATTCCCTACGTGATACTCTGGCACATTCCTTAATGACCCCAACACCCCATCCTCTTCACATGCCACCTTCCCATGCAAACGCTGATGCACCTTTTACCTCCTCTCTCCTCACCTCCCAAGACCCAAACACTCCTTCCAGGTGAAGCAGTGATGTATGTGTACTTCGGTCTGTATATTCGCTGCTCACAATTAATCTCCTCTACATTGGCGGGACCAATTGCAGATTTGGTGGTCACTTTGTGGAAAACCTCCATTCAGTCCGGATGTATGACATCAACCTTCTGGTGGCCTACCATTTTAATTCTCCACCTTGTGCTCGTGCTGACATCTCTGTCCTTGGCCTACTGCACTGTTCCAGTAAAGCCCAATTTCAAATAGCACTTTACAGCCTTTGAACTCACCACAGAGTTCTATAATTTCAGGCCATAAACTCCTATTTTGTTTTCTTTTCTTTGCAAGTTTTGGTTTTTCCCTTAGTTTTGCTTTCAGACAGTACCCAAATGCTCAAAACACATCTTTTGTTTCTCTTTTTGCTCCAGCACCATTTATTTAGCCCTGCCAGATCCTGTCATTCAAGCTATCATGTCTTTCATCCTATCACAGAGCTTCCTTTTGTCCTTATCTAACTCACTCTTCGTTCAAATATCCCCATCCTCAGTGATGGAGGAGCTCAGCACATCAGTACAAAAGATAAGGCTGAAGTATTTGAAACAATCTTTAGCCAGAAGTGCTGAGTGGATGATCCATCTCGGCATCGTCCAGAGGTCCCCAACATGGCAGATGGCAGGCTTCATTCAACTTGATTCACTCCACATGATATGAGGAAATGGCCGAAAGCACTGGATACTGCGGTTATGCGCCCCTGACAATATGTGGGGAAAACTTGTGCTTCAGAACTAGCCATGCCCATGGACAAGCTGTTCCACTATAGGTAAAACACTGGCATCTACCTGACAATGTGGAAAAGTGCCCAGATATATCCTGTACACAAACTGGACAAATCCAGCCGTCAATTACCGCCCCATCAGCCAACTCTTGATCATCTGTGGGAAGTGCAATCAGTTGCAGAAGCTCGGTTAGAGCAGCAGCTGGAAGCACTGAGGAGCACACAATTAGCTGAAATTGTTATAAATAATAGATGGAAGGGGTCATCAACCGAGCTACCAAGCAGTACTTACTCAGTCATACCCCGCTCACCGACGCTCAGTTTTGGTTCCGCCAGGGCCACTTCGCTCCTGGCCTTATTACACTCTTGGTTCAACATGGGGAAAAAGCGCTGAGCTCATTAGGTGAGGTGAGAGTGGTTGCCCTTGACGTCATGGCAGCATTTGACCAAGTGTGGCATCAAGAAGCCCTAACGAAACTGTAGTCAATGGGAATCTGGGGCAAAATGTTCCATTAGCTGGAGTCACATCTAGCACAAAGGAAGGTGGTTATGGAGGTCAATCTGAACTGGACCAGCCATATAAATACTATGACTTCAAGAGCATGTCAGAGGCTAGATATTCTAACGCAAGTAATTCACCTCCGGACTTCTTAAAGCCTGTCCACAATCTACAAGGCACAAGTCAGGAGTGTGATGGAACACTCTCCACTTTCCTGGATAGTGCAGCACAAAACACACTCAAGAAGCTTAACACCATCCAGGACAAAGCAGCTCACATAATTGTAGCCTATCCACCACTTTAATAACTCACTCCCTCCACCACCAATGCACAGTGGCAGCAATGTGCACTATCTGCAAGGTGCACTGGAGCAATTCACCAAGGGTCCTTTGAACCCCAAATCTCAAAGAACCAGTGCAGCTGAGCACAGGAACACCGCCACTTGCTAATTTCCCTCCAAGCCACAGAATCCTGAATTGGAACTATACTGCCGCCATTCCTTAATTGTCACTTGGTCAAAATCCTGGAACTGCCTCCCTAACAGCACTGTGTGTGTACCTACAACATGTGGGCTTCAGCAGTTAAAGAAGGCAGCTCACAAGTATCTTCTCAAAGGCAATTCTTAGGCTCACCGGAGTAGATTCTGAGTTACATTTTGGAAGGTAAGAATTTTTTTTTTAATTCTTCGCACTTGCTAGAGGGTAGTGCGCTATTCCTGCACGATGTGGGGCATCATGGACACTTCCCATGTCCCTGAGGACTACATCTGTGGGAAGTGCAATCAGTTGCAGAAGCTCGGTTAGAGCAGCAGCTGGAAGCACTGAGGAGCACACAATTAGCTGAAATTGTTATAAATAATAGCTACAGAGATGTGGTCACACCCAAGGTACAGAAAGGTAGATGGGTGACCGCCAGGCGGAGTAGGCAGACAGTGCAGTGGTCCCCTATGGCTATCCCCCTATCTAACGGGTATGCTGTTTTGGATACTGATGAGGGGGAAGGTCCATCAGGGGACAGTAGCAGCATGTCCAGAGCGAAGGCACCACGACTAGTCCTGCTGCACAGACAATGTGCAGCAAAGCAATAGTGATAGGGGATTCAATAGTCAATGGGCACAGAAAGGCGCATCTGTGGCCGCAAAAGTGACTCCAGGATGGTAGTTTGCCTCCCTGGTGCCAGGGTCCTGGATGTCTGAGTGGGTACAAAGTATCCGAAAACGGGAGGCAAATCAGACAGAGATCATTGTCCACATTGGCACCAATGACATAGTAGAAAAAGGAGCAAGGTCCTTCAATTTAGGGAGTTAGGTAAAAAGACACCTGAATTGGAGGGGTGCCAATATCCTGGCTGGGAGGTTTGCTGGTATGGTTCGGGTGGATTTAAACTAATGTGGCAGGGGGATCGGAATCAGAACAGTAAGCCAGCAAGTGTAAAGACTGGGGATGAGCATGGTACCAGGGCCAGGCTGGCTAAGAGGAAGGGCAGACTGGGGAGGTTGAATTCAGTGGGCCTGGAGTGCATCTGTTTCAATGCAAGGAGTATAACAGGTAAGACAGATGAACTTAAAGCCTTGATTCATGCACGGAACTTGGATGTGGTTGCGGTAACAGAGAGTTGGTTAAAAAAGGGACAGGCCTGGCAGCTAAATATTCTGGGATATAGGTGTTTTAGGCG
Organism: Scyliorhinus torazame; assembly: GCF_047496885.1. NCBI lineage: Eukaryota > Metazoa > Chordata > Chondrichthyes > Carcharhiniformes > Scyliorhinidae > Scyliorhinus > Scyliorhinus torazame. Next base: position 150,424,711 of record NC_092717.1, on the reverse strand, counting down.
AGACAGAGGGGACGGTGAACGAGGTGGGGGAGTTGCAATACTGGTTAGAGATCATATTACAGCTGTACAGAGGGAGGACACCTTGAAAGAATCAAGTAACGAGGCACTCTGGGTAGAACTCAGAAACAGGAAGGGGGCAGTCACTATGATGGGGGTGGATTACAGGCTTCCCAACACCCCACGGGAAGTTGAAGAACAGATATGAAAGCAGATTCTGGATAGATGTAGAAATAATAGGGTTGTTGCAGTGGGAGAATTAAATTTTCCTCATATTGACTGGAAATCCCTCAGGGCTCGGGGTCCGGGTGGTGAGGAATTTGTTAAGTGTGTCCAGGAAGATTTTTCTGAATAATATGTGGATAGGCCGACTAGAGAGGGGGCTATACTGGACCTAGTACTTACTAGGGAACGATCCCGGCCAGGTCATCAAAGTTGCAGTGGGGGAACATGTGGCGAACAGTGGCCACAATTCCGTAAGCTTTCAGATACTCATGGAAAAGGACAAGTGTTGTCCTAGGGTTAAGGTGCAAAATTTGGGGGGAGGCGAACTACAACCAGATTAGGCAGGATTTGGAGGCTGTTGTTTGGGAGAGGCTGTTTGAGGGTAAATCCACATTTAGCATGTGGGAGTTTTTTAAGGAGCAGTTGATGGGAGTGCAGGCATGCCACAATGAAAAGGAAAGAGAGGAAAGTCAGGATTCAGGATCTGGGGATGACCAGGGAAATTGTGAGTCCAGTCAAAAAGGATGCATGCATGAGGTCTAGGCAACTAAAAACAGGTGAAGCACTTGAAGAATAAAAGGAAATTAGAAAAGAGCTCAAACAGAGAGTTAAGAGGGCAAAAAGGGGTCACAAAATGTCCTTGGCAGGCAGGATTAAGGAGAAACCCCAGGCATTTTATACGTATATTAGGAACATAGAACATGGAACATACAGTACAGAACGAGGCCATTTGGCCCATCGAGTCTGCACTGACCCACCTAAGCCATCACTTCCACCCTATCCCCAGAACCCAATAATCCATCCTAACCTTTTGGTCACTAAGGGCAGTTTATCATGGCCAATTCACCTAACCTGCACGTCTCTGGACTGTGGGAGAAACCGGAGCAGCCGGAGGAAACCCATGCAGACATGGGGAGAATGTGCAGACTCCGCACAGACAGTGACCCAGTGGGGAATCGAACCTGGGACCCTGGCCCTGTGAAGCCACAGTGCTGCCCTGAACAAGAGAGTAGCTAGAAAAAGAGTTGGTCCACTTAAGGACAAAGGAGGGAAATTGTGCGTAGAACCAAATGAAGTGGGTAAGATCCTTAATGAGCATTTTGCATCAGTATTCACAAAGGAGAGGGACACGTTGATTGTTGGTGTCTCAGAGGGATATGTAAACACTTTAGAACAAGTCATTATTACGAGGGAGGAGGTGTTAGGTGTGTCAAAAAGCATTACGGGAGACAAATCCCCAGGGTCAGATGACATTTATTCCAGATTTCTGAGGAAGACAAGAGATGAAATCGCTGGGCCTCTAACAGAAATCTTTGTTTCCTCATTGGCCACAGGTGAGGTCCCAGAGGATTGGAGGATAGCCAATGTTGTCCCGTTATTTAAAATGGGTAGCAAGGATAACCTGGGTAATTATAGGCCAGTGAGCTTGACGTCAGTGATAGTGAAATGGTCGTAAAAGAATCTTAGAGATAGAATCTATGCACATTTGGAAGTGAATGGTCTTATTAGCGACAGACAGCATGGTTTTGTACGAGGGAGGTCATGGCTAATTTAATTGAGCTTTTTGATAAGGTGACAAATATGATTGATGAGGGAAGGGCTGTGGATGTTATCAACATGGACTTTAGTTAGGCATTTGACAAGGTCCCTCACGGCAGGCTGGTGCAAAAGATTAAATCAGGGCAGCACGGTAGTACTGCAGCCTCACAGCGCCTAGAGCCCAGGTTCGATCCCGGCTCTGGGTCACTGTCCGTGTGGAGTTTGCACATTCTCCCCATGTTTGCGTGGGTTTCGCCCCCACAACCCAAAGATGTGTAAGTTGGTGAATTGAACATGATAAATTGCCCCTTAATTGGAAAAAATGAATTGGGTACTCTAAAAAAAATTTTTTTTAATTAAATCTTTTTTAGGGTGCTGGTTTAGCACAGTGGGCTAAACAGCTGGCTTGTAATGTAGAATAAGACAAGCAGCGCGGGTTCAATTCCCGTACCGGCCTCCCCAAACAGGCACCGGAATGTGTCGACTAGGGGCTTTTCACAGTAAGTCTACTTGTGACAATAAACGATTACTATTATTATTAAATCACACGGGGTCAAGGGTGAACTAGCTAGATGTATTCAGAACTGGCTTGGCCTAGGCAACAGAGGGTAGCAGTGGAAGGGTGTTTTTTTGAATGGAGGTCTGTAACTAGTGGTGTTCCGCAGGAATCAGTGCTGGGACCTCTGCTGTTTGTAATATATACAAATGACTTGGAAGAAACGTAGCTGGTCTGATTAGCAAGTTTGCGGATAATACTAAGATTACTGGAGTTGCGGATAGTGATGAAGATTGTCAGAGAATACAGCAGGCTGTAGATAGGCTGCAAAATTGGTCGGAGAAATGGCAGATGGAATTTAACTCGGACAAATGCAAGGTGATGCATTTTGGTAGATCTAATACAGGCGGGAGCTATAAAATAAATGGCAGAACCTTCAGGAGTATAGAGACACAGAGATTTGGGCGTGCAGGTCCACAGATCCTTAAAAGTGGCAGCACATGTGGAAATGGTGGTAAAGAAAGTACATGGCATGCTTGCTTTCATCAGACGGGGGATCGAGTATAAACATTCGCAAATAATGTTGCAGTTATATAGAATGTTGGTTAGGCCACATTTGGCATACTGTGTCCAATTCTGGTCACCGCACTACCAGAAGGAAGTGGAGGCTTTGGAGAGAGTACAGAAAGGTTTACCAGGAAGTTGCCTGGTAGGAAGGATATTAGCTATGAGGAGATTGAATAAACTGGGATTGTTCTCTCTAGAAAGACGGAGGCTGAGTGGCGACCTGATAAAAGTTCGTAAAATTATGAAGGGTATAGATAGGGTGAACAGTTGGAGGCTTTTTCCCAGGGCAGAAATGACATTTACAAGGGGAGCACAAGTTCAAGGTGATGGGGGAATGGTTCAGTGGAGATGTGCGGGGGAAGTTTTTACACAGGGTGGTGGTGGCCTGGAATGCACTGCCAAGTGACGTGGTTGAGGCAGATACGTTAGCGACCTTTAAGACTTATCTGGATAGGCACATGAACAGACGGGGTATCGAAGGATGCAGGCGGTTTGTCTGGATAGGACATGTGATCGGCGCAGGCTTGGAGGGCCAAAGGGCCTATTCCTGTGCTGTACTATTCTTTGTTCACTCAGGAATGGGCAACAAATGCTGGCCTCACCAACAACACCCACATTCTATGTATGAATTAAGAAATTGAAAAAACTGTTATCCTCTAACTTTTCCCAGTTCTGATAAAGAGCCGTCAATCTGAAATGTTAATTCTGTTTCTACATCCGCAGATGCTACCAGACCTGCTGAGTATTTCTCGTATTTCTGTTGCAGATTTCCTGCATCCACAGATCCACAGTATCCTGCCCTGCGGTTAGTAGCCAACAATCACTCCGCTGTGTGGACCCATATGTTGGGAAAAGCCAGTATTTTGTTTTGTGAAATCTACTTTAAATGAACAAAGTGTGCTGGGGAGTATTTTTAAAAAGAGGGTTAATTGTTTTCCTGATTATGACATCGCAGGCTCCAAGAAATGCCTATGTGACCTTCAGTAGCCATGGGAATGAACAGCGAAGGAGCAAAGGTAAATAGAAAGCTAAGTGCAGTGGGGTGCTTTTTATGGCCATTCAGGCAACTGGGATTTTGTGCAAAGAGAACAAGCAAGGCTCTCTCCAAATGGAAGTTTTCAGTTTGGCAGTCTTTGAATAGATTGTATTGTTGAAGCAGGTCTCCGACATAGAGCAGACTGTGGGCGGGATTCTCTGATCCTGAGGCTAAGTGTTGACGCCGTTGTAAACGCCGTCACGTTACCCGACGGCATCAACATGGCCTCAGGATCAGCAATTCTGGCCCCAACAGGGGGCCAGCACGGCACTGGAGCGACCCACGCCGCTCCAGCTGCGTATTTCAGTGTCAACTGGGCGCCGCGGGGTACGCGCATGCACAGCGACAGCGGCGCCAATGCGTGCATGCGCAGGGGTCCCTCCTCCACGCCGGCCCCAATGCAACATGGCGTAGGGCTACAAGGGCGGGCGCGGAAAAAAGGAAGCCCCCAGCCCGAGAGGCCAGCCCACCGATCAGTGGGCCCCGATCACGGGCCAGGCCACAGCGAAGGCGCCCCCCCCCTTCCCCCGTCACAGGCCGCCCCCAGACCCTCCCACGCTGAGGTCCCGCCGGCTAAGAGCAGGTTAGAACGGCGCCGGGGGACTCGGATTTTGTGGTACGGCCGCTCGGTCCATCCCAGGCAGAGAACCGCCGGGGGGGGCCCCATAGAGCGGCCCCCAGTCGGTGCCGTGCCGACCACGCAGGCGCCAAAGGCGCCAATTCTCCACTCTGCGGAGAATCACGTCCCGGCGCGGCACAATTCGCGCTGGTCGCAGCGATTCTCCAGCCCGTCACCGGGCTGAGAGAATCCCGCCCTGTATTACTGTGCATGGTATACAGCTGGAAACGGCAGAACACTAAAGATAGGAAAGAAATGGATTGAACAATACCTATTGTTGTTGTTCGGGTGGCGCCAGAGCCCAGTAGATAACTTAAAAGGATCAGAGGAGAGAGTGTCTGGGAATTCTGTGCCATCAGGACTATTGTGACCGAAGTGAGAGAGAGTTCATAGACTTGCAACTTGTCACTGGAACCAGGTATGGGGACTTTATATGGAATAAAATTGGTGGTGAATGTGACTCAAGAGCCGAGATGATTGGATGGGAATCTTCCAAAATAGGTTGATTTGGAAAAGACTGTGAGATTAGACATTTGTACAGGAAGTAATGGGAATGTTTGTAACTAAACAAGGCATATCTTTCTTGTGTCAAACAATTAAAGGGAAATTTACCTTTTTACTTGGAATATCCTTCGCCGGTTAATGAATATTTGAATTACATTGATTTTATTTAGTTTGTTTCAGTAAAAGAAAATTCAGTGAAATTGTGCCCATTGGTTTTCTTGCTATTGGCTTCACGAGGATTCCATTCTTTTTTTTAAATTATCAGTGTACAATGAGCATAACTCCAGAGAGAAGAATTCAAGGTGAATAATACCTTCTCTCAGCAGATATACTTAAAATTAAAAATATAAAATTGGAATCTGAGAATATTTCAATGGTATACATCTGCGTTTCCAAGATTAGACGTGGTTTGGATTCTACTTGTTTACTGCTTTTGAAATTCTTTTGTCATCATTAAAAGGAATGTTTTAGTCAATTGCCAGAATAGTAGATCTAAGAACCCCTGTTCCCTGACATACCACAGATTCTTTGGTAAAGTAAACACTTCTAGTTCTCTGAGGAATCTCAAACATTAGTCGGGGCGGATTTACAGCCTAGATCCTAAGCAGTATAAACAGTCTCACCACTTTACAAGAACACATTTCATAAATATCTTCCTACCTTTCTTTCGTCTGCTGTAAGGTTCTGTTCCCTGCTGCATTTGAGGTTTCATTGATGTTTTAATCACTCTCAGAATGCTCCGTCCGGTTTGTAGTGTGTGGGACACTGACTGGAACTAAAGACTGTGCTCTGAAGCAGAAAGCTTTCTTCTGGCACGTGCCAGATCCCAAGAGGACGACCCTTGTGGCATTTCATTCTTCTTCATATACAAAGCTCCTGACCGTAAACGGCCCCACCATATGAAATATTTTATGCAAAAAATCTTGGAACCTTCTTTAAATAATTAGCACCTCGGGCATCAGACTAATACTTTGAGAAGAAGTATTTCCTTCTAGGACATGGCTAAATAACATGAAAATGTTTTGAGAAAGACACATTCATTTTCAGAATTCTCTTAAGTTTTTGTAAGGCATGAAATCCCAAAATCCCAATTTCGGGAATTCTGAGGGGGATGTAATTTCTCTTAAATTGGTGAATCTAATTGATATTACGGCACCTCACCAGAAACAATTTTCAATCGCATGACTGTATTTCAATGTTGTAAAAATATTAAATATGGGACATGTACAGCAAAAAATGACTGCAATTCATAAAAGCAACGCAATTCTTCAAGATATTCTTAGACAAAAAGAATATACTTTCCAGTTTCACAAAAAAATATTCACAAATCAAGATTTATCCTATAAAACTCTTCAAGGTTTTAAAAGCACGCTTGCTTTACAAAGTAACAAAATACACCCCCCAGAGTGCCTGAGTGACCCTCATTCATCTACCCTATGACCTCTGCATTTGTTTCTGCATCACTTCAGGCCTGCTGCATTCATCCCATGTCAAGCCAGTTGATGTTGCTTCCTCCTAGCACCTGGCCACGAATTTGAATACAAAGTGTCATACAGTCACCCTTCTCTACTTGCTCCACGGCTCGCAAGTTTTCCACAAAAGCTTTACTGATAAGAGGTTTGGGTCCCATTGCTGCAATATAAAAAGCAGTAAATTTAACCTGGTTTGTGGCAATGACCCTTCAATTCTGGTGGGTTTCACTTCTGCTCCAAGGGCACAATGAACAATAAATTTCAAATCTGTTCTCCATTGAAAACTCAGTCTGATTTCATTACCACACTAAACAATAGGAGTGGGCACAATGTCAGCGTCAAACCCTTAACCCTTTCACCACTGAGTTCCCTCCTTTGTAGCTAAGAAAAAACTTGCAAATATTTTGCTGAGAAGCTAAGCTGAAGGCCAAAGGCCTCTACTATAATGGCCAACATCGATGGCCGTGATTTCAGCTGCCAAGCCCTAAGGCTCGGAAATTCCCTCCCTAAAACATCTCCCCTCCCGCCAAACTTGCTTTCCTCCTTTAAAAGCACTGCTTAAAATTCAGCTCTATGACTAAGCTTCTGGTAATCAGCTCAAAGATCTCCTTTTGTGGCTTGCTGTCAAATGTTGTTTGATAATGCCATTGGAAGTACCTTGAGGTGGTTTACTATAAATACAAGTTGTTATTGTTATGAATACTCAGTGCCCTAGATGACCAATGGGGTAAAATCGATCCTCACAATAGTAGTTTCACAGACACGCTGATGTATTAGTAAGAAGTTCCTCAGACCAAAAATTTTACGAAAGGCATAAAATAAATTAATTTTGAATGTTACCATTGTAAAGTGCAAATTCCACCCAAAGTAATAATCATTTGAGTGAGGTGCCCAAAGAATACTGGTGTCTTTGGAACTACACTGCAACATGAGAGTGCCCAGAGGACAGGTAGGCTGAGAATTTGATTATAATGCATTCTCTTAGTCACTAACTTTCTTTTAATTTTTCCTTTACTTTCCACCTCCACTTTGGTCCTTTTTCTTGGTAACGAGCAACCAATCTCCTTTTTCCACTGTTTCCCTCAAGCTCCCTCACTTGTTTTCTCTAAGTGGCCAGTTTCAAATTTTGGTGCTGAGCTGTCTTGTCCATTTCAACATGGAGCACATGCCGATTCATTCATCTGTTGACATCCATTGAAACTTTTCACGTTAGCTGCAGCCTTCATCAGGAACTTTGTAACAATCACACAGTTTGAAGAAATTGCCTTATGTTCCTTCATAAATATCACGATATTGGACCAGATAGACGTTATAAATAGATCTAAGCATGTGCTCTTTGGGTGAATTTATTACAAAAGTAATGATTAAATTATAATTACACATTTTGCCCTTACCAAACCTGTTCAGTCTTGTTAAATAAACAGTTCACCCAGAACACAAATACTGTTTCCAGAATTTGAGCACAGCTCCTCTGACCTGCTGCAGCTCATGTCAATGGAGATTAACAATTTTGACCTTCAATGTCTGTCTCTCTCTCCCTGCTCAAAGTATCATGAGCAACAACAGCACCTTTATGGAAACTCGTAGCTGAGAGGTTGGATAACCATGGAGTTGCAGCTCAACAGTGCAGTTTCATGCAACCAATTAACCACATGGCAAATTTCCAACAAGATATATCAAACAGGGAGACGCATAGGCTGAATGTTTCTTCAAAAAGGAAGTGCAGAAATATAAAGCATCCCAAATTAATCTTGCACTACTTAATACCCAGTTACAAAATGTTCCCTGAAAGAAAAAGAATGGGGACTGTCAAATGCAGACCCCCCCCCCCCCCCTCCCCCAACCGCCCAAATGTCAAGGAGCTTAAAAAAGAGGTAAAGAAATAAAGGGAAGCTTATAACAAGCACTTAGGCGTTCTGCAGTTATTGGGCCCTGTGTATAAAAAGTGTATGGGTAAAATTAAAAACGGAATTAGGAAAACAAAGAGGGGGCTTGGAAAACATTGGCAAGTAAAATCAAGGGAAACCCAAAAATGTTTTTAGTAATACATAAACAGCATAAACAAAAGAAAGAGTAGGGCCTATTAGTGGTCATAAGGATAGCCCTTGTGGGGAGGCCAGAGAGTTAGTACGGCTTTCAATGCATGCTTTGTTTCTGTTTTCACAAAAGAAAGGGACGATACAGACTTTGCAATCAGCAAGGAGGTGGAGGGTGAAATATTAGATAAAACTAGCATAGAGAGACTGGAAGAAAGAGTCCATTCTGGGCGTGATTAGCGGGGTTGTTTCCAGGGCTAATGACCTCACTATCTAACGACACTCTAGTTCTTTTTGGTCCACACTCAGTCACAAGAGATCGGGGCACCATCTCTCGAACCCCTGACACAACCCCCAGACCCCCCCCCAACACCCAGCTCACTTGTTAGGCAGTACTCGAGCCCCCATCCCACCTTATATGGAGAGGGTACCCCCAGGCCAGATCACTGGCGTGGGGAAAATGCCACTTGTGCACCTTAGCACTGCCAGGGTGCCAGGCTGACAATTCCAGAGTACGCCCCCCGACCCAGATATCATCCACCGTTTGTGGGGGCCAGCGCTAGGTGCAAACCCCCACCCCCACCCCCACGGCCGGCTGGGGTCTCCTCGACGAAGCTGGTAGATGGCAACTTAACTTGCAAGTCTGGATCCCGGCTATTGTGGGTGGGATCCAGATCACAACATCCCATTAGATCTCCTGAGGCGTAACAACAAGAATCCTGGAAGAAGCCTCTCACGGATTCTACCGGCCATGTCCCGTCCCGATTCCGGCAAGACACAGCCAGTAAATTGCACCCGAAGTGTTAAGTACTTTAACATCTTTGAAAGTCGATAAATTCCCAGGCCCAGCCAAAATGTATCCTAAGCTGTAAGGGAAATGAGAAGAACTGTCACGAGGGGACATAATTTTAAGGTGATTGGAGGAAGGTATAGGGGAGATGACAGAGGTAGGTTCTTTACACAGATGGGTGGGTGTGTGGAATGCACTGTCAGCAGAGGTGGTGGGGTCAGAGTCATTAGGGTCATTTAAGCGACTCTTAGACAGGCACATGGACAGCAGTAAGTTGAAGGGGTGTAGATTAGATTGACCTTAGATTAGGATAAATGGTCGGCACAACATCGTGGGCTGAAGGGCCTGTACTGTGCTGTACTGTTCTATGTTCTAAATAGTGGAGGCATGGCCATCATGTTCACAGTCCTCTCTGGTTACAGGTGTGGTGCCAGAGGGCTGGTGGATTGTTTAAAAAGAGAGAAAGGGTAGACTGGGTATTTACAGGTCAGTCAGACAAAATCCGATGGTGGGAAAGTTATTGGAAAACGTTTCTGAAGGACAGGAATACATTAAATAGTTTTGGTCTCCTTAAGAAAAGATATACTGGTATTGAAGGCAGTCGAGAGAAGGTTTACTAGTTTGATCCTGGGGATGGAGGAATTTTCTTCTGGGGAGAGGTTGGTAGATTGAGCCAGTATTCTTTAGTGTTTATAAGAATGAGAGATGGCCTTATTGAGACAAACAGGATTCGCAGGGGGCTTGAAAGGATAGAAGGTGAAAGGTTGTATCCCTTTCTGGGAGAGTCTAGGACCAGAGGGTATAATATCAGAGTACGGGGTTGTCAATTTAAGACAGAGATGAGGAGGAATGTTTTCTCTCAGAGTGTAGTGAATCTGTGGTGTTCTTTACCACAGAGAGCTGTAGAAGCTGGGTCATTAAATATGGTCAGGGTTGAGGTAGGCAGATTCTTATTCAGTGAGGAAATCAAGGGTCATGGGGATAAGACGGGAAAGTGGAATTGAGGATTATCATATCAGATTAGTTATGATCTCATTGAATGGCAGAGCAGACACGATGGGCCGAATGGCCTACTTCTGTTCCTACATCTCATGGTTTTATGGTCTTATGATAAATATTCATTTATTAAGATAGAAATCAAACAAAGACAGTCAGTACAGATTTGTTAAGGGAAGGTTGTGCCTTATTAACATGATTACATTTATTGAGCAGGAAACAAGGAGGATTGATGAGAGTAGTGCATTTGATATAGTCTATTTAAATTTAAGCAAGACCTTGGTCAAGGTCCCACATAACAGACAGGTCACAAAAATAAAAACCCATGGAATTCAGGACAAAGTGGCAAGTAGGATCCGAAATTGGCTTAGAGGCAGAAAGTAAATGGTAATGGCCAATGGTGGTTTTTGTGACTAGGAGTCGGATCCAATGGGCTTCCACAATGCTTAGCACTAGATCTCTTGCTGTTTCTGGTGAAAATCAATGATTTGGACTTGAATATAGGGGGTATGATTAAGACATTTACAGATGACACAAAAATTGACCATGTGGTTGTGGTTGATAATGAAGAAGAAAGCTATAGGTGCAGGAAGATACCAATGGACTAATGAGGTGGGCAGAACAGTGGAGAACATTTTACCTTACCTGCCATTTTGGATGGGAAATGCTGCTGACAAAAAAAAAAGAAGCACCGCACCCTAGGTGAAGTGCAGATCACAATTTTAATCACTGTCCTGCCAGGATGCTGCATACCATATAGTTGTGAGAATGAGCCAATTGTTGTCCTGAGGATTTGTCACTTTAAAAAAATTCATTTACAGGATTTGGGTGTCGCTGGTTAGACCAGCATTTATTGCACATCCCTAGTTGCCCTTCTGAAGGTGGTGTTGAGTTGCCTTCTTGAACTGCTGCAGCCCTTCAGGTGTAGGTACACCCACTGTGCTGTTAGGGAGGGAGTACCAGGATTTTGTCCCAGCAACAGCGAAGGAACGGCAATATATTTCCAAGTCAGGGTGGTGAGTGGCTTGGAGGGGAACCTCCAGGTGGTGGGGTTTCCAGGTATCTGCTGCTCTTGTCCTTCGAGGTGGCAGTGGTCGTGGGTTTGGAAGGTGCTGTCTGAGGAATCTTGGTGAGTTACTGCAGTGCATCTTGTGGATGGTACACATGGCTGCCACTGTTCGTCGGTGGTGGTGGGGGGTTTGAATGTTTGTGGAAGGAGGAGCAATCAAGTGGGCTGCTTTGTCCTGCTGGATGATGTCAAGCTTCTTGAGTGTTGTTGGAGCTGCACTCATCCAGGCAAATGGAGAGTATGCCATTACACTCCAGACTTGTGCCTTATAGATGGTGGGCATGCTTTTGGGAGTCAGGAGGGGAGTAACTCACCATAGGATTCCTAGCCTTTGACCTGCCCTGGTAGCTTCAGTATTAATGTGGCTAGTCCAGTTCAGTTTCTGATTAATGGTAACCCTCAGGGTGTTGATTGGGAGAAAAAACAAATGGAGTCATCCCAAGACTTCACATGGATCGGGTCAAAGCTACTCTCATGAAAAATTACTTGCCCATTCATTCAACAGCAAACCAATGGAGAAATTTCAATCCCTCACAAAAATAGTGGTAAATAAATCATGAGAAACTGCTGGTTGAGAAATATTTTCCTGGCACTCTCTTCAAGCCAGAGAAGAAAACTAACAACACATAAAATAACTGATGTATAATTCAATGATTTTTTAAACAAAGCATCACGCAGTGATTGCTGGGATGCATTTTCTCTTTACCTCCTTTTCTTTCAATTAACCTTCTGGAAATGCATTCATTTTTAGGCGATGTGGGAAAATAGCACTGGAGTCTTCACAGTCAGTAAATCTTCTCAGTGGCAGAAACTACAGCTCCTGGGGAAAAGAAAACCAAAAATTCATGAAGGCAGTGAAAGGGACTCCTGCTTCTTTAACCCAACCAACTTAGCTCTCACAATCACCATAGCTGAACTTTTAAATGTGTATTTATTTCTCCTCCAGCTGTTTCCTATCAAAACACATTATGCAAGCATATTCATTTTGATATTAGAAAGCAGCTAATTAGTTAACAGTCTGTATTTCTGGGGACTTATTTTCAGACAAGAATCTGTCAGAAACACCTACATCATCTAAAAGACCACTCCAAACGCTGCTGGGAAAATTGCCAGTGTAGAAAACAACTCTTGACACAACAGTCCAAAAGCCTCTCTCTCCCCGTCCCACCCCCACCCCCACCACACACACACACACACACACACACACACACACACACACACAAAGTGAGCTCATGTTGAAGCAAACAATCTGATTAGAATTTCTGCTGATCACTTGTCCTATTGGACTGATCAATATCACGGAGTAATTGGGTATGTCTACATGTCTAGTTCACAAAAAACGTAGAATAAATCTAATCTGGCCAGTTTCTATGTTTTAGCCTGCTCACGATCACCAGCAAAGTGATGGAAAGGGTCTTTGATGGTATTACCGATCAGCACCTTACTAGCAATAACCTGGTCATTGATGCTCGGTTTGAATTCTCCCAGGGCCATTCAGCTCTTGACCTTATTGCAGCCTTGGTCCTTAGTACGGCATCAAGGAGCCCTACTAAAACTGAAATCAATGGGAAGAAGGCGGAAATCTCTCCACTGGTTGGAGTCACATCGAGCACATGGGAAGATGGTTGTGGTTGTTGAAATCCAATCATTTCAACCCAAGGACTTTGCTGCAGTAGTTCCTCAGGGAAGTGTCCTCGGCCCAACCATTTTAAGCTGCTTCATCAAAGACTTTCTCTCCAGCATGAGGTCAGATGTGGGGACTTTCACTAATGATTGTACGGTGTTCAATTGCATTTGAAATTCCTCAGATACAGTCTGTGCCTGTATGTTTCAACATTCAGTCTTGGGCTGAGAAGTGGAAAGTAATGTTCATGCTATGTAAGTAAGTGCCAGGCAATGACGGTTTCCAACAAGAGAGCAACTAACCTCCTACAGGAAATAAATGCAGAACTTTGGACAGATGGAGATTCCATACTTTCCGACACCGGAAGGCTTAACCTTCATCCAACAGGTTCCATTGGAGGAGCGTGTACGAGGGCCAAAGGGACCCAAAACCATTTCCTTCATTTTTGTTAGCAGCAAACAAGGTAAGAGAAAATGGTGGGTCGCGCAGGTCGGCCGGCGAAGGTCGTGAAGGTCGGCCGGGTTGAGTCCCGAAGATTGGCCGGTTGGTAAAACTGGGTCCCCGAAAAAATAGTTTGAAGAACACTGCTTTAGTATATGGGAGAGGAGGTAATAGACTGTCATAAATTAAGGATTGGTTAACAGACAGAAAACAGAGGGCAAGATTCTCCGGCCCCATTGTACTCTCACTCGAGCGAAAATAGGACGATGAATAGTGGGAGAGGCAGAAAACAGGAATCGCAGGGGGCGCCAAATCGTCTGCGATGCAACCGGCCCGCACCCGTAGGCAAAATCCTTAGATCATAGATCATAGAATCTAGTGCAGAAGGAGGCCATTCGGCCCATCGAGTCTGCACCGGCTCTTGGAAAGAGCACCCTACCCAAGGTCAACACCCCCACCCTATCCCCATAACCCCATAACCCAGTAACACTAAGGGCAATTTTGGACACTAAGGACAATTTATCATGGCCAATCCACCTAACCTGCACATCTTTGGACTGTGGAAGGAAACCGGAGCACCTGGAGGAAACCCACGCACACACGTGGAGGATGTGGAGACTCTGCACAGACAGTGAACCAAGCCGGAATCGAACCTGGGACCAAGAAAGTTAGTGTGGCAAGAAAGCAATTATCACCGCTTCAGCACTATTTCCATATAAATAATGAGAACAATCCCATGTCCAACGGCCTCCCCAGCAAGTGGTCATGCTGGAGCTGATTAGTACTCGTTTTGAAAAACGTGAATCTGACGGATGGGCTGCTCCGGGGTGCCGAGAAGCCATCTTTACTCACAGGCAATGAGCCTGGGGACACTGGGCATGCTGCCCCTGTTTGGGGGAGGGCAACAGGGGGGTAGCCCCAGTTGGGGGTGGGCCGCCATGGGGGGTTGGGTGTATCGGAGATGGGGGGGGGGAGCCCTGTGCAGTGGGGGGGGGGAACGTACGCAGCTCTGCCATGTCAACCCCTGGACCATGTGTTCCTGTACCGGTAGCAACTCAGCCCCTGCCTGTCTGCCCCACCAACCACCCACAACTCCCACTGACCGCGGAGGCCTCTGGTCATGTGGCTGAAGGCTATTGCTTTTTAAAAATAATTTAGAGTACCCAATTATTATTTTTTTTCCAATTAAGGGGCAATTCAGCATGGCCAATCCATCTAACCTGCATATATTTGGGTTGTCGGGGTGAAACCCATGCAGGCACTGGGAGAATGTGCAAACTCCACACGGACAGTGACCCGGGGCCAGGATCAAACCCATCCTCAGCGCCGTAGGCAGCAGTGCTAACCACTGTGCCATCATGCCGTCCAGCTGCAGGCTATTGCTTATAGGGAATTGGCAGTCATGGTTAACTGAGCACTTCACACATCCCAAGTGGATCTCCGTGGGTGGATGGGCCATGTAGCATGTGAGGCTCATTGCCTGACATCACAATCACACCTTGATGCATGGAAATGGTGCCGAACATTGTTGGGGGCAGCACCACAGACGGAGCGGCCAACCTTCCATCACCAGGGGCTAGGCCCTAGCCCCGGGCACAATTCCGTGTCCGCGCGTGCGTGGGCAGGGTGTGTCAGGTGGGTCCATGCCTGGGGGTATGGTGCATGGATTTGGTGATTGGCCCGCACGACGGAACATAGAGCCAGAGGCATCATTCTGGTTGTGTTGAGGATATTTTAATGTTCAAGTGTACACCATTGCCCCACTATCGCAATGGTGCTGCCCCACTACCCCACCCTCCCTTCCTCAGTCCCCAGCCGCCCATAACACCCCACCCCTACCCCCTAACTGACAGTACACTCCTTAACCCCCCCGCTTGTCATGTTAAATTAAGGATTGGTTAACAGACAGAAAACAGAGGGCAAGATTCTCAGGCCTCATTGTACTCTCACTCGAGCGAAAATAGGACGATGAATAGTGGGAGAGGCAGAAAACAGGAATCGCAGGGGGCGCCAAATCAGTCCCCTCACTGATCCTCAATGTGCTTGTTATTCCGTACTCTACCACTATGTCCAGATGTATCCCCAGGATGAATATCAGAGGTATTGGCAGCCAGCAGCTTACCATGTCCAGTGACCTTCAATGCCCCACGCGGATGTCCTCTGGGGCTCTGGGGTCTGCCGTCGCAGCTGATGGGCCAGCAGGTGACTAGCCTTTTCCTCGCAGTCAGTACTCATGCTACACCCACACCCCCCATCCCCGGTAGCCGGCGTAGCTGACCCACTGTCTTCCCCATTGTCAACAGATCAAAGTGCCCCTGTAACTTCTTCCTTTCCGCCAGCGGCTCCCTAGTCGGGACCACAGTGTACCTCCGATCCACATCTACAATACCTTCCAGAAACTTCTGCCTCTCCTCCCTCTTAAACCTATCTCTATGGGCCTTAGACAAAATAATTACCCCCCCCAAACTACCACCTTCAATGCCTCGCAGAACATGGCTGCAGAGATCTCCCCATTTTGATTGAGATCAATGTAGTTCTCAAACGCAAGTGCCAGCTTATCACAGAACTCCTTAGCCAAAAGCGTTGAATCTAGCCTCCAACCCTGGCCTCTGCGCCCGCCTCAACCTAAACCTGACATCCAATTAGTGTGGCGCGTGGTCCAAGATCACTATTCTCGCATATTCTGCCCCACAACCCCTTGTCAAAACCGCCTAACCCACAACAAAAAATTCAATGACATGCAAGAAGAAGGAATGTTCCCTCCCCTGGTTGCCTAAATCTTCCTGTGTCCACCACCTCCAACTGGTCCATGAAAATCCTCAACTCCGTTGTCATCCCTGACCTAGCCATTGATCTAGGCTCCAGAACACAATTAAAGTTCTCACCCATGATAAACTGGTGAGACTCCCAAAACCAGACCCACTCAAAATGGCCGCCCCCTTTGTCTTCACCCAACCGCAAACCCCCCCCCTCCCCACTCAGGCTAACCACCACAGCACCCACCCCTACTCTAGTTCTACTCACTAGCATCTCCTGCCAGCATGGAGGCCCAGACAAAGGACCCCACCTACGCCTTCCAATCTACCACCCCCCATTCCACTTGCACTGCCACATCCCCTCTTCAACCCACCCACGTCCGCTCCCTCAATCTTCTGTACCCATAAGAGTAGAAAACACACCAAAGAAGCCCCCAGACACAAAATTATTAATTACCCACAAGAACCCACGCAAACGCAAACATAGTGAATTATAAATTGTACAAAGGATACCAAAGGTACAACAAAGATACAACACTGTACAAAAGGTATGTGTAGCGCACAAAGACTCCGTGAGACGAATAGAGTGAAGTCGATGAGGCTTTATTAAGCATGTCTGTTCCCCCGCAGCTCAATAGTAGACTGGCCTGCGGGGGAGGACTCTGGCTTCTTATACTCCGCCTTCAGGGCGGAGCTAGAGGTCAACGGCCAACCAGGACCCGGGATCTGTCAGCCAATGACATTAGGGCTTCCAGTCCCACATGACCCCCAATACATACTACCACATTCACCCCTTGTCAAAAATGAACCCGGCGGGGTGATGCTTCGTATGGTGGTAAGGGTTTACAGGGCTGGTCCTGGGAGGAAAAAAAACATTCACATGGCAATACAGTATTGTACAATTTTGTCCTGTTTCAACTATTTACAGAGGGTATAGGGAGAAAAGCAAAATGTTCTTGTGAAAAGTCCATATTTTGATTTAGATCGACGCCACGAGTCGGTCGGGCGGTCTGGTCGTCCGTGTCGATCGCCTCGGCCCCGGTGGTGGTGGTGGTGCTTGTACCGGTGTTGTCGTCTCCGGGAGCCTTACGGTTTCAGCTTGGGCTTTATTCTTGGTCGGGCCTGAGGGGAGAGGAACCGATCCTCCTGGGAAGGGGGCGGTCGTGGGGTGCGGCGGTGGCAGGAAGGGGGGGGGGGTTGGGTGAATGGTGTCGGGGGGGTGTGTGTGTTGCCGGCGGGCGCCAGATCCCGCAGGGAGACCGTGTCCTGTCGGCCGTCGGGGTACTCCACGTAATCGTACTGCGGGTTCGCGTGGAGGAGGTGAACCCTTTCGACCAACGGGTCCGCCTTATGTGCCCGCACATGCTTTCGGAGCAAGATGGGTCCTGGGGCCGCCAGCCAGGTCGGCAGCGACGTTCCAGAGGAGGACCTCCTAGGGAAGACAAGGAGACGCTCATGAGGCGTTTGATTAGTGCTCGTACATAATAACGACCGGATGGAGTGGAGAGCGTCCGGGAAGACCTCCTGCCACCGTGAAACTGGGAGGTCCCTGGACCGTAGGGCCAGTAGGACGGCCTTCCAGACCGTGCCGTTCTCCCTCTCTACTTGCCCGTTCCCCCGGGGGTTGTAGCTGGTCGTCCTGCTTGAGGCTATGCCCTTACTGAGCAGGAACTGGCGCAGCTCGTCACTCATGAAAGAGGACCCCCTGTCGCTGTGGACGTATGCGGGGTAACCGAACAGTGTGAAGATGCTGTTCAGGGCTTTAATGACTGTGGCCGCGGTCATGTCAGAGCAGGGAATGGCAAAAGGGAAGCGGGAGTATTCGTCCACCACATTAAGAAAATATGCGTTGCGGTCGGTGGAGGGGAGGGGCCCTTTGAAATCGAGACTGAGGTGTTCAAAGGGGCGGGAAGCCTTAATCAGGTGCGCTCCATCCGGCCTGAAAAAATGCGGTTTGCATTCCACGCAGATGTGGCAGTCCCTTGTGACTGTACGGACCTCCTCTAAAGAGTATGGGAGATTGCGGGACTTGATGAAGTGGAAAAACCGAGTGACCCCCGGGTGGCAGAGGTCCTCGTGGAGGGTTTGGAGGCGGTTAATTTGTGCATTGGCACATGTGCCGCGGGATAGGGCATCGGACGGCTCGTTCAGCTTTCCGGGACGATACAAAATCTCATAGTTGAAGGTGGAGAGCTCGATCCTCCACCTTAAGACCTTGTCGTTTTTGATTTTGCCCCGCTGTGCATTATCGAACATGAAGGCTACCGACTGTTGGTCCGTGAGGAGAGTGAATCTCCTGCCGGCCAGGTAATGCCTCCAATGTCGCACAGCTTCCACTATGGCTTGGGCTTCCTTTTCCACTGAGGAGTGGCGGATTTCTGAGGCGTGGAGGGTCCGGGCGAAAAAGGCCACGGGTCTGCCCGCTTGGTTAAGGGTGGCCGCTAGAGCTACGTCGGAGGCGTCGCTCTCGACCTGGAAGGGGAGGGACTCGTCGATGGCGCGCATCGTGGCCTTTGCGATATCCGCTTTGATGCGGCTGAAGGCCTGGCAAGCCTCTGTCGACAGAGGGAAGGTCGTGGTCTGTATTAGGGGGCGGGCCTTGTCTGCGTACTGGGGGACCCACTGGGCGTAGTATGAAAAGAACCCCAGGCAGCGTTTCAGGGCTTTTGGGCAGTGCGGGAGGGGAAATTCCATGAGGGCGCGCATACGTTCGGGGTCGGGGCCTATTATCCCATTGCGCACTACGTAGCCCAGAATGGCTAGCCGATTGGTGCTAAAAACGCACTTGTCCTCGTTGTACGTGAGGTTCAAGGCTTTGGCGGTCTGGAGGAATTTTTGGAGGTTGGCGTCGTGGTCCTGCTGGTCGTGGCCGCAGATGGTTACATTGTCGAGATACGGGAACGTGGCCCGCAACCCATGTTGATCAACCATTCGGTCCATCTCCCGTTGGAAGACCGAGACCCCGTTTGTGACGCCAAAAGGGACCCTTAGGAAATGGTATAATCGCCCGTCTGCCTCGAAGGCTGTGTACTTGCGGTCACTTGGGCGGATGGGGAGCTGATGGTAGGCGGACTTGAGGTCCACGGTGGAGAAGACTTTATATTGGGCAATCCGATTGACCATGTCGGATATGCGGGGGAGAGGGTACGCGTCTAGTTGTGTGTACCTGTTGATGGTCTGGCTATAGTCTATGACCATCCTTTGTTTCTCCCCTGTCTTCACTACTACCACCTGCGCTCTCCAGGGACTATTGCTGGCCTGGATTATGCCCTCCTTTAGTAGCCGCTGGACTTCGGACCGAATGAAGGTCCGGTCCTGGGCGCTGTACCGTCTGCTCCTAGTGGCGACGGGTTTGCAATGCGGGGTGAGGTTCGCAAACAAGGACGGGGGTTGCACCTTGAGGGTTGCGAGGCCGCAGATAGTGAGTGGGGGTATTGGGCCGCCGAATTTGAACGTAAGGCTCTGTAGATTGCATTGGAAATCTAATCCCAGCAAGGTGGGGGCACAGAGTTGGGGAAGGACGTTTAGTTTGTAGTTTTTGAACTCCCTGCCCTGCACCGTTAGGGTAACTATGCAGAATCCTTGAATCTGTACGGAGTGGGATCCTGCAGCTAGGGAAATCTTTTGTGCGCTAGGATGGGTGGTCAAGGAACAGCGTCTTACAGCGATAGCGCCGGCGGGTCATACATGGGGTGCGGGGAGGGGGGTTGGGGAGCGTACGCGGCGTGCAGGGCTCCCTGTTCTCCCGGGACCGCGGTGGTCGGGACCCAGAGCGGCTGCGCCTGCGGGTCGTACATGGCGTGCTGGGGGGTTGGGGTGCGTAAACGGCTTGCAGGGCTCCCTGTTCTCCCGGGACAGCGGCGACCTCCCGGGACCGGCACACAACCGCGTAATGGCCCTTTTTCCCGCAGCTCTTGCAGATAGCTGCGCGGGCCGGGCAGCGCTGTCGAGGGTGTTTCGCCTGGCCGCAGAAATAACAGCGGGCGTCCCCGGTGCGACTCGGCGTTTGGACCGCGCATGCCTGTGGGGTGTCCGGGGGGGGGGGGGGGTGGGTTTGTCGCGACGGGTACGTACGGAGCCCAATGGGCTGCCGCGCGGTCGGGGCCGTAGGCGCGGGTATTACGCGCGGCCACGTCTAGGGAGGCTGCTAGGGCCCGGGCCTCTGAGAGTCCTAGCGACTCTCTTTCTAGAGATCTTTGGCGGATTTGGGAGGAATTCATACCTGCCACAAAAGCATCGCGCATTAACATGTCCGTGTGTTCATTTGCATTCACCGAAGGGCAGCTGCAGGCTCGTCCCAAAATCAGCAGCGCGGCGTAGAATTCGTCCATCGATTCTCCGGGACCTTGCCGTCTCGTCGCGAGCTGGCAGCGAGCGTAGATTTGGTTAACTGGGCGGACATAGAGACTTTTCAGTGTTGCGAACGCCGTCTGGAAATCGTCCGAGTCTTCGATGAGGGAGAGGATCTCCGTGCTCACCCTCGAGTGCAGGACCTGTAGTTTTTGGTCTTCTGTGACCCGGCCGGGGGCCGTTCTGAGGTAGGCCTCGAAGCAAGTCTGCCAGTGCTTGAAGGCTGCTGCTGCGTTCACTGCGTGGGGGCTGATCCTCAGGCATTCCGGAATGATCCTGAGCTCCATAGTCCTTTTTAGGCACGCTTAATAAATTGGAGCGCACAAAGACTCTGTGAGACGAATAGAGTGAAGTCGATGAGGCTTTATTAAGCGTGTCTGTTCCCCCGCAGCTCAATAGTAGACTGGCCTGCGGGGGAGGACTCCGGCTTCTTATACTCCGCCTTCAGGTCGGAGCTAGAGGTCAACGGCCAACCAGGACATGGGATCTGTCAGCCAATGACATTAGGGCTTCCAGTCCCACATGACCCCCAATACATACTACCACAGTATGCAAAGTATAAATTTTTCAAAAAATACTGATGGTACAAAAGTCCGTTACTCAGTCCTCCCCCAACCCATGCTCCGTAACAGTCATCCGCCTCCTCCGGCATCAAGAAATGTTATTCCCGTCCCTCAAAAGTTACCCAAAGTTTGGCCGGGTACAGTACCCCAAATCAAATTTGCGCCGAAAAAGTGCAGTCTTAGCCCTATTAAACCCTACCCATCTCTTAGCCAGGTCGGTACCAATGTCCTGGTCGATCCAAATCCGATTTCCTTCCCAGCTGCAGTCCCGACTCACTTTGGCCCACCTCAAAATCTTTTCTTTGTCCTGGAACTTGTGCATATGCACAATCACCGCCCACAGTGACTCACCAGCCCTCGACTTCTGTCTCAAGGACTTGCGGGCATGGACCACCTCCGGGGTCTTGTCAAAAACCCACTCCTCCCCCAACTTCGCAAACATCTTCGCAACGTAGCCTGTGGTACTCATTCCCTCCACTCCCTCTGGTAGGCCCACAATAAGAAGATTTTGCCGCCGAGACCGATTCTCTTGGTCATCCATCCACACACACAACACGTTACATACATCATGCAGGATCGCCATCTCCGCCTCTAACGATACAACCCGGTCACTCTGGTTTGGCACCACCTTTTCCACTCCTGATTCATCGTCCTTGCACGTCCAAGTGTTTCTCCACCCATCCAAGGTCTCGCGAAGAGGTGCATCTGCCCCCTCAATTGCGCTGGACCAGCCTCCCTGCATCTCCTTTCATTGCTGCTGAAAGTCCTCCCTAATAAAACTCATCAGTTGCTCCATCGGCAGTTTAACCATCGATGATGACCCTTCCCCCCGCCAGCTTCCCAACTTGTGCTGCACCTCAAGTCTCCTCCAACTGCTGGGCCAGAGCTCTCACCATCTTTAACCAGGTTTGATACCCCCTAGACATTCCAATCTGTGGAAGAAACAATCACCTTCCATTCTCCTCACACTATATCCATGAGTGGAGCCCCTCAGTGCACAAAATGGTGCTATGTATAATAATCTTTATTATCACAAGTAGCCTTATATTAACACTGCAATGAAGTTACTGTGAAAAGCCCCTTGTCACCACATTCCAACGCCTGTTCAGATACACAGGGAGAATTCACAATGTCCAAATTACCTACCAGCACAGGCTGGATGCTCCGCCCCGCCGCACCACATTTCAGGTTCACCCCACCGGCAGGATGCTCTGTTACACCAGCCGGTCAATGGGATTTCCCATTGTGGGCATCCCCACGCCGTCGGGAAATCCCAGGCTGCCGACAGAACAGAGCATCCCGCCGGCGGAGAATCCTGCCCCTGGGCGGGATTCTCCAGCCGACCGAAGAATCCCCTAAAGTTCAATGGAGTTCTCCATTGTACGCGGTTTGCCCCTGGCATTCTTACGGCCCAATGTATTTTCATCTAATCCACATCCCTCAAACTAATATGCTGAATAATTTATCGGAAGTAATAACATTTTAGTATTGTTATCTAATTACAGTGGAAGCCAAGTCCTTTGACCACGATCCACAACCCCCATTTTATTCTTAATACTGCCATCCTTTTTTCTTACTACCAAGTGGCACTAGATTGTCTGAAGCTCACTTTCTTCATGGTGTTACTTGAAGTTCACATCCATTTCAGGCTACACAAGCTTCAAATTCTCAATGCACTTGTGACTTGATGCCATTAACAAATTAAATCGCACAACACAAATGGATATGTAGAATGACTGGGTATTCAAGAAAAGGAAATAATGGGCTTGATTCAACTAAATGGGAGCAAACGTCCCCGAGCGTGCGCATTTGGCTGCGTGTTTCCCGGCGTTTACAATAATTCAATTGGTAAGGTTTTAGAGTCCATTTTTAAAGATGAGATTGCGGAGTACTTGGAAGTGCATGCTAAAATAGGACTGAGTCAGCACGGCTTTGTCAAAGGGAGGTCATGCCTGACAAATCTGTTATTAGAGTTCTTCGAGGAGGTAACAAGGAAGTTAGACAAAGAAGAACCAGTGGACGTGATTTATTTAGATTTCCAGACAAGGTGCCGTTCATAGACTGTTAAATAAGTTGAAAGCCCATGGCGTTAAGGGTAAGATCCTGGCATGAATAGAGGATTGGCTGACTGGCAGAAGGCAGAGAGTGGGGATAAAGGGGTCTTTTTCAGGGTGGCAGCCGGTGACTAGTGGTGTGCCTCAGGGGTCTGTGCTCGGGCCACAACTTTTCACAATATACATTAATGAACTGGAAGAAGGAACTGAAGGCACTGTTGCTAAATTTGCAGATGATCCAAAGATCTGCACAGTGACAGATAGTATTGAGGAAGCAAGGGAGCTGAAAGGGATTTGGAAAGGCTAGGAGAGTGGGCAATGAAGTAGCAGATGAAATACAATGTGGAAAAGTGTGAGGTTATGCACTTTGGAAGGAGGAATTTATGCATAGACTATTTTCTAAATGGGGAAATACTTAGGGAATCAGAAGCACAAAGGAAATAATGGGCTCGATTCAACTCAATGGGAACAAACATCCTCTAGCGTGCGCATTTTGCCGCGTGTTTCCCGGCGTCCTTGTTCCCGATTCTCTTAAGCATAACGTGCAGGTTCAGTCAGCAGTTAGGAAGGCAAATACAACGTTAGCATTCATGTCAAGAGGGCTAGAAGACCAGGGATGTACTTCTGAGGTTGTATAAGACTCTGATCTGACCCCATTTGGAGTACTGTGAACAGTTTTGGGTAGCGTATCTGAGAAAAGATGTGCTGGCCTTGGAAAGGGTCAGAGGAGGTTCACAAGAATGATCCCTGGAATGAAGAGCTTGTCCTGTGAGGAATGGATGAGGACTCCGGGTCTGTACTTGTTGAAGTTTAGAAGGATGAGGGGGGATCTTATTGAAACTTATAGGATACCACGAGGCCTGGATAGAGTGGACATGGAGAGGATGTTTCCACTTGTAGGAAAAACTAGAACCAGAGGTTACAATCTCAGACTAAAGGGGGATCCTTCAAAATAGAGATGAGGAGGAATTTCTTCAGCCAGAGGCTGGTGAATCTATGGAACTCTTTGTCACAGAAGATTGTGGAGGCCAAATCACGGAGTGTCTTTAAGACAGAGATAGATAGGTTCTTGATTGAGAAGGGGATCGGGGGTTATGGGGAGAACGCAGGAGAATGGGGATGAGACAAATATCAGCCATGATTGAATGGCGGAGCAGACTCTGACAGTGCCCATGCAAGGTGGAAATGTCACTTGGGTGTCTTGGCAGTGCCAGGTTGGCACCCAGGTGGCACTGTCAGGGTAACAGACTGGCATTGCCAAGGTGCCAGGTTGACACTGTCAAGACTGCCCAGGTGACACCAACAGTGCCAGGACACTACCCTGCCCAAAGGGTACGCAGCTGGGGGCCTCGGACCCGCTGTCAGACCTCCACAAGTGGCTCCATCTGTTCCCCGTTTGTGGGGATGAGTGCTGAACACCACTCTCCTGAGGTCTCCGAAGCGAAAGGGATGAATCCTGATGGGCGGGATTTACATCACACCATCTCATGAGATCGCATTGGATCTCACGAGGCATTGTGAGCCGCGTAGATCCCGGAAGCGGAGTCTCACGGCTTTTATTGGCCATGCTGTGCCACGGCACGCAGCTTTTCTGGTGCAGCGTAACCATTCGATCGCGCCCAATGAAGTCTCAACCAATATGTGTGCTGCATTTTAGTTTCCAAGAATGCATAGTACAGGCTTGCAATTCAACTCCTGTGGTGTGTTTAACATTTGCTACTCTTTCTGTACATATGCTATTAGATTTAAAACATATTTACGTTTGATGAGCTCAGAACTAGCAACCATTAAAATAAATGTAGTTTGCTTGGTTTTCAAACTTTTCTGATTGAGCAGACCCTCTGGTAGATACACAAATGGCCAATTTATATATGGGAATTATACACATAGTTGATGTATCTTTTCGGGAGAAGGCGCGAGCAATTAGGCCATTCAATGTGCAATACAAATGGGGTGAGCATGCATGACTCATGTTTCATTCATAAGTAAAACTGTAATCGGGGGCCCTACTTTCCTATTTAAAGAGCTTCCCACCTTGAGTGCCAAGTGTTCACTTAAACACTTGTGTGAAATTTAAATCAGGTGGGAACATGGGTGTCCAAGTTATCCACCAGAGTTTCCTCTGCTGGCTGCCCATTCTTTGCCGGTATTTTCTGGCCCTGTCGTGGCGGGACCTGCCGTGGGAAATTCAGCGGCCCAGCCAAAATCCTCCCCAATACCAATTTGCTTTCTTGAGGCCAGGGAAAAAAACTGAATTTGTTGACCTTTATATGAAGGCTAGTGACCAGAAAGTAGGCAGCCTCTGCTTTCAGTAATAACAGCTGTGTTACCAGAAGGGATATCACTCCTTGATGCTCCATGAAGCAGTGCCACCTCAGTTAATTTGTCATTCTGCTGTTAAAGTCTGGCCTGTCATCGACAGCAGCATGATGAAGTAAGTGGGGGATTTATGAGTGGTGGAAAGCATTACTGAGACTTTTGTTTGTAACATTGCTACGGGTGTCTGAATTTTTAGAAGCAAATAAAATCTATTCTTCAATAAAAGTAAAATACTGTGTATGCTGGAAATCTGAAATAAAAACAAAAACTCAGGTCTGGCTGCATTCGCGGAGAGAGCAAAACAGTTAACGTTTTGAGTCCAATATGACCCTTCTTTGTAACTGAAAATGTATTCTTTATTTGTCCATAAACAGCACGGTGGTGCACCAATACACAAAACGGTGTGATGCAGATTGGTACCCACGATCCCTGCTGAGTTCCCCGAAGACAGGGAAAAACAGCAAAATGGCACAGGGAGTATCATTGTTCTCTTTTCTTCAAATCTCTGAATATCTGGTTCAGATAATATTGATGGGACCTGGAAATGGGAACTCATTTGGTCAGTCACCATTGTGTGCAAGGTCGTGGAGTGAGAGCCAATTTATTAAAAACTCAAGAGGCTATTGACTAGATATTTCAGAGATATAATAATAAATCACCTGCAGAAGAGTCAAAATCAGAACTACAACAGATCACGCAAAGCCTCATTAATTATCTTTTTTTAGAAAATATTTTATTTTATTTATAATTTTAACATTGTAACATTCTAAACAACAGAGCGGTCCAGCAAATGCAAAAACCCCACAATAACATACCCAACTTCCCCCCGCCCTAACTCCGAGTTACTTTCCCTGCCCCTTATTCTTCACTTCCATGCCTCGCCTTTCCCCCTCCCTCCATTCACCCTTGCCCCACCCTCCTGCTGACGGTCAGTTTTCCTTAAAGAAGTTGATGAACGGCTGCTACATCCAAGTGAACCCCTGTATTGAACCCCTTAAGGCGAACTTAATCTTCTCTAGCCTAAGAAACCCTGCCATGTCACTGACTTTGGAGGCTCCGAGTCCCTCCATCCCAGCAAAATCTGTCTCCGGGCCACCAGGGAGGCAAAGGCCAAAACGTCGGCCTCTCTCCCCCCCTGTGCTCCCGGATCTTCCAAAACTCCAAATATTGCCACCTCTGGACTCAGAGTCACCCTCCCTTCCAGGACCCTGACATGACATCTGTGAATCCCTGCCAAAATCCCCTCAGCTTCGGACACGCCCAAAACATATGTACATGATTCGCCGGACTTCCCCCGCACCTCCCACACCTGTCCTCCACCTCCTCAAAAATGCTATCATCCGGGCCACAGGCAAATGAGCCCTGTGGACCACCTTGAACTGGATCAGTCTGAGCCTGGCACATGACGAGGATGCATTGACTCTCCTCAGGGCCTTCTACTATAACCCGACTTCCAACTCCCCTCCCAGCTCTTCCTCCCACCTCCTCTTCACCTCCCCGATTGGGACCCCTTCCCACTCCATCAGTTCCTTATATATTTCCGAGACCCTCCCCTCCCCAACCTCTGTTCTAGACATCACCTTATCCTGTAGTCCCCTTAGAGGGAGGCGTGGAAAGCTTGGAACTTGCCTCCGGACAAAATCCCATACCTGCAGGTATCGAAATCCGTTCCCACCCGGTAACTCAAACTCCTCCTCTAGTTCCTCCAGGCTCGGGAAACCCTCCTCAATGAAGAGGTCCCCAAATCCCTCAATCTCATTAATTATCTTAAGGCAGAATTAAAGTATGACACTCCTGGTCCAACAGGACCATATTTTCATGAATCCCTCAGTTATTCACTATAATTAGAAATGTATGCGGTCGTCGAGAACATATTTTATTTAATGGGCCCAAATACAGTGTTGCTATATTGGGGATGGAGGTATCCACTGTAATTTATTACACAATGTCAGTGTAACCTGACATTATGCTTGTATGATGCAGAATTGAGATTTAATTCGCAAAGCAATGTAAATGTCATCCGACAGGGTGAGCTAGATCAGAGTAAAGTAGCATTTCCAACTGATGTTCCATATGGCATTGATTTCTTTCGAGATACACAATGTACTTTAACTTCTGATCTTGATATTATTTCTTGTTTAAGAGACATTAGAGGTTTAAACTAAATAGTCTCAATGAAAGGAGCAGCTAAGACACTGGCAAACAGCTAATATCTTTTTGGAAGGTGAGTTATTTCGTAATTTCCTGTCCCCCATTTTGGTTCCTGTACCATTCCTCATTTACCAATTCTACATTTATTTTATATCAACAACCAGCCAATGGTGTGCTCTCTAGTCACTTTTCCCTTTCCTGCATGGAAATCTCAGCTACCAATGAGAGTTAATTACAGAGAAAGGAGAGAAATTGAATGCCTGTATAAATGCTGGCCTTGCCGGCATCACTCATATCTTTTGAATGAATGAAAAAATATTCCACATCTTACCACTGGCTTGGAGTATTGGTGTATCAACATATTGTTTCACTTGTTAGTATTTAATTTGGATACGCATCAATTGTTCCTTAACCTTGTTTGAATAATCCAATTAATGCAAACTTATTCTATTAAAAAAAGAGCATTGAGCCATACTGTAACATTATTGGGAAAGAAAAAAAAATGATATCAAAGAAAGAACAAACTTGCATTTAGCAACATATTTTACGTCCTTAGGATATCTCAAAGCCCTTCCAAGCGAATAAATTACTTTTGAAGTTCTAAATCATTTCTTGCGTTTGCAAACACAACAATCAACTCGCCGACCGCAAGGTCCCACGAACAGCAAACAGCAATGAGATAAATAAATAACCAGCTAATCTGCTTTTGGTGGTATGAGTTGAGGGAGGACTGCCGGCGAGAAAGCTGGACAAATTCACCCAGCTCTTCTTTGGGATCTTATTCCATTCATCTGAACAGGAAGTGATGCAGCTTTAATTTAACAAACGGGGAAAACTGCTACACCCAATAATTCCGCATTCCCACGGCATCTTACCCTAGATTATGTGCTCAAGTCTTAGGCAGAGAAAAAAATAAAACCATTACTGATGGAGTTGTGTCTGGATCTCAGCCAAAATCACCATGTTTGGCTCAGCTCATTTAGCTCAACGTGTGTACTGCCAGTACCTGCAGTCTGACTTTCTTGCCAAGATAACAAAGCATTCTTTGCCGATGCAACAAAATCACTCCCACCTTCTGTCATGAGGGTATAAAATACCTGGATCACGTTAATTGAGGATGTGCTACCTTGGAATTATATTCAAACTGGCTTCTAAAAACAAAAACGGCACAATACAAGTAATTCACCTGAACAAAAAAAAAATCACAAAACATCTGGCTCCATAATCCCTCAACCAATAACAGTTAAAAGATTAATTTGTTATTAGGTTGCTCTTTGAGTGTCCTTGATCTGCGAAGAGTTTCCTTCAACTTACCTTTCACTTCAGTGATATGGCGAAGGATAGTTACAAGGTAGCGAGGAAGGATCTAAAGAGAGAGCTAAGACGAGCAAGGAGGGGACATGAGAAGTATTTGGCAGGTAGGATCAAGGAAAACTCAAAAGCTTTCTATAGGTATGTCAGGAATAAGCGAATGACTTGGGTAAGAGTAGGACCAGTCAAGGACAAGGATGGGAAGTTGTGTGTGGAGTCTGAAGAGATAGGCGAGATACTAAATGAATATTTTTCGTCAGTATTCACTCAGGAAAAAGAGAATGTTGTGGAGGAGAATGCTGAGACCCAGGCTATTAGAATAGATGGCATTGAGGTACGCAGGGAAGAGGTATTGGCAATTCTGGACAGGTTGAAAATAGATAAGTCCCCGGGGCCTGATGGGATTTATCCTAGGATTCTCTGGGAGGCCAGGGAAGAGATTGCTGGACCTTTGGCTTTGATTTTTATGTCATCATTGGCTACAGGAATAGTGCCAGAGGACTGGAGGATAGCAAATGTGGTCCCTTTGTTCAAAAAGGGGAGCAGAGACAACCCCGGCAACTATAGACCGGTGAGCCTCACGTCTGTAGTGGGTAAAGTCTTGGAGGGGATTATAAGAGACAAGATTTATAATCATCTAGATAGGGATAATATGATCAGGGATAGTCAGCATGGCTTTGTGAAGGGTAGATCATGCCTCACAAACCTTATTGAGTTCTTTGAGAAGGTGACTGAACAGGTAGACGAGGGTAGAGCAGTTGATGTGGTGTATATGGATTTCAGTAAAGCGTTTGATAAGGTTCCCCACGGTAGGCTATTGCAGAAAATACGGAGGCTGGGGATTGAGGGTGATTTAGAGATGTGGATCAGAAATTGGCTAGCTGAAAGAAGACAGAGAGTGGTGGTTGATGGGAAATGTTCAGAATGGAGTTCAGTTACAAGTGGCGTACCACAAGGATCTGTTCTGGGGCCGTTGCTGTTTGTCATTTTTATCAATGACCTAGAGGAAAGCACAGAAGGGTGGGTGAGTAAATTTGCAGACAACACTAAAGTCGGTGGTGTTGTTGACAGTGTGGAAGGATGTAGCAGGTTACAGAGGGACATAGATAAGCTGCAGAGCTGGGCTGAGAGGTGGCAAATGGAGTTTAATGTAGAGAAGTGTGAGGTGATTCACTTTGGAAGGAATAACAGAAATGCGGAATATTTGGCTAATGGTAAAGTTCTTGGAAGTGTGGATGAGCAGAGGGATCTAGGTGTCCATGTACATAGATCCCTGAAAGTTGCCACCCAGGTTGATAGGGTTGTGAAGAAGGCCTATGGAGTGTTGGCCTTTATTGGTAGAGGGATTGAGTTCGGGAGTCAGGAGGTCGTGTTGCAGCTGTACAAAATTCTGGTACGGCCGCATTTGGAGTATTGCGTACAGTTCTGGTCACCGCATTATAGGAAGGACGTGGAGGCTTTGGAGCGGGTGCAGAGGAGATTTACCAGGATGTTGCCTGGTATGGAGGGAAAATCTTATGAGGAAAGGCTGATGAACTTGAGGTTGTTTTCGTTGGAGAGAAGAAGGTTAAGAGGAGGCTTAATAGAGGCATACAAAATGATCAGGGGGTTAGATAGGGTGGACAGTGAGAGCCTTCTCCCGCGGATGGAAATGGCTGGAACGAGGGGACATAGCTTTAAACTGAGGGGTAATAGATATAGGACAGAGGTCAGAGGTAGGTTCTTTACGCAAAGAGTGGTGAGGCCGTGGAATGCCCTACCTGCAACAGTAGTGAACTCGCCAACATTGAGGGCATTTAAAAGTTTATTGGATAAGCATATGGATGATAAGGGGTTGCCTTGTTAATTAGGAATGAAATTAAATCAATAGCACTAAACGACATAGGGTCAGATGATGAGGAGTCTGTGTGGGTAGAGTTGAGGAACCACAAAGGCAAAAAAACCATAATGGGAGTTATGTACAGGCCTCTGAACAGTGGTCAGGACCGGGGGCACAAAATGCACCACAAAATAGAAAGTGCACGTCAGAAAGGCAAGATCACAGTGATCATGGGGGACTTCAATATGCAGGTGGACTGGGTAAATAATGCTGCCAGTGGACCCAAGGAAAGGGAATTCATTGAATGTTTACAGGAGGGCTTTTTGGAACAGCTTGTGATGGAGCCCACGAGGGAACAGGCCATTCTGGACTTAGTGTTATGTAATGAGCCAGACTTGATTAAAGATCTTAAAGTAAGGGAGCACTTAGGAGGCAGTGATCATAATATGGTAGAATTCAATCTCCAATTTGAAAGAAAGAAGGTAGAATCAGATGTAAAGGTGTTACAGTTAAATAAAGGTAACTACAGGGGCATGAGGGAGGAACTGACGAAAATCGACTGGGAGCAGAGCCTAGTGGGAAAGACAGTAGAACAGCAATGGCAGGAGTTTCTGGGAGTAATTGAGGACACAGTACAGAGGTTCATCCCAAAGAAAAGAAAGGTTATCAGAGGGGGGATTAGGCAGCCATGGCTGACAAAGGAAGTTAGGGAATGCATCAAAGCAAAAGAGAAAGCCTATAAAATGGCAAAAAGTAGTGGGAAGTCAGAAGATTGGGAAGGCTACAAAAACAAACAGAGGATAACAAAGAGAGAAATAAGGAAAGAGAGGATCAAATATGAAGGTAGGCTAGCCAGTAACATTAGGAATGATAGTAAAAGTTTCTTTAAATACATTAAAAACAAACGGGAGGCAAAAGTTGACATTGGGCCGCTCCAAAATGACGCTGGTAATTTTGTGATGGGAGACAAGGAAATAGCTGAGGAACTAAATAAGTACTTTGCGTCAGTCTTCACAGTAGAAGACATGAGTAATATCCCAACAATTCCGAAGAGTCAGGGGGCAGAGTTGAATATGGTAGCCATCACAAAGGAGAAAGTGCTAGAGAAACTAAGAGGTCTAAAAATTGATAAATCTCCGGGCCCAGATGGGCTACATCCTAGAGTTCTAAAGGAGATAGCTGAAGAAATAGTGGAGGCGTTAGTTATGATCTTTCAAAAGTCACTGGAGTCAGGGAAAGTCCCAGAGGATTGGAAAATCGCTGTTGTAACCCCCCTGTTCAAGAAGGGAACAAGGAAAAAGATGGAAAATTATAGGCCAATTAGCCTAACCTCGGTTGTTGGCAAGATTCTAGAATCCATTGTTAAGGATGAGATTTCTAAATTCTTGGAAGTGCAGGGTCGGATTAGGACAAGTCAGCATGGATCTAGTAAGGGGAGGTCGTGCCTGACAAACCTGTTAGAGTTCTTTGAAGAGATAACAAATAGGTTAGACCAAGGAGAGCCAATGGATGTTATCTAGCTTGACTTCCAAAAGGCCTTTGATAAGGTGCCTCACGGGAGACTGCTGAGTGAAATAAGGGCCCACGGTATTCGAGGCAAGGTACTAACATGGATTGACGATTGGCTGTCAGGCAGAAGGCAGAGAGTTGGGATAAAAGGTTCTTTTTCGGAATGGCAACCGGTGACGAGTGGTGTCCCGCAGGGTTCAGTGTTGGGGCCACAGCTGTTCTCTTTATATATTAACGATCTAGATGACAGGACTGGGGGCATTCTGGCTAAGTTTGCCGATGATACAAAGATAGGTGGAGGGGCAGGTAGTATGGAGGAGGTGGGGAGGCTGCAGAAAGATTTAGACAGTTTAGGAGAGTGGTCCAAGAAATGGCTGATGAAATTCAACGTGGGCAAGTGCGAGGTCTTGCACTTTGGAAAAAAGAATAGAGGCATGGACTATTTTCTAAACGGTGACAAAATTCATAATGCTGAAGTGAAAAGGGACTTGGGAGTCCTAGTCCAGGATTCTCTCAAGGTAAACTTGCAGGTTGAGTCCGTAATTAAGAAAGCAAATGCAATGTTGGCATTCATCTCAAGAGGCTTGGAATATAAAAGCAGGGATGTACTTTTGAAGCTTTATAAAGCATTAGTTAGGCCCCATTTAGAATACTGTGAGCAATTTTGGGCCCCACACCTCAGGAAGGACATACTGGCACTGGAGCGGGTCCAGCGGAGATTCACACGGGTGATCCCAGGAATGGTAGGCCTAACATACGATGAACGTCTGAGGATCCTGGGATTATATTCATTGGAGTTTAGGAGGTTGAGGGGAGATCTAATAGAAACTTACAAGATAATGAATGGCTTAGATAGGGTGGATGTAGGGAAGTTGTTTCCATTAGCAGGGGAGACTAGGACCCGGGGGCACAGCCTTAGAATAAAAGGGAGTCACTTTACAACAGAGATGAGGAGAAATTTCTTCAGCCAGAGAGTGGTGGGTCTGTGGAATTCATTGCCACAGAGGGGGTTGGAGGCCGGGACGTTGGGTGTCTTTTAGACAGAAGTTGATAAATTCTTGATTTCTCGAGGAATTAAAGGCTATGGAGAGAGCGGGTAAATGGAGTTGAAATCAGCCATGATTGAATGGTGGAGTGGACTCGATGGGTCGAATGGCCTTACTTCCGCTCCTATGTCTTATGGTCTTATAATGGCATAGTGTAGGTTAGATGGCTTTTGTTTTGGTGCAACATCGTGGGCCGAAGGGCCTGTACTGCGCTGTATCGTTCTATGTTCTATGTTCAGTGTGGTTTCAACAAAATCCACCAAAAGAGAAGCATATAATTAAAGTAATTAATTAAGCCGAGGAGATAGGAGAGGTGCGAAATGAATATTTTTCGTCAGTATTCACACAGGAAAAAGACAATGTTGTCGAGGAGAATACTGAGATTCAGGATACTAGACTAGAAGTGCTTGAGGTTCATAAGGAGGAGGTGTTAACAATTCTGGAAAGGGTGAAAATAGATAAGTCCCAGTGGCCGGATGGGATTTATCCCAGGATTCTTTGGGAAGCTAGGGAGGAGATTGCTGAGCCTTTGGCGTTGATCTTTAAGTCATCTTTGTCAACTGGAACAGTGCCAGAAGACTGGAGGATAGCAAATGTTGTCCCCTTGTTCAAGAAGGGGAGTAGAGACAACCCGGTAACTATAGACCAGTGAGCCTTACTTCTGTTGTGGGCAAAATCTTGGAAAGGTTTATAAGAGATAGGGTGTATAATCATCTGGAAAGGAATAATTTGATTAGACATAGTCAACACGGTTTCGTGAAGGGTAGGTCGTGCCTCACAAACCTCATTGAGTTCTTTGAGAAGGTGACCAAACAGGTGGATGAGGGCAAAGCATTTGATGTGGTGTATATGGATTTCAGTAAAGCGTTTGATAAGGTTCCCCACGGTAGGCTCCTGCAGAAAATACGGAAGCATGGGATTCAGGGAGATGTAGCAGTTTGGATCAGAAATTGGCTAGCTGGAAGAAGACAAAGGGTGGTGGTTGATGGGAAGTGTTCAGACTGAAGTCCAGTTACTAGTGGTGTACCACAAGGATCTGGGGCAAAATTCTCCCGAAACGGCGCATTGTCCGCCGGCTGGCGCCCAAAACGGCGCCAATCAGACGGGCATCGCGCCTCCGCATCTTTGGGGGCCGAGTCCCAACATTGAGGGGCTAGGCCGGCGCCGGAGGAATTTCCGCCCTGCCAGCTGGCGGAAACGGCCTTTGTTGCCCCGCCAGCTGGCGCGGAAATGACATCTCCGGGCGGCGCATGTGCGGGAGCATCAGCGGCCGCTGACAGTTTCCCATGCATGCGCAGTGGAGGGAGTCTCTTCCGCCTCCGCCATGGTGGAGACCGTGGCGGAGGCGGAAGGGAAAGAGTGCCCCCACGGCACAGGCCCGCCCGCAGATCGGTGGGCCCCGATCGCGGGCCAGGCCGCCGTGGGGACACCCCCCGGGGCCAGATCTCCCCGCCCCAGGTCCCGGAGCCCGCCCACGCCGCCTTGTCCCGCCGTTCAAAAGGTGGTTTAATCCGCACCGGCGGGACAGGCAATTTATCGGCGGGACTTCGGCCCATCTGGGCCGGAGAATCGAGCGGGGGGGCCCGCCAACCGGCGCGGCCCGATTCCCGCCCCCACCGAATATCCGGTGCCGGAGACTTCGGCAACCGGCGGGGGCGGGATTCGCGGCAGCCCCCGGCGATTCTCCAACCCGGCGGGGGGTCGGAGAATGACGCCCCTGTTTTGGGGCCACTGCTGTTTGTCATTTTTATAAATGACCTGGAGGAGGGCGTAGAAGGATGGGTGAGTAAATTTGCAGATGACACTAAAGTCGGTGGAGTTGTGGACAGTGCGGAAGGATGTTACAAGTTACAGAGGGACATAGATAAGCTGCAGCGCTGGGCTGAGAGGTGGCAAATGGAGTTTAATGCAGAAAAGTGTGAGGTGATTTATTTTGGAAGGAATAACAGGAAGACAGAGTACTGGGCTAATGGTAAGATTCTTGGCAGTGTGGATGAGCAGAGAGATCTCGGTGTCCATGTGCATAGATCCCTGAAAGTTGCCACTCAGGTTGAGAGCGTTATTAAGAAGGCGTACGGTGTGTTCGCTTTTATTGGGAGAGGGATTGAGTTTCCGAGCCATGAGGTCATGTTGCAGCTGTACAAAACTCTGGTGCGGCCGCATTTGGAGTATTGCGTGCAATTCTGGTCACCGCATTATAGGAAGGATGTGGAAACATTGGAAAGGGTGCAGAGGAGATTTACCAGAATGTTGCCTGGTATGGAGGGAAGATCTTATGAGGAAAGGCTGAGGGACTTGAGGCTGTTTCGTTAGAGAGAAGGTTAAGAGGTGACTTAATTGAGGCATACAAGATGATCAGAGGATTGGATAGGGTGGACAGTGAGAGCCTTTTTCCTCGGATGGTGATGCCTAGCACGAGGGGACATAGCTTTAAATTGAG
The DNA here is from genome assembly GCF_047496885.1 of Scyliorhinus torazame. Lineage (NCBI taxonomy): Eukaryota > Metazoa > Chordata > Chondrichthyes > Carcharhiniformes > Scyliorhinidae > Scyliorhinus > Scyliorhinus torazame. The sequence goes on along the minus strand of NC_092717.1, from coordinate 150,388,982 downwards.
GGGAGATAGACATAAGACAGACGTCAGAGGTAGGTTCTTTACTCAGAGAGTAGTAAGGGTGTGGAATGCCCTGCCTGCAACAGTAGTGGACTCGCCAACACTAAGGGTATTCAAATGGTCATTGGATAGACATATGGACGATAACGGAATAGTGGAAATGGGCTTTCGAGTGGTTTCACAGGTCGGCGCAACATCGAGGGCCGAAGGGCCTGTACTGCGCTGTAATGTTCTATGTTCGAATTATAAATACAAAAAAATAACCGTATTAATGTTTTATAAACCTAGGAATCACTGTTTTACCTTTACTATAATACAGCTTTTTTAACTTATCATGCAAATGGGGAGGACATAAATAGAGTGACGCAAAGTATGTTCTATCTCATGCAAGAAAGGCCACAGGAGATCTGCTACTCTAACATGTTTAATGACAGTGGAGCTTATTTTCTTGTGATTCGTGCTGAGGGAACACATGTTGACGAGGAGCTACGGTCATAAAGCCAGCCAGAGACCAATCACACTGCTTCTCCAACCACCTGACATTAAAAAGATGGAGAAGTTACTTGCTGTGGCTAATAGCACTGTGTACAAAGGTTAACTGAGATGTTTGGCATGTACTTCTTGGTCACGGTGATCTCCAGAATTTATTTTTATTGTCTTAGGGGATTCTCAGGGGAACCTCCCAGTCTTTGTTTCCGCTTTGTTGCCCTAGCGTTTAAAAAAATTTTTTTTTTGCCTGTCACAGGAGTTTACGTGACTACTGATAGGAGGAATCTGAGGGCAATGATGTTCATTTGCACCATTACTTTTTGAAATACACTCTATGGACCAGCAAATCTTTTCCTATCTGTCTTTGTGAATTTGTCTTTGTCTTGGGGTTTCTGTGGCACCCCAACGCAGTAGTTACTGTTCCCTGTACCACAATTGTTCTTGGGAAGTTCCTTGGAACAATTTACTACAGGCAAAACTGCTTCTTCAGTACAATTTGTCTGTATTATTATTTCTAGTTAAATTGCAAAACCTATGACAATACGGAAATCAAAGGTCATAGTATAGTATTTTTTCCTGTAGTACAGGCTGAGAGGTAGGGAGGTGTAAAGCATTGCCAGCTGTGGCAAAGGATATGTTTCCAGTTCCTTCAACAATAAGGCAATTCCTTATTGATGAAGGAACTGGAAACAGGTATAAAATATATTACAAGGTAATCGTTCATAGCACTTCACATTGCCAGTCAAATATGTTGACTCTCTCAGCTGTCTCTGATGGCTTCACATTACTGTTTCATTTTTTAAAAAAAAATTTAGAGTACCCAATTTTTTTCTAATTAAGGGCCGATTTAGTGTGGCCAATCCATTTAACCTGCACATCTTTGGGTTGTGGGGGCGAAACCCACGCAAACACGGGGAGAATGTGCAAACTCCACACGGACAATGACCCAGAGCCGGGATCGAAACTGGGGCCTCGGCGCCGTGAGGCAGCAGGGCTAACCCACTGCACCACCATGCTGCCCTACATTACTGTTTCTTTATACCTCCCAACAATGGCAATGAATCCAGTTGGGAGAGAGTTGGGGCAAAACAGGTTCCAGCTTGGCAGGTAAAATGCGCTAGTCAAGCAAATAAACTAAACACATCGAATAATAATTTAGAATAAATTTAACTTGCAGGGCGGCACGGAGCGCAGTGGTTAACACCGCTGCCTCACGGTGCCGAGGACCCGGGTTCGATTTGGCCCCAGGTCACTGTCTGTGGGGAGTTTTCACATTCCCCCAGTGTCTGCGTGGGTCTCACGCTTACAACCCAAAGATGTGCAGGGTCGGTAGATTGGCCAAGCTAAATTACCCCGTAATTGGAAAAAAAAGAATTGGGTACCTTAAATTTATATTTTAAAAAATTTAACTTCAAATTTCCTGACTGCAAGCCAGTGTCGCCCCGGGTGACTGGCTTGATTTCATGGTCCAATGTAGATCTTCTTCATTTGGTTGGTAAATTATTGCATTCAATGTGTTGTTAAATATTATTAAAATGTTAAATTCAATAAATAATTTCTACCTGCAAAACCATTTCCCTAGACTTGGAAGTTGTTGGCCTTGTGTATTTATTTTTGTTGCTTTGTAACTTTTTTTACTTTAATTATTTTAACATTATTCTGAAATCTAATTCGATTTCCGAAATAATTACAAGGTCCATGATTCATTTCCTTTTTGAAAGGGGAGGGACTCGGTTCAATTGTACAATACTTGTAACAAAATATTTATTTTACACAATAACCAATGCACTTCTAGCGTAAATTAAACTCCACAGAAGGAAAGGCAAAGTGTCCCCAGATGCACAAAAATTTGAAATTTACTTTTTGTTGATCTAAATCAGAATGCTGACTTTGGACCGGGAAAATTATCACGTAATTGCCCATTCCAACTAAACTCCGGCAGATGTTTTGGTATATCAAAATATGTTAAATGAGATAGCGAAGAAGTCAACCTTGGCTAGGCCCTGGGGCGGGATTCTCCGACCCCCCACCAGAGATTCGGCGGGGGCGGGAAACGCGCCAGTCGGCGGGTCCACCCCCGGCGATTCTCCGGCCCGCGATGGGCCAAAGTCCCGCCACTGTCAACCCTCTCCCGCCGGCGTGGATTAAACCACCTACCTTACCGGAGGGAGCAGGCAGCACGGGCAGGCTCCGGGGTCCGTGGGGGGGGCGCGCGAGGCGATCTGGCCCCGGAGGGTGCCCCCACGGTGGCTTGGCCCGCGATCGGGGCCCACCGATCCGCGGGCGGGCCTGTGCCGTGGGGGCACTCTTTTTCTTCCGCCTTCGCCATGGTCTTCACCATGGCGGAGGAGGAAGAGACCCCCTCCCCTGCGCATGCGCGGGGATGACGTCAGCAGCCGCTGATGCCCCCGCACATGCGTGGACTTACGCAGGCCGGCGAAGTCCTTTCGCCACTGTCTGGCGTGGCGCCAAAGGCCTTCCCTGCCAGCCGGTGGAGCGGAAACCACTCCGGCGCGGGCCTAGCCCCTCAAGGTGAGGGCTTGGCCCCTAAAGTGCAGAGACTTCCGCACCTTTGGGGCAGCCCGACGCCAGAGTCGTTCCCGACACTCCATCACGCCGGGACCCCCCGCCCCGCTGGGTAGGGGAGAATCCCGCCCCTGGTGTCCAATTCCATAGAATCCTAGATGGGCTTTTCTCTTTGAAGCGGAGGAGGATGAGAGGTGACTTAATAGAGGTTTATAAGATGGTGAGGGGGATAAATAGAGTGGACGTTCAGAGACTACTTCCTCGGGTGGATGTAGCTGTTACAAGCAGCCATAACTATAAAGTTCAGGGTAGGAAATATAGGAGGGATGTCCGAGGTAGGTTCTTTACTCAGAGTGGTTAGGGTTTGGAATGGACTGCCTACTTTGATAGTGGAGTCGGACACTTTAGGAACTTTCAAGCGGTTATTAGATAGGCACATTTCAGACAATGCTCGGCACAACATCGAGGGCTGAAGGGCCTGTTCTGTGCTATACTGTTCTATGTTCCAATCCCTACAGTGCAGAAGGAGACCATTGTGTATTCAAATCATGGAACTGATGATGCAGGGGATGTTCCTGCTTTGCCCTGGCTTATGCTCATGTGGTTAGAAACAGCTATAACTACCAGAACAATATGTTAACCACAGACCTGAAGAAATAATAAAAACATCTATCTCCTCCTGACCCCCAACTAGTTAAAAATAGAACATTTGAATGAACGTGACCATTAAGTGAAAGGTACCTTTGTTGAATTGAACCATCGCAGACAGTTCAAAAACATGAGGAATGTAATCAAGTAAAAGAGTGGTTGAGTCAGCCAAGTAACCAGCTATCATTTATCAATTGGTAGAACCCACACCTCTCATTCTGCCAACAAAACCAGGGGCTGGTTTAGCACACTGGGCTAAATAGCTGGCTTGTAATAGCGGGTTCAATTCCCATTCCAGCCTCCCCGAACAGGCGCTGGAATGTGGTGACTAGGGGCTTTTCTCAGTAACTTCATTGAAGCCTACTTGTGACAATAAGTGATTATTATTATTATTATTATTAAAACCTCAAATGATGTTTGAGAGCGTCATAGCTGTGTAAAACTCAAACTACTACAAAATCTTCCAGGCAAAATGAAGAGCCATAAGCTCACACAAGAGTTTTGGCAATACTCTCAAACTGGGTAACTGGCAGCAATTAAAACTGGCCTGCACTTCTTAAAGCCAACCTGCACCTCTTAAAGGGGAGCTGCATCCGCAATCTCTTCTGCATATGTGAAACTCAGCCAGTCCTTAAATGTTGAAAAACAAAACTCATATCAATCCACACCTGGTCAGCCAAATATTCCACCTCTCATACATGTTGAAGGACTCGGGAATATGTTGAGCGGTTTTCATACCCTGGCAACTACCTCTCTCATCAGGCTACCATTGACGATGAGTTCCAACATTGGATCAGCTGCAGCAGCTCAACCTACAGCAGAAATATTTGACAACAAACACTATCACAAGTCAACAAAAGTCTGAGTGTACAAAGCAGTTATCATCACCACACTTATGTGCTCCAGAGAGAAAAGATCTGTGCATCAGTGACATGTAAGAATGCAAGAAAAATTCCACCAGCAGTGCCTCTGCCGCATCCTCGAGATTCAATGGGAAGACCATCGAACAAAAGCCATTATCTTTTTCCAAAATAAATTTAGTGTATCCAGTTATTTTTTTCCAATTAAGGGGCAATTTAGCGTGGCCAATCCACCTACCCTGCACATCTTTGGGTTGTGGGGGTGAGGCCGAGACAGACAGGGGGTGAATATGCAAACTCCACATGGACAGGGACCCAGGGCCGGGATCGAACCCAGATCCTTGGCGCTGTGAGGCAGCAGTGCTAACCACTGCACCACCATCCGGCTCTTGCCATTGTCCTTCTTGAAGCCAATTCCACAACCATTCAGCAAAACTACTGCAAAATCAACTTCGATGGACTGGACACCCTGGGCGCGATTCCCTTGCCGCGTTGCGCTTAAGCGAGAGCACACCGTGGCTGGAGAATCCTTGGAGACGCAACCAGCGGACCTTCCACAGGCTCCACATCTCGCAAGATTCACCAAAGTCCTGCGAGACGTCAGAGTCGGAACTCCGCCTAAAAGGGCAGGGTCAAATGACGCTCACGGAAGTAGGGCGTAACGACCAACCTGCCTCCCTCAATTATCCGGCCTCCCCCAGGGAGGGTGCAGTCGGGCGCCTTTCAGTGTTGGTCCACACAAACGTGGACCAGGTGGAACGGCATCCAAAGGGGATCTCCCGGGCCACCAGAGAACCCCTGGATGGTCAAGAGTGGCTCCTTGGCCCTCCCTGGAATGCGGGCACATTGGCACTTCCCAGCTGGCATCTTGCCACTGTCAGCCTGGCACTACCAAGGTTCCTGGGTGGCACTGCCAAGCCAGAAGGAGCACTGCTCAAGTACCAGGGTAGCACTGCCGAGCGTCAAGGGCCAAGCCCATGAAATGAGTGTGGAGGGGGGCTTGAAGGGTGAGAGGGTGCAGGGCAGGTAAGTAAGGGCCTCCGGGAGGTTTGTGAGTGAAGGGTTGGAGTACTAAAAAGGGTGGGCTAAACCAGTGAGAAACTCCCCAGGGCCCAAAAAAGTGACTAAGTGTCATTGAATAGCGGTGGGGAACTCGCCGGCTCTGGAAAACCCACACAAATTAACTTAGAAATTTTGGGGGAGAATCGCGCCACTGTCTGGATGGTTGAAAACAGTCTCCCTGGCCAGGTCCTGTTCTCTCAACTCTCAAATGGTCAATGTTCGAGCCAAAACGTTTCAAAGACATTTTGAAGCTCTCAGTTTGGTAGTATTAGCATCAATTTTTTTTTTTAAAATTTAGAGTACCCAACTTTTTTCTCTCCAATTAAGGGGAAATCTAGCGTGGCCAATCCACCTCCCCCACACATCTTTGGGTTGTGAGAGTGAAACCCACACAGACACGGGGAGAATGTGCAAACTCCACACGAACAGTGACCCGAGGCCAGGATCGAACCCGGGTCCTCAGCGCCATGAGGCAGCAGTGCTAACCACTGAGCATTAACATCAATGACTGCAGTGAGGAACTTGCTACCAATCATTCAGAATGGTGACAACTTGACCATCATTTGAGTCACAATGTCTTAATGATGATAAAAGCAAATTACTGCGGATGCTGGAATCGGAAACAAATACAGAAAATATTGGATAATCTCAGCAAGTCTGACAGCATCTGTGGAGAGAAAAGGGAGTGAATGTTCTTGTCTGGTTGACACTTTGTCAAATTAATGACAAGGCTGAGCAGTGGTAGAGAAGAAAAGGAAACAAATCCGGCACTCTGGAATCACACTAATTGTGGGACATTCTGCCCCATGTGTCCAAATAGCTACAGTTTCAGAACCAGCCTGTTCACTCACAAGAAGACTCATGGCAGAAACCTGTGACCCTGAGAAGGCGTCATCCTTGAATCGAGGGTCCACCACCGCCAATGGCAATTTGGCTGAAAAGGGTGTGGTAGTAGCTGGGAAAGTCTTTCTGAGTAGGATGAAACCAGAAATGGAGCGGCGGCCAGAGAGACGGCTCTCAGGTTGTCAAATGCAACACCACTGGCTTTAATCCAGAGAGCGGAATGGAGGAGATATGTCATATTTCTGCAGGGCCAGGAGGCCCTCCAGACATGTCAAGGCAGTGGGAGCAGATTTCCACGAGGTAAATGCTAGGACCTGGATACAATGTGGGTAAAGGTTCAATTACTTCAAAGTAGTCATAGTCAGTGAGTGTGTCTTAAAATGTCATATTCTATCAACCGCACCACCAACCGCTTAATGTGCCACAACCCAATGATCCCACCCATCAACAATTAGGATATTTGGGGTTTCCTCCAACAGTCCAAAGATTTACAGGTTAGGTGGATTGGCCATGATAAATTTCCACTTAGTGTACAAAAAGATTAGGTGGGGTTATGGGGATGGCTGATATCTCAATTTCCATTGCAGCACAGGCAAAAGCCACAGGACATCTGAAAGCAGCACGTTCATTTTAAAGTCATGAGATCTCTCTCTCGTTGTTACCATGCTGCTCCAGCCTGATATCAAGCAGGCTCAATTGGGCATTTAGTATCAGCAATCCAGCCCAGCAGATTGCTAAAACTGCTGAGACTTCACCTTCATAATTGCCAGGTTGAAGCGAGTCCAGCAGATGTCCGCAAATTGTGAAACATACTCCAGTGCATACTAAAGGACTGTCCATGGCAGTCAATGCAAGGGATCCTTGTTTCAGGACACTGTGAACTTCCTTGTAGAAGTATGGCTGTCAATGTGTCATCATCGAGCAGCCACCTCTAGTTCAATATGGTGGCTTGAAGATGGTATGAACAGCATTGGCACAGGATGAAAGCATCGTGACTGCTGCCAGGATTGAACATCCGCTTGTGACCATGGAGTGATTGGTCACATACAGGGCTGTTCCTGTTCAAAGTCACAGAAAAGGGCTCTTTTTACCCAGATCCGGGTGGAATTTTGATGAAAAGGCGTAGGTGAATGTTAAAGGAGTAGTTTACCCCTGGAATGGTCTGATCACCGCATCCGGCAGAAAACATAAGAGGTTTGGCTGGCAAGTTGAAACAGCCTTGTGCTTCACAGGCAGTGTCTTCCAGCATGCAGGCGGGGGAGGGGCAAGCTGTAAGACCCCAGATACAGGAACTGATAACTTTTATCAAGGAGGAATTCCATAAACAGAGGGAAGAAATGCGTGAGGATCATGCAAAGGCCATTACAGAAGCTATGGCACCCCTGAAGAGCACTTTGGAGCAGATGGAGAGGTGTTTGGAGGTGCAGGGGTCACAGATTTGGGAAATTGAAGGAGTGATCTCAGACCACAGCGATCGTGTGGTGGCTCTGGAGGTGGAGGTGGGGCTCCCAGGAGACTTCTGTAAAACATTGAGGGCAAAGGTGGAGGAGCAGGAGAATGCCTCGAGAAGACAGAACCTGTGAACAGTGGGCCTGCCTGAAGGAGTGGAAGGTGTGAGTGCCACAAGGTACGTCTCAAGGATGCTGGCGGGACTGGTGGCAGAAAGGGTGCTAGATAAGGCACCTGAAGTAGACTGAGCGCATAAGTCTCTGAGGCAAAAGCCTAGAGCTGGGGAGCTGCCACAGGTGGTGATTGTGAGACCCCATAAATTTGTGGAGCAAGAGAAAATTCTACGTTGGGCCAGGGAGAAGCATAGCTGCGACTGGGAGGGAAATAAGGTCCGGATTTATCAGGACGTCGGAGCCGAGTTGATTTAACAAGGCCAAGGCGGTGCTGTACCGGCGGCAGATCAGGTTTGGGGTGCTCTACCCGCCAAAATTATGGGTGATGTACGGAGGCCAGGAGTATTATTTTGAGACCCCAGAAGCGGCCAAAGACTTCATTATGGAGCATAAACTGGGGGAGAACTGAGTGGACAATGCTTGGGAACCAGGGTGCTGGCACTATGTAATGGTCGGGAGCATGTTTAAAGTGGGTGTAGGGATTGGGGGGTTTTCACCTTTTTTTGTGAGGGGGGTGGTTTCTGTTCAATGTTGAGATTGTAAGGAGTTGTAGGGGTGAAACGTTTATGTGGGGATGGATGTTCCCATCCCCCTCCTGTTTTATGGGGCTGTTCGTGTTTAACATCTGTTTGTTTGCTTTTGGAGAAGGCTACCTGGAGTTCAGGAGAAGTCCTTGTTTGGGTGGGGGAGGGTAAGGCCAGCAGGAGGCCTTCTTCTTTGAGCTGAGTGGGGGGGGGGGTCATTAGGAAGTGCCTTTGGGTAGGGGCAGCCACGCTAGCAGGTTATGCTGGTAAACGGAAGTGAGGTGGTGGGGGAGAAGGCCAAGAAGGGTGGCTGGGGGGAAAGGGGAAAAGCGGGGGGGTTTCTGCGACGCGGCAGGGGGTGAGAGATGACATGGTCATGAGCGAAGAAAGGGACCATCTGGGATGGGCTAGGTACAGAGTGGAATTAAAGGGGCAGGAGTTAAGTGGGGAAGATGACAGACGGTAGAGGGGATTGGAGGCGCAAGCCTCTGGTAAGGTTGGTAACATGGAATGTCCGGGGACTGAATGGGCCGGTTAAAAGGTCGCGGGTGTTCGCGCACCTCAGGAGCTTGAAAGCGGGGGCTGTTTTTTTGCAGGAGACACACCTCCGTGTGAAGGACCAGGTTAGGTTAAGGAAGGGGTGGGTCGGGCAGGTTTTTCACTCGTGGTTTGATTTGAAATCGAGGGGGGTCGATTTTAATGAGCAACAAAATGGGATTTGTGAGTGCGTAGGAGATGAGGGATCCAGGTGGGAGATATGCGATTGTGAGTGGGGTATTGGAAGGGGCACCGGTAGTGTTGGTAAATGTGTATGCCCCAAATTGGGATGATGTGGGTTTTATGAGGGGGTTGCTGGCAGCAATCCTGGATTTGGCCACGTACCAGTTGATCATCGGAGGAGATTTTAACTGTGTCCTGGAGCCGAGGGTGGATAGATCGAGCCCCAGGTTGATGGGTAGGGTATGAATGGCAAGGGAGCTGGGGGGGTTTATGGAGAGGATGGGTATGGTGGATCCATGGCGCTTTCAGAACCCAGTGGCAAGGGGTATTCCTTCTTTTCACTCGTCAAGATATATTCGAGGATTGATTACTTTGTAGTGATTCGGGAGATTTTGGTTGGGGTGGAGGGGGCAGAGTATGCGGGGATAGTTATCTCAGACCATGCACCCCACTGGCTGGGTTCAGTACGGGACAAGAGCAGAGGCCGGGGTGGAGGTTTGACTCGGGGTTGTTGGCGGATGGAGGTTTTTGTGATAAGGTGCGGTTGGCGATTAGGGGTTATGTGGAGTTCAATCAGAATGGGGAGGTGTCGGCGGCATTTTTTGGGAAGCACTGAAGGCAGTGGTCCGGGGAGAAATCTCATTTATGGTTCGTGCGAATAAGGAAAGGAGGGCGGAACATGACTGTCCAGTGAGCGAGATAGTGGAGGTAAACAGGGAATATTCGAGGGTGCCCACCGTGGAGGGATTGGCGAGGAGGAGAAAGTTGCAGGGGCAATTTGACAGGCTGACAACGGGGAAGGCGATAGGGCAACTGTGTAGGGCAAGAGGGGTGCAATACGAGTATGGGGAGAAGGCGAGCCGCATGCTGGCGCACCAGCTGCGGAGGCAGGCTGTGTCCAGGGAAATATTGAAGATCCGGACTGGGGCTGAGGATGTGGTGTCAGAATACAGGAGGGAGATTGAGAACCTAGTGGAGTGGTGCAGCGACAACAATCTCTCCCTCAATGCCAGCAAAACTAAAGAGCTGGTCATTGACTTCAGGAAGCAAAGTACTGTACACACCCCTGTCAGCATCAACAGGGCCGAGGTGGAGATGGTTAGCAGTTTCAAATTCCCAGGGGTGCACATCTCCAAAAATCTGTCTTGGTCCACCCACGACGACGCTACCACCAAGAAATCACAACAGCGCCTATACTTCCTCAGGAAAATAAGGAAATTTGGCATATCCACATTAACCCTTACCAACTTTTACAGATGCACCATAGAAAGCATCCTATCTGGCTGCATCACAGCCTGGTATGGAACTGCTTGGCCCAGGACTGCAAGAAACTTCAGAGAGTCGTGAACACCGCCCAGTCCAGCACACAAACCTGCCTCCCATCAATTGACTCCATCTACACCTCCCGCTGCCTGGGGAAAGCAGGCAGCATAATCAAAGACCCCTCCCACCCGGTTTACTCACTCTTCCAACTTCTTCCATCGGGCAGGAGATACAGAAGTCTGAGAACACGCACGAACAGACTCAAAAACAGCTTCTTCCCCGCTGTTACCAGACTCCTAAATGACCCTCTTATGGACTGACCTCATTAACACTACACCCTGTATGCTTCATCCGAGGATTATGTAGTTACATTGTATATCCTGTGTTGCCCTATTATGTATTTTCGTTTATTCCATTTTCTTCCCATGTACTCAATGATCTGTTGAGCTGCTCGCAGAAAAATACTTTTCACTGTACCTCGGTACACATGACAATAAACAAATCCAATCCAATCCATTACTGCCATTCAAACATTACGGACCACTGCATTGTTTTCCCCCCAGCTCTTGCAGCACTGAAACTATCAGCGCGACTGCACCAAATTTTGGGAAGACACACTTTTCTAGTAACGTGAGAATATGGGTATAATAATAATAATAATCACTTATTGTCACAAGTAGGCTTCAATGAAGTTACTGTGAAAAGCCCCTAGTCGCCACATTTTGGCGCCTGTTCAGGGAGGGGTACAATTGATCCCAGTAAGTTGGATTTTAAAAACCAGTAGTACTCTTTAGTTGAGTGAACAAACAGCTTTTAAAGTTGTCAATGGAATCCCTGAAGAAAACTCAGTTCCATGAATTATCATTTAAAGAAAAATATCACAGTAATGGTGGTCGTTTGAATTTTGTCCAGTGAGACTTTGGAAGTCTCCGAAGGAACAAAATCTTAATTATTGTTATTGAAAATGTCCTCATTATAATATTCAAAAGTTTACTTCTATGTACTCTTCCAGTCTCCAAAACTCATTGTTTCCCATTAATACATTATTGTCACATTTTTGCAGCAACCTTTTTCATTACAATTTGTATGTTCAAACTTATTTTCCCTATCTAAAACTGTCACCATAATTGCATCTGATAAGTGCACTGTGGCACTGTAAAACAGGGAAATTCTGGTGTGTTGGTCAACTCTGTGTCCTTGGGTGGGATTCTCCGCAATCGGCGCGATGTCCGCCGACCGGCGCCAAAAACGGCGCGAATCAGTCTGGCATCGCGCCGCCCCAAAGGTGCGGAAGTCTCCGCATCTTGAGGGACCGAGCCCTCACCTTGAGGGGCTCGGCCCGCGCCGGACTGATTTCCGCCCCGCCAGCTGGCGGGAAAGGCCTTTGGTGCCCCGCCAGGTGGCGCGAAACTGACTTTGCCGGGCGGCGCATGCGCGGGAGCATCAGCGGCCGCTCATGGCATCCCCGCGCATGCGCAGTGGAGGGGGTCTCTTCCGCCTCCGCCATGGTGGAGACCATGGCGAAGGCGGAAGGAAAAGAGTGCCCCCACGGCACAGGCCCGCACGCAAATCGGTGGGCCCCGATCGCTGGCCAGGCCACCGTGGGGGCACCCCCCGGGGCCAGATCGCCCCGCGCCCCCCCCCCCCCCCCAGGACCCCGGAGCCTGCCCCGCCGCTTTGTCCCGCCGGTATGAGAGGTGGTTTGATTCTTGCCGGCGGGACATGCATTCCAGCAGCGGGACTTCAGCCCATCCGGGCCAACCAGCACGCCGCGATTCCCGCCCCCGCCAAATATCCGGTGCCGGAGAATTCGGCAACCGGCGGGGGCGGGATTCACGCCAGCCCCCGGCGATTCTCCGACCCGGCGGGGGGTCGGAGAATCCCGCCCCTTGTTTCTCACGTTGTGGTAGCTTTTATCAAAGTATTAAATGAAATAAATAAGAGCAGAATGTATAGTTTTAAAATGGAGAATGAATTACATTTGTTCTAGTAGAATTATACTCTGCTCCAAAACCTCTCCCACCTAAAGACTACTCGTTCCTCATTTCAGTGTGAAAATAACTAGATTGGCTGGTGAAATGAAAAGTCTTGCACATAACCCACACTTCCAATAAGTATCATACATCGGTCAACACAATTTAATGCGGACTTCCGGTGACGGCGGGTGGGAAGCGGCCGCACAATGGAGGGCTCCCGTTCGGGAACGGCATTTTCGGGGCTTTAAGCCCGGTCCCAGGGTCCACGGAGGTGGCAAAAGCAGGGAGAAGGCACAGAGGCGGCAGAGTGAAGGCACAGTGAAGAAAAATGTCGAGGGTGAGCAAAAGAACGTTCGTAAGGAAAACAGCTGAAGGTCCGTCGGGGGGTGGAAAGGTCACCGCGGGGTCACCAAGGAAAATGGAGGCTGGAGCACCAGGGGTGGCCGCATTGCTTCCAGCTGAAGAAATAACTAAGGTGATGGCTGCGGAATTCGAAAGGCAGTTTACTAAATACATGGAGACAATGAGGAAGGAGATGAGAGAGGTTTTGAGTGTGCTGGTGGAGGAGGTGATTTCCCTGGTGACGAAGGCGGTGGCGAGCGCAGTGGCGGAGGTGCGAGAGCAAGGGGAGGCACTGAAGGAAGTGGAGGAGACGGTATTGAAGCACGGTGATCAACTTGCCTCGATGGGGAATGAGATGTGGAAGGTGATGGACATTAACAAGGATTTGCGACGAAAAATGGAAGACCTGGAAAACAGATCCAGGCGACAGAATTTGAGGATTGTGGGGCTGCCCGAAGGAGTTGAAGGACCGAGGCCGACTGAGTATTTTGCCGCGATGCTGGCAAAACTATTGGGAGAGGGGGAGGATCCCTCCCGATATGAACTGGATCGGGCTCATCGGTCGTGCAGGCCTGTACCAGAGGCGAGAGAGCAACCAAGGGTAGTGAATCTGGTCTTCCGTAGGTACAGTGTGAAGGAGAAGGTCCTGAGCTGGGCCAAGCAGAAGCGGGTGGTGCAGTGGGCTGGAGCTGGTATACGTGTATACCAGGACTTTACGGTGGAGCTGGCGAGGAGGCGGGCTGCCTTCAACCGGGTGAAGAGGGCACTGTACAAGAGCAAGGTGCAGTGCAGCATTGTATATCCAGCGAAGCTGAGGGTGACTTACAAGCTCAGGGACTTTGATTTTGGAACGGCGGAAGCAGCGGAGGAGTTTGCGAAGGCAGAAGGACTGTGGCAGAACTGAGAAATTGAGAAATGGCCATGTGCCGATGTGACCTCAGGACTGTATTTTCTTCTTTTTTGTTTCACTGCGTGCGGGTGTATGGGCTAAAGGAGCCAATGTTGTATATATTTGGACAAGGGAAGTGATGGGACTTTCACTCGAAATGAGGGCTCTTTGGGGTGTAGGTGGATATGCGGGGGTGTGCTAAAAGGGGATTTCTGGGCTTTCCTAGGGCTGGGCAAAGGGGAAAGGGACCCAGGCGGGGACCTCCACGCTGGCCGGTTTAAGCCGGCCAGTGAACGGGAGTGAGGTGGGGGGACAGGCCGCAGCCATCGGAGCCTGGCAGAACAGGGTCCGAGTGGTCTAGCCGGGGTGGAAAGTTGGGGTGAAGGAACCGAGGTTGGGAGGAGGAGTTTTAAAGAGGCAGTGGACGGGAGGAGTTGGAGACTTGCGCGGGGGAGGGGAGGGGGTATAACTCTTGGGTATCATGTACGCCCTCAACCTTTCAGAGGTTGGAGGGCGTTGAGTGTTGGTGGGGGGGGGGGGAAGTGGACTATATAGGTCAATGGTGACCATGGGCGGTCCCGGACTCCTTTTTCTTTTTCTCCTTTGTTTTTTTGTTGCCACCGTGGGCGGGTTTGTTTTATTGGATGCACATATTGACAGGTGGGCCGTTGTTTGAGGTGGTGGGAGGATGGGATCATTGGTATTGTTAAGGGGATTGATTTTGTGTTTGTTACCGTTTACTGTTTGTGGGTGGGGTGTAAACTTTGAAGGAAAATGTGAAAATGGAGAATAAAAACATTTTTTTTTAAAAACATAATTTAATGCACGCTCTGACTCAACGTAAGCAGCACCATCTGCATGCATATATCCACAATATGTAAAATGTTTTCTATTCAGACCACACTCCTTGTGAGCATCACGCTTACTTCTGTATTATGGCAACCAGCAGACTTCTTACATTATACCCCAGTGTATCTCCAACCCACAGTCACATTGCTACAAAGGATCTGCTGCTAACAGGCATCACGTGCATAATTAAACCGTGGCTGAATGCAGGCAGCATGCAAACTTTGTGCAGCCTGTTGATTTACATGATAGCAGCCCGGCGCTAGCATTGCTCGGTTGAGTGGCTTTATGCCTCAGCAAGGGGCCCCAATCCATACAAGGCCAGTGCTATTCAAATATAGTCTGCACTGTTATAGATGAGGTGCATTGTGGCTGCAGCAGAAGCTGGAAGTGGCTGGGGAAGAGTGTCTCAGAAGGAAGACCTAATGGCACAACGTGGAAGAAAGCATACTCCCAAGATTCTCTGATGCCACACTGAAAGCTTTGGGTACAGGAGAAGAGAAGAAATGTCCTCTCTCTACGGGGGGTGGGAACCCAGAAGGGCTTCAAGCTGAGTTCTGAGAAAGCAACAGAAGCAGGAAGCCAACAATGTAACCCTGAGGACCTGAATGTAGTGCCACAAGATGTTTAATGGCCTCATGTGAATGGTCACAGTCAATGAAATTATCTTCAAATGCCTTATCCTCACAACAGCGCCACCTAACTAGCAGGGACAGGCATGGATAAATGCCTTTACCACAGCACAGGACGCAATGCCCACCATCATTTGAGTGGCCATACTGAGACCGTGACCTGTGGTGAGGCTAAAGGAATCGAAGATGATGGTCTGCTCATACCAACTCCTCCTTCTCACATTCCATAGAATCCATAAAATCTCGACAGTGCAGAATGAGGTCATTTGGCCCACCAGTTCTACACCGACCCTCTAGAACAACGCCCTACCGAGGCCCACATCCCCGTAATCCCACGCAACCTTTGGACACTAAGGGTCAATTTAATATGGTCAATCCACCTAACCTGCCCATCTTTGGACTGTGGGAGAAAACTGGAGCACCCGGAGGAAACCCACAGAGGCATGGAGGGGTAATGTGCAAACTCCACACAGCCAGTCACCCAAGGTTGGAATCAAACCCAAGTCCCTGGCGCTGTGAGGCAGTAGTGCTAACCACTGTACCGCCCACTTTCCCCTCATCCTGTAATTTCTTCTGTACATTGTGTAATCAAGCATAATCAAGCACCTATTGCTTCCTTGTTCCTACATGCCTACGGCTGAGCCTTTCGTCCTTTCAAATACTCAAAAGCTACAACCTGATCAGGCATCGAAGGAACAGCAAGAGATGGAAAATCAGGAAGATAGTGATGAAAAAAAAGACCATCACTGACTCTCCCATTCACAGCCACCAACACTGCGTATACTGCAAAAGACAGCATAGAAGCAGGATCCGGATCTGCATGTATGAGTTAGTGGGGATGAGTGGGCTGCTACCAGAGTAGGGGATAAAGGTAGCAATGGTATCAGCTCACCAGAGGGCGAAGTTGCACATGAGGACTGCTGCAGAGGACTCATCAGAGAAAGATTGATGTGTATGTATATTGAAATGCTTGGTGCATTGGAAAGCCTACAAGAAAGCCTGCGGTCAATGTCAGGGAGCAGGGAGGTGTGCGTAGGGCTTTGAACCAGAGTTTGGGGTGCATCATTTCCCCCATGCAAATTGTGGCCAACTGCATGAGAACACTTCCAGGCTCAACCATGATGCAGAGTGTGATGGCCAAAGCTCAACTTGCTATCACCAAGCTCAGACTGCTAAAGTCATAGCTCAGAATACCAGTGTGTCAAGGGGCTTGCAGGATAATCCTGTCGCCACCCTCTGGCATCTCATGCTGGCTCATGTACAGATGGTACAGCAGAATGATAACATCATGATTGCTGGCAGGATACTGGGCATGATATGCTGAGCATTGTCGCACCATCAAGTGCCATCCTGGCAAAACCACATGGTCCCTCTGACTAAAATGTATTCAGTCAAGTGCCCTTCCTTACACAAAGATAGACAATGAACTGGGAGATTCATGGTTATTGTTACCTTGACAGCCACTGGCAATGCCATTCTGCTCGGAGCCACAGTTCTGGCTGCAATAAAGAGGCAGGTTTCAATGAGCACCTCCTTAGTGAAGTTGAGACTTCCTCACTGAGATTGAGGTAGGGGAAATGTTCCCTTAAGTTCTGCGAAGGGGCATGAATAGCGCACTCAAGTTAAAATCTGCTGAACGGCACGCTTAGCGGGGTATTTCTCGTTATCCAATGGCAGTTTGCTTCTGCTCGCCAGCAGGAAAGGCTCCTTACAGATTTAGGCGCCATTTTGTCTGGCAGCCCCGATCGTCTCCCCCCCCCCCAATTCAGGCTCCGTCCACTCTTTTGACACCACCCTCCAACCCAGGAATGCCCCCTCCACCTGGCAAGGCCCACTCCACCTGGGCCTGACCCCTGGCACTGCCAACCTGGCACCCTGGAAGTGCCAGGGTGCCACCCTGCCCTATCACCCACAGATCTCCAATGGTCTGGGAGACCCCAAGTTCCATTTTGCATGGTGTACGCAAGAGCGCGATCCAGATCATGCCAAACGGAATGAGTGGGGTAACTCGCGCGAGGTTTCACACCAGGCACGGAGCCCGATTTGGGGCTTGCACACAATTCACCCGTTGTGCCTGGATCCATGCCAGGCGCAACGGGGTTGCTGAATCATGCTCTTTCCCTCCTGCTGCAATAGTCTCCTCCTCAGCCCTCTTCAAGCAGCTTGCCCTCCTCTGTCATGCTCAATCATGCTGCATGTCAACAGGGATACACATGTCTGCACCCATGTCTGGAAGCAAACATTTTAAGTTAAAGCCAAGGCCTTAACGGAGTGCTACATCACTTCCTGTGGACTTCAGCAACTTTAAATAATGGTACAATCACAACCTAAGCAAAAGCCAGTAGAAAGCAATAAGCAACTAATCTTAAAGCCGTAAAATATGCTGGGAATGGGGCCTTCCATCTGCTGAACATATGTGCGAGGGTAAGAGTCAACTTGAGTGTTACGATTCAAAATGGCACCTCTAGGTATCAATTCAGCTTTACATGTTGGTGTTCCTCATGGCCAGCTTCAAAAGCGTCTGTGGTATTTTGGACCCAAAATGTACCTGGAATGCTGCAAAATAATGGTGCTAATGAGCTATATTTTTGATGATGCTGTTTTGTAGGATATTTAAAAAGTCAGTGGGAGAAATCCACACACTCATCAGAGGAACAGGGAAAACATAGAATCGCTTAAATCTTATAACGTTTAAAAATCAAAGCGTGATCATATAAAATCAATATAGTTTCAGGAAAGGGAAATTATGACAAATTTATTAGAGTTTTTGAGGATTTAGTTGGTGGGTGGTAAAGGAGAACCTGTAGATGTAGTATACTTAGGTTTGGACAGGAAACTAAATGGCTTCCAGATCCGGGTCATTTACTAGAATCCAGCTGATCCTAATTCTTAAAAGAATCATCACCGCACATTATGTCTTTTCTCCAAAAACATAGCGGCCATCATTTCCTCCCCCTTAAAAGAAAAAAAACCTTTCTGAAATAGGGATTTTTTTGCAACCTTTTAGAAGAGAATGGGTGGGATTTACCAGCTGTTCACGCTGGCAGGATATTCCGGTCCCACACAAATGCATGGATTTCCCAGCAACGAGTACAATCACTGGGAAATCCCCTTGACAACAGCGGGGTCAGTAAATTCCACTGGTGGGCCGCCACCGCCACTGAAAAACACGCAGCGGGTTAGTCGGTAAATCCTGCCCTACATGTTTCAACATCATATACATTTTAGCAACAATTTTATGACATACAAAACAGGCTTGGGGGGGTCCAGAAACTGTGGTGGGGGGGCGGTTGCGAGATCGGAGCGGCATTTTAAAAAAGGTGAGTTAAGTGCGGCCTCGGTGGGGTGAAGCCCCTCAAAATAAAATCCTGTTTGATAGCGGGGTCATTCTCGGCGTTGTAGGCTCCGAGAAACACCCCGCTAAATGCACCCAAAACGCCGGGGGGGGGGGGCCCGCCAACCGGCGAGGTGCGATTTCCGCCCCCGCCGAATATCCGGTGCCGGAGAATTCGGCAACCAGCGGGGGCGAGATTCACGCCAGCCCCCGGCGATTCTCCGACCCGGCGGGGGGGTCGGAGAATCCCGCCCCATATCTTTGGTCCCTTCATCCAAGTCATTTATATAAGTTGTAAAAAGTTGAGGTCCCAGCACTGAACCCTGTGGCACACCACTCATTACATCTTGACAACCAGGAAAAGACCCATTTATGCCAACTCTATTTCCTGCTAGGTAGCCAATCTTCTATCGATACCAATATATTACCCCTACACCACGGACTTTTATTTAAGTGTTTGCAATTATGTTGCTCCTTCCTGCAACATGAGCATTTTTTTAAGTAAATGGTTGCAGCATCAGATCCCAGAGAAGCAAACGGCGATTTCCGTATATGGTAGATTATGGTACATGTAGATCGCAGTCCCTCAGCATTTCTGGTAATGCTGTTGCAGAGACAAAACATATTTCAACTCTTTCTTTTCAATTGTGGAGTACTTTCGTTGACAAGGATTACATTTTCGTGGCAGCACGGTGGCATAGTGGTTAGCATTGCTGCCTCACGGTGTGAAGGGCCAAAGTTCGATCCCGGCTCTGGGTCACTGTCCGTGTGGAGTTTCACATTCTCCCCGTGTTTACGTGGGTTTCGCCCCCACAACCTAAAGATGTGCAGGGTAGGTGGATTGGCCATGCTAAATTGCCCCTTAATTGGAAAAAATGAATTGAGTCCTCTAAATTTAAAAAAAAAAATTTTTTTTAAAGATTACATTTTCGCAAAAAGAAACTGGGCGCTATATGATAGCATTATCATCTTGTAAAAATATGGAACCTGTGCCCACATCACTGTCATCGATTGCTCTCTTGAATGGTTTGTTGAAATTTCGAGCAGGTAACACAGGCTCCTTTATTAAGACAGCCTTTAATCTCTCAAAGGCAGTCTGACAAGACGTCGTCCAGTCGTATTTGACTTTCTTCTTCAATATGTTTGTCAATGGAGAGGATATTATGGTGAAATTCAGGACAAGCTTTCTATTTAGATGCAGGAATGTTGATAATAGCTTGAACTATAGCATTTCTGGGCAACACTTGACCTTGCCCCTGGTGCGGTAACACAGTGGTTAGCACTGTTGCTTCAGGGTCCTAGGTTCAATTCCCTGCTTGGGTCACTATCTATACAGTGTCTGCATGTTCTCCCCGTGTCTGCGTGGGTTTCCTCAGGGTTCTCCGGTTTCCTTCCACAGTCCAAAGGTTAGGTGGATTGGCCATGATAAATTGCCCTTAGTGTCCAAAAAGGTTAGGTGGGGTTACTGGGTTACCAGGATAGGGTGGAGGCGTGGGTTTAAGTGGGGTGCTCTTTCCAAGAGCCGGAGCAGGCTCAATGGGCTGAATGGCCTCCTTCTGCACTGTAAATGTTATGAACAAATAAGTGACCTTGGTCATGGCAAAATCAATAATCACCAAATTTATCATTAAGTCAGCTTTTTGTCAGCCCCTGAATAATTTACTAAGGTGTTTCATAATGTATTTCCAAGTGTTGTTGTAGACCAATACATTTTCAATATAACACAGTTTGATAGTCCTTTAGTAACTTTATTTGATAGTTATTAAAAGTCGTTGATGCATTCTTTATTCCAAATAGCATCACTTTACTTTGATATAGGCTGTTTGGTGTTACAAAAGGAGAATGTCCTCAGCTTGTTCTATTAACAGCACTTGTCAATAGCATTTTAACAAATGAATCTGGCTGATAACTCAGTTTCTGACGTTATTGATACAATCCATATATTAGAGTATAGTACAAGACTCCATTTTTAATTACAACACTCGCTTCACGATAATCAATGCAACATTTTTAGGTTCTTTCAGGCTTTGGTATCAATACAACTGGTGAACTCCCAACTGTTTTCACTCAGTTCAATTCATCATCCAAAATGAAGGTAATTTCTTCTCTAACTTGAACCAATTTCTCAAGAGTTCAATCCATACGGGTTTTGTTTAATGGATGCAGTGCTTCCCACATCAACATGTCATGACACCCTGACATAGTGCACGGTCAATTTAAGCCCCACTTGACCCAGAGTCTCCGCACCGATGAAATTAGGTTTTATTTAAAATATCTGAGGTCCTTAGTTGAGCCCAATAAACTATAGTCACCAGGTTTGTAACTTTAAATCACAAATAACCTTTTATTATATACAGTATTATAATTAAATGGACAGAAAATATAACTATCTACCACCTTTTCCCAACCCCCCCTTCCTAATTGGCTCCACTCTCTATGCACATGCAGACACGCATGCACATCCAAACAACACAGAGGGGAAAGAGTAGTGGAAAGGTAAAGAAAATATTAATAAAAATAAATGGATAAGGATCTTTGAAGCACTGGAATGACTTCCAGTCAATGCATTTCTGAAATCCAGGCTCTTGTTTAGGTACATCTTCCTGCTAGGCTTCAGATGGTTTTCTCTGCAGACTCCGCATCATTTCAGGCTTAACAGTAAAGGGTGTGCGAGATAATCGTTGCTTTCAAAACAATAGAACAGTTCTCTCATTTCAGCAAGCAGGAGAGAGAGGGACAGCTCCTTTCACTTCCAAGATCTAAACACTTCTGCTCAGTTTTCTTAGCAAGCATCATGCAGGAACCAATCACTGACAGTTGTCACGCAGAACACTGTCCCTGGCTAACCCGGTATCCAGAAAACTAATCAAATCAACTTCTTCCACAGTCTGTTCCGAAGATCCACCCGGCACCGAAGTGTCTGGTTTCTCCTCTTCAAATTACAAAACCTGGGAATGCAGTGTCCCGGCAACCAGGCTGTTTCAACTTATTCTGATTAAAGATAAATCTCAATCATCTCTTTTGGGGCGCAGTATGCGCATCAAGGGCATTGCCCCAAGATGTTATTCTACTCCCCTCCCCCACTTATCCCTTCTACTAGCCTCTCTAATCCACCCCCTGCCCCAAGCCACTCTTACCCCTCACAGGGGTCTCCCAGCATTGCCCACCCAAAATTCCTGGACTTACCTGAGGTCCATGAGATATCTCGGGGAGCACGGTAGCATAGTGGTTAGCACAATTGCTTCACAGCTCCAGGGTCCCAGGTTCAATTCCCGGCTTGGGTCACTGTCTGTGGAGTCTGTACGTTCTACCAGTGAGTGCGTGGGTTTCCTCCGGGTGCTCCGGTTTCCTCCCACAGTCCAAAGATGTGCAGGTTAGGTCGATTGACGATGGTAAATTGCCCTTAGTGTCCAAAACAGTTAGGTGGGGTTGCTGGGTTACGGGGATACGGTGGGTGTGTGGGCTTAAGTAGGGTGCTCTTTCCTAAGGGCCGGTGCAGACTCGATGGGCCAAATGGCCTCCTTCTGCACTGTAAATTCTATGATTCACATCTTCAGTGAGAGTGCCTGTAAACCCAGCAGTGACCACTACAGTCTTTTGGGGTGCTGGGATTGTAGAGCTGCCAGCCCTAGGGCAGGACTTGTTTTCCCTGATGGGCAGAAGTCCCACTCTGCAACAATTAAGCCTCCGCCAGCATATTATCGCTGTGGGCAGCCAGATTTCATGGCAACAAGGTGCCACTGACTTCTAGGTCGATGGGCAGGGGAGTGCAGGTAATCTATTCCCCTTTAAAATCCACTTAACCACTTCAGCATATTTATGTGACACACGCATTGATTTCTCCTTCCATTTGGCATACTAATAACATAGCTTAACTCATTATTTTCTTTTTAATGTAATACGGTCCACTTAATCTAGCCTTCGATGGTTCACCCTGCATAGGTAACAGGACCAATACCTTATCTCCAGGTTGAAAGTGCATTCTTCAGCTGTCTTATCTACCTTTTTTGAGTGTTGAGAAGTCTTCAGGCGTTCTCAGGCAACTGTGCAAGCTTTCAACAGTCTGTCTCTGAATTTAGACGGGAAATTTCCCAGCATACCATAGCCACTTCGGGTGAAGTAGCCCAAATAAGGTGGGCTACCGAATAAAGTAGCCCAAGAAGTCGGGCCCAACAACCCCGGACGCAGATTGGAGGTGGCCACAACGGCTGCTGAGTGCCGAGTCGGGATGTTTAAAAGACCCCCTCAGTTCTCTGGGACTTCATCCTAGTTGTTTTGATAAACATTAGACACTCCGGCTCATCACATCCCCTCATTCTTCTCCCACTCCTCATTCCAAACCAGGGCCCCACCCACCATCATGGCCACTTACACCCCTTGTGCCAAGCCAAGTGCTAACCCATGTTCTCCAACAACCACCCTTTGCCTTCACACGTTGCATGCCAACTCATCTAGTATCCACAGTGGGCAGACCTCAGCAGACATCTTGAAATGAAATAAAGTTCTAAATATGTATTATAGATTTCACTACATGAAAAAAGCTCTCATTCATGAAAGCCAATTCAATAGTTGAATCTCAAGTACATAAGCCCTTTCCAAAACAACCATTTATATTCATAATCGAACGGCAAAGGCAGATAATTCTTCAAAACCCTTGAGAAGTCAAATTGAACTTATAATCCTCATATTGTGGTAATGATAGGTTATAAAAACAACAGTCGTAATACTGGAATCTGTCAGGCTCAGGAGATAATAGACTGCACTCAGGGTATATGTCAATTTTGTACTGAACATTATCCGTTGTGGCTACAAAGCCAGATTTGAGAGAAGCAGCCTCTTTCGCAACTGGCACAGCTGAATAACATTCGCCCGAGGTCAACTGATGTTTTGTTCTTCTGATGGGATCCCCTTTCTGCCATTTTTTAAGTATCCAATTCTCATTTTTCCAATTAAGGGGCAATTTAGTGTGGCCAATCCACCTACCGTGCACATCTTTGGGTTGTGGGGCCCTTTCCGCCATCTAGTCATTAATTTTGTCCTCTGCCTTTTGCGCATCTTCCTGACTGACCGTCTCCATGCATTCCAGTCAGCAACGAAGACTTTCCATGCATCAAATCCAATTCTGGACAACTTTTAGTTTTTTTTTGTGAGGGCCACGAAGAATCCAGCGCGAGTTTCAAGGATACAAAGAAATAACATTTATTTACAATAACGTATATACATATATATATATATATATATATATATACACACAACAGCAGCAACCTCACTTGCTGCTTACTCCTTCCTGCTGGTTCCAAACTGGCCAACTTTATTTATACAGGGAGTCTGCTAATGATTTCTCCGCCCCCCTCACTAGGGAAGCTCATACTCTCACAGGATTGTGGGATTGTCATTAGTTCCCAGCCAATGGTAAGCAGGCAGGCTATAACAGTTTTGCTTGCAGTCATCCTTGTAACATAAGACATGGATGCCCTGTTGGTCTCGTTCTGATACTAAATTCACTATAGAGCATGTCTTTGGGATGCCACAATCATCTTTTTGACTCACATAACCCAGCCAATGGAATCACCATGGACTCAAGAGGGGAAACATGCTGGGGATCGCTGCCAGCTGGTTTACATCCATATTTGCACTGTTTTGCCAAGAGATGCTTGGTATTTGTCTGAGGCAGCTGATGCTTAGCCACTTTTCCTTTCTTCCAAGTTGCTTTTCTACTTTAAAGGAGGATGCTCAGAATGCAAGTCTGGGAGAGCAGGTGCTCTGCATTTTTGATGTTTGCTGTTGGTGCACATTTAACTTCGGCATGAAAGATGTGGCCTTTACCACCCTGGTGCTAATTTCAGTATCACGGGAAGATGCTGGTGATTATTGATCCAAGGTATGTGAAGCTGTCAATGACTTCCAGCGCGAGACTGCCATTGTTGATGTAGGGTGGAGCTTCTACGTCCTGGCCCATAACTTTAGTCTTCCTGGCGCTGATTGTCAGTTCAAGCTCCTTACGGGCCACGGAGAACCAGTCTAACAAGCTGCTGCACGTAAACTTCAGTATGGCCCTCTATAATAATAGTGCTTAGGATTATGTTTATGAACAGCTATTGAAACTGTTAGCGCAGATTTCGTTCCAACTCACACACAGGCTGTTTATTCAATATTTAAACATCAGGCTATTTAAATAACTTGGCAGCGTGACAGTTCCATAGATCTTATCAGTCCTTCATGAGCATTTATGTCTACTCTAAAAATTCAGCAGACACTGCACAATAAGTGCAGTAAAAATGGGGTTTGTTTGAATGCAGCACCATTTCCACTACTGGCACAAAGTAGGGAGCTGGATTCTTCGTTTCAGCGGCTAAGTGCCGGTTCAAACGGAGAATTCCCGGGGGTTTTACGATCCGAACCCCCACCAATTCTGGGACCGGTGAGGAGCTAGTAGCAACGCCGGGTGAAACACCCGGCTCCTGCGCCGAAAACGGCCGGAGAATGGCCGGGTCCCTGGCCACACACGCGCAAGGTGATGACCTGCAGTGGTCACGCTGTACAACATGGCACCGGCTGTGCGCGGACCCGGCCCACCATCCGCCCATCCGCAGCCCCACGGCCCACCCCCTGGCCAACCCCCACCAGTCTCCCCAGCAGGACCTCTGGATCCTGGACTTGCCCATCATATTCAAACATCCCCGAAGTCTCCCTGACTCTGCAAAATGCTAGGCCATAGTCTAAAAGAGCAACTTCCGCATCATGATCCATAAATTTCTGTTCAATAAATTTAAGTGGTCCTGTTACTTCATGTCCATAGACAACTCAATGTGGCGAAAACCTGTTGATTCATTAGGTGCATCCACAATTGCAAACAACAAAAATGAAATTCCTCTATCCCAATCCTTTGGTTATTTAGGGGATTAAACTTTTCTCATAATCTTTAAAGTTTAATGACATCCTTCCAATGTCCCTTGTGACTGTGGATGATATTCAGTTGATTTAAATTGTTTCATTCTTAAATGGCACATAGTTTCCTGGAATACCCATGATCTACAATTTCACTCTTGATCAGATTGAATGTCTTTGGACAATCCATTCCAAATGAAAAACTGAGTTAACCCTTCAATTATCATTTTCGCAGCAGTCTTTCTTCAGGAATGGCCTGTGGGAAGCTCATAGACAAATCCATGGTAGTTAAGACATTGATACCCCATTTTTAGTAATGTTCCCATACAATCCACCAGAGCCCTACTACATGGTTCATTGAAAGCAGGTAAAGGGAATAACGGAGCAGGTTTAGTTGATTGCTAGGGTTCTCCAACTATTTGACATGTATAATACATCTTGCAGAATTCAACCACATCCCGAGGCAATCCCGCCTAGTAAACATACTTCATAATGTTAGCCTAAATTTTTCTTATTCCTAAATGCCCTGTCATTGGAATCTCTTGTGCAATCCTTAGAAATTCCTCCAATAACCAGGAACAACAACAATTTGATGGATTACGATCCATTCCTCATCCATTGGTCTTTGAGGAATTCTCCATTTCCTCATTAATATTTCATTTCTTAGCCGTTAACATTCAGGAACCTTTCCCTAATTTATTCAGAATGTGCTGTCTGGGATAATTCCCCCTGCAGATCAGGACCTACCCGCTGGGCTTCAATTAAGAAAAATGAGTAAATAAGTCAGCCTCATTCTTTTTAAGGTGTTTATCCTCATCCAACTTCCATGAAAATAGTCTGGGCTACTTAAGTAACTGAATCATCCTCATTATTACATAATCTGGCAATGCTCCTGGATGTTCTTCCTGCAAAGCCTCAGTTTCTCTCACTTCAGCTGGGTCTTTTGAAACTCTTGAAGATGCTAATGCTATAATCACCTGCCAAGCCATTTCCCCAGTAATCCAATAAGAAATCTAGAAATAACTCCTACAGTAAAAACACGGCGCTATAAGTCACTTTGTAAAAACCTGAAATGAGGGTGCAAAATGTACATGTATGCCCCCTATCACCACCTTTTTTTTCACTAGATTATCTGAAAGTTAATCATATCATCAGCCACCATGAATGACTGAACTGATCCAATGGGCTAGATTCTTCTGCCCCGCCTGCCACAAGAACGCCACAGGCGAGACGCCAACAATGGGAAGATCCACTAACCTTGGGTGAGATTCTCCGGTCGCCGGGCGAACGTGGCCGGAGAATCCCACCCAACATCTCTTAAAATGTTACATGCTTATATATTTTGTTAAGAGGACTATGGTAATATTATTCCCTTGCAAGCAAAACTTTTATAGCCTTCAGTAACCCGACTCACTTCCTTAGTACATAAGGGCAAATCTTCCTGACTGTTTTTAGCAACTACATCAACAAGTGTAGCCGGTTCTCAGGGAACACTTTACAACTTTACTGTTTCAATGGTTTTATTACTGATTTCTTTTACTGATAGCCTTTTCTGAAGACTCCTGAGACATTCCTACAACTGCATCAGTTATTCGTTTAAGCTTCCAAGATTTGACTTTTACATGAATCAACTTACCACAATGAAAACATACAGATTTGTTTACATCACTTTTATCTTCAATATTGTACGAAGTCTTACAACACCAGGTTAAAGTCCAACAGGTTTGTTTCAATGTCACTAGCTTTCGGAGCGCTGCTCCTTCCTCAGGTGAATGAAGAGGTATGTTCCGAAAGCTAGTGACATTGAAACAAACCTGTTGGACTTTAACCTGGTGTTGTAAGACTTCGTACTGTGCTCACCCCAGTCCAACGCCGGCATCTCCACATCATCTTCAATATTATCATGCTTATTAACCATAACAGCCTCACCCTTTTTCTTAAAGCCACAGCCTTGTCCAAATTTCTATTTCCTTCAAATTTCTTGTGGGCTCATGAATAGAGAACTAAACCTCCCTAGCCATCTTTGTGAGGTAGCATGTCCACCGGCTAAAACGTATTTCAGAAACTTTCCAGTCCCCCTAATAGCTACTGGAATGCTGTTCCTAAATTCTTCTGGAATCTTGGCTTCCCTCTCATTTTTAAAAGTCTCAGCTAGGGGTGGCACAGTGGCACAGTGGTAAGCATGCAGCGGCACCCCATCAGGGACCCATGTTCAATTCCAACCTTGCGTGACTGTGTGGAGTTTGCACATTCTCCCCATGTCTGCGTGTGCTTCCTCCGGGTGCTCTGGTTTCATCCCATAGCCCAAAGGTGTACAGATTAGATGGATTGGTCATACTAAATTGCTCCTTAGTGTCCAAAGATGTGCAGGTTAGGTGGGGTTACAGGTTAAGACAAGGAATTGGGCCTAGGTAGGGTGCTCATTAAGAGGGTCGGTGCAGACTCGATGGGCCGAATGGCCTTCGGCACTGTAGGGATTCTATGGATTCTAATTTCATTGAAAGACACCATTGGTCCCACTGGACTGAATTTTCATGCAGTCAGCGAGACTACATGGAGATGTAAAGACAGCGGCCAGAACTCAATTCCGGGATTCTAGACCCGACTGCCAGACCAGGTCCAATTTTCACCCGTGTGGGTTAAGGGTTCACGCACTGAGGGGCTGCATGGTAGCACGGTGGTTCGTACTGCTGCCTCGTGGCGCCGAGGACCCAGGTTTGATCCCGGCCCCAAGTCACTGTGTGGAGTTTGCACATTCTGTGTGCCTGCGTGGGTTTCACCCCCACAACCTAAAGATGTGCAGGCCAGGTGGATTGGCCATGCTAAATTGCCCCTTAATTGGAAAAAAACGAATTGGGTACTTTAATTTTATTTTTTTTATTAGAAAGGGTTCAGTCACTCCCGGCCTGGCCAGCACCATTGTTGAGATAGACATGTCCTAGCCCTCTGCAAGTTTCATGGTGTCCAGGCGGGCTTTGAAAGACTCATGGTTCATAGCACCTCAGAGGTGTCAGAAACCATAGTGTGGGTACAGGAACCTTTTGGAAGATAAGCTCAGAAAGTCTTACTCATGCCAAGTTGTGCTCCCCACCCAACCCCTCTATGACCCCTCATACCCAATATGAAACCAATGGCACTTCCATGCCCATTCACCCACTAGGCAATGAGTATGGAACAAATGAACCCAATCATGGCAATAGATGTTTAAAAAGCTTCAAACAATGATTAATTCATAACTTTCTACTTGCTTTAAGGGAAACTTTCAGTACAGCCCAACAAAAGTGCAGATCAGCCAGACCCTAAGTATCAACGGCAGAAATTGAAAGCACTTGAAACCTCTTTATCTTGTGAAAATAATCACCAATGCACAAGTGGCTAGCACTGTGGCTTCACAGCGCCAGGGTCCCAGGTTTGATTCCCCGCTGGGTCACTGTCTTTGCGGAGTCTGCATGTTCTCCCCGTGTCTGCATGGGTTTCCTCCGGATGCTCAGGTTTCCTCCCCCAGTCCAAAGACGTGCAGGTCAGGTGGATTGGCCATGCTAAATTGCCCTTAGTATCCAAAAAAGGTTAGGAGGGGTTATTGGGTTTAGGGGGTAGGGTGGAAGTGAGGGCTTAAGTGGGTCTGTGCAGACTTGATGGGCCGAATGGCCTCCTTCTGCACTGTATGTTCTAATGTGTAATTGACAGAATAGATCAGAGAGTAACAACTATCAACCAAGTAATGATTTTCGTGGGGCACAGCTGGTTCAACAATCTAGTGGACATCTGGGTTCCCAGTCAACCCTCATAATGCATTCTTGGCTGAAAATTCTTAAGTATTCTGTTTACTTCTGGCAAGGTTTTTCCTTTAAACCTCCTCCAACCGTCCTTCTTTTGCAAACCCCCATTCAACATAGCCAGCTCAGGTCAGAACTCTCCTAGTTGTAGTCTTCTTTAACAATAGTTTTAATCTAAAATTCTCTCTCTCCCCCTCAGGTTGACTATACCAAAAATTCAACTCACTTTTACTGAAGACCTTCATTACTGAGAATTTTATCGTTTTTAGCCAATGCCCAGATTTTCAAAAACATTCTGCTGACAGCGATCTTTCCTTCACTCCAGCTTGGTTTAAATGCTCAGACTAAGCTGCTCAAACAGAAAACCATCCCCAGGAAGCTACGAACACCGATAATTAACTTTTGGTTGATCCTGGTACTCAATTACCCGTCTCTCTAACCTTATCTACTGCACATAAAATGTGTCTTTTCCCAAAAGGGGCTTCGCAATCTGATAACTACCACCGCAGCGACGATTTTGCGCCTGAATTTGCCTTCAGCGAGGACAACAACCCGGCGCAAAATTTCATGAGTCGGTAAGCGTGATTATTGCCAGCGACATCTTGTTCCCTGATTATCCCTCCCCTCAATGATGTAGATGTAGGGAGGATCCCAGTTTTTAACCTACATTTTAATGGATTTGGAAAGGGTCCAGAGGAGGTTCACAAGAATGATCCCTGGAATGAAGAGCTTATCGTATGAGGAACGGTTGAGGACTCTGGGTCTGTACTTGTTGGAGTTTAGCAGGATGAGGTGGATCTTATTGAAACTTACAAGATACTGTGAGGCCTGGATAGAGTGGACGTGGAGAGGATGTTTCCACTTGTTGGAAAAACAGAACCAGAGGACACAATCTCAGACTAAAGGGACGATCCTTTAAAACTGAGATGAGGAGGAATTTCTTCAGCCAGAGGGCGGTGAATCTGTGGAACTCCTTGCCGCAGAAGGCTGTGGAGGCCAAATCACTGAGTGTCTTTAGGACAGAGATAGATAGGTTTTTGATTAACAAGGGGATCAGGGGTTATGGGGAGAAGGCAGGAGAATGGGGATGAGAAAATATCAGCCATGATTGAATGGCGGAGCAGACTCGATGGGCCTAATTCTGCTCCTATGTCTTATGGTCTTATATTATATGGTCTTATGGGGTCGGGGGGGGGGGGATCTCTCGATGCCTTCCTGATGGCGGTGATGGGCAGTCTCCCCTCACTGCAACAAGTGGCCCTTAATTGGCCACTGGTCCAACTGGGCTCCTGATGAGCAGTACGTCTGACAGTTTTCCCAGCACTGCAAAACGGCATGGCAGCAGGACGATATTAGACACCATCCCAACAACTCTCCACATAATTTTCCCAACCTCCCTACCTTGCAGTCAATTGCCAACAGCCAGATAAAATTTCAACTGAGGACTGCAAATTTATGCATTTCTCTACCTCAAAAGGTTCTGAATGCCTCACCCCTGAATATACTTAAGGCTGAAATAGACTGATTTTTGGTCTCACACTGAATCCATGGATATGTAGAGTGTGGGCAGGAAAGTAGAGCTGAGGCAAAAGATTAGTCATAATGTAAATGTCATCGCAGTCCCAGAGGGCCATAGGTTGCTCTCCGCTTTGAGAGCTGATTGATGGTGATTTAACCCAAGGGTCACCACCTTCAGGAGAGGACAAGGTTGAGAAGACAGGGCCTTCATGAATAACCTCAGTCAGTACAGGAATTAAACCCGCTCTGTTGGCGTTGCTCCGCATCACGAACCAGCCATCCAGCCGACTGAACTAACCAACCTGCAATCAGTCATAATAAATGGTGGAGGAGCAAGCTCGAGGGACGCTATGGTCTACTCCTGGTCCTATTTCTGATGCCATGACATGGGGAGAATAGTGAGAGGAGCTTACGTTTTCTTCCAATGTGCGGTAATAAATGCAGAAGTATTACCATTTGTCATCACCATATGCAACATAACCTGAAAACCTGGGGTCTAGGATCATATTTTCATTACTATAAGCATTTCATTGACCTAACCAGGTTTCCATGAGAAATAAAGAGATTATACCCAATGTGCAATAAAATCAATTTAAAAGGTGATGATATCATGGCCCAAGGGTGGTAGTACATCAACAAAGATATGCGCAGAGTATCCAGATATAAGAAACATATCCTCAAGTCAATCAGAGTCTCAGTTGATAAGATATCTACTACAAATGTGTAAACTATGATATGCAAGCCACTTGGTAATAAGCTGAATCAACCCAATAGTAACAGTTTATTTTGCACGTATAACATCTGTCATTGCTGTTCCTTGCAACAGCCGCCCCCCCCACCCCCCCACCCCCCCCCCCCACCCCCCCCATGAAGAATGGCTTGGCAACCTCGGAATTTTTACACAGTTGTTCTCTTTACCCTTAATATAGCTCCAGTCAACTTTTCCTTTGTTTTGCACAAGTACCATTTTATCAACCTTTTACGGCTTCACCATCCGCTTCGGCTCCTGGTTTTATTTTTCTCTTTGTTCACACATGTGCACACACTACCATCTCCTTGTCATTTATATTTCCACCATTTGCTTGAAGGAACAGCTCACTGGGGAGGCATTTGTCTTGTAATACACACACTGGAGTGACAGATGCTCTGAGGGGGGGTGAACAAAAGCCAACGTCAGCACCAGGAAATACAAAGCACTTCAACTTCAAGAGAAGGCATAAGGACCCAAATATTCATCCCAGTTGGACACTATAGTGTCTCATTCAAACATGCTATTTAATAATACAGTTCTTGCTGTCGAGGGAGTGCAGTGAAGATTTCCCAGGCTGATTCCTAGGATGGCGGGTCTGTCATATGAGTTTAGGATTATATTCATTGGAATTTAGAAGAATGAGAGGAGATCTCATAGAAACTTACAAAATTCTAACAGGATTAGACAAGGTAAATCCAGAAAGAACTTTCCCGAAGGGGAGGGAGTCCAGAACTAGGGGTTATAGTTTGAGAATAAGGGGTAAACCTTTTAGGACTGGGGTGAGGAGAAATTTCTTCACCCAGAGATTGGTGAATCTGTGGAATTCACTACCACAGAAAGTAGTTGAGGCCAAAATGTGTAATTTCAAGAAGGGTTTTAGATATAGCTCTTGGGGCTAAAGGGATCAAGGGATATGAGGGGGAAGGCGGGATCAGGATATTGAACTTGATGAGCAGCCATGATCATAATGAATGGCGGAGCAGGCTCGAAGGGCCGAATGGCCTCCTCCTGCTTTTATTATCTATGTTTCTATATAAATATACAAAATTCCTATTTATGCAAAGAAAAATTGGAAAAGAAATAACAAAATAAGTAAAGACAAGCAAATGACAGAAAGCAGTAAAATGGAAGAGCTCATGTAAAAGAATGGGAAAGAAAACTGAAGAAAAACATAAAAATTCAGAAGCAAAAGTGCTACCAAATTGGGTGATGTCTTGGACAAACGTATGTGTTCCTCCAATTTTGGGACCAAATATATATGGCACAGTAAATTCAAAAGTGTAAAAGTATAAATCAATTCTTCAAATAAGAGAATCTTTCCAACGGCGAAATTTTGACCTTCATGAAAATCTAGCTTTTCCCATCCCAAGAGTAAGTAGGATAACACGTGAATAGCACTTGCCTAACATAATGAACACTGACATATGCGTAATTTTTGAACATAGCTCCAATTCACTATTTGGGATTAACACCGGGCATCAAAAGCATCTCTAAGTGGGAGATCACCCATTGGGAGGGTGGCAAAAAGCTTGAGGGTGCAGGATTTAAATAATTGCAGCAGTTCAAAGGGCCAAGCACTGTCAGGTTCATTTTGCAACATCCAGCAAGTTATTTTCAGATAAAATGGCTGTAAAGTCCAGCGCAGAAAAATTTCTGGTGATGTTTATTTTGAAATGGAATTAGGCAAATGTTAGAGTTGGTGCCTCCTATAATAAAATAAATTGTCAGCCGAAAAGCCAAAAGATTTGACATAATTTTTGGATGCAAAATGCAACTGTTCATTAGTAAAATGCAAGCACAGGCACACTAATCAAACAGGTCATGTCACAAGACGTAGAAAATGAAATGATCAGTTGTACCTTTATCTGGAAATAGTTTGACCTGATAATAAAATGCAAATAGAATTGGGTTTATCTTGCATAAGCAAAGTAACTTTGTTGTTACATTTATTATCCAATTACATCTTCAGATTTAATTTCCATTCCGAATAATTTCTTCAGTTGAATTATTCTACTTCTCAAATATTGGGAGTTTTGAAATATTTTGGTATTAGCTAGCGGACATCCAGTGGCATTGCTCACAAAGAGTCTGTGGCTACAGTTGGGAAAACGTTAAATTTCCACCCAAAGAGGACATAAGGTCAGTGGAACAGCTGTCTATTCACCTTAAGCCTGGCTAGCTGCAGTGGTTAATTGGGTGCTCCAATGTGACTCGCTCTGTTGTGGGAGAATAAAAAGGTAGGTGATGTTACTCCCAAACTGAGCCAGTCAGCAGGTTAGACCTCAGAGAGGGGGCCAACAATCCCAATGGACACTCAGCATGGACCATGACTGCTCCAGGACATCACTGCAGGAATTCCTCAGGGTAGTGTCCTAGGCCCAACCATCTTCAGCTGCTTCAGCAATGAACTCTCTTCCATTACAAGATCAGAAGTGGGGATGTTCGCAGATGACTGCACAATGTTCGCGACTCCTCAGATTAAGCGGCAATTTAGCATGGCCAATCCACCTACCTTGCACATTTTGGGTTTGGGGGTGAGACCCACACAGACACATGGAGAATGTGCCAACTCCACATGGACAGTGACCTGGGGCCGGGATCAAATGCGGGTTCTTGGCGCTGTGAGGTACCAGTCCTAACCACTGCGCCACCTTGCTGCCCTACGACTCCTCAGATAATGAAGCAGTCCATGTCCAAATGCAGCAAGACCAGGACATATCCAGGCTTGGGTTGACAAGTTGCAAGTTACATTTGCACCATACAAATGCCAGGCAATGATCACATCCTACAAGAGAGGATCCAATCATCGCCCCTTACATTCAATGCAATTGCCATCGCAGAATCTCTCACATTCAACATCCTGGGGATTACCATTGATCAGAAACTGAACTAACTGTGCTAGCCATATTAATATTGTGGCTACCAGGGCAGGACAAAGGCTAGGAATCCAACCCCCCCCCCCCCCCCCCCCCCCCCCCCCGCCCCCGCAAAAGCCTGTCAACCATCTACAAGGTACAGGTCAGAGTGTAATAGAGTACTCTCCACTTGCCTCTCTGAAGAGCAACTAGAAATGCAGCTCCAACAACACTCAAGAAGCTCGACACCATCCAGGACAAAGCAGCCCACTTGATTGCTCCCCTTCCACAAACATTCAATCCCTCCACCACCGACGAACAGTGGAAGCCGTGTGTAACATCTACAAGATGCACTGCAGGAATGCGCCAAGATTCCTTAGGCCGCACCTTCCAAACCCACAACCACTGCCATCTAGAAGGACAAAGAGCAGCAGATATCTGGGAACCCCACCACCTAGAGGTTCCCTCCAAGTCACTCATCACCCCGACTTGGAAATATATTGTCGTTACTTCACTGTCGCTGGGTCAAAATCCTGGAACTCCTTCCCTAACACCACTCTGGGTGTACCTACATCTCAGGGACTGCAGCGGTTCAAGAAGGCAAGTCACCACCACCTTCTGAAGAGCAACTAGAAATGGGTAATAAATCCTGGCCTAACCAGCGACGCACACATCCCGTAAAATGAATTTTTAAAAAGTGATTTAAGACACTTTTGAAATAAAGTGTGGTGCAATAAAGAAAAGATGGTGTTTGAACACCACTGATCTTTCAGCACATAAATACTTGTGTATCTGTATTCTAAATGTCATCAACAACAGTGCACATGTTACTATTAGTTATTAACTGTAGATTTGTTAGAAGAAATATTTTGTAAAAGCTGCTGTAGTTCCCAGTTAAAACTTGCAACGCAAAGCCCACCCCCCTTTAAACTTTGAAAATCTGGCCTGTTGACAATGTGGAGAAAAGAACAGAATGGAAAATGTATCTGAGAACGTTTTTGTATAATTATCAAATTTAGATATAATTAAGTATGTAATTTCAGCGCATAAGTATTACAACAGTTCCATATAGATTTTTAAAATAATCAGCATTGAAGGCAACACAATTGAGTTTTTTTTTTAAATCAGAAGTTTTTTTCCCAAGTGAGGAAATGCAATGTCATTGACTTTGGATCTAAGAGAGACAAATCAGAGTATTTTCTAAATGGTAAGGAACTAGTAACTGAGAAGGTTTGGATGCCCATGTACGCAAATGACCAGAAGTGTGCAGGTACAAAAGTAATCAGAATGCCGAATGGAAAGTTGCCCTTTATCTCAAGGGAATTGGAATACAAAGGGGAGGAAGTGGAGCTTCAGTCATATAGAGCTTTGGTCAGACCCCATCTGGTGTAACATACATTCAGTTTGGGCGCTGCACCTCGAGGGAGGATATTCTAGCATTGGAGGGGGTGCAGTGCAGGTTCACCAGAATGAAACAGGGCATAGAGAGTTAAATTAAGAGGACAGGTTACATAAACATGGCTTGTATTTCCTGGAGTGTAAAGCTTGAAGGCTAGTCTGATGGGAGTGTTTAAAATGTTAGAAGGATACAATACAGTCGGTACAGAGAAAGTATTTTCTCCTGTGGTGGTGACAGGAATGAAGCACATGGGCCGGGATTCTCCAATCCTGCGGTCAAGTTCTGACGCCGGCGTGAAAAGTACCGCGAGCCACTCCGGCATCAACGGGCCTCAACTGGCAGCTATCCACCCCTTCCTAGAGGGCCAGTACTGCACTGGGGTGGTGTCCGCAGCTCCGGCGCCAGAAAGCCTGTGCGCCACGGCCGGCGCGAGGCCGTGCATGCACACCACGGCCAGCGCGAGTTTGTGCAATGGCCGGCGCAAGTTTGTGCATGCGTGCTACGGCCGGCGCGAGTTCGCGCAAGCGCGTGGCGTCCCGTCTCCTCACCGGCCTCGGGGTGATATGGCGGAGCCCTACAGAGGCCCGGCGTGGAGGAACATAGGCCCCCACGGAACAAGCCCGCCCGCTGATCGGTAGGCCCCAATCGCGGGCCAGACCACCGTGGAGGCCCCCCCGGGGTCGGATCCCACCCCGCCCCCCCACCAGGACATCCCCCGCAGACAGAACTCTGAGGTCCCGCTGGGTAGGACCATACGTAACCCACACCGGCGGGACTCGGCGGGCACTCGGCCCGTCGAATCGGGGGGGGGGGGGGGGCGCTTTCAATGGCCCCTGACCAGCACGGCGGCGATCCCGTGGGCGCCCGAAAATCGGCGGCGGAGAATCGGCGAGCTGGGGTCAGGGCGGCGTGGCGCGATTCTCACGCCGCCCGCAATTCTCCGACCCGGCGCTGAGGTCCCAGGTTCGATCCCGGCTCTGGGTCACTGTCCGTGTGGAGTTTGCATATGCTACCCGGGCAGCACGGTGGT
This sequence comes from Scyliorhinus torazame, assembly GCF_047496885.1. Taxonomy (NCBI): domain Eukaryota; kingdom Metazoa; phylum Chordata; class Chondrichthyes; order Carcharhiniformes; family Scyliorhinidae; genus Scyliorhinus; species Scyliorhinus torazame. Next base: position 150,352,192 of record NC_092717.1, on the reverse strand, counting down.
GCAGTGGTTAGCACTGCTGCTTCACGGCGCCGAGGTCCCAAGTTCGATGCCTGCCCTGAGTCACTGTCTGTATGGAGTTTGTACATTCTCCCCGTGTTTGCATGGGTTTCACCCCAAAATCCAAAGATGTGCAGGGTAGGTAGATTGGCCACGCTAAAATTGCCCCTTGACTGGAAAAAAAGAATTGGATACTCAAAATATTTTTTAAAAAGGGAAAATAGAGGGCGGGATTCCCTCAGCCATGGGCCGGGCCAGAGAATCCCCGCGACCGGCGCGAATCGTGCCACGCCGCCCCATCGCTGGCACGCGATTCTCCACAGAGCGGAGAATCTGCGCCGTTTCGCTGGCGTGGCGCCGGTCGGGGGTCGCTCTACGCGGCAGGCCTGCCGATTCTCGGCCCATCCGCCGTCGGGGCTGGCGCGTTGAAGGAAGCTACTGCGCATGAGCGCGTTGGCGCCGGCCCAACTGCGAATGCGCGGATCCCACGCTGCCTAGTTCGCACCGGGATCAGCAGCTGGAGCGACGTGAACCACTCCAGTGCTGTGCTGGCCCCTTGTAGGGGCCCGAATTAGTCATCTGGTCGGCCCGTTCACAACGTCGTAAAACGCAACGGCATTAACGACAGCGTGGACACTCTGCCGCGGGATTAGAGAATCACGCCCAGAGTACGAGAGTAAGCTTGCATGAAACATAAAAGACTGACTGTGAAAGTTGCTATAGGTACCGGAAGAGAAAAAGATTGGTAGGCGGCACGGTAGAACCGTGGTTAACACTGTTGCTTCACAGCGCCAGGGTCCCGGTTTGAATTCCCGGTTTAGGTCACTATCTACGCGGAGTCTGCACATTCTCCCCGTGTTTGTGTGGGTTTCCTCCAGGTGCTCCGGTTTCCTCCCACAAGTCCCAAAAGACATGCTTGTTAGGTGAATTGGACATTCTGAATTCTCCCTCTGTGTACCCGAACAGGTCCCTGTGTCTACATGGGTCTCACCCCACAACACAAAACGATTTGCCGCGTAGGTGGATTGGCCACACTAAATTTCCCCTTAATTGGAAAAATAAATTGGGTACGCATAAAAAATATATATATTTTTTTTTAAATGTGGACACAAATCAGGAGCAGAAATGTTGGGGAATGCAGGGTTTAGTGAGAGGGAGCAACTGAAGGAGATCAATATTGGGTGGGGGTCAACTTCGATGAGAATTGCACCCATCAGCTCCAATATTTGTGTCTTAAAAAAAGTGTGATTATTTCAGACTTCTGTGAACCACAAAGCATAACTGAGGGAGTTAGTATCTTCAAAGTTCTATAAATCGCCAGGGCTGGATGAAGTCAGGTTGCTAAGAGAAGTAATGGATGAAATAGTGGAGTCTCTGGCCATCATTTTCCAAACCTCCCTGTCTCCAAACATGATTCCAACAGTGTACCTCTACTAAAAAATGGTCTACTGAAATGAGTAGACCAAGCCAGTCAACCTGACCTCAGTGGTGAGCAAATTACCAGAGTAAATTCTGAGAAATGCCATAAATCAACATTTAGAAAGACATGGGTTAATCAAGCATGGATTTATTCTGGCACGATTGATTCTGACTGACTTCACTGAATATTTTGGGCAGATTACAAGAAGCATCATGAGGTGTATTTGATATCTCAACAATACACTTGCTTCTCAAAAAGCAAGACTTTTGACAGACTGGTCACAAAAGTAAATGTTCATGGGATCCATGGGAAATTAGCATGTTGGATCTAAAATTGGCTCAGTGTCAGAAAACAAAGGACAACACTCAATGGGTATTTTGTAGCTCCAGGGCTGTTTCTAATGAGGTTCCACAGGGTTTGGTGTATGAGTATTTTGCTATTGTGGAATATATCAATGATTTAGGCTTAAATCTAAAGGCATAATTAACCAGCAATCACTGGAAGCAGGGTGGGTCCCAGAGGTCTGGGAAATGGCTTATGTAACACTTCTGTTTAAGAAGGGAGGGAGGCAGAAGACAGGAAATTATAAGCTTGTTGGCCTGACTTCAGTCATTGGTAAGGTTTTAGAGTCCATTATTAAAGATGAAATTGTGAAATACCTGGAAGTGCATGATAAAATAGGACTGAGTCAGCATGGCTTCGTCAAGGGGAGGTCATGTCTGACAAATCTGTGAGAATTCTTTGAGGATGGAGGGAAGGTGAACAGAGTTAGAAAGATGCTGCAACAGAGGGGAAAGCAAGCAGGGGGTTTGGGTTTTCCGAACCTGATGTATTACTACTGGGCGGCGAATGTGGGGAAGGTGCAGAGCTGGGTCAGAGGGATTGATTCCCAGTGGGTCAGAATGGAGGAGAGTTTATGCAGGGGGTCGGGATTGAAAGCACTAGCAATAGCGCCACTCCCGATGGCCCCGGGGAAATACTCAGGGAGTCCGGTAATAATAGCTTAATTGAGAATTTGGAGGTAGTTTCGCCAACACTTCGGGTTGGGGGCAGGGTCAAGGGAAATGCCGATTCGGGGGAACCACAGATTTGAGCCAGGGAAGTGGGATGGAAATTTTCAGAAATGGGGGGAGAAGGGGATTAAGACACTAAAAGATTTGTTTCTTAGGGGTCGGTTTGCAGGATTGAAGGAGCTGGAAGCGAAGTATGAGCAGGAGCAGGGGGGAATGTTTAGATACATGCAGGTTCAAGATTTTGCCAGAAAGGAGATACAGAGCTTCCCGGTGGAGCCGGCCTCCACATTGCTGGAAGAGGTGCTGGCGACAGGGGGACTGGAGAAGGGGTAGTGTTGGCGGTTTTGATAGAGGAGAAAGCACCACTGGAAGGGATCAAAGCAAAGTGGGAGGAAACGTTGGGAGAGGATATGGCCGAGGGGTTCTGGTGTGAGGTGCTCCGGAGAGTGAACGCCTCCACCTCGTGCGCGAGGTTGGGGCTGATACAGCTGAAGGTGGTATACAGAGCACACCTCACGAGGGCGAGGATGAGCCGATTCTTTGAAGGAGTAGGAAGATGTATGTGAATGTTGCGGGGGAGCCCCCACTAATCACGTTCTTATGTTTTGGTGCTGTCCAAAGCTAGAGGATTACTGGAAGGAGGTTTTTAGGGTAATTTCTAAAGTGGTGCACGTGAAACTGGACCCAGGCCCCCGGGTGGCCATATTCGGGGTATCGGACCAGCCAGGGTTGGAAACGGGTGCGGAGGCAGATATTGTAGCCTTCGCCTCGTTGATCGGCCAAAGGCAGATTCTGATAGGTTGGAGAGCAACCTCCCCACCCTGTGCCCTGGCGTGTCGGGGGGACCTGTTGGAATTCTTGACTCTTGAGAAGGTTAAGTTTGAACTGAGGGGAAGGATAGAGGGGTTCTACAATTCATGGGCATTATTCATTATGCACTTTCAAGAACTGGATAACATTGAACATTAGTTGGGGCGGGTGGGTGGGAGGGTTGGGGGAGGGGGGGGTGGTGTGTGATAAAGGTGACTATGGGTGAGCCCTGATTCCTTTTTGTCATTTGTTTGTGTGAACATGTGGGCTAATGTTTTGGTTTGGTGGGAGGATGGGATCATTGTTATTGACATGGGGATTGATAAATTTGTTACTGATTATTGTTTATTGATGGTGGGTGTAAATTTGGGAGAAAATGTGAAAAAGGAGAATAAAAAGTATTTTTTTTTAAAATAATTCTTTGAGGATGTAACAAGGAAGTTAGACAAAGGGGAACCAGTGGATGTGAATTATTTAGATTTACAGAAGGCATTTCTTTCGTCATACAAACTACAAATTTGTATGGGCGACACGGTGGCATAGTGGTTAGCACTGCTGCCTCACAGCTCCAGGAACCCGGGTTCAATTCCGGCCTCGGGTGACTATCTGTGTGGAGTTTACACTTTCTCCCTGTGTCTGCGTGGGTTTCCTCCAGGTGCTCCGGTTTCCTCCCACAAGTCCCGAAAGATGTGCAGGTTAGGTGGATTGGACAGCTAAATTGCCCCCTAGTGTCCAAAAAGATTAGGTGGGATTACTGGGTTACGGTGGAGGCATGGCCTTAAGTGGGGTGCTCTTTCAAGGGCAGGTGTAGACTTGATGGGCCGAATGGCCACCTTCTGCACTGTAAATTCTATGACTCTCTGATTCTGTAAGTCGACTTCACACTTAATTACTGTTCAAATAACGTGTGCAAAAACAAGCAAGTTTTCATTGATGTTAGTAGCTACCAACTACCAAATGAAGACTTATCAAATTAAATAATTTTAAAGACCTGTCACTAGATTGTCTAACATGTGAAGAAATGGTTAATTACTTAATTATTAATAAATAACGGCATAAAGTTTCAAAGTAGACTGAAGATTTCAAACAAAGCCTATATATGTTCTACACAGCCAGCTTGCCCAGGACAGCTGGGAGCATACACATGAAGGGCTCATATGTGCAGCAGCTTTGCCCTAGAAATCATACTGAGGCAGGACAAACTGGGATTGGTTTGAATAGGAAGCATTTTGAACTGTGATTTCGCTGTCAGATGACTGGTTCTGGTTCAAACTGAAAGTCATTGCAGAATTTGTTTTGCTGTTAGGCTACTCCAAAGCGGGATTGGGAAACAAAAGCAAAAGGGCAGGAATGCACAAATCCTGGAATAGTTGGTACTTGAGGGTATTGGCTGCAAAAAGCAACAGGGGTAGGGACAAAGAGACCAGATTTAACTAAACTGCTTCAGACACAATGGATTCAGTGCACACACAGATAATGCAACCCCCCACCCCCCACACACAGCTAGTCCTTACTGCTTAGTGAAGCAAAAACAAAAGACAAAACTTGAGCTCAATCACATTCAATCATTAAAGAAGAAATTCTTCAAAATGTGTGTCTGAAAGGTTTTATCCTTCAAAGTCTATTTGCACTTCAAAAGTTTGCCCCACCCTTCCTCCCCCAACCCTCCAAAAAAAACTCTTAATGTAAACCTTGGGATTGGTATATTTAAATAATGAGGAGGAGATAAGTGGTGATTTATGTGCTGCTTTATTTCCTTTCTTCCTCTGGATGGATCGCCAAGTTTGTAAGCAATACTTCATCAAACTGTTCACTCTACAGATCTAAGGCTCCGGAAATGCTTGGACCTTGAACAACTCCTGTTTTTAATCTATACTCACATGTCAACCTTCAAGTCGATGGATGACTGAATGACCATGTGACTTGTAACTCTTCGACCTACACCCAAAGACTAAACAAGAGCTTGTGTTTTAAGTGTTTCTGCAGGGCCGCATGCCCCATGGTCAAAAACAATCAAATGTCAAAAACATTTGGTATAACAGCTTCAGTTAATTTACATTTTCCTTTCTTTTCCCTAGCTCAGCTTTACATCAAACTTCAAGGCTTCAACAAATGACTGAAATAGAAATGATGCCTTTTGTTGGCTCAAGTTTGAAACTCCAACTCTGAACAAACCTACAGAAACTTGGCTCTCTTTCAGCATGCGTTTTATGTAACATGCCATAAAATTTAGTTTGAGGCAGTGCAAAGAACCACAAAAATATCATGTGCCAAAAACACAATTTTAACTGCTGCACTGAAATTAAAGTCAAACAGCAGATGCATATGTTCATTTTTGTTGTTAGACAGATTTGTAAATCAGTATATCTGTTGGTTTTGTCTTGGCCTGCAGTATAAAATATTACCATGTTCTTGTGCCGTTACTGTACCCAACAGAACAGGTTTTATTGTGAGCCCCTCCCACACATACCGAGTTAGAAAGGAGTAAACATTAGATGTGTTTGAATCATTTCTTTTAAATTTAAAACACACAATGAAAACAAAGAGTAGTCCTGCCTAGTCATTAGTAACCAGGTAGAGGTTACAGTCCAATTCACTTCAAGGATCCATGGCTACATGCTGTGCACATCACATTACTGAAGATCCCAGATGACCCAACGTAAAAGAAAGGAGAAAAAAACTTGCGCCGTTAAACCAGTGACTAAAGACAGCATTCCAATTCCAATTGCATGCCATTGTTAAAGCCAGTAATTAAGACGTTGGTGTTTGATGGGTTCGGATTACCCACAAGAAACCAGCAGAATACGATGAGACAAAAGATGCAGTACAAGGGTCAACTCACACTTTGTCACAAGAATGTACGTTAACTTCTCATTTAAATAGTGCATTGAGTTAATTAAGAATTGTAACAATTGCCATGTAACATCCACTACAAATCATTTGGTGTGTGCAAAGTTAGCACTGTGATTCCAAATAAATCATGGACATCGCTTTGAAGCTGTGGACACAAACTATATTTTTACCACATGATGAAACCAAACGTAAAAGTACAGATTCCTGCATGGTTCATTGCATGATCTTCCTGATCGTGGGCTCGGGGGTGGAAAAATAGGGAGAAAACCACATCAGGATGGCTTCCCAATGCATTTCCGCCGACAGAGCATTTTTCCAGGGGCAGGCCGAGAGTAGGATCAGCTACCTGCTCCGTGTAAAAGGGGTGCCAATTAAGATATTTGAGGCCACAATTAGGGGCATTTTTGTATGTTCAACATTATTTTCCCTGGCAGAGCAAATTCATAATGTAAACAGTCTCTGCTATTAAATGAATGAATAACTTCAGTCATAGAATTTACAGTGCGGAAATATGCCATTCGGCCCATCGAGTCTTTGCTGGCCCTTGGAAAGAGCACCTTACTTAAGCCCATGCCTCCAGCCTATCCCTGTAGCCCCACCTAACCCTTTGAAATGAAATGAAATGAAATGAAATGAAAATCGCTTATTGTCACAAGTAGGCTTCAAAATGAAGTTACTGTGAAAAGCCCCTAGTCGCCACATTCCGGCGCCTGTTCGGGGAGGCTGGTACGGGAATTGAACCGTGCTGCTGACCCACCTTGGTCTGCTTTCAAAGCCAGCGATTTAGCCCTGTGCTAAACCAGCCCCTAAAACATGTGACAAGAAACCAAATCCAAATAAATGCGATAAGAAGCTGTAACCTTTTGCACACTAAGGGGCGATTTAGCATGGCTAATCCACCTAACCTGCACATCACAGTGCTAACCACTGTGCCACCATGCTGCCCCAGTCCTGACATAAGATTATTTCCACTTAACTGCTGACCAAACAAACTCCCTACCTGGTCCCCCTATGCTAGCTGACATTGTTAAAGGTTCTCTGTCCTCAGGTAAAATCCCTCTGTCCTTCAAATCTGCTATCATCAGCCTCAACAAAACCAACCCTTTACCTCAAAACCCTTGCAAACTACCACCCCATCTCCAACTCTTATGTCTTTCCAAAGTCCTTGAGTGTGTCATTGCTTCTATGTTCACCTTTCCTGAAAATTTCTGGCCTGTATTTTGCGTATCCCCGGATTTTCAATACGGGGGGGCAGGTGCCCACACCCACATTGCCCACCTCTCAGCTTACCGCCATAATACATGGGGCGGGCAGCCGCAGTAATCGGCAGCCTGCCTGCTTTACTTCGGAAATCAATGGTGAATTGGGCTTGTTACAGAGCCACTTGACCCCAAATTGACCTCTGCCATAAAATGTTTGGTGTGTGCTGTCAGGCAGGACTTCAAAGGGGGAAAAGGAAGGGGTGGTTCTATCTTCAGGGGCTGCCATATGTGGATCGAGAGGGATGCTCCATTTTGTGAGGGCCACGAAGAATCCAGCACGAGTTTTAAGGATACAAAGAAGTAACATATATATATATATATATATATACAATAACATATATATACAACAGCAGCAGCAACTTCGCTTGCTGCTCACTCCTTCCTGCTGGTTCCAAACTGGCCAGCTTTATTTATACAGGGAGTCTGCTAATGATTTCTCCGCCCTCCTCATTGGGGAAGCTTATACTCCCACAGGATTGTGGGATTGTCATTGGTCCCCAGCCAATGGTAAGCAGGCAGGTTATAACACTCCACTAAGATAGAAAGCGCCCTCTTTTCTTCCTACCCAATTTCTGCCTGAAACCCGCCACCCCAATCTCCCCAACCTGCCCGAACACTAGCTGCCCAAGAACTTGTTTCTAGGTCCATTGGGCTGTTATAACCTGCCTGCTTACCACTGGCTGGGGACTAATGGCAATCCCACAATCCTTTGGGAGTATCAGCTTCCCCAATGAGGGTGGGGGGGCGGAGAAATAATTTGCAGATTCCCTGCATAAATAAAGCTGGCCAGTTTGGAACCAGCTAGAGAGGAGTGAGCAGCAAGGGAGTTGTTGCTGTTGTATATATATGTTATTGTAAATAAATGTTATTTCTTTCTATCCTTCAACTTGTGCTGGGTTCTTCGTGGCCCTCACAAAACTGACGATGAGGGTTAAAGTGGATAGCTGTCTACACTGCTGAAGCCACCTCCCTGGATTTTTGTTGGATACAGGTTGGAAGTTGTTTTCTATTATACCATGCCTCTGTACGGACGTTTGGATGTTTTTGATGCTGCGCTGTAAAGTTGGAACCAGTACGCACAACGGATGCGTTACTATTTCCAGGCAAACAACATCACTGAAAATGAGCGTCAGGTGGTCATTTTGCTCACCGCCTGCAGCCCGCATACGTTTGGGGTGATTAGGAGCCTTATGTACCCAGCTGTGCCGGACACCAAGGCGTTTGATGAACTTGTGAACTTAGTGGGGCAATATTTTAACCCAACACCATCCACGATAGTCCAGCGTTACTGGTTTAATACCACTGAGAGGACCCCAGGAGAATCCCTTGCAGAGTTTCTATCCAGGCTACGCAGGATTGCGGAATACTGTGACTATGGTGAGACCTTGTCAGAAATGTTATGCGACCGTTTGGTTTGCGGTATTAACAATATGGCCACCCAGAGAAAGTTGTTAGTTGAGCCATCATTGACTTTTCAACAGGCCATTCAAATAGTATTGTCCCGAGAGAGCGCAGAACGAGGAGTGCAGGAGCTACAGGAAATGGAAGTGCATGCCTTGGGGCGAAACCCCTTTCGTCCAAAAGCATCTCCCTGCACCCCTGCGGTATCTTGGGCGAGGCGATGTCTGGATCGATGCCAGTGGCCGTCGGACGTTCCTCCCCGAAGGGAGCCTTCTCCAGAACCAATGGATGAGGAGCCATGTCCGTATCGGACTTGTGGGCGCCGGCCCCGTCGCGGACGCCGGTCCTGGAGGCGCCAGAGGCACCGTCGTTCCGACAGAAACTGGGCCCAGCCCAGGGGCCGTACTTTCCATTTGGGTGAACCTGCGGTGACTACTCCCGAGGATGTGGAGACGGAGGACGTCTGCCTGCAGCTGAATTGTGTGGCAGCTCCCCGTGTGACCCCCATTAAGGTGACAGTACGGGTCAATGGTTACCTGCTTGAGATGGAGCAGCGGTCTCCGTGATCACCCAGAGGACATTCGACCGCATCAAACAGGGTATACAGACCCTTACATTAACCGTCACACAGGCCAGGTTGGCCACCTACACGGGGGCACCATTGGACATTGCAGGAACTACGATGACCCCTGTTGTTTATGGACGCCAGGAGGGGCGTTTCCCACTTGTCGTGGTGCGCGGCCACGGGCCCAGCCTGTTGCATCAAGACTGGTTGCGCCATTTGCGGCTGCAGTGGCCGCACATCCTCCAAACAGGTTCTGGAGGGTTGACTGAGGTGCTAGGACGGTACCCAGATGTATTCCAGCCCGGTTTGGGGAAAATAAAGGGGCCATAGCCCGTATCCAAGTCGAACCAGGAGCCACGGCGCGCTATTTCCGGGCGCGCCTGGTGCCTTACGCCTTGCTCGAGATGGTAGAAGGGGAGCTCACTCATTTGGAGACCTTTGGTATTATCACGCCCGTCCGTTTTGCTGACTGGGCAGCACCAATTGTACCTGTAATGAAGCCAGTGCCACACTTCGCTTGTGCGGCGATTATAAGCTTACTGTGAATATGGCTTCCCAGCTCTATCAATATCCAATGCCTCACATAGAGGATCCCTACGCAAAGCTTGCAGGCGGACTCTCGTTCATGAAATTAGATACGAGTCACGCCTATCTACAGTTGGAGCTGGACCCTGCCTCCCGGCCATATGTAGCTATTAATACACACCAGGGCCTGTATGAATATACATGGTTGCCCTTTGGAGTATCCTCTGCCTGCGCTATTTTCCAACGCATCATGGAGGGCATCTTCAGAGGTTTACCGTGTGTCGCTGTCTACTTAGATGACATTTTGATTACAGGGACGTCGGAGCAGGAACATTTGGAAAATTTGGAGGCTGTCCGTAGACGCTTTTCAGAGGCTGGAGTCCATTTACGTCGCACAAATTGCGTCTTTCAGGCGAAGGAAGTAGTCTACCTGGGCTATCGGGTGGACCGCGAAGGTTTGCACCCCGTCGCAGAGAAGGTGCGCGCAATTCAACAGGCCCCCGCCCCGACTGACTCTTCGCATCTTCGTTCTTTTCTCGGCCTTGTAAACTATTATGGGAAGTTTCTCCCCAATCTGGCAACTACGCTGGCCCCGTTGCACCTTCTGCTAAAGAATAATCACACCTGGGTTTGGGGTCAGCCACAAGAAACCGCTTTCTGGTGGATAAAACATAGTTACTAACCCACTATGATCCTGGAAAGTCTTTGCTCATCACGTGTGCTGCATCCCCGTATGGTATTGGGGCCATCCTGTCCCACAAGATGGAGAACGGAGCTGAGCGGCCGACAGCTTTCGCCTCCTGCACGTTGATTGCAGCGGAAAAGAAGCATGCACAGATCGAGAAGGAAGGCCTGCCGGTGGTCTTTGCGGTGAAACGCTTCCACCAGTATGTGTATGGCCGCCACTTCACTATCATGACTGATCATAAGCCCCTGCTGGGACTTTTCAGAGAGGATAAGCCGATACCGCCCATTGCTTCCGCACGGATCCAGCGCTGGGCTTTGTTGCTCGCTGCATACGAGTATTCTCTGGAGCACAAACCAGGAACCCAGATAGCGAATGCCGACGCACTAAGCCGATTGCCTTTATCGACCGGCCCCATGTCGTTGCAACCCTAAATTTTATGGACTCCTCGCCTGTCATGGCATCACAGATCCGTGCGTAGACCTGACGGAGCCAGTCCTGTCAAAAGTTCGGCACATAGTCCTGTATGGTGGGCAGCATAGACAGCTCCCAGGCGAGTTGCGGGCATTTTCCTCCAAGCTGTCAGAATTCAGCATGGAAGACGGCATCCTCTTGTGGGGGACGTGTGTGATTGTCCTGGAAAAAGGGCAGGAGCTGATACTAACAGACTTGCACAATGGGCACCCAGGTGTGACCAAAATGAAAATGTTGGCCCGGAGCTATGTCTGGTGGCCAGGCCTCGACACCGACATTGAGAAGGTGGCCCAAAACTGCTCCATTTGCCAGGAGCATCAGAAGTCTCCGTCGGCTGCGCCCCTACATCACTGGGAATGGCCAGGGCGGCCCTGGGCGCGCTTGCATGCGGAGTTCACCGGCCCTTTTCAAGGATCCATGTTCCTTCTATTAATCGATGCACAGTCTAAATGGTTAGAGGTGCATACGTCCTGCGCAACAATCAAGAAGATGTGTTTCTCTTTCATGGCCTCCCCGAGGTGCTGGTAATGGATAACGGCACTCAGTTCACCAGTGAGGAGTTTGCGAGGTTCATGACGATGAATGGCATATGCCAGATCCGCACCGCTCCATACCACCCGGCTTCCAATGGGTTGGCAGAGCGCGCAGTGCAGACATTCAAACGAGGCCTAATGAAGCAGTCTTCCGGGTCTATGGACGCGAGACTTGCTCATTTTTATTTTCATATAGGACCACCCCCCCATGCGATGACTGGGGTAGCTCCCGCGGAACTCCTAATGGGCCGGAGACTTCCCACCCACTTTAGAATGGTTTTCCCGGACATTGGCGCAAAAGTACGCCGCACTCAAGAACGGCAGGGACAGGGTTTTTCTCAGCATTGGCCAATTCGGCAGTTTGCACCCGGTGACCCAGTGTTCATTCGAAATTTTGCTGGTGGTGCCCAGTGGGTTCCTGGCCTTATCTTTCGCCGAATGGGCCCTATCTCTTACCAGGTGCAAGCCCAGGGTTGTCTCCAGCGCAAGCGTGGAGACTACGTTCGGTCCAGAAGACCACCTCTTCAAAAGATTCCCCGCCCCCAGAGCTCATTTCTGCAGCCACAGAGACCAGACACAGTGGAGAGTATTCCTCACAGTCTTCCTCTGGTGCCACACTCGAAGACTGCGCAGGTCGTGCAGAACCGCGTGGAGATAGAGACGCCGAGATGACAGAGGCAGCGGACTCCGACTCCGAGATGGAGACACAGGACGCCTCAGAGGGGGAGTCCTCAGGCCCACGGGCTGTGGATGTACAACGGAAGCGCCGTTCTCATCACGTTACACGCCGCCCGATCCAGCGCCTCGTGCAAATGGTGTCCGGCCTGCGGCAAAACAGTGAGGGGCGGAAGTCCTACTCTGCCCCTATTTAGCTCACCCACAGCACTTTATGGCTGGGAGGCAGTCTGGCGTGGAGGAGATCGGTTCCATGCCGACTTTGCTTTGGGGGGGGGGGGGGGGAGATTGGTAGTATCCATCTCCCTCAAAATTCTACCCTTATATTCAAACCCCTCCAGGTTGTCACTCCTCTGCAGTACTGAACCTACCCCAAGCAAAGTCACAAATGATAGTCTAGGTTACAACAATCCCTCCTCATCCTTCTTGATCTGCCTGCAGCCTTTTGCACAGCTGACCACACCATCTGCTCTGAATCCTCCCCAATGTCATGCAGTTGGGTGGGACAATCGTGGGAGTAGAAAAAAACAATTGCTGCAATGTCTTGTAAACAACAAATAAAGATGTATTTCCCTGTGCTGAAAAATGCCCTGCATGGTAAATCAACACTGCCAGGCTAATTTAGGCAAATGGAAGGCCCAGCCAGGCGCTTCAGACAAGATTTTTAAGATATATGATAACAAAAACTGAACAAGTTCAGTGGGTCTAATAGTCAATGACATAATTACCAGACAAGGAATAAATTAATTTTCCGATAACTTTGAAGAGGTTATTTAGTCCTTTGACATCCTCATGAACCCAAGAAGTAACAAAATTTGGAGTGAGCAAAATTTAACAAGATTCCAAAGGCCCAGGGTACCTGTAAACTCTTCCATAAATGAGTTATACAGATTGACTGAAGCCTGTGAATATGATTATCTTAATTTATAAGAGCTCAAGAGACCGAATAGTAATGGGATTGGCTGATGATATTCTTCTAGATGTACTCCGACGTCAGAAGATCAGGCTTTGGGAAAAAACACCAAAATTGTCAATTGGAGGTCCACCAGCAAAACCGATCCATTTTGTGTGGCGAAGTTAAACCATGGTACAGAGCAACCTCAAAAGCCCAGCTCATAAAACAAAAAGGCACAAAGACTCCAGGGGAAGAAAAAAATGCCTGAGAAAAACACAAGATGGTAGCAGACCATGTCAGTGATGTGATGCCAAAAGACCTCACAGGTGCCAGCAAATCCAGCAATAACAGTGCAACCACCTGTGGCACTTTGGAGAGGTGTGTAGGTCCAAAAGCTTGAGACATGTGGAGAATGCCAAACATGTCCATGAGACAGATGGGCTACAGCAAGAAGAAGTCCAACGATGCTTCTCGGGTAAAATTGAGGATCCCAGATTACACATCTGTAAATGGCTACCTCAGAAATTTCAAGTTAGACGCAGTGACCAGTGATATCCTAGGTTAAGGAATAAGGATAAGGAACTGCGGCAAGTAATGCAATGATTGATCCAGCTGCAACACAGTTGTAAGGTTCAGGATGCATCAAGCTCCAGGTCAACAAGCAACACTCCAATATAAAAACAAACAAATACGGGAGACATTATATGTGCTCCACAACTAAGAATTTTCTTTCCTAAGCAGGAAAGTCTGTGTCGACCTCAACCTCACCAAAAAGATCGACAAGGACTTCCGATGGTGGCCATGGTGTGAGTGGTCACACATATGGTGGTTCCCGCTCATGCCGTTTTTTTCGGACCTTTTCCCCGGTTAACGGGTGGATGTGAGGAGGCAAAAAGGTGCAGGAGAGTTTGTAAAAGAGAGTGACCACTGGTGCATGGAGCTGAGGGTCAGACGCGGTCGCAAAAGGGGGGAACAGAGTGCAAAAGTTGGTGAGGTGTGTGCGATGCACGTGGAGATGGCGGAGGGTCAGGGAGCAGCCCTGCCGGCTCAGTGGTCAACAGAGCAACTGGTGGGCTTCCTGAACGGGAAGTTCACCCAGCAATGCAAGGAGAATCTGGAGGACCTGGCCCGGGTGGTGGATTCGATCAGGGCGGTGGTTGACCGCATGGAAACAAAGCTAGCAGCCCAGGGCTAGGCAATCCAAAAGATGGAGGAGACGGTGGGGGAACATGAGGAGCCGTTTGCCTCGATGGCAGCTGAGACGGGGCTGATGCGAGATCATCAGAGACGGCTCCAGGAGAAAGTTGAAGACCTGGCAAACCAGTCACACAGGCAGAATATTAGGATTGTGGGCCTGCCGGAAGAAAGCGAGGGAGCCGACTCTGGCGCGTATGTGGCGAAGATGCTAGAGAAGCTGCTAGGAGAGGGTGCATTCGTACAGCTATGGAGGTGGATTGAGCGCATCTGCCGCAAATGAGGAAGCCCCAGGGGAACGAGCCGCTGAGGGCGAATGTGGTGCGTTTGCACCGTTTTCTGGACAAGGAGCGGATCATGAGGTGGGCCAGGCAGACTAGGCGCATTACCTGGGAGGGTAGTGAACTTCGAATATATCAGGACCTGGGTGCAGAGGTGGCGATCTTTGGTGTGTCAGAAGATCCGGGAGCCCAGAGGGTCAGAAAGGCCGATGTCCTGGCCTTTGCCTCCCTGGTGACCCGGAGCTGGATCTTACTAGGCTGGAGGGACTAGGAATCCCCAAAGTCGGGTGTATGGGTTAGTGACATGGCAGGGTTTCTCAGACTCGAGAAAATTAAATTCACCTTGAGGGGATCGCAGCAGGGGTTTGCCCGGAGGTGCCAGCCGTTCTTCAACTTCTTCGAGAAAAATTAAGAAAAAAAGATCAACAAGATTAATCAGCATGGATCTGGTTCTGGTTTTAAAAAGGATTTACCAAAGCTTTTCATTGGGCTGGGGTGACTGAAGACCACATATTACATAAAACTGAAAAACAATCCCAAACCCACGTTGCTTGTTTATACCATGGCGCCGGCTTATGAAGTGAGTACATCAGCAACTTGATGAGATTACCAGGATGGGGATCATGGTCCCCCATCACTCAGCCGGCAAAATGGTGTCCCGGGATGGTCCCAGTTCTGAAGCCAAACAGGTCAATTTGCCTCTGGATTGAACTGACACAACTCAACAAATCAGTGGCGAGGGAAATCCACCCAGTGGAACACAGCTTGATGAAACTCTACAAGAGCATGGCATTCTCAAAACTTGATGCCAACAATTTCTGGCAATTTCCATTAGACGAAAAATCTAAGTTGTTGACAATCTTTTTCACCCCATTTATCAGATTCTGCTTTAATCGTTTGTTCTTCAGCCTTACTGTGGCACCCTAGATTTTTCAGCAAATTATGTTGGCCATCTTATAAGGCCTGAAAGAAATTATCTACCGTATAAAGGACGACCTTGTCCTCAATATAACTTATCGAGGTACGCAACAGCAGACTCACGGCTACCTTGAAACGCTTGCAGGTAGCAGAATTGATGCCGAATTATATGGGCGAGTTCTCGATGACCTCCATTCGGTTCTTAGGTCATGTAGCATTATGGCACACCCACACAAAACCAAGGCAATTATTCCAGACTTCTACAGATCCAGACTATATTGCTGGGCTGAAAGTCATCATCGAGACAAATCACAAACCATTGGTCTCACTATTGGATAAAAAAGAACTCACCAGGATGTCCCCCAGGATTCAGAGATTACCTTTCCATCTCTGAGTTTTGCATACAAGAATGTACATCCAGAGAAAGCATCAAACAACTGCGGACATATTGTCCAGTCCCACAGATGAGCATCTTGTGATATACACAATAGCAATCTGCTCAATGATCTCAGTGGCACAGTGGTTAGCACCATTGCTTCACAGTGCCAGGAACCTGGGTTCAATTCCAGCTTTGGGTGACCGTGTGGAGTTTGCACGTTCTCCCCGTGTCGGCATGGGTTTCCTCCCACAGTCCAAAGATGTGCAGGTTAGGTGGATTGGCTATGGTAAAATTGCCCCTTAGTATCCAAAGATGTGCAGGTTATGGGACTACAGTGATAGGGCGGGGGAGTGGGCCTGAGTTAAGGTGCTCTTTCAGAGGGTCGTGCAGACACAATGGGCCAAATGGCCTCCTTTTGCACTGTAGGAATTCTATGATTCTATGATAACTCGAGTCATTTTCCAAGCTGGAGACGACACAACTGCTGGCAATCTCCAAAAAGCTTCAGCAGCAGATACGAGATGAAGAGTGCATCCGCATCCGTTTGTACTGCCTATAATGTTAGCTACTGCAGCATCCAGGAGGCAATGTTCTGAAAATTTACTTTTAACAGCAGAAATATTTCACTGTTATTAATGAAATGCTAGTGTATGATGAGTGGTTGGTCACTCTCGTCTCCCCCAACTCGGGCCAGAGATTCTACAACGAATCCACCAAGGTCACTTGGACATCACAAAGTGCAGAGCGCAAACCCAGACTGCATAGTGGCTGGGAAGATCAAGAGCAATTAAAGAGATGCTTTTAAATTGCCAGGTGTACACACTGCACAGAACAGTTCAGAGGGAGTCCTTATCCCCGCCCAGTTTTGTATCAGAAAGTCTGCTTGATTCTCATGCGTTTTGCATATGAGTTCCCTGCCAGACCATGAGAATGTTTGGGAACAGACCTATTCATACACAGCGGAAAGTCCTTCCTCTTTCTTGTTGACTATTTCTCTTGGTGGATCAAAGTGAAGCATTTACACACAAGAGCCATGAGTCAATCATTGGAAGACGTCTTTGCAATCCATGGCATCCCGGACTAGGTGGCGTCTGACAACAGGTCACAATTTGCTAATGAGTAATTCATTCATTTTACCAGGAATGGTGGACTTCAACAGCTCACCAGCTCCCGAAGGTATCACAATCTTTTTTTTTTTTGGAATCAATCAAGTTATATTTAATCAGAATTACATTCACATCTGCCCACAATTAATGATGCTAATAGTATATTAGTTTTGCCTTCACCGCTGCCCAATTTCTCCATCTTCTTCACCACTTCGTAGCCTTCTACGACCTTACCAAATACAACATGCTTTCCATTTAACCATGGAGTATGTGCAGTGCAGATAAAGAACTGGGAGCCATTTGTATTTGGTCCAGCATTGGCCATGGACAAGATACCAGCCCCTATGTGCTCCAGCTTGAAATTCTCATCCTTAAACTTTTCACCGTAGATCGACTTCCCACCAGTGCCATCGTGCTTTGTGAAGTCACCACCCTGGCACATGAATTCAGGAATGATTCTGTGGAATATCGAGCCCTTGTAACCAAATCCTTTCTCACCAGTGCACAAGGCACGGAAATTTTCTGCAGTTTTTGGGACCACATCAGCCCTGAGCTCCATCACGATCCAGCCCTGGGGTTCGCCGCCCGCAGAAACGTCCAGGAAAACCCGGGGATTGCAGTCGGCCTTCGAGCTGCACCATCGCGGTCCCTTGGCAGTCGCCAGCTGCTGCCTGCACAGGGCACTGGCGCCTTTGCACCAATGCAGGAGATAGCGGGCAGCGGGCATCATGGCACCGAGGGGGAGCTGTCAGGTATCACAATCTTAACAGTGAGGCAGAAAGGGCCATCTGCAGTAGTAAAACCCTGAAGAAAAATGACAACTTTCCAACATTGTTTTTGACATATAGATTACCCCACTACAATGTGGATTCACTCCATCAGAGTTTCTGATAGAAAACTTAACTCAGATTCCCATGCTGCCAAACAAATTTATATCAGGGTTGGCAGTCATTCACTATCAGAAGATTGAGGACTGAGAACAGTCCTCAATATCAAGGCCGTATGTTGTGGAATTGCATCCCTAAACCTCTCAAACCTCTCACCTCGCTTTTCTCCTTGATGTTCCTTAAAAACTACTTCTTTGACCAAGCTTTTGACCATCTGTCCCAAAATCTCCATGTGATTGGTGTCAAAAAATGTTTTATAACATGCTGTGAAGCGATGTTATAACATTTTATAACATGCTTTTGCAGACGACACAAAGGTTGGTGGAATTGCAGATAGCGATGAGGACTGTCAGAGGATACAGCAGGATTTAGATTGTTTGGAGACTTGGGCGGAGAGATGCCAGATGGAGTTTAATCCGGACAAATGTGAGGTAATGCATTTTGGAAGGTCTAATGCAGGTAGGGAATATACAGTGAATGGTAGAACCCTCAAGAGTATTGAAAGTCAAAGAGATCTAGGAGTACAGGTCCACAGGTCACTGAAAGGGGCAACACAGGTGGAGAAGGTAGTCAAGAAGGCATACGGCATGCTTGCCTTCATTGGCCGGGGCATTGAGTATAAGAATTGGCAAGTCATGTTGCAGCTGTATAGAACCTTAGTTAAGCCACACTTGGAGTATAGTGTTCAATTCTGGTCGCCACACTACCAGAAGGATGTGGAGGCTTTAGAGAGGGTGCAGAAGAGATTTACCAGAATGTTGCCTGGTATGGAGGGCATTAGCTATGAGGAGCGGTTGAATAAACTCGGTTTGTTCTCACTGGAACGAAGGAGGTTAAGGGGCGACCTGATAGAGGTCTACAAAATTATGAGGGGCATAGACAGAGTGGATAGTCAGAGACTTTTCCCCGGGGTAGAGGGGTCAATTACTAGGGGGCATAGGTTTAAGGTGAGAGGGGCAAGGTTTAGAGTAGATGTACGAGGCAAGTTTTTTACGCAGAGGATAGTGGGTGCCTGGAACTCACTACTGGAGGAGGTGGTGGACGCAGGGACGATAGTGACATTTAAGGGGCATCTTGACAAATACATGAATAGGATGGGAATAGAGGGATACGGACCCAGGAAGTGTAGAAGATTGCAGTTTAGTCGGGCAGCATGGTCGGCACGGGCTTGGAGGGCCGAAGGGCCTGTTCCTGTGCTGTACATTTCTTTGTTCTTTGTTCTTGACTTGGCATGTTTTATTCTGTGAAGGGCACTGTATAAATACAATTTGTTGTTGTTGGTGATACAAATTGAATTGTTTTAATTGAAAGATTTGCTTGTTTAGAACTTGAGGATTTTTTGCTCTCAATGTTTTAATATCCCTTTAACATCTTGTGGCTATGTAAACTTTTCTGGCTCTACATCCGGTTCACTTTTAAGCTGTGTGGGTTGATTTGAGTTTCAATTTACTGTTATGAAATATGCAGCCATGAACATCATACATTTTTACTAATTAATCACCATAATCTGCTGCTACCATAAATATAAGGATGTGAACGTGAAGAATTTTGTTTACTACTGATACCATTAATAACTCTTAGCTTAATATGTTAATTCTTTCTACTTTTGACCAAATTAGCTGTATGACTTCTTTCTCGTGCTCAGAAACTTTATTAACAAAAAACAAAGTTTCCTTTGTAAGGCAATATCAATGGTATAAAGCAACACCTGCAAGTTATTTAGATAGTCTATTAACCACTAGCTACTTTTGTCACCAGTTAGTTTAACCTTTGAAACATGTCAATCAATAGTCAGAGTTTAACAAAAAGTTCAGTACGACCTTGAAAAGTCCATGGTGTTCTTGATATTTACATAAACTGCAGTTTGGCCTGGTCTCAAGTGAATCATTCAAGATGTGTGCTAAATGCTTTGCAGGATTAATAGGTTAGGTATCAGTTCTGCAGTGATAGAGCATTGGCGTGTTTGGAAAACTAATATTTTTTACAAGGACATAAATAATTTATTCATTCATGGGCAGTGCGCTTTGCTGGCAGGGCCAACATTTATTGTCTATCCCGAAATGTTCTTGAGAAGGTGGTAGTGGTGAGCCACCTTCTTAAACTGCGGCTGTCCATGTAGTGAGGGTATTCCCACGGTGCTGTTAGGTAGAAAGTTCAAGGATTTTGACCCAGTAGTGGCGTAGTATTTCCTGGTCAGACTGGTATATGACTTGGAAGTGGAAATGGAGGTGATTATGTTCCCACGTGCCTGCTGCCTTTGTACTTTGAGGTGACAGAAGTCTTGGTTTATGGAGGTTATTTCAAAGCCTTGCTGAGTTGCTGAAGAGCATCTTGAGGCTGGTACATATGACTAAGTAGCACGTAGCCTTTGTTTCACAAAAGTTCCAGGAATAACTACCTGCAAGAATTGATGGTGTACTTTTTATAAAGAGGGAACATTTTGGTGATAGGCCTGAAATTTTGATGATAGGATTTTTATACCAGCATTTTTTTATACCAGCATTTTTAACAATCAAAATTACATTGTTATATTCTATAATAAACAATATATAAATAAACACTACATGCCACAGAAATTTAAAAATACATATGGGGAGGATTTTTAACAGTGATGCAAATCAGGTGGATAATGGGTAGGTGTGCACCAATAAATACCCAAATCATTTTGGACAGCTCGCTGATTGATGCACATTGGGGGAGCAGGGGGAGCAGAAAGAATCTGGTGTACCCTCTGTGCAGTGGAGTCAGAAGTGTGTACTTAAAGGGAGCACGGCGATTGTTGGAGGGAAGGCATGGAGGGTCCAGAGAAGGTTCACAAGAACAATCCCTGGAATGAACAGCTTGTCGTATGAGGAACGGTTGAGGACTCTGGGTCTGTACTCGTTGGAGTTTAGAAGGATGAAGGGGGGATCTTATTGAAACTTACAGGATACTGCGAGGCCTGGATAGAGTGGACGTGGAAAGGATGTTCCTCTTGTAGGAAAAACGAGAACCAGAGGACACGATTTCAGACTAAAGGAACGATCATTTAAAAGAGATGAGGAGGAATTTCTTCAGCCAGAGGGTGGTGAATCTGTGGAACTCTGCCGCAGAAGGTTGTGGAGGCCAAATCACTGAGTGTCTTTAAGACAGAGATAGATGGGGATCAGGGGTTATAGGGAGAAGGCAGGAGAATGGGGATGAGAAAAATATCAGCCATGATTGAATGGCGGAGCAGACTGATGGGCCGAGTGGTCTAATTCTGCTCCTATGTCTTATGGTCTTATGGAAGGAAGAGGAGCAGACTGAAAGATTTAGGTCCCACTCTCACTGTTCTATGCCCTGGTTGTCACAAATAAAAACACACCTTTAAATTTTTTTGAATAATTTCATTTTTGTTTTTAAAATCATTATACCGAATCACTCAGTCAGTCTTTTATGATTCATCATCTGTGAACTGCTTTCCTCATTTCACAATCCTTTGAGCAGCCACAAAACTAGCAGGAGTTGAGCCATCTGATGGTTTGAACTACTGAGCGAAAATGTTCCTTGATGTCTCTGCCTTGTTCTTCAGCTTCCCCCATTGCTTACTTTCAGGCTTCTCCAGCTGGATATAATTGAGCTAAGGCACTGTGCTGTTTAGTGAAATGCTTCTCAGGGCTTGATTTCTTATTCTCAATGAATTTCTCATTGCAAATTAGATAGCCATATAGGGAGGCTAGTCCAATTTCAGATGAATGTGGAGGAATCAATCCATTACAACTAGAAATTCACGATTTTCCTTTACAACTCTTCTCTTCTTTGCAATCATTTCCAAAGTATTTCTCAAAGGAAAGGAGGTAAGTTTGCTTCTTTAAGATTTATCAGTCTGCCTGCCTGCAACTTACATGCTTACCAACACAGCCTCAACACCAAGGCCAGAGTGCACACTTTTATTGATGAATGTGCCTGCCTATATATGCTTACCAGCACAGCATTTAAAGCCGTCAAGCACACTTCCATTACAGTTGATTAATTAGCGCACATTCACAGACCACTAACGTATTAATACCACTCGATCAGGTACCAAATATGGCAACCAATCAGAATGTGCCATTTTAGACAAGCTTTTCAAACAGACCAACAAGGACCAGAATGAGTGCAATGTTTTCCTGATTAATGTGCCTGTCTGCACAGGACCCACATCATTGGATGACAGGTGATGGTGCAGGACCCCATTTTTCCTGGTGAAGCATTCGACAGACAAGAATTTTTAGATAGCTGATAATTATATTTCATGTTTCTGCACTGGGAGTAGATTGGGAAACAATTCTCTGAAAGTTCCTTGTAGTCAATGTTTGGAAAATGTGTTCATTCGGGAGACAACCAAGAACCATACATCAGGCTGCAGGGAGCCACATGGGGCCACAGGTTGCTGACCTATGTCCGAACCCAACCACCACAGATTTATCTGATGGACAGTAGGAGAAAGGTGCATCCACAGGGCACCAGCAAGTCCTCTATCTCACCATACTGACTTGAAAATATGTCACTGTTTCTTCACTGTCGCTGGGTCAAAATCCTGGAACTCTCTCCCTAATAGCACAGTGGGTGTACCTACACCACATGGACTGCAGCGGTTCAAGAAGGCAGCTCACCACCACCTTCTCAAGGGCAATTAGGGATGGGCAAACAAATGCTGGCCTAGCCAGTGAAACCCACATCCCACAAAAAACAAATTTAAAAAAAGACAAGGTACTGCAAAGGCCAGGGGAGCAGATAGATGATCATGGATTGCACCTGGATTCAGTGCCACGTAAGGTTTAATAATATCACATGGTCAACGAGCGCACCTTCAAATACCATTTCCTTAAAAATGAACACTGGCCTCTGGCACTGTTTATTTGAGTATCACCTTTTCGCTCATCTGCTAATAATCTCTGCCAATATTGACTCACACTTTACATACATTGCTCACACTGAAGTCATGCAAGCTCAGCTTGTTGCCATGCAAGAGCAGCTTTCTGCCACGGAAACCTGCCACCATAGCTGTGGATACAGGTACTTAAACAAGTTTTGCAGGGTCCAGCCATATGCCCCCCAAAGCACTGCTAGGATTGCTGAGGCAGTGGCACCATGGAACACCATGGATCAGTAGCAACATCAAACAAATCGATAGAGAATCATTGCATTGTCCTCACGCCACTGCCACTCCCCAGTGACTTTGCCGTTGCCTAGCAGTCATCCAGCCCAGACTGGTATCACCCATGCCAAGGCAGTCCAGTCTAAATATGGGCTTTGTAGAGTCAGAGCTGCAGCAAGGCTACGTGCAGTTTCCCTTATTGCAGCCTGGGGCCAGCTGCGCTGCAAGAACTGCAGCAGCAATGTGTGGGAGCATTTGATCATGCAAAGGCGCACAGAGGACAGGCACTAACTAAACATACAAGGCCATTTAGTTAACTTTTATATGAAATATTGAATGGGTCAATTGACCAAAGTTGATTTGGAATATTTGTTTGGTGGTGGCTTTTATTTCAGGATTATAGCCACGAGGATGCTGATTGTCAGTAACAGATGAAGGGAAGGTGTGAGATTGTTGTTGAATAGGGACTTCAGGTTGTATTCTCTGATAATGCCATCAGATAAACCATTCAAGGCCAGCCCAGCTGCAAAGGGCTGTGTTGATTGCCTCTTCCCTACCTCTTCCTTCTCACCTTCTGCTCCTCAATTGTTCACTATTTACCCGGCGGTAACGGCTGTGCCCTCATGGTGCGGTTTTGCAGGATGCAGTAGTCTACAATGAATGGTGAATGCACTCTGGCGATTACTTTAGAGCTCTTTAAGAGCGGTCCATGCAACAGAAATGTTGTTTAAGCGCTTTAATAGTCTAGATGGATGACATTTCATGTTGAAGCATGTCTCTCATTACATGCATGCTACACACTGTGTGTTGATTGTTTCCCAGCTAAAGAGCCAGGCTGCCTTTGTCACCCAGTCCCTTCCTTTGGTTTCTTGTACTGACTCAAATGCCAATGGTAAAATGGACTGGTGGAGAAGAAAGGCATCACAGCTGCTGCCAAGATTCTGGGCATTGACCTGAATGATGTGCTGAGCATGGTCGCACACCAGCTGGACATTTAGGAAATGAAATCACATTTGATTGTGGTGCATCTCTGAATTGACAGTGGCACCCACAAAGGCATCCTGCATCATTTGGCAGTTTGTTATGTGGATGCAGCATGTTTGTTCTGCCTGCTTCTCTCTGGAAAGAGCAATGGCAATGTATTCCCTGCTTTCTATATTCAGAGCACCAATGACTTCCCTTACATAAGAGTGGGCAAACTGCAAGACATCGCCTGATCTAGCATGGAATGAGCCTGTTGCAAATAAGTTCACGGCCACCATTATAGCACACTGGCAATGCTATCTTCAGCCTTCTTTTCAACTGCAGTTTTGCCTGAAACAGGTGGAACATTTCCGGGAGCACCTCCTTAGTAAAATAAAGATATTGCACACATTGTTCCCCGCTAAAGGTGCAGTCAAAACATTGCTCTTTGGAAATTGAGGGTGGATATGACCAGCTGCAGAAGAGAAGGGCCTTCTCTTTCCCCCTCCGTTGTCTTCGGGCAACTTGTCCTCCTCTGGTTTGCCTCTGCTCAATCTCTATGTCATGCTAGAAATTACAGAACTCATGACTGGGAGCAAGTATTCAGAACCAAGTCCTTCAGCACCATTTGTAATACACTTTACCAACTTTAAGTAGAAGTACAAATCACCAAAAACTTCTCCTCGCTCAGCAACAACCAGGAGAAATCAATCAGCACCTAACCTGAAAATATTTGATGATACCTTTAAATATTGCTGGTGGGAGGTCCTTCCTGCTGTTGAATGCATGTCCAGCTGTGAAAGGTTAAGAAAGGGCATCAAGTGGAGCGTTCGGGTCAAACTCAGCACCACTAAAGTCATAGCATCATTACGCACTGACTGATATCATTATATGTCTACTCTGTGTATTCTGCCACCATGCTCCCAGTGGATCTGGCTAATGCTGAAGCCCTTACCAAAATTCCATCTGGCATGGTAAACAGCATTAGTATGTATGTGTATGCCACAGACATAATTTTGGACCTAAAAACAGCCCCGATAGCAGTGAATGTATGCATGCTACGTAGCCATATTTTTAAAAAATAATTTTTGTTAAGGTTTTCACAGGATATCGATAACAAAATGAAAAAGGAACCCAATAGGGTTAAATACAAAACTGTCAAAAAAACAACCCTCCATACCCCTCTCCCCCCTGTACAAAAATAATAAATTAACACCCCAACTTAACACAGAGCCAACATAGCAAATATATACACCCCCTCAGATCTCCCAATGTAAATAAACATAAATAACCGCACCACCCCCTCTCGCCCCCCCCCCCCCGAGTTGCTGCTGCCATTGGCCAATGTCTACCGTTCTGCCAGGAAGTCTAAGAACGGTTGCCACCGCCTGAAGAACCCTTGTACCGGCCCTCTCAAGGCGAATTTCACTCTCTCCAACTTAATAAACCCCGCCATATCGTTGATCCAGGATTCCACGCTTGGGGGCTGTAGCACCATCGATCACACACGAGGCGAGACATAAAGAACTTCAATCGAGGCTTTATTGAACAGACTTGTTCAGACTTGTTCCCTAGCAGCTCAGTGGCCGCCCGTGGGTCGCTGGGTGGGTTGAGTCCGTGGTCCCGTTTGTTCCCTGGAGATAGCGGCGACCCCACGGGACTGGCACACCGCTGCGTAGTGCCCCTTTTTACCGCAACTTTTGCAGGTGGCCGAGCGGGCCGGGCAGCGCTGGCGGGGGTGTTTTGGCTGCCCGCAAAAATAGCTTGCGGAGGGGTGGAGGGTGCCGGGGGGTCGGTCGCGGCGGGGGTCCACGGAGCCCAAGGGGCTGCAGCGCGGTCGGGGGCATAGGCGCGGGCGTTTTGGCAGGCCACGTCGAGGGAGGCTTCAAGGGCCCGTACCTCTGTGAGTCCAAGAGAGTCTTTCCCTAAAAGTCTCTGGCGAATTTGCGATGATGCCAAACCTGCTACGTAAGCGTCTCTGATCAGGAGGTCCGTATGTTCGTTCGCTGTAACCGCTGGGCAGTTGCAGTTTCGTCCCAGGATCGTTAGAGCATTGAAGAATTCGTCTAGCGATTTCCCCGGGGATTTGTCGTCTCGTCGCGAGCTGGTAGCGTGCGTAGATCTGGTTGACGGGCCTAATGTAGATCTCCTTCAGCAAGTTGATCGCCGCTGGGAATTCTTCCGCGCCCTCGATGAGTGAGTAGATTTCGGGACTCACCCTGGAATGCAGGACCTGCATCTTCTGGTCTTCTGTTGGTCTGCCGGGGGCCGTTCAGAGGTACCCCTCAAAGCTCGCCAGCCAGTGCTTAAGCGCCGATGTTGCGTTAGCTGCTTGGGGGCCGATTCGCAGGCACTCCGGGGCAATCCGGAGCTCCATATTCCTTTTTAAGTCTGCTCAATAAATTGTAGCACCATCGATCATACACGAGGCGAGACGTAAAGAATTTCAATCGAGGCTTTATTGAGCAGACTTGTTCAGACTTGTTCCCTAGCAGCTCAGTCACAGAATGCAGCTGCGGGGATTAACCCAGGTTCTTATACCCCGCCTATCTGGGTGGAGCCCAGTAGGCGGCAGATCTAATCGGGACCCAGCATCTGTCCTCCAATAGCTCCTCGGCATTCGTGGTGTACTGTATTACCCCTAATACATACCACCACAGGGGCCTCGCGTCCTTCCACTGAAGAAGAATCCTCCACCGGGCTACCAGGGACGCAAAGGCCAGAATACCGGCCTCTTTCACCTCCTGCACTCCCGGTTCCTCTGCTACCCCTAATGTTGCGAGCCCCCAGCCCGGTTTGACCCTGGATCATACCACCCCTGACACCGTCCTCGCTACGTCCTTCCAAAATTCCTCCAGCGTGGGCATGCCCAGAACATATGGGTGTGGTTTGCTGGGCTCCCTGAGCACCTAACATGCCTGTCCTCACCCCCAAAAAACCGGCTCATCCTTGTCCCGGTCATGTGTGCCCTGTGCAGCACCTTAAACTGTATGAGGCTGAGCCTCGCGCACGAAGATGAAGAGATCACCCTCCCTCGGGCATCTGACCATGTCCCTTCCTCTCCCAACTCCTCCTCCCACTTACCTTTCACCTCCACCACTGAGGCCTCCTCCTCCTCCTGCATCACCTGGTAAGTTTCCGAGATCTTCCCCACTCCCGCCCACCCCCTCGAGAGCACACTGTCCTGTACTGTGCGTGGCAGCAGCCACGGGAATTCCACCACCTGCCGCCTGGCAAACGCCCTTACTTGTAAGTACCTGAAGGTGTTCCCCGGGGGGGGAGCCCATACTTCTCCTCCAACTCACCCAGGCTCGCGAATTTCCTGTCTACAAACAGGTCTCCCAACCTTCGTATCCCTGCCCTGTGCCACCCCGAAAACCCTCCATCTGTCCTCCCTGGGACGAACCGGTGGTTTCCCCGTATTGGGGTCCACACCGAGGCCCCAACTTACGTAGCCATATTTTACAGCCATACTCATTGCATGACATAACTGAGTAATCAGCACAGTTTTCCCTTGAGATGGTCTAAGAAATTTGTGGTTGCTTCTGCTATCAGTTCGAAAATCATTTTAGCTGAAAATAATGACATTTGAAATATATATATCCCAGTTCAAGATGAAAAATATATCACTGCTTAATTATGGCATAAAGAGATGTTAGATTTATGACAAAGTTTTTTCTGGAGAGGGCATGATCAGAGTGAAGTACATCCTCTTGAACTGACCCTTGATCCAATTTTCATTGGAAGATATGCCATCAAGACTGTGACTAGCATTGAAGTTCCTCTTCTGTCTGTCAGGTATGTCCCAAGAGGGACTTCCGGGTGCGGCGATGACCAGCTGAGTCGCACGTTTCGGCAGCTCCCTGTGAAACGGACTTTTGGGCTCTTGATAGGAGCCCCAACGGCAATTTTGACGGCTAAAAACACTGTGGTAAACCAGAAGGGAATCCCCCCTGGATACGGATGGAAAAAGGAGGAGAAAGTGGCCGGATTGCAGTGGATCCTTTAGAACAGCGGCAAGGAAGGCAAGCAAAAACCAAGATGGCGTTGGAAGGTGGCAGTTTAACATGGGGCCCTGAACAACAAGAGTTCTTGAAATGCTGTGTGGAAGAGATCAAAAAGGAAATGAAGAAAGAGCTGTTGGCCCCGATACTACAGGCGATCGAAGGGCTAAAGGAGGAACAAAAGACCCAGGAGCGGGAGCTTCGGGTCATGAAGGCAAAGGCAGCCGAGAATGCGGATGACATACAGGGCCTGGTGGTGAAGACGGAGACGCATGAGGCACATCAGAAACGATGTGTGGAAAGGTTGGAGGCACTGGAAAACAACGCAAGGAGGAACAACCTGAGGATTCTTGGTCTTCCTGAAGGTGTGGAGGGAGCGGACGTCGGGGCATATGTGAGCACGATGCTGCACTCGTTAATGGGAGCGGAGGCCCCGGCGGGTCCGTTGGAGGTGGAGGGAGCATACCGAGTGATGGCGCGAGGACCGAGAGCAGGAGAAATTCCCAGAGCCATAGTGGTGAGATTCCTCCGTTTTAAGGATAGAGAAATGGTCCTTAGATGGGCGAAGAAAACTCGGAGCCGTAAATGGGAGAACGCGGTGATCCGCGTTTATCAAGACTGGAGTGCGGAGGTGGCGCGAAGGAGGGCGAGCTTTACTCGGGCCAAGGCGGTGCTTCATAAAAAGAAGATAAAATTTGGAATGCTGCAACCGGCAAGACTGTGGGTCACATATCGAGGGAGGCACCACTACTTTGAGACGGCGGATGAAGCGTGGACTTTTATTGTGGAAGAAAAACTGGAATGAGCGGGTTATTAAAAAGAACGTTTGAACAAAGTGGTGGGGCGAATGTGGGGGGCAAAGAGGGGGGTTAAAGAGGGGGGAAAGAGGAGTTTTATGTACTAATCCTGCGATGTGGTAACTTTTCTCTCTCCCACAGGTGGTGATGGGGGGAGGAGGGGAGGTGGAGGAGATGGGGCGTTGGCCATTGGGGGCGGGGCCAAGGGAGAAGCGCGGGCTTGGTTCCCGCGCTATGATAATCATGGCGGGAATAGAGAAGCAGGAAGGAGGGGGCGTCGCACGGTGCGAGCCGAGGTCACGGGGGGAAGCCGAGGTCGGCCAGAGTTTGCTGACTTCTGGGAGCAACATGGGGGGAGTAATTACGCTAGCGGGGGATCTAGCGGGGGGGGGGGGGGGGGGGGGGGGGTGGGAGGGGGGAATTACTGGGTTGCTGCTGCTGGGGAGAGGGGGGAGCTGGTATGGGAGAGGATGGGCAGGGGGGCACCGCCTGGGGGAGATACAGCTGCGTGGGAACCGGGTGAGGAGCTGGAAAAAGGTGATGGCTAATCGACAAGGAAGCCCCCCAACTCGGCTGATCACGTGGAACGTGAGAGGGCTGAACGGGCCGATAAAGAGGGCACGGGTACTCGCACACCTTAAGAAACTTAAGGCAGATGTGGTTATGTTACAGGAAACGCACCTGAAACTGATAGACCAGGTTAGGCTACGCAAAGGATGGGTGGGGCAGGTGTTCCATTCGGGGCTAGATGCGAAAAACAGGGGGGTGGCTATATTAGTGGGGAAGCGGGTAATGTTCGAGACAAAGACTATAGTGGCGGACAACGGGGGCAGATACGTGATGGTGAGTGGCAAACTACAGGGGGAGACGGTGGTTTTGGTAAACGTATATGCCCCGAACTGGGATGATGCCAATTTTATGAGGCGGATGCTAGGACGCATTCCGGACCTAGAGATGGGAAAGCTGATAACGGGGGGAGATTTTAATACGGTGTTGGAACCAGGGCTGGATAGGTCGAAGTCCAGGACTGGAAGGAGGCCGGCAGCAGCCAAGGTACTTAAAGATTTTATGGAGCAGATGGGAGGTGTAGACCCGTGGAGATTTAGCAGACCTAGGAGTAAGGAGTTCTCGTTTTTCTCCTATGTCCATAAAGTCTACTCGCGAATAGACTTTTTTGTGCTGGGTAGGGCATTGATCCCGAAGGTGAGGGGAACGGAGTATACGGCTATAGCCATTTCGGATCACGCTCCACACTGGGTGGACTTGGAGATAGGGGAGGAAACAGGAGGGCGCCCACCCTGGAGAATGGACATGGGACTAATGGCAGATGAGGGGGTGTGTCTAAGGGTGAGGGGGTGCATTGAAAAGTACTTGGAACTCAATGATAATGGGGAGGTCCAGGTGGGAGTGGTCTGGGAGGCGTTGAAGGCGGTGGTTAGAGGGGAGCTGATATCAATAAGGGCACATAAAGGGAAGCAGGAGAGTAAGGAACGGGAGCGGTTGCTGCAAGAACTTTTGAGGGTGGACAGACAATATGCGGAAGCACCGGAGGAGGGACTGTACAGGGAAAGGCAAAGGCTACATGTAGAATTTGACTTGCTGACTACGGGCACTGCAGAGGCACAATGGAGGAAGGCACAGGGTGTACAGTACGAATATGGGGAGAAGGCAAGCACGTTGCTGGCACACCAATTGAGGAAAAGGGGAGCAGCGAGGGAAATAGGGGGAGTGAGGGATGAGGAAGGAGAGATGGAGCGGGGAGCGGAGAGAGTGAATGGAGTGTTCAAGACATTTTATAAAAAATTATATGAAGCTCAACCCCCGGATGGGAGGGAGAGAATGATGGGCTTCTTGGATCGGCTGGAATTTCCCAAGGTGGAAGAGCAGGAAAGGGTGGGACTGGGAGCACAGATCGAGGTAGAAGAAGTGGTGAAAGGAATTAGGAGCATGCAGGCGGGAAAGGCCCCGGGACCGGATGGATTCCCAGTCGAATTCTATAGAAAATATGTGGACTTGCTCGCCCCGGTACTGACGAGGACCTTTAATGAGGCAAAGGAAAGGGGACAATTGCCACTGACTATGTCTGAAGCAACGATATCGCTTCTCTTAAAGAAGGAAAAGGACCCGCTACAATGCGGGTCCAATAGACCTATTTCCCTCCTAAATGTAGATGCCAAGATCCTGGCCAAGGTAATGGCAATGAAAATAGAGGAATGTGTCCCGGGGGTGGTCCACGAGGACCAAACTGGGTTTGTGAAGGGGAGACAGCTGAACACGAATATACGGAGGTTGTTAGGGGTAATGATGATGGCCCCACCAGAGGGAGAAACGGAGATAGTAGTGGCGATGGATGCCGAGAAAGCATTTGATAGAGTGGAGTGGGATTATTTGTGGGAGGTGTTGAGGAGATTTGGTTTTGGAGAGGGGTATGTTAGATGGGTGCAGCTGTTGTATAGGGCCCCAGTGGCGAGCGTGGTCACGAATGGACGGGGATCTGCATATTTTCGGCTCCATAGAGGGACAAGGCGGGGATGCCCTCTGTCCCCATTATTGTTTGCACTGGCGATTGAGCCCCTGGCGATAGCGTTGAGGGGTTCCAAGAAGTGGAGGGGAGTACTTAGGGGAGGAGAAGAACACCGGGTATCTTTGTATGCGGACGATTTGCTACTATACGTGGCGGACCCGGCGGAGGGGATGCCAGAAATAATGCGGATACTTGGGGAGTTTGGGGATTTTTCAGGGTATAAATTGAACATGGGGAAAAGTGAGTTGTTTGTGGTGCATCCAGGGGAGCAGAGTAGAGAAATAGAGGACCTACCGTTGAGGGAGGTAACAAGGGACTTTCGTTACCTGGGGATCCAGATAGCTAAGAATTGGGGCACATTGCATAGGTTAAATTTAACGCGGTTGGTGGAACAGATGGAGGAGGATTTCAAGAGATGGGATATGGTATCCCTGTCACTGGCAGGGAGGGTGCAGGCGGTTAAGATGGTGGTCCTCCCGAGATTCCTCTTTGTGTTTCAGTGCCTCCCGGTGGTGATCACGAAGGCTTTTTTTAAAAGGATTTAAAAGAGCATCATGGGTTTTGTGTGGGCCGGGAAGACCCCGAGAGTGAGGAAGGGATTCTTACAGCGTAGCAGGGATAGGGGGGGGCTGGCACTACCGAGCCTAAGTGAGTATTATTGGGCCGCTAATATTTCAATGGTGAGTAAGTGGATGGGAGAGGAGGAGGGAGCGGCGTGGAAGAGATTAGAGAGGGCGTCCTGTAGGGGGACTAGCCTACAGGCTATGGTGACAGCCCCATTGCCGTTCTCACCGAGGAACTACACCACAAGCCCGGTGGTGGTGGCTACACTGAAGATTTGGGGACAGTGGAGACGGCATAGGGGAAAGACTGGAGCCTTGGGGGGGTCCCCGATAAGAAACAATCATAGGTTTGCCCCGGGGGGAATGGATGGGGGATATGGAATGTGGCAAAGAGCAGGAATAACGCAACTGAAAGATCTGTTTGTGGATGGGAAGTTTGCGAGTCTGGGAGCGCTGACCGAGAAATGTGGGTTGCCCCAAGGGAATGCATTCAGGTATATGCAACTGAGGGCTTTTGCGAGGCAACAGGTGAGGGAATTCCCGCAGCTCCTTACACAAGAGGTGCAGGACAGAGTGATCTCAAAGACATGGGTGGGGGATGGTAAGGTGTCAGATATATATAGGGAAATGAGGGACGAAGGGGAGACTATGGTAGATGAACTAAAAGAGAAATGGGAAGAAGAGCTGGGGGAGGAGATTGAGGCGGGGCTGTGGGCAGATGCCCTAAGCAGGGTAAACCCATCGTCCTCGTGTGCCAGGCTAAGCCTGATTCAGTTTAAGGTATTACACAGGGCACATATGACTGGAGCACGGCTCAGTAAATTTTTTGGGGTGGAGGATAGGTGTGCGAGGTGCTCGAGAAGCCCAGCGAATCATACCCATATGTTTTGGTCATGCCCGGCACTACAGGGGTTTTGGATGGGGGTGACAAAGGTGCTTTCAAAAGTAGTAGGAGTCCGGGTCGAACCAAGCTGGGGGTTGGCTATATTTGGGGTTGCACAAGAGCCGGGAGTGCAGGGGGCGAGAGAGGCCGATGTTTTGGCCTTTGCGTCCCTAGTAGCCCGGCGCAGGATATTGCTAATGTGGAAAGAAGCCAAGCCCCCGGGGGTGGAGACCTGGATAAATGACATGGCGGGGTTTATAAAGCTAGAGCGGATTAAGTTCGTCCTAAGGGGGTAGGCTCAAGGGTTCACCAGGCGGTGGCAACCGTTCGTCGAATACCTCGCAGAGAGATAGACGGAATGGAAAAAAGAAGGCAGCAGCAGCAGCCCAGGATCGGGGGGGGGGGGGGGGGGAGAACCAGAAGGACTCTCAGGGTTGTTAATATATACTGTATAGTATGTATAGGTCGTTGCTACAGATAATTATATATTGGACTGTTAAATTATATTTTTGGAGAGTGTTACTTGTGACAAGGCAGTTGCCAATTAGGGCTAGTTTTCATTTTTGTTATTTATTATTTATTCATTTCTTGTTTATAAAATAGGTCATTGTTATTTGTGTTGTTGTAATATTGTGTAAAGGATGCACAATGTACTGTGTTGGTTGACCAAAAATTTTCAATAAAATATTTAATAAAAAAAAAGGTATGTCCCAAGAGTTACATGGTGCATACAAAATGGGTGAGAAAAAAATCTCAAATCTCATCAAACCCACTCCATTTACCACACCACAGTGCAATGAAAGTACACGAAAATACAAAGAGAAGATGCTGGAAATATTCAGCAGGTCAGGCAGCATCTGTGGAGGAAAAACAAGAGTTAACACTTCAGGTCGCTGATCCTTCAACAGAACCACGCATACTCTTAGCTCAACCATGAACCATCCAATTGCCTGGGAATGGCAAAGAACGAAGAAATGAAACTCGCAAATGGAGGGGAAATCTGATACTCCCCGAGGTAATCAGGAAAGTATTGAGGTTACTCTGAAGTCCACAACTGCCATGATGACAGTTAACTGTAAATTGACCCTTTTTATTTTTAATTTGTTTTTATTAAGGTTTTTCTCAAACAGAATTTTTACATAACCAATGAAAAAAAAAAGAATATTTAACAAAACAAGGTGACTGTTATCGTTATACAAAAATAGAATATACATTAAATTAACAATTCCCCACCTCACCCCCCCGCCCCCCTCCGGATTGCTGCTGCTGACATTTTAACGCTCTCCTAGAAAGTCAAGGAATGGTTGCCACCGCCGGGCGAACCCCAGCAAGGACCCTCTCAAAGCAAACTTTATTCTCTCAAGACTGAGAAACCCAGCCATGTCACGAACCCAGGTCTCCACACTTGGGGGGTTTGCGTCTCTCCACATTAACAAGATCCGCCTCCGGGCTACCAGGGAGGCAAAGGCCAAAACCTCGGCCTCTTTCGCTTCCTGCACTCCCGGATCCTCTGACACCCCAAAGATCACTATCTCTGGACTCGGCTTCACCCACGTGTCTAAGATCCTGGACAGAGCCTTCACAAAACCCTGCCAGAATTCACTAAGCGCCGGACATGACCAGAACATATGGACATGGTTCGCTGGGCTGCCTGAACATCTCGCACAGCTGTCCTCAACCCCAAGAGCTTGCTCATTCTCGCCGTCGTCATGTATGCCCGATGTACCACCTTAAACTGAATTAAGCTGACCCTGGCACATGATGAGGAGGAATTCACCTTGCCTAGGGCATCAGCCCACAGACCCTCATCTAGCTCCTCCTCCCACTTGCCCTTCAGTTCCTCCACTAGTGCTTCCTCCACCGCCTGCAGTTCTTGGTAGATGTCCAACACCTTCCCCTCCCCTACCCAGATGCCAGAGGCCACCCTGTCCTGTATCCTGCGAGGGAGTAGCAACGGAAATGTCCCCACCTGTTTTTTGAGAAAGGCTCAGACTTGGAGGTATCTGAGGGCGTTTCCAGGGGGCAGACTGAATTTCTCCTCCAGCGCCTTCAAGCTAGGGAAAGTCCCATCTATGAACAGGTCCCCCATCCTATTAATGCCTGCCCTGTGCCAACTTTGAAACCTTCCGTCTATCTTGCCCGGGACAAATCTATGATTATTCCGTATCGGGGTCCAAACTGAGGCCCCCTCCTCCTTCCTGTGCCTTCTCCACTGCCTCAGTGCCACCGTCACCACCGGGCTTGTGGTATATCGTGCCGGCGAGAACGACAGCGGTGCCGTTACCAGTGCCCCTAGGCTGGTGCCCTTGCATGACGCCACTTCTAGCTGCCCCCACGCCGACCCCTCCTCCATTACCCATTTCCTAATCATGGCCATATTAGCCGCCCAGTAGTAGCTACAGAGGTTCGGTAGCGCCAACCCTCCTCCCCCCCCCCCCCCCCCCCCCCCAGAGGTTCGGTAGCGCCAACCCTCCTCCCCAACCGCACCCTAAAAACAGTCTTTTAACTCACGGGGTCTTGTTTGCCCACACAAATCCCGTGATAATCCTGTTCACCCGCTTGAATAAAGATTTGGGGATGAAGATGGGAAGGTACTGGAAAACAAACAGGAATCTGGGGAGCACCGTCATTTTCACGGTCTGCACCCTTCCCGCCAGGGAAAGAGGGAGCATGTCCCACCTTTTAAAGTCTCCCTCCATCTGCTCTACAAGCTGAGATAGATTGAGCCTGTGTAGGGCATCCCAATTCCTCGCCACCTGTATGCCTAGGTACCAAAAGCTCCTCTCTACCATCTTGAGCGGGAGTTCTCCCAGTCTCTTCTCCTGACCCCAAGCGTGGATCACAAACAGCTCACTTTTCCCCACGTTCAGCTTGTACCCCGAGAAACTCCCAAAGTCCCTAAGGATCTGCATGACCTCCCCCATCCCCTCTAGCGGGTCCGAAATATACAAGAGCAGGTCGTCTGCATAGAGCTCCCCCCCCCCTCCCCAAACCAGCCCCCTCCAGTTCCTTGAAGTCCTCAGCGCCATGGCCTCAATTGCAAGGGCAAATAGTAGCGGAGATAGGGGGCACCCCTGCCTCGTCCCTCGGTGTGGCCTAAAATATTCCGACCTCAGCCAGTTCGTGGTCACACTTGCTATGGGAGCCTGGTACAGTAGTTTGACCCACCTTATGAATCCCTCACCAAATCCAAACCTACTTAATGCTTCCCACAGGTACTCCCATTCCACCCGGTCAAAGGCTTCCTCTGCATCCATTGCAGCCACTACTTCTGCGTCCCCTCCTTCTGAGGGCATCATGATAATGTTTAGGAGCCTCCTCACATTTGTGTTCAGTTGCCTGCCCCTGACGAAACCTGTCTGATCCTCATCAATCACTCCCGGGGCACAGTCCTCAATTCTAGTAGCCAAGATCTTAGCCAGCAGTTTGGCATCTACGTTTAGGAGCGATATCGGCCTGTAGGACCTACATTGTAGCGGATCCTTCTCCCTCTTCAAAATGAGCGAGATCGAGGCCCGCGACATCGTCGGGGGAGGGTTCCTCTCTCCTTAGCCTCGTTAAAGGTTCTTAGCAGGAGTGGGCTCAGCAGCTCCGAGAATTTCTTGTAGAATTCTACAGGGTAGCCGTCCGGTCCCGGGGCCTTGCCCGACTGCATACTATCCAGGCCCTTAACTATCTCCTCCAACTCAATCAGGGCCCCTAGTCCCTCTACCAGACCCTCGTCCACCCTTGGGAACCCCAATTGGTCCATGAATTGCTTCATCCCTTCCCCTCCCACCGGAGGTTCTGACTCGTACAGTTTACAATAAAACTCCTTGAAGACTTCGTTGATCCTCTCTGGGCCCAAGACCGTGTTACCTGCCTTATCCCTAACTCCCCCAATTTCCCTGGCCGCCTCTCTCCTGCAAAGTTGGTGCGCCAGCATCCTACTCGCTTTCTCCCTATACTCGGAGACCGCCCCTTTCACCTTCCTCAGCTATGCCTCCGCCTTAGCTGTGGTCAGCAGATCAAACTCCGCCTGCAGTCTCCGGCGCTCCTTTAGCAGCCCCACCTTGGGGATCTCCGCGTACTTCCTGTCTACTCTGAGTATCTCTCCCACTAGCCTCTCCCTCTCCGCCCTCTCCCTCTTCTCTCTATGGGACCTAATAGAAATTAACTCCCCTCTGATAACTGCCTTCATAACCTCCCAGACCGTAGTCGCTGTTACCTCCCCTGTATCGTTTGTTGTCACATAGTTTTGGATGCGCCTCCTTATCCGCCCACAAACCTCTTCATCCGCTAGCAGTCCCACATCTAGTCTCCAGAGAGGGCGCTGCCCTCCCTTCGCCCCTAGTCGCAAGTCCACCCAGTGCGGGGCATGGTCTGAGACCGCAATGGCCGAATACTCGACCCCCTCCACCCTTGGGATTAACGCCCTGCTCAACACAAAAAAGTCAATCCGAGAGTACACTTTGTGAACGTGGGAGAAAAAAAAAAGAGAACACCTTCGCCCTTGGCCGAGCGAATCTCCATGGGTCCACACCCCCCATCTGATCCATGAACCCCCTCAGGACCTTGGCCGCTGCCGGTCTCTTTCCCAACCTGGACTTAGACCAGTCCAATGCCGGATCCAGGACTGTGTTGAAGTCGTCCCCCCCATTATCAAATGATTTGACTCCAAGTCCGGGATTTTACTCAGCATGCGCCTCATGAATTCCACGTCATCCCAGTTCGGGTCATAGACGTTCACGAGCACCACCCGGGCCCCCTGCAGCTTGTAAATTGACCCTTAACAACTAAAATGTCCTTTTCTTTTGTTTTTTGTTCAAAAGACCCACTGCCTATTTCACTTCTCTGTTCCAGATGGCACTGTTACTCTTGAAAGAAATAATTATTGACATCTAATCTAACTCTAATCATACATGTAAAATCCATAGTTTCATGGATTTTACATGTATGATCTAACACCCCTATGTATCTTGTAGAATCTATCTAACGGGACTAAATCCAATGTCTTCATTATTTTAAACAAAACTCAACCATATCCTATTTAATCCTATTCTTCCCCAAACTAAATGGCCCTAACTCTTGTAGTTTATTACTTTGCTAAGTGTCCTATGGCTAGTTAAGATACCATTCTGGCCATCCTTATCCTGCAGCTTTTTCAAAGCTTCAATATGCTTAACTAGTTATGTGGAACTAAATTAAACACTGTGCTTCAAGTGCTTATGCATTGAAGACTCATATAGCCTAAATAAAGCTCTTTTCATTTTATACTGAGGTTTAGCACTCCCAGAAGATTTCATGGCTGCTGATAGATGGGGGTGATGGGACTAGCATGGTGCTAGATTGATCCATAATTTCACTAAATCAAACTGCAATCTTTCATTTGTTCTGAATTAGTAAACCGTCTGCATAGTTTTCTATCAGTAACAAAGTAAAGAAAAGCCCTCATCCAAATAATTCTAAAAGCGTTAAGCAAGGTGGCCCCAGTAGAGCCTCTTCGAACGCCAATTGTGATGAATCCCAGGAAAATCCAAACCCACCAATAACAATCTCTGCTTACAAGATTTCAACTAGTTACCTTTCTGCCCGAGTTATGCAGATTAGTACAACTATCACTGCTAATGACAACAGGATGCATCCTCCCATTAGGGCACAACCTAGTGCCCCCATCATAAAGCATGGATTCAGCACCATTTGGACATATGCGCATCAGAGCACATAATTTACAAGCTTTATTTAGAATTGGAAACTGTCAATCTACCTGAACCTCCTTCATATAGATCTGTACAGTATGTCCCCTCTATCAACTCTACACTTAAGAGGCTAAAACAGATTAATACCAACCAAAACACACACTGCTAGATATAAGGATTACCACTGGTCTTCAGTTGTGCAGAAAGTGTGGTCCAGCCTTGATAGGCAGGATAGTATCTGTGCATCACTGACTCCAATATTGCACCTGCCATACATCTACTTCTGAAGTTTATTGAACTACTGTACAAATAGGCACAATTAAGCTGCAATCGCAATATCCTTAACGGTCTTCTTGAGAATACGTAGTTGTATGATGTGGAAGTGAAAAACACCATATAATTTTCTTTTGTTTTGTTCAATAAAATTTTGAAAATGTTAAATTTGAGATAAGTCCATTGCTAATTTTTAAATGTTCTCCAATTTTCCTCTTTCAACTCATGACTTGTTTGTTTGTAATGTTTAGTTTCTTGAAATAAAATTAAAACCAACTAACATTAAATTTTGCCCACAAATCCAATAACATCTTTCTAGCTAGTTCAGGGGTTGCTTTGGGGTTTATGCACAAGTTACAAGCAGCCTCCATCAATTTTGGTTGGAACACTGGGTTCTGGATTTGAAAAATATCTGTCACAAATGGTTAGCCCTACATTCAACATTATTTTTTGCCATTCACATGTAAAGCAGAGATGCACTGAACAAGCTGGAACTTGTAAACATGGCGAGCAAGATATGGCATGCAGCCCAAATCAGCTACGTTTTGCACGATTCAAAGTAGCACCTGCCTGAAATTAAAACTGCATTTTTTTTTAACACAATAATATGGACTAGATGGAAACTTTGAGATGAACAATTATTGCACAGAATGAACATTTCAGTATCACTGCTGATTTAAAAGCTGTTCCTTCCATCTCTGTGGGCACTAGTCTAAATGACTTTCTGTTCTTTCTATGGGTTAAACTTGTCACTTACAGTCAAACAAGACAAGCCAACAATACATCTTAGGAAACAGAGGACACCATACTTCACTGATTTCCTGCAGAGACAGAAGCTGGTGTCCCAATCCATCATCTGTCCTTCCTGACCCCTGATTCCCAGTGAAACCAGGATCAGCAAAAATGTCACAATAGGAGCTGGATTGCTTTATTGAGAGAATGACCCTATTCTATAGCACCACAATCAACTTAGAAACACAGGGTTCCATGTTAAAGTATTGGTTGTTCAATTTCAATTCTCTTTAACACTACAGTTTTTGTTCTGCTGTACATATGCATTCTCAGAATAAAAATTCCTTTTTTAATGGACTATCTGTGCAGTACTAAATTAATCCCACTTGCGAGATTCTCTCTTGAAGTTCAATTTAATTTGCATTTCCTTCAATCGCTTCTCAATGCAGAAGGGCAGCTGTGACACACACAAGTACATATGGACAGAGACTATCTTCGGCTTTTAATTTTACGTTGTCAGGCAAAGTCACTTGATCTCCTGCCCCAACAAGCTTATCTGTAGTGCTAGACCTTGATGATTCTGTGCTTCTACTTCACTGAAAAATATTTGCTCAATTTCTTATCGCAAACTAATGCCAGGAGGCAGACTCTTCTCCAGCAACTATAGTCTAAAGGAACACTGAATATGA
This sequence comes from Scyliorhinus torazame, assembly GCF_047496885.1. NCBI lineage: Eukaryota > Metazoa > Chordata > Chondrichthyes > Carcharhiniformes > Scyliorhinidae > Scyliorhinus > Scyliorhinus torazame. Next base: position 150,312,112 of record NC_092717.1, on the reverse strand, counting down.
AGGCAGATTCAAACTAGTTAACAAGCAGGGCTTTCCACATAAGTCAGGCCAAAACCTAATCATACAGAGTACTGTTGTGCAGAAAGCAGACACAAATTTGGTCCCACAGTTGCCCGAAGAGACAGATTCACAACTGTGCAAACTTGAAGAAAAGGAGGAAAGAAGTAGGTTTCAAAGAGAGAAAATCTAATCCCAAAAGCAGTAGGAGAAAATCTAGAGATAAACCTCCCTGTTCCTCTTGGCAGCTGATTATGTTACCACGTTTCCAGCTGGGGAAGTGTCCAAAAGCTTTTATGTGAGGGGGAAAAGAAGGGTTTTTAAATAGCTGGTGAATCACCAGTAGCATTCATTGTACGCAGTAAGTCAAAGAATATGGTCACTTTCTTACATGTGTCTGGTGCCCTTATGCTGCTGATTCTCTGAGTCTCTTCTGCTTCTCACTTTTACCTCTTTGCTACTTAGCTGCCCTGATTTTCTTTTGCTTCTCATTCAGATTACTGTTTTTCTGTCTCTTTTTCTTTCCCCTTATGGGTGGAAGGTGGTATGGTGTGCTGTTCAGGGAAAGAAAGCACCAATGGCTGTCGACTGAATTTTGAGGTGAGGGTTGTGGAACAGAACACAGTCCTTAGTTGATTTTTCCCATTCTCTCCTCAAAACACTTTCACCTTCCCCAACCTCTTTCCTAAATATCCTCTACTCCTTCCATTCATATTCCTGCCAATTCCCTTCTTTTTATTCTCAGCTCCAACTTTTCCCTTTTGAACAAATACGCAACCCTGTACATAGATACATAGACAATAAGACTTCCTGAAGAAAGATGGACTCTTCAAAAGACACTGAAGCTGGAAGATCCACCTGATAAATGCTCCACCCGCCCACCTGCGTGGCGTTCCAGGGTCCTGAGTCGCTGGCGACCTCCACCCCGAACTCCGAAGGCAGCCCCAGGCCTCCTTCGGTAAGTCCCAGCTTTTGCATGCCACGTTGGTCCAGGCGTGTTCTGGATGGGTGTGTTTTTCCGCTGATGTTGCAGAGAATCAGGTGTGGAGGATAGATTCCGGTTGGGCTTTTATCTGCATCCATTAGCAGAATTCAAATCAGTTTCACAATGGTTTCCAGTGGGATTCTCAGTCCGCCATGCTAGGCTGCATTAGAAGCTCCCACTGTCAATTCATACTGGCATGAAACAAATCTTTGAGCTGCCTCTCAAGTTCACCCCCCCACCCCCACCACCACCACTGATCCCACCAATGGGGCATGAGAAAATTCCACCCATTCACTTTCATTTCACTTTCATTCTCACACAGACATGTACAACACAGCTTCTAGCTTTTAAAAATCATGAAGAGCATGCTATTTACCCTCAGTAAAGATTTTGAAATTCGATTTGGTTCACTTCTCTAAATTGAAGTACTAGAAAGAAAGCACGTTTCTACAAAATAAATATTCCATCAGCACGTTTCTGCAAAATAAATATTCCATCAGCCCCTCTGACTTGCCATACAATATCCTGAAAAATTAGGCAATGCATAGGGTAAGACTGCAGATTCTAAATATAGATCACAACTCTTGGTATTAACTCCAGATCTAGTCTTGGAGGAGAAGTCTCTGAGAAGTAAAAACTTTAATGAAGGCAGGAAGAGACATGAGAGGCAATTCAGCTGATAATGTTAACCATGTTACTGGGCAATATATCTAATTTTTAAATTTGTTCACTCCTGGTTGGACTCCAGGAAGAGATGGGGGGAGGGAGGAAGGTGAAGAAATGAGAAACGTATGAAGAGAAGGAGTGAGGGAGAGGGGGGAAATCGGAGAGAAGTGTGATGAAAGGGGAACAGATGACGGAAGAGGTAAAAAGAATGGAGGGGAAATTGGTGAGGAAAAAAATGGTGGTTAGAGGAGGGGAGTGAAGTAACATAAGAACATGGGAGCAAGAGTAGGCCATTCAGCCTTTCAAGGCTGCTCCGCCATTCAATGATTGTGGCTGATCTGGTTGTGGTATCAGTTCCACTTTGTTGTCTGCCCCCCCCCCCCCCCCCCCATAACCATTGACTCCCATGTCTAACAGACATCTAACTCAGCCACGCATACATTTAAAGACCCAGCCTCCGCTACACCTTCAGGGGAAGAAAATTCAACATTCTAATGACCTTCTGAGAGAAAACTGTTCTCATCTCTGTCTTAAAAAGGACACCTCTTATAATATCTGTCCCCGAGCTCTAGTTTCCCCCACAAGAGGAAACTTTATTTGGGGAAATTAATAGGTCAGTAAGGCTAATGATCCAGTAACAGGAGCGTGACAACATTAGCCTCAGGCGATAATGCACGGTCAGCTCAATTTAAATATTTCTGTAACATTTGCAACAAATGCCAGGTTTGGTTGGATGGCATGCTAATATCAATAGTCTTTACAGCATCAATTTATTTTTGCTTATTAAAACCATGGGAACCAAAGTTCCCTTTCAGGATTTAACTGCAGGAGACAGATAATAACCGCAAAGAAATCATACCCTATAAAAACAGCAATCAAAGGCAGAAATGTTATTTATGGACAATTTTAAAACTTTGGGGCTGCAACTGGTTTAAGGGGTTTTGACTTAGCTTGCATGGAAAACTCAGGCTGATGAGCCTTTCTGCATATCTACATTGGATGCCATATGCGTAGTCAATGAACATAATAGTGTGTGGAGCATATGAGGCACCACAGGGGGCTCAATGTCAATCAACCTAGTCAATTAGCACTAGTTTCAACAATATTAAACCAGTTTCTACTAAGGCAGTTCCACTGTGGGGAAAACTACAACTTGTCACTGTTCATTCATTTTCCTGAGAAATGCCACAAAGAAGGTTAAGTTGGAACATAGAAATTTCTCACTGGCTTAGTAGTGGGTGCCCTTCTGAGGTTGGAGCTAAAACAGATTTTTTCATCCGAGTAAAAGGTGCTTTACTTTGGCCTAACCTAAGTACCCTCACCCCAAATTGTTACAAGTAACAAGCTCCTATTATTACTATCTTGAAGTACATGGGGCCACTTCTGCTTGAATGTTGAGACTCTGAACACACGCAATTGAAACTTAGGGGGCTAGCGAAGAGCATGGAAAACACATGGAATTAAGTGGCAACAGTGAGCATTCATTGGTGGATCCCACCATCTGGTGACAATGCAGCAGGTACGGGCTGACTATAAAAGAATCTTCTGGAGAAACAGGAAAGCTTTGCATCATGACGACTTTTCCGTCCATCTCCATTATATCAGTACTTTGTTCCATTACTTGTTGCAATCTAACATCACCCTCCTCAAACTGCTCCCCCTTATTATTCTTGTGTGTCTTGTGACCCCCCCCCCCCCCCAATCATATCCAAGCCCCTTCAATTGCACGTGTCCCTGAGCCTAGACAGAGACTGTCCCCACGGTTTAGCCATGCCTCGCTCAGATTCTCCTCCAGGCCATCATGAAATGTTAGGAGGTGCTCCTTCCCACAGATGGCAGCAAAAGCCCCTTCCGCCTGAACCAGGTAGCCTGGATAGATATCATAGAGGAGAACAACAAAGAACAAAGAAATGTACAGCACAGGAACAGGCCCTTCGGCCCTCCAAGCCCGTGCCGACCATGCTGCCCGACTAAACTACAATCTTCTACACTTCCTGGGTCCGTATCACTCTATTCCCATCCTATTCATGTATTTGTCAAGATGCCCCTTAAATGTCACTATCGTCCCTGCGTCCACCACCTCCTCCAGTAGTGAGTTCCAGGCACCCACTATCCTCTGCGTAAAAAACTTGCCTCGTACATCTACTCTAAACCTTGCCCCTCTCACCTTAAACCTATGCCCCCTAGTAATTGACCCCTCTACCCCGGGGAAAAGTCTCTGACTATCCACTCTGTCTATGCCCCTCATAATTTTGTAGACCTCTATCAGGTCGCCCCTTAACCTCCTTCGTTCCAGTGAGAACAAACCGAGTTTATTCAACCGCTCCTCATAGCTAATGCCCTCCATACCAGGCAACATTCTGGTAAATCTCTTCTGCACCCTCTCTAAAGCCTCCACATCCTTCTGGTAGTGTGGCGACCAGAATTGAACACTATACTCCAAGTGTGGCTTAACTAAGGTTCTATACAGCTGCAACATGACTTGCCAATTCTTATACTCAATGCCCCGGCCAATGAAGGCAAGCATGCCGTATGCCTTCTTGACTACCTTCTCCACCTGTGTTGCCCCTTTCAGTGACCTGTGGACCTGTACTCCTAGATCTCTTTGACTTTCAATACTCTTGAGGGTTCTACCATTCACTGAGTATTCACAGGAGGTGAGAAATTATGGGATCTTCCGAAGATTCTGGGTCCAGTCCAGGGAAAGGGTCAATAATCTGCCTCGATCCACCAGGATAAGTGCTCCAGTAACCTTTGGTAACATGTGACTGTACAGATTATAACAATCCCAAGCCACAGTCTCAGAGGAGCTTGAAGACTCCAATTCTGGGGTCCACGACACCACTAACCCAGAGGATGCCTCTTCCACAACCTCCACCATCACGGGTTGCAGAAGGTACACGTTTAGATTTGGGAACACAACCTGATGAGCCCATCCCACACATGGCCAGTAGCTGAGGGAGCCATGACAGCCAAGGCCCCTGACACAGGGGAGGACTGCTGGGGACCAAACCCCTGCTGACAAGACCTCCAGTTATATCCCCAAGAAGCCGGCTGGAGATGCAGTAAATGGTAGAAGATTGTAACACAGAGATGCCAGAGATTATGCACAGCTTTACACGTGGTATGGAGGATTTGGGCAGCATGGCGGCACAGTGGATAGCATTGCTGCCTACGGCGCTGCGGACCCGGGTTCGAATCCTGGCCCTGGGTCATTGTCCATGTGGAGTATGCACATTCTCCCCTTGTTTGCATGGGTTTCACCCCCACAACCCAAAAATGTGCGTGGTAGGTGGATTGGCCATGCTAAATTGCCCCTTAATTGGAAAGAAATATAATTGGGTACTCTAAATTTATTTTTTAAAAACAAAATGGAGGAATCCATGCATGCCATGGATTTTGCCACGTCTCAGGTATGCGAGCGTTGTGCTTCCTCTGTGAAGACCACCAAGGAGTTCCAGGTCCAACATATGACACATATACTCTCCAGCATGCATTCCATTGCTCTGGCCATGGGCTCCAGCAACAATGGCGAGGTCACTCCCTCCAGATGCTCCTTTTCCTCAGAAAGGAGAGGTGCCTTGCACACAGAGAAGGAGATGGAGTGCATGCCTTGTGCCTCGGGAGCTTCCTCCCAGGACACATGGGGAAATGTCACGTGCTCAGATTGTGCTGATCCTTCATGAGGTTCTTTTTGCACTCCACTACAGATCCTCACAATCCCCTCAGTCTTGGATCACATTGCCTCCAGTTGACAAGGTCTTTGAGAATGCCCCTGCTCCTGTGCAGGAGAACCCCAGTAGGCCAGAGCCAGGGCCCTCAAGACCATGAACCTCTTGAAGATGCCCAGCATCATTGTCAAAGGCAACAGGGTAATGCACTGAGAAGACAGCTTCCACCTCAGCTGCTGAATTCAAGGTTGCATCAAGGCATGGTGGCCATATGATGAAAATTAAAACTTCATGACAGCATAAAAGCGACGCAGATGTTGAACATGCAAGTTCAGCTGGCTCTCTCTTAAATTCATTGTCAGGGAGATTGTCCGACATCACTCTCAACAAGGACAACTGAACAGTTAAAGATGCATTCAAAGCCCTGGAATGAAGGATCTGAATTCTTGGTCCTGGTTGACAGATTAATATATATTCATGTGTGAAACAGACATCTTCAGCACTAGGATTCATTGGGGAGCTTGTATTACAAAGGCCACACTCACATCATCTGCCACCTAGAAAAGCTCCAGCAGGAAGGCTGACAGGCTTGGTAGACATCCTGAACAGAAAATGTGGGCTTTGCTGGTGAGGCCAGTATATACTGCCCATCCCTAATTGCCTTGGAGAAAGTGATGGTGAGCTGCCTTCTTGACCTGCTGCAGTCCATATGATATAGGTACACCCACACTGCTGTTAGGGAGGGAGTTCCAGAATTTTGATCCCGCACCAGTGAAGGAATAGCAATATATTTCCAGTGCACGATGGTGAGTGGCTTGGAGGGCAACTTCGTGTAAGAATATTTAGATGGTCGTGTTCACATATATCTGCTTCCCTTATCCCTCTAGGTGGTAGTGTTCAAGGATTTGGAAGATGCTGTCTAATGTTTGCACCATGATGCCTCAGCGCTGTACCACTCTTTTTCTGCACTGTTGGGATGTATCACTGATGTCATTAACCAGGTCTGGAGGGGCCAGCTCTTGTCACCCAAGATCCAGGCAGTCTGGGGTATTAAATTCCATAAATTCACAACCCTTTGAGAGAAGTAATTTCCCCATATCCCTGTTTTAAATCTGCCACCCTTTATCCTAAAACTATGACCTCTCATTCTAGATTTCCCCACAACAGGAAGCATCCACTCTACATCTACTTTGTCAATACCTTTTATCATCTTCTTTGATGGATGCCTGCTCCTGGTGCCTGCTGCTGCCCCTGCAGCCAATAATAAAAATAATCTTTATTGTCACAAGTAGGCTTACATTAACATTGCAATGAAGTTACTGTGAAAAGCCCCTAGTCACCACATTGAGGCGCCTGTTCGGGTACACAGAGGGAGAATTCAGAATGTCCAAATTACCTAATAGCACGTCTTTGGGGACTTGTGGGAGGAAACATAGCACCCGGAGGAAACCCACGCAGACACGGGGAGAACGTGCAGACTCCGCACAGACAGTGACCCAAGCTTCAAATCGAACCTGGGACCCTGGAGCTGTGAAGCAAAAATGCTAACTATTGTGCTACCGTGCAGCCCTAATACTGGGTGTATCAGACCATAGCGAATCCAGTTAACTGTTTGAAGAAGGCAGGCAATGATAGGAGCACCTCTGTGTACATGACTTTCATCCATACAGCTGCTGAGAAATGAAACTCTTTCTACCCATGGGCAATACCCAAAATTCCTCCTCCCATTTGTACCTGGCACCTTCATTGTAAGGTTGGAACAATGGCCAGTGACAGAAACCAAATCCTCTTCACCTGGAACCTGTCTCCACCCACCCTCTGTCACCTTCAAAGTTGGAGCCATCACGCTTGATCCTCCAAACATCACTGTGCATCTTCCTGCTGTCACCCTCAAACCTCCCATCAAAAATCACCCTTGACCCTATGCCAGTAACAGTGGACATGTCATCTCTCCCACTTGACCCTCACCATAGACATTCCTCCTCTGATTCCAGATCCTCTACTGTGGACCTTCCACATGAAAGACAGCTTCCTCGCTTTGACAACCCAGACCCAATAATGGACACTGCAGAACTCAGCTTTTAGGCCTCTAATTTTGAATTTCCTGACTGCTCCCCTCCTCCAATCACACCCAAGATACCAACTTCTAGTCGTACACTTCCACAACCTGACCCCACCCAAACTTCTTCCTCAAAAAACCCTGGCCTCTATTGATGCTCCAATCAATTGCCCCCTCGTCCCTGAATTACCCTCGCCCCTTATGACTCTCCATCCAAGCTGGCAGTCTCCTGCTCCCTTCCCCCTTATATTTCTACAAAATCAAACATTCACCTCAGATCCATGTGGACAAACTTAGCGACTGCACACCACACCTTTAAACGACTGTGAAACCGGTGCCAGGAGTTTCCCATGCACTGTTGACTTAATATCGAAGGCAGACTTGATTCAAAAAGATTTTAGGATAATGAGTATTTACGGGGTGCAAATGTATTGAAAATGGGAACCTGTGAACGGCATGAGGCACATCCTGCTACTGCAAAGCCACTGACTTAATCTCTGCGCCTCAAGCTACCGTCAGGAAACCTGAGATTTTGGCTCCTGCCCATTTAAGCCCCCCCAACTTCCCACATTTCCCACTCTTACAGGCCCCATTATATATTACCGACAATCTACAGAAGTTACAAAGACTCACGGGTTCAGCAGGCATCAGAATACATTTTTAATTCAATCAAATCACTATTTGCCGGGCAGCACGGTGGCACAGTGGGTTAGCCCTGCTGCCTCACGGCGCCGAGGTCCCTAGTTCGATCCCGGCTCTGTGACACTGTCCGGTGTGGAGTTTGCACATTCTCCCCGTGTTTGTGTGGGTCTCACCCCCACAACCCAAAGATATGCAGGCTAGGTGGATTGGCCACGCTAAATTGCCCCTTAATTGGAAAAAATGAATTGGGTACTCTAAATGTTTTTTTTTAATCACTATTTGTCCTTTATGATCCTGTACTTGAGGAGACAGTGAACAACACGGTTGGCATTATGCCATCTGGAGTTGAAATGGAAGTGTTTTTTAAAATAAAAAGCCAATCTATTGAACATGCAAGGTACAAAGAATTGGCTGTTTATTAAACTCTATCTGGACCGTCCGTCACAGACCAGTACTCATTGTGCAGGAGCAGGTCGCCCATTACTGACATTGAGTTGTACCAACCAATGTAGCCATGAACAGGCTGAAAAAGAACAAAAGGTTACAGTGAGTACGATGGGAAAGTGTTCATCAAAATACACTTTGTTCTACTTTAATTAGAAATTGCAGCAAGGAAGCTGAAAGTTGGCCAAGCTATTTCATCGAGCATGTCGATATGTGCAAATTGAAAAATCATCTATTGGCTCTGGTTCCAAACTACAGTGCATCTTGGAAAAAAATATATATGTTTCACTAACTATCATATTCCAGCTCTCTTTCAGGTTGCATTGCTGCTCTTTTCATATATGTTTTCATGATTAGAATTCTTAACTGTTTCCCTCAAATTAGAATATATTAGGAATGGGTTTATTTTCCCATCACGACACAGTGCCACACATCCTATCATGTTGATGCAAAGGAAGAAAGATGAAAAAACACCTTAACTAAATACCTACCTGAAATCATCGCGTGGAAGTAAGTGTTCAAGGGCATAAAAGGGGTCAAATCCTAACTGTATCAAAAAAGATAGGCTACTTAACAATTTTCATAGACCTTCATAGAACATACAGTGCGGGGAAGGAGGCCATTCAGCCCATCGAGTCTGCACCGATCCACTTAAGCCCTCACTTCCACCCTATCCCCGTAACCCAATAACCACTCCTAACCTTTTTCTGGTCACTAAGGGCAATTTATCATAGCCAATCCACCAATCCTACACGTTTTTGGATGTGTGGGAGGAAACCGGAGCACCCGGAGGAAATCCACGCAGGCACTGTGAGAACGTGCAGACTCCGCACAGACAGTGACCCAGCGGGGAATCGAACCTGGGACCCTGGCGCTGTGAAGACACAGTGCTATCCACTTGTGCTACCGTGTTGAAATGTTATTTCAAACAATTAATGCATGCAACCATAAGATCACTAATGTAGAAAATTTAAATGGCTTTCAATAAAATATTAAAATAAATAGTCAAAAGTATAATTATCATATACTTTTAAATATAGCATTCCATTCTAATTCTATAATAACCAGGAAAAGGATGTGAAACTCGAACTCCTGAAACAATATGCACCACTATCATCAAGGAAAGTACAATTTGCATTTTGGGTATAGCTGAGTACTCACAATCATTTGTAAATTTCAATGCAACAAAATCCTTGCTACAACTTTTAATGCTTCCCATCCCACAACAACAGCCTCATATTGTCACAGTTTCTGCTCTTGTGTGCCATTTATAACCACCTGGACTCATATCATTGGGAAACTGAAAACTCAAAATTCATCATAGCTTTTACCTAATCCACTCCATCAATAACTCAGATGCAAATCTTTTAAACACAAGTTATTTTCTCCCTTCCAGTGCCACCACTGTCAGATATAGCACTCCCCAACTCCAAATAGAAGTTTAACAATGGAAAAACACAGACCAGAACATTCAAAGCAGGTAAACATCAGTGTTGCGTAATTATGGTTTCATTTTTAGTTGGGGGGGGGGTATCGTATTTTTAGTTGGGGGGGGGGGTATCGTATTTTTAGTTGGGGGGTGGGGAGGGGGGCTGACTGGCATGTTCTGTCTGCATGATGCCAGAATGAGGGACATTTCAAACAGCCTTGAAATGATAGTGGGTGGAGGAGGATACAGTATTTCGAATGTATGTTCAGACCAACAACAGAGGGAAGAGTAGCGAGGGGGTCCTGTTTGGAGAACACCAGGAACTAGGGCCTGAATTAGAAATCCGTCATTTTTACAAGGTCAAGAATCGTGGTGGGTCACAACCCAACACCACTTAAAGTGGAATTGGGTTCACAATTTTATCCCTGCTAGAAATTCAAATTTCCATGCCTTTGTGTACGTGAGTAGGTTCCTGGAGTCTCTGGGAACTCCGCCAGGTAAGTCAGTTCATGAACCTTGGGGGAAGCCTGCTGAGGATTTGGGAGTCTTGACTGATGAGTTTATAAGTTCTTTCCAATGCACCCTTATATCTCCCATGGCTCCTCATATCCCCATTGTCTCTTCCATATGCCGATGATTAGCCTAGGATCCTTCCATGCCCATATGTATTCTCCATAACCACTCTTGCAGCCATTGGTAAGTCTGGCAAGTCTTTGAAATGTTCCTGAAACTGACACAATAAGTAAAGACTTTGAAGATCTCAAGTGAAATAAACTGCTCATCTTCCAACCTCAGAAATGCATCAGTCAACCTCAGCCATTCATAATGGCAATGGCAAAAGCTTTTATCCATTTCACACCTCTTAATCTTGTCCAAATAAACAAACAGGCATTGAAAAACTACATCAAAGAAGAAGAGCTTTGACAAAGTGTCATGGACTCGAAATGTTAGCTCTTTTCTCTCCCTACAGATGCTGCCAGACCTGCTGAGATTTTCCAGCATTTTCTTTTTGGTTTCCGATTCCAGCATCCGTAGTAATTTGCTTTTATCAAAGAAGAATACCTTATTTCAAGTTAAATTGTCAATTACACAAAGCTGGCACTCCCCGTCAAGCTATGTAAATAGACCCTTTGGTAAGCTGAGTAGATTAGCCATTCATGGAATTCAGCCAAGCATTCATAATGAAGCCATACATTTACTTAATTTGGGGACCATTCCTTCAGATTGGAAAATTGTGCATTTCAAACTGTTATTTAAGAAAGGCAAGATTGGGAAAACAGGGAGTTATAGTCCAATTAACCTAGCATTTGATCAGGCAGCACAGTGGTGCAGTGGTTAGCACCGCTGCCTTACGGCGCCGAGGTCCCAGGTTCGATCCTGGCTCTGAATCACTGTCTGTGTGAAGTTTGCACATTCTCCCAGTGTTTGTGTGGTTTCTGCCCCCACAACCCAAAGATGTGCAGGGTAGGTGGATCAGCCATGCTAAATTGCCCCTTAATTGGAAAAAATGAATTGGGTACTTTAAATTATTTTTTAAAACCTAGCATTTGTTGTCAGGAAATTATAATTAATGATTGTGACTAAACACCGAGAGCATTTCCAGCTGAAATCAGAGAGCCAACATTGATTTTTATTGCTTAGGTAATGCTTGACAAATCTGATTGAATTTTTTGAAGAGGTGACTAAAGGAGATGGAAGCATAAAATTCCAAAGAGATATGGATAAGGTAATGTCAATAGATGCTATCATTTTTATTTTATTTAGTGTACCCAATTCATTTCTTTTTCAAATTAAGGTGCAATTTAGCGTGTTCAATCCACCTACCTTGCACATCTTTGGGTTGTGTGGGCGAAACCCACGTAAACATGAGGAGAATATGCAAACTCTACATGGACAGTGACCCAGAGCCAGGATCGAACCTGGGATCTCGGCGCCGTGAGGCAGCAGGGCTAACTCACTGCGCCACCGTGCTGCCCTAATAGATGCTATAAAATAGACTTCGAGAATGCATTTAGTAAAATATCTCATAAGGGATAGTGATGTAAACTCCAGAGGGAATTGAATAAAGTATTTCAAAAGGGACAGTTAGCTAAAACTGAAGTTTGTAGAATTGAAGGTCAATTATTTATCTGGTTAGATATTGGTTACGTTGCAGGAGGTGGAGAGCGAGAATAATTGGCAAGTGCTCTATTTGGTAGGATGCAACCAATGGTATCCCACAAGGATGTGCTGGAGCCTCAACTATTCAGTGTTTTTTACCACCATAAATGTTAAGATAGAAATCGATATACCCCAGTTTATCAATGGCACAAAGACAGGAGGCATGTAAACTGTGTAGATGGAAGCATAAAATTCCAAAGAGATATGGATAAGTTAACTGAATGGGCAGGCTGCAGCAAATGGATTTCAATATAGTCCAACATGAGGTCACCCACTTTGAAACTAAAAAGGATGGAACAGAGTACTTTCTAAATGGTGAAAAGCTAGCAACAGCTGAGATCTTAAAGGGGTTCCAGGTACGTAGATCATCAAAATATCATGGACAGTTATGGAAAAAATAGGAATGGAAAATTATTTAAAATTATTTGAATGCTGGGCTTTGCATCTTCGACTAAAATACAAAGGGTGGAAGTCATGCTACAGATATAGAGAACCTTGGTTAGAACACATCCAGAGTACTGTGAGCACTCTGGGTTTTGATGCCCAGACCTGCTCAAAACTGAAAGAATGCCATGAGCCCTCATTTCCCAGGAAGATGGGATCAATCTTCTGTGAGGCAGCTTAATCAGAGGGCCAGCAGCTCTGGAGCTTCAGAATATCTGGCCGTTGCTGAGGCAGCTCGGGTACCACAAGGGCGTTTCATCATGGAGGTGTCCTCACCAGCCTGCACAGTAGGACTGGTTTAGCTCAGTGGGCTATACAGCTGGTCTGTGATGCAGAACAAAGCCAGCAGCACGGATTCAATTCCCGTACCAGCTGAGAATTCTGGATTCTCCCTCTGTGTACCCGAACAGGCGCCAGAATGTGGCAACTAGGGGCTTTGCACAGTAATTTAATTGCAGTGTTAATGTAAGCCTACTTGTGACAATAAAGATTATTTACATTTAGTGAAGTAGTGAAGAGATAAACATGATTTTGGCCAGCAGATGATCCATAAATCTGGAAGGGGGACCGCTCCACTTGGGCTTGGAGGGAGCGCAGTATATAGATTTGCCTGAAAGGCAAACTTCAATGGTTGAATTACGTAAAGAGATTACACAAACTAAGGCTCTACTCCCTGGAATTTATACGGTTAAATGGTGACTTGATTGATGTTTTTCAATGTATCAAGGGGAACAGATAGAGCCGATAGTGAAACTATTTATATTGGTTGGGGAATTGGTGACTATGGGCATAACCTGAAAATCAGACGTGAAATTAGGAAACTCTTCTGCACACAAAAGGCAGTAGACGTTTGGGACTCTCTTCCACAAACATCAATTGATGCTAGATTGATGGTTGATTTTGAAATGTCAGATTAAAGGAATTAAAGGGATATGAGGCAAATACAGGTTTACGGAGTTACATCGCAGATCAGACATGATCTCATTAAATGGTGTAACAGGTTTAAGGAGCCATGGCCCCAATATTCTTATTTTCAGAAATGGCATCAAATTAGTTTGGATGTCCAAGCTACAATGACTTTGCGTCAATAGTAATTAACCGACGCTGAAGCACTTTGAGATGCCCTGAAAATTTGAAAGTCAAATTCAAGTTTATTCTTCATTTTCTTTTATAAAGTACTATTTATTATCTTTAAAAGTTTCATTTTGGTTTCAAGAAATTGCTACGCAATCTTCTTTCTGTGTTTCTTAAAGAGTGAACATCAAGCTTGTGGCTACAAAACATCACTATTAAATTGAATAATAATAGTTGTTCAGAAAGTGAGAACAGATTTCCAACGATTGCTCAGTGCTGTAAGTCTCTACATTCATTAGACAGCAGAGAAAGCATTTTAAGGTTATACTGAAGCTGTTTGTCATGAGAACAAACATTTTGAAGATATTTCTGCTAGGCCAGCCAGTATGGTATTTAATACCTTAAACAGAGTGGTCAACTTTGAAATATACATCAGCAGGAACAATGGTTGCTGCGGAAACTGTATCAAAACAGTGGCTGCAACCATGAAACAAATTGCTCTTATGCAGAATCAGATTCAGTGGGCTGGATATTCCTATGGGCTTTGGGACCACAAGGTTAGGACAAAATGGGATTCTTAAGCTCACATTTGTCGACATGAAACTGGCTCAATCTTCCATGAGGCAGCCCGATCAGAGTGTGAGCAGCTTTGGAGTCTCAGCAACCCCACCAGAAGATGTGGGTGCTGCTGATGCGGATTGGAGAAACAACAAGAACAACTAATCATGGAGGCATCTCAGTGCACAGCAGTGAGATAATAAAGTCCCTGGACAACAGGGCCATAGGGCTGGAGGAAAACCCCTCCGCTGGATTGAGTTCAGCCAAGGTTACGGCCTTTCAAGCTCGCAGGCCCCATCAATGGAGCCTCCAGCTCCCCAGGCCACCTGGCACAGATGCCACTTCCATGGGGCTGGCAGCCTCAGTATGCAGCGGGGTGAAGCCTCCATCAGCAGCAAAACCACCCCGAATTGAAACCTCAACCAGCGTAACTGGCTGTCCACCTCCGTGAAGTGGCCAGCCAATCAGATTTCCAGCTTGGCCCTGGAGAAGTGCCCGCAGAGGGGTGGGGGGGGGGGGGGGAGGAGGAGGAGGAGGAGGAGGAGGAGGAGGAGAGAGAGAGAGAGAGAGAGAGAGAGAGAATGAGAATGCATCAGGGAGGCATCTTGACGTGGCTTTTGCCCTATTTCCCTGGCTTCCTATCTCAAACTCCACATTACAGGACTGGGAAAATTCAGTTAAATCACTCAGTCTCAAGTGGATTCACAGTAAACAAATATCTTTCAACTTTCATCATTAAGGGATTATCAAACCAGTTTTAAAAAAATGAAGTTCACATGCATGACAATAACATGCAACCCACAATCTAAAAATATTTTTTGCCTTTTGGTATTAAAATTCAGTTCCTCTTCATTTGGAACTAAATAAAGTACCAGCGCACGTACAGTGGCGCAAAAAATACAGCACTGCACAGTCCGTGACACCTTAGCTCATCTCAGACAGTGCAATGCTTAGTTGCAAGCCTCAGGTTTTGTGGGGCGATGACAGGGAATAGGAAACATTTTTCAGTGTTCCCATTCTCATAATATGTGCTGCAGAATTCGCTATGAGTGGACATCACACAGGATAAGAGTCTAGCTTGCCTGTGATGCTCCATATGAAAAAAGATAGCTTTCCGGCTCTCACTCTCACCTCATAATGAATAATTATGAGCTGGACGATGGTGTTGAAAGAGTGGTGAGATTTTGGAAAGGACAACTTGAAGAAAGTTTTAGCCAGCAATGAACTAAATAAAAGTAAAAATGGGGAGGTGGCATTATGTTCCAATGTGCTGCAGTTGGTAACACTAGGTCACATATAAACAGCCAATGTTTTTTCACAGCTTGATGCAAACTGTTTTGTCACAAGAAAGAGTGTGGAACCCTGGAGCTCCTCGCAGACAGACAGGCTAAGATGGACTTCATTTAATCTCAGCTCGCCTCCAAGCTCAAGCTGCTTTTTACGCACCTCCGAGCAGTCAGTTGCAGAGAGGCACTGGCAGAGAACCAGGAGCAGGTGACCTACCCTCCTGCCAAGGATACGGTTCGTGGCTCATGGAGAAAATACAAAATAACTTACTAAACAAAGGAGAGAGTAACATAATCAAAGAAAATAAAATGGCAGGCTGACCTGTAAGAAAGATGCAGGACAAGAACAGGTGACAGCTCTGAACAGTAAGACACATTGACTGGCGCAATTTCTAGTGTGACATAAGCTAGAACCCCACATGGAAAAAATCCCACTTAAGCAATTGTGTATAACCATCGTCAAACAGAACAACCCTGTTGTTGATCACCACCCTAAAGACATCCATCAAAGTAAAAGCAGAACATCTCATGGTTTTGTGTAATTAATGCCTAGAAGGAGATGCCACATTTGCAACATTTTGAAAAAAACAATGGTGTCATGTCAAGCACCACACGACACTGTCATAATCCGTTCATTGCCCTGTAATGCTGAAAAGAATGGTTTCTACCTGTGTCCAATTCGCTTCCTGTCCCTTTCATTAATAAGAAACATTGAATAAGGCAGTACTTGAAATAATTAAAAATGCAGATGAAAAACAGAGGGAAGGGACAAATGCAGAGGTAAAATGCGAGTAGCTTAAATGGTGAAAAAAAAATTAAGCATTATACTTTTGTAACACTTAGAGGAGACCTGCAGAAATAAATCACAGGTTTATCTAAAATTGTGTGGCCATATGCAAGACCACTCAAGTTTGCTCGACCAAGAAAACATTTCATGTAAATGCCATTATAATGACACACTTGGCTCAATATAAAAGACTTTTTCTTTCTTTCCATGCCAAATTTCATTGCCCAAATGAAAGAAAACAATGGTTCATTTTAAACTTAAGTGAACTAGGAATGTTTGGAGAAACAAAATGGATACCAGTTGCAATGTTTCTGCAGCACCTACTCCACTCCAAAAATGCTACTCATGATTAATAAGCACTGTAAATACCAGCCTTTGTGGATGGCACATTAATCTTACATGTTAAGGTCAACTGAAGAAACATGCTCATGTCTTCTCACTAATGCAGCAAAAAAAAAAACATTTCAGACCTAATCCAAAACTCTTGTGATTTTTAGCTACTTATAGCTTTTATAAATATATGAACACAAACCCTTGAACGTTTCGATTGGAAAATACCAGAACTGAATGTTGCTGATGGAATATCAACCGTGCATCGTATTTGTTTCTTTTCAGTAATGTTATTAAGGTCCTATGATGGCATCGTTAACAGCATCAGAAATATATTTATACTGTACCCTATGAATACAAAACTAAGCAATATATCTTCAAGATAATTTATTAAAGTTAAACTTTAATAAAGTTAATTTTAAGCAATGAACTTCCTTCAATATGAATAGGCATTCCACTGCAACAATAACAATGACTTTCATCAAACTAAGTCAAGCCACAACAGTTGTATGAACCCTTGCCTACAATGTACTATCACAGAAATCAAAGGCCGGATTTTTGCTCCCGGAAGACTCCTGACTCCGCAAACCCAACTCAGGAGAAAGTGCCCTGAATAGTCTGATGTTCGTTTGGGGGTTAAGGAGTAGGTGGATACAACCTGGAGTCAGGCCTGCCACCCTCAGAAAGCATTCGGAGGCAGCTACAGAGGTTGCTAGGCGTCACGGCTGGCTGGTTAAAAGACCCGCCTCAGTGCTCTGGGAATTCATCACAGTTTAAAAAGACCCACAAAACCAAAAACATAACTCAAGCCCTCAATCCTTAAACCCCCTCAACCCTCAAACACCCTGCCCCCCACACATTCCATAAGCCCCATCTATGCCAACTCGTCACATCACCCCCACTCAGTCTCCATGGCCCCTCATGCCCTCCATGCTAACGTCCTTACCCAACCCCCATGAACCCTCATTCCCCATGCCAACCTTTGCCCCTCTCTCTGGCTCTTGTCTCTCTGCCTCTTGATAGCCATAATGCCAATTCAATACAAATCTATCACCCCTCACCAAGCTTTCATGGCATTTTATATCCTCTATGCCAACTCATAACAAGCCGTAGCTGCTCCCATCCATCTACCATCCTTTATCCTTACACCCTTGATGCAACTCACCTGTATCCACCATGGCCATGGTAGGATGAAGTAAAATTAAATTCAAAGTATAAATTATAAATTACCGCCGAGGTCTCAGGTTCGATCCCAGCTCTGGGTCACTGTCAATGTGGAGTTTGCACATTCTCCCCGTGTTTGCGTGGGTTTCACCCACACAACCCAAAGATGTGCAGGGTAGATGGATTGGCTACGCTAAATTACCGCTTAATTGGAAAAAATGAATTGGGTACTCTAAATTTATATATTTTTTAATTGTAAATTTCACTATTTTAAATAAATACTCTCATTCATAAAAACCCATTCAATATGTTTAAGTTCCTTAAAGTAATAAATTCCTTATAAAAACAAACATTTCCTTTAAGTGCTTAATCCCTTATGATACAACACATTTCTATTCATAGGCCCACATCAAAAACAGCTAATTTCTTAATAAGTGCTTAGAGCTGTCAAACAAACTGTTAACTTATAGCCCCCCCCCCACTGTGATAATGATAGGTTGTGCAAGCAGCACATACGAACCTTAGAACTAGGAGCAGGAGTAGGAAATTCAGCCCCTCAAGCCTGCTCCGCCATTCAATACGATCATGGCTGACCTCATCTCTGCCTCATTTCCATCTCCTGCCTGCTCCCCAGAACCCTTCATCCCACTACGAATTGAAAACCTATCTATCTCCTCCTCAAATTTGTTTAATATTCTACTGTACTCTGGGGTACAACCTTTTGAATGAAGTAATTCCTCCTCATTTCTGTTTTCGATCTGTCACCCCTTAGCTCAAAACTAAAACCTCATTCTAGAATGTACAGCAACGGAAAATATCTACTCTACGTCTACCCTGTCATTCTCCTTTAGCATCTTATATACCTCAATTAGATCTCCTCTCATTCTTCTAAGCAGTAATCCTATAAGGATAACCCTCAGGCTATGTCAACGGACAGCAAGTGAAATTGAAAGCAGAGTCAGAGAAAGTATTTTTTTTCCCAAAAATTTTAATGGCCTTGGAATTTAAATAACTTGACAGCTTGACGTTATCCATGAGGACTTCCGGTGGCGGCATGTAGGTGGGGATCACAAGTTGGATGGCTCCTGCTACAAGGTTTCTTGGCCCTTTTCACCCAGATTTGGGGGAAGATTTTATATGGTTGATCTCCAGGAAAGTTGCGGCAACTAAAGGCTGCTGAAAAATCAGAAGAAAAATACAGGTCGAAAAGGCGCAAGCATTAGTCTGCTTGAGAGCTCAGGTTCGGTGCAGACTTCTGTGGGAGGAAAGATAGCAGGAGCAAGCTCGGCGGGTGGGACTGTGCCCATTACAGTGGAGAAGCTGACTAAGGTGATGGTGTGGTGTTTGAGCGACAGTTCCCCAAGCATTTTGATAGTCCTCAGAAGGAGATGATGGCCTTGCTCAATGAGTTGCTGAATGAGACATTGGACCCGATAAAAGAAGCTCTGGAAAAGACGTTGACAGCTGTGCGGGAGCAAGGAGAGATGTTGAAGGGGGTGGAGGGGGCAATGTCGCGGCATAGCGACCGGCTCACCTCAATGGGAAAGGAGCTGCGGAAGGTGCACAAAAGTAATAAAGGGCTGAGAGCCAAAGTGGAGGACCTGGAGAATAGGTCCCAGCGGCAGAATCTGCGGATTGTGGGACTGCCTGAGGGGCTGGAGGCCGACGGAGATGTCCCCAAAGTTGCTGGGGGAGGAGGACCCCTCCTTTTATGAGCTGGAGAGGGGCTGATCTGTCGCTCCAGCCAAAGCCAAAGGCAAATGAACCATTGAGCAATGGTAGCAAATGAACCATTGGCAGCTATGAAAGCAGACTATGTCAGCCAGCTACCCCCACCCTTCCCAGAAACTTCCCAGACATCTCCTCTTGGCACTACTTCTCTCTGCAAACTCCCAACCCCCAACATTCACACCTCTCAGGTGATTCATAGCTACCAGGTGAAGGAAAAAGTTTTGAGATGGGCGAAGCAGATTAGAGAGGTACGGTGGGAAAGAAGTGGTATTCATAGAACATACAGTGCAGAAGGAGGCCATTCGGCCACCGAGTCTGCACCAACCCACCTAAGCCCTCACTTCCACCCCATCCCCGTAACTCAATAACCCCTCCTAACCTTTTTGGTCACTAAGGGCAATTTATCATGGCCAATCCATCTAACCTGCACGTCTTTGGACGTATATACCAAGATCCCACAACGGAGCTGGAAAGACGGCGGATGGTCTTTGGTAGGGCAACGGCAGCACTGTACAAGAGCAACATGAGGTGGTCTACACAGTGAAGCTAAGAGTTACACACAACTCCAGGGACAATTACTTTGAGACGGCAGAGGAGGCAGAGGCTTGTGAAGGCTGGAGACTGGGCGTGATCTGAGTTTTGACTTTGTTCTTCTTCATGTTGTGGTTGGTATGGGATGGTTTTAGGACATTGGGGTAATATATTGGCATTTGTTTCCCATTGTTTGGTGGTCTATCATGTTGGGTTGTTAAGAAGGACTGGATGTGGGGGGCCTTTATGTTGTTTTTTTGATACTAGGCATGTGGGGGGAGGAGGCTCTGGCAGGGGCCACCTCGCTAGCAAACGCAAGTTGCCGAGTGAACGGGAGTGAGGAGGGTGAGCGGCTGTGGCCGTCAGAACCTGTGTAGACAGGTTTCGGTGGGCCTGGGAGGTGTGAATGTTGGGGGTTGGGAGTTTGCAGAGAGAAGTAGTGCCAAGCGGAGATGTATGGGAAGTTTCTGGGAAGGGTGGGGTTAGCTGGCTGACGGTGACTAGGGTAGGATTGTATCCCGCTCGCTGGGCAGGCAGGAAGCAGCAATCCTGACTGAAAGGAGGGGGTGTGGTGCGAGATCCCGGGGTACGAGTAGGATATTAGGATTTTTGGGAGGGGTTGGACTGTCCTAGAGTTGGAGAGGGCAGGACTGGAAGAAATGGGGATTGAAGAAGTTTGGGCGGCGATAGGGAAGATGCAAACAGGCAAAGAACCGGGGCCAGATGGGTTCCTGGTGGAGTTTTATAAAAAGGTGTTGGATAGACTGCCGCCGCTGTTGGTGGAGAAGTTTGAAGATGCTGTGGCTAAGGGAGCGCTCCCGGAGAAGATAGGACTGACATCGATTTCGCTGTTATTAAAAAAGGTTAAGGACCCATTGGAGTGTGGGTCATATAGGCCAATATCTCTGCTAAATGTGGATGCCAAGATTCTTGCCAAGATATTGGCACTTAGGTTGGAAGAGTGCCTCTCACAGGTGATTGGAGAAGATTCAGAGGGTTTGTAAAGGATAGGCAGTTGTCCTCATATGTGTGCCGTGTGTTATATGTGGTGCTCTCTCCAGCAGAAGGGTGGGAGCTGGAATGGTGGTGGTGCTCGACGTGGAGAAGGCATTTGACCGTGTTGAGTGGAGTTATTTGTTTGCTGCTGGATTGGGACTGAGTTTGTGGAGTGGGTCAAATTGTTATATAGGGAACAGAAGGTGAATGTGTGCACGAACAAGGTTCCATAGGGGAACGAGGCAGGGTTGTCCCATGTTCCCCCTCTTATTTACGCTGGCGATAAAGCCCTTGGCCATTGCGCTGGGATAAGTGGAAGTGGATAGTGAGAGAGAGAGGGGGGGGGAGCATAGGGGGCTCGCTTCTCCGATTTTGCGGCTATGTCTGGAGGAAGCTTCTGATCATATGACCAAAAAGTCGGCACCGCCCCCGCACCGGTGCTCCGCCCGGTGGGGGACTAGAAGCCGCGCCGCGTAAAGCCCTCAGCTTTCCCTGGAGATATGGACACAGAATGGCCCACCTTTCACCCCGGCCTGCCAATAAAATGACCTGGGGGACGGGGAATCTGGACCTTCCAGCAGTGTAGTAAATAATGATAACTAAAGGAGTCTTACTGAAACACCAGAGGCCGATACTGTGTGATTGAGCCGATAGAAATGCACATGCGCACAGTGGCGGCTGCGTCGTACAACATGGCGCCGGCCGCGTGCAGACCCGGCCTGCCAGATAGTGCTCCACTGTAACCCCCCTCTTCATCCCTGGACCACCTCCTACCAGTCCCCTCGAAGCCCCCCTGCCAGCGGAACGGCTCCACCCCCGACCGTGGTGGCGCTGGACACAGTCCGCAGCCGCCACGCCAGGTTCATGAAAATTGAGAGAACACGTGTCCCACGCAGTCAGGAAGTCGGTCCATCGGGGGAGGGCCTCAGGTGACGTCCTGAGGCCGTCCCAATGTCGTGCAGCGTACTCCTCGAATACGGCATTTTTTGAGTGGGCAAAGCATCTGAAAACGGCACCGCCCCCGATATCGGCGTAAAAACAGATTCTCCGGCCGGTCGCCGAACGGGATTTCGGCGTTGGCAATCGGAGAAAAACGCTCAGGGTGTCTTTGTATGCCGATGATTTGTTGTTCTACATCTCCAACCCAGGTATTACGGTGTGGGATATAATGGGCTGCTCGAGAGGCTATAAGCTGAATCTGGAAAAAGAGTGAGTGTTTTGTGGTGTCTTCTCCAGGGGGGTGGGCTGGTTTAGGGGGAATTGCCGTTTCGGGTGGCGACGACCCACTTTAGCTATTTGGGAGTGCAGGTGGCTCAAGATGGGGCCCAGCTCTGTAAATTGCATTTCATGAGCCTGGTGGGTAGGGTCAAGGCAGATTTAAAGAGATGGGACAGCCTTCCCCTATCACTGGCAGGCCATGTGCAAGCGATAAAGGTGACCATTTTGCCAGGGTCTATATTTTTGTTTCAATGCCTACCAGTCTTTTTGCCAAAACTTTTTTATGGGGGTGGAACACTTGATTTTGTCGTTTGTCTGGGCAGGTAAGGTAGCAAGGATTTAGAAGACGGTGCTTCAGAGGAGGTGGCAATCAGGGGGCCTGGCCCTTCCAAACCTGATGTACTATTATTGGGCGTGAACGCTGAGAACGTGCAGGGTTGTGGAGGGGGGTTAGTGGGTGTAGATGGAGGCTTTGTGGGTGTAAATGGAGGCAGACTCTTGTAAGGGGTTGGGGATGTGGGCGTTGGCAACAGCGTCACTCCAGTTTTCCCCAAGAAAATGTTCGGGGAGTCTAGTGGTTGTGGCCGCATTGAAGATATGCGGCAAAATTCTCCATAATCGGCGCGATGTCCGCCGACCGGTGCCAAAAACGGCGCAAATTAGTCCGGCATCGCGCCGCCCCAAAGGTGCGGAATTCTCCGCACCTTGAGGGCCCGAGCCCTAACCTTGAGGGGCTAGGCCCGTGCCGGACTGATTTCCACCCCGCCAGCTGGCGGGAAAGGCCTTTGGTGCCCCGCCAGCTGGCGGGAAAGGCCTTTGGTGCCCCGCCAGCTGGCGCGGAAATGACATTGCCGGGCGGCGCATGCGCGGGAACGTTAGCTCGGGTGCAAGGATGGGATTGATACAGCTAAAAGTGGTACATACATCGCACCTGACAATGTCGAGGATGTGCCAGTTGTTTGAGGGGATGGAGGACATTTGTGAGCGGTGTGGGAGAGGTCCGGCCAATCATGTACATATGCTCTGATCACCGAAGTTGGAGAAATTCTGGAAGTCATTTTTCAGCACCGTGTCAGCGATCCTGCACGAGGTTTTGAGGCACAGTCCCCTGTGGCTGCAGTTTTACATGTGCAGCTCTCCATGAACCACAGATGTGCAAACTACAATCCACCTGTGTCTCCTCCACACCCAGATGAAAATGGTGGGTGCCAGGTTTGGGCTGGGATTTCTGGAATCAGGCCACGGGCACCATTTTGGCGAAGGCATGGAGCCCTTCCTGCGTTGCGAAAATTCAGGCCCAAGATTTAAGATAGAAGCAAAAGTGCTTCAAACAGAAACAGTTCTGATTTCTTTAGGGTGTCTATCCTATAGAATACACTAAACATATATTGTAAGGTGGGTTCCAGTGTTTAGAACAATTCAAAACCTGCAGTCAGAAAGGTGGTTAAAAGTTTGGATCAGGGGGTGACACGGTGGCGTCCCCTGATGGTGGCGGACTGGTTAGCACTGCTGTCTCACTGCACCGAGGTTCCGAGTTCAATTCTGGCCCCGGGTCACTGTCCGTGTGGAGTTTGCACATTCTCCCCATGCCTGCGTGGGCCTCACCCCTACAACTCAAAAAATGTGCAGGTAGGTGGATTGGCCACGCTAAATTGCCTCTTAATTGGAAAAAAGAATTGGATACTTTAAAATGTAATTTTTATGAATTACATTTTGTTTTTTAAATAAATAAAAGTTTGGATCAGAGTTGTTACGTCTTGAATGTGGACCATCCCAAGTCCAGCAAGTTGGAAGTTATGCTATTATCTTGTGGAGATGGGAAAAGCATTCGGCACAGCTCCAATATAAATGTTGCAAAAGTTATCAACAATTTCAAATAGCCATTGACAATTATATATCTAACAATTATATTTCAAATAGCCATTGACAATTATATATCTAACAATTATATATCTAACAGAACTTACAAAATACAAAACAGATATGTTGAGTAATTAGCTTAGAGGGGCACTAACATGCCAATCCCAAAGTGATACGTGTACACCTATTTTTCTCTTCATGCATATCGCCAATTTCAAGTCAATGTTACCATCCCAGACCAGACTCTAACAGTGGCTAGGATACTGGACCGAAGACCCAATATTTTATTTTATTTTGTAAGATTGTGTGGAAAGAATATTCTTTTTAAAAACATGACTACTGCATGGCGAACACAACACACTCTAACTCCAGGATTTTAACCTTTAAATCGCAAAATGTTTATAATCCAATGGGTGCAGTTCTCCAGCCTCGTTACGCTCTCGCTCAAGCGTACTGAGGCCGGTGAATAGCGGGAGAGGCCAAAAGCGAGAGCCATGCCAAGTGCCAAACAGTTTGCGATGCAACTGGCCCGCTCCCGTAGGCGAAATCGATAGCGTGCCGAGAAACCAATTATCAACACTTAAGCCCCATTTCCATACAATTAACGAGAGCCACACCATATCCAACGGCCTCCTGTCATTCAGCGGCCTCCCCAGCAAGTGGTCACGCTGGTGCCGATTAGTACTCCTTTTGAAAAACGTGGACCTGGCGGAAGGGCGTCTGTGGGGAGCCGAGGAGGCGAGTAGCCACCCTTGCTCACAGGCAGAGCCTTCTAATCATTCCTAATACATAACTTGTCCACTGAATATTCACAGCTAAAAATATTGCATATTAAAGAGAAAAATGGAAAATTAAATTATTGTATTTTTACAATAATTGCACTTCCTCCCTGGGAGGTTGCACTTTCTCCCCGCGACTGCTTGGATTTCTTCCGGGGTCTCCGGTTTCCTCCCTCAGTCCAAAGATATGCAGGTTAAGTGGATTGGCCATTCTAAATTGCCCTTAGTGTCCAAATAAGATTAGGTGGAGTTACTGGGTTAGGGGATAGGGTGAGGGTGTGGGCTTATGTAGGGTGCTCTTAAAAGGGTCAGCGCAGACTTGATCGGCCAAATGGCCTCCTTCTGCACTGTAAATTCTATGATTCTATGAAATGAGGCCAGCAACTGTATTTTTATCACAAAGTTACATCTAATAAGAGCTTTATTAAAATTTAGGAAAGTAACATTTAATTTACATACACTATACCCAAGCACCACAAAATGTTTTCAAATATTCCATCTGCTTTACAAGTTCAATGAAATTACACGGAGAAGACTGGGTATGGTACCATGACACAGGAACATTTTGCATTGCTTCAATGCTGTGTTAACTTAGCCCATATCTTCCCAATCAAGCATCAGTTATTTAAATATCAGTGTAACAAAAGCTTTCACAGCAGGTGTTCCAAAATAAACGAAAGTCTTAACGGGAAACAGTGACTTTAGGCTCCAATACCTACCTTTCCTTTGATATCAACAAAGAGAGAGAAAAAGGTCATCATGGCAGCAGCTTGCTAGGTAAAATATCACACCTCACAACCAATAAAGCAGCCTCTATGCGTTGCTCCCCTGCATAGTGCTACCATGTTCAATGTTCATTCTAGCCTTTCGAATTAGGTTTTTGGTATACATTTATATTGTTTTTCTTCCTGGCATACTTTATGTCAGATCCCAGAAGACTAGTGCCTGTTGAGGTGTGGGTGCTCTGAGGTACAGACGAACCAACACGGTTGCGATTGGTACAACGCAGTTTTAGTCCATCTAACTATTTATACATCAGATTTGGTACTCAGCACGTTGTGACTGTGTGAGTGTCTTGCTATGAGGTCCTGGTCCTGTGCTGTCTCCAGATAGACTGCCCAGGAAGTGTGTTTCTTGTCTTATACTGTGTCTACTCTTGTCTGTGATTGGCTGTCGTGTTATGTGTGCTAATTGGTCCGTTGGTCTGTCTATCATTATGCATGTGTTATGATGTATGTTTGAATATCATGACACCTGTGATGTACTAAACCCTGCTCTATTATCATTATTTGTGTAAAATTAGGCTCCAATTCTTTCATTCACCCCGCTTTTCTCAAATCTCCATCAATGCTGCTGTGCACCTGGCTACTAAAGTTTCAGCCGAATTCCATTCTTCCCAAATCACTGGCCTCATTAGAGTCATAAAAAATAGACCAGATTAAGTTTACACAATCTTTGCACTACTGTAAATAAGACCAATGTCCTGTCACACAAGATACCTATGGAACTATTCAGGAGTGAAAGGTAAAAAAAAGTTGTCTTTACATAATGTCTTTCACAACCACAGTGCTTTATTAACACACTTTTCAAGTGTAGTCGCTGTTGTAACTTTGGACACACAGCAACCAATTTGTGCACAGCAAGCTCCAACAAACGGCAGTTTGATAACCAGATAATCAGAGTTAGTGATGTTGATTGAGGGATAAATATTTTCTAGCACAGTAGGAAGAACCTATCTGATCTTCTTCAACACAGTGCCATGGGATCTCTTGCAAATGGCAATATGCTACTCAAAAGGTTTTTGGGACTGAGCAGTGGCAACAATTGTGGCAACAATTCCCTTCAACATGGGCTTCTGAACCCTTCCATCAGTCTCAAATAGGGGTCAGAAGCTGCACAGCATGTGAAACAGTCACCTGTGATTTTCCTCCTTGCAGCCAATTAATGACTTGAGGGCAGGCCTGACTTTCAATTGAACAAGGCAAGTGGGCCCTCAAGGCTGGAGGATAAATCAGAGACCTTGCAGGTTGGAAGGAGGGAAGGCCTCTGAGCCTGCATGGAAGGCTGCCTCCCCCTCTCTGCTGCCAGGGGGCTGTATCCAAGCAGCTGTACTGCCGCCTGTCCTCCTGCTGGGTCCTGGAAAATGTCAATCTCTGCCTCCAGCAATTGGCCTTGCGGTCATTAATTAGCTGAATTGACCACCCACCAACCCAACATCTCACCTCTCGGAAAATGGTCCAAGGTAGATTGGAGCCAGTGAACAGACATATCGGTTGGCAGTGCAAAATTCCATACTACCCACCTCCATTCCCAGCCCAGACGGGGCCTTAAAATTCTCCTCACAATTCTGTTGCACACAATAAACTGCAATGGAAATACTGAATACAGATTACAAATGCCATCAGAATAGGTTCATGCATAACAAATCAAATTTGCAAATAATGCAGTCACTAAGATTCTACCTTTAATCCAATATATTAATTCAACAGCTGGAGAAGCACAATGTAAAAATCCTCTGCTAAAAGCTTTCACCTCCATCCATGGTACGACCATGGGATAACTAAGTGCAATAACTACAAATGGATGTGAAGCTTCGAGCATTGGGAAAAAGGATAAAAATCAACGGCTTCGAAACATGGTGCTTAAGAAGAATCCTAAGTGGAAATTGGGTAGATAAAAGATCTGCTGAATGAAGCTAGAAGATCAAAATAACTCTTAAGTATCAAAGGAAGACAAATGGCGGTCTTCAGACATGTTGTCGTGCAGAATGTTTGGAGTGCCTAACCATCAATGGGAAAGTTACCAGGCAGAGGCTGACAGCACAGGAAGCAGATGAACAACATCAAAGACTGACAACATCAAAGACCAGAGAACTCCAACATTGAGGTCATCCATAGTTGCTACGATTGGAAAGTTTGGAAGACCATGGTCACCCATACCATTCGACACAGGCACCTTGGCAGTGAGTGCCAAGGTGCCTGGGTGGGAGTGCCAGGGTACCACCCTGCCCAGAGCCCGACCACCCGAAGGCCTCCAATAGCCTGGGAGACCCCCCCAGGTGCCGTTACGCCTGGCCCATGTTTGTGTGTACCAGTGCTAAACGGCATCATGGCGAGGTCTCCCAGGTGCGCGTGTTAGTTCCTAGGTCTCAGGAGAATCGGGCACCGACATATTTACACGAACCTAATGGTTCACTTAAATGTGCAAATCTGGATCTCGTCCTCACATTGCGACGTCTCGCAAGATCTTGTTAGATCTCGCGAGATATTTCTAGCACCTTCATCTGTTTCTAAAACACAAAAATGCCAAATTAGTCGCCATAGGACACCAATGTACTAATTTTTAGTCACATAAAATACATCACAGCATCAAATAGAAGCCAGCAGTATTTATTAAAAGAATGGACACTCAAATTGATAGCTCTTAAAGTTGGAACATTTATCAGCAACACCTTACAACCGTTAATTATGTAGCTTTCACTTTAACGATTAGCAATAAATCACACTTATGTAAAGCATGTATTGACACACAGCTGCTACTTTCTAACACAAGTAGTAACATTTAATAAACTGAGTGAGAGGGTAGAAAATCCATCCGAGTTAAGTGTAGTAAAAAAGACTTGCCTTCATATAGTGTCTTTCACGGCATCAGGCTATCCTAAAGTGCTATACAACTGATTAAATATTTTTTTAAAGCAGCCACTTAGAACTGTTGCAACTATACTGATGGTGAGCTGAATTAGAATGTAGTCATCACATTAAATTAAATTGGTAACTCTGTGCATGAATCAGACCAACATGTTCATATTAGCGAAGTACAAAGAGAACAAAAGTGTTGCCAGAACAAAACATTTCCTCCCTTCCTCACCTTAAATACCATACAAACAAGGATATCTTACTGAAGGGATTGTTCGGGTGAGGTGACAGTCATTTCGCCATAAATTACTGTAACAGAAAACTAACGTACAGTTTCCACCCTGCAGAATCCTAAGTGGAAAAACAGTTTCAATCAATCAATTTTTCCCACCGGAAATTCAGATGTCAGTCTAACAGCACAATAATGATGAACTCCCAACATTCTAATCTCTGATTGTTGGATGCTTGTTAGCTGCTCCACATTTGATGATGCCAACTAATTTGCTGCTGCTGCATCCCACCACAACCCGAGTTTTCATACAATCACCAAACCTAAAACTCTCTGAGATGTATGCACTCTTCCAGTTCTGGCCTCGTGCACATCCATTTTCATTGCTTCACCATTGGTTTCAGTGCCTTCAGCTGCCTAGCCCCAAGCTCTGAATCTGAAATTCTCTCCCTTAGTTTCTGCCTGTCCAGTTCTTATTATATTCCAGACAGCCAGATGGTGAAGAATAGCATTGGAGCTAATTTTTACACACTTTTAGCAACATTTATTTACAGAGGTACATATTAATAGTATGCACCTCTGCACCCACAAATGAGTTTCAGTATGTCCCTTTTTATAAGGGCACAGTTAATGCCCATCAGCATTATCCAATTTATATATAATTAGCAAATTCCCTCTGAGACGTGCAATAATTTCTTTGCGCATTCATTTTCATTTTTAAAACAATCTGGCAGTTGATGAACTGCATCCGCCCAATTAATTTTAGGGATTTCCTTTCTCTCTTATTTCAAGCTATCAAGGATCAATCTTTGTTTTTTTCTCATTTACACTCAGAGTGTGCATATTATCCCACATAAAATGATCATATAAATACCAGTCAATGGGTCTACGATCTTCTGTATGCCTATTGTACAGAATCTCTCAAATTATTTGGCAAATAAAATTCCATATGCACTGCCTCTACAAGACCTAGTGTATCAGCAGCCAAAGTACTTTTAACAGTCTTTTTTATTTGTTAGGTTCCCAAGCTAAAGGACAGAATTTCCCATTCTCACCCAGAAAAACTATTACGAAACCAGCTAAACTAGAATATGCATCATGAAGATTAGCACACAAACCATCACTAAAAATGACTCACTTTATGTTTTTTTGGGTCACCTAAGGACAGGAACTTAAATACAGATTAACTTAATTTAATTTAATTAAATTAAATTAAATTTAATTTAATTTAATTTAATGGCTAGTGGTGGGAGCGCAGATAAAGTATTACAGATAGATAGCTCACCACATTCCTGCACACCCCTGAACTGCCTCCATAATTCGGGTGGTGCCGGCAGGCAGGAGTGGGTAGCCATTTTCTAACTTAATTGATTGAAAGGGAGGGAAGGAAATGGGGGGGATATGTCCTTTGGGAGGTCCCCTGTGCACATCGAGGGTACACTCCCACCCCTGTAAGATATTAACCTCCTCCTCTTTGTTCCCTCACGGCAACCCTCCAAAAACTGCTCCCTCCCCCCTCCCCCACCTCTTGCCCCACACCTAAAGATTGCCGAATCCTTTCCCACCCGAAAAGCCTAGGACTTACCTCACCACCCTTCCTTGTGGGCCTGCTTCCAATCCCAGCGGCGCCCACTACTTAGCTCTGGTACTGGTGGAACTGATAGAGCTGCCACCAATTAGACTGACTGGCAGTTCTTGAGGGTGAGACTTTCTGCCACTAAAGGGCAAAGTCTGACCCTCACTTGCTCAAGGCCACGAACAGTGAATTATTGCTGCAGGACAGGCTTTTTTAGCATCAGTCAGTGTGGCACCAAATTTCCTTCCCTGGCAGTGAGCCAGCAATATCTACCCTTGTAAAATTCCATGTCAGGTGCTGCGAAATCATTGGGGGGTTTTGTCTGAAAATGAGAACCATTTTTGAGTTAATGTTCCTCTGGTATACGCAGAGGCAAATCAATATCACACCCAGGTAGCCATTCTTCTTGGATGATGCTAAAAGTAGAAGACAGGTGATTCAATCATGCAGGGACCAAAGTCTTCCACCTCAAGTACTGCAGCGCCACCGCCCCCCCCCCCCCCCACCCCCCCCCCCCCCACACACCCCCACTCCACAAACAACTCTTCCTTCCCATCATTTTTGGAAGCTGGACACCTTCCTTCCACCTTCCCAATCTATTTTGGCGGCAGATGCGAAATTAGATCCTTTACTTGGCAACTTAAAGGCCTCAATAGGCCTAAGGGCTGGCAGGCTGACCAACAACTTACCTCGTCTTGCCTGACATGGGGACAACCCGGGAGTGGCAGGAAGGTGGCGGGCTGGACACCCGCTTTATTTTTATTGCCACTTGCCAGATGCATTACCTTGGGATGGGGGCGGGATTAAAGCTCCTTCCCACATCTCTGCAATGGCTGTTAGCCACATTCATTTATTTCTGTTTATTCATACATTTTGTTGCCAATGTTGTGTGCATTCAGTTAAAGAGTAGGAGCTGCATTCTCTGCTTTGCAACGCCAGAAATGCGAATCGCAATCGGGCGGACAATCGTGCCAAAGTGAAAAAACAAGATTTGCACTGGTGTCAATTCCAACGCTCATGCTCCATCGAAGTTTGTGCCCCAAATATCATTCATCGGTTGGACACTTCATGCTCCACCCTTCTGCCATGCTCTGCCACTCTTAAGTGGAAGTCACTCGGGCGCAAATTTGCATGTCCTGACTCGCTTTCCAGTGGGAACAAAAAGTGCACGCAATTCAGTCCGGGCAGCAACACTTAGGGCTGGATTCTCCGATTCTGCGGCTATGTCGGCATGATCGGTCTGGTCTTACGACCAGAAAGTCGGCTCTACCCCGCACCATCCTCTGTCCGGTGGGGGGCTAGCAGCCGCGCAGCGTAAAGCCCCCGGCTTACCTGCGGATACAGCTGCAGGATGGCCATCCCGTGGCCACACATGCGCACGGTGGTGGCCAGTGGCGCCTGTGCCGTACATGGCACGGCCGTGCGCGGACCCGGCCTGCGAAAAACTGCCCCCACCCTCCGTAACCCCGCTCATCACCCCCAGACCATCCCCCACCAGTCCCCCCAGCTCCCGCCGAAGCCCCCCCCGGCCAGCAGAACACCTCACCGCCCCCCCCCCCCCCCCCGGCCAACTGTGGCGGCACTGGACACAGTCCGCAGATCCTCAAAAGTTGTGACGACATGTCCCACACCATCGGGGACTCGGGCCATCGGGTACGGAGCATTAGGGGAGGGCCTCAGGTGACGTCCTGAGGTCGTCCTGACGGCGTACACCTCAAGTATGCTGCTTTTGAGGGGGCGGAGCATCGGAAAAACGGTACAGTTCCCCGATTCCGGCGTAAAAATTGATTCTTCGGCCAATCGCCAAATGCGATTTCGGCATAGACAATCAGAGAATCCAGCCCTTAGTCTCCCAAATGGAGAATTCTGGCCTACATGTGTAAACCTGACCATAAATGTTCCTGGCAGGCTAGAAAACCACATCACCATAGGAAAGACTTACTGTGGCCTAGCCCAACATTCATTTTTTTTTTATAAATATTTTATTGAAAATTTTTGGTCAACCAACACAGTACATTGTGCATCCTTTACACAATATTATAACAAGACAGATAATAATGACCTATTTTATAAACAAAAAATGAATAAATAATAAATAACAAAAATGAAAACTAACCCTAATTGGCAACTGCCTTATCACAAGTAACACTCTCCAAAAATATAATTTAACAGTCCAATATATAATTATCTGTCGCAACGACCTATACATATTATACAGTATATATATTAACAACCCTGAGAGTCCTTCTGGTTCCTCCTCCCCCCCCCCCCCCCTCCCCCCGATCCTGGGCTGCTGCTGCCTTCTTTTTTCCATTCCATCTATCTTTCTGCGAGGTATTCGACGAACGGTTGCCACCGCCTGGTGAACCCTTGAGGCGACCCCCTTAGAACGAACTTAATCTGCTCTAGCTTTATAAATCCTGCCATGTCATTTATCCAGGTCTCCACCCCCGGGGGCTTGGCTTCTTTCCACATTAACAATATCCTGCGCCGGGCTACTAGGGACGCAAAGGCCAAAACATCGGCCTCTCTCGCCTCCTGCACTCCCGGCTCTTGTGCAACCCCAAATATAGCCAACCCCCAGCTTGGTTCGACCCGGACCCCCACTACTTTTGAAAGCACCTTTGTCACCCCCATCCAAAACCCCTGTAGTGCCGGGCAAGACCAAAACATATAGGTATGATTCGCTGGGCTTCTCGAGCACTTCGCACACCTATCTTTCACCCCAAAAAATGTACTGAGCCGTGCTCCAGTCATATGTGCCCTGTGTAATACCTTAAACTGAATCAGGCTTAGCCTGGCACACGAGGACGACGAGTTTACCCTGCTTAGGGCATCTGCCCACAGCCCCTCCTCGATCTCCTCCCCCAGCTCTTCTTCCCATTTCCCTTTTAGTTCATCTACCATAGTCTCCCCTTCGTCCCTCATTTCCCTATATATATCTGACACCTTACCATCCCCCACCCATGTCTTTGAGATCACTCTGTCCTGCACCTCTTGTGTGGGGAGCTGCGGGAATTCCCTCACCTGTTGCCTCGCAAAAGCCCTCAGTTGCATATACCTGAATGCATTCCCTTGGGGCAACCCATATTTCTCGGTCAGCGCTCCCAGACTCGTGAACTTCCCGTCCACAAACAGATCTTTCAGTTGCGTTATTCCTGCTCTTTGCCACATTCCATATCCCCCATTCATTCCCCCCGGGGCAAACCTATGGTTGTTTCTTATCGGGGACCCCCCCCCAAGACTCCAGTCTTTCCCCTATGCCATCTCCACTGTCCCCAAATCTTCAGTGTAGCCACCACCACCGGGCTTGTGGTGTAGTTCCTCGGTGAGAACGGCAATGGGGCTGTCACCATAGCCTGTAGGCTAGTCCCCCTACAGGACGCCCTCTCTAATCTCTTCCACGCCGCTCCCTCCTCCTCTCCCATCCACTTACTCACCATTGAAATATTAGCGGCCCAATAATACTCACTTAGGCTCGGTAGTGCCAGCCCCCCCCCCGCCTATCCCTGCTACGCTGTAAGAATCCCTTCCTCACTCTCGGGGTCTTCCCGGCCCACACAAAACCCATGATGCTCTTTTCAATCCTTTTAAAAAAAGCCTTCGTGATCACCACCGGGAGGCACTGAAACACAAAGAGGAATCTCGGGAGGACCACCATCTTAACCGCCTGCACCCTCCCTGCCAGTGACAGGGATACCATATCCCATCTCTTGAAATCCTCCTCCATTTGTTCCACCAACCGCGTTAAATTTAACCTACGCAATTTGCCCCAATTCTTGGCTATCTGGATCCCCAGGTAACGAACGTCCCTTGTTACCTTCCTCAACGGTAGGTCTTCTATTTCTCTACTCTGCTCCCCTGGATGCACCACAAACAACTCACTTTTCCCCATGTTCAATTTATACCCTGAAAAATCCCCAAACTCCCCAAGTATCCACATTATTTCTGGCATCCCCTCCGCCGGGTCTGCCACGTATAGTAGCAAATCGTCCGCATACAAAGATACCCGGTGTTCTTCTCCTCCTCTAAGTACTCCCCTCCACTTCTTGGAACCCCTCAACGCTATCGCCAGGGGCTCAATCGCCAGTGCAAACAATAATGGGGACAGAGGGCATCCCTGCCTTGTCCCTCTATGGAGCCGAAAATATGCAGATCCCCGTCCATTCGTGACCACGCTCGCCATCGGGGCCCTATACAACAGCTGCACCCATCTAACATACCGCTCTCCAAAACCAAATCTCCTCAACACCTCCCACAAATAATCCCACTCCACTCTATCAAATGCTTTCTCGGCATCCATCGCCACCACTACACTATCTCCGCTTCCCCCTCTGGTGGGGCCATGCCAGGACCTTGGCATCTACATTTAGGATGGAAATAGGTCTATAGGACCCGCATTGTAGCGGGTCCTTTTCCTTCTTTAAGAGAAGCGATATCATTGCTTCAGACATAGTCGGGGGCAGTTGTCCCTTTTCCTTTGCCTCATTAAAGGTCCTCGTCAATACCGGGGCGAGCAAGTCCACATATTTTCTATAGAATTCGACTGGGAATCCATCCGGTCCCGGGGCCTTTCCCGCCTGCATGCTCCTAATTCCTTTCACCACTTCTTCTACCTCGATCTGTGCTCCCAGTCCCACCCTTTCCTGCTCTTCCACCTTGGGAAATTCCAGCCGATCCAAGAAGCCCATCATTCTCTCCCTCCCATCCGGGGGTTGAGCTTCATATCATTTTTTATAAAATGTCTTGAACACTCCATTCACTCTCTCCGCTCCCCGCTCCATCTCTCCTTCCTCGTCCCTCATTCCCCCTATTTCCCTCGCTGCTCCCCTTTTCCTCAATTGGTGTGCCAGCAACCTGCTCGCCTTCTCCCCATATTCGTACTGTACACCCTGTGCCTTCCTCCATTGTGCCTCTGCAGTGCCCGTAGTCAGCAAGTCAAATTCTACATGTCGCCTTTGCCTTTCCCTGTACAGTCCCTCCTCCGGTGCTTCCGCATATTGTCTGTCCACCCTCAAAAGTTCTTGCAGCAACCGCTCCCGTTCCTTACTCTCCTGCTTCCCTTTATGTGCCCTTATTGATATCAGCTCCCCTCTAACCACCGCCTTCAACACCTCCCAGACCACTCCCACCTGGACCTCCCCATTATCATTGAGTTCCAAGTACTTTTCAATGCACCCCCTCACCCTTAGACACACCCCCTCATCTGCCATTAGTCCCATGTCCATTCTCCAGGGTGGGCGCCCTCCTGTTTCCTCCCCTATCTCCAAGTCTACCCAGTGTGGAGCGTGATCCGAAATGGCTATAGCCGTATACTCCGTTCCCCTCACCTTCGGGATCAATGCCCTACCCAGCACAAAAAAGTCTATTCGCGAGTAGACTTTATGGACATAGGAGAAAAACGAGAACTCCTTACTCCTAGGTTTGCTAAATCTCCACGGGTCTACACCTCCCATCTGCTCCATAAAATCTTTAAGTACCTTGGCTGCTGCCGGCCTCCTTCCAGTCCTGGACTTCGACCTATCCAGCCCTGGTTCCAACACCGTATTAAAATCTCCCCCCATTATCAGCTTTCCCATCTCTAGGTCCGGAATGCGTCCTAGCATCCGCCTCATAAAATTGGCATCATCCCAGTTCGGGGCATATACGTTTACCAAAACCACCGTCTCCCCCTGTAGTTTGCCACTCACCATCACGTATCTGCCCCCGTTATCCGCCACTATAGTCTTTGCCTCGAACATTACCCGCTTCCCCACTAATATAGCCACCCCCCTGTTTTTCGCATCTAGCCCCGAATGGAACACCTGCCCCACCCATCCTTTGCGTAGCCTAACCTGGTCTATCAGTTTCAGGTGCGTTTCCTGTAACATAACCACATCTGCCTTAAGTTTCTTAAGGTGTGCGAGTACCCGTGCCCTCTTTATCGGCCCGTTCAGCCCTCTCACGTTCCACGTGATCAGCCGGGTTGGGGGGCTTCCTACCCCCCCCCCCCCCCCCTTGTCGATTAGCCATCCCCTTTTTCCAGCTCCTCACCCGGTTCCCACGCAGCTGTATCTCCCCCAGGCGGTGCCCCCCCGCTCATCCCCTCCCATACCAGCTCCCCCCTCTCCCCAGCAGCAGCAACCCAGTAATTCCCCCCTCCCACCCCCCCCCCCGCTAGATCCCCCGCTAGCGTAATTACTCCCCCCATGTTGCTCCCAGAAGTCAGCAAACTCTGGCCGACCTCGGCTTCCCCCCGTGACCTCGGCTCGCACCGTGCGACGCCCCCTCCTTCCTGCTTCTCTATTCCCGCCATGATTATCATAGCGCGGGAACCAAGCCCGCGCTTCTCCCTTGGCCCCGCCCCCAATGGCCAACGCCACATCTCCTCCACCTCCCCTCCTCCCCCCATCACCACCTGTGGAAGAGAGAAAAGTTACCACATCGCAGGATTAGTACATAAAACTCTTCTTTCCCCCCTTTTTAACCCCCCTCTTCGCCCCCCACATTCGCCCCACCACTTTGTTCAAACATTCTTTTTAATAACCCGCTCATTCCAGTTTTCCTTCCACAATAAAAGTCCACGCTTCATCCGCCGTCTCAAAGTAGTGGTGCCTCCCTCGATATGTGACCCACAGTCTTGCCGGTTGCAGTATTCCAAATTTTATCTTCTTTTTATGAAGCACCGCCTTGGCCCGATTAAAGCTCGCCCTCCTTCTCGCCACCTCCGCACTCCAGTCTTGATAAACGCGGATCACCGCGTTCTCCCATTTACTGCTCCGAGTTTTCTTTGCCCATCTAAGGACCATTTCTCTATCCTTAAAACGGAGGCATCTCACCACTATGGCTCTGGGAATTTCTCCTGCTCTCGGTCCTCGCGCCATCACTCGGTATGCTCCCTCCACCTCCAACGGACCCGCCGGGGCCTCCGCTCCCATTAACGAGTGCAGCATCGTGCTCACATATGCCCCGACGTCCGCTCCCTCCGCACCTTCAGGAAGACCAAGAATCCTCAGGTTGTTCCTCCTTGCATTGTTCTCCAGTGCCTCCAACCTTTCCACACATCGTTTCTGATGTGCCTCATGCGTCTCCGTCTTCACCACCAGGCCCTGTATGTCGTCCTCATTCTCGGCTGCCTTTGCCTTCACGACCCGAAGCTCCCGCTCCTGGGTCTTTTGTTCCTCCTTTAGCCCTTCGATCGCCTGTAGTATCGGGGCCAACAGCTCTTTCTTCATTTCCTTTTTTAGCCCAACATTCATTAACATTCCAGCAGGGGCCACAGGATATTAATGAACAAGAAAAAACCTAGTTGAATTGACTATTCTAGTCAAGTGATACTGAAATCAATTGTCATGTCCCTAACCAACTTAACATACAATGTGAATTAAACTTGGAACATTTTGGATTGAATGGTTCAGTTACACACTGTTCTTTATCAACTGAGCCATTGGAGAGCCTAGATGCAGGTTTAGAATAGATATATCTATCACATTATCATAAAACATATCATATCCTGAAATGATCTTCCAGCCAGGAGTGTTTCTTTGTTTAGTTCTTTCATAACGATTCCAATCATAATATATTCCTGTCCCTTTTGCCTCCTTCAAATTAGAGTACAGTTCAAGTTCGCCGGTTGACTTTTGATGCCTCATCCAAGCAGCTTCATCCACAAGCCAAAGCACCGGATATTGACAAGCTATTGAAAATTGGGCATCACAACAGTGTCCATAACCAACACCTCTATATGCAGATAGTGATCGAAAGTGGGAACTCGGACATGGTTTTTCTTCCTTCGCTCAGTAATTATAATTTGAGAGGCAATACTGCTCCCCATTTCTTTACTTGTAATTTTGATTTCCCACATCTGTAAGTGACAAAGTCTGCATGCAGTTCTTTTAACACTAAATCACTTGTCTATAGACAACAATTTGTCTATATATGTGTTTCTGGAACAGACCTCTTCATTCACCTGAGGAAGGAGCAGCGCTCCGAAAGCTAGTGACATCGAAACAAACCTGTTGGACTTTAACCTGGTGTTGTAAGACTTCGTACTGTGCTCACCCCAGTCCAACGCCGGCATCTCCACATCAACACTAAATCAGCCCACTCTATATGCTTAGTTCTATATGCTGACCACTAACCCCACCTTCCTTCCCACCCCACCAATGCCCCGCAGTGCCCCATCCCCCCAATGCACACTCCACTCCTTACCCACCCACCTACCCCTCACACCTCCTCATTCCTACTCCTCCTCCTCCTCCTCCCCCCCCCCCCCCCCCCCCCCCACCCTGCCCCCCCCGGGTGCCCTCAGTGATCCTCAATGTGTTGGGCCTTGATGTGTTCCCAGGATTGTGCCCCTGTGCGCCAAGGTGACACTGCCAAGGTGTCACACTGGCATTGCCAAGGTGTCACACTGGCACTGTGAATGTGGCCAGGTGGCATCAGCAGTGCCAGGGCACCACCCTGCCCAAAGGCAAGCAGCTGGGGGCTCCGAACCCCTGGGAGGACCTCATGACTGCCGTTCTGTCTGGTCCCCAGTTGCGGAGACCAGCACCAAACAGTCTCCAAGGCGAAGGGGATAAATCCCAAAGCTAGTGCCACCTGGGCATCCTGGTATTGCCACCTGTGTGTCAGCCTGGTACTGCCAAGGTGCTCAGGTAGCACTGCCAGCTGGCAGGGTGTGCCAAGCTGGCATTATTTGCTTGGTGATGTGCCCTGTGCTGGTGTGGGGTATGCAGTGAGTTGGGGCTTCGGGGTCACATCAGGGGCTCAAGAGATGGGGACACCATGTAAAAATGGAGTTCCTCAGTGCAGAAAACGGAGCTAAGTGCAGCCTCTTTGGGGAACTACCCGCTAACACCCCCATCTACCCAGATGGGCGTTAGATAGCGAGGTCCTTCTCGACGCTCCGAGCGCCGGAAACACCCGGCAAATCTTACGCACCGCAGGACTCTGTCCCCATTCAGGTAGATCGCGGCCTAAGTATACAATGTAGTGGGCAGCTGTGATGGCCCACATCACTCACAGAATCGAGACAAATCAGTGGTGGTCCTATAAAGGGGTCCATCAAGTTTAATAATTGCTAATCTACATAGTAAACCATTATAATGCAACAGTGACCATGACCTTATTACTCCTGAAACAGCACCTCTTGTAATTATGGGGCCCACTGTGTCCTAATTAATTGTGCTGTGTAAAAGTGACAACTATTGTGATACAGCTGCAATATACTGCAACATCTCATTAGGGCAAATATCGGATTTTTAATCAGCTGGCGGAAATGACATCTCCGGGCAGCGCATGCGCGGGAGCGTTAGCAGCCGCTGACGGCATTCCCGCGCATGCGCAGTGGAGGGAGTCTCTTCCGCCTCCGCCATGGTGGAGACCGTGGTGAAGGCGGAAGGGAAAGAGTGCCCCCACGGCACAGGCCCGCCCGCGGATCGGTGGGCCCCGATCGCGGGCCAGGCCACCGTGGGGGCACCCCCCGGGGCCAGATCGCCCCGCGCCCCCCCCAGGACCCCGAAGCCCGCCCGCGCCGCCTTGTCCCGCCGGTAAGGTAGGTGGTTTAATCTACGCCGGCGGGACTTCGGCCCATCCGGGCCGGAGAATCGCGGGGGAGGGGCTCGCCAACCGGCGCGGCGTGATTCCCGCCCCCGCCGAATATCCGGTGCCGGAGAATTCGGCAACCGGCGGGGGCGGGATTCACGCCAGCCCCCGGCGGTTCTCCGACCCGGCGGGGGGGTCGGAGAATCTCGCCCCACATTTGTCAATTATTTTAAAAAGTACTCCATTCTTTCCGTCCCCCAATAAAGTGCATCTGAAATGTTGAAGAGTACAACATTTTCCACATTTTTTTGACCAAGTTTACCTTCTGCTGCCGATTAACTACTTTTTCAGTCATTAACATAATTCTCTATCCAGTGAGGTGAGAATGACTGCATTAGCCTCAAGTATTTGACCGAGTGTGCACAATGTTCAGCACCATTTGCAGCTCCTCAGGTACTGAAGCAGCCCATGTCCATATCGAAGAACAGGAGCATAACAGGCTTGGGCTGACAAGAGGCAAGTAACATTCGCACCACACAAGTGTCAGGTAATGACCGTCTCCAACAAGAGAAAAGCTAACCATTTCTCTTTGACATTCAATGACACTCGTGATCTCGATCACCTAAAAGGACAAGGGCAGCAGATGCATGAAAGCATCACCGCCTGCAAATTCCCCTCCAAATCTAACACCATCCTGACTTAAACTATATCATCGTTCCTTCACTGTTGTTCATTTATAATTTGGAACTCCCTTCCTAACAGCAATGTGCCTACACCATCTGGAATGCAACGTTTCAAGAAAGCAGCTCCCCAACAACTTCTGAAAGGGCAATTAGCGATGGGCAATAAATTACTGGCCGAGCCAGCAATGCCATCCCATGCTGCATAAAAATGATGAGCTTATAATTTCTCCTTTTGTGTTCTCATCATAACTATATATTGCTATATAATTTCATAATGGTATGTTCTCTTGAACTATGAAAACACAGAATGTTATTACAAATCAGTTGACTTTATTATTAAACTGACTGACACTAAGGGGTGCGAGAAAGAGGTTAAAATGGAAATTGTGTCCCCAAGCCGTCATGTACACATCAGTCGGGGATGGTTTAGCTCAATTTGCTAGACAGCTGGTTTGTCATGCAGAGCAAAGCCAACAACGTGGATTCATATCCCCTGAGGTTATTCATGAAGGCCCCACCCTCTCAACCTTGCCTCTTGCCTGGCGTGTGGTGATCCTCATGTTAAATCACCATCAGTCAGCTCTCCCCCTCAAAAGGGAAAAGCAGCCAATGGTCACCTAGGACTATGGTGACTTTACTTACACATCTGCCACCACTTTCACAGTTTTGTGGCATGAATGGTTAGCACTGTTGCCTCACAGTGCCTGGACCCGGGTTCGATTCTGGTCTTGAGTGACTGTCTGTGTGGAGCTTGCACATTCTCCCCATGTCTCTGTGGGTTTTCTCTGGCTGCTCTGGTTTCCTTCCATTGTCCAAAGTTGTGCAGATTAGATGGATTGTCAATGCTAAATTGCCCTTAGTGTCCAAAAAGTGTCTGGGTTAGATGGGGTTACGGGGATAGGGTGGGGGAGTGGGCCTTGGTAGGGTGCTATTCTGGAGGGTTGGTGCAGACTCAATGGGCCGAATGGTCTCCTGGACTGTAGAGATTCTATGGATTCTTCTATGGAATGGAATGTTCCACCACGGAAAGGCATTTTCAGATGATGCTCCAAAATTACAATCGAAAACCTGATTTATGTTTAACAGTTGCTGCACAGATTTCCACGGATCCAGGAATTCTAAAAACGAGAGGGAGGAAAAGCTACTGGTTTAAAAAGCTAAGCGGCTTTTACAGCAAAGTCTAGATCAGGAGGACCTCGAGTGCTTCTTCAGTTTCCCAAGGGGGTTTCTGATAGGCCCTCTCCCACTGTCATATTCTGTCACATTGACGACGACTCCCCTCTCCCACCAAGTACCGATGTCCTTGCCATGCAGGGACTGCAAACAACCTCACCATTCCTCCCCACCAAGCACTATCCTTCCCTTTCTAAGGTTGGCCTCCCTCTCCAACTCACTTCCCGAGCCAAGCACCAATTTATGACCTTCCCCCTTCTGCTTTTTTCCTGTTTTTCTCTCATGTTCCCAAGCCCTGATGTGCAGAATTCCTCTTTTCGGTTTTCTATGGTGCATCCTCAAGGTTCTCCATCTGCAACCTCTGATGCTGGCCCCTAGCAGCAGGCCATCCTAGAAATTTAGCTATCAGTCAGGCAGGAAGCAGAAGGAACCATTTATAATAGCCTCTGTGTCCGAGCTTCAACACATTCTCCCCTCCCAGTATCCCTGTCAATAGTAGGCCGTGTGCCTGAAAATTGAGCTATACAGACCAGGATTCGTCTTTCCGGAGTCTAAGTGCTCCCGCCAGCGGAGAATCGGGTCTGGTCCCACTGGTGCTAGGAGCACCCCAGACATGCCATTCCATGGCACTTGGAAAATGTATTTGGGAAATCGGCTTCTCCGTGCCACTCTATGGCATGCTGGGGTTCACACTACAATTTAGAGGGGCGGGACCTGATCTCTTGGACCTGAGATCGGAGCACCGTTTTTAAAGGCCCCCTCCCCCACCCCCTATCACAGGCAGGGCAACACCCCACCCTAAATCCCTGGCAAGCACCTCCCCCCCTCCCCACAAATAACTCCTCTTCAGCCAACCCCTAATACCACCCCCACACCCTCCCAGTCCCCCTCTTCAGCCCCCCATTCTTTCCCTCATGCCCTGCCCCTTGGCAGTGCCAATATCTAAGGGGTGGCAAGATGATAAGTACCCTCCAAGCAATAGCCACCAAAGTGCCGAGGGGTTCCTTCCTGGGAGGTGGGAGTCAGGGAGGCTTGTGTTGGGCTGAAGGGGCTCAGGTTGGCCGTCTTCCCTGGGATGGGGTACCTTTGGCTGCTCTCCTCATCTGCAACCTTTAAAACAATTAAAGCCACTCCGTATGCAAAAATGAAAGTTTTCCCATAATAAAGTGAAAATGTTCTCATCTGTATCCCTATACCATTTAAACAGTCACTCATTATCTCATAAATACACATCCCTAGCCTTGCACAGCCAAACACAAGTTCAGCAGCAGGAAGACTCCCAACCAGCAAAAAAGGATCATCAATGTTAACAAGTTAGCTGCTAGGTGATTTATTCTACTGTTCCTACAATTTCACAAGAGTTTGGTGCTTTCTATAGTTGTTTAAAGATGCTAATGGACATTTTGCTTCTGCACAAACCAATTCCCAACACAAGGAGCATGAACATTCGGATTCTTCTGTCCACTGGTAGATCGAGGTGCTCATGCAGAAAAACATCTATACCACTTTGCCCTCTGCTGAGCTAACTTCTATGTTATCATAGGCCCCAGCCCTGGCTGCAGCCTATTCATGCACTATGTCTCACCATGTGCATACCTGGCTAGGTTACACCTCTTGGAATCTGAAAGGCACAAGGACTTGAGGGGCTGAATGGCCTACTCATGCTCCTTGTTCACAAGACCAAGGTTATGGAGCAGGGAGAAAGGCAAAATAAGAAGTGCAAGTTTATAGCAGTTTATACATAGAAACATAGAAGATATTTTTTTAAATAAAATATATTTATTAAAGTTTTTTAACACAATTTTTCTCCCTTACAAACAATAACCCCCCCCGTAACAAAAAAAAACGAGAAATCGCGCAGAGCAAGATATATACATGGCAAAATGATATATTTACACAGCTTTGTACACTGGCCCTCACCCGTACATGCCAGTTTCCCCAACCCTTTATGTTATCTCTTGCTCACCCACCCTCCCAGGCAGTCCCCCCTCTCCACCCCCCCCTCCCAGGACGTTTCCCCCCCCCCCCACCCCCCAAGGTTGCTGCTGCTGCTGACCGACCTTCCTCTAACGCTCCGCGTGATAGTCTAGGAACGGTTGCCACCGCCTGTAAAACCCCTGCGCAGACCCTCTCAAGGCGAACTTAATCCTCTCCAACTTTATGAACCCAGCCATATCATTTATCCAGGCCTCCAGGCTGGGGGGCTTCGCCTCCTTCCACATTAGCCCCCAGCTTGGCTTGACCCGGACTTTCACCACCTGAGATATTGCTCCCGCCACTCCTCTCCAGAACCCCTCCAGTGCCGGGCATGACCAAAACATATGGACATGGTTCGGCGGGCTCCCTGAGCACCTTCCACATCTGTCCTCTACCCCAAAGAACCTACTCAACCTCGCCCCCGTCAAGTGCGCTCTGTGGACCACCTTAAATTGTATCAGGCTGAGCCTGGCACACGAGGAGGAGGAATTAACCCTACCTAGGGCATCAGCCCACAGACCTTGCTCGATCTCCTCCCCCAGCTCCTCCTCCCATTTACCCTTCAACTCTTCTACCAGCGCTTCCCCCTCTTCTTTCAACTCCTGGTGTATTTCCGACACCTTGCCCTCCCCGACCCATACACCCGAGATCACCCTATCTTGAACTTCTTGTGCCGGGAGCAACAGGAATTCCCTCACCTGTCGCCTCACAAAAGCCCTCACCTGCATATATCTAAAGGTATTTGCCGGGGGTAACTCGAACTTCTCCTCCAGTGCCCCGAGGCTCGCAAACGTCCCGTCGATGAACAGGTCCCCCATTCTTCCAGAAACATAGAAGATATGAGCAGGAGGCCTTTTGGCCCTTCGAACCTGCTCCGCCATTTACCACCATCATGGTTGATCACCAAACTCAATAGCTTAATCCTGCTTTCTCCCCATAGCCTTTGATCCCATTCTCCTCAAGTGCTATATCTAGCCGCCTCTTGAATACATT
This sequence comes from Scyliorhinus torazame, assembly GCF_047496885.1. Lineage (NCBI taxonomy): Eukaryota > Metazoa > Chordata > Chondrichthyes > Carcharhiniformes > Scyliorhinidae > Scyliorhinus > Scyliorhinus torazame. The sequence continues at coordinate 150,267,510 of NC_092717.1, read as the reverse complement.
CAATGTTCTAGCATCAATTACTTCCTGTGGTAATGAATTCCACAGGCTCACCACTCTTTGGGTGAAGAAATGTCTCCTCATCTCTGTCCGAAATGGTTTACCCTGAATCCTCAGACTGTGACCCCTGATTCTGGACTCATCCACCATTGGGAACAGCTTCCCTGCGTCTACCCTGTCTAGTCCTGTTACAATACTATAAGTCTCTTTGAGATCCTCTCTCATTCTTCTGAACTCCAGCGAGAACACTCCTAGCCTAGTCAATCTCTCCTCATATGACAGTCCCGGGGCAGCACGGTAGCCTTGTGGATAGGGGCAGCATGGTAGCCTTGCGGATAGCACAATTGCTTCACAGCTCCAGGGTCCCAGGTTCGATTCCGGCTTGGGTCACTGTCTGTGCGGAGTCTGCATGTCCTCCCCGTGTGTGCGTGGGTTTCCTCCGGGTGCTCCGGTTTCCTCCCACAGTCCAAAGATGTGCAGGTTAGGTGGATTGGCCATGATAAATTGCCCGTAGTGTCCAAAATTGCCCTTAGTGTTGGGTGGGGTTACTGGGTTATGGGGATAGGGTGGAGGTGTTGACTTTGGGTAGGGTGCTCTTTCCAAGAGCCGGTGCAGACTCGATGGGCCGAATGGCCTCCTTCTGCACTGTAAATTCTATGATAATTCTGTGATACCTGGAATCAGTCTGGTAATCCTTCGCTGCACTCCCAAGGAGCAAGAACATTCTTCCTCCGAAAAGGAGACCAAAACTACACACAATATTATAGGTGTGGCCTCACCAAGGCCCTGTTTAATTGCAACAACACATCCCTGCTCCTGTACTCGAAACCTCTCGCAATGAAGGCCAACATACCATTAATCTTCTTTACTGCCTGCTGCACCTGCATGCTTACCTTCAGCGACTGGTGCACAAGGACACCCAGATCCTGCTGCACACTCCTCTCTTCCAATTTACAATCTTTCACGTAATAAGGGAGTGTGGGATGTGGGAAGGAGGATTAGATAGAAGGACACTACCATAGAGGCAGCATGGTAGCATAGTGGTTAACACAGTTGCTTCACAGCTCCAGGGTCCCTGTTCAATTCTTGGCTTGGGTCACTGTCTGTGCGGAGTCTGCACGTTCTCTCCGTGTCTGCATGGGTTTCCTCCGGGTGCTCCGGTTTCCTCCCACGGTCCAAATGTGCAGGTTAGGTGAATTGGCCATGATAAATTGCCTCTTAGTTTCCAAAAAGGTTATGTGGGGTTACTGTAAACTCTATGAAAATCTTCAATGCTTTCAACCTCACCGTTGGCCACAGCCTCGGACATGGCTGTTCCACTGATGGCAAGCATCCTTTCCTCCTATAGAGTTAGGACACCCTGACAAAACTGTCTCCCAAGGATAGCTGCTGCTGCTTCCGGTTGTGCACTTCCTTGTCCTGCAGGGAAAGGGGAAATTGTGCCAGTGAAAGTGATGGAACTATTTGGCTGGTGTCGCTTCCACGTTTGAACAGTGGGCAGTCTATGAAAGTTATGATGTGGGTGTGAAGCTTTCAGCAATGAAGTTGCAGTGTCCAATATGAACCTGACTGATAGACATTGTTGGTAGGTGAAAATTGAGACTGGATATTTTGGCACTGTCTGAGACTAGTTGTGCAGTTGATAGGACATGACATTTGAAGATGCATTCACTGAACATGACCACTCATGTGATTTCAATGGACTTCTTGTGGCAGTGCCGACTACACCTCGGGCTTGATTCCTGACATTGACCTTGAGATCATCTATTCCCACTGTTTTTTTAGCATGGGTAGCACAGTGGTTAGCACTGTTGCTTCACAGCACCAGAGTCCAGGGTTCGATTCCCGGCTTGGATCACTGTCAGTGCGGAGTCTGCACATTCTCCCCGTGTCTGCGTGGGTTTCCTCCGGGTGCTCCAGTTTCCTCCCATAAGTATCAAAAGACGTGCTTGTTAGGTGATTTGGACATTCTGAAATCTCCCTCTGTGTACCCAAACAGGCGCCAGAGTGTGGTGACTAGGCTTTTCAAAGTAACTTCATTGCAGTGTTAATGTAAGCCTACTTGTTACACTAATAAAGATTATTATATTATTATGTACCTGGAATGCCTCCAGGACCCCAGTTGATGCAGCACATCTCTCCTACTTTCTACCTTTGGACACCACCCTCACCAACCCCAGCTTTTGCCTGCACCCATTGAAGAGCACAGTTAGCATTGCCTGCACACATCAATCATTCAAATGAGCAGGCAGCATAACATTGTGCATCGCGATCCCCATGCCCATTTTCAAGGACTTTTTAATTTTCCCCAACGTTTAAATGCATCAAAATGTATCTGTAAAAATAAATGTTCTGATTAAAGACATTCTAATTCCTAATATAATCATAACCGTAACAATCATAACTGTGTTACTACTTCTAAGGTATTCTCTGATTTTTGACCGACACTACTTCTAGTTGTAAATTAGAATCAGGTCAAATAAGACTCCTGCTTGCTAGACAATTGACTTGACTAATGTCCCATGTAGTAATCTCACATTGTGCCCACAATAATGTTTTCACTCCTCTTCTTGTGTCCTTTATAGATTTCTCAATCTATCCCTGATATATTGAAATCACGCACAACAAATTAGTTATAATTAATTTCTCTTTTGTTAAGACCCCTGATCCCATTTTGAGATCATTACCACCTGTGAAAACAAGTTAAAATTGTTCATATACATCTCCCCCATCAAGTACTGTTCCCCTTTATAAACATTTGGATCCGATAGCCTGAATCTAGCTGTCCAAATTAACATTTACCACACTATGAATGAAGAGAGTGTAGTAAACTATGCACTTAAGCATTTCATGAGAGTGTTTTCTGTTAACAGATACAATATTCCCTATAAATGGAAATTTGAAACCTTCAATATAAAAGCAGAAATAATAAACATTTAAGAATAGCACGGTTAAGCACAATGTTACATTCACAAAATACTAACAAAAATAGTACTTATAACGAGCTAACCACATTTCTGATGTTGGAAAGGACTGGAAGAAGATATCTTAATTAGTTACTTTGCTGCTACATATTACATTATGTACCTGGGTTTTTGCTCAGTGGGCTAGACAGCTGGTTTATAATGCAGAACAAGGCCAGCAGCGTGAGTTCAATTCCTGTACCAGCTTACCCGAACAGGTGCCGGAATGTGGCGATTAGGGGCTTTTCACAGTAACTTCAAACTTGTGACAATAAAAGATTATTATTATTATTACCTTTGAGAGACCAAATCTAAAGTTTGAGTCTTATGGTTCTGTTACTTCTATAATAATAATCTTTATTATTGTCACAAGTAGGCTTACATTAACACTGCAATGAAGTTACTGTGAAAAATCCCTCCTCGCCACATCGGTGCCTGTTCAGGCTCACTGAAGGAGACCTCAGAATGACCAATCCACCTAATTCCGCCCTAAAGAAGTATTGTCTCTTTAAAAGAGTAACATCTACGGACAAACAGAAATCATATCACTCTGAAACAAATTGCACAATCTCACAGACCCCTGCTTCTATTGAATAAGAGTTCATGTCAATTAATGATAGTAAAATATAAGAAAAACACATTATAATCAAAATCCCACATTCCTGATTGGACAGCTGGTTAATAATACATTGTCATTTTTTTTTAATTGATAAAGATAGAAGAAGGTTCTAATCACTCTTAATAAATAACTTGTCCACTAAATTTTCACAGCTAAAAATATTGCACATTAAAGAGAAAAATGGAAAATTAAATTATTATATTTTTTAAGTTGGTCATCAGGAGATGCAAACTTAACTCAAAGGAAAATAATTTTATATTGCAAGCTGCATTCCTAAGGAAATTAGGGTTGATAATCTAAATACTCTCATAATTAAGTGGTTTGCACTAAACATTGACTGTTCCCTAAACTGCTCCCCACTCATTCAACTCGAAGTGCTGTGTAAATTCAGTTGCTAAATTCAGCTATGGTTTTACACTAGCTATCCATGGCCAGTCAAACTAAATCACCTGTGAATAAACTGGTTTCAGTTTTCAGATTAAACAGCAATTCTTTGACCTTCAGAGAAACTAGCCAGTATCTCAATAAAAATCAAATGTCTGTAAAATGTATAGTTAATTGTCTACCTAATGTTGTTTTAAGGTTGGGTTTTATCACTAAACAACTAAATTTCACCCTTGCAAACATCTGCCCTTTGCCCTCTTGTTACAAAAGTGACCTAGTTCAAATCTAACTCTTGTCAGAGATGGATGGTCAGTGAAGTGCTTTTCACAATCAGATGCAAAATTTGAAAAGAGATCTCTAAAGAAAACGAAACACCTTTGCTCACCGAAATAAAAAGTTGAGCATAGATTCATTACAAGAAAAAGCAGTGATCTACAACAATAATTACGAACCTTAATGTTATATTATTCAAATTAGAATCCACAAAACCCACAGATTCAGATAACAGCATACCTTCCCTGGCATAATCACCTTTCCTGGCATAATCATAGACAAATTGTCGCTGTGAAGGGTATAACGTAACATTATTTCTCTACCTCGCAATGATCCACTCTTGTTTTAAACTGGTTGCAGAAATCAGGAGCCAGCTTTTCATGCCTCAATAAATGTGAGAACAGAGATGGGCTGGCTTAAGAATGGTGAGTGGAACCCAATTCTGAAATTCCCACCCCCTGGGTAGCACGGTGGCACAGAGGTTAGCACTGCTGCCTTACGGCGCTGAGGACCCGGGTTCGATCCCATCCCTGGGTTACTGTCCGTGTGGGGTTTGCCCATTCTCGCCGTGTCTGTGTGGGTCTCACCCCCACAATCCAAGGATGTGCAGGGCAGGTGCATTGGCCATGCCAAATTGCCCCTTGTTTGGAAAACAATTAATTGGGTACTCTAAATTTTTTATAAAAATGAAATTCCTGCCCCCATTCCCATCACCGGTAATTTTCAGTGGAGTGGGTTAAAGGTGTGGGCAGTGAGCCCACACGTAGTGCTACTGGCCTTTGCAGATCTATTTTGGGAGTGGGCACTTCAGGCCCTCAGCTTTCTTCGAGTCAGGCCAGCTTCTGAAGGTGACTTGGTTCATAGCAGCTCAGAGGAACCGGTACCAAAGGGCACCCCTTGTCTGGCATTAGAAATCTTTTGTCAGCAAGTTATAAAGGTGTTGCCAGCATCACATGTGATAACATTATAGTTTATGATAAGTTACATTTATTCTGAATGCAGTGATTGATGATCAGGCTTTGTTCTGAAAAGGTAAGTGACCATTACATTGACCAGCATTGTAAAAGTGTGTGTTCAGATGCATTACAGTGCATTATCCAATCGATAAAGTGTTTATCTGCATTGAAAAATAGTGATATTTAGATTTGATTATGTCAACTGTCCCCTGTGATTGTTTAATTGAATGAGATCTCAAACATCTGTTCCCTATTTTTAAAATTGAGCATTGTCATTTTGATTATATAGTGATACAATAGAATCTCATTATGAATGCTTGGCTGATTTCCAAACCTCACTAATGGATTCATCTCAGCAGGGTTGTTTATCTTGACTGTTTCATGATCATTTAATAGGATTATGTTTTTGAAATGTTTTTTGAATGACTATTTATTTATCTGGACAGTTTTATGGGCATCTCAAAGACTTTCCATGTTCCTATAGGGTCCAAGAGTTCAATGTAGAATGTATATAGGTGAGGAATATGGGGGTGGGTGAGTGGGCATGGGGGGCTGAGGGTGACATATGGGATGACAGGCAGCAGGGGATGCGAGGCTTAGGGGGCCAAACACTCATTCACAGAACTGGGGTGATGGCTCAGTTGATCTTCTAACTTACTCACTTCAGCATCTGGCCACTTCCATTTCAGGCTCCACTCTACTTCGGGAGGTAGCGCTCATAGCTTCAGCCCACTCTGTGAAGCTGTGCAGTAAGAATACTGTGGGCAGGCACAACCACCAGGCAGATAGGATTGCATGAAGTTCCAATATCCTGTACCAACATGTGCCCTGGTATTAATTTGCCAGACCTAGAATATTTGTTATTCACCAGGACACATGGTGGTACAGCATGTTGGAGTTTCATGGCAATGCAATACATACAGGATGAGTTCACAGCACAATTGGTCAGCACAGTGAGTGCTGGTTGGCTGAATAAAAATGCTTTTGGAGTTGCATGAAAAGTGGGAGTTAGGTGGAACTGGGAGAGAGAGATGAGTGGTAAGTAATGGGTAAGGTCAGTAAGTCTTTACAACTTCTATCACCTTTATGGTTTGAAAATCCATTTTGTGGTTCATAATCTGCAAGGGCTATAATTAGTAGTTACGACAAGGAAAGAAGGGTTCTAGAAAATTGGATATAATCTGCTATTAAGCATCTTCTAATGGTTAATTTAAAGGGTTACGTCATAGCAGGAGATCTCAAAGCCTTGGTTTGCTCCTCTTACTCCATGTGGGAGACCGGGAACATTTCCAGTGCCCAGGACCAGCATGTGTGTAGGAAGTGTCTCCAGCTGCATCTCCTAGAAACCCGGGTTTCAGAGCTGGAGCGGTGTCTGGGGACACTGTGGAGCATCTGCTAGGCGGAGAGTGTAGTGGATAGCACGTATAGAGAGGTAGTCACACCGCAGGCTCAGGCTCCATAGACAAGAATGGAATAGGTGATCACCAGGCAGAACACGAGAGCTAGGAAGACCGTGCAGGAATCTCATGTGACCATTCCTCTGCAAACAGATAAACTGCTTTGAATACTGTTGAGGGGAATGACCTCTCAGCGGAAAGCAGCAGCAGCCAAATTTATTGCACCACAGTTGGTTCTGCTGCAGAGGGGAGGAATAAAAAGTGTGGGGATGCAATAGTTAGAGGGGATTCAATTGTAAGGGGAATGGATAGGCATTTCTGTGACCGCAAACGAGACTCCAGGATGGTCTGTTGCCTCCCTGTTGCGAGGGTCAAGGATGTCTCAGAGCGGTTACAGGACATTCTGGATGGGGAAGATTAACAGCCAGTGGTGGTGGTGCCACATCGGTACCAACAATATAGATAAAAATAGGGATGATGTCCTAAAAGCAGAATATAGGTAGTTAGGAAAAAAGTTGAGAAGTCAGACTTCTAAAGGTAGTGATCTCAGGATTACTACCAGTGCCACGTGCTAGTCAGAGTAGAAATAGCAGAATATATTGGATAAATACATGACTGAAGAGATGGTGTGAGGGGCCGATTTCAGATCCTGGGACATTGGGACCGGTTCTGGGGGAGGTGGGACCAGTACAAACTGGACCGATGTCCTGGGGGAATATTTGCTACAGTGGTTGGGGAGGGTTTAAACTAACATGGCAGTGGGATACAAATCTATGCAAGGAGTCAGAGGAGGAGGAAATAAGGACAAAAACAAAAGACAAAAAGGGGAATAAGAAAAGTGATAGGCATATAAACCAAGAGCCAGATTCAAACAGGGCCACAGTGAAAAATATTGGGAGCGGGACTCGTAATGTTAAAAAGACAAGCTTAACGGCTTTGTGCCTCAACTCGTGGAGCATTCGCAATAAAATGGATGAACTAATTGTGCAAATAGATCTAAATGAGTTTGATGTAGTCAGGATTGCGGAGACATGGTTTCAGGGATGGGAACTGAATGCCCAGGGGTATTCAGTATTTAGGAAAGACAGACAAAAAGAAAAAGGCAGTGGAGTTACATTACTGGTAAAGGAAGAAATTAACACAATAGTGAAGGAGGATATTAGCTCCGACAATGCGGAATCAGTATGGGTAGAGCTAAGAAACAGCAAGGGGCAAAAAATGTTAGTGGACATCATTTACAGATCCCCAAACCACAGTGATATTGTGGGGAATGCCATTAAATAGGAAATTAGAGACACGTGTGATAAAGGAACAACTCTAATTAAGGTGAGTTTAATCTGCAAAAGATTGGGAAAATAAAATTAGCCAAAGTATCGTAGAAGAGGAATTCCAGAAGTGTATGCGGGATAATTTTCTGGATCAATATGTTGGAGAGCCAACTAGAGCAGTGTTCTTCAAAGTCGGGTGCACGACCCGCGGGTGGGTCGGGAGGGTCGCGGAGCCGTTGTCCATGCGCTCCCGATCGCGCAAATCCCCGCGCAGCAGTCGGCTTTTCATAACGCCGGCTGCGAACATGTTTTTTTTAAACATTCGGCCACATTGTGCATGCGCGCACGATGATCGGCGCGCATGCGCATCGGGCATGCATGCGCAGTGCGGCCGCTATTCTTTTAAACGGTTGCAGCTTTTTGTTTTACAAGTTCTGTAGTGGTTTTTATTCATTTAATTTTAATTTTTTTCATTTATTTTATTCATTTTATTTTTTTTACAAGTTCGGGGGGGGTTTATTCGTTTTTTTTCATTTATTTTATTAATTTTTTTTTTTTTTACAAGTTCGGGGGGGTTTTATTCATTTTTAAAATTTATTTTACTCATTATTTTTTTACAAGTTCGGGGGGGGGTTTATTTGATAAAATTTTACAGGGAAAAAAATTCAGAACTTTGGACAAATGGATTTTATAGCAGAGCACTTAGAAAACAGTGGCAGGATCAGGCACAATCTGCTTGGATTTATGAAGGGGAAATCACGCTCGACAAATCTACTGGAATTCTTTGAGGATGTAACTTTCTGACACCAGAAGGCTTCACCTTCGTCCAACAGGTTCCATTGGAGGAGCGTGTACGAGTGCCAAAGGGACCCAAAACCATTTCCTCCATTTTTGTCAGCAGCAAACAAGGTAAGAGAAAATGGTGGGATCCACCTAACTGCACATCTTTGGACTGTGAGAGGAAACCGGAGCACCCGGAGAAAGTCCACGCACACACGGGGAGAACATGCATTTTTCACACAGACAGTGACCCAAGCCGGGATTCGAACCTGGGACCTTGGCGCTGTGAAGCAATTGTGCTAACCACTATGCTACCGTGCTGCCCAACAATAATAGGGGACAAAGAAATGGCTGAGCAACTAAATACATACTTTGGTTCTATCTTCACAAATGAGGACACAAATAAGATACCAGAAATGTTGGGGAATGCAGGGTTTTATGACTGAAGGTGACCAATATCAGTAGAGAAATGGTGTTGAGGAAATTGATGGGATTGAAAGCTGATAAATCCCCAGGACCAGATAATCTACACCCCAGAGTACTGAAGGAGGTGGCTCCAGAAATAGTGGATGCATTGGGGGTCTTCTTCCAGGATTCTATAGATTGCAGAACAGTTCCTGCAGATGGGTGGCTAATGTAACTCCATTATCTAAAAAGGGAGATAGAGAGAAAGCAGGGAATTATAGATCAGTAAACCTGACGTCAGTAGTGGGGGAAATTCTAGGATCCATTATCAAGATTTTATAGCAGAGCACTTAGAAAACAGTGGCAGGATCAGACACAATCTGCTTGGATTTATGAAGGGGAAATCACGCTCGACAAATCTACTGGAATTCTTTGAGGATGTAACTAGTAGAATTGATGAAAGGACCCAGTGGATGTGGTGCATTTGGACTTTCAGAAGGCTTTTGACAAAGTCCTGCATAAAAGATTAGCATGTAAAATTAAAACACATCAGTTTGGGGGTAGTGTATTGAGATGAATAGAAAACTGGTTGGCAGACAGGGAACAAAGAGTAGGAATTAACGGGTTGTTTTCAAATTGAGTCAGAAGGCTCAAGCACAAGATCTACTGAGGGAGTGCTGCATTGCAAGAGGTGTCATCTTCCAGGTGAAATGATAAACCAAAGCCGTATCTGCCTGTTCAGACACCATTCAAAGAGGAGCTGGGGAACTCACCACCAAAAACAGATTAACTGGTCATATAATTTTCACTTTTATTTGTGATAACTTTTTGTATGGAACTTTTTGTATGGAACATATTATGTTTTCTATACAAGTAAATGCACTTTGAAATAATGAATTAATGAAAATAATTTGGGATGGTTTACCAACATGGAAGACAATACAAACTCACCCTTTCAACAGCCCTTATTTAAATCAATGTTATAAGTGAAGTGTTGAGTTCAGCCCATCATCTTTATACAGTGGATAAACAGATTGGAATAAAACAAGTTTTTAAGCTATTTTTCAGTAGTTTTGCAGAATTGTATGCTCCTAAGGGAAAACTTTGCACATAAGTAAGGAAAGCTGTGTGTTTAAAACTATTTAAAGGAGTATTAGTGTGATTTTTGAAAGCAATGTTTTCATAAGTACCTTCCATAGAATCTACAGCCCAGAAACAGCAGATCAGAAAAATGATCTGTGCTGGTGTTTATGCTCCGCATGAGCCTTCTCTTCCCACCCTGTCACCCCCCGCCCCCCACCCTAATGCAAGCCCTTCCATTCCCCATTTGTGATGCAAGAGTACAAGGCATTCTTTTCACATTAGCTTCTTACTAACTTTCTCTCCTCTCCTGTAACCGTGGGATAGAGTTTCTCGAGCATCCACACACTCTAGACTCTTTCCCAAGTAATCATTATTCATGCGCAAGTCCTAGTCTGTTGCCCCAAAGGAGATCAACTAACTCAGGGCAATGGACAATTAAATTTAGGAGCGTCTGTGTGGCTTAGCAAGCTATACTTGCTGTAGCATTGGGGGAGGGGGAGAAGGCAATCCTAAATTTGATTAAACTGGAGTCCTTTTTGCAGCAATGTAACAACCTTCCTAATTCACCATTTTTGGATGAGTATAGACAGAAAATATGATGCTTCATTTAGCAGGACAATTTATTACAACTGTAAGTTTGCCCAGTATGTGAAAGAAGTAAAATTCTAGTCAATGGCACTACAAGTAAAAAGTGTCTATCCTCAATATAAACATGATTGGAACTTACTCTATCACTACAAGTGTGAACCTGCAATTACATGACTAGTTCACTGATGCAACTGCCCATAAATAACATTTAATTTTACCCTGGCACTCAGCGCCCTCTCTGCCTGCATTTCTTGAAAATACTTAATCATATATGTAATGCAACCCTCTGGTATATCATCCAAATGTCACTTATTCACATGCAAATCTAGTCAGCAAGAGTCACAGGTCTCAACCAGGTTCAGCTCACAAAAAATTGTAACTGCAAATCTACTGTCAGGACAAAGGAGCTAGACTCGGCAATATAAATGCCAGTGCCTGATTCACAGATGTCAATCTTCCAGCATCCAATTTAAGATGTCAATAAAGAAGCAATTATATGCACCTTTCAACCAGGATAACCGATTCAGAAAGGGAAATCCGGCAGCTCTTTCTTCCCTTTGAGTCCAAGGGCACTGAGGCCAATTTTAGCGTGCTTGCTTCACGCAACTGAATTGATCCATTGCACCAAAGACTAGAACCTGCACTTTTTTAAGGGACATTTCTTTATTTCTAAGCATTAATGGTGTGGATAAACTTGTAATATTTACAAGTTAGCTCTTGCGAATTAGGTAAATGCCCGCACACAACACACATTAAGAACAATAACACAAATGGGACTTCACTGAATTATATAGGTTACTTTAAGAGAACCTTGTTCTTTCAAAGCTCTAAATTGAAAACCTCTGATTAAACAAAAACAATTGGTTTACAATAAAATGACCTAATAAAAGGGCTGCTATAGCACCAGGACAGTGACGGTCTGACAGATAAAGAAATTCAATGTCATTTTGGATTTCCAGTCTCAAAATACAGATCTTAGGACATGCAGCTACCCCCACAGTCTCAACTACCCCTCCCCACCTTTGTTGCTCCCAGCAGGCTCACAGCCTTTCAAACAAAATGTGAATGACAGCTATGGGCTATTCTAGCCTCATTCCTGATCATCCATGCCAAACAGGATGACTCTTTCCTATGTAAACTTCCCAGGCATCTTTGCACCTAAGGGCTGCCACACATTTCACCAAAGTGGGGGAGGGGAATCGTGACTAGGATAGCAGAAGCAAACATGCTAAGCAATGCCAGCAAACCTATAATGAGCAAAAATATTGTGAGGATGGGGTCCTTTACAACATCTGTTCAAAATTGCATCTTTCATAGTTCATGTATTTACTATAACATTGGTCGAGCACAATATCATCAAGATCAGTGTTATCAGCAAACACCAACATCAATTGTCCTCCAGCAACAAAAGCCTGCTCACAGGAAATCAATCCCCTCAGGACAGATGGCCTGTTTCAAGTGGCATCTCCCTCCTCTGAAAAAACTTAATCAGCATTTTCTGCTCCCTAGCAACATCCAAAGGAAATATTTGCATGTCTAAAGCTTTAACATATATATATTATAGGTAGATAACAGTACTGGAGGTCATTGCAATACATAAGCTGTTGGGTTCGTTTGAAATTGTACCATTTAACAATGCAGAATATTTTTAATTGATGAGACCGAGCTCACAATTACATCGAGGTATGTCAAGTTAAGTAGATTAATGACCACTTTCTTATCCTGCTAATGGAGACTTTGATTCCCCTGTTCACCAAGGACCATGAGGCATGACTGTTTCAAGCTCTCGTTACTTAGGTTCCTGTTGTAAAATAAATATCATCCAGAATGATGATGGTGTTGTGCCTCAGCTTTATCTGATCATCATTTGCTCTCTGATTCCCTTTACTCATTGTTAGATGGGATTTAGAGATATTCAAGTGTGGAACAACATTTATAAAGTGTCATCAAAGTCAAATATCCAAGGTTTCTGTTCCCTCTCAAACTTGGCTCAGTTGTGAAAGAAAAATGGCTCCAACATGTCTGGATCCTGCAGTGATCCAAAATAAAGAGGGGGAGGGGAGGGGAGGGGAGGAGGAATGCTGACAATCACATTTGTGATTCTACCTCAGGGGAAAAAAAGAGGTGGAAATAGTATTAGCTCTGCAACTATGATGAGGATGGGAAGACCATCTGGTTTGTTTAACCACTTTATTCATCCTCCACCCCCCATTAAAAAATCAGTAACTCCAGAGAATTTTAAATAGATATATCGAGGAACAAACTGTCACCTTCATATCCTAACTCGCCTTTTCTTAAAATATTATCAACCTACAAACACCTGCTTCAGAAATGGCTGCCACTTCACTCCAGCTGCACATTCTCCCAGTGTCTGTGTGGGTCTCACCCCCAGAACCCAAAGATGTGCCGAGTAGGTGAATTGCCATGCTAAATTGCCCGCTATTTCTAAATTGCCCATTAAGAGGCTGCTGTTGCTGTGAGTTTGTTTGCTGCTGCATTTTCTGATTGCCTACTGCCTCTTCCCCTTGGGCTTACTGGCTGCTGGAGTGTGGGGCGACAGAAGGATTTTGGTGGTCCTACTACTGAGCTGAGGATGTAGGAGGGCTTGCTCAAGCAGTCTGTGGATGTTTTTTAAAGGCCTTTCTTTTTGTGTTGACTGTTATCTGTTCATGACCTGTGAGTCACCTGTTCATGCCCCCTGTGTGCCTGTGGCCACCAGGGTGGTTATGGAAGATCAGACACCGATACTGCAGGAGAGGAGGCGCGGCAGCCTGGCTCAGCTATGCAGCCCAGAGATTATGCCGGGACATGTTCATGAGCTACTGGTGACTTTTTACGTTCAGTAGCCATCTGCTGCTCCTATTATGGGAGCCGTGCAGGTCGCTGTTGTTCCTTGGTTTCCTTTTGCACTGTGTCTTGTTTTGTCTATGTTTGGGTGGGGGGATTGTATGATCGCTACCATGTCACTGCTGATTACCTTTTTGCCAGTTGCAGCCAATCCTGCCTCTGTGGCCTGGGTGTCACTGGAAGGCGCTTCCAGTGCTGCTGAGGGGGAGGTGGTTTTCAGTATCTCCCCCTCCTCCGCTGTGCTCCAGATCAGTGAGACCTTCCACTCATTGGATTACCAGTGGATTTCCACCGAAGGGGCTGTGGGGGGGGGGGTTATTGCGTATACTTGTTATGCACGCACACTTGAGCCGATATGCATGCACTGACATTTACACACTTGCTTTTTTGTACAAGCATTGTCGCCTTTCCAACGATGTAGATATGCTGTTGGGGCCCGGGGGGTGGGGGGGGTTGTATTCTTTTTGTTTTTTGGTGTCCATTTTCTCTTTGGTGTGCAGCTGGTGTTCTCATGATATTCCTGTCTGGTTTGTGTTTTCTTTTGGTGCACACTACCAGCGCTGGTGAAGGGGTGGGTTATTCTCTCTTTCTTCCCTTGGACCCAGGTCAGTGTCCTTGTCCAGCGGTTTGCTTCTTAGCACCCTCGCGTGATTTAGGTCTGATGCTTGGGGAGGGAGGGGGGGGTTGCTGGAGCAGCTTTTACCGGTGGGCAGGTGTGCCTTTCCGCTGATGTAGCCCAGGGTGGGGGAGTGGTCTGAGTGTGTTCTGTGTGCCAAGTGATTGGTGTCCTCATTGTGTTCGCTTTTCATACTGTCAATAAACTAAAATATTTGCAGGTTGTGTTTGCTGCTTGCTCCTTCTGGTGGCTGCAAATGCCTGGTGGCTGCAATTGCTCTTTCCTTCCTTTTCTATAGCCGGAAAGAAGGACAATTTTTTCTAAGATAGCTGGGATAGCAAGTGCTCAGGGGGACATTTGAGTCCAGAAGGAAATCTGGCTTGAAGCAAGAAGACTCTGTGGGGCCTTTGATTTGATTTGATTTATTATTGTCACATGTTTTAGTATACAGTGAAAAGTATTATTTCTTGCATGAGCATAGGGCTAAATAGCTGGCTTTTAAAGCAGACCAAGGCAGCCAGCAGCGCAGGTTCAATTCCCGTACCAGCCTCCCCGAACAGGCGCCGGAATGTGGCGACTAGGGACTTTTCACAGAAACTTAATTTGAAGTCTACTTGTGACAATAAGCGATTTTCATGCTACGCAGATATGTGCGTTCGAACTGGAACTTTGAACATGTACTTTCGAACTTCGAACTGGACCTAGCCCATCAAGATGCCCGGGCAGCGGGATTCTCCACCATTACCGGGATGTCCCAAATCCAGCGCTTAATTGATGGCATGCATGTCACCTTGCGCGCACCGGGGCAACCGGGAGCACCCTTCATTAACAGGAAGGGGTTCCACTTGTGTGTATGTTCAACATGTTCAACTTATGTGCAACTATTACCCATCTGGAACATACACGTGTGAGCCTGAACATGGAAGTGTGCATGACAGCCACAGTTGAACTGCATCGTCACAATCAAGGTCACCTCAATAAGGATAAGGCTACAGGTAAACGGTCATTCTTTAGAGATGGAGGTAAATATGGGGGACGCTGTCTCTGTCACAATAATAATATAATCTTTATTGGTGTCACAAGTAGGCTTACATTAACACTGCTATTAATTTACTGTGAAAATCCCCTAGCCGCCACACTCCAACGCCAATTCGGGTACACAGAGGGAGAATTCAGAATGTCCAAATTACCTAACAGCACGTCTTTCGGGACTTGTGGGAGGACATGCAGACTCCGCACAGACAGGAATCGAACCCAGCACTGTGAAGCAACAGTGCTACCGTGCCGCCCCAATGGTGAACAAACAGTCAATCACCCCTGAACTGGTATTCTACCCTTACACCTATGGGATACCAGAACCAGATTAACCATGTATACAAGGGAACCTTTGCGAATTATGGAAACCGCCACGACCCTGGTAACCTAAAGACAACAATCGGCTCGACTTCCGCTCATAGCCATGCGAGGATCAGGACTAAGTCTCATGAGCAGGGATTGGCTCCATCGTATCCGTCTGAACTGGCTGGAAATTATTTGGAAGGCTTTATGAGATTTTGGTAAATATCCAGAAGTCTTCCAAGAGGGCCTCGGTAAAATAAAAGGAGCCAGGGCCTGAATCTACGTCAAACCCAATGCTATGCCGAAGTTGCTCGAGAAAGTGAAATCTGTGCTTGAGCGATTGGATGGCCTTGGGATAATAGAAGCGATGCAGTTCACAGCATGGAGTGCATCCGTTGTTCCCAAACTCAAACCTGACAGGTTAGTCGAGGGGACTAAAAATACACAGTCAATAGCGTCTCAAAACTGACCCTATGCCACTCAGAGGGTTTGTATGACAAATTAGCAGGTGGCCCAACCTTCACAAAACAAGACATGAGAAATGCCTTCCTCCTGCTCAAACTGGATGTACCATCCCATAAATACGTCACGATTAACAAACATAAGGGCCTGTACAAGTATACCTGCCTGTCCTTTAGAGTTCTCGTTGGTATGTGCCATATTGCAGTGTGTTATGCAGAATATTCTCCAGGGACTGCCCAAGGTATCTGTGTAATAGTTAATACTTTTTAATAAATTTAGAGTACACCCGATTCTTTTTTGTCCAATTAAGGGACAATTTAGCGTGGCCAGTCCACCTAGCCTGAATCTCTTTGGGTTGTGGGGGTGAGACCCACGCAAACATGGGGAGAATGTGCAAACTCCACACGGACAGTTCATAGAATGTTTTCTTTTTTTACAGTGCTGGAGGCTATTTGGCCCATCGAGTGTGCACCGGCCCTTGGAAAGAGCACCCTGCTTAAACCCAGGCTCCACCCTATCCCCGGAACCAGTAACCCAACCTAACCTTTTGTACACTAATGGTTAATGGTGAGTTCCTGTTGCAGTGTCCTCTTTGGGGAGTGTCTGTAAATGCTAGCCTATGCTTAAGACCTGGTGGTAGCAGTGCAAGATGTGTGAAGGATGATCAAGGAAGAGAAGAGTTAGAGGGGGAGGATGGAGGAGCAGTGGCCAGGCAAAGTTAGTGGGTTAGTGAGGAGGTCCGGGTTCTCTTTAAATGTGGCGTCCCATTCGACCCCAGGAAGTAACAGTGGGGATGGTGACTTCCTGCCTTCCCCCGCCTCGAGAATCAGCAAGTTCCTCACAGATGCATATGTAATGAGCTGAACTACACAAAATTGCGCTGGTATCCATCCCACCCACCAGCAGAATTCACTCCCACTTCCATACCCGCCACCAAACCTAGAATCCAGAACAGAAGATTTTGGCTCAAGTCTGCAAAGGGATGGGGCAGCACGGTGGTTAGCATTGCTGCATCACGGCGCCGAGGTCCCAGGTTCGATCCCGGCTCTGGGACACTGTCCGTGTGGAGTTTGCACATTCGCCCCGTGTTCGCGTGGGTTTCACCCCCACAACCCAAAGATGTGCAGGGTAGGTGGATTGGTCACGCGAAATTGCCCCTTAATTGGAAAAAGTGAATTGGGTACACTAAATTTTTTTTTTTAAGTCAGCAAAGGGATATAGATAGGTTAAGTGAATGGGCAAATATTTGCCACATGGGAGTATCTTGTGGGTAAATGTGAGGGTGACCATTTTGCAGAAAGAATAGAACAGAATATTATTGAAACGGAGAGAGACTGCAGAATGCTGCAGTAGAGAGGAATCTGGATGTCCTCATACATCAATCACAAAATGTTAGCGTGCAGGTACAGCATTTAATTACAATGGCAAATGTATGTTGGATGTTAGCCTTCATTGCAAGGGGAATGGAATATTAAATTAATTGAGTCTTGCCACAACAGTTTAGGGTATTGGTAAGCCCACAACTCGTATACTGTGCAAAGTTTTGGTTTCCTTGTTTGAGGAGGAATATACTTGAACTGGAAAAAGTTCAGAGAATGTTCACTAGGCTGATCCCTGGGATGAAGGAATTCTCTTATTAGGAATAGTTGAACAGATTGGACCTATATTCATTGTTGTTTAGTTGAATGAGAAGTGATGTTATTGAAACATAAGATTCTGAGGGGGCTTGAAAGGGCAGATGCTTAAGAGGGTATTTCCTCTCATGGGGGAATTCAGAACAAGAGGGCACAGTTCAAAAATAAGGAGTCTCCGATTTAGGATGGAGATGAGGAAAAAATTCTTCTCGCAAATGGTCATTAGTCATTGGAATTCTCTTCCACACAGAGCAGTGGATGGTGGGTCATTGAATATATTCAAGGCTAAATTGGACATGTGTTTGATTGACCAGGGCTGTCAAGGGTTATTCCAATCAGCAATTTCATATTGAATGGCGAAGCAGGCTTGCTGAGCCAAATGGCCTAATCCTGCTCCTATTTCTTCTGATCTTATGATTATCAAATCATGGGATGCTATTGGTGCACAAAGTGTCATCAAATAATTCAAAAAATGTGGAATATCCAATTCAATGGATAGATAGAAAGATGATTAGTTGTGGTGGAATGATTCTGAAAGCAAAAGCATCAAAACTGATCCAGAGTGGGGATCCTTACAATTGGTCATAGCCAAAGTGACTCAGAATCAATTCGATGAACTCTGTGTCGGATGCCAAAGACAATAAATTTGATGGTTTTAAAATGCTTTGATTGTGGTTAGCTTTATAAAATTAATTAATTAAATAAACGGTGTCACATTAACTTAATATGCATTACCGGTGTTATCATTTCAAAAGAATGAGCACTCACACCCACATCAGCAGTTCACATGGTTATACTCTGCGTACAAGTCAGTCCCCATTTTTGGAAAACGTTTTGGAGGCTTCAAAAGTTGCCTCATACTTGATGGTATATGGTGCACATTTAAGTTTCAGGGTGAAAAAAAGGTGTATATGCTCACCCATCAGCCCGATTCACTGGGTAATTCCATCTCTATGCACCAACATTGCGCCCCGCCCCGCCCGAGTGAGATGAAAACAGACCCATAGCTAAATTGAGTCTTCTGGCAAAAGCTCCTCTTCAACTCATCACAGGCAATCAAACAAACCCCAGAAGGCACCAAGTCATTTTTTTTTGTGTGTAGAAACAATGCATTCTTGCCTCCACATGTCAAAATGACTGTGCTTTCCTGTAATCCATCTAATGCCTTCTTGGAGGGCTGGAAGGAATCAGCCTCCACGACCTGCCCTTCGCTCCTATTACACAGGTCAATCACCCTCAGAAAAGGAAAGTTTTCATAGATCCAACCTCAGACTTGCTTCCTCAGCTTGTAGCTTTGACACCTAATCCTAAGTGAATCCATCGCATCAAAAACTTTCTATTTTATATGATGATTATATCCATATTAATCAGGTTTCTGTATAATTATATCCATAATAATCATAAACACCTAAATCAAGTCACCTTAAAGTCTCTGACTCTCCAGTAAGCAAAGTTCCATGGCATTTATTTGAATAAGTCTTAGGTCTGTGAAAGCTGATTAAACCTACTTAAATAGCTTCTACAAGCATACTCAATTGCGGTTTTGATCAAACGTAACTGTTGCATAAGAATTAAAATGTGTAATCCCAAAAATTATCTCAAACTATCCCCAAAGTGTTAACTCTCTTATTTTCTCTTTACAAAGTAATGTGGTCAGTCAACCCCATCATCGACTAAGTGGCTGCTCAGTGTCAGTTAAGAAATTTCATTAACAAAGGTTAACTCCACAAAATGACAGGTCTTCTATACACTGCCAAGAACTTTTTTTTACTCCGATATTAGACAAAGTAAAATGTTACCATTTCTTTGATGTAATAGAAAAATGGATACCTGGAAACAATTACAAAGCAGCAATATAATCAAGTCAGGACAGAAAACGTAATAAATCACTCAAGTGCAGGTTGATTTAGATTGCAGCTTTGAATTCTCCTTTTGGAATTTTTTCTTTCAGTTTTATGTGTGAATTTTATTTTATTCCTGAACCAGTAATTGCCAATGAACTACATTTCCTGAATCTATTATGTTCATAAAGGAATAAACACCTCATATAAGGTTATCAAGAAATTGTCCACATATACCAGGAAATATATTTTTCAATAGAAAAGTAAAGTTTGAGCAATCTCAGTAGAGAAACAGGGGGCGGGATTCTCTGATCCTGAGGCTAAGTTTGACGCTGTCGTAAGCGCCATCGCGTTTTACGACAGCATCAACAGGCCCCTAGGATCAGCGATCCTGCGACCTACAGGGGGCCAGCACGGCACTGGAGTGACTCACACAGCTCCAGCTGCCGATACCGGCTTCAAACGGGCGCCGCGGGTCTGCGCATGCGTGCTGCGGCCGGCGCGAATTCGCACATGCGCGCTGCGACCGGAATGAACTCGCGCATGCATGCTAGTTTTGTTCTCCGCACCGGCCCCGACACAACATGACGTAGAGCTACCGGGGCCCGGCGCGGAGTAAACGAGGCCCCCATCTGGAGAAGCCAGCCTGCCGATCGGTAGGCCCCGTTCGCGAGCCAGGCCATGGTGGAGCACCCCCCCCCAATCACCAGGCCGCTCCCCCGTTGGATGGACGGCAAGGTCCTGCTGGCTAGGACCACATGTGAACGGCGCTGGCGGGACTTGGCCTATCTTGGCGGCCACTAGGCCCATCCCGTGCGGAGAATCGCCGGCCCGGAGTCAGAGAATCCCGCCCTGGATCACTGAAATCTTTATACCACATTAAACAAACTGAATGGAAAATAGTAATCATGTAACAATTTGTGTGTGTTGCATTCTAATAATTCTAAACATCAGCTGCTGTTAAGCACCTGACCTGCCTGATGGATCAGTGATTGACCAAGAAGCAAAATGATAATCCAAAAACAGGTAGACCCGCCTAGAAATTAATTTTGTACTTCGGAGTGAGCGAATAATGGAAATTATTCTGAAGTACTTTGCCTCGGTTTTATTTTTTACTGAGGGCACATATGTACACTTGAGAATGATTTGGAATAACTACTCAGGATAAAAGTTCCAAAAGATGCCGGGCTGGATTCTCCGATTTGGAGGCTATGTCCTGATGCTGGAGTGGGTACTAAAGTTTACATTATATACCAAAAAAGGGAGACTATGAAAATGCATGACTTTTCAAGAGGGCAGAGCAATGTGACATTGTGCGTTTTATTCAGTAGTAACTTTGTGAATAAGTAACCTTCTTAATTGAATGGAAGATCAGAGATATTTAGAGATGCAGATACATGGATACGGGAGTGCAGGTAGAAACAATTGCAAAAGATTATATATAGGGCCATTGTGCACAAAAGCAGCATGGATTTGTTGAATTTATACAAACAGTCATTAAGCTACAATTGGACTCTGTACTGTATGAAGTCTGGGCACCCCATTGTTGAAGGATGTTGGAGCTATGGAAAGAGCACAGCAAAAATTCACTAGGATTATAACAGGAACAAAGGTTAAATTTATAGAGAAAGGTGAAAAAAATTATTTTTTACTAAAACAGAATAGGTTAAGGGAGTAACTACTACTAGCGGTTTTCCAAATTTAGTAAAGATTTTGGGAGATAAACTGTAAAAGATTACTTCCAAGAGTTGGAAAACTGGAAACAAGGTGTTGAAAATATCAACAGAAGCGCAAAGGAAGAAGTTAAAGTGCTTTACACACAGATGGTTTTTAGATCACGGAATGCTTCACTACAAGTGATGACTGAAGAACAGAATATATAATTTAAAAGTGTTTATAAAAGGACAATGTAAAAAATATGGAGAAGAGGCAAGGAAATGGAATGAGAGGAGTTACTTCAGTTGAAGAACTATAAACAGCAATAATAGAATTGGCCACATTGATCTTCTGGTTTTGTAATTCGACTGTAATTTTATTAAATCAATACTTTTATGATTCCCATTCAAAAATTAAATCCCTGAAAACGTGGCTTACACCAAATAAAATAAAATTCATGGATAGATGGTGGAAATGGACCATAAAAAGTAAAGTAAAACTAGAGAACTGTCCAAGGTGTTACCGACATTCAGTAGGGGTAAAAATGATTCAAAACTGGTATGCACAAGGTACAGACAAAATGTCTCAATCACGTCAGGAATCATCGTCTTAAGATTTTACTTTATATTTTTTCATGGCATGTGGGCATCATAGGAAAAGTCAGAATTTGCTGCCCATTCAGAGGGTATTTAAGAGTCCGCTACATTCACTGGCAGAAACATTGGATATGCTGGCAGACCTCACAGATATACATTCAAAACAGATAAATATCTGACAATGACATGGGCATATAATCTGGGTTGAAATTCAGAGTGTTCTGCATTGTTAATCGTGCCGTGTTTCAGATGAGATCTTAATGGACACCTTACCTGTCTGTTCAGATGTAGATAAAAATAGTCACTACTCAAGGAGGAACAGGACAGTTCTCCAGGTCAATATTTTTCCTGAACTCACATCACGAAGGAAGATTAACTCATTAAAAAAAAATTGCTGTATGTGGGTCATACGGCACTACATTGGTCGAGAAATTAATTTTGCAAAAACATTCTCTAACTGTGCTACAAAGGCTGAAATTAAGACAGAAGCTCAATTTAATGTTGCTTCTGGAACATAGTATCAAAATGTTTCTTTAATGGACATATCATTGTAAAACAATTTGGATTTTTTTCACTTAGTATTCTTTCTTTATGGTAATTAATGTGGCTTCTACATGAAACACTGAGGTGTCCTTAGAAAGAAAGTGTAATCTTGCTGCATCACAGCTGTTTCTCACCAATATTATCTCACTACTCCAAAGCCTAGCTACAAAGTGCCGTAGGGAAAAGCAACAAATGGAATAGGATTATTGTCCAATGAGGGAATCCTTTACAAGGCAGTCAACCGAGAGAGGAGTTACACAATCTCCTTCACAAATATCCAATGACAGATGTCTAAAAGATTCTCAAATTACCACTAATTCTTCAATCTTCCACAAGTTCTATAACACTCATACCACCCAAAAACTATGCTCAAAACTGTGAGTTCATTGATGGATTCTGCAGGGATTATAAGATTCAAACCAGCACATATTTCTGGCTCTCTGAAGTGAAAACTTTAGTCAGACCTAGACTTTTGAGATTTCTGCTGAAAAATAAAATTGCATTTGAGGATTATTTGACTCGACAGTTACCACTTGCAGATCAATGAGAAAAGTCTGTTAATAAATCTTCATTTGGGCAGCACGGTGGTGCAGTGGGTTAGCACTGCGGCCTCACGGCGCCGAGGTCCCAGGTTCGATCCAGGCTCTGGGTCACTGCCGTGTGGAGTTTGCACATTCTGCCCTTGTTTGCATGGGTTTCACCCCCACAACCCAAAAATATGCAAGCTAGGTGGATTGACCATGCTAAATTGCCCCTTAATTGGAAAAATTAATTGGGTAGTCTTAAAAAAAAAATTTTTTAATATTAATTTAAGCATTTATGCCTAATCTCAATGGAATAAAATATATCTCTCTAAAATAAATTCAGAAAGGCATTTCTTAATCTTAAAACTATTGTCAATAAATCCAGGAACCAAAACCTGTATATTAAAGATGCAATATTTTAATCTTTTATGTCGCATCACATGGACAAGAAAGCATTGTCCATCATACTGAATAGAGAGACAACCAACTGTCCTTTAAAATTATGTCTTTTTAACCAAATAAAATTATGATGCATCATTGGAAAGCTTACAGAATGAAACCATCTGCCAGAAATTGTAGTACCCTGTATTGTTCGACTGTTCAAGAATGTGTAATCACATTTTTAAATTGATGATGTGGAGTAAGGATGTTGTGGCCATGGCCTAGACAGTTTTGTTGAGTGTTTCCGAGCTAAGATTACAGGCTACATTATAATGCAATCCCTACAAAATCAGAGTTTGCATCAGCGCCATGCTAACTGAAAACAAACTCTCAGCATTTAGATTTACAGCTGGCCCCAATTAAGTTAATGTATTAAGTTACCAAGATGATCCAAAGGCGGAGTTTTTTTTAAAGAAGACATCCACATTAAAGGTGTTTAAATCTGTCAGCAGCGAATGTCTCACTTTGTTGAGGCCTGTGGATCTCTTTTGCTACATATGAACAAGCAGCAGGAGTAGGCCATTCAGCCCCTCGAGCCTGCTCCGCCATTTAATAAGATAATTTTAAAGAAGTTAAGGTACAGCTGGGCGGCACGATGGCACAGTGGCTAGCACTGCTGCCTACACCGCCGAGGACCCGTGTTTGATATCGGCCCCGGGTCACTGTCCGTGTGGAGTTTCCACATTCTCCCCGTGTCTGCGTGGGTTTCGCCCCCACAACCCAAAGATATGGATTGGCCATGCTAAATTGCCCCTTAATTAAAAAAATAATAATTGAGTACTCTAAATTTATTTTTTTTAAAAGGTATAGGCAACAGAGTTTTGGATGAACTTAAGTTTAAGGAGCCAACTCTACTAAACACCTTGACCAAGTTTTTAGTCCTAATATCGCCTTCTTTGGCTCATTCTCCATTTCTTTGCCTGATCAAACATTCGTGAAGCGTCTTGTGGTGTTTTACATTAAAGGTGCTATATAAGTTGTTGAGAAATTAACACATCATAATTAAACAGACAATTAGTTAAATGGGAAATAGCTGAAAGTGTGCAGCTTTAGGAATGTGCTTCTTTAAATATTCAATATGGGCTTAAGTTTCCAAGATCATAGTGTAGCAATCCTTCATCTAAGAGGACAATTTGAGACTTATTATTTCCGGCAGGACATTGCAGTGTTTTCAAACAGATCAGAGCAAAACATGGCGGAAATCTGAAGTAAAGGCGGAAAATGATGGAAATACTTAGCAAGCCAGGCAGCAACTGTGGAGAGAGAAACAGAATTAGCCTTTCAGGTCACTGACCTTTTATCAGACATTAGTGCCCAATGGTGGGACTCTTATAGCATTGACAACTGGAAATAGCGTGTTGGAACATAAACTTCACCTTTGTAATAAGCATACCAGTGATTAGAAAAGGTTTTATTTTGTGCAGTGCTAACCAGCAAGTACCCTGAAAAATGAATGGATAATTTGCACTGTAATAGAGCAAAATTTCAGAAACTAACTTTCACTTTAGGACGGGATGGTGGCGCAGTGGTTAGCACTGCTGCCTCAGGGCGCCGAGGACCCGGGTTCGATCCTGGCCCGCTGTCCATGTGGAGTTTGCATATTCTCCCTGTGTCTGTGTGGGTCTCACCCCCACAACTCAAAGATGTGCAGGGTAAGTGGATTGGCCAGGCTAAATTGCCCCTTAATTGGAAAATAAATAAATTGGGTACTCTAAATTTATATATTTTTTAATTTCACTTTCATTGCAATGATTGGTATATAAATTACTAAACATATGTACGGAGCCTCGGCAGAACTGATTAACTAAAGGGAGGAATTCTATTTAAAGCTGATTTTTAATAAGCATTTCTCAACAGAACTCGACAATAGAATTGGAAATACATTTATTTGGTCAAATGTGTTAAAATAGAAGGAAATATTTAATTAACAGTTGGATGGCTCATGTCTGTCAGACCAACTTGTCAAACAATTTGCAGCTGCAATTAAATCACGAAAATATGTTTTCTAGATATTCACATCATCCAATGGAAAACATTGTCTTTTTTTTTAAATACTCAAGATCTCACAATTTTGCTTCATTTTCTTTCACCATTTAGAAAGACAGGCACATCATACGCGTTTTGAGATTCACAAGAGTAAATTCTGTAAGAATATCAACAATCAAAAGTGTATTAAGGACTGTAACATCCAACAGACTTTCCACAATGTCAGTAAGTTAACAGTGTTGCCTGTGAGCAGTTTTTCAGTTCCTCAGTCATTTTTCAATTTAAACATCTGCCCCATTTGGGTAGAGGAAGGGTTATATGTGTCCATTACTCTGCTGCTCAAAGACATTGCTAACCCGAAACAGAGTGGGAATACAGTAAATATGTACTTGAACTATACAAAATCAACAGGAGAGTTCCAAACTGGGAGGAGCTAAAAGCTGGTGTCGACATGTGAGATTGTGGACATAAAACGTCGGGTCGCCTGTTCAAACATAGTGCCCAGTGATACAGTGAAGAGTTGTTCCTTTTACCCCAGGGTTCAAGATCGACGTGTCATGTCGGCCCGAAACCTCTCCAGCAGGTCTTGGCCACTTTTTGTTCGCTAGTCTTGAGTGGCCATGAGCAACTCAGGATGTATGGGAACAAAGTGGGGCCACAGCTCCCGCCGTCGAGTCTCTGAACTCCGGGAGAGTGGTACGAGGGCAGTTCATTTGGCTCTGTCATCCACCTTCCTCTCTTTGGCTCTCTCTCTCTCTCTCTCATCTCCTCGTTTAGCTCCTCCTTCCTTTGTCACCCGCTCCTCTAGTGTCGCTTTCTCCCCTGCCCCCCAACTCTTCCATCTACCCACCTTGACAAGGTGCTACTTGGAATATCGCCGTCTTTTGGCCAATGGCACTAACTTACATCACACTATTGTTAATTATTCCACTCTGCTAAAAAAAGACAACAAATCACAGCCCAGCATGAAGTCCAAAGAGCCTAAAAGGTTATTTTTTGTATTTACAATCACGACCATTTTTATGGTAATATAACGCGGCGGGGTTTCCAGTGGGAGCAACAATGCAGCTCAGACAAGACAGAAATATTGTTCATTTCAATGCATTCCCAACCATCCTCAATCTTATTTTACTTGGCACATAATAAAGAGACACGTCCAAGTACCTTTATTTCCCAGCACATAGAACGATCACTACATTCAAACGGTAGTTACGACCGATATTAACACATACTCATTGAAAAGGTTTGTTTTAAATGTTATATGTTCAACTCAGCGCTTGTGTTATTACAATATGTTAAGTTATAAAATAATGTTGTGATAAAATTACCCTGCAAACAATAGCTATCCCAAGCACGCGAATAAAACCCTCAGCAATTTTTCAGTCAACACGAATTCACTGGTCCTTTTAATTTCGGAACGCTTGATATTCAAATGTTGCATAATTGTCTTGTATAATTTGTGTAGAGTAGTGAATGCATATTTTCTATTTAAATTTGCTCAAACTTGACTAGAAACACAAAGGAAAACTGAAAATATACTCATTAAAAAGAACTTCCAGTTTCCGAACATTCATGTTTACGCAAACGTGATTCAAAACCTTTAAAACACGTTAAATGGAAATCAAGACGGACGCCAGAGCAATCGAAAATATGTGCATATTTACAATGTTCTAGCTTGAATTATAATAACCAAAGAGGATAAATAAACGTGCCCGTTCTCGAATAAAGTCAGCCAATGTCACGTCCTGATATAAATCAGCGTTTTATTCTGGCTACAAGAGAAACACATACCCCTCCACATTTAAAGCTCATTTTACTGTAACCTGGATTGTACCCAAGGTCTAAGCACAAAGAAATTGGAGGAAAGAAAAATGACATCGCCCTGTACAAATGTAGCGGACGATCAAAAAGGCACGGTGTCGCATCGCCAAGCCTGCCTCTTGTAACCCCAGGCATGTGGCGGTCAACGGCAATAAAACGAAGAGTGCTGCAACCGGATTTTAGCAACTTACATTTTCCTTTTTTCAGGCGAGTGCATGCAAACTCTCTCCCTCCTCACGTCGGCTGCCCGATGGTGACTCGATTTGTACGCTGGATTCGCCGACCTTACCGCATTGCTTTTGGGTGCTGTGACTACTCCGTGTCGTGTGCTAAGTGGGACTGGGGTTTGCACAAACCGCTCGTCCTCGCCAGCTCAGACGGCTCTTGTACACACGGTCAGAGCCAACACCAACGAGCGGAGCATTGTGACACAGCCAGGACTCTGCGCTGCACCATCCATCATTAACAGCAGGAGGGGGGGAATACAGGGACCGACTCTGACCACCCCTCTTTCCTGCTACACCAGCACACCACGTTTCGATATCAGGCATTGAATTATTTCTAATACTCTTCTGTTTTATTTACAGAGGGGGAAAAGAGCATGGGAGCCAATTATTGCAGAAGAGATATTGCAGTTTCCTCCTCGGTGAGAGTGGTTTGGCCTGATGGGTTACGTCAAAACTGCAGCGAAGTGGAGCTTTGGGTTTGGAGTTTGCAGAGACTGCAGGCTAGTGGCAACTTCAAATCCAACTTTCTCTGCTGAGAATACGTGCACACCGTTGTTTTTATACTGATAGCAGTGCCCCCCAAAAAAAACATTTTGCAGCCTCAATAAAATACTATGAAGGTTTTTTTTAATGAATCCTCTTTCCTCATCTGCCAAGGATAAACATTTTTTTGCAGGTCTCCACATCACTCTCCAACTAATGAGGCACTTAAAAAGTAAGACTAAAAATTCGATCAGATCCGTGGATCGCGTTGCGTGACACCCCCCGCCCGGCTGAGTTGAGACAGGCAACGCCAAACTCTGTGCTTTCTGCTCATTTCAATGATTGAGGCGTGTGGTGGATGCACAGCAGAACCTTTGGCTTAACTGACTGACTGCACATTCAATAGAGGGCCGAGGGCTGACGAGTGTACGTGGCGACAACAGTGTATGGCAAGCCTGCTCTTCTTAAAGGCAGCCTGCCCCTCTTAAAGAAGAATGGCAGTCAGGCTACAGCAACTGTTGGAACTGGCAGAAACAGTTTGAGGGAAGGAAGGGAACTGAAAATGGAGCAGAAAGAGGTCATCCAGGTTCATTGTTGCGACGTCTCAGTGGAGGAGGTCCACATGGACCATGATGAGACGCTGCAAATGCAGTAGGAACTGGTGACCAGGAAAGTAATTTCCCAGTGCCTTGTCCCAAGAATCTGGCTGCATGTCAGAAACCAAGATACAATTACCCCACCTGAGTAGCAAAGGTCAGTGAATTTAGCTTCAAATAACATCTTCCAGCCACTCCACCACCAGCCTCTTCTGCTGCCGAATGCCCCACACCCTATCACTCACCCATTGGCAATCAAGACTTATGCCCAATTTTCAGATGCTCCACCTCACCCTCACACACTTACCAATGATGTCAGCCTCATATCAATGAGGTCGGCAGCTCCTACATACATCCAGTTATTCAGCCATGACTAACATAGCACCAAAGACATTGCAACACACTCATTGACAATCTTCCCTCTGGAGCAGGATTAGCTCACACATTACCACAGGAAACAACAAAGAGCTGGCAGGAGAACTACATCATATTACGGGCCAGGGTTTAGAGAACCCCAAAGTGTATTATGGAGTTCACCTGACACATAACTTTGAATAAATTTTGGTTATGGGGAGCACAAGGGCCCACTTTAAAGGTGTGGTGCAACAGAGAATTAAAAGTATTTTTAAACAAAACACAATGTTTATTCTATGAATCCCATTAACATTTTTAAACACAGTAAACGTCTTAGCAACCATCAACTAAAATACTCCCCCCAAAGAATACAGTACTCTATAAGTAACCCTTAATCTTTCCTTATACCACCCATAAGACAAATACCCTCTTTAACACAGAGATCAGGTTTAAATTCTCTCCTGAGAACAGTTATCACTATGAAATCACCCAAATGAACACTCTTGAACTTGTAGAGATAGACATGCACATCTGCTGGCTTTCACTGCAGCTCTTCACTCTCAAAACGAAACTAAAACTCACAGACACACACCAGCTTTTGTTCAAAGTGAAAGTAAAAGCAGACAGGCAGCCCAGCTCAACCCACACTCTGACATCACTGAAGCTATTTGACAAACACCCATTTCTTAAAGGTACTCTCACATGACAATCGCCTGAGTCTTTTTGGGGAGACGTACTCTGCATTATCAGACCAGCAGTCTTTGAGGCCACTGTACCTGGCACCACTGTGATCATGCAGGATTGTAGTATGTCCCTGCCTTAAGCACCTCCTCAGATTACACTTCACAATCATCCTGCTATCTAACTTAAAGTACAAATTGAAGATGGTGTCACCAGGGTCATTTGCTTTACACCCCAACCACCTTCCCTGATTGCAACCCTCCCTTTTTGTGTGTCTGCTTTCAGATACCGGAGGCCTGCTACTTGGCGAGCTGTGCAGTCTCATCAACAATGGTGCGAGCAACCAAAATGTCTGATGAAGAAGCACCTTCAGTGTCACTGCAATTACTATTAGCTCAGTTGGTTAGACAGCTGGTTCATGATGCAGAGCGAGGCCAGCATTGCGGGTTCAATTCCCATACCGGCTGAGGTTATTTATGAAGGCCCTGCCTTCTCACCCTTTCCTCTCGCCTGAGGTGTGGTGAAAATCAGGTTAAATCACCACTAGTCAGCCTGCCCCCTCAAAGGGGAAAGCAGCTGATGGTCATCTGGGATGATGGCGACTTTACCTTCTTTACATACTTTAGAGGGTTGTATAAAGGCAAGATCTGCTTATGGAGAGTCACCAGGCATGAGTGGGTTTCAGTCACAACAGTGGGAAAGAATGGCATCTATGACAGCACACCAGAGGACAAGGTTGCAGAGGGGTTCTGCTGCAGAGGACTTTGTTGGGATGGCATATAGGAGAACACAGATGAGTAAGCACATAAAGATGTTTGGTGCACTGACAGTCCTGCCACTTAGCTTGTTGACACTGCCTAGGAGCATGAAGGTGTTAGGCTCTAATTTGGCACAGGGTTTGGCGCTAAGCTTGGATCCAATCCTTTCTAGTGTGAAAGTGGTGACCAACTCCATGAGACCACTTGTGGACCCAACTATGATGCAGGATCTGGAGTCCGATTTCCCGGCTGCCATCGCAAGAAAGGCAATTGCCGAATGACTCAATGCTGCAGTAGAACGTCAGATTAAGGTCATGAGTTCCATGCTTGTCGCCATGCAAGCCCAGAATTGTGCCATACAGGCTCAGACTGCTGCATTATGTCTGTAAATAGCTGTGCTTAAATGGACTAGCAGGATCTCATAGCAGTCCAGCAATCTGTGCTCCAGTGGATTACTAAGATTGCTCAGGAGTCATTCCGTTGAATAGCAGTGACTTCAGGAATCACAGACCTGCTGTCCGAAATTGCTGTAGTCCCTGCCAAGATGGTGCAGTTCAAATCCGGGCTTTCAAGGTATAGAGCTGATCAAGGTCATCCTTTAAGGCCATCTGTTGTCTCCCCCACTCAAAGTCAGCAGCCTTCCTCCAGCCATGCTGCAGCCACAGGGATAGTGCTGCATTGGAGCATGAGGACAGACAAAAGATTGGAAAGGTGGGAAAGTGTGAAGCAGCAGTGATATGATGAGATTTTAGGGCAACCGGAACCTTTGTAACCAGTCACAAACAACCCATCCTTTTCTTTTCCTCTTCCTCATCCTCTTCCTCCAACCTCTCTGAAGGCATGGTGGCATTGATTGCCCCTTCTTACAGTAAGGTTGTGTAGGATGCAGAAGACCACCACAAATTTGAGAAATGTTCTGGCAAGTGTTGGAAGGCACATCACCTTCTCAGGCAACAGTTGGGCAGAATCTCCTGCGAGCAGGAAACGAGGTGAGTGGCGGCACTTTTTGTGTGTGAGACAAAATGTCAGCTTCCCGACAGCAGGATGAAAGTTGGGATGTAAGTTGGTGGCAGATTAAAGGCAGATGGTGATTCCTGACGACAATTGGCAGGTTGTTTAAAATACATCCATCTATTTAGTCATCAGCTCGTGACATGACACACAAAGAGCATCAATAGACCACAAAATTCAGAATGAAAAGTTGAAATTTAGTCCACCAAACCTCCTCTGTCTAGACTACTATCATTCTATACAGACTTCTGTCCTACACCATCTGCTTTTCCAATATTATTGAGGCTTTACATTTGCTTCAATTGCCTTGTTTGGTGAATAAAAATCAAATAATGCAATTAAATATCTGTAATGTTCCATCCCAAATGTATTAAATCATCCTGATCACTTGCCTCTTGACCCTCCTCAATTCATCTACATAATCTTTGAGGTAAGGTAACGAAAACTAACACATCCCACTCTCACAAACTTTAAGAGCACCATCAGCACAAGAACTGCACTTGTTATGAAGGCTCATCACCATCCTCTGAAGGCAAGCAGGAATGATCGCTAAATGTGCCCTTTGCCAGCTCACCCATGTTCTGAGAATTATTCTTCCTAAACCTGTAAAACAATGCTGAATGCCCCCTACTTTACTGTGTTTAAGAGCTATTTTATGGAACATTGTAGAGTATCTTTACAACCGTTCCAATATTTTTCCAACCTTTGATATTTGGTCATCTGGCCTGTAATTAACATCTTGGTTACTTCTGTGGTAGTAGAGGTATTACGGTACCTGGTAATGCTGGAACACCATTGGTAGAAACTGTATGCTTCCTATTGGTCAAGATGTATGGTATCTCTGCCCTGCTAGGCGGGGTATAAGAGCCCGTGCCGCCCCAGCAGCCTTCATTCTGTACCTGAGCTGCTGGGGGAAACATCTAGCTTATTAAAGCCTTCAGTTGGACTACAACCTCGCTTTAGTGGTCATTGATCGTGCATAAATTTAATAAGTTAGTTTTTAAAAGGATGGAGCTCCGAATGAAGCCGGAGTGTCTGCAACTCAGCCCCCACGCGGCGAACTCAGCGGCAATCTTCAAGCACTGGCTGGAGTGCTTTAAATGATATCTCGGGACGGCCGAAAACACACCCATGGAAGAATAGAAAATGCAAGTCCTGCACTCAAGGGTGAGCCGGAGATTTACACCCCCATTGAGGAAGTGGAAGACTTCGATGCAGCAATAGAGCTGCTAAAAGGACATTATATTTGCCCGGTAAACCAGGTCTATGCCCGACATCTGCTAGCAACAAGGCGTCAAATCCCTGGGGAATCGCTGGAAGAATTCTACCGTGCACTCCTGGTGTTGGAGAGAAACTGCAGCTGCCCGCAAGTTTCGGCGAGCGAACACACTGAACTCTTGGTCCGGGACGCTTTCGTGGCAGGTATGCTATCCTCCCAAATCCGCCAGCGATTGCTAGAAAAAGACACTCTAGGTCTCAAGGAGGCACGGGCCCTTGCAGGCTCCCTGGATGTGGCCTCCAGAAATGCCCGCACGTACGTTCCCGACTGCGCGGCAGCCCCCTGGGCAGCGTGGAACCCCCTCCACAGCCGACCCCGAGACATCCCCCATCCCCCCACAAGCTTGTGCTGCAAGGCGGCCTGGCAACCCCGGGGGGCCCCACTGCTACTTTTGCGGACAGGCCAAGCACCCCCGCCAGCGCTGCCCGGCCCGCGCATCCACCTGCAAGGGATGCGGTAAAAAGGGCCATTTTGTGGTGGTATGCCAGGCCCGTGCGGTTGCCGCGGTCTCCGGCGGCGAATGCGGACCGCCACCACAAACCTCTCCACGGTCCCCGTGCGGCCAACGGGCGCCGCCATCTTCCTACTCCAGGGTCACGTGCGGCCCCGGGCGCCGACATCTTGTCCCGCAGATGCCATGTTAGAGGGAACAGCGCCGCCATTTTGTGCGGGTTGCGACCAATGGAAGCCGCCATCTTGGATGAACCCCCAGGACCCCGGCTCGACTGACCACACACTGCCCGAAGAGAACACTCAACTGCTGCGATTAGCCTCGGTGACTCTGGATCAGTCCCGGCCTTGAACACTCTCAACTGCTACAACAACTGTATTTATCAACGGGCATGAGACGTCCTGCCTAATCGACTCTGGGAGCACGGAGAGCTTCATACACCCCGACACGGTAAGGCGCTGTTCTCTCCTCATCCACCCCGTTAATCAAAAAATCTCCCTGGCCTCCGGTTCCCACTCAGTAGAGATAAAGGGGTTTTGTGTAGCAAAGCTCACAGTCCAGGGAAGGGAGTTCAAAAATTATCGGCTCTACGTCCTTCCCCACCTCTGCGCGGCCACATTCCTAGGTTTAGACTTCCAGTGTAACCTCCAAAGTCTAACCTTCAAATTCGGCGGCCCTATACCCCCCCTCACTGTCTGCAGCCTCACGACCTTTAAGGTCGACCCGCCTTCCCTGTTTGCGAACCTCACCCCGGATTGCAAACCTGTCATCACCAGGAGCAGACGGTACAGTGCCCAGGACGGGATCTTTATTAGGTCAGAGGTCCAAAGGCTACTGAGGGAAGGAGTCATTGAAGCTAGCAACAGTCCCTGGAGAGCTCAAGTAGTGGTGGTAAAGACCGAGGAGAAGCAGAGGATGGTCATCACTACAGTCAGACCATCAACAGGTTTACGCAGCTGGACGCGTACCCTCTCCCCCGCATATCCGACCTGGTAAACAGGATCGCGCATTACAAGGTGTTCTCCACGGTGGACCTTAAGTCCGCCTACCACCAGCTCCCCATCCACACTAGTGACCGCAAATACACTGCCTTCAAGGCAGATGGGCGGTTCTATCACTTCTTAAGGGTTCCCTTCGGTGTCACCAACAGGGTCTCGGTCTTCCAGCGCGAGATGGACTGAATGGTTGACCGGTACGGTTTACGGGCAACATTCCTGTATCTCGATAATGTCACCATCCGCGGCCACGACCAGCAGGACCACGACACCAACCTCCGAAAATTCCTCCAGACCGCAAAGATCCTTAACCTTACATACAATAAGGATAAATGTGTGTTTAGCACCGACTGCCTCGCCATCCTCGGCTACGTAGTGCGAAATGGAGTTATAGGCCCTGACCCTGAACGCATGCACCCCCTTATGGAGTTCCCCCTCCCTCACTGCCCCAAGGCCCTGAAGCGCTGCCTAGGGTTTTTCAGTTACTACGCCCAGTGGGTCCCCAACTATGCGGACAAGGCCCTTCCCCTGATCCAATCCACAGCTTTTCCCCTATCGATAGAGGCCCGCCAGGTCTTCAGCCGCATCAAAGCAGATATTGCAAAGGCCACGATGCACGCCATCGACAAGTCCCTCCCCTTCCAGGTCGAGAGCGACGCGTCTGACGTAGCTCTGGCGGCCACCCTCAACCAAGCGGGCAGGCCCACGGCCTTCTTCTCACGTACCCTCCATGCTTCCGAAATCCGCCACTCCTCAGTCGAAAAGGAGGCACAGGTCATAGTAGAAGCTGTGCGACATTGGAGGCATTACCTGGCCAGCAGGAGATTCACTCTCCTCACTGACCAACGGTCGGTTGCTTTCATGTTCGATAATGCACAACGGGGCAAGATAAAAAATGATAAGATCTTGCGGTGGAGGATCGAACTCTCCACCTACAACTACGAGATCTTGTATCGTCCCGGGAAGCTAAACGAGCCTCCTGACGCCCTGTCCCGCGGCACATGTACCACCGCACAAGTGGACCGCCTCCGAGCCCTCCACTAGGACCTCTGTCACCCGGGGGTCACTCACTTTTTCCACTTTATCAAGACCCGCAACCTGCCCTACTCCATCGAGGAGGTCAGGACAGCCACCAGGGACTGCCAAATCTGTGCGGAGTGCAAACCGCACTTCTACCGGCCAGAGAAAGCGCACCTGATAAAGGCTTCCTGTCCTTTTGAATGCCTCAGCATGGACTTCAAAGGCCCCGTCCCCTCCACCGACCGCAACACGTACTTCCTGAACGTGATTGACGAGTACTCCCGGTTCCCATTCGCCATCCCCTGCCCCGACATGACTGCAACCACCATCATCAAGGCCCTCCATAGCATCTTTGCACTGTTCGCCTTCCCCACCTACATACATAGTGATAGGGGGTCCTCCTTTATGAGCTACGAACTGCGTCAATTCCTGCTCAGCAAGGGCATTGCCTCGAGCAGGACGACCAGTTACAACCCCCGGGGTAACGGACAGGGAGAACGGAACGGTCTGGAAGACCGTCCTACTGGCCCTACAGTCCAGGAATCTCCCAGTCTCCCGCTGGCAGGAAGTCCTCCCGGATGCCCTCCACCTATCCGGTCACTGCTTTGTACCACAACCAACCAGACACCTCACAAACGTCTCCTTGTCTTCCCCAGGAAGTCCTCCTCTGGGACCTCGCTCCCGACCTGCCTGGCAGCTCCTGATCCCATCCTGCTCCGAAAACACGTGCGGGCACACAAGTCAGACCCGTTGGCCGAGAGGGTCCATCTTCTCCACGCCAACCCCCAGTACGCCTACGTGGCGTACCCCGACGGCCGACAAGATACGGTCTCCCTACGAGACCTGGCACCCGCCGGATCCCCACGCACACCCCAGCCACCAGTCCCACCCTCCCCTCCACCAGGGCATCTTACAGGAGGATCGATCCTTCCGCCGGCCCCGTCTAGGCCCCCCCACCCACCGACACACCCTGCAGGCGCTCCCTTCCCAGGTCAACCGTTTTCCCCACCAGCGTCGTCTAGGGGTGTCGAAGCTGCCACGGAGATCAAAGCCACGCTCCCGGGGTCACAGGCGCCCGAGCCTCCACCCAAGTCACCACCGAAGCTCCGATGATCACAGAGGACGACCAGGGCCCCCGATCGACTGATTGCTTCATTTTAAATTGTAAATTTAAATCATAAATTGTAAATAGTTATTAGAATTGTAAATAGTTACAAAACGCCGTACGGAGGTATTATGGTACCTCCATAACTAATTCTACCACGTTGCCATGACTGTAGTATCAGGCTACCACCCCCGCCGGACTCTTTTTTAACAGGGGGTGAATGTGGTAGTAGAGGTATTACGGTACCTGGTAATGCTGGAACACCATTGGTAGAAACTGTATGCTTCCTGTTGGTCAAAATGTATGGTAGCTCCGCCCTGCTAGGCGGGGTATAAGAGCCCGTGCCGCCCCAGCAGCCTTCATTCTGTACCTGAGCTGCTGGGGGAAACATCTAGCTTAATAAAGCCTTCAGTTGGACTACAACCTCGCTTTAGTGGTCATTGATCGTGCATCAACTTCTTTGTTGAATAAACTTCCTTTCCTTTAGTCCTCGAGTATTCCCCAACAGTTATGAAGCTTGGATAAATATCACCCAACACATAATTTCAATCTCAGCTCAGCTTGCCCTCCCTCCTCTGATGTTAAGGCCCTCCTTTCCTTTAATCCTTTTATCTCTTCATAGAAACTCTCCTCCACATATACATGCTGATCCCCTTGACCTTGCTCTTTTTTATAGGGTGGCCAGGAGCATTGTCCAGGAGGAGCATTGCTTTTTTGAGTGGCCTCACTACTTTGATCAGTTCAATCACAGATAAGGCCATCTTTGATTACTTTCTTGCACACCTCACTCCCCAGTCCATTCCAAACACAATTGCTCAATTGTCCCTGAAACAACTCTCCACTAACCAACTTATAGCTTCACTTTCAAACTCCTATATCTGGTCTTCCATTCACCACAAAACCCCTGCAGCTGTCAATCCACTCAATCATTCCCTCATTTGCATCACATGCACTTATCTCCAATAAAACCCTTACTCTGTCTCATGCTAATTGTTCCACCAGAATGGCTCGCAACTTCACTCCCCCAAGGCAGAGGCGCAGTCTTCAACATTTTTGGAGCACAACTAGTTTATACCACATCAAGCTACTCCAGCATCATCCTGAAAGGCAAAAGAAAGCCCTAGTTTCTTTTCTTCACTATCTACCATCTCCTTAAATCTATCTCCTCTTCCTTCTTTGCCCTCACCTCCAAAAAAATATACAAGGGCACTTGAAGTTCTTTGTCACTAAGGTTGAGACCTTCCCTTCAACTACCCCTGTCACATCCATCCCTTTCCTCCTGCCCTAACTTTGAAGGGTTCTGAAGGCTGGGTAGTTTGCTGCAAACAATGGTTTGTTTGAGGTTGTGCGGTTGTTTGAAGGCAAGTAGTTGGGGTGTGGGGATGACCTTGGCAAGATGTTCGTCCTCACCGATGACGTGTTGAAGGCTGCGAAGAAGATGTCGTAGTTTCTCCACTCCGGGGAAGTACGAGACGACGAAGGGTACTCTGTCGGTTGTGTCCCATGTTTGTCTTCTGAGGAGGCCGGTGCGGTGTTTTGCTGTGGCGCATTGGAACTGTCGATCAATGAGTCGAGCGCCATATCCCATTCATACGAGGGCATCTTTCAGCGTCTGTAGATGTCTGTTACGCTCTTCCTCGTCTGAGCAGATCCTGTGTATACAGAGGGCATGTCCATAGTGGATGGCTTCTTTAATGTGTTTAGGGTGGAAGCCTGGAAAGTGGAGCATCGTGAGGTTATCTGTGGGCTTGCGGTGAAGCGAAGTGCTGAAGTGACAGGCCTTGATGGAGATGAGTGTGTCCAAGAATGCAGTCGATTTTGGAGAGTAGTCCATGGTGAGTCTGATGGTGGGATGGAATTTATTGATGTCATCATGTAGCCGTTTCAGTGATTCCTCACCGTGGGTCCAGAGGAAAAGAATGTCATCGATGTATCTGGTGTATAACGTCGGTTGAAGGTCCTGTGCGGTGAGGAGGTCTTGTTCAAACTTGTGCATGAAGATGTTTACATATTGAGGTGCGAATTTGGTCCCCATGGCTGTTCCATGTGTCTAGATGAAGAAGTTGTTGTCGAAGGTGAAGATGTGATCCAGAATGAAGCGGATGAGTTGCAGAATTGCTTGTGGAGATTGTCAGTTGTCGGTGTTGAGTACTGAGGCTGTTGCAACAATGCCGTCATCTGGGGCTGTTGGGCACAGGGCTAAATCGCTGGCTTTGAAAGCAGACCAAGGCAGGCCAGCAGCACGGTTCAATTCCCGTAACAGCCTCCCCGAACAGGTGCCGGAATGTGGCGACTAGGGGATTTTCACAGTAACTTCATTGAAGCCTACTTGTGACAATAAGCGATTTTCATTTCATTTCATGGGGGATACTGCTGCAGAGAGCTGAGACGTGCATTGTGACGAGGAATGTTCCTGGTTCAACTGGTCCATGGGTGCTGAGTTTCTGTAAGAAGTCTGTCGTATCGCGCCAGAAGCTGGGCGTTCCTTGTACGATGGGTTTAAAGATGCCCTCGATGTAGCCAGAGAGGTTCTCACACAGGGTCCCATTGCTTGATACAATAGGATGGCCTGGTGTGTTGCCCTTGTGTATTTTCGGGAGGCAGTAGAGATCTCCAACACAGGGAGTACGTTGGATGAGAGCATGTAGGGTGCTCTGAAGTTCTGAATCCAAAGTCTTGATCAGTCTGTTGAGTTGGCAAGTGTGTTCCTTGGTCGGATCTGTGGGTAACTGTCTGTAGTGTTCCTGGTTGTTGAGTTGTCGGTAAACTTCTTTGCAGTAGTCCGTTCTGTTCTGTATGACGGTGGCCCCTCCTTTGTCTGCTGGTTTGATGGCGATGTTGCGGCTGGTCTTGAGAGCGCAGATGGCTTTGCGTTGTGCTTGGGTGACGTTCGGGGCTGTCTTGTGAATGCGACTGATGAATCTGGCATTGACGCGACTCCTGACGGCTTGAGATACATGTCGAGTCTAGGACAGCGGCCTTCCTCTTCGGTTGCTGCACAGCAGATCTCTCGGTCTGCTGTTCCGGTTCATTGGTTGTCTCATTGGGTTCGCTGTCAGACTCGTGGTCTGTGGAAGAATTCCCGGAGCCTCATTCGCCTGATGAATTCCTCCGTGTATGCTGTGAGACTGATGGGGTCCATTTTCAGAAGGCAAACACGGGACCCAACCGACAGAGTACCCTTCGTCGTCCCGTACTTCCCCGTAGCGGAGAAACTACGACATCTTCTTCGCAGCCTTCAACACATTATTGATGAAGACGAACATCTTGCCAAGGTCATCCCCACACCCCCACTACTTGCCTTCAAACAACTGCACAACCTCAAACAAACCATTGTTTGCAACAAACTACCCAGCCTTCAGAACAGCAACCACGACACCACACAACCCTGCCATGGCAATCTCTGCAAGACGTGCCAGATCATCGACATGAGTACCACCATTACACGTGAGAACACCACCCACCAGGTACGCGGTACATACTCGTGCGACTCGGCCAACGTTGTCTCTCTCAAATGCTGCAGGAAAGGATGTCCCGAAGCATGATACATTGGCGAGACCATGCAGACGCTGCAACAACGGATGAACGGGCAACGCACGAAAGTCGCCAGGCAGGAATGTTCCCTTACCAGTCGGGGAACACTCCAGCAGTCAAGGGCATTCAGCCTCTGATCTCCGGGTAAGCATTCTCCAAGGCAGCCTTCAGATGCGCAACAATGCAGAATCGCTGAGCAGAAACCTATAGCCAAGTTCCGCACACATGAGTACGGCCTCAAAAGGGACCTTGGATTCATGTTGCATTACATTCACCCCCCACCATCTGGCCTGGGCTTGCGAAATCCGACCAACTGTCCTGGCTTGAGACAATTCACATCTCTTTAACCTGGGGTTACCCCTCTCTCTGGATCTGTAAAGACTTAATTACCTGCAAACGCTTGTATTCAAAGTATCGTCTTGCATCTTTGACTTTGCCTATATATATGTTTCTGGAAACTACCTCTTCATTCACCTGAGGAAGGAGCAGTGCTCCGAAAGCGAGTGATTTGAAACAACCCTGTTGGACTTTAACCTTGTGTTGTAAGACTTCTTAATGTGCTCACCCAGTCCAACGCCGACATCTCCACATCACAACTAAATTATAATAGTGTATAATACTCATAATATGAAAGTGTCGCATGTCACTTCCCCTTCCAATTCTTCACCGCCCTGAGCACGATCGTTAGTGGTTCGATCGCTAGGGCAAACAGCAGAGGGGACAACGGCCATCCCAGCCTTGTGCCTCTGTGCAGCTGGAAGTATTTAGAGCTGGTGGCATTTGTCCGTATGCTTGCCATGGGAGCGCTGTATAGAAGTTTCACCGAGGCAGTGACCCTGCTCCAAGCCCAAACCACTCCAGTACCTCTATGAGGTACTTCCATTCAACTCTGTCGAAGGCCTTTTCTGCATTCAGGGAGATGATCACCTCTGGTGTGCTCTGCCCGGAGGGGGTCATGATCATGTTCATCAGACACCTGATGTTCAATGTTGGCCAGTATTTTCATGTCTACATTTAGCAGCAAATGGGTTTGTAGGACCCGCATTCTGTTGGGCCTTTGTCTTTATTGGGTATCAGTGAGATTGAGGCTTGTGCTAACGTAGGTGACAGTGTGCCCCTCGCCAGCGAGTCCGTGAACATCTCCTGCAAGTGTGGGGCCAGTGCTGTCACAAATGTTTTGTAGAAGTTCGCCGGGAATCGATCTGGTCCCGGGTCCTTCCCCGCCTGCATGGAGTTAATATGCTCCATGACCTCTCCCAGTTCTAATGGTGCTTCCAGCCCCCATTTTCTGTCTTCCCCCACAATTGGCCAGTCGAGACCATCGAGAACTGTTTCATCCCCAAGTCCCCTGGGGTGGGGTTCGTGGGTGTACTGCCCTCGGTAGAAAGTCTATCATTGACCTTTTCCGGCTCCGCTACTAGTTTGCCTTTGTTATCTCTAATCTGAGCTATTTCCTTGTGGCTGCCGGCTTTCTCAGCTGGTGAGCCAGCAGGCGACTGGCTTTTCTCTGTGCTCATACTGGGTCTCCTGTACCTGGTGGATTGGTGCACCGCTTTCCTCGTGGAGAGCAGCTCAAAGTCCATTTGTAGCTTTGAAGAAGTGTCCTGACACCACTTCTGAATGGCAAAGCTCTAATTTTAAGGTTATGCCACCTTGATCTGGACTCCCCACACCAAAGGAAATAATTTCTCTCTGACTACGCTATCAAATATTTTTATCATCCTAAATACCTATATTAGATCAGTACCTTATCTGCTATACTCAGGGATGTACTGGCCTTGTGTGTGCAATCTATCTGCAGAATTTAATCCTTTTAGGTCCAGTATCATTCTGGTGAATCAACACTGCACCCATCCAAAACCAATTTATCATTGCTGAAATGGGCCAAGTGCAGATCTTATTGGTAGTAGCAAATATACAGAGAATTTTGAAGGCCAATGTGGAAAAAGATTCCATGAGATTAGCAGATGAGCATGGCTCAGTTAGCCCTAAGAGGTAAACAAACATTTTTTATTTGTTCATGGGGCATGAGTATCTCTGGCAAGGCCATCATTTATTCACTATCCCTAATTGCTCTTGAGAAGATGGTGGGGAGCTGCCTTCTTGAACCACCAGTCAATGTGGCGTGGTACACACACAGTGCTGTTAGCGAGGGAGGTCCAGGATTTTGGTCCAGCAACAGTGAAGAAGCGGCAATTTAGTTCCACGTCAGGATGACAAGTAACTTGGAGGGAAACTTGCAGTCGGTGGTGTTCCAATGTAGCTGTTGCCCTTGTCCTTCCAGATGGTTAAGGCTGCAGGTTAGGAAGGTGCTATCAAAGGAGGCTTGGCAAATTGCTGCAGTGCTTCTTGTAGGACTGAATGCAGTGGACCAGATGAGATCTAACTAGAAATTTGTACTGCTTGAACATAACTTCCCCCCTTTTGTATTCCAGCTCTCCTGGGAGAAAAAACAACTTTCCAGAAAAATAAAATTCTGGAGAAACTCAGAAGGCCTCACCTGAGAATTGAAAAAAGGGGTTCATGGGTAGGATTTTTATTTTGGGATCAATGCCACGATCGTTTCTGGGCCCCAACCCTGTATGGCCTAGACATGATACACCCAATGTGATTTTTGTTGGATTTCCCAATTAATAGCCATGGCATGCTCAACATCCAATAAGGGATAGTACGCAGACCTGGAGGGCCAATAAGAGGCCCGGCAGCATTAAAGAGTGAATGTCTGACAGTGCAGTAGAACCTCGAGGTGGAATCACCCACTCCACACTTTCAAAATCTTTGAAAATGGGAATGGCCACAGCTGCCATAACCCTCCACCAATGCAGCC
This sequence comes from Scyliorhinus torazame, assembly GCF_047496885.1. Classification (NCBI taxonomy): domain Eukaryota; kingdom Metazoa; phylum Chordata; class Chondrichthyes; order Carcharhiniformes; family Scyliorhinidae; genus Scyliorhinus; species Scyliorhinus torazame. The sequence continues at coordinate 150,225,171 of NC_092717.1, read as the reverse complement.
TGAAGCCATTTGTAATTTGGCTGTGAGGGGGTAATAGTGGAATGGAGTTCTGGCCCTCCTGTCTGCCACCAGGAGGTTGTCTCCTTTCACTGTTCATGTTTCAACCCGGGGATCCACCTGCTGACTGCAAAATTGTAGTCTGTGAAGTTCTGTTACCATCAATACCATTTACTCTGCCACATAACTTAAATATGTCGGAAATTCCGTTCCTTCATCCAATTAATTTATATATATAGTGAAAAGCGGAGGTTGAAGGATAGACAGATACCTAGGGGACACTACTTGTTACATCTCGCCAATTTGAGTCAATATCCATTGTACCTACTTTCCGTCTCTTTCCTCCTGAGCAATTTCTCATTCAAACCAATTGGCTTCCTCTAATTTCATGTGCTCTCATTTTGTTAACATCACTGTTGCGTCTCTCAGTTCCATAGCCTGCAGTGCAAAGAAACTCTTATGCCCTAAACACATTATCTTTTTGGCTGCTTGCTATTTAAATAATAACAAAATGAAAATATTACATAAAAGTTAGAACAGAATGTATGAAATGGGGATTTAATTACATCTGTGTGCACTGCCCTCATCCATTTCATCTGAAGGTTAAATATGACTCCCAACATACAATGCCACGAACGATATCACAAAATACATTCATTTTTATTTTTTAAATCTTAGTTTTCTAATTTAAATTACAGAAGATGGGGCGGCACGGTAGCTTAGTGGTAAACATTGCTGCCTACGGCGCTGAAGGCCCGGGTTCAATCCCGGCCCCGGATCACTGTCCGTGTGGAGTTTGCATGTTCTCCATTTGTCTGCGCGGGTAGATTGGCCACGCTAAATTGCCCCTTAATTGGAAAAAAAAAATAATCGAATATGCTAAATTTAAAAAAATGAAATTGCAAAAGACTTTTCTCGCAGCTCCAGAATCAATTATTTCGAAGTCATGTACCATCACATAGCTATTCTTTGCCCTTTTCTTTGACAATATAAAATCTCACAATGTGACCACTATGCCCTAAATGTTCACCATATTCCAGGTTACTCAATTTCTCAATTTGTTTGCACAACCCTTGTGTTATTGAGTGCGGTAACATCAGTTTAGTGCTGTAACATTAGTTATCCATTAGATGGAGTGCTAGCCAGCCTTAGAGAAAGTTATTTTGTGTTTATAGCTTGTTTTAAATATCTGCTTTATTTTCCTTTTACTTTACAAAACACATCACTGAATAGAATCTCTTCTAACTCAGTTCAGACAACTATTGCTGTCTGCGAGTATCTAATTGAACCAAAATCAATTTTAAGGTTTGCATGAACATCATTGTAGATTGCTTTTAGCTATTGATGGAAACAGATTTTCTGCTGAAATGTGTCACAGAACCAGACCAGACCCCAGTTTATATTAGGGAACGGGATGAGAGACCCCCAATAATATTTTAATTTGTAAACTGTGAGGGAAGGATACTTCACCCCCAGGAGTGTTTCCACTGACAAATGGGGAAATGTCCTTGGAGAGAAGCTTTCAGCAGTCAGTCTGAGAAACACAATTCCTTTCCTCAGAACCCAGAGTAGAACTCTAAAATTAAACAAAAATCAGACATAGGGCAAGGGCTAAAAAACAAAACATTTAAAAAATAAATTTCGAATACTCAGTTCTTTTTTTTTCCAATTAAGGGGCAATTTAGTGTGGCCAATCCACCTACCCAACACATCTTTTGGTTTGTGGGGGCGAAACCCACGCAAACAAGGGGAGAATGTGCAAACTCCACACGGACAGTGAGCTAGAGCCGGGATCGAACCTGGGAGGCCACAATGCTAACCACTGCACCACCGTGCTGCCCTTATGAAAAACAATACTAATAACAGACCCAGCCTCTCCCATGAGTGACAACACAGCCTGCCTAGCGTTTGCAGACATATAGGGCGCGATTGAACGGCCACGTTGTGCCTGAAAGGCAGTGCACTAGCTCCTTACGCTGCTGCGCGACGACGGGTCCCTCGACTAGGATCCGGAAGAAGTCAGGGCCCAATTTTTAAGCTTCTACAGCACCCTCTTCTCTCCGGATCCGTCCAGTGAGGATCCTTGCAGAGTTTTGTGAGAGGACCTACTGAAGATCGGCCCGGAGGGCGCCGGGAGGCTTGAGACTCCTATAGGCCTGGAGGAGCTGACCGACCCCCTCGACAGCCTCTCTAGGGGCAAAATCCCAGGGCTGGGCGGGCTGAACGTGGAGTTATTCAGGGCGTTTAGGATGTCCTGGGGGGTGACTACGCGGGGGTTCTAGTTGGAAGTATCGCGATCGGGGAGATGTCCCTCTCATGGCACAGATCCACCATTACACTGCTGCCAAAGAGGGGGGATCACCGCCATCTTAAAAACTGGCATCCGGTCTGCTTCCTCAGCATGGATGACAAGATTTTCGCCAAGGCGATGTGTTTGCGCCTTGGCATCACACAGGTCCCATGATCAACCCTGACCAGTCCTGCACAGTCCCGGGCCACACGATCCACGATTACATCTATCTGGTGGACCTGATCCATCATTCCCAGAGGGCTGGTCTGATGAGCATCTTCCTGTCCCTTGATCAGGAGACGGAGTTCGATAGGGTAGGTCACGAATATTTATTCGGGACCCTGCAAGCATTCAGGTTCGGGACGCATTTCGATGCCCGGATTCGACTTCTGTACACTGCCACGGAATGTCTCATTAAGGTTAACGGGTCCCTGACGGCGCTTCTTCACTTTGGGAGAGGAGTGCGTCAGGGCTGCCCCTTATCTGGCCATCTCTATTCTATTTGCATGGAGACTTTCCTGCACCTCCAGTGGAGGAGGTTGTCTGCGCAGGCTGGGCATTGGAGTGGTCCTCTCAGCTTACGCTGATGACGTGCTCATGTTCACCAACCCTGCTGACCTGCGGAGGATGCGAGAGTGCCAGGCTGTGTACTCCGCCACGTCCTCTGCCAGAATCAACTGGGCCAAATGTTCCGGACTCCTGATCAGTCGTGGCAGATGGACCTCCTCCTGGAGGAACCTTTTACCTGGAGAAGGACCAGCCTCTTCTACTTGGGAGTCCATCTTTGCCCGGCTGAGGAATCCTGCCTGGCTAACTGGCAGGAGCTGGAGACCAAAGTCACCGCTTGCCTAGGCCGCTGGACAGAAATGCTCCAAGTGCTTTTCTTAGATATCCTTAGATATTTCAGTAAGCTCAGGGAAGGTGGTAAAAGAGGGGGAGGAGTGGCATTGTTAGTCAAGGACAGTATTACGGTGGCGGAAAGGACGTTTGATGAGGACTCGTCTACTGAGGTAGTATGGGCTGAGGTTAGAAACAGGAAAGGAGAGGTCACCCTGTTAGGGGTTTTCTATAGGCCTCCGAAAAGTTCCAGAGATGTAGAGGAGAGGATTGCAAAGATGATTCTGGATAGGAGCGAAAGCAACAGGGTAGTTGTTATGGGGGACTTTAACTTTCCAAATATTGACTGGAAACGCTATAGTTCGAGTACATTAGATGGGTCCGTTTTTGTCCAATGTGTGCAGGAGGGTTTCGTGACACAGTATGTAGATAGGCCAACGAGAGGCGAGGCCATATTGGATTTGGTACTGGGTAATGAACCAGGACAGGTGTTAGATTTGGAGGTAGGTGAGCACTTTGGTGATAGTGACCACAATTCAATTACGTTTACTTTAGTGATGGAAAGGGATAGGTATATACCGCAGGGCAAGAGTTATATCTGGGGGAAAGGCAATTATGATGCGATGAGGCAAGACTTAGGATACATCGGATGGAGAGGAAAACTGCAGGGGATGGGCACAATGGAAATGTGGAGCTTGTTCAAGGAACAGCTACTGCGTGTCCTTGATAAGTATGTACCTGTCAGGCAGGGAGGAAGTGGTCGAGTGAGGGAACCATGGTTTACTTAAGCAGTCGAAACACTTGTCAAGAGGAAGAAGGAGACTTATGACATGAAGGTTCAGTTAGGGCGCTCGAGAGTTACAAGTTAGCTAGGAAGGACCTAAAGAGAGAGCTAAGAAGAGCCAGGAGGGGACATGAGAAGTCTTTGGCAGGTAGGATCAAGGATAACCCTAAAGCTTTCTATAGATATGTCAGGAATAAAAGAATGACTAGTGGCCAGCAGGAGGCGACTCAATGTGTTAGCTATCCGGGTTCCAGGGAAGTGCTCTAAAAAGTATTCATAAGCTGTAAGTAACAAGGCCCAACATTGTATTCAGTAGGTGGCAATAGGAGGAATAGCCTTAGCCTCTTTAAAAAGTCCCAATAAGGGCTTGTGGTCAGTTATTATTATGAAATGCTTACCGTAGATTTATTGAGAGAATGTTTTTACATCAAACATGACCGCCAAGCCTCTTTCTCAATGTGTGAATACCTCCTCTCAGAAAGGATGTGTGTGCGATAGTCCTTTCCATCTTTCCAGTGGTGTGAAAGTACCACCCCAACCCTGTAAGGGGAAGTATCACATATCAAAACAAGTTCCTTCCTCGGATCAAAATGGGCCAATACGTTGGATGACAGCAGTTGTTGTTTAACTTTATGGAAGGCCTCCACTTGTGGTGCCTCTCAAGACCACCTTTGGTACTTCCATAGTAGGGTGTGCAAGGGGGTCAGGAGGTAGGCCAAATTTGGGATAAATATCCTGTAATAATTTGCAAATCCTAGGAAGGATTTTAACTCTGTGATGTTTCTTGGAAATGGTGCTTCATTGATGGCCTTCACCTTGTCCCCTACCGGAGGTAAATCTTTTTCATCCACCCAATAGCTCAAGTAGGTCACTTAATTTGTTTGAAAAACACATTTTTCCCTCTTTAGGTGCACCCCAGCTGTCAAGAATCTCTACAAGATTTCTTCTAGGTTAGCCAGGTGCTCTCGTTCTGAAGTCCCCGTGTCCAGGATATCATCCAAGCACACCGCCACATTGGGTAACCTTTGGCGTATTTTCTCCATCATCCGTTGGAGTATGGCACATGCTGATGAGACCCCAAAGGTGGCTGCCACCTATGGGTGAGCCCCGATAGTGAACCTCTCAAGGTGAACGTAACTTTCTCTAGACCGAGAAAGCTCGCCATGTCCGATAGGTATACTTCGGTGTTTGGGGGCCTTGAGTCCCTCCATGCCAACAGTAGTCGTCGCCGGGCTACCAGGGAAGCAAAGGCCAAGTCGTCGGCCTCCTTCTGCTCCTGGACTCCCGGGTCCTCCGACACCCCAAAGATTGCCACCTCAGGACTCATTACCACCCCAGTTTCCAAAACCCGGGACATGATGTCCGCGAATCCCTGCCAGTACCCCCTGAGTTTAGGGCAAGAACAGAACATGTGCACGTGATTAACCGGCCCACCGGCGCATCTGGCACACTTGTCCTCCAGCCCGAAGAATTTACTCATCCGGGCAACCAACTGACTGTTAGCTTATAACCTGCACAGAGGCGGACCAATTTGTTCGGCTTAAGGACACTCTGCGAACTGTACTTCAAAGTGTTGGCGAAAGCTCCAGCGAGGCGACCGGAAAGTTGTTTGCCAGAAATAATCGCGGCAGATCAGATCGGGTTGTCAAGGGCAGACATTTATTTGACAGCGAACATCAGACACCTGCTGAATGTGGTCATGACCCCACCTGGGGAGGAGACACCAGAAGTGATCATCTCCCTGGATGCAGAGAAAGCCTTCGACAGAGTAGAATGGAGGTACCTCATAGAGGTATGGAATGGTTCAGGTTTCGGCCAGTGTTCACCTCATGGGTGAAACTATGCTACAGCTCTCCCATGGCAAGTGTACGAATGAACACCACCCGCTCTGGCTATTTCCCGCTGCACAGACGCATGAGACAGGGATGCCAGTCGTCCTCGCTGCTTTTCGCTCTGGCAATTGAGCCACTGGCCATTGCTCTTAGATCAGCGAAGGGGTGGAGAAGCATTCTGAGGGGAGGCAAAGGGCACAGATTGTCTCTCTCTGCGGATGACATGCTCCTCTGCATCATGAACCACTTGGCCAGCATGGGTACGATAATCGAACTCCTGAGGGAGTTCAAAGCCTTCTCGGGATACAAACTAAACCTGAACAAGAGTGAAATCCTCCCAGTGAACCCCCAGGAAGGAGGAACAGAGCTGGGGATGCTGCCATTCAAACTGGCCCAAGCCAAATTCCGATATCTGGGGATCCAGATAGCCCACAACTGGGCATGGCTCCACAAATGGATCCTGTCTAGCCTGATGCAGGAGGTGAAGAGGGACCTGTGGTGGTGGGATTCGCTCCCGGTCTCCCTGGGGGGAAGAGTGCAGACAATAAAAGTGCTGCCAAGGTTCCTCTTCATATTCAGAACACTCCTGATCTTCATCCCTAAATCCTTCTTCTGCAAGCTGGATAAGCTAATCATGTCTTTCCTGTAGAGTGGAAGGAACCCCAGGATCCGCAAAACTGACCTACAAAGAGGGCGGCACTTGTGGGGTTTGGTACTACTGAACCTTCTCTAGGTTCAACAGGTACAACATTTCTAGTTTGGTGGGGAGAGTGAAAGCTGATCTAGCAAGGTGGGATGGTCTCCCTCTGTCACTGGCGGGTCGGGTACAGGCGGTTAAAATGAACGTGTTGCCGCGATTTCTCTTTATTTTTCAATGCCTGCCGATTTTCCTGACAAGGCTTTTTTCAGAGAGATTGAGGGAAGGATTACTTCATTCATATGGGGAGGATAAGGTGGCCAGAGTTAGAAAGGTGCTGCTACAGAGGGGAAGGCAGGCAGGGGGTTTGGGTCTTCCGAACCTGATGTATTACTACTGGGCGGCGAATGTGGAGAAGGTGCGGAGCTGGGTCAGAGGGGTTGATTCCCAGTGGGTCAGAATGGAGGAGAGTTTGTGCAGGGGGTCGGGATTGAAAGCACTAGCAACAGCACCGCTCCCGATAGCCCCGGGGAACTACTCAGGGAGTCCGGTAATAATAGCTTCATTCAGAATTTGGAGGCAATTTCACCAACACTTGGGTTGGGGGCAGGGGCAAGGGAAATGCCGATTTGGGGGAACCACAGGTTTGAGCCAGAGGGGTGGGATGGAAATTTTTGGAAATGGGAAGAGAAGGGGATTAAGACACTAAAAGATTTGTTTCACAGGGATCGGTTTGCAGGGCTGAAGGAGCTGGAAGCGAAGTATGGGCTGGAGCAGGGGGAAATGTTTAGATACATGCAGGTTCGAGATTTTGCCAGAAAGGAGATACAGAGCTTCCCGGTGGAGCCGGCCTCCACATTGCTGGAGGAGGTGCTGACGACAGGGGGACTGGAGAAGGGGGTAGTGTCAGCAGTTTACGGAGCTATTTTGAAAGAGGAGAAGGCACCACTGGAAGGGATCAAAGCAAAGTGGGAGGAAGAGTTGGGAGAGGATATGGAGGAGGGGTTCTGGTGTGAGGTGCTCGGAGAGTGAACGCCTCCACCTCGTGTGCGAGGTTGGGGCTGATACAGCTGAAGGTGGTATACAGAGCACACCTCACGAGAATGAACCGATTCTTTGAAGGAGTAGAAGATGTGTGTGAACGTTGTGGGGGGGGGGGGGGGGGGGTGGGGGGGGGGGGTGGGGGGGGGGGGTGTGTGGGGGGGCACTACTCACGATCATATGTTTTGGTCCTGTCTAAAGCTAGAGGATTACTGGAAGGGCGTTTTGGGGGTAATTTCTAAAGTGGTGCACGTGAAACGACCCGGGCCCCCGGGTGGCCATATTCCGGGTGTAGGACCAGCCAGGGTTGGAAACGGGTGCGGAGGCAGATATTGTAGCCTTCGCCTCATTGATCACCCGAAGGCAGATCCTGATGGGTTGGAGAGCAACCTCTCCACCCTGTGCCCTGGCGAGGCGGGGGGACCTGTTGGAATTCGTGCCTCATGAGAAGGTTACATTTGAACTGAGGGGAAGGATGGAGGGGTTCTACAATTCATGGGCATTATTCAGCATGCACTTTCAAGAACTGGATAACATCGAACATTAGTTGAGGTGGTGGGTGGGAGGGTTGGGGGGAGGGGGGCAGTGTGTGTTGATGGTGACTATAGGTGATTCCTGATTCTTTTTTGTCATTTGTTTATGTGAACATGCGGGCTAATGTTTGAGGTTTGGTGGGAGGATGGGATCGTTGTTATTGATATGAGGATTGACATGTTTGTTACTGATTATTGTTCGTTGTTGGTGGGTGTAAATTTGGGAGAAAATATGAAAAAGGAGGAGAATAAAAAATATTTAAAAAAAAAGAGAAACCAATTATCACCACTTAAGCCCTAATTCCATACAATTAACGAGAGTCACCCCAATATCCAACGGCACCCTGCCATTCATTGGCCTCCCAGTAAGTGGTCACGCTGGCGCCGATTAGTACTCCTTTTTAAAAATGTGAACCTGGCAGAAGAGCTTCTATGGGGAGCCGAGAAGGTGAGTAGCCATTTTTGCTCACGGCAAAGAGCCTGGGGACACTGTGCTTGCCACCCCACTGCTCAACGACGTGTTGGAGACCCTCGGCTGGGTGGGTGGGGGGGGGGGGACCCTCCGAAGGGTCGGCCGCCATGTGAAGGGGGTGGAAGGGGGAGGTGCTGTGGGCAACCGCTTGCGGCACCAGCTTGCCAACCCCTGGATCGTGTGTACCCGTTCCAGGGGCAACCCTAGCCCCTGCCCATCTGCCCATAACCCCCACCGGCTGCTGAGGCCTCTGGCTGTGCGACTGAAGGCTATTGATGATAGGGAATTGGCAATCGTGGTTAAGTGAGCACTCTAGACAATCCAAGTGGACTTCCCGTGGGTGGGCGGGACATGTAGCGTGTGGGAGCCGTTGCCTTGCATCCCAATCACAACTTGACACATGGACACTGTGCTTGAACACTGCGGAGGCAACACCTGGTGAAGAGGATCTGGCGAAGAGAAGAGCAGGGCTTAATTGTGTGAATGCTGCCCTCTTTAAAAAGGGGGTGAAATTCGGGATGTTGTCCCCGGCCCGCCTCTGGGTGACTTTTAATAGCCAAGAACATTATTTTGGAACATCAGTAGAGGCGATGGAGTTTTTAACAGATAAAGGACTGGCAGGAGAAGGAAGACATTGAACTGTGGAGGAGGTGTGAGGAGATGGGTGCTTTATCTATCCATTTCTTCGTTTTATGAGGTGGAGTGCACACTTTTTTCTTGTTCCTTTATTGTTTGTGAAATGGAGGTGTACGAGTGGGGGGAGGTGAATCACTGAGGTGGGTGTAGGAGGCTTGGGAGTCTTGGGTAGGGCTGCCAGGCTAGCTGGGCAGGTTAGTTAACGGGAGCGCAGTGGGGGGTGGTCAAGTGGTTAGTGTGGAAGAGGGGGATGGGGTTGTTTTGTTCAGGAGGAGGTGGGGCTGCTGACAAAGGTGTTGTTGCTGTGGCGTAGCATGGGAGGGAGTGGTGATGGTGAACATCCGAGGGTGGGCCAGGGGCTGCCCCAAAAAGAGATATAGTTGATCGGCAGGGGAGGAGGGCGGAGTGCGTTCCAACCAAACTGGTCACATGGAATGTGGGGGGCTGAATGGGCCAGTTAAAGGGTCGCGTGTTTTCACACACCTGGGGGCTTGAAGGCAGACGTGGTCTTTTTACAAGAAATACTCTTGAAGATCGGGGATCAGTCAAGACTAAGGAAAGGGTGGGTAGGGCAAGTCTTCCATTCATGATTCAACATGATGTCGCGGAGGTTGGCGGTATTGGGTTAAACGGGTAGCATTTGAGGTGGGGAACATAGTAGCTGATTCGGGGGGATTGGATTGGATTGGATTTGTTTATTGTCACGTGTTCCAAGGTACAGTGAAAAGTATTTTTCTGCGAGCAGCTCAACAGATCATTAAGTACATGGGAAGAAAAGGGAAGAAAAGAAAATACATAATAGGGCACCACAACATATACAATGTAACTACATAAACACTGGTATCTGATGAAGCATACAGGGTGTAGTGTTAATGAGGTCAGTCCATAAGAGGGTCATTTAGGAGTCTGGTGACAGTGGGGAAGAAGCTGTTTTTGAGTCTGTTCGTGCGTGTTCTCAGACTTCTGTATCTCCTGCCCGAAGGAAGAAGTTGGAAGAGTGAGTAAGCCAGGCGGGAGGGATCTTTGATTATGCTGCCCGCTTTCCCCAGGCAGCGGGAGGTGTAGATGGAGTCAATGGATGGGAGGCAGGTTCGTGTGATGGACTGGGCGATGTTCACGACTCTCTGAAGTTTCTTGCGGTCCTGGGCCGAGCAGTTGACATACCTGGCTGTGATGCAGCCCGATAGGATGCTTTCTATGGTGCATCTGTAAAAGTTGATAAGGGTTAATGTGGAAATGCCGAATTTCCTTAGTTTCCTGAGGAAGTATAGGCGCTGTTGTGCTTTCTTGGTGGTCGTGTCGACGTGGGTGGACCAGGACAGATTTTTGGAGATGTGCACCCCTAGGAATTTGAAACTGCTAACCATCTCCACCTCGGCCCCGTTGATGCTGACAGGGGTGTGTACAGTACTTTGCTTCCTGAAGTCAATGACCAG